>NC_136070.1:233497361-234697361 GCF_964261635.1 Lissotriton helveticus | reverse complement strand
TCAAAACTATCCATACCCAGCAGTGCTCCCAGACCCCGAAACCCACCCACAAACACCAGGAAGCCCCCCAAACCGGCCCCCGAAAACGCTACATTGACCGAAATGTCAGAAAAAGCAAAAACTTTTTCCTCATGGATTTGGTTCAAATCAGTTTTATCCGGTATTAGAGCTTCCCAGCAATGGCCCCAGAGCCGTCAACCCAGGCGAAAACAAGTAGAAGACCCCCAAACAGCCAAAAAGAAAAAGTACAAAAATGGGGACAGTCATATTGTGGGCAATTTCCAAAATCACTCAGCGCGCGCTCTGCAGCTAGGCCCTAACTCCCCTCTGCCTCCATGGATTTTCTTCAAACCTCTTGCTATCAAAACTATCCATACCCAGCAGTGCTCCCAGACCCCGAAACCCACCCACAAACACCAGGAAGCCCCCCAAACCGGCCCCCGAAAACGCTACATTGACCGAAATGTCAGAAAAAGCTAAAACTTTTTCCTCATGGATTTGGTCCAAACCAGTTTTAGCCGGTATTAGAGCTTCCCAGCAATGGCCCCAGAGCCGTCAACCCAGGCGAAAACAAGTAGAAGACCCCCAAACAGCCAAAAAGCAAAAGTACAAAAATGGGGACTTAGTCATTTTGTGGGCAATTTCCAAAAACACTCCGCGCGCGCTCTGCAGCTAGGCCCTAACTACCCTCTGCCTCCATGGATTTTCTTCAAACCTCTTGCTTTTAAAACTATCCATACCCAGCAGTGCTCCCAGACCCCGAAACCCACCCACAAACACCAGGAAGCCCCCCAAACCGGCCTCTGAAAACGCTACATTGACCGAAATGTCTGAAAAAGCAAAAACTTTTTCCTCATGGCTTTGGTCCAAACCAGTTTTATCGGGTATTAAAGCTTCCCAGCAATGGCCCCAGAGCCGTCAACCCAGGCGAAAACAAGTAGAAGACCCCCAAACAGCCAAAAAGCAAAAGTACAAAAATGGGGACTTAGTCATTTTGTGGGCAATTTCCAAAATCACTCCGCGCGCGCTCTGCAGCTAGGCCCTAACTCCCCTCTGCCTCCATGGATTTTCTTCAAACCTCTTGCTATCAAAACTATCCATACCCAGCAGTGCTCCCAGACCCCGAAACCCACCCACAAATACCAGGAAACCCCCCAAACCGGCCCCCGAAAACGCTACATTGACCGAAATGTCAGAAAAAGCAAAAACTTTTTCCTCATGGATTTGGTCCAAACCAGTTTTATCCGGTATTAGAGCTTCCCAGCAATGGCCCCAGAGCCGTCGACCCAGGCGAAAACAAGTAGAAGACCCCCAAACAGCCAAAACGCAAAAGTACAAAAATGGGGACTTAGTCATTTTGTGAACAATTTCCAAAATCACTCCGCGTGCGCTCTGCAGCTAGGCCCTAACTCCCCTCTGCCTCCATGGATTTTCTTCAAACCTCTTGCTATCAAAACTATCCATACCCAGCAGTGCTCCCAGACCCCGAAACCCACCCACAAACACCAGGAAGCCCCCCAAACCGGCCCCCGAAAACGCTACATTGACCGAAATGTTAGAAAAAGCAAAAACTTTTTCCTCATGGATTTGGTCCAAACCAGTTTTATCCGGTATTAGGGCTTCCCAGCAATGGCCCCAGAGCTGTCAACCCAGGCGAAAACAAGTAGAAGACCTCCAAACAGCCAAAAAGCAAAAGTACAAAAATGGGGACTTAGTCATTTTGTGGGCAATTTCCAAAATCACTCAGCGCGCGCTCTGCAGCTAGGCCCTAACTCCCCTCTGCCTCCATGGATTTTCTTCAAACCTCTTGCTATCAAAACTATCCATACCCAGCAGTGCTCCCAGACCCCGAAACCCACCCACAAACACCAGGAAGCCCCCCAAACCGGCCCTCGAAAACGCTACATTGACCGAAATGTCAGAAAAAGCAAAAACTTTTTCCTCATGGATTTGGTCCAAACCAGTTTTATCCGGTATTAGAGGCTTCCCAGCAATGGCCCCAGAGCCGTCAACCCAGGCGAAAACAAGTAGAAGACCCCCAAACAGCCAAAAGCAAAAGTACAAAAATGAGGACTTAGTCATTTTGTGGGCAATTTCCAAAATCACTCCGCGCGCGCTCTGCAGCTAGGCCCTAACTCCCCTCTGCCTCCATGGATTTTCTTCAAACCTCTTGCTATCAAAACTATCCATACCCAGCAGTGCTCCCAGACCCCGAAAATCCACCCACAAACACCAGGAAGCCCCCCAAACCGGCCCCCGAAAACGCTACATTGACCGAAATGTCAGAAAAAGCAAAAACTTTTTCCTCATGGATTTGGTCCAAACCACTTTTATCCGGTATTAGACCTTCCCAGCAATGCCCCAAGACCCGCCAACCCACCCGCAAAAAAGCACAACATCCCCAAACAGCCAAAAAACAAAAATGGAAAATCTCATACTTGCAATATTTTTCGGCCTTCTGTCCAAACGCGCTGTGCAGCTAGGTCATAACTCCCATTTTCCACCATGGATTTACTGAAAAACAAATGCAATCAAAATTAGACTGTGCCAGCAGTGCTCCCAGACCACAAAACCAACCCACAAACACCCGGAACGCCCCCAAACAGCACCTCAAAGACAAGCAAGTAAGCAAAAACGCAAAGAAAATTTCGCCTCCGATTTTGTCCAAACCACTTTTATCTGGTATTAGACCTTCCCAGCAATGGCCCCAGAGCCGTCAACTCACCCGCAAAGAAGTAGAACACCCCCACAAGTGCAGAGTCTTTCTTCATTGGGCATAATACAGCCCTCTGCTTTGAGGGAAATAGGAGTCTGGAGGAGGAGGATAGAGGAGCATGTTCTTGTGAACTTGTGAACCTGAGGAATGCAGACTGCGGCACCTTCAAATCAATAAACAAATAAGTGAAGACAGTTCTGCTGATGGGCTTGTTTTTGTGATTAGGTGATTACATTTTTTATTTATATTGACTTTGCAAAACAAAGAAAGACATACACACAGGAATAAAAGTGAATAAGGACGAAAAAGAAAGTTATTGATTCATTGGCTCATTTTCAGGGCTCGGTGTCAGGGAAGTAGAGTTCGTCCTCATACTCGGCGAATTCAGGCGGGAGTAAGTCAACTAACAGAGAAGAAATTCCCTCATCTAAGTTGGTGTCCTCCTCGTCTACTTCCGGCGTGTATTCTCGTACTTTGTAATCTGGTGGTATGAGGTGCTGATTCATCTTGATCATTGTTAACCTCTCCACATTTTTAGGCGAGAGGCGGGTCCTTTTGCAAGTTACAATGCCACCAGCAGCACTAAAAACACGTTCAGAAGACACGCTTGCGAGTGGGCAAGACAAATAATTTATAGCCAGGTTGGTGATCTCTGGCCACAATTCTTTTTTCCCATGCCAATACGCCAATGGGTCATCATGAAGAGATACCTCTGTTGAGTCATTCAGATAGTCCTGCACCATCGACTCAAGGTTCTCCACGGTTCCTCCACTTTGCTTACTTTTTGCTGGGACCTTTTCAGAAGCAAACCCAAGCTGAGTTAGCCAACTGTCTTCATCACACAATGTTACTGTTGTGTCTGGTGCAGATGATCCGGTTGCTGGTGTCTTTAACGGCTGAGAGGTCACTTCTGCCACAGCCACAGGTGCAGAAGTGGATTCTTTGGACTCCGGATGGCCTGCTGATGCTGATGTACTGCCTTTTCCTTCAATTTGCTGCCGTTCTCTTTCAAACCTCATGGCTGACAGAGCTAGCCAACGTTTGTACTTTGAAACTTCTGCGTCACCAAAAGCAAACAATGCTCTGCCTGCCAGTGCCTTTTTGTAGCGTGGATACAGAATAGTAGCACAAATGTAATGCTGTTCTGTGTTGATCTTTTGAAGACGTTCATCGCAAAGTAGGCGCTGTAATAATTTCTCCGCCAAATCAAAAGCTTCTTGCTGTTCTTCATCTTGTTGAAACTTAGAAGACACCGCCTTCAGTTGGTGCTCTAGCATGCGCAACAATGGGATAGCTTTTCCCAAACTAAAGTCCTCCCTGCTGACTGCACCTCAAAAGGACGAAGCATGTCTGTCAGGCTTTTAACTAGCTCCCATTGCTCCGCATGTAACCTCAGGTCCTTCACAGCTGTACCCAGTGTAAGGAAATACTGATCGAGTACCGTAAACTGCTCATACAGACGCTCAAGCATGTAGAAGGTTGAGTTCCAACGTGTTGCCACCTCCTGGATGAGTGCTTTTACTGGCAGTCGACGTTCATATAGCAGGCCCCTCAGATGCTTCCGGGCCTTAAAAGAATGGCTGAAATGTGTGCACATTCTTCGGCAGGGGGTCAGTAACTCGCACGCTGGACTTTCTTCACTCAAGAATTTTTTAACAACCAGGTTTATACAGTGCGCCAAACACGGCACTCTGAAATAGTTACCCTTATCCATGGCCTTAACTACATTGGCGCCATTATCCGTGGAAACATAACCAATCATGCGTTTTTGGGGGGACAGCCATTTAAAGACCTTTGTGTTAAACTCCTGCAAAATGTTTTGTGCTGTATGACTTGTCTCCATGCCAAACCTGGCTAGTGTTGCATGTTTCCGAGCAGCTTTAAAAACGTTGTCCGTGTCAACACCTGCCCTTAGCTTTGCTGTAACTCCTGAAAAAGAGACCCAGTGTCCAGTGATGCACATGTAATCAGTGCCTGCGCCACTGGTCCACATGTCTGTTGTCAGATGTATAGTGTGAACAGCACTCTTCTTCAAAGCTGCCCCAATCGCCTCCAGCACATCTGCATGTAGTGCTGGAACCGCAACTCTGGCAAAATAGTACCGGCTAGGAACCTTCCATTTAGGGCAGAGCGTTGCCACTAATTCAAGAAAACCAACCCCTTCCACAAAAGAAAAAGGGAGAAGGTCAAGCGCTAGCATTTTAGCCAGCTTAGTGTTATACAGACGCACCATTGGGTGGTTGCGTTCAAATGGCGCATCTGAAAACAACATGCTTCTAATGGTGGGCTGGACCATTTTTTTTACGGGCAGATGATGACTCCTTCGACCCAGTTACGCTCGGTGACGAAGTTTTTCGCATTGGTGTCTCACTCTCTCCCACACTCTTAGTGTGGCGCACAGGGGGTGTGCTGCTGACAGGGGTACTGGGTGTAGGTGAAGAAATGTTTGACGCTTCTTCCTCCTCGTCATCATTAGATGAAACATCAACGGATACAGTTTGTTGACTTCCAATTTGGGCTTCCTTGATCTCCTTTAGGTGCGCAAGCCATTGGACAGTGTGCTGTCTCTTAAGAAGACCTCTCTGGCCTCTGGTACCATAGTTGGTACCAAGCTTACCACGACTAACTGCAAGCTTACAAATGCTACAAATGGCTATGTTTTCCCTTTTTGGGCAAACACTATAGGAGTCCCAAACTGCGGACTTCAAATTTCTGTGGGGGGCGGAGGAGGCGATACTGCTGGTCATGCTGCTAATGGCAGATGAAGTGGAGGATGTGTGTTGCCGAACTTTACTACGTTGTGCACTTGCACCACCACTAATTGAGGTGGAGGTGGATGGAGGTCCCTTCTGGCGAGAAAAAAATATAGAAGCGGTAGGTGGTGGTGTACTAGTTAACTCCAATGATGGTGTTCCTCCCATTGCCTCCTCGTCGACAACATGACGCTCAGCAGCTTTTCGGGCTAGGGTCAAAATGTCTGTTTGCTGCATGCCCGCTGAGGCTGGAGTGACGTGTATGATGACTGCGTTGTCGTCGTGAGAGTCTTCATCAGCAGGAGTATACGCCACTTCTTCTTCAGCGTCATCATCACACTCCATAACTCTGAGACTTTCGGGGACCTTCCTTTTACGCTTAGCTACCTTTGTCAGATCATGGTCTGCCTCACTCTCAGGCAGCACTGGTGGTTCCCAATTTTCATCCATATCATCAGAAAGAAGGGGGCTTGAAGAAGAAGTAGGTACCATCCTTGATCTTTTCCTTGTTGGGTATCTGGAAGACAATGAATCATCAGGAGGAGTGGCTTCCTCATGTGATACCTCAGCTTGAATGTTGATTTCCTGATGTGCCCCTACTTCGGGAGGAACAACTATTGTGGGCACTTGGGCCGCTCCATGCACCTCTGCTTGCGCCTCTCCTTCCACATGTACTTGGGCTTGTACTTGCACATGTGGTTGTTGTTGCGGCTGTGGTTGTTGAACACTCGTCAGATGAGTTACAACAACCTGTGTTGATTGAGGGACATTGCTGCTACTTTCTTGCGATGAGCCAACATCACTGGTCGATGGTGATTGAACAACTATACTGGCGGCCTCTAAAGCACTCAAGGGCTTGGACCTAAGTTGGCGTGGTGGTGGTGGCACTGAGCCCAATGGAGCGGGGGTGCTGCTCCCGGCAGCTTGGTCCCCAGCAGACCCCGCTGCTGCTGCAGGCGTACTTATTTTTTCCCCAAAAAATGTGGCGGTCAGCACACCAGTCTCCTTGGTAAGTGGCGCCACTTACTTCTTCTGCTCCTTACTGCCAACTTTCTTGCTAGAGGAGCTACGGGGAACTTTTTTTGGGGCCATCTTCTTCAGAGGTCAGAACAGCAGGCCGCAGTTGCACGAGTTGCAGAGTTGTCTTGTCTGTGGCCACACGTGACGTCGTGTGACGTTATGCTGCACACACACCGCTGCAGGACTTCTTCCTGGCACTGGTGGTTCTCTTGTGCACCTAAAAGCAATGGAAGACAAAGGGACATCAGTTATACACCCCAAAAAGTTAAAAAACACATAAAAATCAGCACAATCCCATGCCATCCATGCCCTCAATGATGTTTAAATTCAAGAAGACACCCCACAGAAAGACTAGGCCCATGCACCACTCACTACCCATGGGCATAATGGATGAAAGCTAGGCAAAATGGGTGCAGGCCTCAGAACACTGCCTGTCTTCAAAATGGCCCCTTGCACCCCAAGCACATGGCCAGGGCCTGCCTGTACCAGCACTCAAAATGGCCCCCACCCACATGGCCAGTCCCCATCAACAGTACACCCCAAAAAAACGAAAAACACACAAAAATCACCACAATCCACTGCCATCCATGATGTTTACATTAAAGAGACCCCACAGACAGACTCGGTCAATGCACCACTCACTACCCCTGGGCAAAAGGCCCCAACAGCAGCCCAAAAAATCGAAAAAACCCACACAATTTAGCACAATCCCATGCCATCCATACCCTCATCGATGTTTAAATTCAAGAAGACACCCCACAGAAAGACTAGGCCCATGCACCACTCACTACCCCTGGGCATAATGGATGAAAGCTAGGCAAAATGGGTGCAGGCCTCAGAACACTGCCTGTCTTCAAAATGGCCCCTTGCACCCGAAGCACATGGCCAGGGCCTGCCTGTACCAGCACTCAAAATGGCCCCCACCCACATGGCCAGTCCCCATCAACAGTACACCCCAAAAAAAACAAAAAACTCACAAAAATCACCACAATTCAATGCCATCCATGATGTTTACATTAAAGAGACCCCACAGACAGACTCAGTCCATGCACCACTCACTACCCCTGGGCAAAAGGCCCCAACAGCAGCCTAAAAAATCGAAAAACCCCACAAAATTCAGCACAATCCCATGCCATCCATGCCCTCAATGATGTTTAAATTCAAGAAGACACCCCACAGAAAGACTAGGCCCATGCACCACTCACTACCCCTGGGCATAATGGATGAAAGCTAGGCAAAATGGGTGCAGGCTGCAGAACACTGCCTGTCTTCAAAATGGCCCCTTGCACCCCAAGCACATGGCCAGAGCCTGCCTGTACCAGCACTCAAAATGGCCCCCACCCACATGGCCAGTCCCCATCAACAGTACACCCCAAAAAAACGAAAAACACAAAAATCACCACAATCCAATGCCATCCATGATGTTTACATTAAAGAGACCCCACAGACAGACTCAGTCCATGCACCACTCACTACCCCTGGGCAAAAGGCCCCAACAGCAGCCAAAAAAATCGAAAAAACCCACAAAACTCAGCACAATCCCATGCCATCAATGCCCTCAATGATGTTTAAATTCAAGAAGACACCCCACAGAAAGACTAGGCCCATGCACCACTCACTACCCCTGGGCATAATGGATGAAAGCTAGGCAAAATGGGTGCAGGCTGCAGAACACTGCCTGTCTTCAAAATGGCCCCTTGCACCCCAAGCACATGGCCAGGGCCTGCCTGTACCAGCACTCAAAATGGCCCCCACCCACATGGCCAGTCCCCATCAACAGTACACCCCATAAAAACGAAAAACACACAAATATCACCACAATCCAATGCCATCCATGATGTTTACATTAAAGAGACCCCACAGACAGACTCAGTCCATGCACCACTCACTACCCCTGGGCAAAAGGCTCAACAGCAGCCCAAAAAATCGAAAAAAACACAAAATTCAGCACAATCCCATGCCATCCATGCCCTCAACGATGTTTAAATTCAACAAAACAGTTGTATCATGCACCCATAACTAACCCTGGTCCTACTGGGTACTGTGGCTACCCACAATATATTTTATTTAATGTTCTGAAAAAGTTCCAAAATTGTAGTTGCAGCAACTGTAATGCCCCAAACAAACTTACTTGTGAAAGTTGATTTCTAATCCAAAAGTGATCCAAAGAAAGTCAAAAAGGCCTCAAATCCAAATATCCAGCAGCATCCACAAAAAGTAATCCTTCCAGGTCAAGATCCAAATGAAAGTGACCAGCACATGAAGAAAGCACTGGGAGGAGCCTGCTGGACTGGATGAGGAAGTTGGAGACTGTGGGGCACTTCCTTCCTCCCACCCCGCCCCCCCCAGCCCCCAAAATGGACTCCTTGCAAAAAAAAGTGCAGGCAAATGTCAACCTTAGGAGTTATTCTGATAAAAATCATCATTTTCAGAAGGTTTATGCTGCTTGCTGGTGGATTTCTTGTGCAGAATTGCAAATGTTGCAATTTCGCGAGTGCGAGATTGTTGCTGCCCGCCGCATCTACGTGTTCGCAATTGTTTACTCCCGCGATGCGTGATCGAGAGCCTTTATGACGTACTCGCGTTGACAAACTCTCGCTGTGCAAGGTGGCGGGCGCGATGACGTAATCGCGGTTGACAAACTCCCGCGGGATCACGCAGCAAGATCCAAAATGGCGCAGCACACGCAAACATGGAGAAAAACAACTCTTCAAACGCTGAATGACGGTAAGTGAACGCCGCACGCCGCAATATTGTATTTGTCAAGCGCGACCAAGCAAAAAAATCCGCTGCGTGCGAATTTACGAATTTTCGGCAAATTCGCGAGAATTCGCGGATCGCGAATTTACCGAAAATCCGCGAATTCCGCGAGCGGAACGGATTTTACGCCCATGCTTAGTGCGTTGTTGTCTAACCGGTCCTTGAAGGCAGTCCTCTTGGCGGTCCTGATGAGTTGGTGGTGTCTGCGGGTGGCGCTTTTGTGGGCTGTGTGGCTGTCTGGTGTTCGGTCGTGGAGCCATTTCTTCTCTAGCTTCCGACAGGTGCGCTTGGAGGTCCGGTAGGTCTTCGGTGAACCAGGCGGCCTTCCTGTTGGTGTGGTTAGTAGTGGAGGTCTTGAGAGGTGCAAGGGTGTTGGCGCAGTCGTTGATCCATTGTTTGAGGTTGGTCGCGGCGGTGTCTGGGTCGGTGGGGTCGGCGGGTGGTCTCAGGGCGAGGGTGGTAGTCAGTTGGTCCTTGGTGAGCTTGCCCCAGCAGCGGCGTGGTAGCTGTTGGGTGCGGTGGTGTGTGGTGGGTTTCCTGAAGGTGAAGTGGACGCATCTGTGGTCGGTCCAGTGGGGTTCGGTGGTGTGGTTGAAGGAGACGTGGGGGCTTGTGGAGAAGATGGGATCCAGTGTGTGTCCAGTGGCATGGGTGGGTGTCCTTACGAGTTGTTTAAGTTCGAGGTTGGCGAGGTTGGCGATCAGGGCGGTGGAGTTGGTGTCGTTGTTGTTCTCGAGGTAGAAGTTCAGGTCCCCGAGGAGGATGCAGTCTGTGGAGGCGAGGGCGTGGGTGCTGACGAGGTTGGCGATGGTGTCGCAGAACTGTGGTCTTGGTCCGGGTGGTCTGTAGATGAGAGTCCCTCTGAGGGTGTTGTTGGGGTCAGTGTGGATCTGGAAGTGCATGTGCTCAGCGGTGGTGAGGGTGTCGTTGGTGTTGGTTGAGACTCTGAGGGTGTCCTTGTGGATGATGGCGATTCCCCCTCCAACTCCGTTGGTGCGGTCTCTGCGGGAGATCTTGTGGGATGGTTATGGCGATGTCTGGTGCTAAGGTGGCGTTCAGCCAGGTCTCCGTCAGGAAGGCGACGTCGGGAGCAGTGGAGTCTAGGAGGTCCCAGAGTTCGATGGCGTGCTTGCGAGCGGAGCGGGCGTTGAGGAGGATGCATCGGAGGTGGTTGGGTTCGCTGGCTGGTGGTCTGTAGGGCTGGATGCTGGTGTATCTGCAGTTCCGGCAGGCGAAGGGCCCTTGGGTGCGTTTCCGGGTGGCCTGGTAGCAGGGGTGGTCTCGTCCGGTGTTGAGTGCGTGGAGGGTGCTGGAGTCATAGTGCAGTCTGGTGTTGCGGGGGGCGCGGGGTCCAGGGGTTCTGGTGCTGGGCGCGGTCCAGGTGCGGACGGGCGCAGACGGGCTTGCCAAGTAAGATGCCATGGCGGGCGCCGGTATTCCAATCCACAGAGCCGGGGTGATAGATATCCTTGGGGTTAAGCATACCTGATATATCTGGGGCGTTGAGGGTTTTAGTGCCTCTAGTCTAGGTTTCTTGGCACCCACTTCCAGGCACCAGGGTCTCTTTGGGCCTGGCTCATTATCCGAGTCCCATCTGGGTTAGTAGCATCCCCAGTATTGTCCTCTGCCTCATTGTTGGGGCAGGAATCTTCATCGGGGGTATCGCCAGTCGAGGAATCCTCTTGAGCGTCCTCATCTAGGTGCCATTTTAAAAAGGTCTAGTGCAGCCTTTCTAAAGCATCCAGAGAAGAAGCGGTCTTACGGGCATAGGCGCATGCTTTGGTCTTGCCTTTTCCCCTGGAGGGACCTTTTGCACCAAAAGAGGGCTCCCTCCAGACCTCCTCTGATGGGAGTATCACAGTTTTCCTAACCGTGAACTCAAAAATTCATCGGCTCAAGGGTTCAAGAGCCGAAGAGACTGCCCTCTCCAGGGATGTATCTCGCATCCACTAGTTCTCCGTGAATAGGGAGCAGGGAATTCTCCTCATCAAAGGGCTCCCAGTTGGTAAATTCATCTGCCATAGTCAGGCTTTTGCGAAGTTTGGGGAATATTGAGCACCAGACATTGGAAGATTACACAAATTCCCCTTGCATTAGCCAAGGCTTGTTTCCTTGCAAGGCTTATGTAAGCTTGCAACTTGTGAGGACTTCGTATGCCAAAACAAGTGCTCTGTGGACTAACTGCACACTGGAGCAGGTAGAAACTAGAAAGAATCCCTAATACTCGTAAGGGAGAGAAAAAACAATGCCGCCTCCGACGCGCGCTAGTTGAAGAATGCGCATCTGATGGAAGCCACCCTACGTGCCGCAGAGAGAAGCGAGGAATGTGAGAGGGGTATTCCTCCCTTCTTTGAGGGGCCGGGACACATCTGAAGTGAGGCGAAAAGAGACTGCCTGCAACTAGCAGTCGGATGTATCTTCTAGTGAAAAAAGTGAGACCGCCGCTTCGCTCTGGGCCATATCAGTACTCCTGATTAGAAGCGTAGTTCAGAGAGAAGTATTACGATGGACACGGGGTCGGCCTGTTTGGTAACAGCCGGCTCCTCAGTCTAACAAAATCCCGTAATAGTGCAGAAACCACACAAATGCACTACTCTAATCACGATATCAACCCCAACAAGGTACGCAAAGTATACGCCACAGGAGGACAGAGGAATAATCTATAGCAAACAAAGCCACTTAACTGGCTGCTGGGCAACGAAGAAAGAGAGAGTGCTGTTACTTGCTATTGTTTATATGGGACTGCCTCCATGGTTGTTTTCCAGTACAAAGACTCATGGGATTTGTAGTCTTTTGTGTCAGGAAGGAGTTACCCACTGCACAAAAACAATGCTGCCAATAACTTATACACCCTAGCACCACGGTGGAAGGGTGTCTGTATTAGCAATAGGCACCAAATTGTTTGCCAACACAGGCAGAAAGGACAGGAATGTGTCATATCTTGTAAATACGGAGCATTCCTGCCCTTTTGAATTGGCCTAGGGCAGCGCAGAAAAAAGACTTGTGGCACTAACCTGCACCAATTCATTGAAAATGAGTCATTAGTTCCAGGACCCCAAAATGAGTATCAGTCACCGGCTTAAATTAAGTGGTGCTGCTGTATCGTGAAGCATAAGTGGCTTCCAAGGAATAACTACCATGTCTCTTCGCTGCTACTTAGGGAAGCTGTGACTAGCTCTGTGAAAACTCAACTTAGAAGCCAGTTACTTGCAACCTGAAGACCAATCAGATGTGAGAGGGACATCTGGCTGGAGGGAACATGGATGAGCTAACCAGGGCGTAGCTACAAGAGAGGTGTCTGGGGTCTGACACACCCCAAATAAATGCATTGCTGGCTTGGAAGCTGGGTCTGGGGCTCTGAGCCAGGACTCTTATGTCTGTGTTGGTTTTTCTGCCTTAAATCAAAATCAAATCAGTGAACTTTGATCTAAAACAGGAAAGAGAGGGTGATAGAAATAGTAGCTGAATTAAAAAATGTAAAACCAGATAACCTAGAATCAAGACTGGCTTCCCTGCTTTTCCAAATTGTGTGATCATAGGCAAACATTTTATTTCACAAAACCTTTTCTTTAGTATCACATGAGAGCACTTTTAAATACTTAAGTTCAGGACATGCCCTGTACAAGACCATCTAAAGTTTGATTTATTAGATTATAATGTTATTCCAGCTATAATATGAATATAGTCTAATGTTTAAGGGTTATATGAATACTGACTTACCTTTGAGTTCAATAACGGCATTATTGTACGGCGGGTGGCAAGGCAATAATGTCTCTAAGTCATTGTTTCATGTTTCATGCGCATTGATTAACGCTTGGTCCATGGTCAAACACTGTCTTTTTATTACTGAGAAATGGGTGAGAGAAGACTCTAAACCTGAACTAGTAGCTGCTTTACCCCCGATTATGTGATCGCTAGTCTAGCAGAGGAGGAGGACTGGTCCTGAATTAAAAAAAATCTTTATAACCCATACGCTCGGGTCCATTTGATAGATAAGAGATGACTTGTTTTAGAATTAAAATTAGTCATAACTCCTCATTTTCGGGGCTCTTAGTCTATCGTCCTATGGGTCATAATGAATGAATGAATGAATGTACTTGTAAAGTGTACAGCCACTCAACAAGAGTGTCCTGGTGCTGGTAAGTTGACGCATAACAGGATCCATAAGCATGTCTAGCTCTGAAAGAGCCAGGTTTTAACCCCTTCAGTGCGGGGCTGTTTTCCCCGCTGTGCTGGGGGCCGGGGGGCGCGTACAGTGCCCCGGTGCTCATGACGAGCTCAGCTCGTCATGAGCCACGGCGCTCCGGTGCTCATGACGAGCTGAGCTCGTGATGAGCACAGAAGGGGTTAAGGTGTTTTTAAAGGTTGTCAAGTCAGTTGTGGCTCTCAGGGCACCTGGTATTTGGTTCCACCCTGAGCTCCCAAACACCCAAAAGATCTGCCCCCCATATGGGCCAGGCATACTCTGGGGATGCAAGCGAGATCCGAGGAGGAGGATCTCAGGGATCTGGCCCAGGACTACGTTTATCAAGGAGTAGACCCTCACATTTGAACCATGCATTGCCTGCCCCAATTTTACTATCCTGGGGGATGTTATTTTGATGTGGAGAAAACAGAGTGTAGTGACTCCACTAGGTTGCTGGAACTAATGAAGGGTGTTGGTTTCACTCAAGTGGTGGATAAACCTACTCTTTGTTAATCATGAGGCTCTGAAGAGGGGGGATCTTCTCCCAATGTGCTGGACAGAACACTTTGTGGTACCTTTTAAAATTACTGTACAGAAGGACTGTGGTCAGCAGCAGAGAAATGCCTCCACTTGTAGGAGGTGGAATGAAATGATCTCTGAAGAATTAGAAGGAGCACTAAGTGATTCCCTTGTAAAGACTAATAGAAGACTGGAGCACAGTGCAGTGGATTTTAAAATATGTGTAGCTAATGCTATTGATCAGATTACCCCCCTTACCTCCAAGTCCAGGACTAGCACCAGAACATCTGCTCCTTGGTTCTCAGAGGACTTAATAATTATTAGTTGTCAGTCTAGAAAGCAAGAGTGAAAATGGAGGCAGACACCTTCTACTGATGAAAAAAAATAAGAATAAGGTATTGTTGCATAGGTATAAGTGTGCCATTATGACAACCAAGTCTTCTTACTTTTCTATGAAAATCAAGTCTGCTAATAAAACTAAGAGACTTTTTAAAGTGTCAGCCCTGTGATCCCACAACTTCACCACACAGAAATTTGAGAAAGAATTGTTTTTTCAGCTAAATTTGAGGTTTGCCAGGGATTCTGGGTAGGAAAATGTTGGGGGTCCATGCAAGCCATACCTCCCTGGACTACCCTGGGTGTCTTGTTTTCAGAAATGTATAGGTTTGGTAGGTTTCCCTAGATGGCCGCCGAGCCTGGGGCCAAAAACACAGATGCCCCCCCTTGCAAAAACAGGTTGTTTTTTGAGAGGTAATTTTGATGTCTCTACAATACATTTTGGGCCCATTCCTGCCCCAGGCACTGGGCCCACCCACACAACTGAAAAACCATTCTTATTGGGAGACTTTTAAGAATGCGGGGTGGGTGGAATTTTGTGGCTCCATGCAGATTCCACATCTTTTCATCACAAAAATGTGGGGGAAATGTGTTTTTTCTTTTACAAAGTTTGAGATTTGCAAGGGATTCTGGGTAACATAACCTGGTGAGAGCCACACATGTCACCCCATCATAGAATCCCCTGGTTGTCTAGTTTAAAAAAAAATTATAGATTTGCTAGGTGTCCCTGGGTGCCACCAGACCTAGGGTTCAAAATCCACAGCTAGGCACTTTGCAAAAAAGGGTCTGTTTTCACTGTAAAAATGTGGTGTGTCCACATTGCGTTTTGGCCCGTTTCCTTTCGCGGGCACTAGGCCTACCCACACAAGTGAGGTACCATTTTTATCAAAAGACTTTGGGGAATGCGGGGTGTGTGGAATTTTGTGGATCCATGCAGATTCCACAACTTTCCATCATAGAAATCTGAGGAAAATGTGTTTTTGTTTTTACAAAGTTTGAGGTTTGCAAGGGATTATGGGTAATAGAACCTAGTGAGAGCCACACAAGTCACCCCATCCTGGATTTCTCTGGGTGGCTAATTTAAAAAATGTATAGGTTTGCTAGGTTTCCCTAGGTGCCAGCTGAGCTAGGGTTCAAAATCCACAGCTAGGTGCTTTGCAAAAAAGGGTCTGTTTTCACTGTAAAAATGTGGTGTGTCCACGTTGCGTTTTGGGCCATTTCCTGTCACGGGAACTAAGCCTATCCACTCAAGTGAAGTACCATTTTTATTGGGAGACTTAGGGGAATACAGAATTGTAGACCAATTTCTATTACCTATTGACCTTCTATGCATTTCTGCCTTCCAAATGTAAGACTAAGTGTAAAAGAAGCCACATTTAAATATGTCCTTCAATTCACATGCTAGTATGGATACCCACAATTTCGGAGATGTGCAAATAGCTACTGCTTCTAAATGCTATATTGTGTTCCTATTTTGGAAATACATAGGTGTCCTTGATACATATTTTTCACCCTTCATATTTTACCAAATGAATTGCTATATATCCCGTACACAATGAAAAACCATTGCAAGACTCAGCTCAGTTATTGGCTCTGGGTTCCTCAAGTTCTTGGTGAACCTACAAGTCCTATATATCCCTACAACCAGAAGGGTCCAGCAGACGTAACAGTATATTGCTTTAAAAAATCTGTCATACTTAGAAAAAGTTACAGGAGAAAATGGTGGCACAAATGGCGTTTTTTTTTTAACTCATTTTCAATTTTTCTTTTTTTCAACTGTTACTTTCCATGAACAAACCTTTGAAGGATCTACACAAATGACCCCTTTCTGAATTTAGAATGTTGCCTACTTTTCAGAAATGTATAGCTTTCCAGGATCCATTATTTCTTTTACACCCATTTCTACCCCTAACTGGAAGGATGTTGAAAGCAAAAAAAGTAGCAAAAATAGGCTATCTCCCAGTAAAATGCCAAAACTGTGTAAAAATGTTTGGTTTTCTGACAAAAGTCTGCCTGTCCCTGAAAGCTGGCAAGATGGTGATTTCAGCACCATAAACCCTTTGTTAATATATTTTGCAGGGAAAAAAACAAACGCTTTCTTCTGCAGCACTTTTTCCCCATTTTTCAAAACAAGATGTAGCTGTATTTTGCAAATTTCTGGGTCCAGTCCAGGGGAATCCAAAAACCCTGGATACCTTTCAAATTCCCATGATGTTGAAATAAAATGACGCAAATTTGTTGAGGATACCTTATGTGGAGAAAAACGTACAGGGGCCTAAGCGTTAGCTTCCTCAAATAGCCAAAAGAAGGCTTAGGATTGGGAGAAAAGGCCTAGCAGTGAAAGGGTTAAACAGCAACAAATTTACTACTTTTTGGGAATTCATAAACTTTGGAGGTAGTAGGCTTGGAAAGCTGTCAATCTTAGGCTTTCAGGTATTCCAATGGCATCATGCATCCAAAAGGTGATGAGATGAATGCTTGCAAATAGTCTAACAAGTGGCAATCACTTGGCGTAACATTCCAAACCATCTGTTTTTTTATCCACCGTGCCAGTTTAGACAGAGGTCCACCTAATGCAAATCAGTACTGACCGTGTTCCTCATGAAAACAGTCCATCACCAACCTAGGGCATCTCACTCCTCCATCCTGCAGCTCACTGCTTTTTTAATTGGGAAATTGGAGATGTACACCCCCTGAATCTCACTTATTGAGCAAGGTTGTCTGACGGAACCACGCAATCCCCAACAACGCATCGCTGAACAATGCAGTCTTAACAACGACAGGTTTTTAACCATGCATGCCTTTACCACGCATGCCTTTGTAACTGATTTTGTTGTAATGGCATACACGGTAAAGACATATGCATGGCTAATGTTACACCCTAGCACCCGCCCTGAGACCTAAAACCCAGCCCCCTGCCCAGAGTACAACCCCGACCCCAGTCCCAAAAAAAACCAACCCCTAGCCCTGAGCCCTAAAAAAACAGCACCATGGCTTGAAAACGACCCTGAGCCCCCCTGCTCTGAGCACTAAAACCTGGACCCCAGCCCTAAAAACACCCCAACCCCCTACCCTGAGCTCTAAAACCACCCCAGTCAAAAAAAAGGCTGCCCTAAAACACCCTCCCATCCCCCCGCACTGAGCTCTAAAACCTGGCCTCCTGCCCTAAGCCCTAAAACCTGGACCCCAGCTATAAAAAACACCCCAGCCCAGAGCCCTAAAACTGTCCCCCTAGCCCTAAAGAGTGCCCTGTCCCCCGTACTGAAGACCTAAAACACAGCCCTGCAAATTACCCAGCCCCCCACCCTGAGCCCTAATATCGGCCTCCCCACCCTATAAAATACTCTGACCACCCGCCCTGAGCCCTAAAACTTTACAAACTTTCCCTACCCCAACAATCCCAAAAATCGTACTCACCAAGTCGTTCCTTGTCTGGGCAGGAAGTCTCTCTAAGTCTGGAACACCTCCCATCCCCACCCATTTGCTCCTAGTCTAGAGCGCTAACTACCACTAATATCTAAACCAAGCATACGCGTGGTAAATTCATATGCATGGTTTAGATGTGCTTGGCTCCGCTTGCGTTGATTAGCCATGCGTATTTTAAGCTGAGTGGTTAAGGCCGTTTTCCACTAAGCTATGCTCCTGTTCTAGAGCTAAACTTCACCTATGTAAAGTTGTATAGCCTAATAAAGGCCTGTCTTTGCAAAGTTTGGTGAAATTCAAATACTGCCTAGCCCTTCTAATGAGGCCTATTAACAGCAAGGTATGAATTAGTTAGAAGACAACGCCTCAAGCACACAAAATATAATAAGCATAAAGTGGTCCTTTAAATTTGGGCTGCATAAGTTTGGGAAGTTTTCCCTCTTATTGTGCTTTTCAAGTCAAGGAAGATAACTATGGGGAAACAATATCCAGGATTAGACCCAATTCTAATTTGATACATAACATAGCATATGTTTATTAATGCATGCTGACCGCTAAGGGCATCTTGTTGATTAAATTATAGGTGTTTATTGTTGCACAGCTCCATGGTACTCATTTTATCACTCTCAGAAGGATGAATGGCTGACTGGACCCAACAGGATTTAGACCTGTGACAATGAGGTCAAACACAGAACCTTGCAGTAGATGCATTACTCCACTGAGACCCCAGACATGGCACATTTCTCACTGAAAAGCATACTTTTTCTTGCAGAATCTCTGGCATCGAGGGCATACTATGGAAGTAGGAGTGAGGGAGGTGCTGCAGCACCCCCAAAAATAATCATGATGGAGTTCAGAAGGTGAATAAGCAATAATGATGCCTTTAAATTTTGTGTTTATTTGGTCACATTTGCTGCGTGTTGAAAGGCAAAGTTAGTCTGTCTTCTGACAAACTGCTGCTTATTTGAAAGCTGGAAGGACTTTTACGTTTCTGGCTGCAAGGTGAAGATCCCAGTATGGTAGAGGAAGTGAAAGGAACGACTGTAAGATGTCAGATTTTTCTAACGCACCACATCATTTAAATACCAGTAAAATAACTACACACATATTCCAAATAACATCAGCAGTTGGAAAAGCACAAATGAAGCACATTTTTTGCAATTCTGAAGTGTGATCGAAACAAAAAAATGTAATAGGATCATAACAAATCAAGACCCTTTACTTGGGGATGCACACATGATAAATATTCACTGAAACACAATTTCCACACATTGTAATTTTTGCTCTATAATTATCGGTAAAACTGCATGTCTATGCTAAGTTAATGGCTGTTAAAATGGAAATGTGCTTTCTTACACTACCTCACCAGGGGCCAGATGTAGGTAATTTTAATTTACCACCTCTTAAATACCGATTCATACCGAATCGGTATTTAAGAGGTGGTAAAATAGAGGGGGGGAGATGTAGGTATTTCAGGTTCGGTAAATACCGAATCGTTAAGATTCGGTATTTACCGATTCTGTAAATACCGATTCGGTATTGCCCATTGATTCCTATGGGCCTTGCAGCCCATAGGAATCAATGGGCAATACCGATTCTGTAATTACAGAATCGGTAAATACCGATTTTAGCAAGGGTGCAGGGGGTGTCACTTTGACACCCTCTGGCACCCCAAAAATAGGCATGTGCGCCATGTGACACACAGACATGCCCTAAGGGCATGTCTGTGTGTCACATGGCACAGGTGTGCATGCACACATGTGCATGCACACCTGGATTCGGTATTTTACCACCCAATTGGATTGGGTGGTAAAATACCGATTCTTAAAGCCCTGTGGCACTCTGACATGTGCCAGCTACATCTGCATTTACAGAATCGGTATTTTACCGAGTCTGTATTTACCGATTCGGTAATTTTACCGAACCGGAAAATACAGAATCGGTAAAATACCGATTCTGTTAATGCATGCCCTACATCTCAAAATCCAATTACCGGTCGGTAACGGCCGAATTCGGCCGTTACCGACCGGTAATTGGCCACCTACATCTGGCCCCAGTACTCCAAAATGCAACACCAGCTACATGCCACGCCCATACCACTCTCCTGCTGATTGGGCGTGGCATGTTGCTACACTTCTTTTTTGTGTGATGCTTAGATTTTTCACAATCCCTATGACTTTATTGATATAGCATTTATGGCAGCACTCACTCTGAAATTTGTTCCAGCACCACTGATCAAGGGTAAGGCAGACAGACACCTTGACATCGGGACTCGCAAAGTGTAGCTGAAGAGAGATTCGTGCAGGGGAACAGAATCTCTAATATTTCAATTACCTTTCTTTATAAACTTCCAGAACAATCAAATAAATTAAGTACTGTGTGCTGTTTGCTGTAGATGTTTCATTATTTTTGGGTTCGAAATAAGACGTATTTTCAGAACCTTCAGTAGATTTCTAATCTTCCCCTGATAATTGTACCTACTTTTCCCATCGAAATGCGAAAATATTTCACAGATTTTCACTAAACAAAAAACAAAAAATCATCCTTTCGGAACTATGTGTAGGCGTACTCCGAATTCAGACCTAAGCACCCAGAAGTGGCTCAATTTGCTACAAAATTAAATTTCTTGATTCATTTTTGTGATCCGTTATCAGATGATTGACAGCCACGTCTGGTGATTTCATTCAATTGCCCCCACAAGCCTCAGTTCACAAAAATAAACAATAAAAAGCAAGATAATCTGAAACACAAATAATTTCACTTTCATCAAGAGAGACATGTTCACCTAAAAAAAAAAAAAGCAGGGAACCTGGGGGCATCCTTAAGAATACAATCTCCGCCTTTGCTCTCCCTCCATGTACAATCCACCTGACTGTTATGGCAACAGTATTTGTTTATAACACAATCGGTGAAGGCTAATTTCCATGCGCAGGATTTACTGTAAAATCTGATCTTGCATATTATGGAAATCGTGTGGAACACACGCTCGTGGTAAACAGGTGCGCCTGGAAGATGCAAAGCTGAGGTTTAGGATGAAAACCAAATCGACCCGAATGTCTCCCAGGGACGTAGTTTGGTGAGTAAGATTGGGGGCGGGCGGGGGGGGGGGGGGGGGGAAGCTTCATCTTCCCCAACAATCATAATGTTAAAATACATTATACAACAAGCAGGGCGCATGAGAGGGGCTTAAGCAGCAGTGGAAAGGGAGAGGAGTACTAAGTGAGAGAAGCACAAAAGTTTGTAAAATAACCAACATTTTTAAAGACTTTCAAAACAGAGATGAGAATGAGTGTGTGTTTTTGTCAGTGTGTGCATGCACATATCCCAGGTGAAATCCGACAGATACCTTCACATACCCGACTCAAAGCACCTGTACCCAACTATTCACCAGAAAACAAAAATCATTAGGGAATGTAACACCCCAACACTCCCCTGAATCTACGCGTAAATCACATTAGTAACTCCCTGGAGTGGAAATACTCCCAATTGCTAGTTTTTGTGGAACAGAATGCACGAACCAGTGTTTCTGCACCAGTTCCTGCATGCTTTTCCCAGGATTTCAACCCGAGACCTTCCACGTGAAGTACTTCAGAGCCGCAGTATTACCATGGATTTCACAATACGGATAGGTGACAAATGAAGTACAATTAACGAGGGTTGGGGTGAACGTATGGATGTTATTTCATAGAATGCCAACGTAAATGTATTACTTATTCCTTCATATGTAATAATAGGCTTTGCAAGGGGAGCATTTGCAACAGATTTAATTTAATTAACAGTGAAAGGGAAGGTAATGATGGACGATAAAGGAAGCAGAAGAGAAACAAAGAGAAGTAGTTAGAAGTAGAGATCTTGTTGAAGTTGAGAGAGGAGGAGTCAGATTGATAAAAATGTGGAAGTAGGCATGGGGAGTTAGAGAAAGCGGTGTGAGGTGAATCGGGGTGGAGGGGTGTATTGAGAGAGGTGAGGTGGACAAAGGAGAGGGTGGGTATTCTGAGAGGAAGAAGGTACATAGAGAAGTAGAGAAATAGAGGGAGATGTGAGCTAAAAATGAGGTTCAGCTATTTGAGGTACGATGAAGTAAAAAGATTGTTATTTAATTTAGCTCCAACTAGACGCAAGCCGGACATGTCTAGCTGTCAGATTTTAAAACAATGTCTTTTTATGCACATAGTTACCACTTTACTAGGGAAAGGTGGGGGGACCCTGGGCAATTGCCCTCCTTGCCCCCTGTCTTAAAATGGCCCTGTCTACACCTCCTTCCATTATCATTCATCGGCATCCTGAATTATAATAATATATTTTTCTGTTTGTTGCTTCGTCCTGAGGCTCTCTCAGTTCCCATACCATTGAGCGGATCCCTCCAGCTACAGGTGGTATCCGTAAATAGTGAGTATATCCATCAATTAATCAATCAGGGGGATTAAAAGCGTGCTACTCACCCGTGAGAGTCTGAAGGTGCTGGGGGAGGGGGGGGGGGAGTCAGCAGAATTCGCTTAGCCACAGAGCCAGGTTATGAGGGTCTTCCTGAAGGTGTTCAGGAAAGGGGTGTGTCTGATGTCTGCCCGTAGCTTGTTCCAGGTCTTGGCTGCGATGTGAGAGAAGGATCTTCGGCCTGCCCTGGCTCTGTGGATGTGCAGGGTTTCCCCCAGAGCGAGGTTGGTAGATCAGAGGTTTCTCGTGGGTACGTGGAAGTTGATTCTGTCATTGAGGTATTTTGGCCCGTTGTTGTGTAGGTATTTGTAAGCATGAGTGAGGATCTTGAAGGTGACTCTTTTCTCCACGGGGAGCCAGTGAAGTTTTCGTAGGTGCTAGCTGATGTGTTCGTGCTTGGGGATGTCAAGGATGAGTCTGGCGGCTGCGTTCTGTGTTGTCTGGAGTCTGCAGAGTAGAGACTTTTTGATGCCGGCGTAGAGTGCGTTTCCATAGTACAGTCTGCTGGTGATGAGTGCATGGGTGAACATCTTTCTTGACTCGTGGGGGATACATTTGAATGTCTTTTGGAGGATTCAGAGTGTGTTGAAGCAGCTGGAGGTGACGGCGTTGACCTGTCGGTTCATGGTGAGTGATGAGTCGAGTACGATGCTGAGGTTCTTGGCGTGGTCTGTGGGAGTAGGTGGGCTTCTGAGGGCAGTTGGCCACCAGGTGTGGTCCCTTGCCGAGGGGGTGGGTCCAAGGACGATGACTTCTGTCTTATCGGCATTGAGTTTCAGGCAGCTGTTGGTCATCCAGACTGCGACGTCTTGCATTCATTTCTGGAAGTTTGTTCGGCGGTGGTGGGGTCTTTGGTGAGGGAGAGTATGAGCTGGGTATCGTCAGCGTAGGATACGTGGTTGAGGTATACTGAAAATGGA
The DNA here is from genome assembly GCF_964261635.1 of Lissotriton helveticus. Taxonomy (NCBI): domain Eukaryota; kingdom Metazoa; phylum Chordata; class Amphibia; order Caudata; family Salamandridae; genus Lissotriton; species Lissotriton helveticus. The sequence continues at coordinate 234,674,294 of NC_136070.1, read as the reverse complement.
GCTTTTTCTCCACTGATGATCCTTAGCATTGGCCTTAAAGTGGCATTTGGTCCAGCCTAGCTTGATAATAACTGGGAATGGGAGCACCTTAACGATGGCTGCTGCAAATAAGTGAGCCCACCTTGCACAGAGCTCTCACTCAAGAATAACATAAGGCTTTCGGTGGGCTGCTGGAGAATCAGATTTGAAATATAAGGAGACACTAGGCAATCTCTCATGGGCAGGGGATGGTACATGCAGGTAAGAAGGTTAGCGATCCCTCATGAACCCTGTGGAGGACAATGAAAGACATCCCATTCCTTAGCTGAGGTAAGGACTCAGCAAATTACGAGACCTTCGCTGATGCCTATGAATAGATATGTACATGGTTAAGGGGGTGGTAGGGTGGGATAACATCTAGGCTTCATCAGCAGTGTGGAAGAATGAACTGAAAGGAGTTGCAGGTAAACCAGATATAGACATCCTCTGTTGCTTTAGATGTATCATTGTCTGCCCATGGTGTGGGGGCCTCTATGGTGGAATGTGTGGTTGTGGTGCATCCAAGAGTATAAAAAAAATCACAGAGTACAGAACATATAGCCAGGTTTGTATGCCAACATATTGGAAGTTTTGGGAGATGTGGTTAGAAAATGTAAATTAAAGACGGGTGGGCGAAAACGTACGCTCTGCTGGCAGAGTGGGCAAAGTTTTGCCCACTCCGCTTGGAGCGCAGAGTTCTGGCAAACCTCTGCCAACTACTGTGTGGTGGAGTTTTTTCTTGCTTATGCCTGTCCAATGGTAAGTTGGTAAGCGCAAGTGAGAATTTGTGTCCCCTAACGAGATTTTTTTCAGGTGCTGTAAAGCCCCCTGGCGAGATCTCTCAATATGGGCAGTCACGGCAGGTCACGACCATTCACGTTGAGAAAGCTACCATTTGAGTAGGAAGTCTACTCGAACAGCAGAAAGAAGCACCGCCCTGTGGTGCACTGCATGGTGCCATTTGCGGTGATTATACAGCATGAACAAGCTCCTGCCGCTAAAAATCAGTGCGAGCAGAGTGATGTGCAGAATTCTGCTTTCTCGCAGAGCCCATGGAGTTTTTAGCTACTCTGCTATTTCCGCCCACTCCTAAAGTTAAACTCAAAAGATAGGCACAACAACTGTGAAGGACAACCTGAGATTCAGAGTGAAGGCTCAGAACCAAGAAGCAACACCCCTGCCCATAAGTATGGCAACCCTAAATATTAGAACTAGGAGGGAGGAAATGGAAATGGAAGAAAAAGTGTAAGTAAACTGTGTACTGGGCTTTGTGTTCAACATCATTGTGAGGACTGCCAGCAAAAGCTGCACTGAGTCTACAGGGTTCACTGACACAATATTGAAACCATAAATATTATGATGCCAAAATATTGTGGCATAAATATCAATCACAAAAATATAATTTTTCTATACAATAGGGGTCGATTCTGATTCAGGAAACTAATCCGTACGACAATTCGTATTCGTAGCCGTTTCCGTCCGAATCGTACGGATCCGTCCGAATCGCGTAGTACTATCCATCGCGAGAAAATACATCTGAATCATTGCGACCCGTACGAAAATGAAGTGTAAATCCGTACGACATCAACCCGCACAGTGAACCGTACGATTCGTAAAAATTCCATACGACCCGCCAAGTACGATCCGGACCGGGGAATGAGTACCCGATTCGTACCGTAAACGACGCGTAGGAGCAATTCATACAGAGGGCAACACTATCACATACGCACTGTACCCCTAAAGTCAAGTGGTGTACGCCTGGGGTGTATGCACCGTACACCTACGACCTTGGGGTGTACAAACCGTACCACTACAGTCCGTACACATACGATCATGGAGTGTACGCACAGGGACATACGCACCGTATCTCTGAAATCCAGGGGTGTACGCACCGTACCTCGATGCACTGTACCCCTGCAACCTGCAATCATGAGGTGTAGGCACCGTACTCGGGGGGTCCGTTTCGTAAGCATTTCGAGGCTAAATCTGCTTTTACAGACGTTTTAAGTTAACGTAGAAAAAGAGTCGTACGGAGTGTTGTCGATATGATTCGTACTTGCTGGGTTGGAAAATGCAGCTTCGATCCGTACTGACATCGCGTACTGCGCGTTCCGAATGCGATTCGTATGGATTTGTGAGTTGTACGGTCTTCGGTACGATTCGTTCGGAGAACTGCTTTGGGTACACATCGTACCTCATCATACGTACGGGTACGGTTCTACATACGATTCGTACAGGAAAAAAGCTCCGTACGGCTATTCGGGGGGCATTTTACCGAATCGGAATCGACCCCATAATGGCAAGTACAAAAATATTGGTTTTTTAATATATATGTAGTTCAAATAAGTAAGCCTTAAATATTTTAACATATAACAATAACATAAAATAAATTAAATATTTTAAATAATATTTTACAATAGATCTAAATATTTACTAATTTAAACAAAGACAAACATATATCTAAGTGTGTATGTTTATATACATATATAATGTAAAACTATTTAAAACATATTCATTTTTACTTATTTTTACTTATATTATAATTTTAAAATTGCCTTTAAATTTACCAATATAACAATTATAAAAATATATATATTTACATAAACATAAAAAATAAAAAGTACAACAAATGAACTGCAAAAAAGTAAAATATTTCCAATTTGATGATACACAAAAAGTAAAATATTGAATAATACATATTACAAGAATATCTTCAAAATATCATGAATTTATATATAATATATATAAAATTGAATACACAAACACATACTAATAATACTATATATTTAAACAATACTAATACAAAATGTAACAATATAATTAATAAATATACTACAATTTATACAACAGTAGAGAAAGCGTGAAACTCATGAGGAGAACAATGTACTATTCCCACTGAAGTATGTGCAACAGTAGGGAAAGCATTGGACTCAGGAGGGGTAAAATGTATCTATCCCACTCCAGTCTTTGCAACAGTGGGTAAAGAGTTAGACTCAGTAGGAGTAACATTTACTTTCCCAATCCAACCTGTGCAACAGTAGTGAAAGCAGTGGACTTTTGAGGGGTAAAATGTATTATTCTCACTCCAATCGCTGCAACATTAGGGAAAGCATTGGATTCAGGAGGGGTAAAATGTACTATTACCACTGTGGCCAGTGCAACAGTAGAGAGAACGTAGTTCACTTTAAACAAATAATATATGTTAACAACTCTATTAAAGAACAAAACATTTTAATATTTAAATCTAAATATTTACGGGGCCGATTCCGATTCGGTAAAATGCCCTCCGAATAGCTTTTTTCACGTACGAATCGTATGTAGAACCGTACCCGTATGTACGATGTAGTAAGATGTATACCCATAGCAGTTCTCCGTACGAATCGTACCGAAGACTGTACAACTCACAAATCCGTACGAATCGCATTTTCCGACCCAGCAAGTACGAATCGTATCGACAACACTCTGTACAACTCTTTTTCTACGGGACCTTTCTGCGGAACCTTAAAACCTAGGTGACAGGCGTACATGAATTAAATTATATATATTTTTATTTATTCGATCAATAACATGATCATTTACATCAAAAAATTCACAATAAATAAAAAAAGATAAAAAGTCCATTGCATCATAAGTAAAATAAGTTACAAATAAATTATCACATACCTCCAATAATATGAAAATGCACTCAAAAATGTCATAATTTCACAAATAATTAGAAGAAAGGGGGAATTACAAATATCTGTAATATTAAGAGTCCTACGATCAAAGCCCCTGTCATCCTCTTCTAGCCCCATGACCGTGTAATTTACATGTTCAATTTGCTTTCCCAGAGTCATAATTTATTATTTTTAACCTCGTCCACCAAGCAAAGAGCAAGTATCTCGAAATTGCGAATACTAACCACCTTGTCGTATCCGTCCTTAGGATGAGTAAAGCATCAGAAGAATGTGAAAAATAAAGCAGACTGCAGACAGGGATTAATCAGTTTTACCGGTGGTTTGCATAGATGGACAGGGAAAAAGAAAATGTTCAATGGTCTCAGGAAGAGAATAACAGGTCGGGCACAGGGACGTTACAGATGGATTGACCCAGGTACTTTTCCTTGAGTTCAAGGGGTGAGTCCCATACCTGAATTGAATGTAAAGTGCTCTTGCCTGCGGGGGTTCAATATCATCCATAAATATTTTTTTTAAAACCAACCTTTTACGTTTGTAAAGCTAGAAGTTAAAGTGCCATGTGCATTTACATTAATACATTGATTGTCCACGTACTCCCAGAATCTTTTTTTGAGGAGGTGAATCATTTTTTTCTCAATGGACCCCGGATCCTCCCACATGGGCCCCAACCCCAGTTTAAAGAGCCATTCCTTAACCCTACTGAACCAGGCAAGACGACCTGTTTGTTTCTGTAGGATTAATAGCTCTTCCACGGCTTCCTTTACTGGTACCTGCGTGCTACTGGTTCATAGTCTCACCCAGAGCAGGAGTGCCCTGAGAATGGCAAAGTTGTTAATGGATCTAAGACCAAGGTCAAGTCTTAACAACTAAAGAGGGGTATTTACTAGTAAATTGAGGATAGCCCTTATAAATGTATTCTCAGCAGAAACTAGCTGCTTTAGGGTCTGCAGCCCCCATAGCTCAGCCCCATACAGTGCTAGACCCTTTGCCCTATGTATTTCCAAAATTGGCGCGGATGGTCAAAAAGCAGACCCCTGGCCTTCCCTGCTATTGCATAGTCGACATGTTGGAGAGTTGAAACACTCTTTTCGATTTGGGGTGTCCAGACCAGCCTGTCACTGATTTGGACTCCTAGGTAATCAAATACCTTAACCTGCTCAGAAGTTTGGGAGCCCAACCTCAGTTTACCCTTATTTGATTTATAGGGGTTAAATGCCATGTATTTTGTCTTTAAACATTTGATTTCCAAACACCTGCCCTTGCAGGCTTTTGCATCGTGTTTAGGATATTCTGAATCCCCTTTGGCGTCCTAGCTATGAGCAGTGTATCGTCTGCAAAAAGCAGCGAGGGCTCAGGGCTTCCTGCTAGTTTTGGGGGATCACCAGGCACAGTCATACAACTCTCAAATAACCCATTTATGAACAAGGTGAACAGTGTTGGTGCAAGAACACAGCCCTGTCATACTCCCTTACAGACAGAAATATCATTTGATAGGCTGCCATCTAGGTTCCACCTCACATTAGCCTAATTACCTTGGTGAATGCTAATCAAGATTTTAAGTAAGTTGGGAGTCCAAGGTCTCTAAGGGCAGTGCAGAGTTGGGTATGATCTATAGAGTCAAAGGCCACTTTAGGTCCACAAACACAACATACAAATGACCCCCTCTAATAGTCACTTCCTTCCAAAGAAGCATTAGGAAGCTAAAAACTTGATCCAACGTGCTTGTAGAAGCCCTAAATCCTGCCTGCAAATTCAACAAAATGTTATTCTCCTCAATCCAAGCTTAGATGCGAGTTAGGATGATTTTGCAGAAAATCTTTTGAGAGACAACTAGGAGGCGAATGAGACTATAATTTCCAGCAGAGCCTCTTTCCCCCTTTTAAAAATTGGGATGATTTCTGCGCCTTTCCAGGACTGTGTATTGAATAATGTCTGCATTGGCTGTGCAAATGGTCGTGGCACAATGGCCCTCCACACATCACATCATGAATTGTGTACAAAGCCACTTCCTTATATTTTTGCCGAACCTTTGCGTGAGTCTGATCATGTGTTGTTTGTTGATGGATCCTGCTTGAGTGACAATGAAGGAAATCTGAAAGCTGTGTTTGCTGAGTGTACAGTTGAAGGTGCTGTGGCAGCATCAGGGTTACAAGGAGTGTACTCTGCACAGGTTGCTGAACGTATTGCTTTAACAATCGCATGCAGTGTTTCAGAGCAGCTCAGATTTGCAATTTACAATGATAGTCAGTACGGCTTTGGAGTAGTAGATGACTTTAAGTAATTATGGTCAAAGGGTGGGTTTAGAACATCCTCTGGTTTGCCAACGTGAAACAGAGAGTGTGTGAAAAACCTTTTGCGATCCCTACAATTGCCTGCCTGTCCAAATTGCAGTTGTGAAGTGTGTTGCTCATAGGCAAGGCTATGACTATATAACAGTTGGAAATTGATATGCCAATGAAATGATAAAGTATTGTGCATTAAATGTGCATTCTTTTAATGAAGAAACATCAGACGTCACCAATTTACATGTATTCTTGTTTAGCAGTAGATACATAGGAAGAGGTGAGGAAGTTACAGGAGGAAGTGACAGAAGCTGAACAGCAAGGTTGGGAGCGAGCAGGTTGTAACAAAGGAGAGGATGATTTTTGGGATTATACTGATGGCAGGCCTATATTACCTGATAGCTTATTGTCACATATGGCAAGACATTATCATAGCCCTGCACTTGTGGGGAGAGATGCAATGATGTGTGTCTTCCAACAGATGTGGTTAAATCCCAGATTCAGAGTGACAGCAGAAACACTGTGCCTTAGATGTGTGGTGTATCACCAACAGAACACTGGAAGAAAAACACATGTTGTCATGAGTCACAATGGTAAATCTGCAGGTCCTTCCAACTGAATACAAATGGACATCATCAAGATGCCCTTTTGCAATGGTCTGAGGTAGGTTGTGGTCACTGTATGTATTTTCTCAAAATGGGTTGAAGCTTATCCAACATGCAGGAATGACAGTTTGACTGTGGCAAAATTATTGTTAAGAGAGATGATTCCACATTTTGGATTTCCAACTTCTCTTGAGTCAGATTGTTGTATTTCTCTATCTAGGACCCTAATTCGATATTCCTAATTTATGCCCTTGAATGGCTATAATAAATAATATCCTTATAAAGGCATAAGAATCATATCCATATTTAGTCATAGCCCATGCAGTCCAAATTAAGCAAGACTTTCAGATTCCTTGGCAAAAACCAACTTAACTTAAACTGCTACTTACTTACTCCTTCCCACGTATTAGGCTTAGGTCAGGTACACCGGGGTAGGCGTATTTAGAAGCACCAGTTGAGTACGTTAGTCAATGTATTTATGTATGTATATATTTTATCCATTTTAAAGTATCATATGGCTAAGAAACCATATCAATGCTTTTACAGTATTATTTCATAATACTCCTTTTACTGTATGCACTTTACTTCATGTTAAGTATTGCAATTGTGGCAATTCATTTCTCTTGCATGAGAAAGAAGACTGCTCAATAAATACCACCTTTTATTGAAAACGCCCGTCTCTCTATTTCTCTGCACTCTGGTGAAACTAAGTATGCACGATTGACTGTGTAAAATAGCTGCCTATTGTTTTCACACGACTCTAGAGATACACTCTTTATTCTGAGGGAGCAAAGCTGTCATGTTTATGGTTGTCAGAAGCTAATCCCTTCTTGTCTATCCAGGGAAGTTAAACTCCTCCCTATTTATTCGAGTGACCTCTGAGCTAGCTGGCAAAACTAATTAAGTCTAATATAGTCAGTAGAGACCTAGTCGACCTCAGTCCTGCGTCTACACTACTGTTTTTATTATTCCAATGCGCAGAGCCTATTGGGAATATAGGAACTAAACTACAAGATCAAAAAACTCATTTTATTAATGAGGTCCGGAAAATATTATGTGCAACACAACAGGTTGAGCAGAGGCTCCATCGCAGTTACAGTCCAGAATCTCTGGATTAGTTAAGCCGGTGAAAGGCACATTGAAATCCAGATTGGCAAAGGTGTGTGCTTCTACATCTTTGAAGTGGCCTGATGCATTGCCTCTTGTGTTGATAAGAGTGAGAAGTACAACAGACAGGAGGACAGGATTGTCGGCACACAATGTTATTATGAGCCGAGTGATTAGAATACCTGCTTGTCCTGCTAACACTCTTAAAAATATAAGAGACAAACTTCTATTGCACATGTGTGCATACTGTGATTGCAACTGTGCAGGAGAGTCTCTTTGCAGGTGATCCTAGTCACCAACACTGCTGTGAAGTGTGGAGGTCTCCCAAATTAGGTACCAATAAGTCACACTTGCAGAGTCCCATGTCCACTTGATAATACAACAGCACCTGTTCCTGATGTACAGGTGGTTACAATGAGACAGAGGGGCCTGGTTAGTCAAGCTGTTGAGGAACAACAGACTGCTGGGACAGCAATCGTTTGGCATGGAGGGGGGTCCAAGAGAGTCAACTGTAGGTACCGAAGGGACTAAGCAAACAAAGTTGAATGCGAGAGGCACAAATCCAAAGAAAGCAAGTAGTACCTGGAGATTATAGGCGCAGAAGAGGTGAGATTCTGAGAAGTTGCCTGACAACAGTACGAGTACCACCAACTGTACCTGAAAGTTCTGAGCAGTCTTATCAAATTGATACAGAGGATGAGCGAGCCACTGTGAGGAGATCGAAAAGAGCAAGAGTACCCAGTCAAATGTATTCATCTTCTGAATGGACTTTTCTGGTAGCAAATGAATGGGAACATGAGTTCATCAATCATTGTTTTAACAATACAAGTCCACCTGAACCTTCTTAAAACAAACTTTGTTGTAGATCTGAATTTCATCCTTGGTGTACCAGTAGAAGGACTCATGCAATTTTTCTTGAATGTATTCATCAACAAAGCTGATATGAGAAATTTTCTGTATTGAAAGAAACTGTTGAATTGTGCCTTGATGCTTTTGTGCAAACTTTGTCAAATTGCTCAAACCACTGCTGCTATTTTTGAGCTTTTCTAGTGCAACTATCTGAATTTTGAAAAGACATGGCGTCCAATACTGAAATCTCCCCTACATACAAACAAATATATATTGGAATCTGTTCTATTTTTTAACTGATATTACTTGGTTTGCTTATCATTTTAAATTGACCATACTATGTTCCTGTAAAAAATTCAAAAGTTTCGATTTCTTCTGAAACTTCAAAAAATAATGACACGGTTTCTACTACTTTGATTGCTAAATCTTTACATCATGATGATACAATAACTGGTTTGTCAGCAAATGTATATACTAGATTACTGAGTGAATATGTTAATACCATGGGTTGCTGCATATGTATGCAAATATCTTCATCAGTTGCTGAAGGCGAAACGTATCATAGCATGCCCTTAACATATGGAATTTCTTGTAGTATTTCAACTAACGTATTCTATGGTACTGATCAATTACAGTATCACTATTCAAATCAAGATCAGATCTTTTCTGAACTTCGTGCGTCAAAATGCGTAAATCCACATTCTGAAGCTTCAAACTCGGAAACTATGGGCTCTCTATTTAGATTGACTCAATCTATCAAACTGTCTTATGCACTTAGAAATATCCTTACATGTAACTTACTCAGAGCTGAAAAGAATTTTATACATATAGTGAAAAATAGACAAGATAATATAACAATAAATACTAATCCATTGCTTAAATTAACTCCTTGGACTTGGAAAAGAAGAAAATAAAATATTAGAGTAGCAAAACTGCTGGGACAGCAATCGTTTGGCATGGAGGGGGGTCCAAGAGAGTCAACTGTAGGTACCGAAGGGACTAAGCAAACAAAGTTGAATGCGAGAGGCACAAATCCAAAGAAAGCAAGTAGTACCTGGAGATTATAGGCGCAGAAGAGGTGAGATTCTGAGAAGTTGCCTGACAACAGTACGAGTACCACCAACTGTACCTGAAAGTTCTGAGCAGTCTTATCAAATTGATACAGAGGATGAGCGAGCCACTGTGAGGAGATCGAAAAGAGCAAGAGTACCCAGTCAAATGTATTCATCTTCTGAATGGACTTTTCTGGTAGCAAATGAATGGGAACATGAGTTCATCAATCATTGTTTTAACAATACAAGTCCACCTGAACCTTCTTAAAACAAACTTTGTTGTAGATCTGAATTTCATCCTTGGTGTACCAGTAGAAGGACTCATGCAATTTTTCTTGAATGTATTCATCAACAAAGCTGATATGAGAAATTTTCTGTATTGAAAGAAACTGTTGAATTGTGCCTTGATGCTTTTGTGCAAACTTTGTCAAATTGCTCAAACCACTGCTGCTATTTTTGAGCTTTTCTAGTGCAACTATCTGAATTTTGAAAAGACATGGCGTCCAATACTGAAATCTCCCCTACATACAAACAAATATATATTGGAATCTGTTCTATTTTTTAACTGATATTACTTGGTTTGCTTATCATTTTAAATTGACCATACTATGTTCCTGTAAAAAATTCAAAAGTTTCGATTTCTTCTGAAACTTCAAAAAATAATGACACGGTTTCTACTACTTTGATTGCTAAATCTTTACATCATGATGATACAATAACTGGTTTGTCAGCAAATGTATATACTAGATTACTGAGTGAATATGTTAATACCATGGGTTGCTGCATATGTATGCAAATATCTTCATCAGTTGCTGAAGGCGAAACGTATCATAGCATGCCCTTAACATATGGAATTTCTTGTAGTATTTCAACTAACTTATTCTATGGTACTGATCAATTACAGTATCACTATTCAAATCAAGATCAGATCTTTTCTGAACTTCGTGCGTCAAAATGCGTAAATCCACATTCTGAAGCTTCAAACTCGGAAACTATGGGCTCTCTATTTAGATTGACTCAATCTATCAAACTGTCTTATGCACTTAGAAATATCCTTACATGTAACTTACTCAGAGCTGAAAAGAATTTTATACATATAGTGAAAAATAGACAAGATAATATAACAATAAATACTAATCCATTGCTTAAATTAACTCCTTGGACTTGGAAAAGAAGAAAATAAAATATTAGAGTAGCAAAACACAGGTTCATTTTGTATATAGAAAAGATCAATTATTAACACAAATGTTGTAGATTCTAGTGAATGCAAACACATTGAAATATATGAGAACAGGGGAAGATACTTGGAGGTTATTGGACACATCTTTACTGGAGTGTATTATATTTGTGGAAAGAATGCTTTTTATAAATTACTGAGAGGTTGGTATGGAAGTTGTAATTTGGGAATAGTTTTTCCAAACATTTATCATATAAATAATTTTGAAAGAGAAAAGCAAGATGAGAACAGGATAATGAAGAGAAATGTGAGTTGAAGGAAATAGTAGCAATGATAATTTTGGAATTGTAACACCTTCTGTTGGAGTAACATCAAACTCACATACAATTAGGCAACTTTCTACTATACTTGATAAATCAGCCACCAGCCACCAGTTTTCTGTTACGGATGTAGAAATGATTTGACTAAGATCGATGGTGATTCAAAATTGACTTGCCCTTGATAGCATTCTCACGAGGGAGGGCGGAGTCTGTTGGTTGTTAAAATTCCAACATTGTTGCACCTCCAAAACCAAACAAGAGCAGAGATTTTGAAAGTTACATCCAACACATTACTGACCTAAATAAGAACCTAAAAGATTCAAAAGCAGATGGTGCCTGGGAAACGATAGGTATAGGATTGTCAACTGTTAGTAACTGGATAGGTAACTTAGGAAATGGATTAGTAATTTCCATATTGAGACCTTTAGTGGTGATCTCTCTGTGCAAAATGCTGATGATATTATCTACCAAATTCTGCAGGTACAGAAAAGACAAACGAGGAGTGAAAATAATGAGAACTGATCTTGAAACAGAAGATGAACAATGTAAATATTAAAATGAAATACATTTTTAGAAGAGATCAGAAGAAAGAGGTTTAAGAAAATAAACCAGTAATCTGTGATGAGATTTGATGAGTAGATATTGTGATGGCTTGATTTGCTAACAGAGAGGCGCCTGATGATGCTACAAATTTATGGGGGCGTGGCCAAGATGGCGGAGTGAGAAGTCGCACACTCCGCGAGCTCCTCCGCTGTAAGTCTCCCCGGGCTGCCTACCACCGTGTATCTCCCCCCCACGGAGCTACAACGGGGGCAGGAGACCAGAAAGACTTCCCAATGCGCTCTTTGAGCCGATTATACTGCTCCGGAACCGGTGAGCAACGCAGCGGCCAGACGCGGGAGATGAGGGCAGGATCCGGCGAGACCCGGGCCCGCAGCACAGGCCGGGCGTGAAGAAGCGCAGAGACACACAACGACAGCCGCAGCCTTACCGGGTGCTGTGGCTGCCCCAGCGGCGCTGCTGAGAGGGGGCTCGGCGATTCGAACCAGGAGCAGCGGGTGCCCGGTGAGTGGAAGCACCGCATCTCCGCTGAGGTGCGGCCTACACCCAGACACAGCGCGGCCCCCGTTGGGCCCTGACTCACTGAGAGGCCTGCTCGGGTGCCCTGCACTCTGCGGTGGCCCACGCGGTATTCCCCCTGCACCCGGCAGCACACCAGGCAGAGAGCGGAGAAATCGAGGCCGGGGATCCGTACCGTCCTGGGCGCTCTAGGCCTCGCCCGCTGGGCCTACCTTCTAGCGTGACGGCGCGGCCTAGCAACTGAAGACTGCTCCTGCCGGAGGGAATTACCCGCCCCCACCCCACAGCAGCACAGCGACGGAGGTCGTCCACACCGGAGTTGGGGGGCTACCCACACCTCGGCCCTCAAACACCTTGGCGGCTGACTACACAGGCGAGGGTGGGCCCCCACGAGATCGCCGGCCCCCCTCCCCCGTGCGGTTTTGAGGGACACCCGCACTGCAGGGGCCCTGCTGCGAACCCGTGGAGACATGAGGCACCCGGGAAGAAGGTGAGAGGCGCTTAACCAGCTCAGCTAGGGTCACGTGGGAGCTCCATGGCCTTGGATACAGGGCACGAGAAGGGAATCTAAGAGGTTCTCTACCAAGCCATCCCCACACGCCCACAAGGGGCACAGGGGCACGCCACTGACCGGGACAAGCTCTCCCCCTGCCCACTGGGAGCAGTGCAGCGGCCACTGAGGACAAAGCAGAAAGGGACCCCGGCCACACGCAGAGGGGGCAGTGACTTTACCCCTGCCCCAGAGAGCAACATGGCGAGTCAACGAGGGAAGAAGGGAGAACGCACCCTTCCTGAAATGTTGGGCAAGGGACAACTGAAAGTGGAAAAATGTCTACCCTCCCCAGGAGCGTCTAAGCAGCAACCAGAGGCCAGCGATGATGCGACACCCATTACCAGGTCTTTCCTGGAATCCCTCTTCAACTCGCTTCGCGAGGACTTTCATACCTTGAAGCAGGTGGTCGCGGGGGAGCTCCGGGAGATCAGGCGTGAGGTTGACGGGCTTGGTGAAAGGGTATCCACTATCGAAGATGTAGGACGGGCTCGAGACGAAGAAGTGGAGCAATTGCAACAGGAGGTCATACGACTGAAGGAACAACAGGTGGATCTCCAAGCCCACGCCGAAGACTTGGAAAACAGGTCTCGGCGAAACAACATCCGGGTCCGGGGTGTCCCATCAACCGAGGAGGGTACAGACATCACGGGGTATCTACAGGAGAACCGGCAGATTTTCCCATCAGGATCAACAGGGTGCACAGAGTGGGGCTTAAGAGACGAGCGGCGGCGCCTCCACCGGACATACTAGCCTTCCTCCCAGATTACCCCCTCAAGGAACGTATCCTCACGGAGGCACGTCGGCGGCAGCCCCTGCGGTTTCAAGGACATCCGGTGGCTCTGTTTCAGGACCTGTCAGCGATCACGTTACAAAAACGCAAGGCCTTCAAGGTGGCTACGAATTTCTTGAGATCCAAAGAGATCCCGTACGCTTGGGGGCATCCGTTTCACTGATTTTCCAGGGGAATGACGCCCTGCACCAGCTTCGCTCTCTCCAAGAGACTTGCACACTACTGAACATTGCCCGCCCTGAGTAAGGTGCATCATCGAGATCCTCCAGGCGGACATCTAGGGACGGCTGGCAGCAAATTGGTAATCGACGGTCACCGGGAGCCAGCTCACGCCCCGACGGTCACACCATCAAGGTGGAGATGGCCAGTGCCATCCAGGTGCTGGCCAAAGACAATTCTCTGGCAGACTGAGTCATTTCCGGGGGGAGCTTCACCAGCACTGGTCATTTTGCAAGCCCGGGGAGCGGGTTGGGGGGAAGCGGGGAGCGAGGTGGCTGGAAGTCCACACAGGTAACCCACCACAGACCTGCACTTCCGGGACGCAGGAAGGCCTGGGACTATGATTGTTGGAGGGGGGTTTATGGTTGGGGTTAGGGAGGGAATTGCTGAGGGAGGTCAGGGGGGTGGCAGGGGGGGAGGGGAGTGGGGGGAACGGGTTGAGTGGGTGGGAGGGGTGGACTGAGGGGGGGGGGTGGAGGGGCGGGAGCAGGGGGTGGTGGGGGTAGGGGCAGCAGTGGTGGTAGCAGGGGTCTGATCCATGATGGTACAAAGCGAGCTGAAGGGTTCCCACTCACTAGATGATGCCGTTAACACTCGGGACAGGGAATGTTAAGGGACTGAACTCCCCCCAGAAGCGTCAAAAGGTCTGGAAATATATTATTGATCACCAGCTTGATGTTATGGGTCTTCAAGAGACCCATTTGACTAAAACGTTCGACTCCCGCCTTAAGCACAAACAATTCCCACTTATTTATAGGTCGTCCGCCTCCACGAAGCAGAGGGGAGTGGCCCTTATGTTCCGCTCGACCTTACATTTCCAACCCACGGGTGTACAAAATGATAGATAGGGGCGCTGGGTCATGGTGAAGGGCCTATTGCGGGGTAGACTATGCACATTTGTCGTACTGTATGCACCCAACTCTGGTCAGAATAGCTTCCTTCACACTCTATTGGGTAAAGTCCTGGATTTTGCTGAAGAGCCTCTGCTTATTATGGGGGGACTTCAACCTGGTCTGGCAGAGGGACATGGACACTACTCACGCTCACAGATCTGACATGGGCTCCTATTCCCCGGACTCGCAGCAGAAGGTCTTGGATATGGGCCTTTTTGACGCATAGCGGTTCTTATACCCCCAATCTAGAGACTACACTTTTTTTTCACACGTTCACCACTCATACTCCCGACTAGACCACTGTTTTTTGAGTCAATCACTCCTGGGCGACCTTCGCGAGGCCAAGATCTTTCCTTTATCGGTGTCCGATCATAGCTTGCTCGCGGTGGGCCTCCAGTGGGCAGTGGAGAGTAAGTCAGGCCCGAGGTGGTACTTCCCGGCATCCTTGGTTCGGGATAAAACCTCCTGTAACACTCTGAGGGGTGCCATATCAGAGTTCCTTGCCCACAATGACACGGAGGATACCTCAGTCTTTACCACATGGGACGCTCTTAAAGCTTGTATCAGAGGGCAATGCATGGCACTGAATGCTGCGCTTAACAAGCAGAGAGCTTGTGAAAGGGAGCAATTGGAGGAGGAACTCTCCACTTTGGAGAAAGAGCATAAGGAGAACCCTTCTAGGCGCGCAATACGGCAACTTACGGCCGTCAGGGGTAAGCTGAGGGCGCATTATAATAATAGAGGAGAGTACACTCTGCTAAAACTACGGCGTCTGTCCTACTCCCAGGGCAACAAGGTGGGAAAGCATATAGCCAGGCAACTTCGGGACAAGATAGAACGGGAATACATTGGAGGGATTGGGGACGCGCAGGGCGAGCTGACACATCAAGACAAAACTAAAGCCGAGCTTTTTGGCTCCTTCTACCGATCCCTTTATTCAGGGGAATCACTAGATACTGATGCGCAGAAAGACTACTTGCAAATGTTACCGATACCCGAGGTTTCAGCGGAGTGGAATGAGGCACTCACTGCTCCCTTCACTAGGGACGACGTGATGGCAGCTATTAGGGCCTTGAAACCCCATAAGGCCCCGGGGATGGATGGATACACGGCCATCTTTTATAAAACCTTTGCCTCGGTACTCAGCCCGTATCTAGTCCGCCTATTTAACAGCATGGCGGACGAGGGCGAGCCATCAGGTACGGTGGCAGAAGCCCTGATTTCGGTCATTCCCAAACCCAGGAAGGACCCCAGTGCCTGTGCCTCCTATAGGCGAAGCGTTACTCCTCTATCATCGCCCAGCGGCTCAATGACCTGATGCCAGCACTCATACATCCGGATCAATCCGGATTCATCAAGGGACTGCAGACCCACGACAACACGAGACGGGTGATACACCTGATCAAAAAGGCCAATAAGTTCAAAATCCCGGCAGTACTGGTGGGGCTTGACGCAGAAAAGGCGTTTGACAGGGTTGACTGGGGGTTCCTCTTTCAGACGCTGGCTGCCTTCGGCTTCTCCTCTAAATTCTTGACTATGATTCGGGCGAACTACCTCTCCCCCAGATCCAGAGTATCGGTGAATGGCCACGCGTCCTCTTTCTTCGCGCTCTCCCGGGGCACCAGGCAGGGCTGTCCTCTTTCGCCTCTACTTTTCGCTCTAAGCATAGAACCACTGGCACTGGCAGTGAGGGCCAACCCCGACATCCACGGCTTACCCTTCACTGGAGAAGAGCACAAGATCACTCTCTTCGCAGATGATGTCCTTCTCTCCCTTTCTGACCCAGCCCGATCTCTCACCCAGGTCCAAGCGGAACTGGAGCGATTTGAAGCGGAGTAGGGATTCACGGTCAACTATTGTAAATCCTACGCCCTTAATATCACACTTTCCCAGTCTGAGGTCCGCCTTCTCGCGACGTTAATACACCTTCCAAGGGCCAGTTCTTCTATTTTTTATCTGGGAGTTCACCTGACACCCACGCTGAGGAAACTCTACTCTGCCAACTTCCCTCCCTTGTTAGCTAAGATTCAGGCCGACTTGAACCGCTGGAAGCCACTGTTCATATCTTGGCTAGGGAGAATTCATGCGATCAAGATATCCCTTCTCCCCAACCTTCTATACTTGTTCCAGGCCCTGCCCATTGAACTTGACGGAGAATTTTTCTGGCGAGTGAAATCCATGAGGCTACGCTTCATCTGGCAGGGGGGTCGAGCGCACTTCTCCTTCGCCGCACTACGCAGACTGAAGACAGATGGGGGGGTGGAGCTACCCGATATGCATCTCTACTATAAAGCGGCACAGCTTCGAGTGCTAGTGGAATGGTCGCAGCAGGAGTCGGAAAACATTGGCTACATATGGATCGGAGCGTTGCGGGAAGGACTATCTGGGACCTAGTGTGGAAGCCCAAAAGTGACAGGCCCCAAAATGCTTACATCAGTACCCCTACCCATACCACCTTGAGGGTTTGGGACTCTATCTCTGGGGACGATAGGTGGACTACATTTCCCTCTACCTTTACACCTCTACATTTTAATCCTGCTTTTCCCCCAGCAGCAGCTGAGGGGTCCTTTGACGCCTGGAGGGAGCGGGGTTGTCTAGCTCTCACACACCTATTCCACAGCTTTGACCCACTCACCTTCGATAACTGTAAGAGGGACTGTGGGATTCAGGAGAAGGAACGCTACCACCACGCTCAGCTACTCCACTGGGCATTGTCTCCCCCAGTAAGAGATGCAGCCACACGCCCCCTCACAAAGTTTGAAGCCTTTCTGACCAAAACCTCCTCCATGTAAGATGCTATCACCTTTATTTATGGTTTCCTACTTGCCACGGCAACCACACACAGACCCCGTTACATGTCCGTGTGGGAGGGAGTCCTTCAGCGGGATATCACTGATGCAGAATGGTCACACTTATGGTCAGACATATCCAAGTTCAACCACTCCGTGGAACTTAGGGAAGCACACATGAAAACCATGATGGATTGGTATCTTCACCCAGTCAAACTGCAACAGATATTTCCTAACACTTCCGATAAATGCTGGAGGGGATGTGGGCTGTTAGGATATTTCCAGCACATCTGGTAGGACTGTCCTATCATTCGCCCAAACTGGGAGGAAATTCTTGCCCAAATAAAAGAGATACTGGGGTACCACATTCCTACCTCGATAGCCACTACCCTTCTGGACCTCCTTGATCCTAGCCTCGAACATCAGACCAGGGCGGACAGGAAGATTATGTGGCTTTGTATCGGGGCGGCCAAGCTCACTCTTGCTTTAGCGTGGATACGGGGGGAGGCGCCGGCCATCTCCCTCTGGCATTCACGACTTTGGAGGCTGTTAAGTTTGGAGAGAATGGCGGACATCTTCTTGGATGATTTCAAGAACTTTGAATTCCGCTGGGGCCCCCTGGTTAGGTTTCTGTCCCAAGGCTTGCCGTCCGTAGTATGCCCGGCTAGTGTTAGATCCATTCACCTATTTCAATTTTGAACTTCCATCTTCACGTACCTTGATTCATGTCCTTCGAAGTAGCTACCACCACTGGGGAGGGCCGAGGGTGGGCAAGGGGGATTATGGGTTTTATTGTTCTTTCCATGCATTCCACATGAGCTCTTCCCGCGGCATTGCCCCCGGGGTACTTGCATGCAGCTGGGCGCTGTCCGAACTAGCACGGGTTGTGAACTGTAGACCCCTGTCCAGGGCACATAGATCTCTGCTACCCTGCCATAGAGGCTTTTGTCAGACTGTAGTTGACCCCCCGCTAACCACAAGGAGCACCTGGAGTCCCCACGCAAGTCAGACACTGTGCCTGTAGAAGTGTTATGCTATCTATTGGGGGTCTGGGCAAGACCACTCTCCTAGTGTAAGGGGTGCATGGGCGGAAGCAACGCTATCCCCTCTGTGGGACAATGTGCGGGATTGTCGCATCTTCTTATTTTTTGAAACTCAATAAAAATACCTTTGACAAAAAAACAAATTTACTAATTTTTAACACAGAAACTTGAATATGCTCATTGCACGTGTTGCATGAACGGACACAACAGTTAAGACAAGTGAAGTGACAGCACCGTAAAAGCATGCTTGAAGAGCGTTAGAAAAATAGAAATGTATTGCTAAGTAATTTTAATGTTTACTGATAGGTTTCCGAAACAAGATTACTTATGAAAATTATGTTTTATTCCTATAACATAATTGTTATTTAATACATTGGTGAAACATTACTATTGTTCTCTTATTATGAAATCATGATTTAATACATTGTATTTGGTTAAAACTGAGTTTAATTCATTTAGAACTGACAAATGCATTTTAAGGCGTTTTGAACGTGTTCCCCACTGAGCTGCAGTTTTTTCCTTTGCCACGTATAATTAGTCCCTTGACATTTCTGCAAATGTTGCTTTTTTGTCCTGTACATGTATCATCTTACTTTTAAAGGACATTGGTTTACAGTTCACTGTAAATTAGTCCTGTGAAAACATGAACTTTAACCTGATGGCATAGACTGCTACTAAGTATACTTTTTACCGTTGACAATCCTGTGAGGCCTGGAAAGCCCGTTTTTTTAATGATCAGTGAGGGAAAGCATGCAGGAATAACTGAATTGTATTTAGTGATGTTATACGTAAACTAATCATGTGATGGACTGACCACAATTGGGTGATATTACATCACCTATAGCATCATAAAGACCGTAAAAGTATAAACCTCAAAGGAGGCGCAATGCAAAGAAAACCAAATGGCATACAGCAGACGCCAAATGTCATACTTTTCTTTGGATGTATGCCATCACAACGCATGCTTTTACTACGCATGCCTTTACAACGCAGGTTTTACAACGCAAGTCGTTACAACGACTTGCGTTGGGGGGCACTGGATAGTGGAATAGTTTAATTTACTATTCCAAATCCAGTCCCCGCGGATAGTAGGGAAGGTTTTGGACAGTAAATTAAACTATTCCCTATCCTACAGCGCCCTCCAGCGCAAGTCGTTACAATGACTTGCGTTGTAAATCCTGCGTTGTAATGGTAGTGCGTCGTAAAAGTTGCGTTGTGATGGATGTTTCCCCTTTTCTTTTCTTTGCAAGAGCCACGGACGCATATATTTTTTCTATGATTTTATGGTTGTATGATGGACCCACGCATGCGGTTACCACGCATGTGTTTACAATGCGGCAGTTACAATGTGGGTACGGTTACCATTCACTACCTTTACCATGAGGATGTTACAATGAATGTGCCTTTACCATGCTTGCCTTTACAATGCATTTCATTGTAAAGGCATGAATGGTGAAGGTATATGCGTTGTAAAGGTTACGAGTGGTAATGGTATCAGTGTTTTGACCGCCGGCACCTGTCATGGCCCCTCCTATGTCCTGTACCCTAAAATGACCTGAACCTAGCCCTGAACACCATGGGCCCTCCCCAGCATCCATATCCAAAGCCTCTTCCCTAACCTAGCCATATGCACCACTCCTTCCCTCTCCCCCAGCCCTGAAAACTATCTGGCCCCAGCCCTGAGCCCTAAAAGTTGGCCCTAACCCAAAAAACTACCCCAACTCAACACTGAGCCAGAAAACTTGCACCTGCCCAAGCCCTAAAATCCAGCCCCTAGTCCTGAAAACTACCCATACCCCAGCCCTGAGCCAGAAAACTCGCACCTTCCACTTCCCAAACCCAATCCCACACCTGGCCGGCCTCCATAAACCTACTGCCTATCCCAATCCCGGCCCTCAGCCCGAAAACGCCCTAGGGTGGCACTTGTCCGCCAACACTGCATGCTGCCCCATGTTGGCCTATAGCTGGAAAAATGCGTTCTGTTAACAAAGCCAAATTCCACCTTTTCCTTCGTCCTCTCCTCAGCCCTGGCAAGAGCCAAGGATGCATATATATTTCCTATGATTTTATAGAATATTCTTTGATCTCCCATTTTGAACTGCCATTATGTCAATACTGCTGCTTTAAGCAGTTTAACTGGAATCCTTACTTGCCAAAGTACTTGATCTTGCTTTCTTTCCTCGTTTTGCCCATCCTTATGGACATGCCCTTAGTGGATTTCAATTTGATTCCTTTTACCAGGGGTGGTAGGCATCTACAGGGGGTGGGCAAGCGCTTGTACAACCAAATTAAAAATTAAAAAACTTACTTCACACGTCATCCACTCTGGACTTCTGATTTCGACTGCAGTGTGGCACCAGCAAACTCCCTCGCCCAATCCTGGTGTTGTTCACATACATCATGAGAGCAGTGCCCTGGTTGGTGGAGGTGGCCTCTCTCGGCACTCCGCATCGCACTGGAGGTCTGCACTTGCTATCAACCCAGCTGTCTAAAGACACCTGGGTTGAGAGGTTTAAAATGTGCATGTCTAGCTGGTCATCGTAAGACGGCCAGCCAAAAAGACATGCACACTTTAAACAGTACACAGGCAGCCCCCTGCCCACCACTCCTCCCTGCTGCTTCTAAGCAGGCCCTGCTCCATCCTGACACTCGGTTCAGGACAGGATGATGAAAAATAAAATGGTAATGAATTGCCATTTTATTTTTCATCTCTAGGGCTTGAGGGGCATTTAAGTGGGTGACGCTCCTCCACTCGAACTGGGGAGCCACCCTTACCTTTTACCCTAGAGAAATGTGGCGGCTGCTACCTTGATGCAGCAGTGGGGCGGGGTGGGGGGAAGGAGCAGGAGGGGATGGGGGATTGGTTAAAAAATATCACTTGCCTCCTGGCCGGCCAGCTGGCCGGCCGCCGCCTCTCCTACGTCCTCTTCCTGGCTTCTTGGGTGAGACATGAAGCACCAGGGCTCCAGGGCACCCTTCAGCCACTCACAACGCGATTGGTCTGAGCACTGTAACACGGCGCTCAGCCAGGGGCTGGAGGGGTGGGAAGGTTCTCCATGCAGGCTCTAACGCAGCCTGCTTGGAGAACACGGTATGTGCGCCTGACTGTTTTGGGCAGCCCGAGATGGCCAGCCAAGCACTCATACTCACATAGGGAGTGCAAACCACTCTCCCCCTGATCTGAGAGCAGCCCCGCCCCACAAAGACACTGAAATGGGGAAAACGAAAATAATAATAACCTCTTTTTCTTTTTTATACTGCAAAAAGCAGTGAGACGGTGCTCCTCCGCCTCAGTGGAGGAGCCGCCACTGTATTTAATGGTGGTGGGAATCTGTAGCCTTGTGCTCGATGACTGTGCTAAAGTATCCTCTCTGGATTTGCATCTCAGACTAAATGTGTAGTTTTGTACTACATACTATAATATTCCTGAAATGCTTAAGAGATTGCTTATCTGTATTGATTTTGAATCATCAATACAATAACCAAACTATCTAAATTGGCTGAGACTATTAATGTGTCCTGGTGTTCTTTCATTGAATTGTGCCATATTCCATTACATTTTAAATGCATTTCTGTGTACAAAATGTCCACATTCTCTGAAATGCATTAGTTTAGAGCAGGGATACTCAAAGTACAGACAGGCATGCGGCCCTCCTGACCTTTAATTGCGGCCCCTGGTGAACAGACACACCAGGAATATTCAGAAAGCTGTGAAACAAATGGGCATACTTTAGTTAACTAAAGTAATGATAAAGAAGAAAAGAAGGTGTCCTCGACAACTTACCTCTAGGAACCCCTTTAGTTTTAAATACAACTTGCATTAAACATGTAAAAACATGATAACTTCTCTGTAAACTACAAATAGTGTATTTTATTATAATGCATGAGTGTTTTACCTTACTGGAGCAGATTATATCGCTACATTGAGAGGTATTTATTAGCAGTGATAGTTTTCAAACAAGATCATGGAAACATTTGTGCTGTCCCCATTCTGAAAACAATGCAATTAGTGAACCAAGAGACAAGTCATCTGTCAGGTGCACCTTGTGCGTACCCTTGGTTGTTATGTAATTGGAACAACATTATAGTTTATTAAATGAAACACAAGAGAAGGTTTTGTATAACACACATCCTGAACTCATATATTCTAAGAGGCTCTCATATGCGGTAATAAAGAAATAGGAGGCAAATTGAAATTAACAAACTTTTGTCAAGTGGGGAAGCCAGGATTGTGACCAGGTTTTCTGGTTTCACATTTTGCAATTCAGTCACCAGATGAGTATCTCTTTCCCTCACAGTTAGCATTAGTAGTTAATGCTTTGACTTTAATTATTGGTGCATGAGAATAGAGTGTTGGTGGCAGACAGAAGTAACTGAGGCTCGGATTGTTGTCCACATCATGCATCTGCTTCGCGTCCCCCTATGCCCACCTTTCATCACCCCGACCCTTGCCACTGCTGGCACCGGTGCTGCCCTCGGGCATGTCGATGACAGTACTTTGCAGCACCTGGGGAAATGTTTCGAGTACCCATGGGTTAGAGGGAGAGTATTCATGCATGTTCAGTCAGTAAAGGCGTACGAATTTGAGTTAAACCAATCGTATCTATTGACAACTGTGTCTACTGAAGCTGTCTGTGAGGTGGCTGCTGCAACATGTGTTGAAATTGTACGTTCTAGAATAGATAAGTGGGAAGCAGCGCACACAGGAAGTTGTGAATAAGGAAGTTTCGGGCAAGCGTGTCTTTTTTGCAATCGTGCAGGCAGGTCTGTGGTAGTTTGCGGCCTCTCACTGGCGCGTGTTTATCTGGTTGCATCAGTCTGCAGCCTCACGCGCATGGCAGCTGTTGCATCTTCGCCTCTCTCTCTGGTACCTGGCGAGCCTGCCTGCTTTACAATGCAGATTCTGAAGGCTCATTTGTTTTGAGGCGCTTTTTTGACGGCAGTGGCTTAATAAAAGAGCGCGTGCTTCCTGGGACCGAGGGCTGTGTGTAGACCTGAGTGCAGTAGATGGCACCATGTGACGAGGAGAGGAAGAAGAGGCCTGGAGACGGAGAGGAGAGTCCGCGAGCTCCCTGCACGCGCGCACACCTCCTGGCACGCCCCGCAGGTAGCCCTGAACGGACGGGAGCTCAGTCAGCATGTCTATGCTCACCCAGGTCATCGCTCCCCCTGAGGTGAAGGAGTACCTTTCCAAGGGGGAGCGCTTCATCAAATGGGACGACGTGAGTACACACTTGTATTTTGCTTCAGTGAACACAAACTGCATGCGCATTCTTTTATTCTGCAACATTTGTTTTGCTAGTGGGCAATTGTTTAGAAAATGTTTTCGATATATAGTAATAATTAATGTTCTGCCTCTGCAAGGATCATACTGATTGGTGTACGCCCTTTTCATTGTCCAAGGGCATTCAAACACACTAGACGAAATGTGTACTTTTTTCAGTGTTCGCCCACAACTGTGTCAATTATCTATAAAACTCACACAGCTCTGGAAAATATTTTTACAGTTTGCACCCATTAAAGCGAGCACTGAGAGCAAGTCGGGTAGGCTCTTGCATTGTCTGAAGGTAACTTCCCTCATTTCTAAATAGAGTTTTTAAAAACTGGGCCTAAACAGTTCATTGTACACCATATTTTCCCAAATATTATGACTAAACACACATATGTTTTACAGACACGTTTGAGGAGAATCTTGCCCAGTATTGAAGAGCGCTACTGCTCTGCAGCACAAAATATGAATATCCCATACGAGCAAAAACTGTTGAATCCTGATGACTTCCCACAGAGCCAGTCCTGAAGCAGGCCCCTGCCCTCCAGTCTACCAGAGAATGTCCCTGTGTCCCAGGTGGAATGCCCGTGTCTACAAAACATTGATGTTGTGCAGTGCAGCTATTTGAACTTAAACTGTGATTATCAAAAAGGAGGACACACCCAATAATATATTAAGGCTTGGCTCCTAACTGGATACAGGTTGAGCCCCCATATCCCCTAACAATAGTGCTGCTCTTACTGTCAGCCTTTGTCTTGGAAAAGAGGGCGTGTCCAAATGGACACAAGGCTCTGTTTAGAGGGCTGAGGACTGTGTGGTGCGGCCTCGTCACACGTGACTCAGATCCACCTGCCTTCTTGTGTAATGGGCGATATATGAAATTATACCCAGAAGTTAATTTGCTCATTTGTTTACTAGTTTATCAAACACAAAGTAGGAATTACATAATAAACTCTGTAAATCATTACAGGAGTGTTACATGATCAGTCTGGGTAAATATAATAAAAGGTGGTTTAAATAGTCATTGGTGATGAAAAGTACAACAAACTTCTGCAAAACCAGGAGTATTTTATTTGCTGTAAATCCTAGCTTCCATCCAGTCCAGAGCTTGCAGTAACCTGACTACATAATGGAAATGTGGGATCATGCTTTTAGGATATAGGGCAACAGGGGTTATTTGCCTATTTTAAGGGTAAATGCCCCATCTTTCCCCCTACCCTAATGTTTCCTTTGTACAGGATAATATTTTACAGAAGTCTTGAAAGGTAGGTATTTGCCCCCAACCCGGGCATCCACTGGTGAGTTCCATTGTTAGGGAATCCAGGGGTTGGACGACCATAATCTTGATAGGGTACGTGGTGATAGTGCTCCATGTGGAAGATTTCAGGTGTCTGACGGGTGCAGCAGGAGAGCGTAATGGTGAGGTATGTGGGTTCACCTCCATGGAGTATCTGGGAGACAAAGCTCAGCAGTATGTAAAGTGAAATGCTATAGCAGATAACAATTCAGCTCGGTGATAGTAAGAGTTTTTGACTTGTAAAGGTATTGACATGCAGGGTTTAAACGTGCAGGGGTACATTGGTATAGGCCACCCATGTAACTGCTGCTGGAATCAATCTTGCTCATTTCATATAACACATGTTTCTCATTGCTGGGGCATTGATAGAGCCTTCGGCCAAGTGTAAGAGGAGTAGGCAGATCTTGAGAATGAGCAGCACCTCTGGCATTGGCAAATGTAAAGGTGCATTCTCGGGTAGACTGTGTGCCAAGACGTCTAGCTGAAGGTTGTTGACGCGGAAGTGCCTGGCTGAAAGTAGTGGTCAGAGAGGTGTTGGCACTGTGGGTGAAGGCAAGTGGAACATCTAGAACTTGGCAGAGTTGAATATATTTGAATAGAAAGACATCCACTGGTGGCTTGCAGTTAGTAAAACCAAGACACAAGTTTGGAGGTGGGGTGAAATAGAAGAAAGAGAAAAAGATGTGAAGGGTTGTCAGCATAGAGATGATCGGAGGAGCCGAATAAGAGAATCATATTTCCTGAGACAGAAAACATGGTGAAGCAGAAGGGACCCAAGAATAAGCACTTGCAATCACGTAAGATGTGGTGAGTGAGGGAAGCACCATGAAACCGGGAACTATCTGTTGGAGAGGTAGGAAGCAGCCTACTGAGGACCATGTCAGTGATACCAAAGGTGTAGTGTCTAATGACCAGCAGTGTAGAATGCTGATGTAAAGTCAAGAAGACTCAAAATAGAGGCTAGTTTTGGGGTGGTGATGAAGTTAGACATTCAAGAAAGAACATGGTAGTGGGCTAATTAGGAGGATGGTTGATGAGAGAGTGGGTGGCATGAAAGTATGTAAGAGAGTGGATTGGGTGAACGGATTTGGGGTGAATATGTAGCTATGGCTACCACTGAGGGTGAGAGTGAGAACTTGTGGACAGATTGTGGAGGAAGGCCAGAAAGTGGAAGTACTAAGAGAGATTGACAGCAAGAGAGATGCATGGATGAGAGGGTGTGCTGAGAGGATGAGCTGATCAGTGAGTTATGAGATTAAATGCAGATAAGCAGGGTATTAATGAACACAAAAAATGAACATGTGTGTTGGCTTATCAAATATTTTGCTTTATATTATATTCTAAATGCTACTCGTCCTATACTAATTGCTACTCATCCTAAACTAGTGACTTGTAATACATTTAATTGACTCCTGTATTATGTTCATATCTATGTGTATCTTTTATGTCCTGTCTTTGGAAGGACGATTAAAGAAAGAATTGAATTGAATCGACTCCTGTATTATATCGCTTGAGAACCATTGGCTCCTGAAGGAAAAGGTTAGTCTGAAGACCTTGGAAGGTTAGGCTGGTCTGTTGTGTATTAAATTCAAGAGACGATTCGGGCAGAACGATGTTAGATAAATCAGATAAACAGGCTGGAGGATAGTCCAAGGCATGGCCTTCAAAGATCATTTTCAAAACTTGTTTACCATAGATGATGCAAAGCAACTTTCTGTAAAATATGAAAAGCCATGACCCATTGGTGATGTATATTTCATGATTACTGGTTTGGAAAGGATCTCTTCTCAAAGAAGGAATTTATACTGACAATATCATGGTTTCTGTGAGGCCTGCTTCTGTGATTGTTGAGCAATCACTGCCTTCTGCTGTAAACTTGGTTGGTACTGCTGTTTACTAGTGATATAACAAGCTACACTCTTTGGACACTCAAGAAATTAAATTCCCGGAAGAGATTATCAAAAGTCTTGATCCAGTAGAAGAGGGTCAATTGGTAGGCAACTTATTGACTGTCAAACACTAAAAAGGTGATGGGAAGAATGTTTTCAGATTGTCTAATCACTGACAATGACCTGGAATACCATCCAACCCAATATTCTTTTGCCCACTGTAAGAAATTGGGTTACTGGTTGAGAGGGGTGAAACCATATTCAAGCAGGAAACACAATCCAAGTCAGGGTGAAGTCACAAGTAAACCCCAGATTAATCTTTGCTCAACACTCTGGTTGCTTGGCACAGAGCAATTAGGCTTAATTTCAAGGCACTGTGGAAAGTATTTATACCACATTTCAAACAGCAATAAAGTGAAAACACCTCACAAGAAAAATCCAACATCAATTTAGAAAATAGAGTTAAATGTAATACATAAATCAGTG
Source organism: Lissotriton helveticus (assembly GCF_964261635.1). Classification (NCBI taxonomy): domain Eukaryota; kingdom Metazoa; phylum Chordata; class Amphibia; order Caudata; family Salamandridae; genus Lissotriton; species Lissotriton helveticus. Next base: position 234,646,899 of record NC_136070.1, on the reverse strand, counting down.
CCCAAATGACAAAAACCCAATCTGTGAACCAGAAATATGCAATTTTACAATTTAAGTGAATACAGCTCCAAAAGCACAAAGCACTAACTGTGGATATCTGGTTGCACTAGACCGGGACAATATCACAAGTTCAGGTGACTGTGATTAAGCTAGCTCGATGGACCCAGTTAGACTCGCTGAACAAGAGTACCTTAAATCCTGGTTTTAGGAGTTGCAAAGTCCTGCATCGAGGGTGTGTCGCGCACCGGAGGCAATGCCTGGTCCTGGTTGAAGATGCGTTACTCAGTGTCGGTTCTGAGGAGCTGGAAGGCTGTGATGCGAGGTCTTGTGTCATAGTCGAGGAGACCTTCAACGAGGGGCCTCACTATGGTAAGTCCTACATCGAGGATGCCTCGCACGCCAGCTAGTTCAGAAGAAATTTTGGAGCTTGCGATGCGGAGTCCTTTGTCGACGTCAAGGCTGGCATCGACGAGAGCCTTATGATGCAAGGGCTTACGTTGGAGATGGTTCGCGCTGCGGCAGTTCTGATGAGACCGCAAAGGCAAAGCGTAGTTCTTGAGCTGGGAAAGTCCAAGCAGCAGAGGAGATGCTTCTGTTTTGCTGGATCCATAGATGGGCTGGCAGAGCACATTCATGCAGAGTTCCAACAATACAGGTCTGGGGTGGCACCAACTAGCAGGGTAGGACTCACAGATGGCAGAGTCCAGGTGCTGGGCTCAAGGTTGTTGCAGCCTTCAGTACCTGAGGCTCTAGTCAGGAGGCCAGCCAACTAGCCTTTGGAGTCACTTTGGCAGTCTTGGGTTCAACACATGCAGGTTCAGCCCATCTCACCCAGGTAAGAGGACAGCACAACAGGGATTTAGAGCGGCAGTCTAGCAGAGTGGCAGTCCTTTCAGCAGCACAGCAGTCCTTCTTCCTGGAAGAGTGAAGTGGGAGAAACCTCTAGAGGATTCCCTTTGAAGTGCTCAGGGTTCCTGCCTCCCCTGCCCTGACTCCAAACTGGTTACAAGGGGTATGCAATCCTTTGTGTGGAGGCAAGACAAAGCTTATTCAGGTTAAGTGGGGCTGTGCCTAACTCAACCCTTGCACCTTTCCATCCTGCCAGTGATGTCCCACCCTACGCTCTCTATTGTGTGTGGCTGTCTAGGAGGAGTACACAAAGACCAAATGCCAATTACACCCAGTCATGTGACTCAGAGACAAACTGCAAGCATTATATAGCTAAGGCATGAACAATCCAACTTTCTAAAAATGCAATTTTTAAAATTGTAATAAAAATCCAATTTTACCATAAAAGAAGATTCCTCATTACAATTCCAAAGACACCGAACATGAACTGCTTACCTGGTCCCATTTTGAAGTTATCCATATTAAATGTAATAAGTTAACTCCAATGCTATCCTATGGGAGAGGTAGGCCTTGCAATTGCAAAAAACAAATGTAAGAGTTTTTGTATATCAGTACATGTAAAACTTTAAAGTGCCTGTCCTACTTCTTAATTTCATGGCACCCTGCTCTGTGGGCTGTGTAGGGCCTACTCTAGGGGGGAATTATATGTATTAAATAGGGGCGAGTGATAAATTCCGCTCCACCAGTGGAGTTTGCAGAGTTTTGCCCACTCTACGTTACTCTTGTAACATTGAGTTCCAGCAAAACTCTGCAAACCGTCACGTGGTGGAGTTTTTTCTGGTATGCGGCTTGCCAAAGGTAAGTTGGTGAGCAAATCATTTTATCCCCTAGCATGATTTTCAGGCGCTAGGATGACACCCGGTGAGATTTATTCAATGTGGGCAGTCGCGACCATTCTTGGTGAGAAAGCTGCTGCTCGAGTAGAAAATGTACTCGAGCAGCAGCAAAGAAGCAGCGCCCTCTGGCACGCCACATGATGCAGAGTGTACCGATTTTGCAGTACAAAACAAGCATGTGGTGATTCCGCCCACTCGCGGAATCTTGCAGAGCTTTTATGTAACTCCGAGTAAATTCTACAGAGTGAAACTCTGTGAGTTCCCCCCAGCTGGGCCTAGGAAAAGGTTTATTTTGCCAGGTAGACATGGCAGCTCAATACTATACACATCAGCTGCAATGGCAGGTCTGAGACATGTTTAAAGGGTGGCACAATTAGGGATGCAGGCCCACTGTTAGCATTTAATTTACATGCCCTGGGTACTTGTAGTGCCACTTTACTAGGGACGCATAAGTAAATTAAATATGCCAATGGGGGGAAAAATAGTGTTACCATGTTTTAAGGAATGAGCACACATACTTTAGCACTGATTAGCAGGGGTGAAGTGCACAGACTCCTAAGACCAACAAAAAGAAGATATAAAAATATGGAGATGTGAGGCAGAAAGTTTGGGGGAAGACCACCCTAAGGCTGACAGGTCGTACATGTATCCCCCCTAGCTGAAAGTGGTGAGAACAACTTAACCTTTTGAAAATTCTCTTCACTAAGGTAGGTGGAAGAACCTGGATAGACCATCACTGACACAGGATGGTGTTCCATAGTATAGTCCATTCCCTGTAGGGAGGTGGACCACCTCAGCAGTTTGGAATTTTTACCCTTCATTTGCGTAAGCCATCTGAGGAACCTATAGTCTGTCTGAACATGGAAGTGAATCCCAAACATGTATGGTCTCTGCTTCTTCAGTGCCTGACCACAGCAAAGTCCTTCCTTTCAATAGCACTCCACCTCTGTTCCAGGGGGAGTCACCTCCTTCTAATAAAGGGTACTTGTTGGTCTAGGCCCTTCTCATTCAACTCTGCTAAGACAGCCATATGCCATGCTCTGAAGCATTTGTCTGCACAATAAATTCCTTAGAGAAGACAGGAACCTTATATAGATGTGCTGTACACATGGCTACCTTAAGGGTGTCCATGGCTTTCTTGCAGGCCACTGTCCATATCACCTTTCTGGTCAGCGTATTGAAGGTCAGCTCAGTTAAGGGGGCAACAGTGGTGCCATATCTCTTAACAAAAATCCTATAATATTCTGCGAGGCCCAGGAAGGCCTTCACCTATGTCTGTGTTTCAAGGAGTTGCCAGGCCAGGATGGTCTCAGTCTTGACCTGGAGGTGCTGCACCTTGCCCCTGCACACCATTTAGCCCAGATACACCCCAGAATCCTGCCCTATCGGGCACATACTGGCCTTGATAGTCAGGCCCTGCCTGCTGCAGGGCATGAAGAACCTCCTGGAGGGGTACAGGTGATCCTCCCAGTTGGAGCTGAAGAGAGATATGTAATCTAAGTAGGCAGTACAGAATGCCTCCTTCCCATCTTGGACCCTGATGACTAAGCTCTGAAAGGCAGCAGGGGCATTCTTTAAGCTTTAAACTGGAAGTGGCCCTTTGGGGCCGAGAACGCAGACCTCCCTTTTGCCCCTTCAGTCACAGCAATCTACCAGTATGCTGATGTGAGATTAAAAAGTCTGACAACCTTGGCAGCACCCCGCCTGTCTATGAGCTCCTCAGCTTGGTGAATATGGGGTGCATCACTTTTAATGATGAAATTGATTCACCAGTAGTCCACACTGAACCTAAGTTCTGGAGTGGTGCCCGGTGGGGCAGCCTTGGGCACCAGCACCTCAGGGCTGACCAGGGACTGTTGGAAGACGTATTCATACATAGTGACACTATCTTGGTGACCTCCTCCTTGATACTGGTTCTCACCTATTCTGACAGCCTGTACATTTTGTTTTTAACAGGCATACTGTCCCCAGTATCAATGTCATGGGCACACACATGTGTGAGCCCAGGGGTGAGGGAGAACAGAGGTGAAAACTGCCCCAACATCTGGAAAGAGTTACTCTACTGCTCTAGGGCCAGAGTAAGGAAGATGTTAACACCCTCCACTGACCTATCATGCTCCTGAGTAGACAGGACTTCAGGAAGCTATTTACTCTTCACTTCCGCCCCTTCATCTTTCACCAGGACCATGTTGACTTCAGAATTCTCAAAGTGGGTTTGAGGAGGTTTTTTTGGAGCACCATTGAGGAGTTTCTAGGGGTCTTGAAATCCATCAGCTAGGTGGACTCCCCTTTGCACGCCTTCACATTGTATGTGCCTGTCTAGTGATCCTGGAAAACCCTGGGTTCCAAGGCTCGGTCATACTAGCTTCATCACTTCTTGACTGGCCCCAAGATTGCCCTTTGATTTTTCCAGAAGTGCTGCATCTGATTGCAGAATGCCAACATGTGCTGAATACATCCTGAGGGAGTTTCCTGGGAACTTGCTTCCACCCCTCTGTCGCAAGACTGAGAGATCCTCTAACAGGGTATCGACAGTCGATAAAGGAGTTTGAATGGGCTAAATCCAACCCCCTTCACTGGCACCTCCCTGTAGGCAAACAGTAAACATGGCAGGAGGACGCCCCACTTACAACTCATGGACGTCTCAGGTAGGCCTATTACCATGCCTTTAAGGATCTTGTTTAATCTCTCTACAAGCCCATTGGCTTGTGGGTGATAGGTTGAGGAGAACTTGTAAGTCACTCCACACTCATCCCACATGAACTTCATCTATGCTGACATGAGGTTAGTGCCTTTGTCAGAAAATGACCTCTTTTGTGGAACCCCAAATGGGTAAAAATCCCCATCAGGGCCCTGGCCATTGCAGGTGCAGTCACCAACCTTTGAAGAATGGCCTCTGGGTACTGGGTGGCGTGGTCCACAAAGACCAGGATGAACTTGTTGCCTAAAGCTGTCTTGGGGTCTAGGAGGCCAACAATGTTGATGTTCTCAAAGGGAGTGCCAATGACAGGTAAAGGGGGCAGGGGTACCTTAATCGTTTTCCCCGATTTCCCCTGGTCCAGCAGGTAGGACAGGACCTACCATTGAGGTGTCTTCATCCGGGGCCAATAGAAGTGGGGTACAAGCCTGGTGAACCTCTTCTCTTGTCCCAGATGTCTTTCCAAGGGAATATCATAGGCCAACCCAAGTAGGAAGGTCCTGTAACACTGAGGGAGCACACGGGTTGCCCCAGATCCATGACCCTTAGGCTCACTGTAAAGGAGGCCATCCTCCTAATAGATAAGGTATTCTCCTGAGGTATTATCTGCTGCATGGGCCTCAAATTGATGCCCCAAGCCCTCTAGAGTGGGGAACTCCTACTGCACTTTAGAATTCCTCCCTGGAGACCTAACCCTCAATTTGCCATCCAGCAAGCTCAGGTAGGTCTCTCAGGTTGAAAGTGTCCTCCCCAGTAGGCACAGCAGCGTCCTCCTCTTGTGCCCCATCAAGAACATCAGGGGCTGTTTTCCCACGCCCCATGCCCTACTCTTTTAGGCAGCTACCTCTGCCATTCTTCCTGGCTCCCTTCTCGGGCAGCCATTGACCTTGTGGTCATACAGACCTATTCAGACAACTTAACATCTCCAAGTGTGACCTAAGCTCCACCACTTTCCAATTAGTGTGCTCTAGATTGTTGCCCAACAGACAATTTAAAGGCATCACAGGGCTCACAGCTACTTTTAGAGAATCTGGAACCTCCCCCTAACTCAAACGTAACCAGCTTCACCAGTAGGTGACTGACAGTTGTCTGCAACTATTACTTGGTGCAATGTATTAGGGAGGACCTGCTCTGGGGACACCAGCTGACACCTCACAGAAGTCATGGTGGCTCCTGTGTCCCTCAGAGCCCTTATCCCTTGCCAATTGATGGTGACCCACTGCCTATACTTAAAAGGCATATGGGCTTTTGGCACCATCTCCTTATCCCCCAGGGACACGAAGGTAAAATCTGTCTTGCCCCCTAAGCTAACTGGGACCACCTCCTCCCAAGTGCTACACTCATCAACCCAGGTGTTTGTCCACAGATAGGGGGCTGTGCACTCTTGGGACATTTAGTGTCACCCTTAGAGTGCCCATACTTGTGGCACTCAGTACGTTGGGGGACAAACCTCTCTGTCTGTTTGTCAAAGAAACCTTTCTTCTTTGGCTTAGATCGGAACTGGTTACTTCTGTTCCCTTGGGAATTATTTTGGGGCACTTTTGAGATTTACTCATTTTTTAGCCACCAAAAGCCTCTTCCTTCTTGTGGTACCCTTGACCATCCTTTTGGGAGTCCCCACAGATGCCTTTTTGACTCTCTGGTACTGGTTCAGAGGTCTGCCTCCTTAGCAATCTTCCTGGGGTCAGTCAGCTTGCTGTCCACTAGGTGCTAGGATTGCTCTGTAAAACAAATGTTAAGCATGTGTTCCCTCAGAATAAAGTTGTACAGCCCATTATAATCATTAAAATTGTTGCCCCTCACCCAGCCATTTAGTACCTTGCAGACATAATCCAAGAAGTCCACCCAAGACTGATATGGGAGTTTGTGGCTGTCCCTAAACCCCTAAACGGTACTTCTCTAGGGTCCGCCCAAATTTAGTGACAAGTATGGCTTTCATGGTCCTCTACTTCTAGGGTGAGAAGTGTGTCTCTCCCCACTGGAGGCATATGTTTCCACAAGTTCCCCCGCCTCTGGTGCTCATCTGGGATCTTGTGCAGAGTCACCTCATGAGTAGAAACCATTTGTCTATGTCATCTCCAACCACATGATTGGGCACCAGATCTTTAGGCATGCAGACATTCTTGTTGTGCCTTCCTGGGCCTCTCTTGAGCAGCCAATCTTCTCTCCTTCAGGATCAGATTCTCCTCAATGTTAAGCTTGGATATTTTGTAACCTGAACTCCCTCTCTGCCCTCCTGTCCACCAGTTCCTCTGGGGACAGGCCACACTAGAATACACTGAGTCCTGCTCTGGCAGGGAGTTCCAAATCAGGTCAGGAGATGAGTCATCCCCTCACCTGAAGGCTGTATTTCATGGTTGATATCCAGGTCCCGATCTAGCTCCTCCACATCATCCTCTTTATTTCCCTCCTTTGTTGCTGTCAGTAGCTGGTGGACCTCCATCCAGGCCATCAGAGGATTTTGAACCTCCAACTTCTTGGTACCCTTCTTCATTTGAAGTCCCACTTCCTTACAGAACTGTTTAAGCTCAACCACAGTGTAACTTCTCAGGTTGGCCTGCTCACACTTCATTACAGCAGATATTGTAGCAATGAGAATAAACAAAAAGAGCCAATCAGGGAGAATTTCAAAAAGCTCAAAATGGGCTCAAATTATTTATCTGGGATGGCAGTGTAAGACAAAATTTCTGTATGTCACTGTACAAACACAAGTTCATATCCTCACCACTGATCACCATTTTAAGAAATTGGATTACTGGTTGAAAGGGGGGACCCTACTCAAGCAGTAACCTCAATCCTTGTCAGGTTAAAGTCACAAGCAAACACCACATTATCCTGTACTCAACCCTCTAGTAGCATGGCACAGAGATGTCAGGCCTAACTTAGAAGCAATGTGTAAAGTATTTATGCTGACCTTCAAATAGCAATAAAGTGAAAACACAACACAAGAAAAATCCCACACTAATAAATAAATCAAGACCTAAACAACTAAATTCCATTCAGTAGATCTGGAGATTTGCAGTTTTAATGATTTCAGTGAAAATAGTGCCAAAAACATAAAGCGCCAACTGCGGATATCTATTCAAGCTAGTCTGGGACAAAGTAATAAGTTCAGGCTGACCGTGATGGATCAGGGATGCAGTTAGGCCCGCTGAACCGAGAGAGTACCTTAAATTCTGGTTGCAAAGATTTGCAGAGTACCGCATCGAGGATGCATCATGCAGCTGAGGTGATGCACAGTCCACCAAAGATGCGTCATTCAGCATTGGTTCAGAGGAGCTAAAAGGCTGCGATGTGAGGTCCTGGGTCATTGTCAATGACTCCGTAAAGGATGCTCCATCAAGGATGCATTGCGCACCAGCTGGTTCTGAGGAAGCTGTGGGCCTTGTGATGTGGAGTCTTGTGTCATCATCAAAGCTGCCATTGTTGAGAGGCTTGCAATGCAAGGGTCTATTTCAGGGCTGCATGGCACAGCAGCAGTTCTGATGAAGCTGCGGACTGTGATATGAAGTCCTTGCGAGGCAGAGGCGATGTGTCAGTTCATCTTGGGAATGCACTGCTCAGCAGAGGAGATGTGTTGCTTCTGCTGGATCTACAGATGGGTTGGGCAGTGCATTAAACACACGAAAGATGATAGAGGATCGCATGCAATTTGTCTAACTGCTGGCAATCTCTTGGGGTAGCATTGGAACCTATTGTTCTTTTGCCCACCAAGCCACCTCAGTTTTGGCCTAACCATATGCAAAACTGTCTTGACCCTGCTCCAATAGGAACAGTCCAGCCCAAATGCCATGCCAGGTTCTCCCTGAACTAAAACACAAGCAACTCTAGACAGGTTTTGCCCTGATTGGGGTACTTCAGTCGGGCATATCTAGGCTCCAGTAGCCCAGTGAGCTTATTGGCTGATCAACATGAGAGTCTAAGCTTCAAAATTAAATAATTCCTCTACAGTGAAGAAAATTAGGTTTGAGAAGTAGAAGCTTCTCAAACAGTATGCAAATAAAATTTGAAACAAGTAGTTGCAAGCAATAGATGTCGAGGAAAACACGTTTTCAAGTCTACCAATCTATATAATCAAACACACACAAACTTTGGCATAAAACACCCCATTGCAGCAAGAATTGTCTTGGGGCATGGGCCATCCCATGTCACTCCCCATTTCATTGCTATATTTGAATCATAAAATGCTATAACAGTACTACATTGTTGGTGGCTTAAGTACTATCCAACCACGATGAGGTGCAGCAGTGTTAGAAAATCACAACATTACAATTTGGAAGGCATGAGTCCACCAAGAAATGGTGAATTAATAGGAGAATCGGATTTAATACATCAGACTTCCACAATTATTCCTCGTTCTTGGCAGGATTTGAACCCAGGGATCGTGGCCTCTTTGAGCAGCTGAAGTACCAAGGAGAAACTTTTCTGACTTTTGTGTGTTACTAGCTCAGCCCCTCAAATAATAATTTACATTCAGCTCGTAATTGGAGCCTAATTGTGTTACTGCCCTAGAATATAAACTAAAACAGTGTACTTCCTCCTTTCTCATCTCATAAAAATTGTGCCAAGTGTTAATACCTCCATTGTTGTAAGTGAACGAAGCACTCAATAACACATCATTTCAAGGTTGTTGTATTATATGCTAAGGGGCAGGTGCTTGAACATTTCATATTACATTCATTTTAGAAAACAAGCAATGAATAAGTCAAGTATTTGTACATGAAAAAGTATATTAAATAAATATGTCCAAGAAAAAGTGAGTGAGTGTCCATCACCTTGTGAGCGATCAGTATAAATGTAATGACAAAGCTATTAAAATAAAAGAAAATTACATTTTCGAGTGTGTCGTCTTGTTAGAGGTGTGCACATTAAGGGCCTCATTACGATGTTGGTTGGAAAGCATTCTGACCGACTCGGTCTCGGAATGGTTTCTGACCGAATCGGATTCGGGGAGTCCGACCGACCGATTACGATGGTTCGAACACCGTTCGTTGGACTCCCAATGACTTCACTGGGAGCCTGTGTTCCGACCGACTACACAATCTCCCATTGAAAAAGGGGTGGGTGGGGAAAATCGTGCGCTTTGTGGCATGCACCCCATGGTACCTGCCACACTGTGCATGGTATTGAAGAGTGGTCCCATAGGTACACCCACTGGCCCCATTCTGAGGGCCCTGGGTGAAGGGAGGTCCTGAAAGTCGGATTCTGACCGCCGATCCATGTCGGAACAACTGATTCGGAAGGGCTGTCCGAATCAGACATCGTAATACGCCAGTCGAAAATATGCTCCGTAAACCCGTATGATTCAGCTCTGAACTACTTGGTTACCACGAATGCCATTTGGAACTGAGTTGGAATGTCCAAATGGTTTCCAACTATTGTAATCGGTTGGTCGGAAGGCTTTCCGATTTGGTCAGAAAGACGGGTTCCAAATCGGATTCGAACTAATTAGGAGCCTATCCGACCAACATCGTAATCAGCCCCTATGTTGTGGCAATATGTGTGTGCTCTCACAGATGCACTGTTCATGCCTTTGTCAATGTCTACAGTTGCATGTGTGCCCGCAGTTTAATGATCCATTCCATGTTTGCCAACTTTGACAAGTCTCACCATTGATGCCAACAGTAATTTGCATGCTGGGCTCAGTCATTGCATTGTGATACTGTGCATATTAAAGCACTATAAAAGAAGGTGTTGGCACAGATGGCTTTGGGTGCTTTATAAATGATGCAATACAATGTAGGTTTCCCACATGGCTTGGAGTCACTTGACGAATGTGTAAATCATGTTGCTACCTAGTGCTGCGCTTGTCTCTAATGGTTCTTTGAACACAGTCTTTGGCTCTGTAGATATTTTAGGGGGACATGACAGTGTGCATGCTTGCTGATTGTTTGCTTGTAGGTTTCTGCAGGGACTTTGAAAGTTGGCAAGTGTGCTGAGTCCTCCACTTCAGGACAGACTATGTGCTATTGAAGGGATATCTTGCACCTTCCTCTCTAGTGTTCGCTGCTTCTTCCTCTGGGTATGTGACAATGACGCAATGTGGCCCTATGTGAAGCTAGACGGTGCTGTGTTGTGCTTCCTGCAGCTGGGCAGGTTCCAGTGAGAACTGTGACGTTGATAAACTGGCCAGGAGGATGACATGTAAAGGATCATAGGGTAAAAATGGCTAACCCGGTGTTAGACGAGATTTGTAACGGTGATGAAACACACTTCTCCTTGTATGTCTATCCTACAACCTGTTAACTGACTATGCGATACAAAGAATTTGCTTATTTGATCAATTGTTTATTTATTAGCCTATAGTGTGCGGCAACAATTGCATACACTGCTTCAGAGCTCTTGCAAGATGGCTGGCCAATTATAGCTTAAGGAAGAAGGGGGAGACAAGGTAGAGCAATAGAGGAAACAGAAGTGACAGCAGACAGTGAAAGCAAAACATAGTAGCAGGTCAAGTCATTCTTGAACTAGACTGATTTCAGGCTCTTTTAATTGTAGGAAGTCGGTGGTGGGAGGGTGTCCCATTGTAAAGCTCATTGTCTGAAACCATAGCCCGAGCCTTCCGTTTACTGGTCCACCTCCACTTTAAATGCAGCGTCCCCCTTCTGCTCCTGGAAACACCTCCCTCCCATGCTGGCTAGCTGCAAAGCCACCAGTTTAGCCCAAACTACCAATCATTCCTTTTTCTCTCCCTTACCATCACTGTTCTAAACTGATGTCAGCATTCTGAAGGAGCCTTATGAGGATGCAATCATTGTACAAATAACCTAGAACACCACAACTGTGACATCTGTGTGACTGTTTTAGGTGTGGTCTTTATACAACCTACTGAATCACCTTTCGACTTGTGAATACACCAAGGGGCGGGTTTGCTAAATGGGTTCTCCATTATGAGTTTATGAAAACTGTGTTAGTGCATATGGGCCTAAAGCCCTTCTTAAGCTTTTCTTAAGAAATGCCACTTTTCACAAGCTGCTCAACTGGGCGATATTAGGCTTGTCCATGAATTAATTCTTCTTCGCCTTGGTACCATCACAAAGCCAGTAGCGATTGTCTGTCCCTGCACTGTAGACGACCCTCCTTCAGCGCCACGAGTCACTGGTAACTGGCTACATATCTGTTGTAAATTGGTTTTCAAAGTCCTGTGTATCAACTTTAATACTTAATTCGAGTGTGTTACCAGTGCAAAATGACTCCATTTGTTACTTTTGCCTTCAACTTCTCACAAAATTAGAAACGTAATTCATTTCGCAGAAGTCATATCTGATAAACCTTGTATTCGAAGAAACAGTGTAATACAGAATTTCCCGCAGACTCAAAAGTGGAACCCGCAGTAGCCCTCACTGACCATGTGAATTGCCCCTGTTCTTAAATTATTTCATGTGTATGAGCCAATTAATAATGTTTAGTGCATGTGGGGGCACGCTTTAGCCAGAGTTTCATGCGTCTAAGTATTTTAAACAGAGGGTTAAACTTCTAATGTTATTTCAAACAAGCAGGCAGGGGCCTCTTTACAACTACTGCGTTAGCAATGACTTGGTGAAATGTGTGCTGAGCAATGCCACAGTATTCTGAGTTTTGCATCATGGAACAAGGGAAACTGTTTGGCAATGTCAAGTTATCCCTGTTTCAGTCTCTGGAACTCAGAAAGAAACTTTAATATCATCGGGAAAATACAATCCCACAATGCTGGTCTGCACTGGGCAGTATCACCCCATGTAATGTTTTTATTGAATTGTTTTATGTAGCCCTTTTTTTTCCTAAGCACAAAATACAAAAAAAAAAAAACAATGTACCAAACGCAAGAACAACAGTAGATACCTCAAGTCTGATTAGATGAGAAAACACCGTTTTATCGCAGGCAGCCAATGAGGAGGCTGATTTCATTTAAACTGATAGTTCATTCCATTGTTGGTAACAGGACACCGGAGCTAAACTGAGACATCGCAGAGCGCAAGGAAAGAAAGTGGTGTATAGAGAAACAAGAGAACACAGATATGGCTGAGCCAAGAAATGAAAACATTTATAGACATTAATAAAAAAGAACAATTAAACTGTACATAGAAGATATCCAGCCAAACTGAATACGGGTAAGTACAAATATGAGCTCGAGGTAGAAGAGAAAAGAGACAAGGATTGCAGGCATTTCCGATACCTTAGAGTAGTGTAACGGTGGTTAGAGAAACACAAATAAAATGAAGAGTAATAGTTAAGACATGAATTCCCCAAGGTTCGCAAGAGTAATTTAATAGCAGAGAAATATTACAATGGTTTGTTTATTCGAATATTATACAGTTGTATTTTTTTTAATTGTATGTTTGAGTCTTAAAGTGCAATGCCATAAGCTTGCATTCCTAGGTGCAATCAACAGGGTTTAGTAACTGCAGAAATCTGTGGCATGAAGTCAAGAGATCAATGGAAGAGAAAGAAAGCCAAGATTACCAGCAGAAGAGAAATAAAACATGGTTGGTGGAAAAGAATAGATGGAGGCAGCTTAGCAGGGAAGAATGTCTGCATTTTTCGGGTTGAGCTTGGGAACTGGAGGTCATCCACCTCTTGAATGCAGGAAGACAGAAGGAGGCACACTGATGTAAAGATGAGGCAAATGAGAAGACAGTGAAGAATCTTTGTGAATCACCAGCGTAAAAGTGAGAATCAGATCCAAATGATGAAATTATAAAAAAAGAGGAATTGTATATACTTAAAAAAGTAAAGGACTTTTAGCAAAGCCTTATGGGCAGCCGAAACTGAATGGTAAAAGAAACAGAATAAGTATCTTTCCCTTAGACAGAAAGAATGCTGTGTGAGATATGAAGAAAATCAGTTATGAGCAGAACCAAAGATTCTCGAGTAGAGAGAGAAGAATAGAGTGGACCTCCGTCTTGAGGCTGCAGCGAAGTTCGAATAAATTAAAACGAGAAAAAGCTTATTATGATAATGATGGAGGAGAGAGTTGGAAACGTGGAGCACATCCATTTCAGTTGAATATCCACAGCAAAAAACAGATTGATTGGAAGAAAAAAGAATATTCATATGAAGTACTTACTACACCAGTCTGTTCAAGAGGTTTAGATAGAAAAGAGAATACAAACAGAAGCTGGAAAGATGATCAGAATTCAGAGAAGGTTTTGCGAGCAAAGGGATCACTGAGACTGATTTCAAGAATATGGAAGCATTCCAGAAGATAAAGATTGATTAAAAAGAGTGGTACAAAGGAGAGAAGAAAAGAAAAGATTTGTTTCACAAGATTTGAGGGAAGGGTGTCAGAGGGCTGTGTTCTAGCCCTCTGATCTAAAACTTTAATTTCAGCCTCAGAGATAGATTGAAATGAAGAAAACACAAGTGTAGGAATCTGGGCTACTGGTTGAGGGGAGTGAAACCCTATTCAAGCAGCAACCACAATCCGTGTCAGGGTGACATCACAAGCAGACCCTAAATTAACCCATGTTCAACCCTCAGGTAGTGTGGCACAGAACAGTAAGGCTTAACTCAGAGGCAGTTTGCAGCAGCGGCCCATCCGTATAGGATGAGCGGCCACCCCCCACCTTTTTCATGACAAGGGGAGTGTCTGTGAGGCTGAGAAAAGGTCAGCCTGACAGGCACTCTTCTTGTTCAGGTCAGGCAACCAGGAGCTAGATATGTGCTAAATGCGCAGATTCCTAACTGCCTGAGCTGAACTTTGCCAGGCTGAGGATTTCACAGCCCTGTGGGCATGACCTCTAAGCCTGGCAAAAGTGCTTCGAGGCCCTTCCCCCATGACGAGGGGTAATGTCACTGAATGCCTCAGGCGCTTCATATTTTAATCCCTGAAGTAGCCAGTGCCGAGTGTCAATCAGTGGCACCTCATCAAAGAGTGGGGTGGGATCATCAAGTCTTACTAAACCCATCCCACTCTGTGACGAATGTGGGGCTGCTGCATACCTAGCAGCAGTCTCTACGCTCATGGCAACTCTGAGGCTTCACTCAGTGAAGATACATTTTGTTTTTTTAAGTTTGGGGTGTGTATGTATGTGTGTATGTGTATTTGAGTGAGTGAACGGTGTGTGTATGTGTGGGTGTGTGAATTCATGTGTGTGAGTGAGTGTTTATGCTTACGTGGGTGGCTCCCCTGCTAAAATTACTGGCAGCCACTGGCAATGCGTAAAATATTTGGGCAGCACTTCAAACAGTAATAACTTGAAAACACAACACCAGAAGGATGCAACACCAAATTAGAAATATAAAGTAATTTTTAATAAATTAAACAAGACCAAAACGACAAACATCCAATCGGTAGAACCGGAGATATGGCAGTTTAAATATTTCAATGAAATTTGTGCCAAAAAGCACAAAACACGAACTATGGCTACGGACCTAATATGGTCTGGGACAAAGGGACAAGTTGAGGCCAACCACGATGGAGCGTAAGCCAGCTACAGGGAAACAGTTAGGCCAGCTGAACAGCAGTACATTAAATCCTGGTTGCAGATTGTTGTGAGGTTCCATGTCAGTGATGCATTGGGATGCAAGGTCGGGGTCAGTGATGTATCTTGCAGTGTTAGTTCCAAGTATTTGCAAGGCTGCGATGTGAGTTCCTGCATCAATGTGAAGGAAGTCGTTGATGGGTGGAATTGTGATGCGAAGACCTGTGCAGAGAATGCGTTGCACATTGGCTGTTTCTGAAGAAGCTGCAAGGCTTGAGATGCAGAGCCAGGCATCATGGTCAAGAATGCTGTTGGTGAGGGGCTTACGATGCGAGCACTTGTGTTGAGGATGCATCACTAAGCAGCAATTCTAACATGGCAGTGAATGTGGATGCGAAGTCCTTATGACAGGAAAGTCCACACAGCAGATTTGATGTGTTTGTTCTGCCGACGGTTGCACTGCACAGTAGAGGAGATGCATCAGTTCTGCTGGGTCTACAGATGGGTTGGCAGAGCCCCTTCAGGTCCACTTCCAAGGTTCCAGGACTGGGGTCGCACCACTTGACAGGATAAGACTTCCAGTTGCAGAGTCCAGGTGCTGGTTACAAGAGACTCGCCCATGGAGACATGTTGCAGGTCCAGTTCTTCTCACTCTGGCAAGAGAGAAGCAGGGCAGCAAGTCAGCACAGCAGGACAGAAGTCCTTTAGGTCAGCAGTCCAGGAGAGTTGCAGTTCTTTGAGCAGCACAGCAGTCCTTCTTCCTGGCAAAGTCTTCCACAGGTCCAGAAGTGGACTGAAGAGTTGGTGTCTGAGGTCCAATATTTATACCTGGGACTTTCATTTTAGTGGCAGAAACTTCCAGAGGATTACCTGTGAAGTGCTCAGGCTGCCTGCCTCCCCTGCCATGGCTCCAGACTAACTACAGGGGGGTATGCAATCCTTTGTGTGAAGGCAAAATGCAGCCTATTCAAGTGTAAGTGGGGCTTTGCCCAGCTCCGCCCTCCCACCCTGACAGTGATAACCCATCCAGAGACATCTGATCTCTCTATTGTACTGCTATATATGAGCAATAAACAAAGAGCAACTTCCAACTACACCAAGGCATGTGACCCAGAGAAAGGCTGCAGGCCCTAAATGGCCAAGGCAGGAAAATGCCAAATTTCTAAAAGTACAAAGAGAATATAATATGTTTGTTTAAACAATGGTATAGACTGATGACAGTATGGTATTGTAAATGATGTTAAAGAGGAAGAACCGCCGGTCTCTTATAGCCACAGGGTCCACAAGACCATCAGGACCCAGTGTTGCAATGCCCAATTTGAGACATAATCTAAATGTACTAACAAAACAAAACTCTAATGAATATATATGACAGTCTTGCTTTTCACCATCATTGTGGGGGAGTTACCCTATTATTGTTTCTGCACACAATCTAGGCACTTCTTTGGTGCCGGTTTGACATGCTGATTGGTCTGTCACTCATTGTGTTGTTACATTGTGGGCAAGAAATGCACATGTTCTGGTTGAAGTACAGAGAATCTGTGGCAGGCATGTATGGGTGGGGGATTGCTTATTGTCTGGGTTGGTCCCTAATGATTGATTGATTGATTGATTGCTTGATTTTAAAACTTGTATAGCGCTTACTGTCACCCAACGGGTATCCTGGCGCTTCAGACTGTCAACTGAACCACGATTGAATAGGTCACACCTGCCCGAGCCTAAAGAGACTCAAGCCAGGCCTTGGGAAAAAAGCCAGGTTTTCAGGTTCCTCTGAAACTCTAGCAGGGCGCTGATCTGTCTAAGGCTCTCGGGGAGTCCATTCCACAGCCGCGCGCCGGCCACGCTAAAAGCTCTGCCTCCTAGCCTGGCCCGTTTGATTTATTGTTGATTTCCATGATATCTCCAACAGTGGCCGTTTGGAATTACTGTGTACTGTATGGTCTAATGAGCACTGTTAATAAAAAAAAGATTTAAAAAAAAAAAGAAATGCACCAGCTGCTTTTTGGCATACTGTCAGATATATTCATTAGTGTTTTATTTAGTTAGTGCATTTAGGTTATGTCCCGAATGTGGCATTTAGAACACGGGGGCCTGATGATGGTCTTGCGGACCGTGTGGCGATAATGAAATGAAAGAAATGAAATGAAAGAAAGATTTATTAAGCGCTACAGCTGCCCTGAGGCGTCCAGGCGCTGAACTAAAAAAGTGCCTTCAAGAGAAAAAACAAAAAAGCAAGGACTACTTAATCAAAGAGAAAAGTCTTAAGCTGTTTACGGAAGCTCGATAGATTAGAGTTAGTTCTCAAATGCAAGGGAAGAGTATTCCATAATTTGGAGGCATTATAAGAGAAGGATCGACCTCCTGCTCTCGCTCTCTGGATTCGAGGAGGCTTGGCCAAGAAAGCAGATGAAGAACGAAGAGTTTTATTGGGCAGAGAAGGTGAGATCAGGGAATGGCTAATTTCTGGACCCGCTTTCCAAAAGGCCTGGTGAGCGATACACATGGATTTAAATTTGACTCTCTCCCTAATGGGGAGCCAGTGCAAAGCTTTTAACCCAGGCCTTATTGGGGTTCTGCGTGAAATTCCGAGCAAAGCTCGTGCCGCACAATTTTGAGTTCGTTGGAGTTTTTGCAAGCTGTACTCTGGCACCCCAAGGTATAAAGCATTAATGAAATCAAGGCGAGATTGAATAAGGCCCTGTATCACGATCTGCCTGGCCTCAAAAGGAAGGAGTGGAAGAATCTTCTTTATCATCCTAAGGAGGCCAAAGCAGGTTGCCGCCACCTTGGTAGCCGGTGTATTGAAGGTCAATGATTTGTCTAACCATACCCCCAGGCTCTTGATGTTATCTCTGGGAGTGGGAGCTGTCCCCATGCTCGAAGGCCACATCAACTCCAGAGTGGACGGGGCTGCCGGGCCCAGGAGCATAAGCTCTGTTTTATCTTCATTGAGCTTCAAACAGGAGTTCATCATCCAGCTCTTGACCTGCTCCAAGCATGCTGTTAAATTGGGCGAGGATTGGAGGCCACTCTTCTGCACAAGAGAGACCACTAGCTGGGTGTCGCCCGCATAGGAAATGATGTTAATACCATGCGGACGAACAATCCCAGCCAGCGGCCTCATATATGCATTGAAGAGCGTAGGGCTCAATGAAGAGCCTTGTGGCACTCCGCAGCCCAGAGGCCTGCTTGACGAGGCAGATATGCCATCGAAGACCTGGAAAGTTCGGTCAGTTAGAAAAGACTTGAACCAGACCAGGGCTTCTCCCGATATACCCAGGTCGGCGAGGCGGCTTAAGAGGATTTTATGGTTTACCGTATCGAAAGCGGCACTCAGGTCGAGGAGGATCACTGCCACTGATCCCCCCGATCTAGAATCCGCCTCGCCTCCTCTGTCACAGCCAGCAGGGCAGTCTCTGTCCCATGTTTGGGCCGGAAACCCGTCTGGGAAACATCAAGCAGATGGTTATCCTCGAGAAACTGAGTTAAGGTGATGTTAATGTGTTTCTCGAGGATCTTGGCTACCCAGGGGAGCAAGGAGATCGGGCGATAGTTACTGGGATTGCCCGGGTCAAGAGCTGGTTTCTTCAACAGTGCCCGTACCATTGGCATGCTTCCCACTCAAGATGGAAGAGTTTAACAACTCCATAAGTGTGGGAAGAATGATTTTACTGCTCAAAACCAACGTACCTGGAGGAGCAGGGTCACACGGGGAACCAGATTTTATTTGGTGTGCTAAGGTCTCAAGTGTTTCCAGATTCAGCACAGGAAAATGATCAAGCTTATTTTGACAAGGAGCTTCTGTATCTAAGCCCAAATCAGGATTTTGGGAGGATAGTTCCACCACTGGGCCCGAGAAGGAGAGATAGATTGTGTTAATTTTCAGAAAGAAAAAGTCAACCAGCTCATTGCAATGAGAAAGTGAATTGCAGTTACCAGCCGAATGAGCTGGAGGCTTTATCAGAGTTTTCACTATCTGATATATCTATTTAGGCTTAGACTTAGCCAGCGTTATCTTTTCATTGTAATAGGCTGATTGTATGGCTTTTATAGCGGATTTATAGATCTTGATGGCTTCCCTATAGGTAGCTTTGTCTGTAAGGTCATAAGTCATACGCCATTTACTCTCCAATCTCTTACAGAGACGTTTTTTGTCCCTGAGCTCATCTGTGTACCAAGGTGCAGTTTTTTGTTGTCTTTTCGAACCAGAGGTACGAAAAGGGAGTACAGAGTCCAAAGAAGAGGTGATCCAATTATTATATAGGTTATTGTTAACAGACGGATCACAGGAGAGCGAGGGTCTGTTAATAATGAGGGTATTGGTCCAGTTATCTACATTAAGTTTGGACCAATTTCGGGTTTTACGAGGGATGGAAGTAGTGGATGAAGATTTATATGTGGTCCAGGTGAACGGCATTAAAAAATGATCTGTCCAGGGGAGACAGCTAATGGCACCCACTTTAAGATGTTCACAGTTGCTGAAAATTGGGTCTAAAAGATGACCTTTAACATGCGTTGGAGATAAGACACGTTGCTCCAGTTGGATGGCAGCTAAACTGGCTGTCATCTCTGTGGCAACAATATCTGAGATATTATCAAAATGAATGTTAAAATCTCCAAGTAATGTAAAATTTGAGGGGGATGTTACCAGGTCAGCCGCTGCGGAGGGAAGGGCTGTTTGAAATTGTCTACTGGATCCAGGGGGACGGTAGATAAGAATACCTGTGAAACTGGTCTTTGGGGAAAATTCAATAACAAAGTGCATACTTTCACAGTCAACAATAGACTCCATCAAACAGCGACATACGTAAACATCCTTATAAATAATAGCAAGCCCTCCGCCTTTACCCTGAGGACGGTCTTGGCGGGCTATCTGATAGCCAGGTATGAGGGCTTGCGCCAGGTCGGGCTGAGAATCTTGGCCCAACCAGGTTTCAGTCAAAAAGACTGCATCTGGCATGTGTTCCTCCAGCAACAGGGATATTTCTAAACTGGGAGTGATCTGCAGTTGAGAAGAAACATGCAATAGTCCCTTACATCTTACTTGGCTGATGAGGTAATAATCTCAGTTTACAATGCGGACAAAACCGGGGAATCTCCAGAGGGTGTATAAGGTGACAGCAACTTGATGACTTAAGGGGGCAAAGTTGGCGTAAAAAGTCTGCGTTATACATTATCCTTTGACCCGACAAATGAACAGGGGGGGTGGCCCCTGGCCCTGGTCGGGCGCGGACGGGCGCAGGCGGGCTTGCCTTTGGCGCTCCTTCGGCGCGCCCGCTGTGCCCGTCTGCTGCGCGGACGGGAAAACATATGACTTTTATACGGTGTTGAGGAGGGCGGGAGGCGTCCTGCAGCTAGACTGCAACCCCTAATCCCTTCAATATGGCGGCTATGAGCCCCTGTCCCGGTCCCTCCACGTCAGCGCCTGATCGGCTGCACAGGGGATCCGGGTGCAGGGAATGAGAGCTCCACACAAGATCTTTTGATAAAAATACCCACAAGTAAGTAATCTAATTGTGGCTAACGGCGCAAATCAAAACAAATACACGCTATAATTTTTAAAATTAGGGAAAGCAAGTAGAGACCCAAACTTCTGTAGTTTCTCCTCTTTAACATAACTTACAATACCATACTGCTCATCAGTCCATATTTTTGTTTGAGAAAGAACTATGTGGGACTATTGAGTCATAGACCTATTTGGTTAAGAGGATTTTACACTTCCCAGTAATCCTTTGTACTTGATTTATTTGATTGTTGTTGATGTGATCATTTGGGTGGGGTCAGTGTTGCTATGTTGATTTCTTTCTCTGTGTACTGTGTTTTTGTTGCTTTTTGAATATGATTTGTTTCATACTGAAAATCTTAATTGAAAAATAATCCTGTGAAAACAGCACGCCTTTAGTTTAATGCTTATTTTTCATAGTTCAATCTTGAGACCAACAAACTATGTAATAGAATAGAATAAGCATTTATAAAGCGCATAGCTACCCTAAGGCATTCCAGCGCTATCTGCGGACAACGGACTAGGGAGGTGACTTTACTGCATGTGAGCTTGGAACAGCCAGGTTTTTAAAAGTTGACGAAAGGAAAGATGGTTAGACTCCCTATGTAATTGGAGAGGGAGGGAGTTCCAGAGCTTGGCAGCGTTATAAGAGAGAGCGGCCGCCACCTCTTGCTCTCTTTATTTTTGGGACAGCAGTGAGCGAAAGGTTAGCCGAGCTGAGGCTTCTATTAGGGCAGCATGGTACAGCAATGGCTTGGTTAATGGGTGGGCCTTTCCCCCAGAAGGGCTTGAGGGTGATACAAAGGGCCTTAAACTTGACTCTCTCTAGATTCGGTAACCAATGTAGAGTGTTTAGCGCAGGTTTGGCGGATTGCCGATAGGGGATTTTAAGGATCAAGCGGGCTGCACAGTTTTGAATGATTTGTAGTTTAGAGATGGTAGATTGAGGGCCTCTGTGGTAGAGTGCGTTTCCGTAGTCTATACGTGATAAAATCAGGGCTTGTACCATTGTCTGCCTAGCAAAGAATAGGCGAAGAGTGTGGAAAAGTAAATTTTGCCATGTTGTATGTGCCTACGTGTTCCCCATATTATGCTATATGTGCATGATCGATATGCATGTATACCCCTATGATCGATTAAAGACGCAATTACAGTTGTGTCCATCTCTAGTATGCCAGTTTCCAGTCCTCGTGAAAACAACGAATATTAGGCTTATGTAAACCTACGTTGCCACATTTTACGGTGTGCACGTTAACTCATTGAATTGTCCCCGTTTCTAGGCCTCAAAAGGGCCCGGACACCAGATTCAGCTCCTGTCTCCTGGAACCCTCTCCGAGGAGCGATACAGCCCCCACCTGCATCCCTGACCCTTCGCTTACTTCATGCCTCGCAGTGCCCGGCCCGGCCTGGCTCTGCCTCCCAGTCTGCCAAGAGTATGTTATGTTTCTAGTTATCAGTCCAGCCCTCCTTCTCTGCATTCCTAAGCTACTGCATCGCATCAATAGTTTCCGTCATGGTCTAGCCTTTATGTCTCCATGTAAGAGAAATACTGTATTAATATTCATAGAATATTCCTCGTACACGCAATACATGTAGAATTATGCATGCATCAGTCCTAATGTCTAGTAGCCTTTGCCCTGATAACTTTTGGATTCTATCAATATGTACTCTAAACACCAGATACCAGATATGCCTTAGGTACATGTCGCTCTGACACTCCAGACTTTAGTCTCCTCTTCTAGCGCAGAAGTCATAGCCCCCAGTTCTCCCTGGTAACACGTCATTGCCCGTTTGCGCGCACCACTAGATTAGAGGTCCTAGCTGCTCAGGTAGCCCCCTCCATGTTTCCGCCCCGTTTATGACACTTCTGTTACGTTTACATCACATGTCTATGTATACGCCCTGTACACGCCTTCTTGTTACATCATTTTGCCCTTATCTTTCGCGACTGCTACGAGTCACGCCTATTGCTACGCCTACTGTATTGAATGTAATGCAATTGTTTTGATATATATACTATGAACTGTTACAAAAAGTTACCCAGTTTCCCTTGTCCCTTCCCTGGCAGCTGCCATCCCGTACTATTGCAGGCTGTCCTGTTCCTGTCCTTTATGCCTGATTAAAGCCTGTAGACTCAAGATACCTCGAATCCTGACTCTTATTTATTGAGCTATCTG
Organism: Lissotriton helveticus; assembly: GCF_964261635.1. Classification (NCBI taxonomy): domain Eukaryota; kingdom Metazoa; phylum Chordata; class Amphibia; order Caudata; family Salamandridae; genus Lissotriton; species Lissotriton helveticus. The sequence goes on along the minus strand of NC_136070.1, from coordinate 234,624,373 downwards.
TTTCATTCACTGTATTAAAAAATAGAACCGGTAATTAATTATTTATTTACCACATAATGGCGCCCGAACAGGGACTTGCCCTTTCCCCACGCGCCGGCGAAGCCACGCAGGCCCCCTGACCCTCTGCAGCCGTGACGGAACTCTACTGCGCACCGGCAGATATTTCTGCTTCAAGTATCCCTCAGGTCCACGGAGGAGACGGAGGTTGCGGTCCAGCATCCAGACGAGGCGGTGAGGAACGCGGCGAGTCCCGACCAGAGCCCAAGCCGAGAGTCCAGGGTCCGAGGTATCCGGAGGCCCACCTGTAACTGAAGTCCGAAGTTCGTAGTCCGTCGTCGTAGCAGTCCAGTCCAGTCAGAGGCCTTCCGTTCTTGCTGCCCGGTGAGTACCGTTGCTGGGGTAGTATCTAGACAGGGTCAATTAATTTGTCTCTGGTCCGTGGCTTTGGGTACGCAGATCCAACACGAAGTGTTCACCTAGGTGGACGCGGGTCCTGACGTGTCTCTTTATGGGACCGGTAAGTTTCGCGTTGTTTTAGCAGTGCATCTAGTCATTCTAGTAAGTTCTGTTCTCGAGAAATTCATGTGTTCTGTCCAAACTGTTATTCTAAATGTTACTCAATGTGTTTTCAATGTGGTGGTATGAGTGATTTGTTTTTCCAGTTATTATTGTGTTTATCGTGTATTGTATTGTGTCCAGATTCCAGCCTAGACAATGCCTCTATTCTCGAAATTACGTCAGTTAAAAACCAGAAAAGGGTTATTAGAGGAAGCAGTTCCTGTCCTGCCTAGGGACAGTCCAGGTCATTTTATGTATCATAAGCATGGCTTAAGTGCCATATTATATCTAGACTTATGGGTGGATTACACCAAGGAATTAGAAGAGAAATATAGATTGCCCGTATCAGGTACGTGGGATGCCGAGTGCATCATGCGAGTAGAAGAAGCATTATGGAAAAAGAAAGCCAGACAGTCCCAGAAAGATGCCATCGAGTTATGGCGCAAAGAATCTCATAAAAGAACCGAAAAAGAAATCAGAAAAACAGAATTAAGTAGGGAATCCTCAGAAAGAGCCCAAGAAAGGGAATTAATCGAAGTAGGTGAACGAGTTAAAGCCGAACAGTCAGACAGACAGAGAAATGCCCTTATTAAGGGTATGTATCCTCTTCTTGCCGAGGGCTTGCCGAAAGCAACCCCGGAAGCACCATGTAATTTTCCGGCGCCATTAGTTCCGACTAAGCTACGTCACAAACCGACCGCAGCTGATATATTTCTCTCGTCCTATTTGGACGACACAGTCCCAGCCTATGCTAATCCTGTTCCGCCTGCTCCTGTAAATAATGTAATTCCTGTTCCTCCAGCCACCGGGGCACCCGTTGCAGCACCTGTCACGGCACCCCCGGTCCAGCCTACAGTACATGTACCCGCCACATCAGTCACTCTGCCCGCACGTACAATGCCTGTCGACGATTCTAGTCTAGTAGCAACGGGGGGAAGTCCTCCTGGAACCCCGCCTCAACACAGACGTATGACAATACTTGAGCTACATGAACGAGCGTTACAGCGTTTGCCAAAAATTCAGACATTTACAGACATCAAGCGAGCACTTACCGAATGCCGTTATGATCCAGTTTCAGGCGATGGTGATATGGTCATATATTCATTGCGTGTAAGACGAGTGACCGAATATTTGGACACCCTGCCCAATATGAAAGAATATCTAGACAGAATATATCGTTTTATCCGTACAGGAGTGGATTCAGAAAGTGTTCGCGACGCCATGATTCAAAGAAAAGTCGAGATTCAGCTCATGCTTTTAAAGTTTCTAATTAATTGTTTAATAAGAGAACAAGATTATCCGGATAAAGATCCGGAAGAAATGAAAGTCCTGACTAGGTGGAGTGACCATATAGCCGAGGGAAGACACAAGACACAGAATTGTATAGAGTGTATGTACAAGAAAATTCGTAGGGAAATAATAAAGTTACACGAGAAACGGGAAGCAGCACAAGTAACTGAGAAAGAAGACGACTCTCCTAATGAAGAGGTAGACAACGAGAATCCCTCCAGAATAGCGTATGTAGGTATAACTAGACTTCCCGACCGACATTTACGCCTAGACCACAAGAAAGGTTTCCCTCCTCCAGCACCAGAACAAGGTTCTCTTGAGCAAGTATTCCAAGCTACCGATCACATTCTGAAATCACGAATAGGCTATAGTGAGCTTAGTACCATGCATGAACAAGAACTAGCCCGATCAGCAGTCCGGTGGACTACTGATTCTACCACTTTTCCAGACGAAATAGTGGCACAAATGTTTCTGAAACTGCCCCCAGCCGAGCAGCGACTGGTGGGTATGTATATGATCCAGCACCTCATTACACTGTATGAGGGACAGCATTCTGATCCAGGTCCGTTACATGATGTTTTGAACGAGTTACTCCAGTATAGATGGAGAGGTCTAGGTACTGATTTAATTAGTATCATTCTAGAACAACGCCACAAATACCGAACGTTTCTAAATCCACATTTTGTTCATGTCTCACCTCCAGAAAGTAAATCATTTTACATAGATAGACAGCATCCGTTACGAGAAGTACACCCAGTTAGGACAGCGGGTGGTGGTCTAGAACGAGTGTTTGTTTACACCCCTATCACAAAGATGGAACTCTTAGAGATGAAAAAGTTAATTCCCTGTCACGACAAAGATCCAGCAGGGTTCCATCAAGAATTAAAAGACATGCTCCGTATGGGAGAATACACGTATCCTGATATCATTAAAATGTTAAAGGTCCTGTTGCCAGCAGGCATATATGAAAAACTCAAAGAAAAAGAATGGGAGGTGGGAGAGAAAAAGATAGATTGGACAGCATTAGAAGCTGAAGATAAATCACGAGTACCAGGTACCGGTCTTGGGGATAAAGCTAAAGAATTGCCCGAGTTATTGATACAGGTTTTGCCAAGATTACTAGCCACGAAAAAGGAAGATTGGGATGCAATCTCAGCTTGTAAACAGAAACAGGATGAAGACACTAGTGATTTTTATTCTAGATTCGAAAAATGTTTTATTATTAACAGTGGTCTGAAAACAAGTAGTGAATCGTACCCTCATCTTTTTGTTACCAAACTAGTCGAGAATTCGAGTCCACAAGTTAAAAATCGAGTTTTGAAAGTCGAAAGTACTTGGCAAGCTAATACCCCGTCACAAATGTTACAAATGCTCCAGTATCACCAGAACAGAATCAGGGAAGAGCAGGAACACGAAAGGAGATGTATGAAAGACACGAAAATGAAAGTATTAGTTGCACAATCCGTTCCACAAGACAGTCAGAAGAGGAATCCGAATCAAGCCAGTCATCCTGCAGTTCCCGTTAAAGGGACATGCAATTACTGTAAACAGCCAGGTCATTTTATAAACGAGTGTGCAGTTCTGAAACACAAATTAGCTACTGGTAAGACTAAAGGGAGACCACGTCCGCCTAGACAAGAACAAGTTTCACAGACTTCCCAGCCACCACGGAATGCACAACAGTCAGTTACAGTACCGCAGCCTATAGCTGCAACACAGCATGTTACACAACAGATGTACCAGTATGCACAGTCAGAGTACCCAGATTATCAGCCGTATTCATGAAACAGCCTAGAGAGGGAGGTAGGCTTGCCTCTCATCGAGATACCTGTAGATCAAGAGGGTCCCTATGTACATAGTCAAGTATTGGGGAAAGACAGAAAGTTTCTGATTGATACAGGGGCAAGTAGGACTACCATCAGTCATGACGAGGTTCCAGGGGCTCCGCTCTCAGGCTCTAGAAATGTTTCCCTTGGATTTTCAGGAAAGCCTATTGTTAATGAAATTTCGAAACCAGTTACTCTAGAAGTTGGTCCATTGTCCCGAACTACTGATTTGTTACTTACGAAATCTTGTCCAGAAAATTTGTTAGGCATTAAAACATTGAAAGAATTAGGTGCAGTAATTTGCTGCTCCCCAGAAGGGGTCCGTTTGTTTTTGAGAGACTTCAAAGGTCATTATGTATTACGTGATTTTGATCCAAGATTATTGAATGTACCACAGCATTTATGGGCGCAAGGTCCAACTGATGTAGGTTGTATGCATATCACACCCCATCGTGTGACTCTAAAGCAAGGTGTAGTTTTGCCACGAATCAGACAGTACAAATTGCCACCTGAGGCTGTAGCAGCCTTATCGAAAATTATTGACGAGCTTATTGCTCAAGGAGTAGTCGTAGAAACTGACTCCAATGTATGTAATTCTCCTATCATTCCAGTCCTGAAACGTACTGATCCAAATGCACCTCCAGTATATCGATTAGTGATTGACCTCCGAGAACTTAATAAATGTATCATACCTCAGTATCCAGTAGTCCCAGATATTTCATCCCTCTTGACAGCCATTGATTCTGAAGCTACGTTCTTCACAGTTATCGATCTCAAGAACGCATTTTTCAGTGTCCCCATTCATCCAGACAGCCAGTACCTTTTCGGTTTTTGTTTAAATGGAAGGAGCTATAAATTCACGCGAGCTCCTCAAGGTTTCACAGAAAGTCCTAGTATTTACAGTCAAGCACTTAAGAGACAACTAGACGATATTCACATGCCAACTGACACTGCTCTGCTCCAGTATGTCGATGATCTACTGATCACAGCCCGTTCTGAACGTGACTGCGAGCGTGCGTCACTTACAGTTCTGTATTTTCTGGCCGAGCAGAGGCACAAGGTGTCCCCTTCCAAATTACAATTCTGTGTCCAGCAAGTGGTCTACTTGGGACACTTACTGTCCAAGTGGGGTAGGCAGTTGACACCAGACCGTATCCAGTTAATAGCGAGTCTTCCACAGCCCAAGACACAGAAGGAGGTACGAGCTTTTATCGGCCTCACTTCTTACTGCAGACAATGGATTCCTCAGTATGCATTTCTAGCCAAGCCACTGATACAGTTAACGACACAGGAGGCAGCCGTATCGACTGTCCTCCCTTGGACCCAGGAACATACACTTGTATTCAATGAATTAAAGAAAGCCTTATGTCAAGCACCTGTTCTAGCGACACCAAACTACAGTAAGCCTTTTACACTTTTTGTTACAGAACGCGATGGTACTGCATTATCTGTTCTCACACAAGATCAAGCAGGACAATACAAGCCTTGTGCTTATTTTTCTAGCACATTAGATCCAGTAGCCCAGGCTCTGCCTGCGTGCCTCAAGTCAGTTGCAGCCACAGCTCTAGCTATCAGACAAAGTGATTCCATAGTGTTAGGACATTCCCTGACAGTACAAGTTCCACACTCCGTGGAAGTTCTTTTAAACCGAACACAGACTCAGCACTTGACAATTGCACGTTTAACAGGTTATGAACTGACATTATTTCAGCCACACATAGAAATCAGACGCTGCAGCATTTTAAATCCAGCTACACTGTTACCGTCAGTTATTTCAAATCCTGCCACACATGACTGTGTGGAAGTTGTTAACACTATGACTAAGCCAAGACAAGATCTGACAGACATTGCATTACCTAATCCCGACCTGACACTTTATGTGGATGGTTCATGTATGAGAACAAATACAGGAGAACTAGTAGCCACGTATGCAGTGACTACTGACACCGAAGTTATAGAAACACATCGTATTGACACCCTGTCTGCTCAAGCAGCAGAGCTAGTCGCTCTGACCCAAGCCTGCATACGTGCCAAGAACCTGAAAGTAAACATATACACAGATTCACGTTATGCATTCGGAGTCGTACACGACTTTGGAGTGCTCTGGCAGGAGAGAGGTTTCATGACTTCTCATGGAACCAAGATTCAGCATGGTCTCCTCATTCAAGCTCTATTAGATGCAATACATTTACCGACAGCTATTGCTATCATGAAGTGCAAGGCACATACGAAGGTCACTGACATCATTTCCCAAGGTAACGATCTAGCAGATCGAACAGCTAAGCTTACAGCTCAGACTCCAGACATTCCAGTTAACACGACACAGACACTCACTCCAGATCAGACTACTTGTATGACAGTTAAGGACCCTACACAAGATGTCATAGACATACAGTTACATGCTACTCCTGAAGAAATAAAGAAATGGTCCGAACAAGGAGGGGTCCAGACAGATCAAGGATGGTTGACGAAGGGAAAAGCCACATGGTTTCTCCCCGACTCTATGGTTCAAGTCATTATTAATACCGCACATAGTCCAGCACATCTAGGAGAAAAAGCTATGTTAGACAGTATTCAGAACCTTTGGTTCAACAAGCATTCACGAGCTGCAGCCAAGCAGAAAGTCCGTACCTGTATGATATGTTGTCAGTTCAATCCAGGTAAAAGTGTCCCGGTGGAACAAGGCGGATTCCAACCTCCTGACCACCCTTTTGAAGTCCTCCAGATGGATTATATTCAGATGGAGCGATGTCGAGGTTTCAAGTATGTCCTCGTAGTTGTATGCGCTTTGTCCAGGTGGACAGAAGCATATCCAGTTCCGGATTACACAGCTGCGACCACTGCCAGGCAGTTGGTTCGTGAGTTCTTTCCCCGCTATGGACTCCCTAGGGTCGTGTATTCAGATAACGGCCAGCCATTCTCATCTGAGCTCATGAAACATGTTTCCCTTCTGTTAGGGTACCAGTGGAAGTTCCATTGTGTGCGCCATCCTGAAGCAGCCGGTCTCGTAGAGAGACATAATCAGACTTTGAAAATCCGCATTGCAAAAGTATGTAGAGAAAAAGGTGTAGACTGGCTAGTAGCTCGGCCAGTTGCTCTGTTCTATATGAGGATGGTTGCACATTCCAGATCAGGTCTGTCCCCGTATGAGGTCGTATTCGGCCGCCCCCCAAACATGTGGGGTACACCTAGACCCCGCAGTATTACAGATGTTTCCAGTAATATGCTGACAGATCACCTAGCTTCCTTGATGTCTGCCCTACACTCTTGTCGTTCACAGGTTGCCGCCGCATTTCCAGACAACACCGAGGTGAAACCGCATGAGGTCGTTCCTGGAGAACATGTTTTGGTCCGAAATTTTGATCGTTCAAGTCCGCTGGAGCCTCGGTGGAAGGAGCCTCGCATGGTGTTGTTGACAACAAGGACCGCTGTCAAACTTGAAGGCAGAAAGGGGTGGGTCCACCTGAGCCATATAAAGAAGTTCCATGGATTACGAGAAAAGACTTTTGCTAAGGACTGCCTTATTCCTAAAGACTGCCTAAAAACAGACTCTGAACTCAAAATTCCTCTATTAGAGAAAACTCCGCAGCAGGAGTATAAAGCAAAGTTGCGGTCTAGTAAGTCAGCCAGTTTAATTGTCTAAGTCCCTCTCGGGTGAAACGGTTAGACAGGTTCCTGACATGTGTGAGATAGACCCACACAGTGAGAGAGTTAGTCAAAACTCTAAGAGATGTATCATCGTTCTATTCTTTTTATTGTTCCTCAGTCTTATGGTTACATGCATAAGTTATGCGTTACATTTATGTTTTCCTATTTCACATGTACATATGTTTTCTAATGTTACAGTAGAGCACACATTTAGTGATCTGCCTCCTCACGAGTTATCCTATCGTCTTGCTATGCGAAATAACACATTCATCCGAATGTTGCATTATTCACACCAGACCAGCAATGCCACTAACTGTTGGGTGTGTGGTCGACTCCCCCCTTTCCAGACACCGAAGGGAGTTCTGCCACTCTTTCCCTATCCGTTTTCACATAATGGTTCGTGTGGAGCATGGTCCACGTTAACGTCATCCTCAAATGATATGTCCTTTCTGAATCGAACATGTTTTCCAGACAAGCAAGGTCTTTCCCATAGAACAGGGTTAGATCTAGAAAATGAAGTATATGATTTAGGTAATTATTCCTCGAATTTCATGGTTTTGAATGTTCAGTCCGATACTACTCCAGATTTGCCTGCCATTTCAGTACTACCAGTCAAAGGCGAATTATGTATCAGAAAGAATGGTTCCGCACATGTAGGACATAGTGATTGTACTACTACTGTCGAGTATAGTGACAGTGGGAAATCTATTTTCAAAGTCTCACGTCATTCTTATTTTGTTTGTGGTCAGACCGCATATGTTCGTCTGCCCCTCGATTGGGATGGAACCTGTTACATTGCCTTCCTACTGCCACCAGTTTTTCTAGCCCCATCTGATTATCACAGAAACACACATCTAGTACACGTTAGACATAGAAGGGAGACTGAGTCCCCAATTGTCGATCAAACTGAAACTACTCTAGAACAATATCAAGACTTCAATAAAGGTTTCTTTTTCTTTATAGGACCTGTCCAGAATAGTAAGTTAATACGTAGGCTAACCAGAACCCTTGAAGCAGTAGTGAATGAGACTACTTCCGCTCTAGGTAACTTAACTGAAGAACAATCTGCTATGCGTTTTGTTGTGCTCCAAAATCGTCTCGTTCTTGACGTCATACTGGCCGATAGAGGAGGAGCTTGTAGAGTCATCGGATCTAGTTGCTGCATTTTCATTCCTAATAACGCACCGTCTGTTTATTCAGCTATAACCAGACTTCATAAAATTGCCCATCAGTTACATCAGAATCCAGGCACCTGGACATGGTCCGGTTGGCTCTGGAGTATCATATCTGCTTGGGGATGGAAAGTATTGTCATCCCTGGGTATAGCAGTAATGATCATTTTCAGTTGCTGCCTCTGTATACAATGTGGCCCTGCGATTTGCGGCATGTGTGCTACTTCTTGTATTCCTAGTCCTAAATCCCGTTCCAAGACAATTCGAGACGAGCAAATGATGCTATATGAACAGATAGATGGTATCATGAATATTGATGTTTCCTGATGGAAACGTAGGGCACAAGGAGGGAATGTGGAAAAGTAAATTTTGCCATGTTGTATGTGCCTACGTGTTCCCCATATTATGCTATATGTGCATGATCGATATGCATGTATACCCCTATGATCGATTAAAGACGCAATTACAGTTGTGTCCATCTCTAGTATGCCAGTTTCCAGTCCTCGTGAAAACAACGAATATTAGGCTTATGTAAACCTACGTTGCCACATTTTACGGTGTGCACGTTAACTCATTGAATTGTCCCCGTTTCTAGGCCTCAAAAGGGCCCGGACACCAGATTCAGCTCCTGTCTCCTGGAACCCTCTCCTAGGAGCGATACAGCCCCCACCTGCATCCCTGACCCTTCGCTTACTTCATGCCTCGCAGTGCCCGGCCCGGCCTGGCTCTGCCTCCCAGTCTGCCAAGAGTATGTTATGTTTCTAGTTATCAGTCCAGCCCTCCTTCTCTGCATTCCTAAGCTACTGCATCGCATCAATAGTTTCCGTCATGGTCTAGCCTTTATGTCTCCATGTAAGAGAAATACTGTATTAATATTCATAGAATATTCCTCGTACACGCAATACATGTAGAATTATGCATGCATCAGTCCTAATGTCTAGTAGCCTTTGCCCTGATAACTTTTGGATTCTATCAATATGTACTCTAAACACCAGATACCAGATATGCCTTAGGTACATGTCGCTCTGACACTCCAGACTTTAGTCTCCTCTTCTAGCGCAGAAGTCATAGCCCCCAGTTCTCCCTGGTAACACGTCATTGCCCGTTTGCGCGCACCACTAGGTTAGAGGTCCTAGCTGCTCAGGTAGCCCCCTCCATGTTTCCGCCCCGTTTATGACACTTCTGTTACGTTTACATCACATGTCTATGTATACGCCCTGTACACGCCTTCTTGTTACATCATTTTGCCCTTATCTTTCGCGACTGCTACGAGTCACGCCTATTGCTACGCCTACTGTATTGAATGTAATGCAATTGTTTTGATATATATACTATGAACTGTTACAAAAAGTTACCCAGTTTCCCTTGTCCCTTCCCTGGCAGCTGCCATCCCGTACTATTGCCGGCTGTCCTGTTCCTGTCCTTTATGCCTGATTAAAGCCTGTAGACTCAAGATACCTCGAATCCTGACTCTTATTTATTGAGCTATCTGTTTCATTCACTGTATTAAAAAATAGAACCGGTAATTAATTATTTATTTACCACAAGAGGAAGAATTTACCTCAGCATCCTCAAAATACCAAAGCAAGTGGCCGACAGCTTCGTTGCTTGATAATTAAAAGTCAGGTATTGGTCCAACCATATGCCCAGACTCTCAATTTGTTTTTTAGCAAACTGGCGGGGGCCAAGACAATTACGCCATATTAGCCCAGGAATGAAAGTCGGCTGATTGCCTGATTGCCTAGAGGCATAAGCTCTGTCTTGTCTCCATTCAACTTTAGACAGGAAAGCTCCATCCATTTTACTACCTTTTCCAGACAAGGGCCCAGGCTAGAGGTCAGGCTTCCCGGGTGGTTTAAGGGTACCACCAGTTGTGTATTGTCATCATAGGTAACTATTTTTATGTCAAAAGGGCCGATAATCTCTGCCAGTGGGCTCATGTATACATTGAAATGTCGGGCTCAGGGAGGACCCCTGCGGCACACCGCAGCTAAGTGGCATCGGTTTAGAGCTGACATTACCCTCAAAGACCTGAAAGAACCTGTCCTCTAGAAATGACTGGAGCCAGGTGATGACGCCTCCAGTCACTCCAAGATTCAAGAGTCTGAGGATTAACATGGCATGGTTGGCAGTGTTGAATGCGGCACTGAGGTCTAATAGAATGATGACTGCTCCACCACCTTGGTCCAGGATTTGCCTGGATTCTTCAACCACCGCCAACAGAGCAGTTTCCGTTCCATGTTGGCACCGGAAACCGGTCTGCGAGGGGTGAAGCAGGTTATTTGATTCCAGGGATCCAGATAGTAGTAAGTTAACGTTCCTCTCTAATATTTTACTACAGGTGGGGAGCAGGGAGATTGGCCGGTAGTTCCCCAGCTGTTCCGGGTCCAAGTTTGGCTTTTTGAGCAGCGCCTTGACCATGGCACATTTCCAAGGAAGGGGGACCATTCCAGAGGAAATGGAGGAGTTGATCAGTTCACAAATCACCCCGCAGGATCGTTCCTGCAGCTGATGAGAGAAAAGTAGGGAGGGCAGGGTCCCTAGGGGAATTTGATTTTACGTCGCCCAGGGTGGATTCTACAGATTTGGGTACTACAAGAGGGATATGTTCCAATAGCACACTGGTACAGGATGTGAGGCTGATCATAGGGGGCAGATCCAGGTGAGCTGATGTGTGAGGAAAAGTGAGATATATATTGTGTATCTTTTTGTGAAAAAATTCTGCTAGATTATTACATCGATCAAGAGCGCCCTTCGCAGTAGTTTGTGAGGTTGGAAGCCTGATTAATGTTTTCGCAATATGGAAAACCTCTCATTGAGAATTAAACACAAGGTTGATTTTTTCTCCATAGAAGGCAGCTTGTGCAGATTTGATTTCCTCTTGGTAATTTCTGATAGCCTCCCTGTATTTATGTTTCCTAGAGTCTGCATAGTCCTTCCTCAATTTCCTTTCTAACGACTTACAGGTTTGTTTAAATTCATGTAGTTTGTGGGTATACCTCGGACAGAGCTTAGAACTGGTTTTTTCCAGACGATTTTTTGGGGGAGGACTTGATCAAGGGAGTGTTCAATTCACTTATTGAACTTCTCATTAGCCACTAAAGGGTTTGATTTGTAGGAAGGTCTAGTGGTATCAAGTGCTAAGACCCACTGATCTAGAGGAAGCTTGGACAATAAGAATTCCTGGCTACTGCTCGTACCAGATGAGGAGAGTGAGTCTTCAGGATTCCAAGTCAAGGGAATCAGAAAGTGGTCAGACAACAGAAGTGGTTTGGGATCCCCTACTGAGAATTCCTCGCTATTGATAAAAATGAGATCGAGTGGATGGCCTTTAACGTGAGTCGCTCCAAAAACTTTTTGGCTAAATTGGAGTGCTGAGGGATTCCTGACTAGCACTAAGGCGGAGGGATCATCAAAATACAGGTTGAGGTCTCTTTGAATTACGAAATGTGAGGGAGAGCTGGATAAATACGCAATGCCTTCTGGAAGCACTTGAAGAAATTGTCCCAGGGCTTCAGGGCGTCAGTAAATTAACACGCCTGAGAACATGTGAGTAGGTGAGAAGTTTAACGTGAACACAAAATTCTCGCAATCAGGTAGTGGGTCGGCTGAGATGGGACATTTGACCTTATCCTTATATATAATGGCAATCTCGCCTCCCTTACAGCGTGCGTCCGCTGCGCATTGTGGTCCGCATTGCACTTGAATAGGTTAATCAGCTGGGCTGCTCACAGCGCGACTCCGCCCCCCTGCCTCCTGGCTGGAAGTGAGGACATTGTTGCCACCAGCCCCCTCCACACAATCGAGAAAACCAGTGGTGGACCAGGGGGGGGGGTGGAAGGTTCCTGACGGTTGCGAGAGTGCGAGGAAGGAGGTAAAGTGCAATTGCAAGCAGAGTTTCAAAACGGCTAAATTAATACAGTGAAACAACTAAGATTACAATTGTGCAGAGGCGCAAGATAAAATCTCAGAGAGAGCAGGTACTTGGTATTTAAAAAAAATTATTACAACAGATTTCAGCATAGATTTAGCACCAGGTAAGGAGCCTTACTCTAGCACGAGTATAAGTAATCCCTCCAGGAACATATACTGTTTGTACATTAATTTACCCAGTTCCCTGTTGCGTAGGAAAACTTTCTAAAAGTGACATTTTCGAGATTGTAATTCAAAATCCACCTTTACCATAAAGGAGGATTTTTCATAACAATTCCAAAGCCACCAAACATGAACCGATTAACTGTTTGCATTTGAAAGATATCCTTATTAAATGTAAAAGGTACCTCCCATGTTGTCCTATGGGAGAGGCAGGCCTTGAAATAGTGAAAATGGATGTAGGAGTTGTTTCACTATCAGGACATGTAAAACTTAAAAGTACACATCCTGCTTTTTAAATACACTGTACCCAGTGCTCTGGGAAATCCAGGGCCTAGCCTAGGGTTGACCTAAATGTATTGAAAAGGAAGGTTTAGGCCTGGCAGTTTAAGACTGCACACACTGGCTTCAATGACAGGCCTGCAACAGGTTTGCAAGGTTACTTAAGTGTGTGGTACAACAAGTGCTGCAGGCCCAATAGTATTATTTACTTTCCAGGTCCTGAGTACATGTAGTACCACTTTACTAGCAGGCCCACTAGTATCATTTGCTTTCCAGGCCCTGAGTGCATGTAGTACCACTTTATTAGGAACTTATGGGTAAATTAAATATGACACTTGAGGATAAGAGGATAAGCCAATGTCACCATGTTTCTAAGGAGTAAGCCCATGCACTTTAACACTCGTTAGCAGTGGTAAAGTGCACTTTACCACAAAGGGCAACAAACACAACTTCAGAAAAATATGGCACAGTAGGCTAAAATGTTTGGGAGAAGATCGGCGAAGGCTGACAGATATAACAGCTATGCGGGAAAGGAAAATATTAAGTTATTTATTTATTTTGCCATTTGTAAAGCGCTCTGCAACCCCACGGGCATCCTGGCGCTGAGTACCTAGGCTGAAAAAGTACTGTACAGCAGATAGGGGACAAGGACTCAGGATCTAAAGATTTGAGTTTTTCGGGAAGAGCCAAGTTTTTACCTTTTTTCGAAAGGGCAGTAGATCACTTGTTTTTCTGATGTCAATAGGTAGGCTATTCCATAATTGAGCTGCCGCTTTACTAAAAGCTCTACCGCCAAGGGTTGTTTTTTTAATCCTGGGTACATTAACAAGATTTAAGGAAGAGGATCGAAGAGATCGGGTGGGTTTGTACCAGTTAAGTTTGTTTTGGAGTGGTTGGGGGCCTAGTCCATGCACTGCTCTAAAGACAATGCAGAGGGATTTAAAAAGGATCCTCTGATGAATAGGCAGCCAATGTAGGTCAGCCAGGGCAAGGGTAGTAGATGATCTTCGTTCTCGAGACAGTGCCAGCTTTGCTGCAGCCGCCTGGACACTTTGAAGCCTGGAAATGAGATATATAGGAGATTCCAATAAGAGTGCGTTACAGTAATCCAGGCGGCTGAGGATGGTACTCCTGACTATGGTGGCTCTAACCTGTAAAGGCAGGAGGGGCAGCAGCTTGCGGAGTCCTCGCATAAGGGCAAGGCAGCTACTGACCTGTTTGTTGACATTGGTTTCAAGGCTCAGTCTGTTATTAAATGTGACTCCAAGATTCCTAACTGAGTTCACTGGTACTGGGGAGTTCCCCAGCTCAGGAGGCCAGAAGTCTATGGGTAAGACCTTGGGTATTCCTCCTATCGTACAGTGTAATATTTCCGTTTTGTCACTGTTGAACTGCAGTGAATTCTGATTGAGCCAAAGCGTCATTTCCAACATACAGGCATGAAAGGTCTCAAGGGAGTCAGCCTGAGCACCATCAAGGGATATCATCAACTGCGTGTCGTCTGCGTAATTAATTACGCTGACGCCATGGGTTTTGATGATGCTTATCAGGGGTTGCATATATATATTAAAAAGTATAGGGCTAACGGCTGACCCTTGTGGGACCCCGTCATGACAGTTACTGAGAAAGTAATAGAAGAAGGTATAATAGAACACCAAGGATGGGTAGAAGATGAATACAATCAGCACACACATGGAACAACGTAGTAATAATTATATGGCTAGGTCATCAATCAAATGAGAAGAAAATTAAGAAAGATCAGGGAGATGGAGAGACTAAATGATTGACAGTCTGCAAAGGTTGTCTAATCTAAAACGATTTGTTGGAAGATGGTCTCCTCAGCAAGTTTGAGAGCTATAGATTCTGTGATGGAGGTGTGAAATGTGTGTAGTTTTTGCGTAATTATGTGAAATTTCAGGACAATTATGCATAAATAAGCAAAATGCAAATCCATCATTGAGAACAATATTTTAGCCTGAAATGTGCCCTCTTCTAAGGTAGATATGCTTCTAGCACCAACAAATATTATGAAAGACTAGTGCTATGAACAACAGCCTCATGCTTTCTGGGTTATTGCATTGTCCATGTACTCCGGTGCTACGATTTTAGAGTGAATGGTAGAGTAAGTAAGCGATGTGGCATAGCAACACAATATTGGGAATTTTGCATTAGAAGTGCATCTTGAAATTCCCAAAATTACGTGAATTATGCTTGTGTAATTTAAATTTCATAGAGGCCTTGTTGCAAGTTACCATAAAACACACTAGAGATCTTCCTTCACTTCCCAGGGGTGGTCTTTTCACTGGGACGTTGCCCCACTGCCCCTGGGCCCCATTTTAAATGTTTTTATTGGCCACAGCAGTACTCAGCATGGCCTGGTGAAAGTTTGTCGTTTTGCAGTAGTCAGGTGAGGGCAGGTGTAGACGGATGTGGGTGGGGGTGATGCTTGAATGGTTGAGTGTGACACTCGAATGGCTGGGCGTCCTGGGGGTGAAGTAGGCATGTCGGGTTGGACGGGTGCCTTGCTCTGATGAGCCCGATATGTGCACTTGAACCTACGCCTACCTGAAGTGATAGGAACCCAGGGTGGATTACATTCACAGCCCCCAAGTCTCCACAAGAGTGTTGGCAGCCAGTGGCGTAACACAGGCCCCCACAGCCCACGCGGTGCGGGGGGGCCCGAAGCTCCAGGGGGCCCCCTCGGCACTGCACTCTGTCCGGAGAGCTCCTAATTGAACCCGGAGGGGGCCCCTCTACATACCTTTTAGGGAGGCCCCCTCAATTTTCGTTACGCCAGTGTTGGCAGCCCCTGACCCAGCAAATCCTTGCGCTGCTCTCAAACTGTTTACAGTAGTGGGGAGGGAAATGGAGGACCGTCGGTGACCAGTGGACTCCCATGGAGGCAAAATCACGAGTGTTCTGGTGATGAACCGGAAGTGAATATGCCTGCTCATTTTTGTTTAAAAAGTGCCTTCCTGGTGCATAGCTCCCAGTATGTAAGGAACTTCGAGTCATTGGGCTGAAGGAGGCATGCATGTTACTGCAGAATACCTGCTTCAGGCCTGCTGCAGCTCTATAATATATGCCGTTGGCTGTGTAGTACCCCATTGGGCTCACCGTAGCAAATTCCAAGGAGGCTGAGGAATGATTCACCTGCAGGCAGCTAAACTCTGGTGACCAGCATTCGTGCTACAACTACAATTACCACGAAGACAGCCATAGGAAGGGAACACACAAACCGATGTGCTAAAAGAAGCTCCCTTGAATGAAGCAGGTGGTTGTACATCATTGTTACTGTTTATTGTGCCTGGAAGGGACATCCAAACACAGAGGCCACAGGCCCTCAACTACGGCGAGTCTGATGGAGTATACTGGTTGTCGTAGGCCTTGTGCCTTAACATAGTGTGTTACAGTAAGACACTTTGCTTTCATTCCTTTGAGCAGCAGTGACGTTCTGTGCCCAACACGCTGAGGAGAAGTGTGACGTGTGTCTCCCAACCGAAGGGTGTGTTATAAAAAAAGTGTTATCTATCGCTTTTGCAGGTCAAACATATAGATGAAATGTAAAATGGTTGCTCAATTCACATGATAAAAGATGTGCTGTTATAAAAACAAAATATGGGAGACCTGCACACGCTAATGAGCATTCTGACTGAACAAGTTGCATAAACTGGTTTGTCAAAAACATAGCATAACTCAACAAGCATTGGCATAGCCAATAGGTCTCGCCTTTGGGACCATATAAGTGTTTAGCCATGCAACAGTTAATGTTGTTGCACCAAGGATATTGTGCTGCATAACTAAATACTTATAAGGTCCCAAAAGCGAGACCTGTGGGCTATCCAAGCGTGTGAAAGCTTATGGATGTGTTCGTCGCCGGGAGGGAGGAGGGTTGGAGGGGGCGTCACCGTTCCTCTCTTCTGCCGCTTGCTCCAGATCTTGCTTCATTTTGCGACATCAAAAGAGCACAAAAACTCAATGGGTTCTTCCTTGAGCACCTCCCAATCTGAAAGGGGATAACCCTCTGTGCCGGTGGTGGTAGCTGCCCCAGTGAGGTGCCGCTGCTAGTATAGCCGCGCGCACCCAGAGCGGATGCACAGGGACGCATGAAAGATAAACAACTTTTTAACGTTAATGGATAAAAGTGGGGTGTGTCATATAAAGCTATGTTTAGAAACCGTCCAATGTTTAAAAGGATAAATACAAGCATTACATTTGCCTCGAGAGAGACTGATCTGTCACTGTAATCCGCTGCTAGTGATACTTTAGAGGAGAACCATCGAAAAATAGCATCGCGTTCACAGGCAGAGGGGTCCCGGGGCCGTTGTGTGTCCCACGAATGCCCCTGCACGGCAGAGACGGCTCTACTTGAAAGGGGCATGGCGCTGGGCTGATGGCAGCACTAGAAATGACAAGGAACTGAGCGGCGAAGAACTACGCTGATATCGGTTGGTAGGGAGGCACACCGGAGGGTGGTGTGCCAGAATAGGTACACTCACCTTCAGATGCCTCACGGCTGGGTGAGTTGGGCCTAAGGACAGGTGTGTAGGACCACTCACTCTGGGATGCCTCACGGCTGGGAAGTTGGCCTACCAAAGATGGGGGTGAGTAGCAAACGGAGACGGCGCTCGCAGCCCAGCCCCCGCCGGAAGGCAGGGCACAACAAGAATCGGACATGGTAGCGAGGTGGCCTATCTCCGGGACAGAAACTACTCCCTCCCGTGCAAAGGGAGCGCAAAAAACCAACCTACCAAAGGAAACGACCCAGAAGGGCCAAGAGACAAAAACAAGGAAGTTTGCCAGGACATAACAGGCAAAATATGCAAAGTATATATATATGTTTCCTTGTATTCCTAATAAACTGCGGCCAACAAATGACCACCACAAGATGATCGCGTACGTTGGCTTTTCTTGTCATGATAAGGAATACTGTATGGGAGAAGGTATTATGCATGTGGGAGTGGGGCAGAGTGCGGGGATTAAGGCAAGGAGGTGACTGGACACAGATATGTGCGCTCACACCTTATGGTAGCAGACACACAACTACTTGCCTGCGTAATCTGAAAACGGTGATGGCAATCCATTAACTCATGAAATCGAGAACACAGTAAAAAATAACTACACAATCGTTGCACTTTCTCTTACATTCGCCACAGTACAGGGCTATTTATCTCAGCATGCCTTCCACACAGAAGCTTTTTAAAGGAAACAAGGGAAACCAAAGGTAGTACACTAGGGACCTTGGGTAATTAATTATTACTAAAGACAGAGGTCCCTAGACAATATTTATACGTAGGGTGATCAACATAAGCTAAATAGACAGTATGTTCTTTGTCCAGCCGGACAGAATTTATTTGAACAATGCTTTTTAGTCTGAAAGATTAAAGTGGAGCGCGACCTGCGACCTACACATACAAAACAGAAAACACAATAGGAGGGAGGGGGTTCAGGCAAGAGGGGAAAAGGTCTGGTTTTCAGTGATCAGTAAACAGACTAAATTATGCAAATTATGCATACTACCACTGTGCGTTACATTCATAATATCCATTGCCATATGGTACATAGGTGTCGATGTTTCGATCTCTTAACTCAAATACATGGGATCATCTTCAGGACAGCAATAATAAACATACCTGTCATGGAGCAAAAAATATTGCGACTGGGGGGCCGTGTAAATGCACTCCCAGTAGTAGCTGTGGTCGAGCAGTGTGTAGTTACGGCAGTAGATTATGCCGGCCGATTTAGGTCAAGGTTGGGCTAGCACCCAATGGTTTCAACTATCTGGAACTTTTAAAATTCCACCCGATCCCTGGAGACAGCCCGTATCACACGGTCCCGCCGAATTCCGCTATGCGCGACGGCGTTTTACAAACTGGATTTTCAGCCATGTATAGCAATTTTAAAAGTTCCAGATAGTTGAAACCATTGGGTACTGGCCCAACCTTAACCTAAATCGTACGGCATAATCTACTGCTGTACCTTCACACTGCTCGACCCCCGCTACTACTGGGAGTGCATTTACACGGCCCCCCGTTCGCAATATTTTTTGCTCCATGACAGGCATGTTTAATATTGCTGTCCTGAAGATGATCCCATATATATCTGAGTTAAGGGATCGAAACGTCAACACCTATGTACCATATGGCAATGGATATTATGAATGTAATGCACAGTGGTACTAATGCATAATTGAGTCTGTTTACTGATCACTGAAAAACAGACCTTTTCTCCTCTTGCCTGAACCTCCTCCCTCCTATTGTGTTTTCTGTTTTGTATATGTGGGTCGCAGGTCGCGCTCCACTTTAATCTTTCAGACTAAAAAGCATTGTTCAAATAAATTCTGTCCGACTGGACAAAGAACATACTGTCTATTTAGCTTATGTTGATCACCCTACGTATAAATATTGTCTAGGGACCTCTGTCTTTAGTAACAATTCCACACAGAAGCAACACAGGCAGCTGAAACACTCAACGTGGCCATCACGGGACATCACAGGCACCTAGCAACATCCCATCGCATAACAAGTATACACATAACATGCAGGCACCATATAAATAACCCACACCCCGTGGGCATGGATCTGTCAATCAAACACACACAAAACCTCCGTAGCCAAAGCACATCGTCAGTTAGACTGAGCGCAGCTCCACGTCAATCAACCACCGCACGACAATACCCCTTCATACGGGCGACTACAGGAAGCAAATAAACAGCAGACCAATGAGTGAGATGTGCTCCACCTGCGCGAGTACAGCGCTTTGAAGACGAACACCATTGTAGACAACATTACAAGCAGGAATTTACCAGCTACCCATGAAGGGCGGCATCTCTGCACCCACATAGGGGTAAGTATTCGTTTTATAAATGTTGAAATACAATACAAGACCCACTTGCCACAGATGAGACATGCTACAGACCAGTCACCAGTGAGCGCCATGGAACAGAGTTGAGAACTCGCATCAGGCATAGGGGGCATACAGGGCAATAGTGAAAAACATGGAGCTAGTGTGCATGCTTGCCAAGGTGAGCCATTCGGACACAGTAGAGAGCAGAGGAGGGCTGAAGTTCCCTGGGAGTATAGAGGATTGCGGGACTTAGAGGAGTGAAAAGTAAGTAGTTGCCAGCATTGTGAGAAGAAGGCAGAAAAGGGAGAAGAGAGAATGAAGGATGAAAAGCGGCGGGTAGCAGCGCAAATGGAGTAAGAAGCGAAAACAAGTGCGCGCGCCTCGCGCTGAAAGTTTTTAAAAAAAACGTGCAGCGCACGCTCGCGCTTTGGAGAGCAGACTGCTCATTTTCAAGCACTGCGCTCGCGCTTGTGGCGCACCGCTGCTCGCTCCCGCAAGGTGGATGCCGCCACAAGGATGAGTGTGTGCTTGAAAATGAGCACATCGACCGCTAAAGGCCCTCCTATGCAGCGCATGTGCGTTGCGTAGGCGAGACCTAAAACAGTTAGTGTCAATATGTGGGTGATAATGACAAGAAGACACAGTAGATTTGCATTCCTTACTGCCAGGGAGTGTGTAATAGCTTTTTATTTGACATGGAATACTTTGTGCTGATCGTAGTAGCTATTAGCCAGCCTCTGTATAAATCCCCACCTAAGGATTTGCCACTGTGGCAGGTTGTTGGGTGCACCTCACCTTGTGTGTTAACAGTCTTATTGTCGGTTTGCATCTAACGTTATTTTGTGTGCAATGAGCAGTACCACAAATTGTGTCATTCTGCAGCGTTCTTCATAATTATGTCAGTGGCTGTTTCTCTATTGTTCTATCCAATTCATCCACCCCTTTCTTCCTGCATCCGTCTGTTAGCCCCACAATCCCATCCATCCACCCATCCATCAATAACCTGAACATCCATTCATTCACCCATCAGCACATTTGCCCATTCATCCATCCATCCTCTTCAAACACATTTATCCACTCAGTCACCCACCCATCCAACCATCCACATCACCAGTTATCCATCTATACATACATACCTGCATGCATGCATCCACCAATCCACCCATCCACAACTGGCAAATAAGACTGATCGATTTCTGAATAATTAATGTATACAATGTTATGGTATTTCATTTCAGTGATTTAGTTCCTGTTTATATTTCATGTTTTACTTAATCTTGTATTACTTAAGAGTGTTCACTATTTCCAGGATGTTATATTTCCATATTTGTTTGTGTAGCATATTTCTTGTACAGTGCACATGTTGAACTGAGTTGTCTTCAGGCATTTTTAATGGGCCACCATTGAGAGTTCTAGAGCAAAGACTGAAGGCACCCCGAATTTCTCACAGTGCCTGTCAGTGGGTCAAAAAGGTGTTCAGAATACTTGGTCATCCAATACTTGGCCTCTCTGCTAAACAAACAGAGTAATGGTCACTTATTCCAGTTGAAATTGTAATTCGGGGCAATTGTGTGTGAAGGAGGTGCACAATTTCCAAAATATTGAGAAGGCAAATATAAATGAAAATACAGTGCTTACAGGTGAGTTGTTGCATTGGTGCATTGTGTGTTTGGTGGTTGTAAAATGAAAATTTCTGGTTCATACTGAATAAGCAGCTACCTACATCATTATCATATGAAATCTCTTTATTGATGTCATAACTAAACTTTTACAATTGCTTTATTAACCTTCTTGCTTTCCCAAATTTGCATGAAAATGCACCATTTGCCAACTCTTGTTTTTAAAATATTTCCGGGTGAGAGCCCCCCAACCCTTATTGTGACCTTAGGGCTTGCTCACTACGCTCACTCGCCACAGGGCACTCCTCCAAAACTCTTACACATCACCCCTTTCAAATGTCACCAGCCGCCACAGATTCTTCTACCAGATATATTTGAAGTGATGCTTAGAAGTATGTAGACAGACCAGTTTGAGGTTGAACCAAAGTTGAGGGGGCCTATCAATAGGTTTGAATCATTTCAGTGGAGGAACAGAGTTTTGAAAAGCAGATAATATATTAGAAGGCTAGATCGGGATGAAAATATGAAAATAGTCCCGGGCTGGAAGGGAGTACAGGATTGGTGATGTAAGATAGACCAAAGAAAAATGTGTTAAATTATGTTGATAGAAAAGTACATGAGAAGGGACCACAGAAGGTATGCGAATGACATTGACTCTTATAGTAAAGGTCTGTTTGCTTTGAAACAAAGAGGTCTATGTGCACTTGATTTTTCCTTCTGTCATAGAAGTTTCCCCAACATGATTCCTATATGGACTTATATTTTTCTGAGATATGCGGGAGATTTATGAATTATGAAGTTGGATTGTTTTTTGCAATGTTATTCTATTTTTCAATTCATATAACAATACAGGCTCAGAAAGCCTGACTCCTCTAGAAAATGCCAATAGGGGATTTTTCAAAAGGTTTGTTAAACTATTTGAAGATAGTAGAGGTACATGTGATCATTATTATGTTGCATATTTTATATTTGTATGATTTCAGAGAAGCATTTTAACAAATGAAGAATCACTTGGTTTTAATATGTGTCAGGTAGAAAGATAGATCATGATAGTACATGTTCTAAGGAGTGTGCACCCTGGATAATAACCCCAGAATACTGAAGGGAAACAAAATTGAGGACAAAATATAAAACTAAATAGACAGGTAAGCAAGTCTAGATTTTCTAAACCTAACTCCACATATTCAAGCAGGTTCGGACTGGCCTACAGGTTAATCAGGTAGTGCTCGATGGGCTAGTCTAACAGATCAGTGTGAGGGCCGGAATTTTAGCAGTAGTTGAATGGTTTTATGACCAAGTGGTCCGTGTTTTACTGTTGATTTCCCGGATATTTCCAATTTTTTTGCTCAATGCTTCGCTAATGGGGGCCTCTTTTATCTTGGTACCCAGGCCTATTTTTTTTATCCCAGTCCGACCCTGTCCTCAAGGTATGTAAATGTGAGTTAGGATTGGTAAATCTATAATTCCCTATATGCACTTACGTTGTTATTTTGTCCTACAATATTCTGTCCTTGATATTCTTGTCCAACAATATTCTGGGTATGATATTCAGTAGTACAATCGTTCTAAAGCTCTAAGATTGGAAAAGTATTGAGTTATGCGAATCTTTCCTGCAAGTACTGAGATATCTTATCAAGCAGCCTCTGGTATTGATTAGTTGATGCCTTGCATATCAGGTGAGGGCCAGTTAACTGATGCTATTTTTTACAGCATGGACTGCTGCATATGTCCTTGTTAAAATTATTTCTGTCCTACTATGAAACTTCCAAAGTCAATCTGATTCTTGGCCTATCTATGGGGCCAGGATTTAAGGATGCATGCATCTTAATCATCTCTTGCAAAAAAGATTTAGCAATGGAATCATTGTAACCCTGCCTCAAAAACAAGGAGTCCTGTTTTATCACTAAGGTTTTATCTTATTCAGTACAAGGACATTCTATGCCTCGATCGACAAGTTTGTCCAAACTCTGGAACAATTTGTGATCTTTTTTCTGAATTTGATGATCTTTTTAGAAGCTATGGCCTGTGTTCTTTTTTGTTGATTTACTTATACATTTTACAATAGGCTTATGAAGTTAAAAAAATGTACGCCTAATAGTGCCTACCAGTACAGCAAGCCCTCCTTCTGCGCAAGATAATATGTCACACTTCAAGAAAGAAACGTGCATATATGCATGGCTACCAAGGCCCAGTCAATATGGAGGCAACCAGAAACAGCCCTGTGAAACATTTGAGACGAGACTGTATGGACAATTCTTTAGTAAAATCAAGAGAATTCGTCGAACCACCTAGGTATGGACCAGTGACATACATGTCAATAACATTTCACGTAACAAAGAAGCTCCAGAGGCACACCGATATGCACGTAGAGAGGCAAGTAGCAAACTACAGTGTCCCGGGGGTAGGCACCACGCGACACTGCAGGAGCCGACCCTGGGGGGTGGCGGACCCCAGGGTCACCACAAGGCTCCAGGAGGGGGGGCCGTGCGGCCCCCCTCCCAACATTTAAAAGCCCCGGGGGGTGGTGGTCCCCCGGGCTGGGGTGTCCGTCACGGACCCCCAAATTTAAAAATGTTGTGCCCAGGGGAGGTGGCGGTCCCTGGGGCATGTGGGGAGGCTTGAGCCCCCACACAGGTTTTTTTTTTAATTAAAAAAAAAAAAGAAGCCCCTGGGGTGGCGGTCCCCGGGGCTGCGGGTGGCCGTGAGCCCCCCAGCATACATCATGTGTAAGCCCCGGGGATGGCGGTCCCTGGGGTGGCCCCCCATTATTATAAAACAAAGAAGCCCCTGGGGTGGCGGTCCCCGGGGCTGCGGTGGTGCCGTGAGCCCCCCGCATACGTATTGTTAAACACCCGGGTGGGTGGCGGTCCCCAGGGCTGGGGGGTCCCTCTGGGTCCCCCATTATAATAAATCACATTGCCCCCTGGACGTGCCCCCCCGGGGGCTAATTCCCACTAAAGCGGGCTTCGGCTTTTTTTTTTTCACGGGATACGCGTATCCTACGTGTATCCCACGATTTTAAAAATACCAACATTTTTTGAGACCTTGGGGGTCCTTGTGGGACCCCCTGAGCAGGCCTAGGGGGTCAGGGTGTTTCTACCCTGCCCCCTTTGCGTCTCTTGCACACTTTTTTTCAGTTTTCTTGTGCCTCGGTTCTACCGAGACACAAGATGGCTGCCAACACTTCCTGGTTTGGAGTGTTGACAGACAGTTGACAGCCAATTAGCATGCAGCTCGTGCTCTTAAGGGTACGCGTATGATCCTCGGAGGATACGCGTACCTTAATTCGTTCATAGATATATCTATGATTTTACTTTTGGTTTTCTCAGGAACTACTGCACGGATTTACACCATTTAACAAAAAGCATGATCTGTGAACCAAATTCTATCTTTTTGCCAAATTTGGTGTAGTTCCGTTCAGCAGTTCGGGCTGTAGCCTCACTTAAAGGTCCCTATGGAAAAAATTGCGTGGGGAAAACACTTTTTTCTCGGCCCCTGCTTGACGAATCATCCCGAAACTTTCAGGATAGGAGCGGAGCACCTCATCTTCTTGGAGAATTTCGCGAAGATTCGCCAACCAGCGCCAAAGTTATTCCAAATAGAATGTTGCGGATTTCCTATGGAATTAGGTCCTAACTATAACTACTTATTGGCGACCGCCAGTAGGTAATATATATATATATATATATATATAAATATATATTACCTACTGGCGGTCGCCAGTAGGTATATATAGTTAGGATTTTTTCTCTATGGGATTTTTGAAAATTCTATGTCTAATAACTTTGGCGTTTGTGGACGGAATTGGCTGAAATTTTCAGGAAAATGGCACATTTTGTTTCTGAGCAGCCCTTGAAAATTTGGGGGGGGTTCGTCAAGGGGGGGCCGAGAAAAAAGGGGGGTCCCAAAACGTGTTTTTAACATTGAGTTTTCCATAGGGCGGTTGGCCTCACTTTTAGCCCGAATGGCTGAATGGATTTGCACGAAACTTGGCAAAATTGTAGGGACTGGTAGCCCGATGTGCCTTTTGTAGGTCTCAATATATGTGCTCCAGTGGATTTTGAGAAATTAACGTTTAAAAAAAGATATATATCTGTAACAGCGGACCTGGCAGCGTCCCAGGACGCGTACTTTACGCGCAACGGAGCTTTGTGAAGCGAAGCTGATTGGTTCTCCGGCGTCTGTCAACATTCCAAAAAGTCCGTAGCGGCCGCCATCTTGTCTCTCGGTAGGATCGAGAGACAAGAGGAGGTCAAAACAAAGGGGGAAATAACTATAAGGGGGCATAGTAGATCCTGCTGACCCCCTAGGTTTGATGTGGAGGTTTTAAAAGGGCCCCGCGGGGCAAAAAAAAATAATAATAATAATAATCGAACGGCTGAATGGATTTGCACGAAACTTGGCAAAATATTAGGGACTGGTAGCCCGATGTGCCTTTGCTAGGTCTCAATATATGTGCTCCAGTGGATTTTGAGAAATTAACGTTAAAAAAAAGATATATATCTGTAACAGCGCTCCGCTTCGCGTAACGGAGGTTTGCGAAGCTGATTGGTCATTCTGTCACTGGGCTATAGTTGGGCTACATCTGGCTGATATTTGGGCTACATTTGTTTTTTTGTGTGTCTGGCGGCCATCTTTGGGCTACATTGGGCTACATTGGGCTTCATTGGGCTACATTGGGCTACATTTGGGCTCCAACATATATATAGGCCAATGTAGCCCAATATATATTTTTCAAAGTTAATTTTCGTAAAAACCACTGGAGCATATATCTTGAGACATAGCAAAGGCACATCGGGCTACCAGTCCCTACAATTTTGCCAAGTTTCGTGGAAATCCATTCAGCCGTTCGAGCTAAAAGTGAGTCCAACCGCCCTATGGAAATGAAGGAAATGAATGGGTAATTTGTAATTAGCAAATAGCTAATCGCAAACTAGGAATGGTAAAGAATCGCTATTTATTCCTTAAAGTTCGCTATTTAGGAAATGCAAAAAACTTTGATGATACATATGGCGGTTCATCTCTAACAAGATAAGAAGCATAGGGATACATTTATGATGACTGGCGCATCACCAGGGATGTGTTAGTCATTCTGTGCCGCTGTTCCGTCACCTATGGTGTGCTGCATTTACAATGCGGCGCATCATGGGGCAAAAACAGCACAGATGCGTGATGTATCTGTGCCGTAAAGGTGGCGCATTGCTGGAGTTGTATCGCAAGTGTGATGAAGCTCCAGCAAGGGTCGGGGGTGCCCCTGTCGCAGGGTTTCTGTTCTCACACAGAACTGTGGACAGAGGATTGGAACCTCGGCGAATTAGGGTGTCCCAAAACTCACGTTAGTAATCAAAAACTCCTTAGCAAGCTAGGTACAGTGTCACATTGGATATAACAAACTCTCAATGTTTAGACAATCCAGAATATGAACTTATAGTACCTCAGGATACGTGGAACTCATGAACAGTCGGTCGTTATATATTTCTTAGAAACCAGAACATGGAGTTAAGAAGAACACATGTGTATTTGAAATGTTTATTTACTAATGCCGTCTTCTCAGGCGTAGTATCTTAGATAATACAAGTACACATATTATCAGTAGCAAAATTACCAGCATAGTTACTAGTACATACAAAGCGAATGGTGATAGTATGTTAACATGCTGTAAATGAATAAGAGTTAGCAACACTTATAAGCAGCCGCGGGCCGTGGAGGGAGTTACGGTGAGGCAGGGAGGCGGGGAGGGGGAGAAGCAGGGTGGAGAATACAAGTACACATATTATCAGTAGCAAAATTACCAGCATAGTTACTAGTACATAAAAAGCGAATGGTGACAGTATGTTAACATGCTGTAAATGAATAAGAGTTAGCAACACTTATAAGCAGCCGCGGGCCGTGGAGGGAGTTACGGTGGGGCAGGGAGGCGGGGAGGGGGAGGGGCAAGGTAGAGATGGCTCCACCCTGCTTCTCCCCCTCCCCGCCTCCCTGCCTCACCGTAACTCCCTCCACGGCCCGCGGCTGCTTATATCTCACCCTCCCTAATACACATATTATATTATTTGCTAAGAAGGTCTCTTTGTGTTGGTTTAGGGCGTGCCCATACTTTAGTGTCTTAGATTTGAAGGAATCACATCAGCATACACCAGCTCTCTCTTCATGTGAACCGCATCAACTGTTGTGTATGTGTGTTCGGCAAAGCAATATAAAACCCGCCTCATGCCCAGAATTGGCAGAAGTTGCACTTATGTTATGAGTATGAAGTCGTGGAGATCAGACCTCATAACAATTCTGTATCGTGTTGTTCTTGAAACTTTAGCACTCGCTGTACAGATATAGTTTAACAAGCAAAGCAGATAGTAGAGCAATAACATATTATTCTCATGTAAACCACGATGAACTACTAGGTGGAAAGCTAAAGCAACAACTAAGTGTCGTGTGCAGAAGTTGCAAAAAAGGAAAAATGGCGTTTAAACCGGTAATGAGCCCATGCTAACTTAACACGGTGTAAAGATATCCAGGACCTAGATGACACCTCCCCATGATCCGGAAACGAACTGAATAAGATAATAGAAGTGCCATCTCATGAGAGCAGATTGCAAGTTTATATGTGGACGGTCCGCAAGGTAAAGCATTAAAAACTAGGAAAATTTAATGCTAAAGAAAAATAAAACAGCCAAGTACTTTATCGAGTCTTAAGCCAATAGGCAAGGTAAATAATAAAAACTTGACAAATAAGTCAATGAATTGTCAATGAAATGCTAGTACTCAGCATATCAAACATGAAAAAGGTCTATGACATAACTGTGTATGCAAAATAAGCTGCAACAGCCTCCAATAGGAAGTCACCGTCTTCATCCGAAAACAGTTCAGCCATCCAATTTAAAAGCGGAAAAGAACATACGTGCTCTCCCAGCACCGGATCCTCTATCACCATCAGAGGACAGCTCGGTGGGTTTTCAAGAAAGCTCTGTTCCAAGAAAGACTGTGCTGCCGCCAGTAAATTCCAGGGACCAAGTAGTCCATGCATCAATGCCACAGCCATAATCCTTTCGCCAGGACAAACCAACTCGTGAGTAATGATAGGAGTCATCAGCTGATTAAAGTCGACGTCAGGAGAAACCGGTCCGTAGAGACACAAATCATTGGCCCAATCGAAATCACAGGTCAGGCAGTGAAATACAGGCTGGACACAGGTGAAGTAGGAGAATCGAAAAGATAATCCATATGCCGTGCTTAATATCGCCAACGGCATTGTGCCATAATATTCTAGCATGCGATTGCGGAACAGTGTCAGCAGCTGCAGGGTGGGAGGTTGCATAGGAGGGACATCCATATTTAAAAATGTAAAAAAGCACAAGAGCGTCCGCTGGTAATGCAAGTAAAAATGCCAATCCACGAACCAGAGTGGAGAAAATAGAATGAAAGGAAGCAGGGATGACTCCAAAGATTTTCTCAAATGAAGTCACGAGACCACTGGTAACAACTTTAAAAAAGTGCGCCAGGGTCTTTGTGGAGGATGCGTTAAAGATAGTCGGAACCATCTTGCTGAAATTGAAAGGCAAATCTGAATTGAAAAGGGTCTGCACCTCTGTACGGGTGTTCGCTATGTGAAGCACGAAAGTTTCACGGGCCGAACTCAAGGCCACCTCTCTCTGAGACAAAAGAGCTCTTATTCTTGCCATGCCGTTGAAATCTGTCCCAAGGTTGGTATTTGTGGCCAGATTGAAAACTCCCTATGTTCATGTGTGGGAGGAAATAGAACATTTCTGCAGCAAATAACCCGTTCACTTACTGTTACGATAAAAGGAATACTTTTAATTAACTCAGAACAATCTTCATTATTGAGCATCAAATAACTACCATTTTCCAACAACTTGAACGTGGGGATGATAGCAGGAACTGGCGTGCCTTGCAACACGCAAGCCATATTTGGTCGGTGTTTGTTGCATGAACCGTGTAACTGTATGTGCCTACACATTAGTGAATGATCTGGCGTCTCAGTGCATTCCTCTCCATTCAGATAAACTTCTTGATCATCTTTGAAACATCTGTATGTGTATGGAAGCGACCAGACCTCATGAAGAAAAGCACTACCTAAAGGTTCATAACGACCTATTGGTATATATTTCATACAATTTGAAAACTTATATAAAGCAAAAGGCAGCGTTATTAAACCGTGGATAAGGCACGTTGCCAAAAAACCCGCAATCCTCTGCTGATGATGTCACTGAGCATGTCATGAATGATGTAATATGTGACATCATCAGCAGTGGATTACGGGTAATAGTATCTCTAGTTTACTCCCCTATAGCTGTCTTTCTTTTAACATAAGTGTCTGTTTCCTTCCCTTATACTTACTGTTTTTGGATCGCTTCTGGTTCGCGTACCGGCGAGCGAACTGGGAAGCGAACTAAGAGAAATAGAGGTTGGCACAGTTCCAAATATTGTACCAATTTTTTAATAACGGGGAGGTAGTTCTGAAAAGAACTTTTTTTTTTATTGTTTTTGTTGTTTTATATTTTTTTTATTATTTTTCGGAACATTTTTTTACTTTTTTTGAATTTTTCTGAACAGTTTTATATTTTTTTGGGTTTTTCTTGGAGGGGGCAATGAAAACGATTCATTGTAAAGGGCTCAACAGGAGCAACAAAACAAAAAAAGAAGTATTTATTATTTTGGGCGTTTCGTACAAACTTGCATATGATAGTCAATAGCTCTGTTGATCAGAGTGATGCTTTTTTCTCCGTAGGAAATGAATCCATCGCAAAATACGCAGATGTGTTTTACTTCACCAAATTTCATTTGTATATTTGGCACCATCTCCCTGCCCTCTGGTCCCGTTACTTCCGGTACAACAGATCTTCTGGCCATAATAGGGAGATTATCTAGGTCGTTCCGAAACTGTGCAGCACTGTAGTTGTTAGGATGCCACCTAGTCATATGGCGATGCATTGTGTAGTTTCCGAAACTGTATTTTTTCTCGGTTCCTCTGGACAGTCTATCTTGACATATAAGGCAAGTTACGTATCTTGCATTTACTTTTTTCTGACCTTTGGGAATTTTAAAAAATTGCCAAATGAAGTTTTCTTTCCGGTGAGACGTCCTGGGCTGCTCAGGCAAAAACTGCCTCTCTTCGTGCTCGTCGTCCTGTTCCTCTTCTTCCTCTTCTTGTTGACAGGTACGCCTCCATTGCGCATGCGCTGCTGCTAGCGCTGGTCATATTTTAACTTGTTCTACCTTTTCTTATAATTTGCTTATTTTTAAATCGTTTTTGCTCATTTTAGCGGGATTAGGCTGGGCTTTCCATTCTCCCATCCCTCTCACCGCATATAACGGAACAAACATCGCCGTTTTGGCGAGTCCGGGTCCCGGGGGTTGCTTTGCCCAGGAGCCATCTTAGATTGGGCAACTTTCAACTTTAACGGGCGCCATCTTGGACCGCCCTCACGATCGCGCTGGGTTTGGAGGGCCTATTTAAGGCGAGCCTACCTTTATTTCTGCCTTGACAGGTACGCCTCCATTGCGCATGCGCTGCTGCTAGCGCTGGTCATATTTTAACTTGTTCTACCTTTTCTTATAATTTGCTTATTTTTAAATCGTTTTTGCTCATTTTAGCGGGATTAGGCTGGGCTTTCCATTCTCCCATCCCTCTCACCGCATATAACGGAACAAACATCGCCGTTTTGGCGAGTCCGGGTCCCGGGGGTTGCTTTGCCCAGGAGCCATCTTAGATTGGGCAACTTTCAACTTTAACGGGCGCCATCTTGGACCGCCCTCACGATCGCGCTGGGCTTGGAGGGCCTATTTAAGGCGAGCCTACCTTTATTTCTGCCTTGACAGGTACGCCTCCATTGCGCATGCGCTGCTGCTAGCGCTGGTCATATTTTAACTTGTTCTACCTTTTCTTATAATTTGCTTATTTTTAAATCGTTTTTGCTCATTTTAGCGGGATTAGGCTGGGCTTTCCATTCTCCCATCCCTCTCACCGCATATAACGGAACAAACATCGCCGTTTTGGCGAGTCCGGGTCCCGGGGGTTGCTTTGCCCAGGAGCCATCTTAGATTGGGCAACTTTCAACTTTAACGGGCGCCATCTTGGACCGCCCTCACGATCGCGCTGGGCTTGGAGGGCCTATTTAAGGCGAGCCTACCTTTATTTCTGCCTTGACAGGTACGCCTCCATTGCGCATGCGCTGCTGCTAGCGCTGGTCATATTTTAACTTGTTCTACCTTTTCTTATAATTTGCTTATTTTTAAATCGTTTTTGCTCATTTTAGCGGGATTAGGCTGGGCTTTCCATTCTCCCATCCCTCTCACCGCATATAACGGAACAAACATCGCCGTTTTGGCGAGTCCGGGTCCCGGGGGTTGCTTTGCCCAGGAGCCATCTTAGATTGGGCAACTTTCAACTTTAACGGGCGCCATCTTGGACCGCCCTCACGATCGCGCTGGGCTTGGAGGGCCTATTTAAAGCTCTCCTCTACCGCGCAGCGGGACGCGCAGATGGGTCGCCCTCGCTTAGCCGGAGTCGTGCCTGAGTCCTGCCCGTCTGCGCCCGTCCGCGCTGAGGACGGGCTGCAGGACGGGCTAATGTTTGCCAACGTGACTTCAGGTACGTTAAACCGGAATAGCTATGTTATGTATCCATCTGCAATTCTCCACTCAATGAGACCCCGTATTTCCATTGACTGTGCCACATGTATCCTGCCTTGCCACAATTTTGTATGTTCCGGCTGTGGTTTTTCCACTGGCAAAATGCAGCTCTCCAAAACTCAACAGTACATTAAACACTGTAGGGGGAAAAGGAAGCTTAAGAAGGGTGGTATTTCTCCTCCCTCCTTGCTCCACTTTTGGAGCTTAAATTGTAGATCGCTTCCTAAGAATAAACTTGACATTTATGATTTCATAATTGAGGAATCGCCGGACGCCTTATTTTTGACCGAGACCTGGATTCATGGCAGTTCAGGTCCAGATATCGCCGCAGCGATTCCACCTAACTATGTTATGGTACATCAGGATAGACCCTCAGGTAAAGGAGGTGGAATTGCTATTATTTTCAAATCCACCTACCAATGTAAACTGGAGGCGTTACATCTCCCAGGTAGTGAAGCTGCATTATTTAAACTCATGATCAATCCCCGACTGACGCTTTCTGGCCTGTTAATTTATCGGCCACCGGGGAATGCTGCTTCTTGGATTCCTTTGCTCGTGGATTGTCTATCTACTATACTTCTGAAATCAAATAATTTCACCATACTTGGTGATTTAAATATCCATCTAGATGATGTCAATAATTCCCTCACTAAATCATTTTTGTCTGATCTTGAGGTCTTTAACCTCAAACTTTATAATACTGGAGCTACTCATCTTGCCGGCCATTTGCTGGATCCAGTCATTTCTACTATTCCATTTGACTGTTCGCATCCGGCACGCCCGCTGGTTTGGTCCGACCATTACGCTGTACTTTTTGTGTTACCATCCGGTCTTTTTATAGCTAATGATCACGTAGAGGAAACTAAACCTTCACATCGATGGGACAGGATTGACATAGCTGCTTTTAATCTGCATCTAACTGAGACTATTCCTTCTCTCAGCAATACTGAGCAAAATTTGAATACCCCTATTTTCAAGTGGTTAACTGATGCAGTATCTATTTATGCTCCTTGTACTGGCAGCAAATTTCGATCCTTGCGTCCCCCAGCACCTTGGTACTCGGATGAGTTAAAAACCCAACGTGTTAAATGTAAAGCTCTGGAGAGGAAGTGGAGACAGTCCTACTCCGCTTCCTCTAAACTGATTTACAAAGATGGGCTAAAGGCTTATCATGCCAATTGTAAACGGGCCAAAGCTGCTTACATTACCTCTACCATCACCTCAGTGCAGAATTGTCCTCGGACTCTTTTTTCCACTGTAAAGAAACTTACAGGTGCTGACACTGTTCCTGCGTCGCCGGCTCTAGATGGTAAACACTGTAATAGCATTGCGGACTTTTTTGTATCGAAGGTTGAGGGCATTCACCAATCCCTAGCTTCTATTTCACCCTCTATGGATTCTTCCTTGCTAGGCATTTATTGTAATGTCCCTGCTCCTCCCACTGAGTTTCTGTACAACTGGAAATTATTTGATGATGCTTCCTTTCTATCATGCCTAAAAAGCATCAGGTCAGGCTCTCCTCGGGACCCTGTCCCCATGAAGATTCTAAAGCAACTCGACCTTGAACCACGTAGATTTTTAATGAGGTTACTCAACATCTCCCTCAGTGAATCGCGTGTTGAACAGGTTTGGAAACATGCCATGGTCGTTCCCCTACAAAAAAAATCTGGTGTGGACATTACTAACCTGGCCAACTTCAGGCCTATATCCCTGCTGCCAGCTTGTTCTAAAATACTAGAACGCCATATTAACATCCAGCTAAATGAGTTTGTTCAAAAAACAGGATACCTTCATCCATCCCAATCAGGTTTTCGCGCTAACTATTCCACCGAATCCGCACTTCTGGGGGTGACTGAGCGACTCCGACACGGTATCGACAGCGGTGAGACCTTTGCGCTTATCCTTTTGGATTTAAGCGCGGCTTTTGATACCGTGTCGCATTCTATTCTATTGGAGTCCCTTCGCTCCCTCGGTGTTGCTGGATCGGCGCTTGCCTGGTTGGCCTCATTTTTAAATGAGCGTACATTCCAGGTTTTTTCAAACAAAGCTGAATCGGCAATCTGTTCATCTGCATACGGTGTCCCTCAGGGGTCTATATTGAGCCCTCTGTTGTTCAATATTTACATCAGACCCCTTGCTTCCATCGTTGAGGACGCCGGTCTGTCCATATATTCATATGCAGACGATACGCAGATTGTGTTTTCCTTGTCTGGCAGCAGGGACCAGGATACCTCTGCCCTTAAAATCGGCCTTTCTCGGGTAGCTGCCTGGATGCAGGCCAATCTGTTAAAACTTAACGGTGAAAAGACCGAGGTTATTATACTTGGCAAGCATAAAGATCTGTGGGGCTCCAAACACTGGCCCTGTGTTATGGGTCCATTGCCTACCCCCGTGCCAGTTGCTCGTAACCTCGGCTTTCTAATCGACGAGAAACTTTCGATGCGACAGCAGGCAACTAAGGTCGCTGCAATCTGCTTTAACACCTTACGCTGGTTGCAGAAGATCCTATGGATGTTGCCTGAGTCCACTCGTCGAATGGTTGTTCAGGCTCTGGTAATGTCCCGTATCGACTACGGTAATGTGCTTTATTTGGGAGCCGATAAAGCCACTATGAATGTTCTCCAGGTTGTGCAGAACTCAGCTGCCCGCCTGTTGTGCAATGTCCCACATAGAATGCCTGCTACGCAAGCCCTGTGTGACCTTCATTGGTTAAAAATTCCTGACCGCGTGGCTTTCAAAACTCTATGTTTTCTGTTCAAGATTCGCCAGGGCTCTGCCCCGACTTATTTGCATACTCTTGTTCAGGATTATCAGCCTTGTCGTTCTCTCAGGTCCTCTAACCAAGCCAATCTTGTAGTTCCCAGAATTCGTTTGGCAAAAATGGGTGGCCGCTCATTTGCCCATTTGGGGCCGAAGATGTGGAATGCTCTCCCACTGGCGCTAAAAATGGAGACTAATCTTTTTATTTTTCGCAAAAAATTGAAAACTTTGTTGTTTAACTGATCACTGCTTTGTGTACTCTTTACTCAGCAATTACCTGTCTTCTTCTTCAGTCTGTCCCTGGCGCCGGGAAACCCATTACGGGTAGCTGTGCGCAATATAAATATAATAAATAATAATAATAATAATAATTATAACTTGAGCAGGTGGTCCACTCTTCCTTGGATGTGGTGGAGGTGGTGGGGAAGCACCAGCTGAAGCTACTAAAGAAGCCATTGCTCAGTGATCACAAAGGGTCTTTCTCTCACAATGATGAAAGTCAGAGTGAGGAAAGAAGGAGGGATTTTCATCATTTGGGAAAAACAAGAGTTCTCAACCAATCAAAAGTGTTCATTTTAGATTATATGACCTAGTCTTACATCATTAGGAAACCAAAAGTGAAATGAACCAATGAAAAGTGTTATTACCAAGTCACATGACTTGCTGTGTTTACGTTAAGCGCTTTGCAGGGCCTCCCGGTTTGCTTCCAGAAACCTGCGCTTTGCGACTCGCTTCGCGTACCAGTTCGCTAACGTAGCACGTCATATGACGTATCACGCGACAACGTGAAACGTCATGCGGACGGGAGGCGTCACGATGTTGTTTTCTAACGCGGCACTTGCGGTAAAGAAACGTTTACCGGCTCGCGGTCTATTTTGCGGCATCAAGGTCAGCTAACGGGAAGCTTCCCGATTCGCGAAGCGGGAACGAAGAAAAAAAAATATTTAAAAAAAAAATTATTCATAAACATATAAAATATATTTTTGGATTTAAAGAAGAATACATTTTACAGCTACAGATATTAGCTGTTAAAAAACCAATGAAATTCACAGAAAAAACCATAGGTTATAGACCATATATAGTTAGGAATTAGCATTTACAAAACCTTGAAAATTCACTGAAAAAACCATAGGTTATAGACCATATATAGTTAGGAATTAGCATTTAGAAAACCTTATTTTACTCACACAAAACCATTGAAATTCCATATATAGTTAGTTGCACTAACTATATATCGCGCACCCGCAATCCACTGCTGATGATGTCACATATTACATCATTCATGACATGGTCAGTGACATCACTGATGACATCACTGATGACATCTCAAATGACATCACTGATGACATCACTGATGACATCTCATTTGACATCAATGACCACATCACTGATGATATCATTCATGTGACAATACAATGCATCTCCTCACATTTTAATATAACCTCTGTTTCACCCAGTGTTAAAAAGAGAGTATAATTTTTGAAACCATTGACACACCAATACTAGTTACTACATACGCACTCACTGATTGCTACGTCTACACACACCTTCACTCATTCACCCATACAATCATTCATACATACAATCACTCATCTTTACAACACTATCATATGCACTCATACACCTATACAGACACTCACAGTCTGCCACTCATCCATGGAGTTACTCACACACCTAGTCAGTCCTGTAAAGAATCAATGACACTTCCATTTTCTTGTCTATACAGTTAAACATAGAGCACCTTACATTTTCAAACATATACTAACACATACTTACCTTCTTATACAATCATTGATACAAGTACAGATTGATCTGCACAGAGTCACACACCTCCCAGCTAGCCACACACACACTCAGTCTCCCATACAAATACTTGGGCAATCAATCAATAACCCATATAGTTACTCATATAGCTACTGATCAACACATGCAGCAGTTTACAGAACAACAGACATAATGATGCACAAATTAAGACAGTTTAGTCACTAACCCATGCAGTCAGTGAGACACATTTAATCACTCACTCATACAGTCAGTCATGCACCTACTAAATCCTTCGTCCAGACACTTACACATCCACTCATTCT
The DNA here is from genome assembly GCF_964261635.1 of Lissotriton helveticus. Lineage (NCBI taxonomy): Eukaryota > Metazoa > Chordata > Amphibia > Caudata > Salamandridae > Lissotriton > Lissotriton helveticus. The sequence continues at coordinate 234,587,546 of NC_136070.1, read as the reverse complement.
TCAATATGTAAGACATATTTAAACTTTATAGAAACAAAAAATCACTGGATGTTGTTATCAGTGATGTCATCAGTGATGTCATTTGAGATGTCATCAGTGATGTCATCAGTGATGTCACTGACCATGTCATGAATGATGTAATATGTGACATCATCAGCAGTGGATTGCGGGTGCGCGATATATAGTTAGTGCAACTAACTATATATGGAATTTCAATGGTTTTGTGTGAGTAAAATAAGGTTTTCTAAATGCTAATTCCTAACTATATATGGTCTATAACCTATGGTTTTTTCAGTGAATTTTCAAGGTTTTGTAAATGCTAATTCCTAACTATATATGGTCTATAACCTATGGTTTTTTCTGTGAATATATATATATATATATATATATATATATATATATGTATATATATATATATATATATACATATATATATATTACCTACTGGCAGTCGCTAGTAAGTAGTTATAGTTAGGACCTATTATCCATAGGAAATCCGCAACATTCTATTCCCAGTAACTTTGGCACCGATTGATGAATCTCTGAGAAATTTTCTAAACTTTTGGCCAGCTCTGGTCCGCTCCAACCCTGAAAGTTTTGGGGTGATTAGTCAAGTGGGGGCCGAGAAAAAAGGGGGGTTCCAAAACGTGTTTTCCCCATAGGACCTTTGGTGTGAGGAGGGGTCGAAGGTCCTCAAAGCCACGGGGAACACCACCCCCTGGGGCTTTATGTATTGTGGGATGGGGATTGCGTGGGCCCCCTCTTGGAGCACTCGAGGGCCCGTTACCTCCCGGGGCTTAAAAAAAATGGTTGGGTGGGCTGTAAGGTCTCCAAAGCCCCGGGGACCACCACTCCCCGGGGCTTTATGTATTGTGGGAGGGCCAGTTCCTGCAGTGTCCCTGGGTGTCCATCCCACCTTCCCATAGCAAGGAAATCTGTTCTCTCTTTCAAAATGTAAATGAGGTTGCTTTTCCACATGGGGAGCTGCATGTTTGTAGCTCGCCATGTGGAAAAGTAATGTTGGTTCCCAAACGTGTAGAAGTTGTGCAGCAAATGCACTGGAGTTGTGCACCCTACAGATTATGAGTCGTGCATCCAGCGCGTGCACACCAGGGGGCCGCACTGAGCGCTGCGCTGGGTCCGCGACTTTTATTTTTCCGTAAAAATAGCCCTTATCAGTAATTTCTAATATTCCCGGGGACCTTATCCACGTGTCTTATAAAAAATGTTGGGGAACATGGTAGAAGTTGTGCAGCAAAGGCGCTGGAGTCGTGCACCCTACAGATTATGAGTCGTGCATCCAGCGCGTGCACTCCAGGGGGCTGCACTGAGCGCTGCGCTGGGTCCGCGACTTTTATTTTTCCGTAAAAATAGCCCTTATCAGTAATTTCTAATATTCCCGGGGACCTTATCCCTGTATCTTATAAAAAATGTTGGGGATCATGGTAGAAGTTGTGCAGCAAAGGCGCTGGAGTCGTGCACCCTACAGATTATGAGTCGTGCATCCAGCGCGTGCACACCAGGGGGTCTTACTGATCGCTGCGCTGGGTGCGCAACTTTTATTTTTCCGTAAAAATAGTCCTTATCGGTAATTTTTAATATTCCCGGGGACCGTATCCCCCGTGTCTTATAAAAAATGTTGGGGATCGTGGGGTGAGCCACAATGTCTCCACGGTCTCGCTGGCTCACCACATTATTTTTAAGATGGGAAAAGTGATGCGAAAGTGGTGCAAGGGTTTTGTAAATCTGGTTTGGAGTTTGAAATTTTATATATATATATATATATATATATATATATATATATATACATATATACATATATATATATTCACTGAAAAAACCATAGGTTATAGACCATATATAGTTAGGAATTAGCATTTAAAAAACCTTATTTTACTCACACAAAACCATTGAAATTCCATATATAGTTAGTTGTACTAACTATATATCGCGCACCCGCAATCCACTGCTGATGATGTCACATATTACATCATTCATGACATGGTCAGTGACATCACTGATGACATCACTGATGACATCTCAGGAACTACTATATATTTATATATATATATATATATATATATATATATATATATATATATTATATTATATATATATATTACCTACTGGCCGTCGCCAGTAAGTAGTTATAGTTAGGACCTGATATCCATAGGAGGTCCGCAACATTCTATTCCCAATAACTTCTTTGCCGATTGATGAATCTGTGAATCTGTGAGAAATTTTCCAAACATTTGGCCAGCTCTGGTCCGCTCTTACCCTGAAAGTTTTGGGGTGATTGGTCAAGTGGGGGCCGAGAAAAAAGGGGGGTCCCAAAATGTGTTTTCCCAATAGGACCTTTAGCCACAGCTACAGCTCGAATAGCTGAATGGAATTACGCTAAATTTGGCAAAGAGGTAGTCCTCCGTTCCGACTTTTGCCTTTTGCTTATAAGGTGTCAATCCGTTCAGTAGTTCCTGAGAAAATTACAGTTAAAGTCATTTATATATCTATGGGCGCGGTGGATCTGCGGAGCGTGCGGAGATTGTCATCGTACCATAAGCGCACCTTCCCGATCACGCGCTGAATGCTGATTGGTTGTCAAGTGGTTGTAAACATTCAAAACCAGGAACTGTCAGCAGCCATTTTGTGCCTTGGTAGAAGCGAGGCTGCGGAAGTCAGTGGAATATGTGTGCAAAACGGAGAAAGGGGGCAGGGTACACATAATTTTACCCTCTAGACCTGATTAGGGGGTCCCAGAAGGACCGCAAGGGCCCACATTTCTTTTTTTTTTTAAATCCGGCAGGTGCGTGAAGGGTGTGCGGACTGTGGCATCAAATAAATAAAATAAAACTGAGTTTTTTTTTTAATAATTAGTCCCCGGGGGGGTTAAACACCGGGGGCAAAATTATTACATTTAAGTGGGGTCCAGAGGGGCCCCCCAGCCTCTGGGATCGTCACCCCCTGGGGCTATAAAGAAACAATGGTGTGGGTAGGGGTCAAAGGTCCTCAAAGCCGCGGGGAACACCACCCCCTAGGGCTTTATGTATTGTGGGATGGGGATTGCGTGGCCCCCCTCTTGGAGCACTCGAGGGCCCCGTTACCTCCTAGGGCTTGATAAAAATGGTTGGGAGGGCTGTAAGGTCTCCAAAGCCCCGGGGACCACCACTCCCCAGGGCTTTATGTATTGTGGGAGGGCCGGTTCCTGCAGTGTCCCGGGGTGTCCATCCCACCTTCCCATAGCAAGGAAATCTGTTCTCTCTTTCAAAATGTAAATGAGATTGCTTTTCCACATGGGGAGCTGCATGTTTGTAGCTCGCCATGTGGAAAAGTAATGTTGGCTATTGTCAGTAATTTCTAATATTCCCGGGGACCGGATCTCCTGTGTCTTATAAAAAATGTTGGGGATCGTGGGGGGAGCCACAAAGTCTCCACGGTCTCGCCGGCTCACCACATTATTTTTAAGATGGGAAAAGTGATGCGAAAGTGGTGCAAGAGTATGTAAATCTGGTTTGGAGTTTGAAAGAGAGATCAGGGTGCATATGTAGGGTAAGTGCAGGTTAGTGTAGGGGTAACAATTACTATTCTAAGTCCAGGGGGTGCATCTGTAGGGTAAGTGCATGTTAGTGTAGGGTACAATTGCCTCTCGCTGCGTGTACTTGCAAGGTCATCTGATTTGCTCGTATGTTAAAAACAGAAACTTTCTACACCTCTTTTTCATTAGTTGTGAAGAAGACGTATTACCGACCAATCCGTTTACTTGCGCAGATTTTGAAAAAGATTTGATTGGCTGTTGTGTGTTTAACTCTACCTTCCTGATCTTAATGTTGATTAGCTTGTTTTTTCTATGTGACGTTAGGATACCCTCAGCATGTATGTAGCCCATTTTGTGACGCACTTTATTTTACAATGCGTTTCAAACCCTCCTTGATAAATTTTATTTAAAAATATTATTCTATTTTCTATTCTATCATAATTGTGCTGACTTTTCTCCTTTAGCATGGAGTACTGTGTCCTTTCGTTAAATGTATAATTCTTCAAACCATCCTTGAAAGAAAAATGCACAAGTTTTCAAAATATTTTTATTGAGTCTTTTATATTCATCACATTGATGAAATGCAAAATCTTTTTTTCAATTATTGCTATTCATTTATTTTATTTTATCATAAGCACTCATTCCTTATCTTTACATTATATAAGTGTTGCCCCATCATTTTTATTTAAATGTTTGGGCTTTTTTTACTGTCAGATAAAGTAGAATAGGAGTGCTATGACAAACACTCCCTCACTACTTCATCTTTCTTTTTTTATGTACATTTCATTTCAATATTACATTTAACAATCATTTTTAAAAATGTAAAGAATTATTAACATTTGAAGCCACAATTATATTATTTTTTTCAAAAAAAGTGATTGCAAAGGTAATCTTCCTGTTCTTCACGAGTGAAAATAGAAGAAAGCACTACTCAATTAAAATACGTTTAGCCCATTTTCACTCTAGAAGATAAAGAGTATTCTCTTTTATTCCAAAGTATTTCGTTTTTTCGTAGATACTTTATTTATACTACATTTTTCAATCATTAAGAAATACTTGCATACTAAAAAAAATATTTTTTATTATGTTTTGAAATCCTCTGTTAAAAGTTATTAAACTCCAGTTGAAGGATCATAAAGATATATATAAATTAAAATATACATTAACAATATGATCCCTCTGTGGAAATGAAAGATAAATTCAAGATGATGGTTTTGCTCCAAATTATTACTTTGCACGTAGTAATATGTTAATTAACTTATATTTCTTGTAATGGTAGCTTAGTCAACTAATTATATTACATTTAAACTTAATCATTCCACATTCTATATTCATTTACATTTTTTGCTTTCTTTTTTAAAAATATCAAACATATACCCATTCAGATAATTTACCTCTCTTCGATATTCTTTCCTTCCTCCGTCGAAATTCATCCAACTCCTCTAGAAAGAAGATAAGGTTTAATGTATTTTTAAATATACATTAAATGTAAATGTAGTTGAGCTTATATAGCGCACAGCTACCCGCAGTGGGTTTCCCGGCGCTTGCTTAGGGAACCCTTCCTGGTATTCCCCTGTGAGATAGCAGGGTATCCACAAGGTGAAAGTCAGGCATCCCGCCGCGAGGGGCCGTTGTGGAGATTAAGCAAGCTATTGCCCAGAGTCGCAGAGTGTGAACCCGTGAGTCGAGGAGGCACCGGGGCGAGAATTATCGAGTCCGTGGAATTTTTAGCCCAAGACCCGCCGAGGCGGGGAATTGAACCCTGGTCCAGGACCGATCTCAGCTTCCGGGTCTGCTGCCTCTAACCCCTGAGCCACACTTCTCCATTAACATATGTTCCCTCTGAGGAAATGAAAGATATTCTCAAGATGCTTCCGCAGCCCCCAATCATTACCTTGTGTGTAGTTTCTTCGCCCGTATTAATTCTCTAATATGAAAATAATTGTCCCACGGGTGTGGTTAATATACTTTTTAGTTACCTAACACTTTATGGGATCAATTTATTGCTCCTCCCACTTTTACGTCACGTTTTTCAGTTGACAGGTGTTCTCATTTCCTCTGTTTTAGTGCATCACGTGTTTATGTAAATGTGCCTCTTTCCATACTTTTTAACTTTCCTATAATTTCTAAAATGCTTTATTTAAATTTGTTTTTCTTATTAAAGCATTTCTATAGGTTACTTTTTTTTAACACGAGTATTAACATTCATTCCCCTTTTTTTTCAAATTATCATTATAGTAACTAAGCATGGGCTCAAAATCCGTTCTGCTCGCGGATTTTGCGAATTTTCGGAAATTACCAATCCGCGAATTCCCGTGAATTTGCCGAAAATCCGAAAATCCGCGAGCGGAACAGATCCGGGGGGCAAAAGTTCAAGCTTCAAGCTTGTAACTATTTTAGAATGGCGCCGGCAAGCTGCCAGCGCCATTCTAAAATAGCCACTAAGTTAGCTTCAACAGGAAGCACTAATAGAAGCAGGTGCTCGAGTTTAACTGAATTCGAGCACCTGCTTTATTTTATCTATTAGTTCTTCCTGCTGAAGCTAACTTAGTAACTATTTTAGAATGGCGCTGGCAGCTTGCCGGCGCCATTCGAAAATAAAACAGGAGAGGGGCAGAGGGCAGAAGGGCACAACAACGAGTGTGGCAGAGGGCAGAAGGGCACAACAACTAGTGGGGCAGAGGGCAGAAGGGCACAACAACGAGTGGGGCAGAGGGCAGAAGGGCACAACAACGAGTGGGGCAGAGGGCAGAAGGGCACAAAAACGAGTGGGGCAGAGGTCAGAAGGGCAAAACAACAAGCGTTCGGTCTCGCACAAAAAAATCTGCAAACACGCAAAGTGCCCCGCGAACACACAAATCGCCCCGCGAACACGCAAAGCACCCCGTGAACACGCAAAAATAAAAAACTCCGCAAATCTGCATGAATTCGCGAATTTTGCGGATTGCGAATTCGCAAATCCGCAAATTCGCGGATTGCGAATTCTCAAAATTCGCCCATGCTTAATAGTAACTTCCCTTTTTTTGTAAAACTTTTTTTATTATTTTTCATTACCCTTAACCCCTATTTTCCTTGTATCCCGTGCCAGAGATACTCTCTATTAAACTTTGAGTATTCTAATTTATATTCGACTATTAATTTATTTAATTCCATTACTGCAATTTTTAATACATTTGTTTATCTAATATATTTAATCTTTTTTTATACACTGCAAGGGTTACTGTTGTTTGTCTAGAATCACACTATGAATCAGTGTCCATTTGGCAAAATTGAGAGAGAATGATTTGGTTTGTTGATGTGTTTGCAGTTACATAAGTACGTACACTCTTGCAGTAAGCCAGGCTGTAGGATATGCACTGTTTCAAACTACTATGCATTATGCATGTAGTGGTATAACCAGCTTCACACTTGTGCTTTAGGCCTACAATTCCCCAGTCACTATCTATATAGTCCAGCAAAAACAGTGTGACTGCTGTTGCAATTTTAAAATGAGTTTTCAGTACCATGTAGTAATTCATTCACTAAAGTAAAAATCAACCAATTAAGAATTCACCCAGTGTCTTTACTTATATTAATGTAATCATTCAGTCAGTAAGCATGTACTCATGCAGTGAGCCAGGATTTAGGGAATGGAGTGATTCAAAGTGCTATGTATTATGCATGTAGTTGTGTAATAACCTTCACATTTGTGCTTCAGGACTACAATTCCCCACTCTCTATACATACCAGGGGTCTCCAACTAGTAGCACGGGAGCTACTGGTAGCTAACCAGTACTCTGAAAGTAGCTCTCAGATGTGAAGCCAAACCAAGCCGATCTCAGAGATTCTGTGTATATTAAATAAGGTAGTACTGCTCATTTCACTACCATTAAGAGTTACAAACAGCCAAACGAATGGTAGGGCCTGTTGATAACACTCGAACACATGCTGTAGTGGCGTATCAGTTAATCAATTAGGGATGTACAGAGCGCTGTACTCACCTGTGAGAGTGTACAGGTGCTGGGGGAGTATGTGAGGGGCATTTGTGCTGCTTTGCTGATTCGAAAAGCCAGGTCTTATGGGTCTTCCTGCATGCTTTCAGTGTGGGGGTTCATCTGATGCTGAGAGGGAGTTCATTTCAGGTCTTGGCCATGATGTAGGAGAAGGGTGTGCCTCCTGTCTGGTTCTGTAGATACAGAGAATTTCGGCCAAGACCTGGTCAGCGGAGTGGAGGTTTCTTTTGGGGGTGTAGAAGGAGATTGAGGTATTGGAGTCCGGTGTTGTGGGGGGATTTATAGGTGTGTGTGAGCCGCTTGAAGGTCACTCATTTTTTGACGGGGAGCAAGTAGAGTTCTTGTTTATGCTGGGTAATGTGGTCTTGTTGTGGGATGCTGAGGATGAGTCTGGCTGCGGTGTTCTGGACAGTCTGAGGTTTTTGGAGTAGAAATTTGTTGATTCCGGTATAGAGGGTGTTCTCGTAGTTCAGCCTGCTGGTGATGAGTGCTTGGATGATGGTCTTCCTTCATTCAGGGGGTGGGTCTATTTGAAGGTCTTGCTGAGTATGTGGAGGGTGTTGAAGCATGTGGAAGCGGCAGCGTTGGCCTATGAGTCTGTAACATGAAACATGTTTATCCACTTTAAATGTAAGTTGGGAAGACTTACTGTTGTGGTAATATCGTTTGTGGGACACTGCATGTAATGATTTGAAATGTACTTAATTAGAAGCTTTTAATATTGATAAACGTTTTCCTAGCATTCTGCTGATAACTTCACCTGGAATTTTTTGGTGGTTAGTAGTGATAATTGTGCTTTGGGTGGTCATAGTGTAATGTTAATACATACCCCCAGCACAACCCCTACACTTCACAAACACTACTACATTAACCTAAACCTTAAAACACTATTCCCAGCATGAACTTCTATAGTACATAAACACCACTGCACTTCTTTAAACCCTAAAACATTATCCACTACAGTAGACGAACACCACTGCACTATTCTAAACCTTAAAACACTACCCTCAGCACAACCCCCTACACTACACAAACTCCAATGTACTACCCTAAACGCTAAATCTACCACCAACACGGACCCCTACTCTACACAAAGACCAATGCACTACCTTAAACACTAAATCTGTCCCCAGCACAACCCTTTCAGTACACAAACACCACTACACTACCCTAAACCCCAAAACACTACCACTAACACTTATACAAACGGCACTTAGATAGTAACTCATACTTAGTGTTACAAAATCACTATTACAAGTATACAGTTATCCATACAGTTACTGATGCAATCACTTAGTTATATGTATACTCCTTTATATACAACAAATGTCACACACAGTGGCTTTTATTTTTGTACTTTATTGTACATGTAGCATTGAGAGATATACTTGCTCATTACCACACCCATAAAGATATTAACTCACCCAAACAATTATTATAACACGTAGTCTTAACGTCATAAACCTACTGAATCAACTGTTCACACATCTTTGGGCAGTCAGACACACCCCAGCGACCCACACACACATTCACTCTCCCATACAAATACTCTGTTCACTAATCAGTAAGTAATATAGATTATCACGTAGGTAGTAACCAACTGGTGCAGCAGTTTACAGAACAATTGACAAAGTAATACAGATATTCACACAGTTTAGTCACTAACCAATATATTTAATGAGACATTATAAATTATTCAAGTAAACAATCACTCACACTGCTACTAAATCCTTTATCCAGATGTTTTTATATCCAGTCATTCTTCAATGTTGATTGCTATATATATAATACATATTTAAATAACCAATCAAACCACATTCACTGGATGCTGTCATCAGTGATGTCATATGACATGTAATCAGTGATGTTATCAGTGATGTCACTAACCATGTCATGAATGATGTAATATATATTACGTAAAGAGTTGCGTATGAAGAGGCCGTTTTTAGAAGGAAAGGAATAGTAATGCAGGGTAACTTCTTGTCTCCTTGTAAATATGGAGGAGCCACCTGCGCAACCAGTACGTCACAAAAAGTGGCGTACTGGTGGTGCACAGAGCTGTAAATCTGCTGCTTTTTTTATTTCTCCTCATTTTTTTCTTACAATATACGCTACAATGCACAGCATACATTGTAGGAGAAAAATGTCTTCACTGATTGTTTTTGTGCAGGAAGGTGTGTCTTCCTGCGCAAAATCAAACTCCATACGACACAGATATTGTGGCACTATGGTGCAAGGGTGCGTTATCAACACATGCCTGCAGTTTAAACAGCAGTACAGAGGGAAGGACAGACTTCCAAAATATTTATGTACATATGTAGCATATCTGTCCTTCGGAAGTAGCTCAGCACGCTGTAGCTAAAGAGCTTACAGTGTCATGCTACAGCACTTCCTTATAGTTCTGCAGTTATATATTCACCATATATGACAAATGTATTCTTTTCTAAATTATGCAGTATATATACATTTATGTAAACTTTCACATACTAGCATATACATTTAGCTCTTTCTTTAACCAGAGTAGTTAGTTCTGAAAATAACTATTTTTTTTTGTACTTTTATATTTTTTTTTAATTTTTAGAACGATTTTCTTTTTTTTGTGGTTTTTTTAGAAAGAAAAAAAGTCAACTGGATGTACAAAACCATGAACTTTGAGGGAATAAAAAAAAAACTAGTATTGATGGTTATCAATTGCTCTGCAAACTAGGTCTACTGAAAAATGTCTTCACTGATTGTTTTTGTGCAGGAAGTTGTGTCTTCCTGCACAAAAGCAAACTCCATACAACACAGATATTGTTGCACTATGGTGCAAGGGTGCGTGTATCAACACATGCCTGCAGTTTAAACAGCAGTGCAGAGGGAAGGACAGACTTCCAAAATATTTATGTACATATGTAGCATATCTGTCCTTCGGAAGTAGCTCAGCACGCTGTAGCTAAAGAGCTTACAGTGTCATGCTACAGCACTTCCTTATAGTTCTGCAGTTATATATTCACTATATATGACAAATGTATTCTTTTCTAAACTATGCAGTATATATACATTTATGTAAACTTTCACATACTAGCATATACATTTACCTCTTTCTTTAACCAGAGTAGCTAGTTCTGAAAATAACTTTTTTTTTGGTACTTTTATATATTTTTAGAACGATTTTCTGTTTTTTGTGGTTCTTTTAGAAAGAAAAAAGTCAACTGGACGTACAAAACCATGAACTTTGATGGAATAAAAAAAAAAAAACTTGCATTGATGGTTATCAATTGCTCTGCAAACTAGGTCTACTGATTGCTCCCCATAACCAATTAAACGATTGCAGTTCACGCAGTTCATTCTAACTTTCACGAATTGGTTTCAAGCAGGTTATAGTTAGGAATTATCATTTAAAAAACATTGAAATTCAGGTTTTAGGGGTGTTATAAATGTAAGTATGATCCATTGTTTGCATAAATGAATAGGATGACTGCATAAGTAAATAGGATGTGTGCTGGTGTGTAATGTTAAAATAGTGTTTAAGTATATTTGATAGTGTTCTATTGATCATTGACAGCATATATGAGTGAATCTATAGGTAATTGATTACATATTTGTGTAGATCTAGTAATGTGTTTAGATATTTGTATTGGTGTGTCAATGGATTAAAATATGGTACTCTGTATTTTACAGTGAGTGATGAAAGATTATAGTAGTGTATGATAAAGTGTATCTGATTGTCACGTGGATGATGTCATCAGTGATGTCATTTGAGATGTCATCAGTGATGTCATCAGTGATGTCACTGTCCATGTTGTGAATGATGTAATATGTGACATCCTCAGCAGTGGATTGCGGGCGCGAGTGTTACAGTTAGTACAACTAACTATAATGGAGGAATTTCAATGGTTTTGTATGAGTGAAATGTCCAGCAAACTATAACTCCCCTAAAACCTATGGGTTTTTAAATGATAATTCCTAACTATAACCTGCTTGAAACCTCTGGTTTTTTCGGTGAATTTCAATGTTTTTTTAAATGATATTTCCTAACTATAACCTGCTTGAAACCTATATATATATATATATATATATATATATTTCCCACAAAGCGCCCAGGCTTCAGAGACGCACTCCTCCAGCTGGCTTGTTACAAAACCTTTATTTGCAGAAGGTACAGGGTTACAGCTCCGCTTTTACCAGTTCATTAGCCTGACGCGTTTCAGAGCATTCATGCTCTTTCCTCAGAGGCTGTGTGTTTCACACGCATTTTTTCAGGCTCCCACAGTTCCCTGCACGTTTACGTCATTAATTTATGGGCCTCCGGTGTGCCAAATTTATTCAAATGCATGCTGGAACATGTAGGCATTTCCTATTTGCTTTTTCACCATCAGTGGTTTCTGCGTGTAAAAACCCTTTTAGAACCAACATTTTTCACCCTCCAGTGGGATCCAGAGCTGCAATCTTGTACCATTGTTCAAGCAGCCAGCTGCGCCGTACTCACGATCCCGAAGGTTCAGGTCAGACGATCCTTTTGTTCACTGCAAGGCGGTGCGAACTCCCACGGTTGGGCCAACCGCGAATACATTTCCCACAAAGCGCCCAGGCTTCAGAGACGCACTCCTCCAGCTGGCTTGTTACAAAACCTTTATTTGCAGAAGGTACAGGGTTACAGCTCCGCTTTTACCAGTTCATTAGCCTGACGCGTTTCAGAGCATTCATGCTCTTTCCTCAGAGGCTGTGTGTTTCACACGCATTTTTTCAGGCTCCCACAGTTCCCTGCACGTTTACGTCATTAATTTATGGGCCTCCGGTGTGCCAAATTTATTCAAATGCATGCTGGAACATGTAGGCATTTCCTATTTGCTTTTTCACCATCAGTGGTTTCTGCGTGTAAAAACACACTAATACCAGCAATCTTCAACAATGGACACACTTGCTTCTATTTCTCACATTTTTGCACCGACATTAGTATGTCATAAAGCTAAAAGACTCCTGGGATCTTGAGTAAGAATCATCTAAGTGAGCAATTTAAACTCTTGTGGTTAGAAAAGATAGGATGAATAACATGACCGCAATATGCAAATAATTCAAGTGACGTAGCACCCTCTCTATATTGCTCTGCAGTCACTAAGATTTTCTCCCTAAAGAACTATTACACTTGCGTCAATCCTTTTCTGACTAGTTCATATCCCTAATCAATTTATTAGTCATGTGGGATGAGGGTGTGGAGGGTGTTGCTCCAGAAGGATAACACATACAATGAAAGTTGTGTGCCCAGCAAGTGTGCCCCTCGTACCAAACCCAATTGGTACATTGAACCTTTTGTATGAGTGAAGTCGGTTTATGCAGTCAGATAACCAGATAGATCTACATTACACCTATCTCAACCTACTTTTTCTCAGCTACGACAAAATGCGTCATATGAGGTGGAGGGGGAAACCAAACAACAGCGAAATAGGCCTGGGCTGCATAATAACATTTCTAAAATTCTGGAACTGAGAACCATCCTTTATCATATGGCACTATCGACATATCCATACTTTTCTAAGGTTGTTTCCTGGTACAAATCAGTCTAGACAAAACAGAGTCTAAATTGATAAAAAGGCAACATATACAAATTTAGGAAGGACAAGCGTTGTAATAAGAGATGCTCAGCCTATCAAGGGCAATGGGCTTGTAATCCTTTGTTCTGCTTGAGAAATCAGGTTTTCTATTGCCACCCCAATAATTATCTTCAGTTAGAATTTCTTGCTTCCTATAAATCGCAGTATCCAGAAAATATTCTGAGTCTGTCCGCCATCAAAAGGGATATTTCATATTGACTCACTTCCTGACCATAGTAGGCATATCTCATATTTTCCTCAGTTGATCGTAATGTGAAAAAATGCCCAAATCTGATAACTTCTCAGATGATGTGTGAGAAATTAACCTCAAGATGTTTAACAAATTGAAGAATATCATTCGGATGCAGAGAGACAAGACGTCCAATAGCAATGAAGTCTATGACCCCTTGAGCATGATATTCCCTTATTCAACAGGCCATCAATTCCATGGCAATAGAGAGGACCAAAGGGGAAGGGGCAGCCCTGCAGCATAAACTTGCATATCGAAAAAGGCCAAAACTGACTACTGTTGATAGGGATCCTGGCCATCGACCTAAAATAAAGAAACTTTATTAGACCAGACAACTAGCTGCTGAAGCCCAACCTTTTAAGCACCATCCCGAAGAAGGGCCATTCTAATGAGTGAAAGGGTTTCGCAGTGTTGAGAAACACAGAGTCTGCCTTTAACTCTGGTCTAATGTTATGTGTCAGGGCACATTCCAGTGCAGGAAGAAATGCCAGGAATGCATTGTATTGCATAAATATTGTGCATTCCTACCCTTTCACTTTGGCATAGGTCAGTGCATCAAGGTGCCTTGCTGCGCTGTCCTATGCCAAAATCCCATAAATGAGGCCAGTACTATCAGTGGTATTCAGTGACATCACAGGAATAGTAGAGCAGCATGTACATTAGAAGCTCCTGGGATCCGCCCCCTGTGTAGTAAGTAAATGTAGCGCCTAACTGCAGGAGACACTTCAGAAGGACGACAACAGAGTGAAGTAATATCCTGTGACCACTCAATCATTCTCAACCAATATGAAAAAGGAGTATAGATATCCATAAATACAGCCGCAAAATACTCAGTTTCTACTATGGAGCATGTAGTGTCTTGCACATTGATCTTGCAGCTAAAAGAGTCACTCAATATTCAGGTCACAATTGATGGAGTGGGGCCCATAATTATTGGAGCTGGGGTAAAATCCAAGAATAGGGTAAGGCAGCAGAAAATTCCCCATATGAGTAGGGTGCACAGCAGAGTTAATACAATCCACAATGTCACAGCACCACCATCAACGAAGCCCGCTGAGGCACTAGGATATTTAATCAAGATGAATGCGGGGACTAAAACAGCATGAAGGAAGGCTTTGGGCATGTAAAAGCTCAGAACCGGGCATTCAGCAGCCCAGGACCTGGAATGTACCCATTTGCCCCCACAAATGCACTGGGCAAGTAGGATTCAGGTTGGATATGTGGCTGCAGGCCTGGATCACTGTACTCAGGTGGCCATACTGGATCTCAGCGGGCCGTGACCCATGCCCTGTGTTACAGGAGAGAGACAAGTGGCATTATATTGTCTAAGTTTTGCAGGCAGGCACAGGCACTTGCAGGTCAGAGTATCTTTTAGGTCTGTGGAGTGACCATCTCACTCAGTTTACAGCAACAACATATATATATACGCAGCAAACATGTGACTGTCATTTGTGACATGCGGAGTGTCGGCTGCACACTACCGTATGCCTGTTCCATTTATACATTAGGGACATGAGTGAGCATAGGGAGGGGCAGGCATACTTTAATTTTTCTTTGAGGATTGGCACTTTGCTTGTGAGGCCCCGTGGCTTGGGACTGAGTCTGTACTGCCGAGATCCTTGTTTTCTCCAACACTTGGGGTCTCAGGAAGAAACTGATGCATGCCCCTGGTCTCTGTGAGTCGGTGAAGGGAGCCACCTGCATCCGAGGCATCCCTGCAACCTGTGCCCCGTTCAGTACTTCCTTCCCTTTAAGGAAAGGGATTTAGTAGCTGCCTGGCTGGGTGAGTTAGCCTTGTCCCATGCATCAACGATATCAGCTGCAGAGAGTAGCGAATCAAAGCATAGATGTGTGGCACTTGTAGTGGGTAGCCATTCTAGCATGTCAAACACACTTCATGGGTGAACCTGATGAGATTATAGAGAGCATTCACAATAGAGAAGTAATATTAATATAGAAGTGGGTAAACATCATTACCTTACATTGGATGGGGAAACATTGTCATTGGATTAGTTAAGAGTTTTCGTTGTTTATTGGTTGTTTGGCTTCACACACTCTACTAGGACTTGTGATTGGCTGAGGCATGTCATTGGCTGCAGCTGTGAGATGATGGTGAAATGGTGACTCACCCTACAGCAGTTTCAATGGAACCCTGCTTTGGGAGGGAGGGGGACAAGCCAAACCGAGACCAATTTTTGTGTGCGTAAAAGACCGCTTTATTGAAACAGGTGCATATCACAATTTATTAACACTGGCAACTGCCTTACAAAACTAAAACCTCACTATACATAGATTTACCTAACCTCTTGTTCCCCCCCACCCCTACAATCCCCACATCAAATCCCCCACCCTGCTGAATACAAAATAACATTACATAACAACCATATTACACAATCTTACACAATATTGCATTTACAAATACTATCCTCCAATGACCCAAACCCCTACCTACCTTTGTGCAACTGTAACTAACAAACCTCTAGTCTAAACTTAGCTCACAAACTACCACCACTTAACTAAAAACTTCAGCCAATCTTGGCCAACTTTCAACAACCCCGCCAGCACCTGTTCCAAGCGACAAATGTACAACTTAGCCAAAACCCCTATGAACCTGTTCCAATAGCCGCCTATGGTAAAAAACCCTAACACCAAAGAAAAAACACTAAAAACCCCGAAAACAAGGGTGGGTGGGAGGGGAAAAAAGCTAAACTCGACAGTACTCCCAGCCACCAGGTCACTAAACCTAAAATGGTGTCTGGTGAGGCACGCAAAAGGCCCATATACCCCTTGGGCTACAAAATTAAACATTGGGCTACACTTGGGCTAATCCCAATGTAGCCCAAAACCCCACAAAATGGCCGCTACTCGGCCAGCCCCTACCCTGCCCAATCTGCCAGAGGGGCAGACCTCTCGGTGCTCGGCTGCCCCCCAAACTCCCCTTCTGAAGTGCTGCCCGGCCTGTCCTCCATCACGAGGAAACATTCCCAACCTTTCCTTTCTGGTGAGAGTTAGCTCATGTGTACTGTTAGTGCCACTTTGGTGTGCCAAGACCCAGAGTTTGTGTGCACCTTTTACTGTGCATGCACACTCAAAGTGTGCACTGGTCTATGGGAATCCTATGCAGGCTAATGTACATTGCGACCCCAAGCTTAACTGTGCTGGCAGTGGCCCTGATATGAGCAGTGAAAGTTTTCAGTGGAAGCTGCTTGCCTTATGTGACAGGCAGGTGTGACTGCCAGTTAGCTTTCTTTCCTGACATGCAAAGTGGGTGAAAAGTAAGTACGTGGTAGACAGGAGGCGCGTGTGTGGTTGCATGTGCGTTGTTTGTGCAAATGTGAAAAAGATAGGGAGATATAGGGAGAGTGTAAGAGTGAGACTAGCATCTCCATCACTCAGCCTGACAGCGCCTCACTCTAGTGACACTGTCAGATCCCTATATTGGTAATCTCCGGCATCTGGTTACCCCAGGGCCAGCTTTAGCGCTGGAGGCACCCAGTGCGACAATCATTTTGACGCCCCCAGACCCCAAGACTGTCTCCTCAGATTCTCTCACTACCACCAGGCAAAAGTGTCCCTCATCTCTCCAATCATAAGTCATGAGGTCACCACGCCCTCCACAGGTCAGCGCCCTGTGCGCCCGCATCAGTCGCACTGCCCTAAAACCAGCCAAGGGTTACCCCATGCCCCTAACTCTGGGGGTGATGGGGCGAACCCCAGGCAGAAGGATAATGATTCTAGGCATAATGCTGGTAATCTGCAAGGAAAGCACGAGTCACTGGCAGGGCGGGGTGTTTCACTGTATGGAATGATGTAAAAGACAGTCATCTTAGTGGGCAGAGTGACAAAGTTGGACATGTGTCAAGGACGCCTCGGTATAATGAATATGGTGGAAGGTGATTGTTGAGGATTAACTAGTTTGTGTCATCGGGAAATGATGAGACAATTTTACAAAGGAGCCATATTGACGAAAGGACCCCAGGGGCACAACTACCATTTGTCTCAGGGGGCTTTGGTATTACAGAAAGGGCCCCAAAACATGTTCAGCATCTTCTGTAACAAGGATCATGCAGCACAGTCCCAAGGGGGGCCTATTTAAAGGAGTGCACACCTTTGCCTCTTGCATCCATGCTGTTTTACCGACGCAGGTGCAGGCATAAACAGGTAATTGACAGGCACACTCAAAGTGTGCCGCATATGAAGTGGGGCGCAGGCACTGTTCCCCAAAAGGTTCTTGGATGGGAGGCATTTGATCCTGGGGACCCCAGGAATCCTCCACATAGGCAGAAGCAGTCAGACATTATGGGGGGTCCTCTCCGACCTATCAACATGCTGCAGGCCCGGATATATTGAAAGCTGGGCCACAAATCCCAATCATGTGGTCGGTGTTTAATTTCTGCACTGTGTCCAGCACAGCTGTAAGTTCCCCGCCCCCCCGCCAACTCCCCACCCCCGTTTTCAGAACTGCTCATTGGGACATCATGGCGTACTGGTCCTCACTGCCCGCGTGCATCGTATTGAGACAGCGCCTGCCGCTGTAAGGGGTATTGTGTAGGTTTACATATTACAGACCCTTGTGTTCAACTCTCATGTACAAAACGGGAGCTGGTAAAAGGACATTAGTTTAACTAAGAAGAGGAATCAGTAGTCGGATTCTTGAAAATATAAAGTAGTGGAAGAGTTTATAGGTGAAAAGGGGGAGTTGTAGTGGAGTAGACTGGTGAAAACAGAGTGGTGGAACATTATATAGATGAAAAGAGAGAGGAGTATATAGTTGAAAGGGGAGTGTTGGAATAGTACAAAGATGAACAGGGGGAGTAGTGAAAGAGTATACAAATGAAAGGAGAGAGTAGTGGACGAGTATATAGATGAAAAGAGTGAATACTAGAACAGTATATAGACGAAAAAAGTGAATACTGGAAGAGAATGTAGATGAACAGAGGGCGTAGTGGAGGAGTATATAGATGAACAGAATGGAGTCATTGGTGAGTATATAGATGAAAAGAGAGAGAGGTGGAAGAGTTTAGAGATGAAAAGAGAGACTAGTGGGAAAGTATATAGATAACAAGAGAGAGTGGTGGAAGAGAATATGTAGATATGCCAATATTCTGGAAGAGATTCTATTGACTTAATGATTTGAGTCTAATGGGGGAAAGAGGTGTTGGGTCCAGGAAAGTCTGAGTATGCACTCCGCGGGTAATATGGAGCAGCATGAGTCGTGATGAATAGGCAATATAGATGACTCCTCCGTATGCATAACATAGACCAAACATAAACTTCAGTTATGACATTTTACAATTGTTAGTATCACAAACAGAAAACGCTTTTTTAATTGGGTCAGTAATATACAATTTGGTTACCTAACTTGTGTTATTAATTGACCTATGTAATTGCCTCACTTAATTAAACCTGCTCTATATGCAATTTATGTTTGAGATTATGTTCACTTGGGAAATCCCATGCACATATCAGTATTTACTTGAATTCAGATAAAGAGCAAATTGGCCCACATGCATCAAGCCTTTTTGGAGTCGCAAACGGTGCGATTCCTTAAAATCGGCCGTTTGCGATTCCAAAAGTGCTGTTTGGGATGCATCATGTCATTTTAGAAGTCGCATCTATTTTACGATTTCTAAAATTGCGTTAGCATGTAAGAAATCGCAATTGTGCGATTTCTTACATGCTATGCATCATTTCAGAAAAAGGTGCGATTTTTCAAATTGGAAGTGCAAATTACCACGAAGTTCAACCTCGTGGTAATTTGCGAAATTGTTTAAAAATGCACAAAAATGCATTTTTTAAACTGTTAAGTTACAGACACATATGTCCTTAGGACATGTGTGTATGTAACTTATACTGAAAAGTACATTTCATGGGTGCAGGGGGGGGTCATTTGGACCCCCCTCTCCACCCTTGAAATGCATTGATGAATTGCATTTGCACATTGTGAATTCGCAATTCCCATTCATTCCTATGGGCATTTTGGCCCATAGGAATGAATGGGAATTGTGAATTCGCAATTGAAAATTTGCATTTTTTATGCAAATCGGTAAAAATAGCGATTTTTACCGAATTGCAAAAAAAAAGCAAAAATATTCATGCATAGGCTTTTGCGATTTCTAAATTGCGAATCATTATTTTTCGCAATTTAGAACTCGCAAAAGCCGATATTGATGCATGTGGGCCAAAGCTTCTTGCCTGTTGCGGAAAATGTAAGCATGAATTTGCCTAGGTAAATGTCAGTGTCTCAGGTGAATATGGCTTGTTCTCATTAATAGCAACAAGCATATGCCTTGCTTTTCACCCAATGCAAATGAGTGTGTTTGTACACTTACCAAAATAGTACCAGATACATTAAAGTCATGCAGTGGCATCACAAAAGATGCTTTTTAGATCAGATTCTGGCAGCTCATCAAGATCCCATCAGAGCTGGCAATGCATAGTTGGTATTCCTTCCACCTCCTGGAGGTTCTGTGGTATTTTTTCATGAAGCACCCAAAATCAGCAATAAGATATTTCACAGTGCTTGAGGCTGGAGGAGTAGATTCAGACAGAGGGGGATGCTAATGATGTTCACTTCAAGAGTAGGGTGCTCGTAGCTTTAACATTGTTCTACATGTGTTTAATGTTTGCTTTGCTTTTCACATATGACTTAGTTTTGCTGATTGACTGCAAAGATCCTCCTAAACGAAATGTTTTTTCTCAAACTTTAAAAATAAACAAGGCATTAGCTGCCAGCCTTTTGGCTTTGCCAATGTTTGTTTTATCATGATTTTTGCAAAACTTCATTGTTAGGGATGCTGATGGGTCCTCATCAATGCCCCAAAAACAGGCTAAAAGCAAAAATATATTTTCGGTCTCAAAAATGATAAATTGCATTGGTAGTCCCTGGCACTGAAGGGAACTACTTTGGGGCCGATTCCAATCTCATTCGTAAAGCATTGTGACTGAATTGTGTCTAGAATGCTTTCCAGACGACTCAGGTCTGGGGAGTTTGACCGAACAAGTACGATGCATTTGAATGCATCTGGATACGATTTGGTCAGACTCCCATTGACTTCAATGGGAGCCTGTGGACTGAACGCGTACACAGACTTGCATTGTCAAAAAGGGGTGGCTGGTGATAATCATGCACCCTGTCGCGACACCTCAGGTACCTGCCACACTGTGCATGGTTAGGAAGAGGGGATCCATGGGTACCCCCACGGCCCGATTTGGAGGGCCCCAGGTGAAGAGCGTCTACTATGTGCCCCCAAAGACCAATTCCGGCAGATTTGCGATCCAGGCAAACTGAATCGGGAAGGCGGTATTAATCCTTCATCATACTTGCTCAGCCATGAAAGCCCCCATGACCCACTGTAGATGCAGATTCCTGCAGCGTGGGCTTGCTGAACATTTTGGCGAAAACTGGTTTTGGGATCCAGTTTGGTTGTATTCAAAGTCGTGTACATACTGCAGAGAACTATGTTGAAAAGTGTTTGGGAGCCAGAGCAGATTTGGTATGATTTTAGTGTTGTCATCCCATTTTCTATCTTCCTTTGTCAAATGTGCTTTTGCATATTTTTTGCGACTAAAACCAATGCTTTCTGGTCAAAAACAAATGTTCAGTGTTGTTCTTTATGACTTGATACAAGCACTTAGCCCACTTCCTCGTGCTCGCAGTTGTATCAGATAAGTCACCCCAGGCACACGGAGATGCAGTTTCTTTGCCAAGTATGATAAGTTCATCCACCCCGTGACCTTTTGACCTTGAACATTCTCAGGAAGGTTTTGATCAGAATAAGGACAAGACACCCTCTGTAAGAGAGGAGTACAGGCATCCGGCTGCTTTGCAGATTAATATTTAAGAGCCTTTAAATGTACTGACCAGTAAAATCATGTTACTTTTGTTTTTGTCAGATTTTGTAATGACTGTGTTAAGATAGAGTTATTTTGTTTGTGGTTGGGGCTCAGCGTTTGTGCATGTCTGGATATGTGAATTTTGGGTTGTGTGTACAGATATGCAGAGCCCCTCTATCCGCTGTTTCCTACTTCCACTGTCTTGCACTGTGCTGTGGTCAATACATGGAGGGCGGCATCAACTTTCAGTCTTCCTCCTGTCTCTGTTTCACTAAATTAGTCAGAGATCCTTCCCCCCCCTTCCCCTTTCACTATGTCTTGGCTCTAAGTAATTCAGAAAGTTTTAATTGGAAGACACAAAGTTACAGCACACTAGGGTTTTTCTAGTGCACCAGAATAGCCTAGAAAAAACTAAGATCTGGGAAAATAAAGTGCATCTACTGGGACGTTTCATTGGAAAATCCAATTCTGCAAAGTAAAGCTGGGCTCTTGGCTGGCCAAAATAATAAAATCCAATCAGACTGGACTTCAGGCAGACCTCAGCATGCAGAACGGAGATCTTTTCCTGGTCTACCCCTGTGCTGTGTTATATTATGTTATGCATGTTGTGTTATGTTATGTTATGTCACGTCACGTTATGTTAAATTATAATGAAAACACTGTGGGGTAACTAGAGGACACGTGCCTAGAGCTATCGGGGCTCACAAGCATCGGTGGTGCTATAACTATAATATTAAATGACAAACTTGTGGGGGCACCACTAAGAAAAATTACTCATCGTCCTTGAATTTTCCTTATAGTTGATTTGATATTGGCTACAGAAACGGGTTCATAGTCTCTTCATAATCAATATTCTTCCACCTAGAAGATGGAGTCTTCATATTCAAGATATCTCATGGCAGCCAACATGTGGTTTACATATTCTTTTGGTTTATACTTTTGGTTGAAGTATATAGGCAACTCTTTCTTAAACTTGGACACCGTAATCAGATTTTCCAAAATCACAGGTGATAGCCTTGAAAAGATTCAAATTGTTTGAAGAATTGTCAAATATGTAAGAATTGACTATATTGTCACTTGATATTGATTAGATTCCATTGTCCCAATACTTTTAAAGGTACGATTTCAAGACATGGCCATCCAAGAATCAGAGTTATAAAAAACAGCAACATCTTTGATACTCAGAATGTCATTGAGTCTATTAAACTCTCTAATCTTAAATTCTCTGTTTAAAAAACGATTGATTGTGAAAAGACAATGAACAAACAACATGAAAACATAAATACTTTCTATGAAATAGTTTCTGGGTTTCTAAGTTGTGACTTCAAAACTTTGTGAATTTAAATTGAATTATGTTATGTTTATAATTTGTGCGCAGTTTTGGAAAAATTCATTGAGGACCAAGTTGTAATAAAATAAACCAATCAAAATGAACACAGAGACCAATACCTAAAGTTAAAAAACACATTTCCCTCATGAATCTATCCAATTTAGTTAATCAGGAATGTCAGCCTATAAAGACCTATGAGAAGCATGTCATAAATTAAACTAACAACTCAGAACAGAGGCCAGAAACCTACACATGCTTGATTTAAGGTCTAATTCATAGTCTATAACCTCTATAGGAATAGAGTGCTTGAAGTCAAATAACATTCTTAATATTGATGCTTGCAGCACAGAAAATGATCAGTATTTGTGAAGCACAATCCACCCTAACGATTCATTCTGCCAAATAGCTGATGCTTATTTTTAGCCAAGTCCTTGGAACTTATTTATGAACCTCAGGTGAATGAAAGGCTGGGTGAAACTACCTGGATTTGACCCTAACAAGTTTAAAAACGGATTCCTTTAGTGTATGCATTAGACTACAGAGCATTCAGACCCACCGTCAATGATGGATTTTGCATAAAAAAGAATTACATTTTTTACCTCAAATCTTGTCTTCATAGAAGCGTTTGGTAACCCTGAAAAAGTATGGTTCAGTCTTTGGAGGGCATCTGCTGAAAGATGCCCATTGCTCTTGCTTATGAGCAGACACATCTACATTAGTGTAATAGCCAATAAGTGATCCAAGTATTTGTACTCCATTTTGTATAGTGTTTCGCAAATACCTATGGTCAAGGCTTTTATATTTGAACATAATGCAACGATGCATGCTTCACCATAGCTAAGAGCTTTTGATGACCCCATATTTTACATATAGGAAGTAGACTGATGCCATCTTAATTCCACAGTTAACACCAGTGTGCAAAATATGAACATTTATTTGAGATTCCTCTCAAGTGGCACCACTAGAATTATTCCCAACTATACAGATGAAGAGTAAGATTAGTCCCTACAAATCTTCAGTGTGATTGTTTTGGCATCCTATAAAGTTTTAACAAACTATAGGGTGAAACTGAAATGTTTTTTATTTTTTCATGTTCAATTTTCACCAACCAAAATATATAGGAATATCTAACACACATCTTTGAGTATTTTAATATGCCACTGAATCTCTATGTATGGTGTAAGAGAGATATAATTGGCTTTGAAGTATACTGTTACTTTCAGCACTCTAGTTCAAGACTGTGTTTTGCCGAACGCTCATTGTTTCATTTACAATGCCAATAGGTCTGGCTTATGAATAAAAGTGACTCTTGTGCTACTGATGGGTTTAGGCACTTAATTGGTAATTACACATGCACTCGCTCACTCATTCTTGCATTCACCCTTTGACAGAATGTCATTAAAACACACAAATTCAATTGCATATGCTGGGAGAGGTCGACAATACATCGGAAGTGTATGTGACCTCAATATCCTGTCAATGTGACAACTACAACAAGGCATTTGATCTCTTCACACCCTTTCTACCATTGCATTCATCCCTGGCCACTATAACTCCATCCTTAACCTCTCTTTAGTTTTGGAAATTTCAGAATGACCTTCATGAGCAACATCAACAAGCTTCATTTGTAATGTTTCGGGAGGTATCAATCTTGTTCCTCTAAGCAGACACCCATCCAACTCTGACAGTTCTCCTCTAATCATCCAAAAAGGTCTGACTTGTCCCCAATCATTATTCTGGTCTCCCAATCCTTCTATTAGCATTCTTTTTCCCTTCCATAAAATGGGATCTAATTTCAACTCTTGTTTTCAATTTATTTTCAATAATTCCCTTTGTGATCATACACACATCCTTCCTTGGTAAATTAAATTCAACGTCGGTATCCTCTTCTACACCAGATCCATCAACTAACCTTGACATGCAATGTGCTGCATACTTTTTTACTCTTGGAATACATTCAGCATCAAAGGTATACTCTTGTAGATTGAAAACCCATCTTCCAATTCTACTCAGTATTGCTTCCAGATTTTGTTTTTGTAAGCCTTCTTTAAGGGGCTTGTGATCAGTTCTCAATTTCAATATACTTGAATTAGTTAAGTGCCCAAACCACAGCCGGTGCCTCTTTCTGTATTTCTGGATACTTCGTCTCTGTCTGTCTTAAAGCTGCAGAGGAAAAAGAAAATAGTCTCTTCATCTGTTTTGTGTTTTTGTAGCAGTACCACGCCCAAACCTTTTGAACTTGCATCAGTTGCTATGCTGGCTCTTTTACCCAATATATATATGAGTTCAACTTGGAAGTGTTAGACCTTATTTTATATCTTGAAATTCACTTCCACAGACTTTGTCCCACCTGAAACACACATTGTTCCTAAATAGTTTCCTCACATGATATGTTCTACTTGCAAGATTGTTTAAGAACTATAAAACGTAAACTTACCTAGAAAAGACCGTAGCTCAACTTTGTTCTTAGGACTTACTAATTTAAAGATTGAGTCTACTAGCTCTGTTTTAGGTTGCACACCCTATGTTGTGAACTTATGACCTAGGTAATTTATCTCCATTCTACAACTTGCATTTTTCATTTTGTACAATGAGTCCATACTCTTGAAATCTTTTCAATACCAATCTCAATTTCTGTTCATGTTGCTCCTCTAAATTACCATAGTTAAGGATATCGCCTTGGTAAAAGAATACCCCTGAAATCCCTGAAAGCAAAGAGGACAGTCCTCTTTGAAACACAGATTCTGCTGACACAAGACCAAAAGGCATACACTTGAACTTGTATGCCCTTATTGGAGTGATAAATACTATCAGTTGCTGAGAATCAGGGTGTAATCATACATGGAGATATGCCGATGTCAAGTCCAGAGTAGAAAACAATTTAGCACCAGATACTGCTATAAGCATCTCTGTTATGTTAGGCAATGGGAATCTATTCACAACAATTTCTTTATTTAGTGCCCTCAGATCAACATACAAACAAATCTAGCCATATGCTTTTCTTGCAACAGCTATTGGCGCCAACCATTCGGTACCTTCAATGCATTCAATCACACCCAAATTGCACAGATTCTCTAACTCCTTTCTCATGTTATCTTACACACTCACTGGAAGACTTTCACTGTTAAAGGGATTGCACTTTATTTCAACTTGATTTTATGTAAATATTACTTGAGGTGAGGTTCTCACAAAACCCATTTAGAAATTCTTTCTCAAATACAACTTATCTTCAGGCTGCTATATGTGCTGTACTAAAATCTGCGGACAAGCATTTGGATTGAGATACACCCCTAAAATCCTTCTGTACAGGCCACCCTTATATATTGCTCCTCTTATTGTAAAATAAACCTTGCTTACTGCACGTCTATTCTTATATTCAACATTGCACTCAAAAGATCCCTTCATCTTTATTGGATGTCCACCATACCCACCTAGACAAATATCCATTTTCTTCAGCTTCACTCTTCCTTCCTTTAAATGACGTGTTGTATTTTTCTTCAGAACTGACTGTCAATCTAGAGCAAGAGTCAAACATAACTTCTACCTCAACATCAACATTTATAGCAAATCTTGGGATTACTACCTTAACAATCAGAAATTTGCAACACGATCTGATCACACACCTCTGTCTCATTGTGATAGTCATATTTCTTTGTAAGTTTCCCACTTCAGCAACACATAATGAAGTGACCCTTTCTTTCACGTTTATTGCAAATGGCTTTTACCGGTAGACAGTCTTTAGAATTGGTCATGGGACCCTCAAGCCCACACCTGAAACACTGCCCTTTGAAAGTAGAGTCAATATATTTTTTCCTTTGGTCATGTTACCTCCTTTTACTAATTGTAACTCACCTTTTTCCTGTATCACGTGGTGTAGATCCTCTTTACCTTCTGTATCTTTTTTTATTTATTTTACGCACTTCATCATATACTCCACTCGTTTTACTACAATGAGTACTTCATTTAAAGTAGTATCATCTTCCAACAATAATTCTTACCGTTTATTATCAATATTACTGTTAAGTGCAAACTGATCCCTAATGCGCTCATCAAAGGAACTATCAAATGTACACATCACTGCCAATTTTCTCAGTGCTGATGCAAACTCTTCCACCATCTCCCCCTTCTTTTTTGTCCTTTTACCAAAATGATAATGGTCCAGTATGATACTATCGGAGGTAAGAAGCGAGTGTCCAGTTTTTTTATACAAGCTTCATCCCCCAGATCTGGTAAAAGTTTCAAAATTACTTGACCTTCTGCTCCTAAACAATGTTGCAAATTTCTTTTCCGAACCCAAATTCGGTCCACAAACCACTACATAGTACCTTTTTCCATTTAGTCCGACTTAATGGAAGTTCACCTTTACTAGCTGGAAAAAACTGCAGCGGTGTGACAGTGTGCATTAAGATATACACTAAAATTAAAAATAAGTGCAGTGTTATACCTACCAGCCCCCCTACCTGTGCATAGCTGTGTTGACACAAACCCACCCCTTTATCAGTTATGAAGAACACAATCATCTGAAATTGAGGGACCTAGTCTAAGTGGGTGAATCACTGTTGCATTTCATGCTTTATTATATTCTGTAATGATCCACAAAATGTGTGCAGATCACTGATCTTCAAACTCTATACAAGTGTGTGGATAACTGAAACCTTTTCTTCCTCTCAATATTTGAGAATTCTCAGTTAATCTATTTTGTGTTGATCCACAGCAGAATGTGAATCATTAAACAAAACATTAACCCTCTTGAATAGAATAGGTTTAAACCAAGTAACCCTTGAAGTTTACTGTTTGTATTAGTGTCTTTGACCAATAGATCACACTGTACTCTATTACTCGATAACTCTGTGACAGTGTATCCCAGTAAACCACAGAGCACAGAAGGAAAAGGAAATAAAGCAGATTCAGAACAGCTGCAGTCTAGCACTCTTAACTGCAGAAAAGTTCTTCTCCTTTTTAGTAAAAAGATTTGAGCTCCCTTTACTATGGAAATTCTGTCTGTTGTTAGCTCGCACTCCCTGCGTTTGAAGCCTACCACACACCACCTTCACATGCTGGTGGACCAGCTGCCCTGATCGATGCACATGCATATAGAGCCTCTTTGTGCTACCTTCAAAATCTACATGTGCCATCACTGTACCCCTCACCATGTGTGCTCTGCATTTACTTCTTTTTTAAAAGAGAAGCTGAGCTAAATTTGAACAATATGATTTCACCAGACAAACTTCTATTATAGATCTCTTATGAGGACAATCTTATATGGTTCATCTCTTTTCACAGCGGCTCCTTCAAACAACGATTCCCTCCCCCCAGATGGAATAAAATAAACATTCATCACCTTTTCTTGTCAGCACCATTAGAGAGGTAGGTTTTTCAAGACACTAACCAATGTAAAAATAATTACATCTATTTGTACTTCCCTCAAGGAAAACCAGGACAGTAGATCACCCAGATTCCTTTAGACATAGTGCGTTGATGTGTCTTCAAAGTAATCACATCCTCATTGCCACTGTAAAAGTACATATTTAAGCTAGACACCTCAGCCACGATTTGAGTAACTGTCACTCTCATCTCTTACAGTTTAATCTCTGAGCAATTTAGAACTAGAGCTTGCCAGGATTCTGAAGACAGGGGTTAGGACATGGTGACTGTTATGAACATTCTCACGTCAATCATTGACACACAGTCAAAAAATTACAGTTGGTTAAGCAAACTACTATCTATCCCAAGATGGCCTATCAAGAATTCTCACAAAGCAAGCCTTCTATATCCATGTTTTTTCACAGAGGGTAACTAACACCAAAAACATTGCATCCTATGGTAATCTGTGAGAGGAGAGGAGGGGGGGAGAACTGTGAGATTTTAGCGATAGGTTTTAATGGCCATAAATGTCCTTTTTATATTCAGTGATTTTGATTGTATTAATACTGGTATTCACATGCTAATTTAATTGTTTTTTTTTAAAAAGGGGGATATTGTATGTTTGTGCTTTTATGGTGATTTTTAATCATCGAATAAATAATCCTGATGATGATGATGAACCAAAATACCTATTTGTAGGCTTTAATATAGAGTAATAACAATCAATACTTTAATGCCTATTGACTTTAACATATGTTTTTCACAACATCATAACATTTCATAAACAGATCAGGCCTGTAACCATAATCATTGGCTTGCCACCGTAAGCAACTCAGTCTTTTATGCAGTGCAAGCTTTACCTAAGGAGAATGTGCTAGTACTCCATTGACGTTCTTCTTGGCTGCCCTTCTCCTATTTTTGCTGCTAACAGAAAAATACTAACACCATAAATTATCGAGTTATCTAACACATTTTTACAGTATTACAGTGCCATGTGTGTGCCCTGGAAAGTTCAAGCTCAGGAAACAGGATAAATAAACAAAATTATCACAGCTGCTGGAGGGCAGCCACTTTTTTGTGGAAGCACACAACTTACACTCAATTAAAACATGTACTCTTGGCTCTCAACATGTGGGCGACGTCAAAACCCCTCCTTAGTGATGTTCACATCATTGTCTGGTGCTGTCAAGCCAGACCGTAATAAGTGCTATTTTTATCAATACTTCGAAGTTGTCTTTGACATATCTGTTCCACTTCTATACCAGAAACAAAAGATTGTCATTATTTATTATTTCAATAATCTGAAACTACACTAGTTTATCGGATCATCGCTGGGTGCATTTTCAATATGTACTAGCTCTCTGGAGATACCTGCATACTATATGTTTGGTATAGCAAAAACCTAGGTCAAAAACACTAAAATCATGCACACAATGGGTGGATGGAGCTACAATCTTCATTGGGTCGCAGGTATAGGGGGCACTCTCCAGTGATGTCCAATGTTGGGCGTGTCGGAGCTTTGACTTCCTATAATCCTCATTCATGTTATACCCAAGAGACAGCATTGTGAGCTCCTGAGGGGGTGTTGAGATGGCACCAGAATACTGGTTCACTCTGCCTTTATTCAAAGATGGTTCTCAAGTTTGGCCTGGAGCCCTTCGCTAACACAGCTGGTAATGTCTCAGCTGATAGAATGGGAATTAATGAAAAGTAGTATTTGCATTCCTTGAATGTGAGAAGTTTCCCTGGGGGTAACCTCTACTGTCTGAGACTTGTCCATAATCTGGTACACATTTTAATTTAGCCCTCTTTCGACTTCAGAAACACTTTCCGCACTTCTCCAAAGATTTCCAGTGGGAGCCCACCTTGAGTAACTGGTTGTTACCACGGTAAGGAGGAGCATGTCACCTCAATGAATGAGGAACTTCAACCTTTTTAGGGAATACTCTTACAAATTGAAGCTTTTTTCAGGTTCAGAACCCCTAAATAATACGGGTAACAATAGCCGTCATTGTGTCATAGGTATTGAGGAGGTAAGAAGTATTAAGGGAGGATGTACACTGTAGCGTTTCCTTTTACTCCTTGTTGATTGTTTCATTGATGGAGTCCACTGCAGCTGTTTTCTTCTTGGTCACCCTCTGTAAAGTCTTACCTTCTTCAACATTTTGTAATTGTCTCTTCTAATGGTATTTTTCGGAACCATGCATGATTGAACCCTGTTTAAAGGTCTCACCAATAGTCAGCTTTTTCTGTCTGTTGTAGAAGACCTGTTGAAACTAATATATTACAGATAGTGGTCTTTAAGTCATCCTCTTGCTTATGCATGGATGGCTTTATAGCTTGTCTCAGATTTTATATGATACTGATTTGATGGCTTCCCTGCCTATTTGTATCCTGCCTCCAGGGCATTTCTTCTGTACCATCCTTTTGATTGGATGACTTGTATCCTTCCACTGCTAACATCAGGGAATTACTTTTTTCAATTTTTGGTTAGCACTATAGGGGCTACCTCTTGTCTTTGTCTGCTCCTTACGCCTTCCACTCATTTCCTCTATGCTATTTTTCGACTTTTTTTTATTTCTTTTTCAGCTTTTATTTTTTTTTAACTCGGAGAGGACCAGCAGATGCATCCTGCAGCCTCTCTGTTGCTCCCCACTTCGCCTCTCACCTGTGTATTACCTTTATTTTTCTTTGCAAAGGACCAGCAGCAGCACACAGATGCCAGACTGTCCGCTCCTTATTCTTGCTTTCCTGCCCTTGCCTCCATGCTAATATTTTTCTTTGGAGTGCCCTAATATTTTTCATTGGAGTGCCCGGCAGCTTCGCACTGCTGTTGGGCTGCTCGCTTTTGCCCTGTCCCTCCCAGCTTGTTATTTATTGAGTGATTGAGTTAGTTTGTTTTCAAGGGCCCACAACGTGCTGTTCTAGTGCACCATTCACTCCTTAATATTTGTATTTCCACTCTAGATTTTTGGTAATTTAATTTACCATTTAAAAACTGGTGTAAGCCATCTTCATATGATAAATAAAACTTAAAATAAACTGCAAAATGTGTGCTAGTGGACCGCAACACATTCTCCGCACCTGCGGCTATTTTTAAATGTATTTTCTTTAAGAAAACACGTGTCACAGTTTCATGTGTATGTGTCATATGCACATTACAGCTTGGAGGTAACATAAGGATTTGTGGAATAAAATTATGAGGCCGCTGAGCTACCTTAAATAAAATGCACATCTGTAACGTACACATTAGACACTGTGCTTGGCAGCATGCCCATTAACCCTATGTTTTTATGAAGAGTCAGAGTTGTGTATAGAGTGCACACTGATCTCTCCAGAGTTGTTACCGTTGTCTTTTATGGGACTTGCATGATTTTTAACACTGCAAGAGATCTTAAAAATACTGTCTGTGAGCAATTTAGTGGGATAAGACAGCTTTAATGTCACATTTGTCCGAGTTGCCAATGTATTTAGGGGTGGTGATTTTGCAAACAAATCTACAATGTGTCATCAAGCCAGCATCTCATGATGCAGTTCTTCGAGCCCAGCTGCTTATGACCCCACTGTAGGAAGCTGGCTATGGAAATATTATATACACCAAAAGTAGGCATAGTGTGCACTGAATCCAGTGGCAGAGATAGCACATTACTCTCTATTTGTGGTAGTGTGGGCGAGCAGTAAGGATTTTTCAGAGGGTACTGTTAAGCATTTGTTGTACACACTCAGTCAGCAAATGATTGCACATACTCTAAGAGTGAACTCAGACCAATTTGCTTTGTATAAAAATTTTATTTAAGCATATTTATTTCTTAGAACCAAGCAAGCCTGGCACAGGTAAGTGATTTATAATTTGCAGTAACAATATAGTTTTGAATTGCAGTTGTATATATACTTTGGTTTGGTTACAGTAGAATTACTGGAAATGCAGTACCTTGAAATATTGTACATATACTGATTAATGATTTCAATAGTAGGTCTTGTATATTACTTTGCAGATAACTTTTCTTACACAGTGTAGAGTACCTGGATACTGCACTGGAACATTGCATGAAAAAAGGTAAGTAAATGCGTTTTGGTTATTTGTGCACAGTTGTATAGACTTTTATAGATTTTCCAACTCAACACTTAACAGGTAAGTACTTTGCTGTGGGAGTTGGTTTTCTAGGGTTAGACTCAAGGGTCCCCCAGTGTCAAGGATGCAATCTCAAAGCACCCTCAGCGGCACTAGGGCGGCCGAGTGCAGAGTGCTGAGGCCCAATGTTATCCAATAGGGGATAGGGGACCCTCCAGTTGGTGGCTGCTCAAGAGTGGGCCACAGAGTTGTGGGAGCAAAGCTCTTGGACTTTAGTTCAGGGCAAATGAGGATTCAAGTTAGCACCAAAGGTACACCCTCAGCAGCACTAGGGCGGCCGGGTGCAGGGTGCTGTTTTGGTATTGGGTGCCCTGTTACTTTCAAGGGGGACTATCCGGTTTGCAAACACACTGCAGGCTCGGGGACAAAGGTCTCCTGGGAGCGACCACCACTTGGAGAGGTAAGTTGAGGTGCTGGGGGTTTGCTAGACACCATCAGTTGGGTCACCCAAGGCCGTGGGGCGTTGGGTGCAGGGGTGTCTTTTAGGGTCGGATCTTCTTACCAGCTCCTGGTTGCGGTTGGGTAGATCTTCTGGATTGAGGCTGCTGGCATCGGCTGGAGACTTGAGGCTGGTCAGGGATCACTGGATCTCGGGGCAGTATCGCTGGGGAGACCTCCTTGTTGTGTTGGGCCACTCGAAATTAAGCCGTGGGCGACGGGGGCAGAGTTGTGCAGGCTCCCAGATTTTGCCAGAGCTGGAGTCTGTGGGTGAACAAATCTGGTGTTCATGGGAGACAAAGTCAGGCCAGGTCCTCAGGGTTCTTGAGGTTGCTGGCTGCAGGAAACACCGGAATTTCCCTTCTGTAGGTTCGAGGTGGGGTCAGGCCGGTAGGGCTGGGGCCGAGTCAGTGGGTGTCGTCCTTTTCTTAGCTTTGGCATGGCTGTTTGGTACTTCTTCTTCTTTTCTTCTTGGTCGTTGTTTCTCTGGGGAGGCAAGGTTCTGGGGTGCCCCTAAATACTAGATTTAGGGGTGTCACAGGTAAGTAAAAGGTTGGGACCAATGGATCCCTTCCTTGGGGTGAGTACACCCCCAATTATGCCACCCTCCAGTGAGAGAGGGGCATATGCCTCACTCTGGTTGGCTGGGTCCTCCCATCTGCAAGTGTGCTTCACCTCGCCCCCCACCTGAGGGGGTCAGGTTGGCAAGGGTGGGCACACCTCCCTTCCTAACTTGCTTTTCCCACCAGTTCTCCCGCCCAAAGTGGGGGCCAGAACTGGTGGGGTCCAGTTGCTGGAAGCTCACAGCATTTGTTGCTGGAAGCTCACAAAGACGGCAAGCCTTTGAAGCTTCCCCTTTGTGGACCCTGCCCATGCTGGGGGAGGAGGCTTGGCACCTCGTCCCAGGATGTGCATGTCTGGTGGTGGCAGCTGGGGAGCAGCCACTCAGCCTGGACATTAGTGTTAGGTCGTTTTTTAGGAGGAATCTCTAAGATGCCCCCTGTGTGCATTTTTCTGTGTGCATTTTTTATTAAATCCCACACTGGAATAAGTGTGGGTTTAATGTGCCAAGACGTTTGATACCAAACTTCTCAGTTTTCAGTAAAGGCATTATGGTACTCTGGAGTTTGGAATGACAAAGAGGGGTTGGCCTAACGGCTAGGGCGCTCGACCTCGGACCTGGAGATCTGGGTTCTAGTCTCGGTAACGACGCCAAAAACCTCCTGTGATTCTGGGCAAATCACTTAATCTCCCCGTGCCTAAAATTAATGCGTGTCCTCATGTAACATAACTGGTGCTATGTAAAGCGCTCTGATACCTGATTCAGTTGGGGTCTAGTTCGCGCTATATAAAACTCTGCAAAAAAAAAAACTCCCAGCACCATATACTCTTAATGGCATTACTGCACTTACAATGTCTAAGAATTATCTTAGACACTGGTGGGGTACAGGGCCCACCACTAGTATAGTGCACCAAGCTAGAGGGGTGGCTGATCTGTGCTAGGGCAGTGGGTTGTAGGCATGGCAGGGATGTGTGCCATGTCGACTCTTCACTTTGTTCTGCACCAAAACATGCAGCCTGCAAAGGCAGTGTATGAGTGTAAAAGTACGGGCCTCTAAGGGTGGCACAATAAGTATTGAAGTCCTTAGAGGCCTTCCCTGGTCACAGTGCCCTGGGTACATGTGGTACCATTTACCAGGGGCTGACATGTGGATAGAGAGAGCCAATCGGGTTCTGTCTTCAATGCAGTTTTAGGGAAAGAACACAGGCTCTGGGTGCCTGAGTGTCAGGAGCACAGGGCACACATGCAGTCAAAGTACATCAGCAGTTCAGCAAAAAGTGGGGGCAACCATGCAGAAAGAGGGCACTTTCTCTCACCCGACCCCCTCCCGGCTCTAACCCTTGACCCCTAATTTATGGAATCTGAGAATAATCTTATTCTGTGTCCCGGACACATGTAATGTCCTTTTTGCTCAGGGTTTTTCTGTTAAACAACCTTTTAACACCACTGCATTTGCCTTCAATGTACAGTGAATTGTTTTAGGCATTCTTGAATTCTGGTCTCGGATCAACATCCTCTGCTTCTGGGCAAGTCACTTAATCTCCCATGCCTTAAAATAAATCAAAAACGTCTGGGTCTGTTATAAATCGCTCTAATGCTATTGAGTCTGATTTGCGCTATAACAATAGCGTAAACGTAAAATTCATGTTTCAGTACCATCCCCTACAAGTAAAATTGGAAGGACTCGAGTCACCTCCATGTGTCTCCAGTGCCTTGACAAAAGTCAGATGGAGACTTTAACAAAATAAGGCCGAGTAGGGGGACCCTTTTCATTGAGGTCTAATCGAATCAAAGGCATGCGTTCGTGTTAAATGACCTAATCGAACGCTACATCTGGACTCGGGGGATCAGAGGACTTTTGGTTCCAGTGTCAACATATTAAATTATCGCATCTAAATGAAGTGCTTCAAAGGGATCTTGTAAAAAGCAAGCTCGTAAATGTTGAGATATGAAAGGAGAAACAGACATGTTGCAGTTTAAGACCAATATCCACTTAGAATAAATGTACGTGCAATAAATGAAACAGGAATCATCAACATGACAGTGAATCAGAAAATCTAGCATGAGTCAGCCTTCTGGACCAACACTGGACATCCTTACTTTAGACGGCAGAAGATATGACTGCATTAAAATACCCAAGTGCACATATGACAATCCCTGTTTCCCTGGCACCATGTCAGACTTTTGAAAAGATATTGGCCTAATTATGAACGGCCAGGAATCTGAGGCCTGGCTGTTAACCTGCTCTAAATTTGCATTTTTTTCCAGCATTAGTGAGAATCTAAGGTGCCTTACGCAGAAGTATCTGGTCTGATTATGATGTTGAACCGCTCCAGAAAAAACATTATGTAGGCGTTAGAGAGCGCATGGCCACTTGTAGGGTTGCTGAAAGTCATAGAGCAACTATGATGGGTCTGAAAATAGGGTTCTATTTGTAGTTATTTATTTTGTACTTTTTTTCCATTTTTTTTATTAGTTTTAACTATTATTGTTACACCCCCAAGGGCTGTTAGTGTACTTTTTCCTCGTAGCCACGACATCCAGACAAGTGGCATATTGCAAAGTTAAGCTAAACACAGGCAGGTAGTGGGAAGTTTGGGTGACGGGAAGACTGGCAGAGTGAGGGTAAAACACTAGTCAGTAAAGACGGAGCAAGATCGCGTTTTTAGCAGATCAGGCCTGGCTGGGCTCATAATCAGTCTTCGGAACCTGTGATCCTCAGCACACAGAGGAGATGGCGGCAGGGATGTATTGAGTGAAGTTGTGAACACGCCTAAAATATTTAACTCAGCTACCAACCTCACTCATCTTCAAAAAGATGTAAAATTACAGGTAAATGTAGAGTTCGAACCGATGCACAAGTAAGCGGTTTGAAAAGTACTCTCGTGTCTAGTACTGCACCCCTTACACTTAATAATCTTGACTCCAAATATTCGTATCACAAAATAAATATTTTTTTAAAACCTTGTGTTAAAAAAGTACATTAAAGTGCAGTAGACATGTAATAGGAAATACAAATGCCTGCAAATAAATATTACTTGCAAGTACAAAAGTTGTCATATAATTCCCGGGCAAAACAGTAGAACTAGTAACGTATCGAGGATAATACATTTCAGCAAAGTCGTAGAGACAAAAAGTGAACACTTCTTTGTACTCCAGATGACGTACTAGAAACTCAGGAAGTGGCTCCACATGACATAGCAAGTCTGTGATTGGCAGGGCACAAGTCCTAAAAAAAGAAGTGGGGGGACTCTCCAAGGTAGGCGTGGTTACAGGAAGTGACACCACGACAGGAAGTGACATCACAACAGGAAGTGACATCACGGCAGGAAGTGACATCACGACATGAAGTGACATCACGACATCCTGAGTGTCCTATAATAGCACGTGTTAAGTCTGGTTATTCCACGTCCCGAAGAAAGGGTGGTACGGGTAACTGGAAGGAAGAGCCTCTGGGTTCTGCAAGTGTGACCATTGTCCACTGGGGTACAGTTATAGGCAGAGGTCATTCCACTGAAATGATGCTCCAGTCAGTACCTCTGAAGGTCTGCCTACTTGGGGCGGATTTGCTGAGGCAGACCACTCTCAGTGTCTGCCATGCCTGGCAGGAAAAATGAACACTGCCCACCACTTGTAGGGGAAAATCTCCCTGTGGGTAGGAGACATTTTTATTTTTCAGAAACAAACCCTTGAATTGTGGGCTTGTTTGTGAAAAACAAAGAAGTTTGCGAAGTGGGCTGTAACAATATGACAGCCCACTCAGCATTCAGTCTTGCCAAAAGCACATCTACTTCACCAGTGGATACACTTGTGTTAAAGAGTTCCCCATCGACACAGTAAAGAGTTATACGTTGGGTGGGTTGTCCTCCATAGGGAGCGGTAGTAAAGGTTACAGAATATTCTACGTTCTATTATATGACCTGCATTTTTGGGCAGCATGTTTATCCCTCAGTTACAGATATTGCCAAGATGCCATTTTGCTAATTATCCAAATACAGCCCACATTGCCATATTATCAGACTGAATAAACTATGCACTTAAAGTAGCTTAAACATGGATGTATTTAGGTGGTAAATGGTACTAATGAGATGAAACATTTGCCCAGTTGCGGTGATTCCCAGGATCAAGAAGGCCAGAAGTGGCGGTAGCCTCTTCTCACTCAATGCCTCCAGACTATGGAATGCCCTCCCACTGTATCTACGGAGCGAACCAAACCATTTGAACTTCCGAAAACAGTTGAAGACCTGGCTGTTCATATAAAAGCTCAGACCCCCTCCCCTTAGCCCCGCGCAGCGCTGGGATGCCTCCGGGTAGCCATGCGCTATACAAGTAACAATACAATACAATACAATTAGTGTTAGCATGTGCAAAATTTCAAAATAATAAAGTAACTCTATCATAAAATATGCAGCATTATACTACATAACTTGCCTTTGCTTGCCTCATAATTCCACCCTGCTGCATAATTTGATCTTCTACTGACGCATAATTCCAGTGACCCGGACTATGGCAAAAGGCAAAGGTGGGCGAGACACCAAATTACCAGGGACAGTGGAGCCAAGGGTCTGTTCTGGCTCTTAAGAACCCATACACAAGCCAAGTCTTGAAAAAATGTGGTGTGTCAATCATGCAGCACAGATTATGTTAGACTATAGTAAACTATCGAAAGCACCTCATGTTAGTACTACAGATTATGTGCAAAGTATTTATCAAACAAGACCTGAGAATCGTTCCAGCTCCCCCACCACCTCCCCCCAAAAGACAGTGCTATTAGTGAACTAAAAGGCAAGTCAGGGGTTTTGTACAGAGCAAAGCCTGAAGTCATGTATTTGAAGGTGTATTCTTTGTGATGATAAATAAAAAGGAGGATTGGTTTAAAACTTTTTGCCTATACTTTAAGATGAATGTTTAATGTAGTTTTACAGTTTTTTGATCAACATCGACTGGAAAGTATTGGAGCTCTTCATTTGAGTATCAATACTCCTATTAGGAGACCTTAATCTGCATTTTAACCGTCCAGAGGACACAGGAGTCATGGACTTTTGTCGGGACATGCTGGCTCTTCAGCTTGACTTGAAGCTAGTGGCCCCCACGCATCGACAGGGACACCTTCTGGATCCGGTCTATGCCAATTGGGGAGGTGTGGAGGTGTCAGGTGTTGAGCCCATTCCCTGGACCGACCACTTTCTGGTGGCATTCTCCATCTAGGGCATAAAAACCAATAAAGCCAGTCAGGTACCCCCCAACTACCTTAGGAGGAAGTGGGCTAAATTCTCGGTGGAGGAGTTTAATCAAGCCTTAACCAGGGATGGTCAGCCTGGAGGCGAGGACATAGAAACAGCGGTCTCCAACATGAATCAGCGCATCACGGAAGCGCTTGATCAGATAGCCCCACTTTGCCGTACAACTACATGTGCGCGGAAAGATCGCTCAGCTCCATGGTTTAGTGCTGAGCTGAGATCAACAAAGGCGGATTGTAGGCGGGCAGAAAAAGTGTGGAGAGGGTCTTATGACTACAAGGCCAGGGATTTGTTTTGGGAAAAAAGGCGCCTTCACCATAGGCTGATAAAAAAGTCTAAGGCAGCCTATTATGCTGGGCAAATTCAGGGGGCGAAAAACTCCGCTAAGGAACTCTTCGGCATCTATAAATCCTTGACTTCGGTAAATGCACCTATAGAGCCGGAGAGCTGCTCTACGGAGTCATGTGATCGGATTGCCGAATATTTTTCCGCTAAAGTAGAGAAGATCTACTCAACCTTCCCTATCCGGTCGACAGGGTCTGACCTGGAGGTTGCAATGGGGGATACAGAGACGGCAGGGCATATTACACACTTCTGCTCCCCTCCTCTTGAGGAATTAATAGCGGTGTGCCGCTCTGTTACATCAGGGTCCCCGTGGGATCCGGTGTCGCCAAAACGCTTGGCAGACAGCCTGGAGGTCTTGGAACCTTACATAAGGCACATCCTCGACGTCTCTTTCAGATCGGGAAAGCTGCCGGAGGGGTGGAAACAGGCGGTGGTGCTCCCGCTCCGGAAGAAACCCCACTTAGGCTTCGAGGTATTAGAAAATCTGAGGCCCATCTCCCTCCTGCCTTTTCTGTCAAAAGTGACGGAAAAGGTGGT
Source organism: Lissotriton helveticus (assembly GCF_964261635.1). Classification (NCBI taxonomy): domain Eukaryota; kingdom Metazoa; phylum Chordata; class Amphibia; order Caudata; family Salamandridae; genus Lissotriton; species Lissotriton helveticus. Next base: position 234,548,415 of record NC_136070.1, on the reverse strand, counting down.
CAATACCCAAATTACGAAGCACGTGGAAGAAAGGGGACTGCTCCATGCGACGCAGTTTGGCTTTAGGCCACGACATTCAACCGAGTCCGCCCTTCTCATGGCTACGGAACATCTGAGAGAGGGCGTGGATGCAGGCCAAACTATGGCTTTGATCCTGCTGGACCTCAGCGCGGCGTTCGACACTGTAGCACATAACATCTTGCTACAGTGTCTGACCAGCGGTGGCATCTCTGGCACCGCGCTGAGATGGATCCAAGACTTTCTCCATGGGAGAAGTTTCCGAGTCAGGCAGGGAGACTGCTATTCAAAGGGGGTGCCTCTGGGCCAAGGCGTGCCGCAGGGCTCGTCTCTGAGCCCAACCCTCTTTAATATGTATGTCGCGCCTGTTGCCTCGATTGTGGAGAGCCATGGCCTCCAACTGGTCTCGTACGCCGACGACACGCAGCTGGTGATCTCCCTATCGCATGCGCCCTGTCTTGCTGCCGATGGCTTCCGTTCGTGCATGAAAGATCTAGCCGAATGGATGGCCATCAATTGTCTTGGCAGCAAGACAGAGGTGCTGGTGGTGGGGAGAGCCCAGTCTGCCTGGTCGTCGGCGTGGTGGCCTTCCTGCCTTGGACCTACCCCAACCCCCTGCCAAGAGGCACGCAATCTGGGGGTGTGGTTTGACACGGGTCTCACTTTTGGCCCCCAGATTAATCGGGTGGTGGGAGTCTGCTTCGGGATTCTGAAGAAGCTGAAAAAAGTCTTGGACTTACTCCCGATTGAAGCCCGTCAAACCCTGGTCCATGCCCTGGTGACAGCTAGGTCGGATTACGGGAACCTGCTGTACCTGGGCGCTCCAGAAAAAAGCATGGCTCGTCTGCAAGTGCTGCAGAATGCGGCAGCGCGTCTGATTCTCAGACTGCCTAAAAGGGCGCATTCTAAGGCGGCCCTTCAGCAGCTACACTGGCTCCCTGTGAGGAGAAGAGTGGAGTACAAAGCCCTCTGCACATGTCACCGTATCCTGAATGGTAGGGCACCCGACCCTCTGACAAAATTGATCGAAGTGTACAAACCAACACGTACGCTTAGATCCACAGGGGGCGGCCTACTGAAGATTCCAAGAATTAAGAAGGCCCGCATGGGAGGCAGGTCTTTCAGATGCCTAGCGGCTACTAACTGGAATAAACTGCCAGCGGACCTGCGCCTGGAACCAGAGGAGGCCAGCTTCCGAGCGAAATTAAAAACATTTCTCTACACTAGTTAACGGCCCGCGCAGATTTTGTGCCCCTGCTTTTTGCCGCTCCCACTGTTAGCGCGTGGACACGCCGGTGTGCGTAATCGCTGCGCTCTACAAATATCCCAATGAATGAATGAATGAATGAAACTGTTTCCAGGGCCGGCTTTAGCACTGGTGGTGCCCAGTTAGCGCCCCCCAATGACCACTACCGGCACAGATTCCCTTACAACCACCCTTTAACAGGATTCAAAATGTAACACCATACTTGAGAGTTCTCTGTAATAATAACAATTGTTTTCTACCCAAACAAATCTTTTTTGCAACAATAAAAAAATGGAAGACTGGGTAAAAAAGTATAACACTCTAATATATAACTTGCAGTTTGCATGCAGCGCTTTGATTACAGTTGATAGCTCGCTGTTCCATTTTAGGATTTTAACTTAGAAACTGCAAGTAACTAAAGAATACCTCTAACAAAAACAGTAACCCACTGAGCTACCTTCATAAATACAGGTCTGTGATGTATGGTACACGTCCTTTGCATCAGGCATACTAACCCATATTAACAATGAGTCAAAACTTTCACTAGACAAAACTCCGATCTCACTCCAAGTAGAACATTAATCACCGAAGCTATGTAACATTTTTATTGTGGCTAGGAACGAGGCTTTTTAAACTTTAATATACTTACCCTAGTGCCGGCCTCGCAATCCTCCCCCAGTTCCAATTTCAGCAACACTGGGCGTAATGACACGTCCACACCCTCTCATTGCAGTGTGAAACACATTCACATAGGATTAGTTTCACACTGCCTGCTAAGGGCCTCTTGGAAAACTGTAAGCAGCCCCTTTGTAATTTAATTGCTGTACTGGGCTTCCTGGTGCGCCTCCCGCTTTGAAAAGGGACGTTTTGACGATACCCTTTTGTTATGTATTCTGCTTCTCGAGGGGAGAGCGCACTCCCACAGAGCGTCTGGGCGCTGTAGGAAGCAAGTCTGCATTCGGGCACACACGCGCAGCCTAGAGGCAAACATAATTCATCAGTAATGGTGGACGCGGTTTTGATTGAGCAGGGTGGACGGCGTCCACCCTGAAAAACCCTCGAAAATAAGTGGGGGGATGCCGTCCACCCGCGTGGTACCCCGACTCGTGCCCTGGTGATTGGCCGTAGTCACGAAAGGAAATGACTCCCGTGGCCGCCTTTTGAACCGTGAAATATGGTAGTTATATTTGGTAATTTGCATCTGTATTTATTCTTCTTACCTTTTTCTCATTTTTGCAACATTTATCAGCATTTATACACTTTTATTTTGTGGTAAAAAAATTAATTTTCTACATTTTTTGAGGCTGAAAATGTGCGGTTGCTCAACCCCTTCCAGAAGGCGAATTGTCCTCCCCTACCTTGCTTCAAACAACTGCGTCCCTCGTGCCCATCAAATCAAAACTCTGACAAAGTGCTTTGGTGCCAAAAAAGGTCGCAGTTTATTCAACATAACATCTTCATACATTTGCCAAAATCTTGGTTATCCTCATGTTCTCTTAATACTCTTAATGTTCATGCGAATCTATTTCCTTGTCTTTGCAATTATTTTCGTTGCTGCATGGACCCATCCTCTTCAAGTTCCGAGGACCGGAGGGGCCACCTGTCTGGGCCACTGATTCCTGGGTCAAGGAATTAACTTGCTACCGATTTGGGTCCTGCCTGGGCTTTAAATGCCATCCCGCTTGCCCTGCCCTTTCAATGGGCCCTCCCTGCTCCCCGGGGTCCCTGCCATGTGGCATCCCAAGGCATCTACTCTATCTATCATGAGGCTAAGACCTTCCATTTCGTTTCCTCTGTACCTTTGCAGTGAGGCATCTCAAGAGTCCTGCGGGAGTATCACATCTACTCCTTCCATTGAGGTAGGCCACCCTCAGTGCCCCTGTCGTGAGGCATCCCAAGGACACTGTGTGAGCCTTCCCTCTACCTTTTAGTACCTTTTAGTAATTCTCTCTTTTTTCTACCTTTCTTGTGCTCTTTCCGCCATGCTACCTACGGTTTCACGATCTGATGTTCACCTGTGCCCTTCCCCCGCTGCCCCCGTCTGGGAGGGGGAGGGGCTGTATCTCACTCTCTAGCAGCTGTTTTTTCTTGTCTTTGTGGGCCCCTGCCCCTGGGGCACGCTTCCAACGGACACCGTGGTGATTCCCGCTGCATGCCCCTCAAGTGTGCTGAAACCTGCATGATGCCCTCCACTTACGATCATCTTTTTCAAATTTCCAGCATATTTTCCCAGATTTGTTATTGCCTTGGTACTTCCTTTTGAACCCTTGTCCCTGCCCCTCATCTTCGACCCTACTCCCGTAGGGACGAAAATTGCTCTCTTTGCTTTTTGCTCTCTTTGCTGCTGACACCTTCCCTGGCTGCCACAATTTGCATCGAGAACCCTTCCATCTCCTGGCAATCCCGACCCATTATCGGCCACACCTGCATCTTCTCTCTGAAACCCTCATCGTATCTCAGCCATGCATCGCCCCTGATACTGCTGCTGCGCCTCGCGGACTTTTTGCTCCTATAAAATTAGAGCTGCTGCGCTCTCTGGAATGAAAACACATGCCAATGTTTGGAAGGCCTTCAGCCAATTCTCTATTGATCTTTCTATTCTGGGCTTGCGGCAGTCCCTCCTGTCATCATCTTTTTTGTCTTGCGCCGCTAAGTCTAAACCTGCCTGGTGCACTTCCAGCAGTGAGAAAATGTCTTTGAACTCCTTCCTCCTTATTCTCTCCTTCACTCTTAGTGGGATTAGATTGACCTGCCCTAACAGTCTTGTGGTTGTGGGGGTCACTCGAGGAGGGGCGCAGATACCCCTCATTTGTGGCCCCCCTGTCCCCCCTCCTTATTTTGTAGAGTTCAGCAGGTGTCCCCATTTTCTTTGTCTTTGGCCTCTTTCCTGCTGCCCCCTTGGTTGGCCCTCTGGTCCAGTTTCTCGTTACCCCCTTGTCCCTCTGTGATCCACTGGGAAGTTCCTTGGAAGGGGACTCCTGCCCCTGGCCATTGCCACCAAGGCAGCCATGCCACCAGGTGAGCGGCCCCTGGTCCCCATGATTCCCCTTGGAAATCCTGTCACCCCCGGTTTAACCCTGCCCGCCACGGGAGGGGCATGGACCATGGCCCCAGCAACACTACATTGCTCGCTCCCATTTGCGTGCCTATGTTAAAGCTGAGCCCTGGTCTCTCCTCTATTTGACCCTCCTGCTGCGCCCCGTTTTGCTGCTTTGCACGCACTGCTTACCCCTCTCCTTGTTGGTCCTGTTGGATCTCCGTTCATTTGTCTCGTGAGGGGCCGCCATGCTAGCCACAGACCCCTTGTCATCGCTGCTTCCCTCAGTTTCTGAGCCGGACACCAGCTCTGGAGTTGTGGCCCTCCTGCTTGTGGCCTGCGGTTGCTTTCTCTCCCTTCACTCCCTACTGTTGTCCCGTGTGTTTTTTTGCCGGGTATGCTAGCTGCGAGGTCCGTCGTTGTGACTGCATGCCCCCCACCCCCGGCTCTCCTTGTTGGCGGTCCTGTCGGTGCTGCTTGTTGAGGCTTCTTCCCATGAACCCCGTCCTGGATCTGCTGGGCCATCCAAACTGCTCCCTTCAGGGCCACCAGTGCCCCGGCTGTCTCCACCATTGCCTGGAAGGCGTCGTCTTGTTTGGGCCCTGCGTCCCATCTGCGCCTCTTTAGACTCGTCCCGGTCCTCCCTGAAGTGTGCTGGTAGCAGTGTCTTCCTCCCGGCTTGCATACACTTGCTTGCCATCCCGATAAAACGCCTTTTGCACTGGTGCCTTTTTGCTGCCCTTCACTGTTTTCCAGCCAGCTATCTACGGTGCCTTTCCTGGTGCCTTTCGATGTTTACGAAAGCTGCACCAGGTGTGGTGTGTTTTGAATACTTTGTGGCTTGTGGGTTTCTAGGTGGGAGCTCAGTTCCTGATTTCCAATATCCGATTTCAGATTTAGTGTATTTAAACTGAGGGCACACCCATACTCGAAACTTGGGTCCCCCTAATCTGCCGTAAAAAGTTCCATTACTGAGCTATCCTCTTGCCCGGATTGAAAGCCCTAAGTGCAGTTTGAGCCCTTTTCTGCCGTCTCGAGCGGCAGCATGACCTCCTGCTGGCCCCCGGCCTCGTTCGCTGACTCCGCCGCCGTGGAGCTTCCACCGATACAGGCTTAGAGGCCAATGACCCGCTCTGCCGTCCGGGGCCGAAATTGGTTAGTAGCGGGCCGTGTGTCTTTGGGGAGGGGAGACTCGTCCTTGATGTTGAGGTTTATCCACAGTGCCGCACGTGTTCCCGAAAATTAATCAATGGCCTTTCCTCGGCTCGCAAGCTCTACCACAGGAAACAGTCCCAACCACGGGATGCAGCTGCAACGCCACTTAATGGGATAAGAGTGACTTCCTGCATGGCAACCGGAGACCCCCTGCTGGCCTCTGCCGCTTTGGGGAGCTTCCTTTGTTGCTGGCTCCGGTCGCAGAGGGCCCGTGTGCCCTTAAGGCGGAGGCTGCTGGGCGTGCTCGTCCTCCGATGTTGTCTTCCTGGGTTGGGGCCACTCCCCACGATGCCGCAGGTGTCGTTTCACGCCGTCCGACGATCAGCTGCGGGGTAGAAGGGCGCAAATGCCGGATAGGATCCGCAGCACACGTCGCCCCTGGTGTTTTTCCTCATCTTTCTGCCGCACATCGATTGGCTGAGCTGCTGGGCTGAAGTGAGGAGAAAGTGAAGCACCGGTCCGGGTTGGAAGCAGACAGTCTTTTCTGGTCCGGATCGGCTTCCATAGTCGGCTTCGGGTAGGTCGATTCCTCCTTCTATCTGTGATGCGGGGGTGTGTGTCTACTTAGGCCTACTGCCCCCTATTTATCCCCGCTCACCTAGCCTGATCGCCCCCAGATTGGGGGTATCGCGCTTGCCCTGGGGCGACCAATCCTGGTTGCCCCCTTTCGAGTGGACTATTTTAATTTTGCTAGGGAGGAGCTTCCCACCTGCGGCCGGCGTTTGGCCCATACCCCTAATGGGTCCGGCTTCACCTACCCGGCCCGGGTTAATGGATGTCTTTAATTTTTGCACTGGAATGCACAGCTATGCAGAGAGTACAGCTCTGTTGGCCAGATCGAGAGGTTGGCGGAAGGTACTGCATCTGTCAGGGTGGCAGAGGACATTACTCCGACACCCTATGGACTGCCATCTTTCAAATTTTACAGATCAGTCCTGGACAAGTGTTGATATTTGCGCCGTGACTGTAGCCACCATTACAGCAGTTCCTGTCAAGGTACCAAAAGTATGGTGAACAGTCTTCACCAAACTTTTACAAACTTTGACTTTTTCATAAACAAACTCCCAAAGTGGGACTATTATTGAAAACAAAATTACTAATGACTTTTACACAAAGGGAGTTTGTTCCCTGGTGTGTGGGCTGTTATTTGATTTTTTCTATCCCATACCTACATGTAAATCCTAATGTACGAGATGAAAAAGGACATCACCCTAAACAGGGTGGATGATGCAACGCTCTTCCTCCAACTAGTCCTAGTTGGTTGGGTCACTGGAGGAAGCTTTTCATTGACAGAGCCAACCAGGGCTTCGGTCTTGCTCCATCAACCGAAAGCTCATTGTCCTACAGACCTTAAATAGAGTGGGTGGGCCGTCCTTTTTTCAGATAGGCTACACAATTTTGTTGGCAAAGAAGTACTTTGTCAGCCAAACTCTAAATCACACCCTGTGATTTATCACAGTTTTGAGAAAAGAATGTTGTAATGTTTATTGAATTTATGTGGCGCTTAAATACACCTCAAAAGTTATTGCTCCTGTGAAAGCTGCCACCTCATGAGCACAGGAGCTTCTTGCAGTGACTGCCAATAGGCATGGATGTGAGTTGGTTAAGCTGATCATGTTCAGAACCCATTGATCAGATCAGTCACCAACACTATAACAAAACTATCATGGGGAAGACATTTTTTGTTAGACAATCAGTACTAAATAGACCCTATTTATATGCAAAAAAGGGACCAATTGTTGGTCAGACAATGTAGAGGTTGTCCCTTCTACTGAAGACCAAAGGATGGAGGCAGAGCAGCTTGGAATGGCTGCCGAGCCAGGCTACATGAGAGGGCATTTATCCATTTGTATATTTCTTATCCTTTGAATGTGCAGAACCATTGAACTTGAAGGCTTAGGGCCTAATTATGTGTATGGCGGTCTTCAGGACCCCCGTACTTACTATTGCGGTCCGCCACCACTGCAGTATTTCAAATGTGACTGTCGGACCGCCACAGGACAACCGCTCCCAAAGAGATCCAAGATTCTGCAGTGGTGGCGCAGCGGAAAGGGGCAGGAATATACCGCTGGTGCTGCTGCACTGCTGAGAATATTTCAAGTTTCATTTCCGCTGCCATTTCATGGCGGTGGGCCCGCCATGAAAAGGGTGGCGGAGATGCAACTAAGGGGGCCCTAACAGGGCCCCCAACCACATCTGTGCCTGGGGTGCATGCAAGATTGCATGCCTGTTCCTGGATTGTGTGGCATGCCACACTGTGCAGGAATGTTCTGCAGGCACGGTCCTGGTAGCAGTCTGCTTTTAAGGCTCTCCTATGTGCCGAACACAACTGCTGCTGTGAGAACGCCTTAGCACCACCTGCCCACCCTGGATTCGACTCAGTATTCAGCAGAGGATGCACCACTGGCTTGGCGGTCTTCCTGCTGGCGCAGCGGGGTTGTGATGCAGGTTGACCGCCAAACACGTAATCAGCCCCTTAATGCCACCCTGGGTCCCTGATTTGTAGTGACATAGCATGTCTTGTCTGACCTGTGTGTAAGGAGAGGGGATGAAGTAGTGAAGTGGTGTTTCTGTGTATGCATAGGCCGAGAGAACATGCTTTAGAATGTTTAGTGCTCCAGACACTTGTGTGAAGCCCCGCCCTCCATCTACATCCTTGTAGTTAATGGGAAGGGTCTTCAGAGTATGGGACCACAGACCTCCATGATCACAGAGCCTCTCTTCATTACTAGACAGGCCTCCGCCTCTGGGAGGACTAACTGCCAACTGCGGCTAGAGTCATGCTGCCTGTACATGTTGGTTCTTTTAACAATTTGTCATCAACATATTGCAGGAAACTATATTCTTTTTTTTTCTAAAACTTTAGCATATATTTACAATGGACTTTTGAAGAACTATAATCTTCATTCTCAGGGGTCTCACTAATACAAAGAACTTGGCACAGAAGCTGAAATATGAAAAGACATCTCTATTAAACTTAATTAAGTGAGACTACGTCACACAGGAGCCTTAGCAACTGAATGAGGCAGTCTAAAGAGTACAGTACACAGAGGCCTTTTATAAGCTTAGGGTTACAAACTCAGCACAAAAGTAAGGGGCAGTCCTAGCTTTTGCAAGCATGCAAAAATACCTAATATGGACATACAAGATCTGCAAAATATTAGCCAATAGGAAAACATTCAAAACAAGGCATCATATAACCAGAACGTCCCCCTTATGTCGTGTTTCTGCCCAACCCATAAGTCAATCAATTACAGCACCTATAGGTCAATCAGTAATGGCAGAACATGTCTGTATGCAGTTAGGCCAGCTGGTGTCTGAGATTGATTTCAAAGCAAGGACATAGGGGGGTTTTCAACAGTTGCAGCCAAAGGGCAGAGACACTTCATGAATAAAGCAGCCTGTGTAAAGGCAACACAAAAATGACGACAAATGTAAGATGGAGTAAAAATTAAAAAACCTCAGACCCTCCTTTTGCCATTACACAGGCAAATCCTAATTCATTGCTAGGTGAGCATTCTACTCATTTTATGAAAACAAGAATATGTAAGCTATCAGCAGGAATACAAAGAGAACAAAGCATTTAACATTTAGATCACAGAAGAAAGTAATGACCACTATTACAAACAGGATTATCATCATTTTTTCACAACCCTAGGCAAAAGCAAATCCTAAAATTATTTAGCAAACTTTTTCAGGGCGCCTAGTTATTTCAGAGACTATTGACAATGCCAGTAAAACAATAAGAATCAGTCTCCAAACACCCATTTTATGCAATCGCACGGGAAATACCCAGAGTCCGTCCAAGCCTCTCTGGCAGGCTTCTATTGTCCATCAAATCTGCTTCTGTTGTTTTCTTCTGCATGGGCCTCTTCATTCAGGCCTTTCATGAAAATGGTGCTTCTCAGTATCCGTTGGAGTGCCTTCCTGGCAAACACTCACAGCTCACTTAAAAGTCTCAATGTCTCAATGCAGTGCACCAATATATTTCCTGTGCTGCAGGCACTACAGATATTGTGCTCTTCGTTAGTCATGGGCATAGATCATCTCATGCAGACTCAAGTGCTATTAATCGGGAAAGAGCAACAGACTTTCACACTCAGCAACACTTTCAGGCTCCAACACTCTCATTTCAGTGTCAGAGGATGCTCGGGCTGCTCTTTCATTTAATCATAGGTACCACAATGTAGTGCCTTTTGCCAATCTTGGATCCTCCGGTGCACTGCCTTTCTGTTGGAGCAAAGAAAAGGGGGGGGGGGTGACCAAAACTCAGGCCACGGGGCTCAAGGGACTGCACACTGTCAGAGGTTACCAGCACATGACAGGGGGAAAACTGAAGCCTCAAAACAACAGGGATCCTTCTCTTTTGCTCTTTTGCACTGAAACTGGTTCTGTGGCAAAACCAGCTCCTCCTTCTTTTCTGATGTTCAACGCCTTCTGATGAAGCAAGCACAATACTTTGGAGATACCACTGATGGCACGCTGGTGATCGCTGTCCAGTCTTGCTACTTTTCTGGGTGCTGGGACTTTTCATCTATAGCTGTCACTGATGGGATTGTGGGTGAGTTCCGCAGGTTATTATGACTTTAATCCCGCAGAACCTAGTGACGTAGGAAATGTGACACAGTTGTTAGTTTCCTTCAATTAAGTACAAAAACAGTTCATTGTATAACAAGGGGACTGCAAGCAGGTGGCCTGCAATCTTTAAAGGAGTGGCCATACGTCATGGGACATTTCTGGTCTAGAATACACTGTAATTCTCAAAGGCAATACAAAGACAAAGGCAGTAGGCAAAACAGTGCCTCTAGCCTCTTCAATTCGTTTTCCATGTGAGAGCATATCCTCTACCATCTAAGGGTAGATAGCGACATGGAAATTCTATCTGAATGGATGTCCTCACATATGGTGGCATCGTCTAATGGGGTAAACACATTTTTTTCTCTCAATGATTACATATAGGTGTTCCCTAATTCCTTATCTAGAACATCTAAAAAGAGAAATTGCATAATACATATTATCAGGGACATATAGATACCTCCCTTTAATAATTGTGCATCAGGTGGACTATGCAATACAAAAGCTAATGATCAAAATGTGGAAACAAAAAAAACAAGAACTAGAGAGTCCTGGTATTTCCATCATTTAGAACATATCTGATCCACCAAAAATTAAAGCAGCAGAAAAAAGGAACTAAAAACCAAATTAGAATAGGCATTGAATTTGTCATATTCAAAAACAACGTAAGGTGTCTCCTATTGAGGTGGAAAACTTATCTTACTATAGTATTGAGTCGGTTAACCAGTCCATCACTACCATGACGGTCAGACTGGAAAACATTGAAGTAGGCCTAAAGAAAATTCTTGAAAACCAGTCTGGTCATACAAAAGGGGATTATACATAATATGGGTGTCTCTGGTACATTACTGCAATCTGGAAGTGTGAACCTGAACAATACAACAATAATAAAAAGGGCTAACTGGTGAAAGGAATATGGAAAAGGGAAATGGAACTAGGACACAGCTAAAATCCCTAATAACTAGGCACGATGCGACATTGGTCAGGGGAGAAGCGGCAAAAGAAAAATCTATAGGAAGAACAAGAAAATTACTCGGGTGATAGTCAAGTTTGTGACATAATACCAAGAGTATGGGTGATGCACAAAGGTCAAAATAGTACACAAATTTTAACTCTACCGCTGGCCCCTACACCATATACGGTAATCTCAGCTAATGTTCCAGTTCCTTTTTCAGGGAAAAAAGGAAAAGTTTAGGTCACCTTTAGCTAGAGCCACAAATCTATAATTTCATCCTTACGTCCAATCAAGGAAACATAAATCTAGGGCTGCCTGTTCCTTAAGGGAAGAGGACAGTATCGTGACTAATTGCAGGTGACACACTTTGATCCTGTATATCTTTTTTATTTTACTTCAATACTATATAGCCAAATTTGACATACACTGGTGAAGTGTTGTCTCTCTTTTTCACAGCATGAAAAATCATATCTGTGAAATTTAGTATCAGCGCAAATCCACCCAACTGCTGTGCAGCGATATACATCGTCATGTAGAACCCTTCACAACACAGGTGGACTTGTAATAGTATCTAAAGCAGCAACATAAAACAAAAACATGCATAAAAAAAAAAAACACACACACATGCCAAGCCATCAGATATACACGCTGTATATCAAGCACAAAAAGCATAGACAAAGTACAATAGCATATGTAAATAAGCGGTGACACACAACACCATTGCATGCACTTTATGCACTGTGAACCTGCAGCCCAAAACCCAATATTCAGGCCTGCTTAATTTGTCAGGCTTAAAATCCTCACCCTCCTTTTGACAGCAGATCACCAGTTAGTGGAGATTTGGCTGTCAAACACAACATACTGTGTCGCTTCTGACACACAGGACCAGCAGGAACAATTCATAAAAGGATAAAATGCAAAAATATGTAAAACGCACAAACATTTCTTTTCAAAAGAAGTCATAATAAAAAAAAAACACATCTTTTTCAACATACTGCTGACACTGCACATAACACACAAAATATCAACTGTAACCAACCATCTTTTGAAAACATGCTAAACCACCTTAATTTTGACTTCCCAAAAACTCTTTCACAGACACTCTCGGTGTCCCGTGCGCCAACACCCTTTGAGGCCCTGCTTTTCCATGCAATGATTTCTCCATCTGTTTACACTTATTCCTAACTCCCACCTCACTGACCTTAAGGTCAAAATCTGCCTTGCGGGCTCCTCAGCCCTCTCCCTCTTCCTCACTCTAAGGCTGAAAAAGACAAAAAACCTTCCCAACTCTTTCTAACCTGCAATAACCAACCCTATTTAAAAACACATGATATATAAATTACTCCTGTTAGGGGCTACAATTTATTTCTATACTTAGATTATTAAAACAGTTACTGTGAATAATTCGCAGAACATAATAACACACATACCAGTTTTCAGAACAAATGCTTGTTTGCAATGGTACTCATTTCATCAACCTTAAATGGATGAAGATCTCAGTTAGGTCCAGCCAAAGTTGAAACCTTCCACCCTGATATTAAACTCAAACCTCCGCACCGGGCACATTGGCTCACTGAGCCATTTAAAAGCAAACCCAAATGGGAACAACCTGCAAATTTGTATTATACCTAAATGTATGCATTTACTGAAGCCTAAAGCACTTTAAAGCTATTGTAAATGGCAAGAATGCCCACATTTTACCCAAATTCGACTTTGATATATGGGGCACTTAAAAATAAATATCCTATAGTTATGATACATATTAATCATCCTCAGAATGTTCTTTACAAATGGCAAAGATTGGACATTAGACATATCCATGCAAATCCTGAGAAAAATTAGTTTTTCACGCCTGCGCCAAGTGAAATTCTATATGCTAATGTCCTCATTTATGCAGTATAACATAACTTAAAATAAATTATAATGCTAGGAGGTCACAATATAAGTATTAAGCTTCATGAATAATAAAAAACGAATTTTGTAGCACTTATTTTTAATAAATATTTTGCTTAATTAATAATTATTTTTAATAAACCCAATCATTTTTGATAATTCCATATATTAAAGTTCTGTAATTCCTCGAATCGGACTTCATTTTCTTTTTTTCTGCTCTGTGCCACGTAGGCCTGCAAAAGTAGCCTGGCGAACAAGGTGGCCTGGCCTCCCCAGTTCATGTACACATTAACCAGGTTTACTCTGAAATGACCTGTAAATAACTGACCTCTTCACCTGAAACTGACCTCGCAAAGCCAATTTCCCTGATTGATCTTTATCTGAGATTGCCAATCAATGTTCAAGACATCGTTAACTTTTTAGTTTCCTTGCACATGCCTTATCTTGCTTCAGCATCTGTTACTGTTTCTTTTTTTTTATACTTCTTCATTACATGGGTTAATTATTATTTAGCAATAGAACCAAGAATATGCTTAGAGAAATGCTTAAAGAGAGGAAAACCCTTAATTGAAATGTCTTCCAATAATGAACCTTAGCTTTGGAACCTTTTTAAAACAACATTCTGAAATGCAAAGTTTCTCCCCTGCAACTGAGGGTAAAGTCCTGGCTGAATAAATATTCCTGTTTATTTAGCTTGTCTCTCAGTGTTTGTAACATGAGCACGGTGGCTGTCTATTTAAAACTAAAACTAAGACATTTCAAGATTCAAAATGTGTGTGCAATACAGCAAGATCCAATGTATTCAGATGATGTGTTTGCCTGTTAATATCTAATACAATGTATCTAAGGAAAATGCTGGAAGTTTATTTATTTTTTTGCAAAACACCCAATTTCGTTTTTGGGGGCTTTTTTATTCCTAGTGAATGTGAATTTTAATTTTATCTTTTACGCATTGTACATGTGCATAATTGCTTACTTCTATAAACTAAATAGCAGCATATAGCTATTTTAGCATATCACATGGTTCATTTCTAGATTTTTATTTCATTTCTAACTAATATTAATTAACTAACATTTTGCATAACAAACTGAAGACAAGAAGAAAGACCGCAAACACATATTGAGCTCATTTCAGACATACACAGAAAGGGGTCAAACACTCAGGACACACAATACGGCGCACTTTAGCCATTTATTTCATGAATAGCGCCATCGCTATTCACTTACAGAAATTGCACTAATGGGAAAACCACATAGACATTTGAACACACATTTAACCCACAAATCAATACTCAGGACAAAAACGAAGGACAGCCCACAGACTGCACTGAAACCAAACCATTTGTAAATACTAGTTGTAAGTCATATTTACAAGAAGCGCTTCTCAATTGTGTTACAAAAGACTGTAAAAACAGCCCAACAGACTGATGTATGTCCAAGAAGCGAAAATACACTCAATTCACTAGCTTTGGCTAGCAGAACACCAAAAATCGCTCTGCATATCTTCATTCATAAAATGGCACAGAACAAAGGATCCTTGTATGTATTATGTCCATATTTTAATTCCCTGGGGATACAGAATCACCAAGGAAGAAATATGTTTGTATACCTAAACCTATTTAGGTATTCCTTCTAGGAGAGCCGGCTAATTAATTTCACATCACACTATGGTACCTTCCAAATAAAGCAACACATTCTTCGATGTGAGCTTTGAAACAGGCATGCCAAAAATATTGCAGAATATACAATATTATAATCAAAGTAGTGCTTAATGTACTTTTCGTACGTGCACCGTTCAACAAAACCAAATAGAGAAAAATCTCCTCATTACCTGTCTACACAAATTGCAATTTGCATATCAAATCCATACAAATCAAAAGTTGGCTAACACAAATTCCAAAGTTCCAAAGCTACAGTAAGCGTTACTAAACTACCTTACTTTTACCAATCAAAAGGTTGTCCAAATTCTAACTGCCAAGTTCTAAATGACCTAACGGTCCTTTTTTAGAATACTCACGCCAAAAAGGTTCTCAGTCAGGAGTGACATCATGTGGAGGATCAAAATCAGGAAGATCAGAAATATACTGGGCTGCAAAGACAAAGAATCTCCAGAATCCTTGTGCACAGAGTAGTAGAGTCCCGCCTGTCCTCCTCAGTAGATTTCAGTCTCCTGACAAGATCACACCTTCAGAAAGTCACTTCTCTGATGAGGCCCGCGTTGTTGGGCGCCATTTGAAGAACTGTAATCTTCATTCTCAGGGGTCTCACTAATACAAAGAACTTGGCACAGAAGCTGAAATATGAAAAGACATCTTTATTAAACTTAATTAAGTGAGACTACGTCACACAGGAGCCTTAGCAACTGAATGAGGCAGTCTAAAGAGTACAGAACACAGAGGCATTTTATATGCTTAGGGTTACAAACTCAGCATAAAAGTAAGGGGCAGTCCTAGCTTTTGCAAGCATGCAAAAATACCTAATATGGACATACAAGATCTGCAAAATATTAGCCAATAGGAAAACATTCAAAACAAGGCATCATATATCCAGAACGTCCCCCTTACGTCGTGTTTCTGCCCAACCCATAAGTCAATCAATTACAGCACCTATAGGTCAATCAGTAATGGCAGAACATGTCTGTATGCAGTTAGGCCAGCTGGTGTCTGAGATTGATTTCAAAGCAAGGACAGAGGGGGGTTTTCAACAGTTGCAGTCCAAAGGGCAGAGACACTTCATGAATAGAGCAGCCTGTGTAAAGGCAACACAAAAATGACGACAAATGTAAGATGGAGTCAAAATTAAAAAAACTCACTTTGGTCATGCTTGGGTAACCTTTTGGCCTATTTCAGGTCTCATATCCTGATTTGAGGGTTTCCTCACTATTTTGTTCAGTGAATGAGTTGTATTGTTCCACTTCAGGCAATAGGGTCCTATTTTTCTGCTGCTTATTTCCGTAGCATTTGACTCTCAGCACTTGATGATAGTGCATGCACTTGCTCAACCCAATCGCTTACTACTCCCTGCCAAGTCATCATTCACACTTCCTCCTGGCCCAGTTTCTTTCTCAGCATTCATCCTTTATCCTACTCCATTCCTAACACCTCCCCAGGCAGACTGCTTCTAGCTTGGTGTCTCTCTCTTTCTCCCTCACGCTGCCTTGTGCATGATGTCTCTCTCCTCCCCTCCACTATTCACACTCTGCTTGCTGCAACTCCCCCCTCTTTCAATACCTGCCCTCAGCTTCACATTATTGCCTCCCAGAGAGTGAGGGCAAAGACCAGAGGTTTCACTTGCCATTTTTTAAATAGCTGTTCCTAAAAACAATACGGCTTGTCTTCGCTTGTATGTATGAGTGGCTGGTACCATCATACTGATGCTCCCTGGACTATGGAAACTTCAACTATCTGGCATAAGTTAGGTATATCCACCAGAGGGCATAGGCTGTTGTGCTCTAGTGATGATAAGAGAAGTTGTAGATCCGGCTCAGGTCACTCTCAGTGACCTGAGCCGGAGTGAAATCAGTGAATGCTTGGTCCACAAGTCGCTGTACACTTTCCCCGCAGTGAACACTTCTCACTGATGTATTGTCCCGCCCTCATAATGCGTTTATGTAGCACATGTTACTTCACAGAGCGGCAATGGACAACTGATACCCCAAGTCAGTGTATCTCAATGTATTAACCTCAGATAAATTGAAGGCTGAGCTTTTCGCACTCGTGTCAAAGCAGTCTTGTGCAGCTTGCCCATGCAGCACGTACCTAACCACACACTCAACACACATTCATCCATAACCTTTAATAGCTATACTGTGTGCCGAAACATGTTGCCTTTAGAAGGCATTACAGTGGAATACTAATTTCCCTTATTTCCTTTCATTATATTTAATCTTGTGATATGAAGATTAGAGTAAAACATACTCTACATATTTTCCACTACACAGTTTTATGCCAAGTTACCACTCTGGTGAAGCATGATCTTCACCTTAAAAAGAAGCTGCTTTTGAAGGTTTGTTCTGTAGAATACACTTGTTCTAACTGTCTCCCTTTGGACCATATTCCACAGGTAGGAGTGGACTCGATGATGAAGAATGCCACACAATGTGGGTGAGAACCCAACATCCTTAGAAAGGGATTTCCCTGCTCTATGAGGCAGAGGGTGGAACCCCCAAACCAATACATCCTAATCAAGGCGAACTGTATTTGAACAATATAGGTGCCACTGTAAAGACTGCAGTCCTCTAGGTGTGAGTGTCTTAAGAGTCAAGAAGACACACAACTGGTCCCAATACCTCCTCTCTGTATTGCCACTTCTCTTAGACTTTTTATGAGAAATGATATAAGCCATCTACTACATCCCTACTTCTACATACAGAGGCAGCAGTTCATCACTGTACTTTAAAAGATCAAAAAGAAATTAGCACTATTGCTGTGTAGCTAAAAAGCAGTGGCACTCAATTCCAACTATATTTAAAGTAAAATGGAGTCTCTGTTTAGAAATTCTATATTTGTAAGTCAAAGACCATTATTATGAGTTAGGCGGTCGGTGGACCGCTGTATAGGCGGTCCAACCGCTGCCAGTCTGATGGTCTGACCGCTGTATTATGAGTTCAGCGGATTGTTATTGCAAAGACCTCAGTTGAATCCCCGACACCGTCAGCACACCGCAGACTGCCGGGGTCATGGTCAGGAAAAAGCAGCTGCTATAGGGCGGTACAGAGGAGTTTAGCTGCCGTCTGCATTATGAGTTGGCTTTCTGAAGAGCTGACTGTGACACTGGGACCGCCAGCTTCAAGTTGGCGGAAACAAAGGATTTGAGGTATATACTCAACCCTTTCCTGTTCTTCCCATCAGAGTTCTACATGGATCCCTTTCTTCAGGTCCCTGCTTCACAGCAGCATCTTCACCCCAAGGATTATCACCCTGTTTGCGGCCCTATACAGATGAGTCCTTTTTGTGCCATATACCCATTGCCTGGACTGCCCACATATGGGCCAGATTCTTGCAATGGGTAGATGGTATTTTACCACATGTATCATGCATATGTTTGCATTAAATACTTTTGCAGCTGAAATGGTCACACAGGCATCAATACATCTGGAAAAATAATCACCACCGCTGCAAGATTTCTGCAGCCACACTGCAGCACCATAGTAAACACATAATATGGCGGTCTGAAGCCCATAAGCGCTGGGGTCTTGTGGTCTACTGGCAGCAGCGGCATTCGGGTGGTCGGACCGCCAAACTCCTAATCAAGCCTTAAGTTTTGTGCACAGGCCACTTCCTCTCATCATCCTCTTTGTTTCTCTCAATCTCTCACATTACATTTTGTCCTTCTGTTTCCTATAAGGACATTCTCATGGACATCAATTGTGTCCTGAAAATTAATTCACCAAAATGGAAGGTAGTGCCATCACGCATTCTTTGGCCTTGGCGACAATAAGAACGCTGATACTGTTTCTCACCCTTTTCTCTTCAACAGACTTGCTGCTGAGATGATAGAGAAGGGCCCACAGTGAAAACTGTAAAAGCAAACAGGGTTATTGGTGCCTGCTTTCCTTTTCTTTTTCCTGTGGCTAGCTTTATGATGCCTGAAAATGGAAAACGCAGGGGCAGTGCTGGAACGTTTTTACCGTTCATATTGCGGTGCCTGATTTCCAGGCACCGCCATGGGAATAGCAAAGAACCGCTGACTGTATTACGAGTTACACATTTGCAACTCATAATACAGTCGGCAGTGCTTGTGCAGGTTTGGTGCAGCAGAGGCGGCATTGCACCATCGCTGCTTCACCAAAGTTGTAAGCAGGCCCTTAGTTTCTAGCTCAAAAATTACCTGTGATTACCATCTCTTGAGCTAGAAGCTAGAATACCGCTGGACCTCTATACAAAGGATGAATTTTCACATTGATTCTGCAGTGTAGTGTGCTTCGTTCAGAGTACGGGCGCTTCTTTTGGGATATATACAAGTGCTTCTCTCCACCTAAACTTAGGAACAACCCAGAGTTCTCTGCATCATTTTTTGCCTAATTTATGCGGCACTGTAAGCCTGAAAGGGTATTTCTTCGACCTATACTGGGAGCTCCCTTGTGTCTGGACAAAGCTAAACCTCTCTGAAGAGCTATGATGACAGCAAACTCGGTGTCAGGGCAGGGTTGCTTGTATTCATTCCTAGTTGGCTTCAATGGTATTTTACCAATCCAAAACTGTAATACTTTGCCTGGAGGGGTATAAGGCTTTTGTCAGTTTACAGCCCGACGTGGATGGCACTTTGCTAATCCTATGCTTAAAGACTTTGCTGTAGGAATGGCAGAAGACTTTGTCCATTTCCAGCTAGGTGTGGATGGCAGTGTGCTAATACTATGCTTAACAACTTTGCTAGAAAAACAGATATTTGAGGTAAGAAAATTCAGAGTATCACTGCAGTTGTAGGGTGCTCGCTACAGGAGCTGCTCTCCACCTAAACTTGGGAACTACCCAGAGTTCTCTGCTTCTTTTTGCATAATTTATGTGGCACTCTAAGCCAGAAAAGGTATTGTTTTGACATATATAAGGATTGTATAGATATTAATATGAATACATTTTTTAATTCATTTTACAAATTATATAGATATATATATATATATATTTACATTTTATGTTTGTATTCATATGTGGTTTGGTTGAGGGGTATTTTAAAATAATGTTTTTTAATTTAATTAGGATTTTTTATTATTATTCTAACTCTGTAATTAGTATTTTAAAATGTAGTATTTTATTTTTGTATAAGTCAGAGTTTTTGGTTGTTGGGATTTATAGAGTATTGCGTGGGAACAATTTTCAAATAAGGTTTTTATTTTTGTTTCATTTGTTTAAATTTGATAAATTATTTTGGTTTTTTAAATTATTTAAAAATATTTAGTGTTTTTTTCAGGTTAGGTTTGATAGGAGTTTTGGGTGGGTACTTTTTCAAATGTATAAATGTTTATTTTAATGTTCATTTTTTATAGTATTAGTTATGGAAGTATTATTGAATCATGTTATTTAATAATTAGTGCAAATTAACAATCATCTTTAATATTTTTTAAATGTTTTAATTAATATAAATTATATTTTAACATTTTATAATTGTGAATTCAATTATTGACTTCATTTAAATATATATATTGGACACTGTTGGCCTTATTACGATGCTGGGCGGACACAGTTGCGGAATCAGGACCGACTCACCTCCAGTCGGCAGTCCCAACCGCAACATTACAATGCGACCACACATGGTGTGGTTGCATACTCCAATTTCTCTATTGGAGCTTGTGCTACGTACGGTTTATGGCCGCAGCACAACCTCCCATAGAGAAATGGGAGCCTGTGTGGGTGCCTGCCACACCATCTAGGGGTCAACAGGGGGGCACCATAGATGCCCCCTCGGACACCAACTGGAGGCTGCAGAGAGAAAGGGGCCTGCTAGGGGCCCCTAAAGCCACTTTCTGACAGGCTTTCCATTTCGAAAAGCCCAACATTGAAAGCCTTTTGGAAACCGACATCGTAATTCCTACCTCCGAAACGCCATCTATAGGGATTACATTGGGGTGTCCGACTGGGGGACAGGTTCCTTGAGCCCGTCGGAATCCAGCCGGAATGACTGTCCAGTTCAACTTTCGACTGCCTCCACCGTCCACCGTAATGAGGCGGTCGAAAGTGAAACCTGTGATGAGACTCAGAAAGCCTCCGACCTGTTGTTGGAGGCTTTCCGAGTCTCATCGTAATGAGGCCTTAAATTGCTTTATTTATTATTTGTTTAATTGATCATTTTGCTATTTTATTAGTTCATAATAAATGACTGATATTTTATTATTTTATTGATATTTATTTCCACCCATTTTTTCATTTTTTTGCTGTCTTCTGAGGGACAATAGCAAGTTTTTCTTTTCTTGAGTGCAACATTTTTCCCAGTGTTCCTTAGTTTAGCGAGGGAATAGTAAATTTGGTCCTCCTGAAGTTCAACACTTACCCAGTTGTTGCTTTGTTTGGAGTGTGAATAGTATCTCCCACCTTCAGAGCTCAATGATTTCTCCATGCTGCTTTGTTTGGAGTGGGAATGGTAAATCTCACCCTCCCCCCGAAAATACACAGTCCAAAGCCTTCCCCGGTGTTGCTTTGTTTGGAATTGGATTAATAAATTTGACCCCTTTAGTTTGGAGAGGGAATAGTAAATATGATGCATCACCCCCAAATAAATATGTTTAATACTTTAAAAACTTAAAAATAATACTTTTTGAGTCTAGTTTGAAAAATGTTTTACCTTTTTCTTAATTGATCTTTTTTTATGTAAACTGTTATGTTTTTATAATGTAAAAAAGTAAAAAAAGTTTAACTATATTATGTTAAAATATATATTTGTAATACATTATTACAAGATGCATTTAAGTCAAAGTGGAGAAGTGTGGCTCAGGGGTTAGAGGCGGCAGACCCGGAATCTGAGATCGTTCCTGGACCTGCCCCGGCGGGTCTTGGGCTAAAAAATTCCACGGACTCGATAATTCTCGCCCCGGTGCCTCCTCGACTCACGGGTTCACACTCTGCGACTCTGGGCAACAGCTTGCTTAATCTCCACAACGGCCCCTCACGGCGGGATGCCTGACTTTCACCTTGTGGATACCCTGCTATCTCACAGGGGAATATCAGGAAGGGTTCCCTAAGCAAGTGCCGGGAAACCCACTGCGGGTAGCTGTGCGCTATATATATATAAGCTCAACTACATTCACATATATCAAAACTATTTTTTAAAGTTGTGCAATTTCTAAATGTTAAATTAATACATTTTTAAATTATATCACTGATATATTTTACAATATACTTTGTTTTTTTATATTTTATTAATTTAACATTACATTTAAAATTATATATTTTTTTAGATATTGTTTACTTTAAATATTTTTGTATTATTATATTTAGGATTCTATATTTCTGTTACTTTAATGATAAGTATAGGGTTGATAATATTTTGGTAACCTATATTTCAACATCAATATTATAGATGTTATTATGTTTTAATGAGCTTTAATATAATGTTCTACATCACGACACACAAAGCTGCCAAATTCAGTATAACCACTAGACACATTGACACAAATACTCTCATACACATATTAGGCTGGTGCCTCTAAAAGGAGCAGATTAAGTCATATGACAGATGTATGCCTTCGAAAGGCCAGTACTGATGGGCAAAGCTACTTACGTATTAGTCTTCTTCTTCTGAAATCCATGTAGGTCTGTGGCAGAACCATTAACTTGACTTGTTGCACTTGTGCCTCACAAAGTCCAGTAAGTCTAGGACCTAGTAATCAAATATAAAGGTTGTGCCATTTGAGAATCCAATGATGCTTAAATAGCTAGTTACGAGTGAGGTGGTTATCTCTGAAAGGCCAGTAGGGCTGGGTAGTGGCACATTTTGCAGATGATCTGTAGTAAACAGTCAAACAGTGATTTCTGAAATGGATCAATCGGCAGACCAATATCTAGCATATTTACTATACTAGTGTTTTATTGAAGTACTCTACCGTACCATGGCACTAGCACCATGTCAATTTGCTTACATATTATTTAAGTGTGGCTTTGCTCTATGCCGTAATGTAAACCGATTATCATCTAAGTTGCCATCTTTCCCTGTTAGTGTGGCTTTTCATTATGCCGTAATGTAAACCGATAATCACATATATATAGCCTGGGGCATTAGATTGTGTGATGACTTTCCCGCTGGCTACACTTTCACTCCGCTCTACTCTAAATTTACTCTACTCACAATTTCTTTCCTGGTGCCCACCAGCGTGTGACCAAGCTTCAGCTTATTTTCAGAATACACTCCTGCAAACTAAAATGCCACGTGGTTAAGGCTAAAACCGAATCAAAGTCATCGAGTTAGTGCCAGGTTTCTCTTTTGGATCCATGCTTACCCCTGACCAGGAAGCTATATTCTGTTTGAGTGACTGTGCAAGCAGAGTAATTCATACAGCATTTGAACGTTAATGGGTTGTCTAGGGCATGATGACTCCTTGAAGGAAGCATGTTTAAGTGGGCGGGTGGGATGATAATGCAAGAACAGATTGAAATTCAGATTCTGACTGGAATGTTGTGTTAGACCTGAGAATCATGGTGTGTTATTCCCCCAAAGGTTTTGCCTTCAATGACTGTTTTTTCTGAACTCGTTTTTACTAGCATTAGAACTTTGTGCATTTTACCCATGCTAACCAGTGCTAAAGTGTTTTCTCCTAAAAATATGGTAAAAAAGACCTCACCTCATTGACACATTTAATTTACTTATAAGTCCCTAATAAATGGTACTACATGGACCCAGGGCCTGAAATTAAAAACTACTAATAGGCTGCAGGACTCATCTTGCCACCCTCTGACGTAGCCTTTTAAAACATGTCTTCGGCCTGCCACTGCAGCATGTAGTGCAGTTTTTTTAACAGCCATTTCAACCTGGCAAAATAAACCTTTTGCCAGGTGTAAACCTTCCTTTTGATACTTGTAAGTCACCCCTATGGTTCACCCTGAAGACTCAAAGAGTATTTAAAAAGCAGAATGTATGTTTAAGTTATACATGTCCTGCCAGTGAAAAAATCCTAAAGTTGTTTTCACCATTGTAAACCATATCGCTCACATTGGCTGAAACTGGGTTAAATTCTTTCAATGAATGAATGCTAACTTCAATTTGGGAGTAGATAGAGAAGTGATGTTTACACTCAAATGAATTGTAATTCAAAATCCTCTTTAATCATAGAGTCGGATTTTAGATTGTAATTTTGAAAATGACACTTTTAGAAACTTGGCATTTTCATGCTCAAAGGTTTCTGAAGTCTTTCTAGGAGTTTTTAGCTGTCTGGGCATGTTATTTGTTCCCCTGTCAAGGATGTGTATTGGGCCCAGACAGTGAACAATTGGACCTGGTTGTAGCTGGGAGAGGGTCTTCCTGGCAGGGTGTCTGGGGAAGAGCTGCACCCTGTAACCTTCCCTGGTTGTATTTCAAAGGACTTTTCCCACAGTACACATAAATGAACCTGCCCTGCCCTTTTTCACCCAAGACTGTTTACAGCATGGACCAGGAGAAGAACTGAAAATAACCAGTTTTGAGGGTAGGCCAGGGAATTCTCCACACAAACGATGGCTCCAGGTATAAAAAAAGAGGACCTTCAGAACCACTACTCAGAGAAGACCTGGACTTGTAGAAGATTCAGAAGAAGGACTGCCCTGCTGCCATAAGGACTGTCATGCTGCCTGAAGAAAGAAGATTGGACCTGCTTGTCTTGATCCCTTACTAGGGCTAACTAGAGTGACTTCAAGGGTCAGTTATCTGACTTCCTGTGTGAGCCATAGGAACACAACAAGCTTCCAGAGTCCTTCCTTCAAATGCCCAGCAGACCAGCACTAACTGGACTTCCCAGAACATGCCTGAGCCCTGCTTCTGGCCTCTGCGGGAGTGAGTTCTGAGCACTAAGCAGTGCCTCCCGGTCCTGCACTCTTAGCTGGCATCAGTGAGAGCTCCTCCTGAAATGAAAGGTAAATATCCTGAATTATTGGGCTACTTGCAACCACAACTCAGAGTGTTCACACCAAGACTCTGCCAACTCCACCAACCACTAACATGAAGTTCTTTTGAGACCTGCTCTTTGCGACAACAGCAACCGCTTACTTTGACCGGCAACATAAAACCTGCACTTTGCGCCGACCGCAATATTCTGCAACGATCCTTCACTGCGAAGCTCCAGTGATGACCGGATCTCCATGCTATAGTGACAACTGTACGGTCAACCTGCTCTTCAAGCCGAAAACCTCCTCCTTGCAGACTCCTGAAACATGAACAGTACTTTTCACTCTGGACTTGAGAAAGTAACTTTTCAGCAGGACTAACCTGGTCCTTGTACCCAGCACATGTTGCATCACTACCAGCCTGAACTTTCCCCTGCTCCAGCACGACCAGATAACCAAGAGTGGCGCTTTCTGCTTCTTGGCACTATTTTCCTAAAAGCTTTAAAATTCAATATCTCTGTTTCTACTGATTGGATTTTTGTCATTCTGGTATCATTGTATTTTTTTTAAAGGTGAATTGGTTTAGATTATTCTTGTGTTTTCACTTTTTAATTTTTAATTTCGTTCGTTCTTTCTTTTTTAAAACAATTTTTATTAGCCTTTTTCAAAAGAAACATAAACGGATAAGCAGATCATAGCAGGAGCCATACATTCCATTGTGTTGCAGTGGCATAACCAGTACATTCTTCTTCAAGGAGAACTTGTCCTTATTATCAAGCTAGTTCTTCAGAGCATTCTACTAGGTCTAATTACAAACATCCTGTTGGTTGCTAATTATATAAACTTGAACAATTAATGTGTTTCCCCCTCCCCATCGGGTCATGTTAGTCTTTCAATGTCAGTACCAGTGTCCAAGAGCTTGATCTCTATCTGTGTAGTCCATGTGGTTATAGCATTCTCAGATGTTGGGGAAGCTCTGTGTACCTCTACAGTCTCTGGTCCATCCAAACCTGTTGGAGTCTCATTCTTTTCTTCCATAGGGAGGTCGTCCATCTCTGTTAGGTCAGTGATCATGTACCATTACTCGTGTCCTCATCTAGCTTATCAACCCTCCTGACTTTCTTCATTCTAATTAAATCCACCGAGGCCCATTTGTGCATGTCTTTGGTCCAATTCTCCACCACTGGGGGGGGGGGGGTGTTGGACTCAACCATCTAATGTCTATCCGCCGTTTGGCTAACACAAGCCCCAATTGAAGGAACTTCCTAGTAAGTTTCTTTTCTTTGGGCGTAGGGAGAAGCCCCAGTAACACCCCCTTGACATTATGTGGCACTGCCCAGCCCATGACCCTCTGCAAGCACTGTATCACCTGCCCCCAATAAGGTGTCAGGTCAGGGCAGCCCCAGATTCCAGATAAAGAAAGTGAGCGTCTACTCGTCTGCATTTCGGGCAACAGGAGGACCGGTCCGGGAATATTTTATGAAGCACTCGTGGGGTCAGGTACGTTTGGTGTACTATATTATATTGTGCAAGTTTGAATCTAGCGTTGGAGCTAATTTGTTCGAACCCCTTGTGTACCCTACTTCACTCCGCCTTCTTTAAGGGGTCCTCTAATATAGCGTCCCATTTGGTCTAGATAGGGAAGGGATCGGTGGGGAGGTCTTCCCTGAGTGCTTTATAGATATGGGAAACCAGTCTGTGTCCTCCCGACAGGGTGTTTATTGCCTGTAGGGTTGCTGTGACTATAGGTTCCTGCGGAAAGTTCGCCACAGCTCACAGACCACCGCAGAGATTTTTGCGTACTGTAAGTATTTCCCTTTGCCAAGCTCAAATAAATTTTCCACCTCTTTCCTCGTCAGGAATTTTTGGGCTGCATATAAATCCCCCATCATTTGACATCCTCCCTCAGTCCATTTAGCGATGGACATACTTTTTCCTATCTTTTTGAAAGGGTGCACTGCCCACAGCGGGGGTTCGGGAGCATAAGGGCCTTTTTCACTACCGTTTTTATTGCTGCTTCGCATGTTGCGTATTGAATGATGTATGGCATATGATCTGGTACTCCGGCCCACAGCATGAGGAGTTCATGTGTGCCCTCTAGCAACCGTTTCTTCTAATTATACCGGTCATCCAGCCAATGCACCGCATGATGGAGCTGCGATGCCATATAGAAAAGCCCCAGCCAAGGGACTTCAAGTCCTCCCTACTACCATTGCCTCTGCAGTGTGTCTAGTTTGACTAGCTTCCTCTTTGATCCCCACATCAGCTCCACCATTAGACGCTCCAACCATTGGCAATATATTCGCGGGATTCGATAAAGTGAATTGTGTATGACATACAAACAGCCTGGCAAGATCACCATCTTAGAAAGCGCCACTATACCATCCCTGATAGGGGGAGTTCTTTCCATAAAGCTACAGATCTCTGGATGCCTCCCACACCTCCCCATAATACTCTCCAAAAAGTTGGATTGGTATGTACTAATTTAATCCCCAAATATCTCACCCCGTCGCCCAACCAACGCATCCCCACCTGTGGCAGCTCAGGCTCCTTCTTTCCATCCAGATTACCCATATGGAAGAGTTTAGATTTCCCTGGGTTGAGATGCAGTCCTGACACCTCCCCAAACCTCGTTAGCTCTCTAGTAAGCGCCGGTACCGCGTCTTCAGGATGTTGGAGATATACGAGTGTGTAATCTGCATATATAGACACCACATGATTGGTGTCCCCCAGCTGGATACCCCACTGCCCCATTCATGTCCTGAGGGTGATCGCTAAGGGTTCCATCTCAATGGAGAATAATAGTGGGTACAAGGGACATCCCGGTTGTAGCATAAAGCTATCTGACACCTGACCATGAAGACGTACCCTGGCCGTGGGTCTAGTGTAAAAAGTTTTTATCCGCACAATATATGTATCACCTAGTCCCATCTTTTGCAGCATAATCACATATAATTCCATTCTACAGAGTCAAAGGCCTGTGGTATGTCCAGTAAGCTCAGTGTCCAGTTTTCTGCTTCCAGGTGTGGTGCATGCCAGATATGTGCAAGCCTGCGCAAATTGTGACTAGTGTTCCATCTCGGGATAAACCCGGCCTGATCCGGATGGATCAGTCGGGAAATGTACGGTAGGAGACGAGCTGCCATAATGCCACTCAAAATTGTGGCATCAATATTCAGGAGAGATATGGGCCTGTAGGATTCCCGGGAAAGTGGGTCTCTGTCCGGCTTGGGGATCATAGACACCTTTGCTTCCAACATAGTCTTTGGGAGCTCCCCGCGATTCAAGTCCTCATTATATACATGAAGGAGACGTGTAGCCAGATGTGGGGCAAATTGTTTATAAAACTCAGCCGGGAGGCCGTGGCTCCCGGGGCATTTCTCAAACTTCAACTTTTTAATGGATGCAAGCACCTCCTCCCTCGAAGTCGGTGCCCCTAGAACCTCTGTGTCCTCCTCTTCCAAAGTGGGGAGCGTTATGCCCTCGAGGAACTCCTGTAAGGAGTGTGCACATACCCAAGAATCAGTTGTGCACGTGTTTTTTAAGTGAGTCGCGAATTCCTTCAGAATTGCACCCTGGGTATCTACCATATTTCCGTCATCATCTCTCAATTGTAGGATAGGTGAGTGCTCTGTTTCTGTCCATAGTAGTCGTGCAAGGAGCGCCCCCGACCTGCCCTCCCTATGTGCAGTCTGTGTCTGTATGTGGTGTACACAAAATTTTCCAGCCTTGTCCAGACTTCGAGTAACTCCTCCCGAACTCGTGTCCAATCGGCCAACTGGGCAGGCGTCTTATACATAGTGTTATCTAATCTCTTGAGCTGTTTCCCCAGGGTCGTGATATCATCACTCAGCTGACGCCTCACCCCATATATGGCCCTCATGCACCCCCCCACCCCACAGGATCTTCCTTCATGGCCTACCATTCCGTAGATCTGTGAGTCGTTGACCTCCAGGTATCTGTAAAGTAGAGTTGCAGGGCCTCTTCTACAGTGTGTGCATTCGGGGGGGGGGGGCAGTAAGAGCCTTGGCTCTTAGTCACCAGAGCGGAATGGCTGGTTGACCAGGCCTGCTTTTGAGAGTGAGTAGTAGCGGGTCTGAGAGGTAGCGGGGCAAGTATGATATTCCCTACGTGTTGGCAGACAGACCAGCTGTGAAGCAGCAATGATCTATGCGGGTAAATGTGTGGGCCACCTGGGTATAACAGGAGATTTCTCTTTTGACGGGGTAACAGGACCTCCATTCGCCCCTGAGCTGCATGTTCTGCATTATTGTGACTAGTGACTTTAACATGCGAGGCTTGGTATTATCTCTGGGGGTTCCCTGTCCAGCGCAGCATCGAAGATGCAGATGAAGTCCCAGGAAAAGATAACTTCGGCCCCTATGTATGGCGTTGCCACTTTTAAAAGCGATGGGAAAAAGCCAGGACAGTCCGAGTTAGGGGCGTAAACATTAAATATGCAAATTTCCTTGCCCTCCCATGCAAAATACCAAACCTCCCATCCGGGTCCAGGGCGTGATGTAAATATTGAAAAGGCACCCCAGGCCCCACCCACACCAAGGCCCCCATTCGACGCGTGACTACGAGGTGGTGTACAATTGGCCCCTCCACTGTTTCCGTATACTCGGGATAGTGTTCCCCCAGACATGTGTTTCCTGCAGCCCAGCAATTGCTATTTTATATCTCCTCAGAAATGCATGCGCTGTACGGCATTTCTCTAGTCCCGCCATCGCCTGAACATTCCAATTAAGTACCTTCGGTGTTTGTACTGACATGATTGCGTTGTTGTGTGTGAATCATTTCTGTCTCCCTTCACCACTGAGGTCCAGTACGTCCTCCCGACGTCCTCTTGGTCCGGCGTCATATCAACAGGGTCTGGCACTGTCTCTGTGTCTGATGACTGCAAAGTGCCGTCCTGAAGGACTTTTATGCGACCGGGTTTCGCCGCCTCCCTGTTTCCAGCTGTCATTTCAGATGTCTACGACCCGTAGTGGGTTCTTTGCCTCTGTTGATCCAGTGGAGGCCGTGGAGAGTAGCGCCCGGATCCCTCGCATCCAACCAGTCGCTTGCCTCCTCCGGCGAGAAGAAGAACAGTATGTAGCCTTCATTTTTCACTTGAGGTTTAGCAGGGAACATTAGGCTGTACTTTAAATTCAAGTCCCGCAGTATCCCCTTGACCACGATGAATGTCTTCCTCTGCTCCTGCACTCTCTGAGTGTAGTCTGGGTACACTGATATAGAATGTCCTTAAAAAAGAAGCGCCTTCCACTACGGGACGAAAATTGCAAAAAACACAGTTGATGGACAGAATGTATTACAATGTCATACATTCACCCCAGTACAAGGATCTGGGCCTAAATCCATCGTTTTTTTGCACTCCACACCACCCTGGGTTAGACACTGGCTATATGCAAGGGTCAGAGCTGATTTGCATATAGCCAGTGTCTAACCCAGGGTGGTGTGGAGTGCAAAAAAACGATGGATTTAGGCCCAGATCCTTGTACTGGGGTGAATGTATGACATTGTTCTACATTCTGTCCATCAACTGTGTTTTTTGCAATTTTCACCCCGAGTGTGCTGGGTATGCTCAGACGTGAGTCCCAGGCTCTCCACACCACTGGAGTCAAGCTATCCAGGCTGATGAAGGCTGATAGCCAGAAACCGGTCCTTGGATGCTTGATTCCGGTCTGGGAAAAACATGGCTTGGTAGGTCGGACTGGACTGGTCCCATGAGGCACAGGGTCAGAGCTGATTTGCACATAGCCAGTGTCTAACCAAGGGTGGTGTGGAGTGCAAAAAAACGATGGATTTAGGCCCAGATCCTTGTACTGGGGTGAATGTATGACATTGTTCTACATTCTGTTCATCAACTGTGTTTTTTGCAATTTTCACCCCGAGTGTGCTGGGTATGCTCAGACGTGAGTCCCAGGCTCTCCACACCACTGGAGTCAAGCTATCCAGGCTGATGAAGGCTGATAGCCAGAAACCGGTCCTTGGATGCTTGATTCCGGTCTGGGAAAAACATGGCTTGGTAGTTCGGACTGGACTGTTCCCATGAGGCACAGGGTCAGAGCTGATTTGCATATAGCCAGTGTCTAACCCAGGGTGGTGTGGAGTGCAAAAAAACGATGGATTTAGGCCCAGATCCTTGTACTGGGGTGAATGTATGACATTGTTCTACATTCTGTCCATCAACTGTGTTTTTTGCAATTTTCATCCCGAGTGTGCTGGGTATGCTCAGACGTGAGTCCCAGGCTCTCCACACCACTGGAGTCAAGCTATCCAGGCTGATGAAGGCTGATAGCCAGAAACCGGTCCTTGGATGCTTGATTCCGGTCTGGGAAAAACATGGCTTGGTAGTTCGGACTGGACTGTTCCCATGAGGCACAGGGTCAGAGCTGATTTGCATATAGCCAGTGTCTAACCCAGGGTGGTGTGGAGTGCAAAAAAACGATGGATTTAGGCCCAGATCCTTGTACTGGGGTGAATGTATGACATTGTTCTACATTCTGTCCATCAACTGTGTTTTTTGCAATTTTCACCCCGAGTGTGCTGGGTATGCTCAGACGTGAGTCCCAGGCTCTCCACACCACTGGAGTCAAGCTATCCAGGCTGATGAAGGCTGATAACCAGAAACCGGTCCTTGGATGCTTGATTCCGGTCTGGGAAAAACATGGCTTGGTAGTTCGGACTGGACTGTTCCCATGAGGCACAGGGTCAGAGCTGATTTGCATATAGCCAGTGTCTAACCCAGGGTGGTGTGGAGTGCAAAAAAACGATGGATTTAGGCCCAGATCCTTGTACTGGGGGGAATGTATGACATTGTTCTACATTCTGTCCATCAACTGTGTTTTTTGCAATTTTCACCCGAGTGTGCTGGGTATGCTCAGACGTGAGTCCCAGGCTCTCCACACCACTGGAGTCAAGCTATCCAGGCTGATGAAGGCTGATAGCCAGAAACCGGTCCTTGGATGCTTGATTCCGGTCTGGGAAAAACATGGCTTGGTAGTTCGGACTGGACTGTTCCCATGAGGCACAGGGTCAAAGCTGATTTGCATATAGCCAGTGTCTAACCCAGGGTGGTGTGGAGTGCAAAGAAACAATGGATTTAGGCCCAGATCCTTGTACTGGGGTGAATGTATGACATTGTTCTACATTCTGTCCATCAACTGTGTTTTTTGCAATTTTCACCCCGAGTGTGCTGGGTATGCTCAGACGTGAGTCCCAGGCTCTCCACACCACTGGAGTCAAGCTATCCAGGCTGATGAAGGCTGATAGCCAGAAACCGGTCCTTGGATGCTTGATTCCGGTCTGGGAAAAACATGACTTGGTAGTTCGGACTGGACTGTTCCCATGAGGCACAGGGTCAGAGCTGATTTGCATATAGCCAGTGTCTAACCCAGGGTGGTGTGGAGTGCAAAAAAACGATGGATTTAGGCCCAGATCCTTGTACTGGGGTGAATGTATGACATTGTTCTACATTCTGTCCATCAACTGTGTTTTTTGCAATTTCCACTACGGGACAGCTGAAGAAGGTGATCTCGGTCTTGAAAATTAAATAGCTTCGCAATCATAGCCCTTCCGGGGTGCTATGGGCCGAGGTGGCGCCACCAGCACCCTATGCGTCCTTTCAATACTTAAAAATATAGATACTCGCGCTGCGGCCATTTCCTTTGTTATCCACTCCTCAAGGAACAGTTCGGCTGATGGGCCTTCCACTTTTTCAGGGAATCCTATGAATTGAAGATTTCCCCTTCTTGACCGTCCTTCAGAGTCCTCTGCCCTATCATCTAATTCTATGACTTGCCGCTTATGTTCCACCACCGTGGCACTGGGATTCTTGATCTCCATCTTTAGAGTGTCCACGTCTTGCTTGGTGACTGACACTCTGTCCGAGACCTTCCTCAATCACATCTGACACCATCCACTCCGGCTCCCCTACCGACCCCTGCCCACACCACATCTTCAACAAAGCCGGCTCCATCATCGCACCCCAACTCCGGAACATCATCAACAGCTTCTTCGCATCCGCCACCTTCCCGGAGAGTTGGAAACATGCCGAGCTGAGCGCCCTCCTGAAGAAACCCACCGGGGATCCCACGGACCTCAAGAACTTCCGCCCCATTTCGCTCCTCCCCTTTTCAGCCAAAGTCATCGAGAAGACCGTCAACAGACAACTCTCCGCCTTCCTCGAGACCAACTGATCCCTCGACCCCTCACAGTCCGGGTTCCAAGCAAACCACAGCACCGAGACTGCCCTCATCGCAGCCACCGACGACATCAGGTCCCTGCTTGACAACGGAGAAACTGCTGCCCTCATCCTCCTGGACCTCTCAGCAGCCTTCGACACCGTTTGCCACCGCACCCTGATACAGCGCCTCAGCAACACCGGAATCCAAGGAGCGGCCCTGGAGTGGATCATCACGTTCCTCGACGGAAGAACCCAGAGAGTCCACCTCCCCCCGTTCCGCTCCTCGGCCACCGAAGTCATCTGCGGCGTTCCGCAAGGATCCTCACTCAGCCCCACCCTCTTCAACATTTACATGAGCCCTCTCGCAGCCATCGCACGCCAAAACAACCTCAACATAATCTCCTACGCCGACGACACCCAGCTGATCCTCTCCCTCACCAACAACCCCGTCTCCGCCAAAGCCAACCTCCATGAAGGAATGAAAGACGTCGCGGAATGGATGAATATCAGCCGTCTGAAACTGAACTCAGACAAGACGGAAGTCCTCATCCTCGGACCATCTCCCTCCGCCTGGGATGACTCCTGGTGGCCCCCCTGCCCTGGGTACAGCACCCAAGCCAACGGACCACGCACGCAACCTGGGCTTCATCCTGGACTCCTCCCTCACGATGACCAAGCAAGTCAACACCATCTCGTCTTCCTGCTTCAACACCCTGCGCATGCTCTGAAAGATCTTCCGATGGATCCCCATCGAAACCAGGAAGACGGTCACCCAGGCCCTCGTCACCAGCCGCCTGGAGTACGGGAACACCCTCTACGCTGGGACCACAGCTGAACTCCAGAAAAGACTCCAGCGCATCCAGAACGCCTCAGCACGACTTATCCTGGACATCCCTCGCCACAGCCACATCTCTGCCCACCTGAAAGACCTGCACTGGCTCCCCGTCAACAAGAGGATCACGTTCAGACTCCTCACCCACGCACACAAGGCTCTCCATGACACGGGCCCGAAGTACCTCAACAGCCGACTCACATTCTACACACCCACCCGCCAGCTCCGTTCCGCCAGACTCACCCTCGCCTCTGTCCCACGAATCCGTAAATCCACCGTCGGAGGAAGATCCTTCCCCTACCTGGCAGCCAAGACATGGAACTCCCTCCCCACTCACCTACTGCTGACCCTGGACCATCTCTCCTTCAGGAAGCAACTCAAGACCTGGTTGTTCGAGCAGTAGCAACCCCCCCCCCCCCTCAGCGCCTTGAGACCCTAACGGGTGAGTAGCACGCTATACAAATTCTGATGATTGATTGATTGATTGATTGATCTCAGGAGGTTTAAGTCAATGGCCACCGCATCTCTTTTTTTAGTCATATCATTCCTGGTCGATTGAATTGCCTGGATGACATCCGGCAACGTAATAGCATCCACGGTCGACCGCTTAGCAGCCTATTTCCCGCCAGCAGAATCCTCTTCTCCAGCCACAGCTCCATGAGGGATGGGCTGAGCATAATTCAGGATTTCATTTGCCTGAGCCTTGGGTGCTTTATCCTTCACCATGGTTGCAGGCTAATCAGGTTGCCCCCCAATGCCCAATGTGACCCAAATAACCTAATCTCCAGCTCCTAGTTAAATAGTTCCTGAGGCGGTGCTAGGTTCCCCTTCCGTGTAGGCCTCCGCAGGCCACTGCAGTTCTGGCTGGTGTGCGCTCTTCCCCAGAGATATCTTAACGTGATCAAACAGCGTAGGCCCAGCCCCATCTCCGGGCCTCTCCTTATTGCCGCTTGCTAGCCGGCAATAAGGAGAGGCCCGGAGTGTCCAAAGCGGGAGCCCTCAGTTACCAGCCTCTCTGCTTTGCCCCCACCAGAGTGTCACACCCCGGGCCCAGGACACCGGACCTCCAGGCCTCAGGTCTTCACATTGTTCCGTTGTAGCCGTGCCAATTTCAGCCCCCTTTCTCGCCCTCTAGCAGGCCAATGTCCTCTCACCACTTCCAGAGACCTCGGGAGGGCACCCGACCGCCCCCCTCAACGCGCCCACCAGACAGCAGGGTAGGCGCACTTTTCTTTAGGAAATGTAGGCCAGTTCCCCCCAGCGCGCTCCAGATGAGTCAAGTGCTGCAACTTGATTCAGCCTCCAGCCCTAGTCTCTCTGCAGCTATAAATTAATAGCTTTTCGCCTCCTCCACAGGCCCAGGGGGCCGCCGACCACCCCTTATTACTGCACCTCTCAGACATCCAGGCCAGAGTGCTCCACACACAGCAAGGAGGACCACTCCCCCGGGCGCACCAATATAATCCAGTACTGTAGCCTGATCTTGGCTCCCGGTCCTGGCCCTGGCTCTCCGCTACTGCCAGTCAGGATGAGGTCAATCGCTTCACGGGGGTACAGGCTGGGGGTCCCCTAGTCACCCACCTGTCCTTCCGCCAGGGCTAGGGCAGACTCCGGGGAAGGCCCTCTCCAGGATCCCCGCTCGAGACTCCCGTCCCAGGGCTATCAGGTCTCGACTCTGCACTGCACCTCTCCGTGTGCCTGACAGCAGGTACGGCTCAACCCTCAATCCTCGTCCCTCGGATGGGGAGATGGCGGTTCTTTACCCCCGGAGGGGCTCCTGTGGTCCCACCTGCGTTGCAGCTACGGGCCAAGTTCCGAAGCCGGTCGTCCCGTGGCCAGTCTCTTCAGCCAGCAACGATGGCGCCGCCACCCCGAAGACTGCAACACCGTTTCAGCGGTCCTGGGGGCTTTATCCGACATACAGCTGCTGTCGGTGGCTGCGTGGGATACCATGGCACTGTAGGAATCCTGTAGGGCTCACAGTGGGGTAGCATATTGCAGGCATTTGCCACAATTAGGGCCGCTGTGCGGTGCTTGGCAGAAACACATCTACTCGGCCATGCTGGCTAGCCACGCCCAGGGTTGTGTTTTCACTTTATTACTGTTTCTATGCTGCATAAATACTTTACATATTCTCTCTAAATTAAGCCTCACTGCTTTGCACCAAGCTACCAGAGGGTAAAGCACAGGTTATTTCAGTGACGATTGTGGTTCACCCTGACACCCTGATGTGGTTGTTGCCTGAGTGCGGCTTCCACCCCTCTCAACTAACCCAAATTCCTACATGCTGCTAGTTAGAAATCTTATTGGAAGAACAAAATTAAGTATTTTTAATATTCTGGAGTTTAACAGCATATATTACTCTACCCTCTCTCCTAGTGACTGATCTGAAGCATGGACAAGCAAACATAGTTTGGGCAATAACCCTGCCACTATAACGTCAGCCTTTTGATTTGATGAAAAGTTGCTGTGAAAATTTGCAAAGGTTTTTGTGCAGCCTATCCGAAGGTCAGCTAGCCAATGAAAAATAGAAAAGGTTTGTTTGTGTGTTGCTATTTATTGTTGGCTGATTGGGTTACCTTCTCAAAAAGAGCGAGGAGAGGAGGAGTACAGACAGGGTTGTATGATAGAAGCACAAATGATTTTACCATGCGTGCCTTTACCACGCAGCCCAACCACAAATGCGTCTTAACCACTCATTCCTTTACCACAAAATGTTGTGGTATAGGCATGAATGGTAAAGGGTATGTGTGGGTATGGTCACCACTACCCTGCCTCCCCCAACCAACTCCCACTCCTGCTCTCTCTGCACTGTCCCTTAAACTACCCCAATCCCTTCCACTGCTCTAAAACCTACCCGACCCCCTCCAACACTAATAACTACCCCAACTATACATTCCCCTCACACTGCCATAAGGCCTAAAACCGTGCACCCTAACTTACACTGCCTTGAGCTTCTGTCCCCCTGTGCTGTCCCTTAAACTACACCAACCCCTTTCACTGCCCTAAAACCTATCCTGACTCTCGCCCTAAAAACAAACCCAACTACATATTACCCTCCCACTTCCCTAAGATCTAAAACCCTGCACCCTAACTTTCACTGCCCTGACCCCCTGCACTGTCCTTTAAACTACCCCAACCCCTTCCACTGCCCTAAAAACTACCTGCCCCAGTCTTACAAACTACCCCAACTACCCATTCCCCTCCCTCTGCCAGAAGGCCTAAAACCCTGCACCCTAACTTACACTACCCGACCCCCTTGATCCCCCTGCGCTGTCCTTTAACTATCCCGACCCTTTCCACTTCCCTGAAACCTACCACAACCGCCTTCAAGCCCTAAAAAAAAACAGCCCCACCAACCTCACAGGGTCGTCTTCCTGCTTCTGTTCTCCAGCAGCAAGACCGCGCACTGCCTTAACCACGCATGTGCGGGAGTAAGGCATATTCGTGTTAAGGCCAGCGTGGTGGTGCTTGCGTAGTCGGAACACGCGTGGTTCAGACCGTGGTGTTCCGACTGTTTCCCGTCCAGACAGCCATGTGTGAATCTGTCAGCTTGTGAAGAGACTGAGGAAGCCCAGCATGAGAATGGAGACTTTTCTTCAACATACCTTTAAGGTAAGAGACAGCTTCTGCTACTACAGCGCTCCCTAGACCCACAGAAGGGACTCTGGGAGCAGGCAGTACAGAATGCATCCTTTATGGGTCTATAAAGTAGGAGAGTCAGCAAAGGGAGCTTTCTGATTGGCTAGCCAGGTCCCAATATTCCATTCTGGGTGCTAATAAGTGTTACATACGACACTCTGATGTTCCTTTGTCAAAGGAGATCTCAACCCTATATACCTGGCATTTCCACCCCTATATCTCGGCTGGCATCACTCACTCACACATGGTAAGGCTGTACTATTAACACTCTTCCTGGAAACTCCATGTTGCACTAATTCGTGGCCATTTCATGTTTTAAGAAAGCGCCCTAAGCGGTATGTTTACTTGTTGGTCTGGATATCAAATCTCCCTTGTTGTTTCAAGACCTCATATGTCTCACAGCGCCTCCTCCCTCCCTCCCTCTACTAAATTTGAAAAACAGATTACAGCAATCCCCAGGCAGGTTTTGAATGTCTTGCAAATGAAGTGAAGCATGCAAATGTCCTCTCTAGAAGGATCCAATGGCATATGGTACTATCTAAGGTTCACCTCAAAAATGACATGCAATTTGTGAATAAAGATGAAGCGCGCTGCGTCAAGTTCGCCATTACTTAGAATTATAGCTGAAACATTTCGGATAGGGAGGAATAACAAAGACTGCATTGGCCAGATAGTAAACAAGGAAAAGCAACAGAGACATTAAAAAACAATGTAAAATTGTGATAGTTAAGCTGGGTAGTTCTTGCCTGGAGAACATTTACACTGTGGTAGGTAAATTGTAGGAGATTCAAAATCCTTAGATTAGGCTTCCTACATTTTGGATAACTGACAGCATCACATGAACCGTTAGAGGTTTTCAATCTTTCAGCGATACTAGTTGGATCATGTCATAGCTGACAATAGTTATTGCTTGAGCACGTATATAGTTCTGCAGTGATGGTATTTGAATCTGTGGCAGTATAAAGTGTCAGAAACTCTTAAATCTGTCTGCTGGAAATTGTTGATTGTTTGATGCTAGCACCATATTATCTATGGGTCTATAAATTCCATTGACCAATTGTAAGCTGCTGCTAATCTTCTGAAGTGAATGAAATGTCTCTTCTGGTACTTATGTATTATCTGTATGGTTTGGGTGTATATACCGACTTTTGGCATTATTTGAACAAGAGTGTTTCTGTTATGAAATGGGTGCAGGAGTTGCTGAATATAATGTTTTTTTGTTTTATTAACCTGTTTAGGAGTGTCCAAAAGGACAGCAGGACATTTGCACATTAGGAGCTGGCATTTCATGATGAAATCCCCATAGTTCACAGAGTAGCACAAAATACTTTCCATATTTTAAATATCTATTGGCCGCATTACAAGTTTGGCGGTCCGGGAGCAGGACTGCCCACTCCTCCCCTGCCAAACTTGTGGTTGAACCGCCCACAAGATTAGAAGTTTCTCCTATATGGCAGGTGGTTCTTTGTCTTTCCCACGGCAGTGCCTATGAAATAGGCATGGCGACAGGAACCTCAAAATCTGTACCTGCACAGCATGGACTGCTGCGGTCCATACTGTGCAAGTACTGGGGTGCATGCCCAGATGGAGGCACAACATGTGGCCCTCCGCATGCATACCATGGCCCAGAGGCAACAAGGGACCCTGTAGGGCCCTGCTTGTTTCCTCTCCGCCATGGTTTTAATGGCGGGCTCACCGCCATGAAAACTTTGGTGGCGAGGAAACTTGTAATAGAAGCAAGACCCCAACAGACCACCCAACCTTCAAAACCGCCGGCACCACACACCACCACTTCATCAGAACCACAAAGAAAACTGCCATACATAAATGTATCAACACCAACACACACAACAGCAAAGAACACTTCACTGTGATCAAAGAATTTACCAACCCCAGCTCGGATGTCACTGACATATCCCTAAGCCCTCACACCTTCTTCCACTGCAACATCACAGACATATATGACAT
The DNA here is from genome assembly GCF_964261635.1 of Lissotriton helveticus. NCBI lineage: Eukaryota > Metazoa > Chordata > Amphibia > Caudata > Salamandridae > Lissotriton > Lissotriton helveticus. Next base: position 234,509,342 of record NC_136070.1, on the reverse strand, counting down.
CTTCACAACGCAGGACCCACCCACAACCACCGCACCCAATTGCTCCAGATCCTAGCTGACCCTGCTCCACTGGATGACCCTGTCCACCAACTACACTTCACGGACCATGAAGACCATCCACTCAGGAGCCCCCTAGGATCCCTGCCCTCACCAAATCTTCAGCTGAGCCAGCGTCACCATCGCCCTGGAACTCTGCTGCACCATCAACTGCTCCATCGAGCCCGCCATCTTCCCTGAAGACTGGAATCATGCAAAGATCAACCCCCTGCTGAAAAAACCCTCTACCGACCCGACGGACCTCAAGAATAGCAGACCTATCTCTTTGCTCCCCTTCCCAGCCAAAGTCATTGAGAAGGTCATCAATGCCCAACTCACCAAATTCATGGAAACAAACCATATCTTGGACACCTCTCAATCAGGCTTCAGAAGTAACCACAGCACCGAGACTGAATGCCATGCCACAACAAACAAAATCTGCAATCTCCTCATCCAAGGTGAAACTACAGCCCTTATCCTCCTGGACCTCTCTGCCGCTTTCAACACTGTCTCCCATCACACCCTCTGCGCAAGACTCCACTATGTTGGCATCCGCAGCAAAGCCTTAGAGTGGATCCTCTCCTTCATTACCAGTTGACCACTGTTCTCCTCAGAACCTACAGAGATCAGCTGTGAAGTTCCTCTAGGCTCTTCCCTGAGCCCCACTCTCTTCAACATCTACATGGTCCCACTGACAGTCATCGTCAGAAACCATGGAATAAACATTGTCTCCTATGCCGACAACACACAGCTCATTCTGTCCCTTACCTTTGAGCCTACAGAAGCAAAGAACAACTTCCACAGTGGGATGAAGGCAGTCACCACCAGGTTGAATGACAGCTGCCTCAAAATCAACTCCGACAAAACTGAAGTCCTCATCCTGGGAACAACCCACTCTGCCTGGGACTACTCGTGGTGGAGCCCCCCCCCCACACCCACTGACCACGCACGTAACCTCGGCATCATCATTGACTCCTCATTCTACGGCTAAGCAGAAGGAGGTTCTTACTAGCTGTAAGAACCAAATTAGTTCCTGTCTAGATAATGACTGTGACCCAGGTTGCTTATTAGTCCACTTTGTCTCCATGAATAGTATTATTGATGGTATTTTTACTAAGGCCCCGTTATCCAATAGTGGTCCGAAGCAGGGGTGGTTTGATAAGACCTGTATAGTCGCCCTCCGAGAACTAAAGAAAGCTTTAGGTACCAAACCACGTGATAAGGAGGATATACAATACCTCAGGGCCAGATATAAAATAGCAATTAATAATAGGAAAAGGGTATTACAGACTGAGGCGTGGGATAAGTTGAAGGAAGCAGCCGAGACCAAAAACTGCAAACTTTATTGGGAAACAATTAACAGCCCTTTTCTCAATAAAGAAGATGTTCCAGAATTAACATCATATGTGGCATGCAGCGATTGGGTCAGTCACTTTTCAAAAATGTTTAATCCGGAAGGGTTATCCCTTGAGTCACTGTCACCTGAGTCTACCCCTTGGTTACCCCTTCCGTTGGGAATAACATTAGAAGAAAGCCATGAAGGAATTTCTATTAGCAAGGGAGGCAAGGCCCCTGGCCCTGATGGGGTCCCGCTGGATTTATACAAAGATGAACCAGTTCTGTGGGCTCCCATCCTGGCGAGGATATTTAATTGTGCGGCAGAAACTAATTTCCCTTCTACTTGGGGTCAATCGGTTATTATCCCCTTACACAAGAAAGGTAATAAATCAGAGGCCTCCAATTATCGGCCAATTTCATTATTGGACGCCTCCGTAAAGGTAATGAGTAGGATTTTGCTCAAAAGGCTAGAAGATTGGGCAACTGATTCAAATATTTTAACTAGAGTCCAATACGGCTTCCGGAAAGGTTTGGGCACATTGGATCAATGTGTAAATTTGGACCTTTAATTAATAAATATACTGTGGCTAAAAATGGCAACCTCTTTTTATGTTTTGCTGATTTGAGCAGCGCTTTTGATTTGGTTAACCACGCTATTCTTTGGGAGGTTTTGCTTGATGCAGGGGCACCGAGGGAAATCGTCCACTTCTTAGCTAGACTTTATGAAAAACTCTCCTGTAAAGTCCGCTATGGCACCCTAGGCGAATGTACCCCGTTTTTTAAAGTGTCTCGGGGCATACGCCAGGGATGTGTTCTGGCCCCGCTTTTATTCTCCCTTTTTATCAATGATGTCGACCGTTCCTTGGTTGACATCCCAGCAGACGCCCCCCTGATTGGTGGTAAACCTGTCCCGCTGTTACTTTATGCGGATGACGCTGTTCTTCTATCTCGAACACAGATTGGCCTCCAGCGTTTAATTGATAATTTTATGCAGTTTATCCAAGCTAGGAGGCTCCGAGTGAACAAAACCAAGACGTATGTTATGTCATGCGGTCAGGCAGCAAAGCAGTCAAAGCATACCTTTTTCCTGGATAAAGAAAAGCTGACTCATGTTAAGTCCTTTTGTTATCTAGGAATTACATACAATAATAGTGGGACCTGGACCTCGGAATTTGATTCTATTAGACTAAAAATGCTGCGCTCCACTAGCAGTATTTTTCGATTTGCCTCTAAACTTGGCTCACGAAGCATTTCAGACATGATGAACATATATAACGTTTGTTGTGTCTCCTCTGCACTGTATGGGGCAGGTGTATGGGGCCACAGCGAGGGTACATCCCTGCAGAAGGAGGAAAATAAGTTTCTAAGGAGGTTGTTATGTGTTCCCCCTTCTGCCTCTGTTCAACTGATCCCCGAAGAGGTCGGGGTCGAGTTCATTTCTGACTTAGCAGCAGTTCGGCCACTTTTATTGTGGCGCTCTATTTGGGCTAAGCCAGAGACTCGATTCACTCAAGATATTATTCTTGACTGTATAGGTTTGTACCATTCTTCACGCATACAGTGGTTGAGATACATCCATCGCTGGTATCTCCTTTTTAATATCGATGTGTTCCGTGAGCCAGAAGAGGTTGTTTCTATTCCAAAAAAAGAAATTAAGACAACGTTTCTAAATTTCCAAAAGGCAGAGCGAGATAAAATTTCTGGTAATTTTATTACCGTGAAATTTTATAAAGATCTGAATTTAATTTCGGGGCTCCAACCCTACCTTGTGTACGTGACCCGTCCCTCTCATCAGTATGTTTTAACACGTGTCAGATTGGGTATTGTTCACCATTTGGTTGCATTTCCAAACACAAGAGCCAGATCAGAGACACCCTGCCCGTGCGACAGTACTTCTCGCCAGAGTAGTTGCCATTTTTTACTTTTCTGTAAATTTTTTCATTTTCTTAGGTTAAAATATCTTAAACCGATTTTTATAAAGTACAATATTCGTACCACAGAAAATGCACTGATACTTTTATCCTCATTAGAGAATGAGGAGATCTGCTTCTTTCTGGCTACTTTTATTTTGAAGTGTACAGCTGCCAGGAAAAGTATTGTACTATAATATTTCTTATACTTACCTGTCTGTACCTATGTTATACAGCTGCCAGGAATTGTATTATGCTGCTATTACCTTTTACATTCCTGTCTGTATATACATGTTTCCAAGTTTTATACCAATTTTGTAACGAAGGTATTATTTTTACCCGTTGATGTCCACAGTATGTTATGATTATTTAAATTGAAATGTACAGCTGCCAGGAAATGTCTATCAAGTAAACCCTACTGATTTCCTGTCTGTTCATTTATGAATGTTTTGTATTTTTGTAATAGTACGCTGATTTAAAAAGGCAAGATTACCTTTTAATTGTTGCACACTAGCCTTTGCACATCTTCCTACCTCCTTTCTTACTTGTGTTCATATGGTGATTTTAATATCTTAACTATGTATCTTATTATGCTTGTATGATTTGTATGTACAAATCGAATAAAAGCTTTTGAAATTGAAATTGAAATTGACTCCTCATTCTCAATGAACTGGAAAAATCAACATCATCTCATCCTCTGCTTCCACACGCTCTGCCTACTTCAAAAGATCTTTAGGTGGATCCCCACCAAGTCCAGAAGAACAGTCACCTTGGTGCTCGTCAGCATCAAACTCGACTACGGCAATGCATTTTACGCCAGCACCACGCAGAAGCTCCCAAAAAATTGCAAGTAATCCAGAACACCGCAGCAGGACTTATCCTGGGCATACCCTGCCACAGCCACATCTCTGGTCCCCTGAGAGGCCTCCACTTTCTCCCAATCAATAAAAGAATCACCTTCAAGCTCCTCACACACTTCTACAATGCCCTCCTCAACATCAGACCTACATTCCTCAACCACTGCCTCTCCTTCTACACTCTCATCAGACACCTCCACTCCGCCAACCTAGCTCTGACCACAATCCAACAGATCTGCAAGACACGGTCGGAAGAAGATCCTTCTCCTATCTCGCCGTGAAGATCTGGAACTCTCCTCCTCTACAACTCAGGCAATCCCCCTCACTGCCTCAATTCAGGAAGGAACTCAAGACCTGGCTCTTTGACTGAACTGGCTCTTCTACTGAACTGCAGACACCCACAAGTGCCTTGAGATACTAACGGGTGACTAGCCGATCTCTAAAATAACCCTGATTGATTGATATGCTTGGTGGGACAGAGGTGGTCCTGCCAAGCATATTGCAGCCTTAAGACTGGCACACCACCACCAGGGATCTCTGATCCCTCTCTGAAGCGGTGTTCCACGGGCAGCCCGACCGTGCTGAATATAATAGGGCAGTCAGAAGACCACCACTGCTGCACCCCAACAAGTGTGGCGGTTGTTGACGCCAGACTCATAATGTGGCGCTATATCTCTAAAGATCCCTCAACGAATCAGAAGTGACCAAAATTAATATCATCCTTAGCATTGCATGCTCCAACAGGTATCTTTCCTTTAACAATGGACAATCCACCAAGTCAATTCCCAGCCTCTTCAGGTCAATCCCAAGGTAACTCTGTAACTCTGGTTAACTTTACTCCTCATGACTCTACTGCTATACCTTCTACCGCACTTGTATACTAAGAAGGTCTCCTTTCACTCTATCATAAGCTGGATGATCTAAGGCACCTAGTCACCACACTACTTGAACGAACTACAAATGAGAAAAGTCATTCAGCCAACACATGTTCCTGTAGCTGCCACTGTAGGCCAGAGATTGGGAGGTAACAATTAGGGCCTATTGCTGAAATAAATCCTACTGCTGAGGGAGTCCATTGGTTTGCAAAACACCAACCAATTACGTTCTCTTGCTCAGAACTAAAAGTCGTACTCCTGGTAGTCTGGTGCCTCTTATGCATACTAAGGCTACCCAGAGCAAAGATTATTTTAAAGGGGTTCCGCCTCCTTGGCGGACTCAGCCACACATGTACCTTTTTGGTCTTTTGCTAAATTCTCTTTACCATCAACCTAATCAAAGACCTCCCTCTATTTATCCACCTCATGTTAATATGTCTACTAATTTGTTATATTTCTGATGTAAGAGAGCCATCTGTTGTCAGGTGCCCATATTGGCTACAACCACAGTCCCTGGGAGATAACCATAGGAAATTAATGTATCCAAGTTCCCAAATTGAGAGAGGATGCTTTAGAGGACACTGAGTTATTAAGAATGTAGGCTATACATTGGCTCAGAACAAAACACAACTGTCTTCATATAATAAGATCTGACAACAAGTATGTTTGATGGTGCAATACTGGCTCTTCCAATCCTGACTACATCCTGTTGTTGCTAAAAAAAAAAATTGTTAGTCCAAGGTCTCCTTCATCTGGATATTCAACTCTTTCATCAGATTAAAGCTGGCACTGCCATCATCACAAAAGGTTAGCAGGAGACACAGTCACTACCTTGAATTCAATTGATTGACTGAGGCAACAAGGTAAATCCTATTCTAAGGTTACCCAATCTGGTTTACAGACTACAATCTCACTTACTGCAGCGGTGAACAACCTTTACAACGCAACTTTTAGCACGCAGTGCCTTTACGACGCAACTTTTACAACACAAACCATTACAACGCATTGCGCTGGGGGGCGCTCTAGGATAGGGAATAGGTTTAATTTACTATCCAACACCTTCCCTACTATCCACGGGGACTGGAGTTGGAATAGTAAATTAAACAATTCACTATCCAGCGCCCAAAAGCACTATGCGCCATAAAGGCATGCGTTGTAAAAACAGCGTTGTAAAGGCATGCGATGTAAAAGCATGCGTTGTAATGTCATACATCCGTAGCATTACACTACACGATCGTGAAGATGAAGATCCTCTCTGCCAAGCATTGTTGCTTCCACAAGATGGTTTTTCCCTGATTTCACGGAATCTGGCAGGGATTAAACCTAAACTTACTGATTCTGAATGGACTTCCTTCATAGAGAACCATGATGTATGTTCATTCCAAGAGACATAGGCAGTGGAGGAGGTGTTTATAAATAGCTTTGTCTTATATAGTTGGGAAGCGACGCCACCAAGAAAATTTGGGAGAGCGGCTGGGGGGTTATTCATTTTGGTAAAACACAATATTGCATTTTCACTAGCATTATTGAAGGTAGACTCCCCCAATGTAATGGTGGTTTCCCTTAAATTCCCTTCAAATTTGCACATGGTAATATTTAATGCTTATGTCAGGTCAGTTCCTGACCGATAATGATTCACCGGCCCTGGTTCTACTGGACGAATTAATTGATCTGTACTAGCAGCAATTGAAAATAATAGCTGCAGGAGTTCTCAAAGTATCTTTCGAACCTTCACCATACATTAATGACCTAGTCGAAAAAGGGGGTGAACAATGGAGCATTCCCTTTCTAACTGGCAAATTTCAGCATCATTTCTCTAACGCTGCCTTTCAGTTAGCCACTATAGTGGTTAGTCGGGGCCTTAGGGCATGTAATGGGCAAACCTGCTCCAATCCAGAAAGATCATTTACATTTGAAAGGGGATCTTACTCAAGTGTCATTGATTATGTTCTTCTTGATGTAAGGCTGTGGTCACTGCTTGGTGACATGAAAGTGGTGCTCGCATTGATAGTGATCATAACCCCCAAACTGTGGGTGCTCTTAAAAGGATTTCAACCTGTTGTATCTTGTATCTTATATCTAGCTAATATTCACAGGAGAGTTTCATGGCCTAGGGTGATGTCTAACCCTAAATTGCACTCTGAGATTCATAGCTGTCTGACTATGAAGGTACACCACCCTCTGTAGTGTATATTCTTGATACTCACGAAGAGTTCTTTACTAAATTAATGAGTATCTTTTACAACAAAATTAATCATAATCACATAGCCCACGCAAGCGAACCAAATGGTTTAATCCAGAGTGTAAATCAACAAAAAAATCTCTAAGAATGGAAGTTAAAGCTCTGTAAAAATATAAAGCTACACTTGCTAAAGCTAAACGCAATTGGGAAGAAAAGAATTGGCACGATCTGCTGCGTACTGTTAAATTAAATGACAAAAGATCATTTTGGAACAAATATTCCATGGTAGCTCAGATAGCGTGAATACCTACATTCATCATACACAGCCTTAGAAGTGGGTTGACCACTTCTCTATGTTTTGTGCTCAAAAAATATTTGACGCTCACCTTTCTGGTAAGAGATTTAGGCCCAGATGCATCAAGCTAAAACCCGCTCACAAAGGGGCATATTCTCAGAATCTGCCCCTTTGCGACCGGTATTTTTGCATTTGGGATGCATCCTCCCAAATGCAAAAATCGCAATTTAAGAAATCGCAAATTTGCGAATACTTAAATTGCTATTGCATTTAAGGAATCTCAAATTGAGATTCCTTAAATGCAATGCATTAAAGTAAAAAAATTAGCGATTTCGCTAATAGGGGGAGCAAATTACCATGAAGCTGAACTTCATGGTAATTTGCAAAAACTTTGAAAAATGCACTAAAGTGCATTTTTCAAAGTTCGATTTTACACACAAACATGCCCTTAGGGCATGTGTGTGTGCAAGAGGTAATGTGTAATGTAATGTGTATACTTGTAAAGCGCACTGTTGCCAGTCGGCGTCCTGGTGCTGTATACCGCTGAGGAACCCGTCCTGGCTTTCCCTGTGGGATGGTCCCTGCTGGGAATCCCCAAGGTGGAGGCAGGCATCCCCGGCATTGATGGGGCCGTTGTGGAGATTAGGCAAGCTAATGCCCAGAGTTGCCGAGTGGGACCCCTGGTTAGAGTGGGCACCGAGGCGAGAATTATCGAATCCGCTGACCCTGGTCCGCGACCCTGCCGCGTCGGAAATCGAACCCTAGTCCCGGGCCGACTTCTGCTTCCGGGTCTGCCGCCTCTAACCAGTGAGCCACACCACTCCATATATACCCATATGCAGATTTCAGGGGTGCAACAGGGTGTCGCTTTGACACGCTGGCACCCTTCAAATTGCAATCTCAATTTGCGATTCTCTAATTGAAATTAAATGAAATGAGGGTTTTTATAGAGCGCGTGTATGCCGTGGCGTCTTAGCGTTTAACTATCAAAAATACAGAGTAAGGAGGAATGCAGCTGGTTATGTACAGCCAAAACAGCCAGGTTTTGAGGTCCCTCCTAAATTGAAGTAGATTATTTTGGGTTCTAAGATGCAGGGGTATAGAGTTCCATAGCTTCGGAGCTAAAAATCAGAAGCTTCTACCGCCCCACTTCAGCGTCTTTATCCTTGGAACTAAAAGTAAGGATGCCGAGGCGGAGCGGAGAACTCTCTGTGGAGCATAACCCTCAACCTATTGTCTGATCTGTCCTGGTCCTTTTTCGTGCAATGCCTTATGTTATGTTGTTATGTTATGTTATTGGGGGATTTCTATAGTGCTCAGCTACTCCGAGGAGTGTCCCGGCGCTTATGATCCTCACAGGCACAGAATGAGGGCCGAGAAAAGGCACTTACTGAACAAAAAGCAGAGTTTTGAGATTTTTCCTAAAAGCCAGCAGATTACCTTTAGTTCTGAGGGACAGAGGTAGAGCGTTCCACAGCTGTGGTGCGAGGCGTTTAAAAGAGCGTCCACTGCACCAAGCACGCCGAATCGCAGGAACAACGGCCAAGGCCTGAGTGGAAGATCTAAGTGATCTGGAAGGTAGATAGAACATCATCCGTTTCCGGAGATACCTGGCACCCACGCCATGCAATGCTTTAAAAGCCAATGTTAGCGTCTTGAACACAATACGCTTTCTGATTGGGAGCCAGTGAAGAGTTTTGAGCAGATCACTGGCACTGGCTCTCTTGTTGAGGCCGAAAATGGCACGTGCCGCAGAGTTCTGGACAACTTGTAGGCGTGCCAGGAGGAACTCGGGAAGGCCCAGATACAACACATTAGAGTAATCGAGGCGCGAGCCTATCAGGGCCTGTACCGTTACTCTTCTATGGTCCAGTGACAGTAGAGGCAAAAATGTCCTAATCGTCTTTAGGATGGCAAAACATTTGCCAGCCAAGCCCAGAACCTGGGGTTTGAGAGAGAGGCTGTTGTCAATCTGTATTCCCAAATTTTTGGCGACCACAGAGTCACTGGCGGGGGGAAACAAGGCTGCAGGCCACCAGTCTTTCCACCTGGGGTCCGAGGGGCAGCCGAAGAAGAGCACTTCCGACTTGTCGGAGTTGCACTTGAGGCTGTTCTGTCCAAACCAGTTGAAAACAGCCTCAAGGCAACCCCTGATGTTTACACCATCAAAGTCGGAGTCTCTGTCGCACGTGAACAGGAGCTGGGTATCGTCAGCGTACGACACGATCTGAGCCCCATGAGCCTCCGCCAGTGCCGCCAAAGGGGTCATATAGATGTTAAAGAGAGTTGGGCTCAGAATAGAGCCCTGAGGAACTCCCACCTCCAGTGGCGGCATTGTGGCAGAGAAAGGAGGAGCCCAGATTGTTTGTTCGCGATTAGCTAGAAAGGACTTGAACCAACTAAACACCGACCCCCTCAGGCCAATCTCCCAGAGTCTAAAAAGGAGACAGTCATGGGGGACGGTGTCGAAGGCCGCCGAGAGATAAAGCATTACCAACATGGCTTTACCTCCACAGTCCAGTGTTTCCTTGATGGCCTCGGTGACTTCAAGCAAAGCTGTTTCAGTGCTCAAGTTGGAACGAAACCCGGACTGCCACTGGTGAAGAATATCGTGTGTCTCAAGAAAGTTTGCGAGAGTGAGATGGGCATGCTTCTCCACGGCTTTAGGAGGGAAATAGGTAAGTGCTGGTAGGAGGGAAATAGGTCTGTAATGTGCATGGACCTTGGGGTCTAGGTTTTTTTTTTTTTAGGAGAGGCAAAATCAGGGCCTGTTTCCACGGCTGAGGGACCGCCCCTGTGCTAAGGGAGAGGTTAAGCAGCGGATTAATTAAGGGATTAAGCACAGGAGCCATCTGGGTGAGGAGTTTAGCAGGGCAGGGGTCTAACGGGGAGCCAGATTTTAATTTAGAAAGAAGGTCCAGGGAGGCCTGAAGAGTAAGCGGTGGAAAGTCCCAAAGAGCGGGACCTTCAGGGTTCGAGAGCGAAAGGGGCAAGGGCACTTCCTGTGCTCCGGCCACACCGGCTGCAGTAAAAGAGGCCTGGATGGTCTTTATTTTATTGACGAAAAAATTGGCAAGCTCGGTGATCCAGAGCTCAGAGTACAAGGTCCTGGGGGTGCACCAGGAAGGGGAGATGAAATACTTTACTACCCTAAAGATTTCTTTGCAGAAGTTGGAGGCTGCTTCGATTCTTTTAGCCAAATAAGACTTTTTAGCTCCGGTAATGGCGTGGTGGTATTCTCTAATGAACTCTCTATAGGCTTCCTTAGAACTAGAGTCGTAGTGCCTGCGCCAAGCTCTTTCGGCTTTTTTGCATTGCCGCCGCTTCTCAGCAAGCGTAGAGGAAAACCAGGGGGCGGATGCTTTCGCGGAATTGGTCTGAAGGGCCCGGGGAGGAGCCAATTCATCTAATCATTGGGTAAGCCAGATCTGCAGGTGCTCGAGGTCCGTCTCCAGCGACCCTGTCAGCTGGCATGGATGGGTACAAAGGGCCTGAGCCAACATGGCAGGCGAAACCCGATGGAACGCTCTGACATCTTGGGCTTGGCGGACATGCCCATTGGAGGAGCCCTTCTCGACGTGAGTGATCTGAAATTCCGCTAAATAGTGGTCAGACCAAAGAACCGGTACAAGGGAGGACAGGTCAATAGGGATCGTGGAAAATACTTGGTCTAAAATGTGACCCTTACTATTCGTAGGGGCCAAGAGATAAGGAGTGAGCCCTAATGAAGAGGTAATGTCATTCAGCTTAATGCTGTCTGAGGCATCCACAGTGCCCATATGAATATTAAAATCTCCTAAGAGGAGACAATGTTTTGATCTAAGACAGAGCGTGGATATTACAGGGTGGAGCTCTTCGTAAAAGGACCCCAACGGGCCCAGAGGCCTGTAGACCAAGAGCCCTATGCATGATTGGTGTGGCGACAGGGAGAGCGAGAATCCCAGAGTCTCGCAACCCTGAATGTTGTCCGTGGGTATAACTGAACAGGCCATATGCCTGTCAACCACCATGGCGACCCCGCCCCCCCTCCCAGCGGCTCTGTCTTTCCTGAAGATCACGTGACTGGGGGGGATTGTAGTAGCAATATCTGGTCCCGAGCCCTCTCCCAGCCAGGTTTCAGTCAGAAAAAGACATGAGGGTTTTATGTCTATCAGTAGATTATAAACATCCAGCGCATGCTTCCCCAAGGACCTAGTGTTAAGCAGTAGGCAGTTACTCTTGTTGGAAATGGGTTTAGGAGAAGAGATGACGCCCTTACCAGGTAGCCAGCTGCAACCAGGGCAGAGCCTGTTACCCTTGGGAGGTTTGGGAAAGACCGTGAGACAGTTGTTACTGTGGTCCCTGAGGGCAAGAAGCTCCTCCTGCGTGTATTTAATCATCCTTGCCCGCTAGCCCAGCCCGACCCGCGCCCGTTCGCCTCCGGGACGCTGACGGGCGCAGATGGGCTTTCCTTTGGCGCTCCTTTGGCGCGTCCGCTGCTCGCGTCCGCTGCGCGAAGAGGAGGGCACCTAGTTATAAGGCGTCGCTGGCTGGCGAGAGGCAGCACCACTAGTCTGCAGCCCCGCGAGCCTGCCTACCCCCAAGATGTCCGCTGAAGAAATGCGCGGCCTACAGGTCCCAGAGTGCCCTTCAGCACCTCATCGGCTGAATGGGTGAGGACACTGTAAGCGGAGCAACGCGGCGTGAACCTAGGTGAGTGATAGAATGAAAGTTCAAATAGTGCAGAGAAGGCCTAGGGTCACCCGGCTTTCCGCCTCAGGTGCCACAGAGAGCAAGAAAAGTGCAAAGTGCAACGATGGGAGACACAGAATAAAACAGCTAGTAATCAGCAGATGAAGTACAGTGCTAAAAGTCAGCAGCAGGTAAAGCACAATAATTTAAAAGCAATGTTAAAATCAACTCGTATTCCGCTCGTATTCAGCGCAATTAAAATCACTTGCCCGCACCCGGCTTCCGCCTCAGGTGTAATGGGAGAAGTGGAATCTGACCAGAGCAGCCCTCTCGCAGGGTTATAAGGCGTCGCTGGCCGGAGAGAGGCAGCACCACTAGTCTGCAGCCCCGCGAGCCTGCCTACCCCCAAGATGTCCGCTAAAGAAATGCGCGGCCTACAGGTCCCAGAGTGCCCTTCAGCACCTCATCGGCTGAATGGGTGAGGACACTGTAAGTGGAGCAACGCGGCGCGAACCTAGGTGAGTGATAGAATGAAATTTCAAATAGCGCAGAGAAGGCCTAGGGTCACCCGGCTTTCCGCCTCAGGTGCCACGGAGAGCAAGAAAAGTGCAAAGTGCAACGATGGGAGACACAGAATAAAACAGCTAGTAATCAGCAGATGAAGTACAGTGCTAAAAGTCAGCAGCAGATAAAGCACAATAATTTAAAAGCAATGTTAAAATCAACTCGTATTTCGCTCTTATTCAGCGCAATTAAAATCATTTGCCCGCACCCGGCTTCTGCCTCAGGTGTAATGGTGTAATGGGAGAAGTGGGAGTGTGTAAGATACACAAGGACTTAAATTGGATCCTAGCTAAGATAGGGAGCCAGTGCAGCTGTTCTCGAATTGCATGACTAATGGAGCTGAATTTGGGTAGATTCAGTAGTAGTCGCGCAGCTGCATTCTGTAGAGTCTGCAGTTTATGTGTCACACTTTTTTTGGCTCCAAGGTAGAGTGAGTTACAGTAATCGATTTTTGATAAAATCAGAGCTGTGACTACCGTTTTCCTGAGGGGCATAGGGATGAAAGGTATGATTTTCCTAAGAATTTTCAGGGTATAGAAACAGGAAGAGGTAATTCTGTTGACATGGTCTGATAGGGAAAGATGATCGTCAATTAGGACTCCAAGGTTTTTTACCTTTTTTACGGGTTGAGGGCAAGATCCCGCTGTATCAGGCCACCAAGTGGAATTCCAAAGTGAAGAGTCCCAGCCAAACGTTACTACCTCCGTCTTCCCGGTGTTCAACTTTAAGCAATTGCTTTGCATCCAATTGATAATATGGCTCATGCATGAGTTAAAACGTGCTGCCACGTCCTCTGATATAGCAGTCAGTGAGACGACAATTTGTCGTCAGCGTAGCACATGGCTGTAAAGCCAAAGGAGCGAATAAGCTTTTCCAGTGGGGCTACAGATATGTTAAACAGGGTGGGCGCGAGGGCCGAGCCCTGAGGTACCCCACATGGTATAAAAAAGGAGGGAGATTTGTGCTCATCTAACATCACTGTTTGTTGTCTATCGGCTAGGTAGGATTGAAGAATGTATGCGGCCCTATCTGTGATACCTATTTCTGACAGCCGCTGAAGAAGTATATGGTGATCAACCGTGTCAAACGCAGTGGATAAATCAAGCAATATTAATATTGCCTTCCCGCCCTGATCTAGTTGCGCACGTAAGCTTTCAGTGCCTGCAATCAAAATGCAGACTCGGTGCTATGTCGTGGCCTGAAGCTGTGCTGTGCTTGGTCTAGTATATCGTTTGACTCTATAAAAGTTAGCAGTTCTTCATTTACTGCTCTTTCCAGAACTTTAGAGGGGAATTGTAAAGAAGTAATAGGCCAATAGTTTGCCATTTCCGAAGGGTCCAAAGTTGGCTTTTTCAGAATAGGTTTTATAATAGAGTTCTTCCAATACGTCGGGAAATGTCCGTGATCTAGAATGTTATTCAGAAGGGGTGTCAAGACCTTGGCAATGGCTTCCGGGGCCATATGAAAGACCATGGCTGGGCAAGGGTCCAAAGGGGAACCTGAATGAGTTGTCAAGATGAGTTTTTCAACTTTTTCCTGTGTTAGATGTCTAAACTTTTTAAGGAACATTTGTGTGTTTGATGTGTCCGGCTTGCATTCAACTAATCTAGTCTCATTTACGTCAGTCGAAAATTCGTTGTATACTTTTACTACTTTATCGTGGAAAAAATTGGCAAGTTTGTTGCAAAACTGACTTGTTGATTTAAAATGTTTAGTATTGGCAAGCTTGGATAGTTTAGAGACTGTCTTAAAGAGTTCTCGAGAGGTATTTTTGGAAGCCATGATTTTCTCAGTGAAATAGGTAGATTTTGCCTCGTTTATAGCTTCCTTGTATTTAGCTAAGGCATTTCCATAATGCTTTTTATCATATTCTGAGTATTCCTTTCTCCAGAGCCTTTCTTTGGCTCTGCAGATTTTTTTAAGAGAATCGCAAATTGAGATTGTCTTCCCATTCATTCCTATGGGCCTCTAGGCCCATTGGAATGAATGGGGAGGTATTCCTCAATGCGGCGTGAGAGGTCCGGGAGAGCGGGGCGCGAGGAACAGGTGACGTCTTGCCTCTGCACCCTTCGGTGGCCGGGGGTTGGTTGGCGCGTGGGCGACGGTTGACAGGGTACGAGGCGGCGGGTGGTATTCCTTAATTGCGACTCGCAATTAAGGAATTTTAAGAAATCGCTATTTTTAAAGTGATTTCTTCATGCATAGCCTTTTGCTATTACTTATCAGCGAATCCTTATTTTTCGCTAATAAGGAATAGCAAAATGGGTGCTTGATGCATCTGGGGGTTAGTATCCCCCACAAGGACACATCTAATCCCCTGATGCCTAGTTAGACTATTTTCAGTCAATTAAAATTAGCAAAAAAAACCTGGACCGGATTGAATACCAGGCGATATGCACACATCTGAACCTCAAATGTGGGCCAGATAAGTTAATCTTTTATCAAATGCTATTGACATTCCTGATACCTAGGGGTGGGCAGAAATTATCCTTATTTTGAACACGGGTGACAATTACAGGCCTGTAAGCCTAATTGACAACCTGCAGAAAGTCTTTGCAAAGCAGATTCTCAATAAATTGCAAAGCTGTATAGACTGCTAGCAAATTCTGTCCCCCCTTCTAGCGGGTTTCCGTTCAAAAACAAACACCTCTTATCAGGTCTTCAGATTTGCACTCTTATACTGGAAATATGTTCTCCTCAGCAAGCAAAGGCTGTAGCTTTTATAGACTTTCAAGCCTCATTCAACCATGTCCTACGGGAGAGTCTTAGGAGAGTACTAGTAGAAATGGGGGCCCCTGATATTCTGATGGGGGCGGCAGAGCGGCTCTGATTTAATTGGACCTCTCTGCCGCCTTTGACACGGTACCTCACCAGCTTCTTCTTTCCAGCCAATCTGCCATTGGCTTCTCTGGGGCAGTATGGGCCTGGCTGGAATCTTTTTTGGATGCCCGCACTCAGCAGGTCTGGATGCCTCCTTTTTCATCCTCAGCCAGGGAGGTCCTGACGGGGGTCCCCCAGGGCTCGACTTTGAGCCCATTGCTTTTTAACATCTATCTGACCCCATTGATCTCCCTGGCTGAAGAGCTGGGTGCCAAAATCATGGTGTATGCTGACAACACCCAGCTTCTTTTCACTTGGAATGGCCACACAGAGTTGCCTTACCGCCGTGTTTACATGGCTGGCACAGGCCAAACTCAAGTGCAACGAGGGGAAATCTGAAATCCTGCTGTATGGCCAATTTCCACCACTTTTTACAGAAGCCTTGTGGCCCCCTGATTTCCCCCGCCCACTTCCTGAGGGTGGCCCGGCTAAGAACTTAGGAGTTTGGTTTGGGGAGGATCTCAGGTTCTCTGTACACATCAAGAGACTAACGGGTGTCTGTTTTGGTACACTCAAGTCGCTGAGTAGATTCTTCCCTTTGCTCCCTCAGCTGGCGAAGGAAATGGTGGCACGGGCACTTATTTTGTCCCGCCTTGATTACGCCAATGCGCTTTTTATAGGCATTCCGGGGTATTTGGTGAACAAACTTCAACTGATCCAGAATGCAGTGGCCAGACTCTTATTTAACATCTTTAAGAGATCCAACGTTAGGTCACACTTGTCTAACCTTCACTGGTTACCCGTGGTCCAGCGGGTGCAGTTTAAGGCCCTCACTTTAGCCCACAGAGCTTTGCATGACTCAGGACCCTCCTACATCAGGAAACGGGTGCCCTTCTACACCCCTCATCGATCCCTACGATCTGCTTCCCACCGTCTGATGGCCACCCCCCCGTTTCCGTCGCTCTAGGATGGGGGGTCAGTCACTTTCGGTCAAGGTAGCCACTCTCTGGAACAGTCTTCCTGTCTCGCTGTGCCACACCCAGGACTTCCGTTGTTTTAAGAAACTTCTTAAAACCCATCTTTTCAATCAGGCTTTCTAATCTTTTCCCTTCCGCTTGTGTGTAGTCCATATCGCGCCAGGATACTCAGGAGTAATTGTGCGCGCTATAAGTCTCATATAACATAACATTAGTCTTCTTACTAGACTTCACAATACAAATTATGCCTCGGTCCACTGGGGCAGTAGGGTGGAACTAACCAACCTCATTCTCCTCTTTCCCGACATTCGGCAGGGATGTGTTCTCGCCCCTACCCTGTTTACGCTGTATATTAATGGGGTGGTGGAGGAACTTGCGGCCTGTAAGAAAGAGTCTCCTGTTCCCAGTTAATTCACTTCTCCTCTCAAAGACCCCTATTTATTTATTTATTTATAATTGCATTTATCAAGCGCACAGCTACCCGGAGGTTTCCCGGCGCTAAGCAAACTGAGCAAAATGAAGAGCACAAGAAAAACAAGACCAGGAGGATTAAGAATCAAAGAGCCAGGTTTTAATTCCTTTCCTGAATTTCAGAAAACAAGGTTCAGAGCGCAAAAATTGGGGTAAAGAATTCCATAACGAAGGTGCCAGCAGGGAAAACGAACGTCCTCCCATTTTGGCTCTGGTGACACGGGGGATTTTACATTTGTTCTGAGTGGAGGACCTAAGTGTACGGGGGGGGATGTGTTGCTGAACCAAAACAGAAAGATAATAAGGGGCTCTGCCTGTCATGATCTTGTGCATATAGCAGAGAGCTTTAAATTTAATTCTACTCTCGATACATAACCAGTGCAGTTTACGCCTATGCTGTGAGACCGAGGATCTCGCAGGAAGGTGACAGATGAGGCGGACTGCCATGTTCTGTACCACCTGAAGCCTCCTGGTCACCTCCTTGCCGGCACCAAGGAATAGAATATTCCCATAGTCCAGGCGTGAGGTGACAAGAGCCTGGACTACAGATCTCAGGGTGTCGGCAGGCAGCATCCACGTAATTTTCCTCAGCCACCTGATGATGGTGATACAGGTGGCTGAGACTTTCACCGCGTGTTGTTTAAATGCTAGCTGGTTATCAAAGGTAACCCCTAGATTACGAGCAGACACGGTGGGAGTGGGTAAAGGCCCCATCTCAGGTGGCCAATGTTGTGGGCCCCAGAGCGAGGTGTCTGAACCAAACAGGAGCAGTTCGGTCTTGTCCCCGTTTAATTTTAATTTGTGGTTCAGCATCCAATCTGATATTTGTTTCAGCCCGGATTGAAGAGAAGAAGAGGGAAGATTTTTATTAGTAGACAATGAGTAGATGACTTGAGTGTCATCAGCATAAGAGTAAATTGTGAGACCCGCCTGTTCTGCCAAAAAAGCCAGGGGTCTCACATACAGGTTAAAGAAAAGGGGACTAAGGATAGACCCTTGGGGAACACCGTGAGTGGAAGGGAATATAGATGAAACAGAGGAAGAAGAGAAAACTTGGAACGTGCGATCAGAAAGAAAATTAGCAATCCAGGCCAGGGCGGCACCTCCAACGCCAATAGCCTTCAGGGTGGACAACAAGATGGAGTGGGAGACGGTGTCAAATGCAGCACTCAAATCAAGCAAGATGAGTGCCACCGTCTCCCCATTGTCCACCTGCCGTCTGATGGTCTCTGACACACCCAACAGAGTGGTCTCCGTAGAAAAACCAGCCCTGAACCCGGATTGAGAACCATGTAAAAAATTAGAAGTTTCAACATATGAATTAAGCAAAGAGTTAACGTGTTTTTCCAAGATCTTGGAAAAACATGAAATCAGAGAAATGGGGCGAAAATTAGAGGGATTGTTGGGGTCAGCATTAGCCTTTTTCAGCAGTGGAACCACCATAGCGTGCTTCCAGTCACTAGGAACACAAGCTTCTGTTAGCGAGGCGTTCAGGACATCCAAAATAGTAAGGAGCGAGGCTGACTCCAGAGAGCTCAGAACTTGAGGGGGCATTGGATCAAGGGGGGAGCCAGATTTGATGTCATGCAAATACTTTTTTAAGAGCTCAGAAGAAATGGGGTCCCACACTTGAAGTGGGGGGATCACTGACTCAGAACAGGGAATAAGAATATGGGGAACATTGCACATTTCTTGCACAGAAGGAATGGAGGCTGCGGACATAGAGTTAAAAGTGTCGTAGATCTTATCAATTTTCGCAAGGAAAAAATTGGCTACGGCATTGCACTGGACCGTGTTCAAGCAAGGGTCCTTAGGTGCCGAGGACGCACCGGACAAGTCTTTGACTATTTTAAACAGAGCCTTTGGCCTATTTTGTGCTGTCAGTATGGTGCTGTTAGCAAAATTGGCTCTGGCGATGTCACAGGCCGCATGATAGGTTTTAAGGGCAGACTTATATTTTGCTTTGTGCTCCGGATCATAATTGGAGCGCCAAATACGTTCCAGCTTTTTGCAGTTGGATTTTTCTAGGCTCCTAAGGGTCTCCAAAATCTGATTGATACGTTTGTGAAATTCTGTGTAGTCTGGGGTTGAGCGCTGAATGCAAATTAAACAAAATATATGATATTTGGGGAAGGAACAGTTAGAAATTGTTATGTAAAGGTTGATAGCGAAACTTTTGAAAAGGTCTTTAGCATCAATTATTTGAGAGTTAAATTAACTGATAAGCGTAAGTAGTCAAGTCAAGTCAAGTCAAGTCATAAAATTTGTATAGCGCACTACATACCCAGAGGGTTTCAAGGCGCTTAGGAAGGGGAGGAGGATTATTTGTCAAATATCCACGTTTTAAGCTGCTTTCTGAACGCTAGGTGATTCTGGGTGAGGCGAAGGTGAGCGGGGAGTGAGTTCCATGTTTTGGCAGCCAGGTATGAAAAGGATCTGCCTCCCATGGTGGTCTTGTTGATGCGAGGTACAGTGGCGAAGGCTTGGCTGGAAGAGCGAAGTTGGCGGGAGGGGGTGTAGAAGGACAGTCGAGAGTTGAGGCAATCTGGTCCGATGTTGTAGAGTGATTTGTGTGCGTGGGTAAGCAGTCGGAAAGTGATCCTCTTATTGACGGGTAGCCAGTGGAGGTCTTTAAGGTGGCCAGAGATGTGTTCGTTGCGTGGGATGTCTAATATGAGCCTGGCTGAGGCGTTTTGGATTCGTTGTAGTTTCTTCTGGAGTTTAGCGGTGGTACCTGCGTAGAGGGTGTTTCCGTAGTCCAGTCGGCTCGTGACTAGAGCGTGGGTGACTGTTTTCCTTGTTTCGGAAGGGATCCAGCGAAATGTTTTTCTGAGCATGCGAAGGATGTTAAAGCAGGAAGAGGATACGGCGCTGACTTGTCTGTTCATTGAGAGTGAGGAATCCAGGATGACGCCAAGGTTTCGTGCATGGTCCGTCGGGATGGGTGCTTTTCCGAGGGCTTCCGGCCACCAGGAGTCGTCCCATGCTGAGGGGGAAGTACCTAGGATGAGGACTTCTGTTTTGTCTGAGTTCAGTTTCAGACGGCTTTGTTTCATCCATTCGGCGACTTCTTTCATTCCTTCGTGTAGGTTAGTTTTAGCGGTGCTGGGGTCCTTGGTGAGAGAAAGGATCAGTTGAGTATCATCCGCGTAGGAGATGATGTTGAGATTGTGTTGGCGGGCGATGGCCGCGAGGGGGCTCATGTATACGTTGAAGAGGGTGGGACTGAGTGAGGATCCTTGAGGTACTCCGCAGATGATTTCAGAGGCCTCGGACTTGAATGGTGGGAGGCGGACTCTCTGGGTTCTTCCGGTGAGGAACGAGGTGATCCATTCCAGTGCTTTTCCTTGGATTCCGATGTTTCTGAGGCGGTGTAGAAGGGTGATGTGGCAGACTGTGTCGAAGGCTGCAGAGAGGTCGAGGAGGATGAGGGCGACTGTGTCTCCATTGTCCAGTAGAGTTCGAATGTCGTCTGTAGCTGCGATGAGGGCGGTCTCAGTGCTGTGTTTGGCGCGGAAACCAGATTGTGAGGGGTCGAGTGATTTGTTGGCTTCGAGGAAGGCGGCGAGCTGGTTGTTGACAGCTTTCTCGATGACTTTGGCCGGGAATGGAAGAAGCGAGATGGGGCGGTAGTTTTTGAGTTCGGTGGGGTCTGCTGTTGGTTTTTTCAGAAGGGCGGTGAGTTCAGCGTGTTTCCAGTCTTCTGGGAAGGTAGCGGAGTTGAAGGAGCAGTTGATGACGTCTCGGAGGTGCGGAGCTATGACTGAGTCTGCTTTGTTGAAGATGTGGTGAGGGCATGGGTCTGTGGGGGATCCAGAGTGGATGGAGTTCATCAGGCGGATGGTGTCCTCAGTGGAGATTGGGTTCCAGGTGTTAAGGGTGTTTACGGGGGGAAGATGGTCAGCAGATGGTAGGGTGGGTTGGCTTCCGGGTTGGTTGTCAAAGCTGTTGTGGATGTCAGCAATCTTGTTGTGGAAAAAAGAGGCTAGGGAGTCGCAGAGGGTTTGAGAGGGGGTGATGTCGTTGGAGTTGGCCGAGGGGTTGGAAAATTCCTTGACGATGTTGAAGAGCTCCTTGCTGTTGTGGGCGTTGTTGTCAAGTCGATCCTTGAATGCTGTTTTCTTGGCTTTTCGGATCAGTTGGTGGTGAGTACGGGTGGCGCATTTGAAGGCGTCCTTGTTGCTGGTGGATGGGTCTTTTTTCCAGGCCTTTTCAAGGGAGCGGCACAGTTTCTTGGACTTCTTGAGATCATCGTTGAACCATGAGGCCTTCTTGTTGCCAGATTTGTGTTGACGTTTTTTCAGTGGTGCTAAGGTGTCGGCGGTGTTGGATAACCAAAGGGTGAGGTTGGAGGCGGCTTCGTTGGCGTTCGAAGAGAGGGCTGGGGAGGTTCGAAGGAGCGATGTGGAGATCTGATCCGTGGTGATTTTGTTCCAGTTTCTTTGTAGAGTTGGTTTGAAGTGGATGATGGGTTTCGGCTTGTTGTAGGTGAAGTGAACGCAGCTGTGGTCAGTCCAGAGGAGATTCGTAGTGTGGCTGAAGGAGACATGGTTGCTGGAGGTGAAGATGGGGTCGAGTGTGTGACCTGCGATGTGGGTGGGGGAAGTGACCAGTTGTTTAAGTCCGAGGTTGGCGAGGTTGTCCAAGAGGGTGGCGGAGTTGCGGTCGTTGATCTTTTCAAGGTGGAAGTTGAGGTCTCCCAGAAGGATGTAGTCTTTGGAGGGGAGCGCGTGTGGGGTGATGAAGTCCGTGATGTCTTCACTGAATTTTGCGCGGGGTCCTGGTGGTCTGTAGAGGAGGGTGCCTCTGAGAGTTGTCTTGGGGTCGGTGTGGATCTGGAAGTGAAGGTGTTCGGAGTTAGCGAGGTTGGCGTCGGAGCTGGTAGAGATGCGGATGGATTTTTTATGGACGATAGCGATACCTCCTCCTGTATGGTCGGTGCGGTCCTTGCGTGTGATCTTATAGTCATCAGGGATAGCGGTGGCGATGTCAGGGGCGGAGGAAGCGTTCATCCATGTTTCCGTTAGGAAGGCGACGTCAGGAGAGATGGTGTCTAGTAGGTTCCAAAGGTCAATGGCGTGCCTGTGGACCGAGCGGGTGTTGAGAAGGATGCATTGTATGTGGTTGGGGTCGGGAATCTGTGTTGTGGTCGTAGCGGAGATGTTGTTGGTGCCGCTGAATTTGCAGGAGTAGCATGAGAAAGGTCCATGGGTGTGTCCAGGAGCGGCTTGGACGCAGTTGGGGGCGCGCCCGGTGTTAAGGGCTAGGAGGGCGGCGGCATCGTAGGTAATGCGGGGGGGCTGGGCTGCGCGGGGGGCAGGGGGTCTGGCGCTGGGCGCGGTCCAGGCGCGGACGGGCGTAGACGGGCTTACCTTTGGCGCACCTTCGGCGCGGATTGGGCGCGGTCGCTGCGCGTGAACGCTGCGCGCGGGAACTACTGTCATATATGGATAGTGGAGGGGGAGGGGCGAGGGCGTCTCAGCTGGGAGGCGGGGCGGGCTTGCTACGGAGGACAACAATCATCAAAATGGAGGCGGAGGGGTCTGGGCGCCGATAGCGCTTGGGGAGAACGCAAATGCTGGGAAGAATTAGGCTGAAAATAAACAATGCAGATAGCGCTGGCAAATACACGTGGAAGAAATGCAGAGCGGCGGTCAGAACACACAAATATGAAACTATGACGATAACGCAGGCAGACTAACGTGAAATAAATGCAATTCGGCGGTCAGAGCACACAGCAATAAATAAAGCAGATAGCGCTGGCAAATAAATGTGTAAGTAGTTGTGGGCAAAGAGCTGCAGTAACGATACCACGGCCTCAGGGGAGCGACCACTCTGCTGGGAAGCGGAGATCGAGTCACGGCGCTTCCAGGTGCTGGGGCGCTGTTTGTTGACTGTGGGAGGGCGTCTCAGCTGGGAGGCGGGGCGGGCTTGCTACGGAGGACAACAATCATCAAAATGGAGGCGGAGGGGTCTGGGCGCCGATAGCGCTTGGGGAGAACGCAAATGCTGGGAAGAATTAGGCTGAAAATAAACAATGCAGATAGCGCTGGCAAATACACGTGGAAGAAATGCAGAGCGGCGGTCAGAACACACAAATATGAAACTATGACGATAACGCAGGCAGACTAACGTGAAATAAATGCAATTCGGCGGTCAGAGCACACAGCAATAAATAAAGCAGATAGCGCAGGCAAATAAATGTGTAAGTAGTTGTGGGCAAAGAGCTGCAGTAACGATACCACGGCCTCAGGGGAGCGACCACT
Source organism: Lissotriton helveticus (assembly GCF_964261635.1). Taxonomy (NCBI): domain Eukaryota; kingdom Metazoa; phylum Chordata; class Amphibia; order Caudata; family Salamandridae; genus Lissotriton; species Lissotriton helveticus. Next base: position 234,486,080 of record NC_136070.1, on the reverse strand, counting down.
CTGCTGGGAAGCGGAGATCGAGTCACGGCGCTTCCAGGTGCTGGGGCGCTGTTTGTTGACTGTGGGAGGGCGTCTCAGCTGGGAGGCGGGGCGGGCTTGCTACGGAGGACAACAATCATCAAAATGGAGGCGGAGGGGTCTGGGCGCCGATAGCGCTTGGGGAGAACGCAAATGCTGGGAAGAATTAGGCTGAAAATAAACAATGCAGATAGCGCTGGCAAATACACGTGGAAGAAATGCAGAGCGGCGGTCAGAACACACAAATATGAAACTATGACGATAACGCAGGCAGACTAACGTGAAATAAATGCAATTCGGCGGTCAGAGCACACAGCAATAAATAAAGCAGATAGCGCTGGCAAATAAATGTGTAAGTAGTTGTGGGCAAAGAGCTGCAGTAACGATACCACGGCCTCAGGGGAGCGACCACTCTGCTGGGAAGCGGAGATCGAGTCATCAAGTAGGAACCCCTACTCAATAAAAGTTCCCTGCTAACAGCATGTAGATCCAAAGCTAGTCTATGGTTACACAAGCGGACCCATCCTCATGCAATGTTACCTGCACTTGAGGTCTACCGCGCTTATGCCCATTGTACAGCACTCTTTGGAGCCGGAGTTTGCTGGTATGCTAACACCCAGAAGCTGAACATAGCTTAGAACACATTTATAAGATCACTTATATCGATTCCGGTGAGCACGACCCTTATACTTCTGTTCCTCAATTTGGGTCTCAAATGAATTACAGATGTGGCGCAATTGAAGCCTTTCATATATCAGATCTGTATTTGGTCAACACCATAGTAAAAACAGTATGGAGATTCTCTAGGGAACTTGGTGAAAAGGAGTAGTGCTGCAAAGGTTTCCTGTTTGAAGTTTGTTTCTAGTTGACTCAAGAAGCTAGGTTTGCTTAGGTTATGGGAAGACCCAGGCGACATTCATAAGGCAGTGTGCCGTCTTAAAATCATATTATTGGGCCTATGTTTACGATCAGCGAGCTATGAGTGGGACCCATGCGCATTTAACCAGGTAGTTTCTTGACTTCAAGTCAAACCCTTACTTTGAAGTGTTTCTGGACACTATTACCTCACCCTTAGCTAAACACTTATACGTGCTGTTTCGTCTGGGCAGTCTACCCATTATTGCATTTAGTTCCAAATGGGAAAAAGGTCAGATGTCTGATATTTGCCTAGCTTGCACTCTGACCCCTGAGACAGACTAGCATGTTTTGTTCTTCTATACAGAGGATTGTGGCTCCTGCCGTTAATGGATACGCCAGGTATCTCCATTTTTGACTGTCAAGTTTTTAAGAAATGTGAAAAGGTTTTAAGAAATGTTAGTCATTACGCGCATTATAAATGTAGTATCTTCTCATTATGTGCTATCACATTGCTTATTTAACTTCGGGCCCCTATGGCTCTGTGGAATTCCTGATAATTTGCACTTCATAATCTTTACACTCCTTGGTCCTTCTTTATTGTCAATCAGTTGAACAAATTGGATTTTGTACTTTTGTTGTTAGGCTATATATGAAGTGGTAGTATAATTTGACATTTAATATTAATCATACGAATGGTTACTAGGAAGTCTTACCAAATGAAAAATGTATCAACAACGAAATTACTTAAGACTGCTAGTTTTGTACTTGTTCAGGATTTATTTTATTATATTTTCTGGACGTATTTACTGTATGCTGTGATGGTTATGGCAATCAAATAAAGTACTTTTAGACTGATTGAAACTTACATGACCAGAAAACATGCTTTGTAAAAATGGACTGAATAATGTTTGCATTCAGTATTGGAAACATATTTAAACTATTGTTTGAAAAGCTACTCATGGAAGCAATGTAGCCTTTCACCAGAAGTTTCACCATGTGTTACGTTCTCGTATAACTTTTGGAAAATATGTGTCTCTTTTTAGCTTTATACTCATCTTTGCAAATATTGTCCATGTTTTCTTTAGAAATATTACCAAATGGTAATCTACAAATATTACGTGTCTACTTCATAGTCTTTATGTGATGAGACCCAGCTCAATCTGATAAAAAGTGATTCTCTATTACATCTTAAGGTATGTCCATGTCTGAAGGTGGAGGCCAATTTTAAGATTTCACAGTCTTAAATAATATAATTGAATGTGCACGTTTTGTATGAAAAACTTTATATTCAGGAAAAAATCAACTGTCAAAATTACTGACTAACATTAAAGGACAACACACGAGAACTCACTTTGTCTTTTTTAGGATGATATAGTCAAGGGAATCCCCTGTGTGTACTAGAATTCCCTTCCTCTAAGTTTCTTATCAATACCAATAGAGGGTTTCAATAAAACATTTGCACCTGTCTCTTTCCAAACTGCCCTTATATAAGTTCTGATTTTCCGACTCCTTCATTATGCAGAATGCCTTGTTAAAGATGGCTAGAAGGGTGCATGGATGTATGGATACAATTGTACTCCCCGTAATGAAAACAAACAAGTTTGGAATGATCCTAAATGGGTTTAAAGGCATTAGGGCTTATGATAATTGATTTTACATGAAGCAAACAATCGTTCAAAAAATGAAGTACATGAACAATTTGTTGAATTTGTAATACTTGACGAAGAGTGTTAAAGAGCTAACAAATTAGGTAAAACAGGAAGTCAAAAGAGAGCTAGGCAACGAAGACATTAAAAATCAAAAGGGAACCAAATTAGTAGTTGACTATTTTGTGTATTTGTTTTTAACTTAGGAAACTTCTATTGCATCTCCAGTGGTTTTAGAAGTATATGGTGGTCAAACGCAGCGGATAAATCAAGCAATATTAATATTGCCTTCCCGCCCTGATCTAGTTGCGCACGTAAGCTTTCAGTGGCTGCAATCAATGCAGCCTAGGTGCTATGTCGTGGCCTGAAGCTGTGCTGTGCTTGGTCTAGTATATCGTTTGACTCTATAAAAGTTAGCAGTTCTTCATTTACTGCTCTTTCCAGAACTTTAGAGGGGAATTGTAAAGAAGTAATAGGCCTATAGTTTGCCATTTCCGAAGGGTCCAAAGTCGGCTTTTTCAGAATAGGTTTTATAATAGAGTTCTTCCAATACGTCGGGAAATGTCCTTGATCTAGAATGTTATTCAGAAGGGGTGTCAGGACCTTAACAATGGCTTCCGGGGCCATATGAAAGACCATGGCTGGGCAAGGGTCCAAAGGGGAACCTGAATGAGTTGTCAAGATGAGTTTTTCAAGTTTTTCCTGTGTTAGATGTCCAAAGTTTTTTAGGAACACTTGTGTGTTTGATGCTTGCATTCAACTAATCTAGTCTCATTTACGTCAGTAGAAAATTCGTTGTATACTTTTACTACTTTATCGTGGAAAAAATTGGCAAGTTTGTTGCAAAACTGACTTGTTGATTTAAAATGTTTAGTATTGGCAAGCTTGGATAGTTTAGAGACTGTCTTAAAGAGTTCTCGAGAGGTATTTTTGGAAGCCATGATTTTCTCAGTGAAATAGGTAGATTTTGCCTCGTTTATAGCTTCCTTGTATTTGGCTAAGGCATTTCCATAATGCTTTTTATCTTATTATGAGTATTCCTTTCTCCAGAGCCTTTCTTTGGCTCTGCAGATTTTTTTAAGAGAGTCGTAAATTGAGAATGTCTTCCCATTCATTCCTATGTGCCTCTAGCCCATAGGAATGAATGGGGAGGTATTCCTTAATGCGGCATGAGAGGTCCGGGAGAGAGGCGTGCGAGGAACAGGTGACGTCTTGCCTCTGCACCCTTCGGTGGCCGGGGGTTGGTTGGCGCGTGGGCGACGGTTGACAGGGCACGAGGCGGCGGGTGGTATTCCTTAATTGCGACTCGCAATTTGCGAGTCGCAATTAAGGAATTTTAAGAAATCGCTACTTTTTAAAGTGATTTCTTCATGCATAGCCTTTTGCTATTACTTATTAGCGAATCCTTATTTTTCGCTAATAAGGAATAGCAAAATGGGTGCTTGATGCATCTGGGGGTTAGTATCCCCCCACAAGGACACATCTAATCCCCTGATGCCTGGTTAGACTTTTTTCAGTCAATTAAAATTAGCAAAAAAACCTGGACCGGATTGAATACCAGGCGATATGCACACATCTGAACCTCAAATGTGGCCCAGATAAGTTAATCTTTTATCAAATGCTATTGACATTCCTGATACCTAGGGGTGGGCAGAAATTATCCTTATTTTTAAGACGGGTGACAATTACAGGCCTATAAGCCTAATTGAAAACCTGCTGAAAGTCTTTGCAAAGCAGATTCTCAATAAGTTGCAAAGCTGGATATACTGCTAGCAAATTCTGCCCCCCCTTCCAGCGGGTTTCCCCTCAAAAACAAACACCTCTTATCAGGTCTTCAGATTTGCACTCTTATACTGGAAATATGTTCTCCTCAGCAAGCAAAGGCTGGCTGTAGTCTTCTTACTAGACTTCACAATACAAATTATGCCTCGGTCCACTGGGGCAGTAGGGTGGAACTGACCAACCTCATTCCCCTCTTTCCCAACATTCGGCAGAGATGTGTTCTCGCCCCTACCCTGTTTATGCTGTATATTAATGGGGTGGTGGAGGAACTTGCGGCCTGTAAGAAAGAGTCTCCTGTCTCCTAAGGGTCTCCAAAATCTGATTGATACGTTTGTGAAATTCTGTGTAGTCTGGGGTTGAGCGCTGAATGCAAATTAAACAAAATACATGATATTTGGGGAAGGAACAGTTAGAAATTGTTATGTAAAGGTTGATAGCGAAACTTTTGAAAGGGTCTTTAGCATCAATTATTTGAGAGTTAAATTAACTGATAAGCGTAAGTAGGAACCCCTACTCAATAAAAGTTCCCTGCTAACAGCATGTAGATCCAAAGATAGTCTATGTTTACACAAGCGGACCCATCCTCAGCAATGTGACCTGCACTTGAGGTCTACCGCGCTTATGCCCATTGTACAGCACTCTTTGGAGCCGGAGTTTGCTGGTATGCTAACACCCAGAAGCTGAACATAGCTTAGAACACATTTATAAGATCACTTATATCGATTCCGGTGAGCACGACCCTTATACTTCTGTTCCTCAATTTGGGTCTCAAATGAATTACAGATGTGGCGCAATTGAAGCCTTTCATATATCAGATCTGTATTTGGTCAACACCAGAGTAAAAACAGTATGGAGATTCTCTAGGGAACTTGGTGAAAAGGAGTAGTGCTGCAAAGGTTTCCTGTTTGAAGTTTGTTTCTAGTTGACTCAAGAAGCTAGGTTTGCTTAGGTTATGGGAAGACCCAGGTGACATTCATAAGGCAGTGTGCCGTCTTAAAATCATAATATTGGGCCTATGTTTACGATCAGCGAGCTATGAGTGGGACCCATGCGCATTTAACCAGGTAGTTTCTTGACTTCAAGTCAAACCCTTACTTTGAAGTGTTTCTGGACACTATTACCTCACCCTTAGCTAAACACTTATACGTGCTGTTTCGTCTGGGCAGTCTACCCATTATTGTATTTAGTTCCAAATGGGAAAAAGGTCAGATGTCTGATATTTGCCTAGCTTGCACTCTGACCCCTGAGACAGACTAGCATATTTTGTTCTTCTATACAGAGGATTGTGGCTCCTGCCGTTAATGGATACGCCAGGTATCTCCATTTTTGACTGTCAAGTTTTTAAGAAATGTGAAAAGGTTTTAAGAAATGTTAGTCATTACGCGCATTATAAATGTAGTATCTTCTCATTATGTGCTGTCACATTGCTTATTTAACTTCGGGCCCCTATGGCTCTGTGGAATTCCTGATAATTTGCACTTCATAATCTTTACACTCCTTGGTCCTTCTTTATTGTCAATCAGTTGAACAAATTGGATTTTGTACTTTTGTTGTTAGGCCATATATGAAGTGGTTGTATAATTTGACATTTAATAATAATCATACGGATGGTTACTAGGAAGTCTTACCAGATGAAAAATGTATCAACAACGAAATTACTTAAGACTGCTAGTTTTGTACTTGTTCGGGATTTATTTTATTATATTTTCTGGATGTATTTACTGTATGCTGTGATGGTTATGGCAATCAAATAAAGTACTTTTAGACTGATAGAAACTGACATGGCCAGAAAACATGCTTTGTAAAAATGGACTGAATAATGTTTGCATTCGGTATTGCAAACATATTTAAACTATTGTTTGAAAAGCTACTCATGGAAGCAATGTATCCTTTCACCAGAAGTTTCACCATGATGTGTTACGTTTTCGTATAACTTTTGGAAAGTATGTGTCTCTTTTTAGCTTGGTAAATGGTAATCTACAAATATTACGTTTCTACTTCATAGTCTTTATGTGATGAGACCCAGCTCAATCTAATAAAACGTGATTCTCTATTACATCTTAAGGTATGTCCATGTCTGAAGGTGGAGGCCAATTTTAAGATTTCACAGTCTTAAATAATATAATTGAATGTGCACGTTTTGTATGAAAAACTTTATATTCAGGAAAAAATCAACTGTGAACAGTATACCAGTCAAAATTACTGACTAACATTAAAGGACAACACACGAGAACTCACTTTGTCTTTTTTAGGATGATATAGTCAAGGGAATCCCCTGTGTGTACTAGAATTCCCTTCCTCTAAGTTTCTTATCAATACCAATAGAGGGTTTCAATAAAACTTTGCACCTGTCTCTTTCCAAACTGCCCTTATATAAGTTCTGATTTTCAGACTCCTTCATTATGCAGAATGCATGGTTAAAGATGGCTAGAAGGGTGCATGGATGTATGGATACAATTGTACTCCCCGTAATGAAAACAAACAAGTTTGAAATGACCCTAAATGAGTTTAAAGGCATTAGGGCTTATGATAATTGATTTTACATGAAGCAAACAATCGTTCAAAAAATGAAGTACATGAACAATTTGTTGAATTTGTAATACTTGACGAAGAGTGTTAAAGAGCTAACAAATTAGGTAAAACAGGAAGTCAAAAGAGAGCTAGGCAACGAAGACATTAAAAATCAAAAGGGAACCAAATTAGTAGTTGACTATTTTGTGTATTTGTTTTTAACTTAGGAAACTTCTATTGCATCTCCAGTGGTTTTACGGGTGGATCCAAAGGGCTATTATTTGTACTGGACATATCAAAGTAAGGTAAGATGAAGACGTACATGTTTAGAATGGAGAATGCTTTGTTCACTTATTCTTTACATAATTTAATTTGACAAAATATGAAAATACAAAAGAAATATACTTAATCATACGTTGTACAAGAACAGAAGCAATACACTTCTAAAATCTAAGCATACATTGCAAGTTATGTGAAGGATATTTTCTAGAGAGATGAGATATTGGACCTTTGAGAAAATTGCCTATTTAAGCTTTTTTTGATGAACATATTTGGAAGTTAAAAAGCTTCATTTTGTATTTTATTCGGTATATCTTTACAAAATAAATTCATAGATAACAGTTCATCACATTTCACTACTGCAATGTCTAAGTAATCTCCAGTACTCCATCAGAGTACAAATAGCTAGAGCGAACACAAAATGCAGGGATAGTGAAAGAAAGGCATAAAGTGAGAGAGAAAGAAACAAAGGAAGAGAGAATTTTCTCAAAATCTGGCACATTTCTTAGGAAATGAAAAGACTGCATAGCCTGCTGAAGAATACACGAAAAATATCATTATATGCAACATCACAGACAAGACTGCATAGCCTGCTGAAGAATACACGAAAAATATCATTATATGCAACATCACAGACAGGCTTTTGGTTTGTACAGATATCGTTACACAAACGACGATACTGTTTATATCTCTTATGAGGACACATTCACTAGGACAAGAAGTGCAGTATACATGTCAAGTCGTCCTTGGGCTAATTCACCAAACAGTTCCTTTGACTTTGGTTGATCTGCAACAAAGTAGGATGGTTTTACAGCTTTACAAGAAGTGATGCCACATGACCTTTGCTCATGTAATTAATTAATCTATTAGTGGAATTGAAGCCCCAATTGTGGTCCTTTCTGCATTTGTTAAATAATCTATAAGGAAAATTTGAGGTCACAGGTATGTAATAAAAACAATATATGAAAGGCTGAAACAGAAGCCCAAGATACAGTACCAACGAATATGTGCTTGTTGTTAGAACATCATCAGTGATATTGGTAACAGCTGAGGATTCAAGACATTTGACTGGGGTTGCAGGTAGTGTCTTGGAGGAAGTAATTCTTACCTTAGCTTTTGCTGAATGTCACTTTTGGATGTAATGGGACCTAATGTGGTGCCTTCAAAAGCGATCTCAAAGCCCTACTTTTCCAAAGCCACTTCGATCTCTGATAATGTTATCGCTGATCACTATACTAAGTATTTTCATCCCGGCTAGAGATTCCTCTACTGCTCTTGACACAGCTTTCCTTGATCCTTTTTGAAGAGATGCCCTGAGCTAACATGTAACACTACTGTTGGTCTACTCCTCAGCAATTTAATTAAGAACCATGTGAACGGTGCTCATTAACTCTAAGAGTGATCACCTATTTGTAGTTTTCCCCTTATGTATAAAACAAGATTGAAACCACCAACAGGCTGCTTCATTCCTACTTATAGACAATACATGGTAATCCAATCACATATTTGAAATATACAAACCATATAACATAAAAGTTACTCTGGCTTGACATTAGGTGCTAATATTACTGGAAGGTCCACTAACAGACAAAGGGCAGTCATTTCTGCCAGGATTTAGTACCTACAAGTGCAGAGTAGACGTACATGTCTGCAACATGGGACTATCCCCTCTAAAGTTACATACTGTTGTGCACATCATCATGACTTTTCATGTTGTGGTAACTTTGCTTTGAAATGAAATTAAATTAAAATAACATTTATATAGCGCACTACTACCCTTGGGTGTCTAGGCGCTGTAGCTTCAAAAAAGGGGAAGTGAAAGAACAAATTTAAACAACCCCCGACTAGGATATACAAAAGGGGGGCCTGAGGGAACTAATTGTTAAAAAAACAAGTTTTCAAAGCCTTGCGGAAAGAGAGCAGATTAGAGGTAGTTTTTAGCTAGAATGGCATGGTATTCCAAATTTTGGCAGTAATAACTGTGAAACTCTTGCCTCCCCAAGTGGCCCTCCCAAACCTGGGAATAACCAAGTTTGCTTGGGATGCAGATCTCAGGTTCCTGGCCGGGACATACCAGCAGAAGAGTTGTCTAATAGAGGCAGGGCCCATGTAATGGAGAGCCTTAAAAGCTAGACATAGGGATTTAAAGATAACTCGTTTCTTGACTGGTAGCCAGTGAAGCGGGGGCAGATATTTGGAGACTGACTGGTGTTTAGGGATCCCTAACAGCATCCTAGCAGCTGCATTTTGAACCAGTTGCAGTTTGTCTAAAGCTTTCTTGTGTGCCGACAAAAAGAGCCCACTACAATAGTCGATTTTGGAAAAGACTGAAGCGGTAATCACAGCTTTGCGGAGGTGCAGAGGGATACAAGGAAAAATCTTCCTGAGGGATTTAAAGATGAAACAACAGGAAGAAGTAACTGCATTCGCATGTCCCAAAAAGGAAAGTCTTCCATCAAAATGGATGCCCAGATTTTTCACTTTTGCCACAGGAGAGGGGGTTGGACCCATTTCCTGTAGCCACCAAAAGGGGCCCTAGAACAGTGGGTTGTTGCCAAATAGAAGCACCTCCATTTTGTTGGAGTTCAACCTCAGACAACTGGAGGACATCCATGTGCCGATCTGCAGCATGCAGTCGTGGAAACGACAAGCTGTGTTAGTGATATTTTCTGTGACTGACATCACAATCTGAGTGTCGTCTGCATAAGAGATGACCGAGAACCCAAGATCTTTTTTTAATGTGGCTAGCGGTGTCACATACAGATTAAAAAGGGTGGGGCTCAAAGATGACCCCTGAGGAACCCCACAGGGAAGAGTAAAAGGGATGGATCTGTAGCCGTTACACTTCACAGACTGCGATCTCTCTGTCAAAAAAGAACAGAGTAGTTTGAGCGCAGTCTCACCTACCCCTATTTCTTGCAGCCGCTTGATCAACAATTGATGGTTTACGGTGTCAAACGCTGCGGAGAGGGTAAGTAAAAGTAGTGCAGCGTTCCCAACTTGATCTAATGTTGTTCTGACATACTCTGCAGCTGTAATCAGAGCAGTCTCCGTGCTGTGTTAACCTCTAAACCCAAACTTTCTTCATTTTTGTGAGTTCTTGAGACTTCACCTCTGCACAACTTGACCTGTGGAATTACTTGCACTTCTGATCAAAGCAAGGCTTATTTTACGCTAGAAACTATTTTTTCTACAGACTCACCAGTGAACAGTAGTGCTTTGGGCGTGGAATTACTGAAAATAGTTAATACTTTTTCCAGAATATAGAATTCATAAATTGCAATCTACAGTAACATCTCCAGATGAGAATAATAAAAAACTAGTCACAAAGAATGAAAACAATTTCTATATTCCCCAGAGAGAGAGGTACGATATTTTCTTTAGAAATTAGGAATAGGCATAATGTAACACTGTCAACATTTTATGAAATTATGTGAAACATCTATGCAACTGAAGACTTTCACCGGAAAAGGCAGAGAATAAAATAGATAGATTGCTGATTTTTCAGGGTTTAGTAGGCGATGAAGAGTGATGTCTAGAGTACTTGAAAATAATTTCTTTTCTGACTCTTGTATCCTTGTCTCATTAATTCCATGACCTAAAGAGGACTCCTCTGCCAAAACAGGCACTAAACTTGTACTAATATATATTATATCTAAGCCATTCCCGTCAGGGAGGTCCCATGAAGGAACCCAACCTTCCTCCTATTTTTGCTCTGTCTGTGGGCATATGCTTTGTTAAACATTGAAGTCGCCCATCACACCCCTTCACCATTCTTATCCCTCCTTGTATCCTGTTCCTCCCAGTCTCCCACATTACAATTAGCTGCCAACCGCGCCTTGTCCTTTGCGGTGTATTTAATAAATTCTGCCTTTGTAGCCAATTGAACTATGCACATAGGGGATAATTCTCACTGTGGTAAAAGTGGGACAGCAAGTACTGCAGCACAAAATACAATAAAAACCTAGGACTGGATGAAGTCACTGTAGTGGTTGATGTTCATAGTTTTCGTAGGGGTACTTCTGGAGCTCATAGACAGTTGGAAAGTTGTTATTCATAGGGATTGGAATTATACAGTGTTCTTTGATTTTCACAGCACTTTGTCAAAGATCTAGTAGCTATTAAATAGCAAATCCTTTCTTAGTAGTAGAGATCACAGAAGTCAATGCAGGTAATATCATGTTTTAAGAACAGGCACCAGTTGGGGTATATCTCCTGTGGTGGTACATTGAAAAGAGCACCTTTCAAAGCGAAAAAATACTTGCATACTTGAGTAAACAAAAACACAATCGTATGAATAAAAATGTACAGTAGGATGCGGACAAAGAAGACTTAACACTGAACACACCCTCAAATAATGATACAAAACAGAAAACATAGTTGTGATAATACTTCATATATATTGTTCCAAGACGTATACAAACTATAACATGTAAAACAGAACCCAACAGGGTCCCTCACATTATATGGGTCTGATGAGACCCCAGAGCCTTTTGGGGTTGAACCGTCTTTGACAGTCTCAAACAAACTGTATAATCCCAACCCTTTGACTGTAAGGGTTGTTTTAAAACACTTTGGGGCGTATTATCAAGGACCAGTGTTAAAATTAGCGCCGTTTTATCGGCAGGACACTGCCGATAAAACGGCGATAATGGGCTCGATAATACGCCCTTGTGAATTCCCATAGAAGCCCATGTTCTGATGTTAACATGGGCTTCTATGGGAATTAACAAGGGCGTATTATCAAGCCCAGTTTCCTGCCAATAAAACTGCGATAATTTTAACACCGGTCCTTGATAATATGCCCCTTGGTGTGTAAACCAGTTTGAGGTTTTGTTGTTGGTGTTTGAAACCCTTGCTTCTTTGTTACGGTCTTATAAATATTTTCTGTATATGTTCCCTTTGGGAACTATTTCACATGAGACATGTTGAATTATGTATATGTCTTTGAACAATATATGCGATGTATTATCACAACTATTTTTTCTGTTTTGTATATTTATTTGCAGATGTTCTCAGTGTTAAGTCTTCTTTGTCTGCATCCTACTGTATATTATTATTCATATGGTTGTGTTTTTGTTTATTTTAATATACAAGTATTTTCCTGAAAAAAACATGTGTTATGTAAAAATTGCTCTAAAAGTGTAATTTTCAGAATTGTGACTTAAAATCCAACTTCACAGTAGAATTGCTTGAACATCAGGTAGAGACACTGAACAAGATTACAGGTACCAGCAAAGCGGTAGTTTCTCTACGAATTCTAGAGCATTTTCCAGTGGTCTGTTATATTGGCGAGATTGAGCAGGTTGTATTTTTACTAAGGAACTCTGGTCTGCTTCGTTTCATATGCTTTATTTCGATAAAAGATATCTTGAAAGCTATGCGATCCAGAATAAAAAGTATACAATTAAACCAGAATACATTTTTTTTTAAATGTACAATGTACAAAAAATCATTAAAGTAACAAAGTTCATTAAAAGTAGAAAACATTAAATAGTTAAAAAAATGCTTTTTCATTTATATAAAAGGGAGGAGGAAGTGCAAGTTATGGAAGACAAAGGTCACATGAGCATTTTAATATTTAGAAATTAGCAATCAAATATCTCGCTTTAATGCTCCATGCCCATCTAAGAAATTTAGCTAGGCCACAAGCATAAAGATCCCGGGCGTCAGATCTTAAGATGCGTAATGCGGCTTGGTGGCTGCGGGTACCCAGCTCTTTACAAACTGGTTTTAACCAGCGCCCCCTTGGAACTTTGTAGGCTGGGCAAGTGAACATAAAGTGTGCGATTGACTCAGTGGTGGCCTCACAACTTGGACAAGAAGCTGGGGTTTGATAAGGAGGCTTCCACTGGGCAGTCAGCTCTCTTGTGCGGAGTGTACCTACTCTAAACTCAAAATAAAAAGCTCTGTCGTATGGTTTTTGTATGGTATCTAGGTAGGGTTCAAGACGGATGTGGTCCGTATGCTGCATAAACTCCTCTGTGAGCCTGCCTACTTTCGGGTTAAGGAGATCATTCTTGCTAACCCACAGCCGGTATGCCTTCTTGACTTCTGTCTTGGCTGGAGAAGTTCTGTTTAGCCAGGCATCTTTAAAATCAAGATCTTATAAAAGTTTTTTTATGCCTTTAAGCCAATAGATCTTGTGCCACCCATCCGTATCCATTACCTCCCTTAGCCCCGCTGCATATTTTGATAATTCAGGTGTACGCCACAAGCGAGCCCACAGAAAAAGTGGGTGAAGTCTTGCAGTGTCTCTAAGTGAGTGGCAGCCTAAATCGTATAGTAGGGGCTTGGTAGGTGTCCTTTGAGGGAGCATCATTAGATCATTTAAGAATTTGTTTTCCGATCTAGAAATTTGATCTGTATTGGAGAAACCCCACAGTTCAGCACCGTAAAGTACCAAACTTACTGCTCTGGCCTTATATATTGTAAGGGCCGGGGCGATTGTTCTGCTCGATGAAGAGCGATGTTCTTTTAGTATTGCCCCCACCACCCTTTTGTGGTTCAAAAGCATTTTCTGCGTGTGTGGTCTCCAGTGCATGGAATCGGAAATACGAATACCTAAGTAGTCGAAGGTAGTGACCCTCTCTAGTGGGAAGCATTTTAATGAGGGAGGGCTCCTAAATGATCTTGATGGATTTACTGTTAGGCACTTTGTTTTCAGTGTATTGATGGTCAACCCTCTAGTAGTGCAAAACCGTTGGAATCTATCCAGGAGAGTCTGCAGGCCCTTCAGGGTTTTTGAGATGAGGAGGTTGTCATCAGCGAACAGGAGGGTGGGAATTTTTTCGTCCGCCAGGGCTGGAGCATCAGATGGTATTCGCTGTAAGTATTCAACCACCCCGTTATCGTACAAAGAGAATAGGGTGGGGGCTAATACGCAGCCCTGGCGGACTCCCCTGTTCACTGGTATTCGTGCAGTTTTTTGCCCTTGTGCACCCCATCTCACTTGGGCATAACTGCCTTCATGGAGGCGAATTAGCATGTTCAAGATGTACCTAGGGACCCCCTGCTCTGCCAGGACCTGCCACAGGTGTTCACGGGGGACTAGGTCAAAGGCAGTCTTTAGGTCGATGAATGCGAGATAAAGACTGCCTTTGCCTATTTTGACCACCTTCCAGTATATGAGGAGTAGCCTGAACGCCTGTTCAATAGTCCCTGTTCCTGCCCTGAAGCCAGCTTGGTAGTCCGAAAGGACCCCATTTTCATCCGCCCATGTTAGGATCCTCTCTAGCAATACCCGGCCAACAACATTTTGGATGGAATCGATCAAACTTATTGGGCGGTAATTAGCGGGGTTGTCCCTGGCCCCCTTCTTGAAGATAGGTACAACCTCTGATCCCTTCCAGGAATCTGGAATGGGGCAGCGGTTGTCAATAGCATTAATTAAAGATGAAATAAATGTTGCCCATTTAACAGGGTCTGCTTGAAGGAGGTCCCCTGGGAGTCCGTCAGGCCCCGCTGCTTTTGCTGGGACTATTCGCCGAATGGCGGATTCCACCACCAATTCGGAGAAAGGGTATCTATTAGGTTCCCCAGAGGTGGCCCAGGGGTCAATGGGTGGACCACCAAAGGTGGCTTCCTCTGCATCAGAGTAGAGTCTCAGAAAGTGGTCATACCAAGTTTTACTTGGAATGTTGTTGGTAATTAACTCGCAGTCAGGGCGCGTCTTGTTCCTAAGCAGATTCCAAAAAAGGTTGGCATCCTTCTCCGTACTGTCTGCTTTTAAGGCTTGCCAATGCTGCTCCTCCCACTCTTTCTTAGCTTTGAGACTGCCACCTTATACTCCCTTCTTGCTGTCCAAATCCTAGAAGGAGACTTGCTTTTGATGGCCATGATCAGAGCAGATTTTTTTTGTCTACAATTCTTCGTGTACCATGTGTCAGTGGTGTTCCTACGCAGGGTATGCGACCTGTTACCAGAGGTTGTGTAAAAGAAGGTTCCCAGAGTATTAATGGTTTTCTGATCAAGTAAAGATATCTTCTGGATACCATCTATATCAGTGGGAGCCTCTTGCAGCTCGCTTAAGGCTTCCGCCAAGGTCTCTCTGATGCCAGATAGTTTTATTTCGTCAATGGCAACTTTGTGCCATTTGAGGTGCCTTCCGCAATTCGAGGGAGTTACTTCCCTTGTAGACATTAGGTCTGCTCTGCGTGTGTTACCAGAATTGGGGAGCCATAAAGATTTTAACGATAGGCTTAATGCATTGTGATCGCTATCGGTAGTTGGCGTTACCACCATGTCAATTAAAAGTCTCCATAGCTTGAAGTCTAACAGGATATAGTCAATTTGTGAGGAGTAGCCCAACCTGTTGTAAGTGTGTGACCCTAAGGCGTCAAAAAGTGACCTTCCGTTAGTTGCCCTAAGTCCATACTCTAGGGATTGGAGGTTCAACTGGACAGCTAATTGGGTCCACCTTTTTATCGGGGGTATGTTAAGCGGGGGAATTCCCTGCTTTGCGTCGTCCTCTTCTAAGCCTAGCATATCCTCAGCAGCAAGGGGTTCAAATGTGCAATTGAAGTCTCCCGCTACCAGGATATACGATTCAGACGGGCAGCGGTAGAGTTCTGCTTCCAGACACGTGATTATGGGAGATTGCACTCCACCTTTTGTTCCACGTACATAGATGTTACAAATCTCTAAGGTCCTTCCTCCATTATTATCCCTAAGAGTCAATTTTAGTAGGTCCGGACAATTGCACTCAATCTGATATAATGTACAATCCAATGTGATACTGACCCATATAAGCAGACTGCCAGATGGCCGCTCCTTTCCTGTTACTGGTGGTACTGCAGCGATGTAATAGGAAGCAAACCCACTTTGTCGTGGGGCACCATACTCCAAGTCTCTTGGAAGATACAAATAGTATGGCTTTCAACAAAGTTATTCCAATCAGGTAGAGCTAGGTTCTTGGAGAGGCCAGCTATATTCCAGGAAAGGATTTTAAGGTTTAAGATGTTGTCTCTAAGACTCCCTAATTCGCTTTCTGGTTCAGCTTGAGGGAAGTTGGGTCCCAGTGTGCGACTTGTCAGTATTGGCGTGTTAGTGTTTGCGACTATGTTCACGGAGTTGCATATACTACTGGGTGTGTAGGATGGGTCTATTGTGGGTATTGTCACCTGAGTATTCGAGCTCTGTGGACAGTGGGGGCGTTAAATACATCATCCAAAAAAGCGCAGTCTTGGTTTACAGTGTGCCTGGAGGGAAGTTGTGTGGTTGTTAGTCAATCAATCTTGTTTAATTGCGACCCCCTTGGTGACTTACGCTCGGAAATTTTGGCCCTCATACTTGCACTGGTAGCAAGTGCAGTAGATCTAAATTGGATGTCCAAGGTGCCAGGAGGGCAGGTCCTATACTCTAGGGCTAATAGGCCCTCGGCCAGTTGGGGGGAGGTCAATGTAAGCTCGATTGTGTCTAATAGGTGGTCATTAGAAGAATACCTCCTGGCCTTAATGACATCTTCTCTTATTATTGATCGACACCCTCTGCCATGACGGATCCAGTGGATGGTCTTGTTTGTAAGTGAGTCCCCCTGTTCACGGCCCGAATATTTGGGAACATTCACCATGAACACTGTCTGCTTCTCAAAGGGGGTGGAGGAACCAAAGGAGTGCGGGCCATGCGCTGTGGATAAATGCGGAAGGGGCTTGGCTACCGAGGTGATTGGTTTGGTGTGATTAGTCTCGAATGGAGCACTAGCTTTCCCTCTAGCTTGGGTCAGCAAGGATGTCACATTAGGACCAGCTGGTGGGCGGGGTAAAATGGTAGATGTAGATCTGGTCTGCAGTTGTTCTTGGCCCCTGAAGAAGCATTAAATGTACAAGCTCTGGGTCGATGTGTACCAATTTACTAGGAATGCATATGGGAGTTAAATGTGCCAATCAGGCCTAGGACGATTTTAGAATGTGTTAAGGAGTGAGCACAAGCACTTTAGCACTGGTTAGCAGTGGGAAAGTGCACAGAGTTCTAAAGCCAACAAAAGCAAATGTCAGCAAACAGGAGGTGAGTTGGCAAAAAGGTTGGGGCAAGGCCATCCGAAGGGCTATCAAGTCTAACAGGAGGTAATCCAAAAAGCAACATATCTAACTACAGAAGGCTCACAAAGAAAGAGAAGATCATATGCACCCAATTTCTTCACCTACCTGTTCTGGTCAATAGTGGAGAACAGAATCTCTTTGAGAAGCTTTGTCTTCTTTATCTGTACATTTCTGTGTCACTCCAGTCCCAGCAGTCTCCCAAACTGATAAATGTATCCAAGAAGCCAACCTAAAGGAAGTACATTATGAAATTAGTTTTCTATTGATATTAGTCTGGAACTTGATCATGCATATTCGGAGGGTGAATAAAATTCTCGGTCCAAATGACCACATATTCCCTGCAATTACCAAAAAACACATCAGGGCCTATGATGATTCGGTCTGACCAGAGTGCTATATTAAGGGAAACATTTGCATCCAAGTATCTATTAATACACCCAGCAACCCAAATCCATTTATCTGTCTATTCATCTGTTCATCAATCCTGTTAGACCCAGTGGAATCTGGCTGGCTAGGACGCATCTAAGCCAGTCAGAATCCACAGTTTCAAATAGGATGAGTATGATACACTTGTCCAATAACTTGTGCTCACTCTTTGGTAGGTTGGCAACGAGCAGTCAGGCTTATTCTCAGGGCTTACATGTAAAGTATTGTCTCAACATCACCTTCCCAACACACTCCATATGCCACAAAAAGACACCACACTATATGTATAAAAACTTGTCCTTATATTACACACACACACACACACACTGAAATCAAAATGAGATACACATTGTATATATGCTTTACAGTTATACACAATTGTCAAAACTTCTCAATTGAAATCAAAAAGAAACACAAATTGTTTATACACTTTACAGTTACATGCAATTGTCGAACTTTCCCATTAACAGAATGATCCAACAGTCACAGGTCTTTGACTACGCCTTGTGATCCAGCCCCTCTGTCATTCAACTACATCAGCCAATGATGCACGCTGCCCCTGCTAGTGTCCTGTTGACTACTCAGTCAGAGCCACCCAACACAGAAAGAAACAGTTACTTAGCAGAGGTACCTGCACATGTGCGGGATTGCAATGCCATCAGCACCCCCCTGTAGACCAAAGACTGTGACCTAATAAGCCAGCACGCTTCCAAGTCTGGAGAAATGTTTTCCCCTCAAGTGGGAGTGTGACCTGTCGTAGCCCCGACAGTCATCTGTAGGTCCCACAAGGCACACAAAACCCCTCGGGCCTCATCACTGTGTTCTCCACAACAAAGCACCTTGTGTCATGGATCCAGGGAGAGGAAGCTATTGACCTCGGACAGAGGCAGCAATGTCAGGTACTGTCGTCCTCCCGATCTGGAGGCTGAAGACAGTCTCAGCTCCTGGCTCAGGTTCCCCAAACACCCCTCGGATATCACACGCTCTGGAGTGAAAGCTAACACAGGTCTCCTAGCATCCCTCGGACTCTGCAAGCTTTCCTCGTACTCCTCAAACTTCTCATGTCTCGGCATCTCAGATGGCTGCTGATCTTTACAGGCACACTCCTCTGCACAACATGTCACCTCCGCACCCAGTGCGGTCCTTATGGTCTCATGGAAACAGTGAGATCCTTTGTGTCCCTGGGATCTCGTGGACAGGAGGCCAGCTCACTGTCGCTTGGAGAGTACTTTGGGACCTAGGCCATAATAGTTGGTGTTTAGCTGCAGGCCAGCAACGTCCAGGCAAAATCCACCATGTGATAGTCCCCTTCCTGGAGCACGACAAGCCCCAGGCCACCACAAGTCCGCAGATAGTCCAATTGAAGTCCCTCCTACCCTAATGATTCCTCGTGTCGATGTCCCAGTGTCGAACCAGCTTATTATGGTTCCAAATACAAAAGAGTCACTGGCTGCTGAGGTCAGAGTCCCAGTAGTTATACCCATGATGACCTTTGAAGATACAATCAGTTCAGTAGGCCACTTTTGAAATGCACAGTCCCTCTCTAAATTCTGTCCTGTCTGCCCTCCTACCCCAGGAGGTTAGATCACTATCTTCAGTGGGGCCAAGACAATTCAGGTGCCAATTCAACCCCCATGTACCCATCCCAGAAAGACTCCTCAGAGTCAGATGTCTGCAGTTTTCCTTGAGCCCCTAGTTTATGGCCTTTAATCAGGAATGCACAGATGTAGATGTCCCCCTTGCACCCAGATGTGAATTGGAGTCAGGCCGACAGGCATACAGAGCCAAAAGCATCCAAATGCCCACTTTACAAGAAGTTACATTTTCACACACATAATGTTGAATCCACTCGCACTACCGGAGAGGAGTCGCCATTATGAACTCATCAATACCAAACACAATACTTTTACTATTCTGCCCATAGGAAATACCGCTCAATAGCCTTTCTCTACATTTCCCCATGCTAATCCAATGCAAGAAGCAGACCCCATTGTAACGAACACACCACCCGGTGCCATTCACTGCCCTTTAATGTAACTTACACATGAACACGTGCTCTCTCTTCCAAACACTGGACTCTGTCACCAGGGAGAGCTCCGATAGAGCAAGAGATTTGCAGAACCTTGGTTCATAGCTTTTTAAAAGCCAAACCAAGTAACAGGAACCCTTGCACACAGGCCCCACCAGGGCAAACCTGTGGCACAATCGATGAGCTACCTCTGTTGGTGCACAACCACCGCTGCAGGCCCATGGAGGAGCATTCAAGATGCACTCCCTGGGTATATGTCTTACCCCTTGACAAGGGACTTACAGCTCACTCGAATCAGCCAATCATTGATATGACGAGCACAGCACCTTGGCACTGAATGGCAGTGTCAAAAGCGCTTAAAGTCCTAAGGCTAGCTTCCAGGTAGGAGAAAAGCAAAACGTCATTGGAAAGCATGCTCAAAAGGGCTATTTCCAACACATTTACTTAATCATCTATCCATTCTGCCTTCATCCATCCACTTTGCAAATTCATGCACATCCTGACACTAATTCTTACACGTCATACTCATTACCATGCACACTCATACATGTTATTCCCATATTAAACATGCTGCTCTTTTTTTTAAAATGAGTTAGCATTCTTCACATTCTCTCATGCCTCCCCCAGAAGATCCCAACTGACTTGGCACACAGCACCATCATGCATTTGATCTCACCAAATCAACTTAGCCTGTGCCAGTTCTCAATCCAGCCACTCGTCCTTTACCAGCGATGACACCTTTTGCTTTCAAACAATGAAATCATAACATCCTTCCCATCTGTCACCTATTCCTGACCTGCTGCTGTGTTCTGGATTGTACCCCAGTTGCATCAAAACCGGTAAATTCACCACCCATTTCCTGCCCCTCAAATAATCGCTCCATGGCCGCCCGTATATTTGAAAAACCTTTAAAGACATATTTTATTGGTATGTGCAATGAAGAGCCCTAGAATTCAGTTTATACTACATCGTTCACCCAGATTTAAACTTTATAAACTTAGACATTAAAAAGAAAAATATTCCTCCTACATTGCAAATCTGCTGACTTGGAAATTGTAAAAAATTTGGGCCCAAATTTATAAAGGTTTTGCGTTACTTTTTTAAAGCAGAACCGATGCAAAATCCATGTTGGTATTTGCAAGGCAACGCAAATAGCAATTTGCGTTGTCTTGTAACTAAAAGTACAGCAAAGCAGCATAATTTAATGCTTTGCATTGTCTTTCATCAAGGATTTGCTCCATGGGTGGTGCATGGGTGTTCCTGTGCATCCGCCCATGGGTTTTGACACAAATCCATATCTACAATGACTTGTAGACATGGATTGGCACCAAAATCCTGCACCTCCCTGAGACTGGTGTGACAAGAAGAAATATTTTAATTTATCCTTATTTTTTCTCTTTCTATGTGTGCAGCAGAGGACATCGCCTTAAAACTTAGTTTTTGTGGAGGAATGGAGTTCTTCCTGCACAAAAACTATGCTCGCCACAACACCGACACCCTTGGACTATGGCATAGTGGTGCCCACATAGGCACATGGTTGCTGAAATTGTGTTTCTGCAAGAAGATTGTTTTGTAAATGTGGCCCAGTTCTGCTCTCTCCAGTACACGGAATTCAGCGAATTTACTTGTTGCCCTGCGATGCGCCAGCTCATTGTAAATATGGGCTGACATAACCTTGTCAGGTTTTGGAATCACCATCACTGCTATCTTCAGTTTATATTTCTACCTGCTGATTACTTAAACTAAATGACATTGTGTTGCTCAGCCAAATACCTACTTGTGTGACCCAACTTCCTTTTCTGTCTCTGCATTATCAATGTGTCAATAACAACACTCAAACATTTGGCTTCTGCTATTACCACCTTGCTTAGCGCATATACACATGCTTCTGCTCTCTTCCCTTATCTAATCTCTCCATGCTAATGCTACAGACTACCTAGGGCCCGATGTAGGTGGCAAATACCGGTCGGAAACGGCCGAATTCGGCCGTTTCCGACCGGTATTTGGCATCTTGAGATGTAGGGGGCCAGATTTTACAGATTCTGTAAATTTACCGAATCGGTAAATTTACAGAATCTGTAAAATACCGAATCGTTATTTTTACCGATTCGGTACCTTCCAGATGTAGGTGGGACTCTTCTGAGTCCCAAAGGCCCTACAAATTCGGTATTTTACCACCCAATCCAATTGGGTGTTAAAATACCGAATTCAGGTGTGCATGCACATGTGTGCATGCACACCTAGCCATGTGACAGACAGACATGCCCTTAGGGCATGTCTGTGTGCCACATGGTGCACATGCCTATTTTTGGGGTGCCAGAGGGTGTCAAAGTGACACCCCCTGCACCCTTGCCAAATTCGGTATTTACCGATTCTGTAATTACAGAATCGGTATTGCCCATTGATTCCTATGGGCTTCAAGGCCCATAGGAATCAATGGGTAATACCGATTTGGTATTTACAGATTCGGTAAATACCGAATCTTAACGATTCGGTATTTACAGAATCTGTAATACCTACATCTCCCCCCTTCATATTTACCGACTCTTAAATACCGAATCGGTAAAATTCGGTATTTAAGAGTCGGTAAATATGAATTACCTACATCTGGCCCCTAGTGATTACATGGGATGTGGAGTGCTTACAGCTTATGCATCCCATGCTCCATGTCCTTTTACTTCCATGTCATTCTCACCGTTTTTGGTAGCACAATATGGCTGTTCATCGTATCAGTCCCAAATTCTGGATACTGCTTGCTGCTTAGTATTTCTGTTATGATTACTCCAAACTTCCCTGTCCCTTTTCCAGAATCCTTAGCAACATTTTAGGCATAGGGAAACTGGATAACTGCAGATGCCTTCTTCTAGTTCCAAATCCTATTCCTTCCAACTTTCCGCCATCATATATAGTTAATATATAGTGAAGTGTGGCTCAGTGGAGAAGTGTGGCTCAATGATTAGAGCGGCAGACCCTGATGCAGAGGTCTGGCCCGGACCAGGGTTCAATTCCCGCCTCAGCGGGTCTTGGGCTCAATTTCCCTGGACCTGATAATTCTCGCCTCGGTGCCTATTCTAATCATGGAGTCCCACTCTGCAACTCTGGGCAATAGCTTGCTTAAACTCCACAACGGCCCCAACAGCGCTAGGATGCCTGGCTTCACCTTGGGGGTGCCCAGGAGTGGGCACTTCACAGGGAAAGGCCAGGAAGGATTCCACAGCAGTATGTGTACAGCACCTTGAGACCCCTTCGGGGGTGATACGTGAGCTATATAAGCACTACTACATTTACAATATCGCACTTTATACACCTGACCGTCAATTCTGATTGCCAACCAATACAGCCTTTCCAATCCAATGATCCTTGCCTTAGCTTGCAATCCACTTCTTTATTCAACCTGCCATTCACTCACTGTAAAACCATCCACCACTCTAAAAGTACTGAACCGCCGTCTCTACTTATGCGAGTGGATATGCGGTCACCCAAAGGAGAGATACTGTCTTTCCCTACAATCCATCAAAACATACAGCATAATCTTTAGAATCTTTATTGTAAAGACAATGGATTATCTCAGAGAGGATCTGGCAATTTAGAGTGTCAGAGTTATAATGTCACAAGAGGTGAGTTTCAGAAATGCAATGAAGAACAAGCACTGGCAATGCCAACTTGTATATTGTTGGACACTAGCCTTTTGTGTTTGTTAAGGCTTGTTTTTATCTTTGCTTTGTCATGGTTTTTACAGAACTTTATGTTTGGGAAAGCTGCTGGGCGCTCATAAATCTAAAAAAACATTGACTAAAGGCAAAAATATCTTTGGGTCTCAAAAAGAACACAGTGCTTTAGTAGTTTCTGGCACCTAAGGGAAGTACTTTGCGTTTCACAGTGTGGTTTGGATCTTTGTGAAAGGGTTAAATGCAATCAGCGATAGTGAAGTTAGCCAATGGCTGATGTGGGCTGACCCACTGCTCCTTGCTGTATGCTGTAGTGGGCAACTGGATAACTGCAAAAGCCTTCTTCTAGTTCCAATTCCGATTCCTTCCATCTTTCCGCCACTA
Organism: Lissotriton helveticus; assembly: GCF_964261635.1. Classification (NCBI taxonomy): domain Eukaryota; kingdom Metazoa; phylum Chordata; class Amphibia; order Caudata; family Salamandridae; genus Lissotriton; species Lissotriton helveticus. The sequence goes on along the minus strand of NC_136070.1, from coordinate 234,462,439 downwards.
AATATTGCTAATCTCGCACTATATCCACCTGACCTTCAATTCTGATTGCCAACCAAATACAGCCTTTCCAATCCAAAGATCCTTGCCTCAGCTTGCATTCCAGTTCTTTATTTGACCTGCCATTCACTCACTGGAAAACCATCCAGTGGGCAGAAGTAAAATGTGAATGAAATAATAGGAGATCACTAGATAATACGGGCTGGGTGATATACATAAAGTTTTAATAAAATCAAAAGGTCTTGACTAACAACAGACTTAAAAACACTTGGTGAAGCAGGAGCTGCCCCTTCCTATAGGTTCGGCTACCCTTTCATTTTGAAGTGTATTATCCATTCACTTAGACATTGGATACCCCCCTCCTGCTGAACACCATCTGTAAATGCCCCCAGCGTCACCTGACTTCGAGAACTACTAAGCACTAATTCTTGTGTTCCGACACAGGTTTGTTATCATGCTATATCACTTCCATTACTATGCTTATGTCACATCTAGCGCTACAGTGTTTCGTTCTTTCGCGCTAGCTCAGTACTATATCCATCACCTGAACAGATAAAAATAAATACCCTTACTTCTTACCCCTCTCCCATACCTGAAAGCATATTGTGCAGAACACTGGCAGATAGTAAAACTGAAAGAGCATGCAAACGTGTTATAAGCAAGGAAGAATGACATTTTCATGGTGCCAGGGGCTCCATGCCACTGCTGCTTGCATTTTCCAGCCCTGGACTTTCTATTCACAGGCATTGCTTTTAGGGTTGCTAGTGCATCGGGCTCAGCTGAACTGAACCAAGGTTACACATCTAAGTGCTGCTTAGCTAAGAAAAGTCTCTGGACTGGACGATTGATGCTCTGGTGAAATGAAGTTATCAAATAGTCCTACTTCTACAGGAAGAATGAACTGACTCCTGCGAAACAGATGTGATGTCCACGAGCACCTCTTTTTTTATCCATGTGAAAAAGCAAAAATGTCTGAAGAGTACAATATTAACTTACCTGAACGATAAAACACTTTTTTCAATTTTGTAATAGGTTCACCAGAATAAAGACTAAACAATATAGATTATGATAGTGTTAAAACGATTGTATCAACACAACCTTAATAAAGCTAATACAATTACCATGCCCCATTTCAATTACTGGAGCCCCAATCCTATCATTATCTCTAATGTGAACTTTAACACCAATCACACTGACCCTAAAACAAGGCTATGTATAACATAATAACAATGTAAGAGTTATATATATATATATATATATTTCTAATTCAATGTGTTCTTCCAAATGTATTATTTTAAATCATTTTGGAATGACTATATATTGAATTTGTCATTGTTGTATTCCTAAACTGCTATTTCTTAATTTTCACGTAATGACGATTTGTCCCACGCCAAATAAGTTCAAGTGGTGCTTTCTTGACTCAACAACTTTGGAGTCCTTTCTCATCAATGTCTCTGCCCCTGCCGGGCACCTTCCAGTTCAACACAGTGCAACACCATCATGTTTTATTGATGTGGCATATAGTTTAACAAAAGCCGTAGACTCATTCGTGTTGTCACCGTCTTACACAGCAGATTTTTTTATATTTTGTCCCTAGCAGCAAGCAGCCGAGTATTCAATGCATTTTTTGTCAGTCTGGGATTTCCCCAGCAGAATGCAAATCCTGTACTTGTTTTTCATATCTGAGGCCAGAGTCACTCTGTTGCCAACACTTTTCTGGTTATGCTTTTCAGCTCTTTCTGTATTTTCTGTTTCAGCCTCTAGTCTGGTTGGTCTCTCACCCTTTTACTAAGGGTTCTTGATAGTTACTAGGGGGCATATTTATCAAAGGTTTTGCAGTGCCCTTGCGCCACCTAAGGGGACGCAAAACCTAGAATGGGAATTACCAAACCACGCAAGGCAGTCTTGCATGCCCATGCGTGGCTAGGCAAATCTGGAATAATACAAGGCAGAATGCTACTCTACCCCAAGGATGTAAATCACCATGGGGTAACCCAGTATCCCTCAGAACCTGGGCAATACAGTTCAATATACACAATGGTTCCTTCGGTATGCAACCTGATTCCTTCAATGCAAGAATTCAATTCATTATCAATTAAGTCCAGTTTTCTAGTTACTCTGGACAAAGCTCCCAACAGAGAGCCTGTTCACCTTATAAATCCACCATCAATGACATTTGGGGTAAAACATCCGTTTTATTAAATCCATTAATTAATCATTCCATTCACAAAATACCCCTAATACATATCAAGATTGTAAATCAGAACTTCTTCACAATTTCATAAATACTTTACAAAACGCGGCGCAGAACATACAGTGTTGTATCGTGACATCAAGTGAAATAGTGACATTCAAATGTGATTATATACAATTGTGTGAGGGAAAGTGAGGCGAAGAGGCAAGAAGTCTTTTGGCCAGTTTCGGTTTTTGGTTAAATTCTACCAGTAATCCACTTTAATTTGTGGTCATGGAAAACTGGGTATCTTGTACTGGTCCAAATCTATCAGTTTCGTCGACGTTTCGACCCTATGGACGCCTGAATAGTGGGTCTATAGCGGGTCTTCTTCAGGACATGGGACTGAGAACGCGGGAGGAGCGGCATAAAGGTCATGCGAAGAGACTTCTATAGATTGACCGATTAATAAGGCGTCTGGAACCTTGAGAAAATGCAATTTTAACCCGATGTGGTGTGGGAACCACTAGCATTGAATTTGGGATCGTCGGACTCATATGACGGATCTGATTAAAACGAACGACCTAAACCTTCTAAGCCCCGCTCCCCTGTGACAAACGTTGATGGACACGGCCAGTGTCAGCTAAAGGACATAGAAAGTTCATCACAGCAGAAGTGATTTCTTCAAGTTTAATACAGGGTCCATTTTACGAAGGCCCAGTGGCGCCCTTTCACAGTCCCATGTCCTGAAGAAGACCCGCTATAGACCCACTATTCAGGCGTCCATAGGGTCGAAACGTCGACGAAACTGGTAGATTTGGACCAGTACAAGATACCCAGTTTTCCATGACCACAAATTAAAGTGGATTACTGGTAGAATTTAACCAAAAACCGAAACTGGCCAAAAGACTTCTTGCCTCTTCCCCTCACTTTCCCTCACACAATTGTATATAATCACATTTGAATGTCACTATTTCACTTGATGTCACGATACAACACTGTATGTTCTGCGCCGCGTTTTGTAAAGTATTTATGAAATTGTGAAGAAGTTCTGATTTACAATCTTGATATGTATTAGGGGTATTTTGTGAATGGAATGATTAATTCATGGATTAAATAAAACGGATGTTTTACCCCAAATGTCATTGATGCTGGATTTATAAGGTGAACAGGCTCTCTGTTAGGAGCTTTGTCCAGAGTAACTAGAAAACTGGACTTAATTGATAATGAATTGAATTCTTGCATTGAAGGAATCAGGTTGCATACCCGAAGGAACCATCGTGTACATTGAACTCTACCCCAAGGAGGAATTCCATGGGTGAAGCTTGGGCGTTCCAACACATCCACCCATGGATTTTGGCCCATTCTGAGATTTACCATGAGTGGCAGATCTGGGAATGTGTCTAGAAGCTACGGCTTTCCAGGGCAGTGTAACGAGGATAAATATCTTTATTTCTTCTTGTTTTTTCCTCTTAAAGCCTCAAAGGATTGCTTTTGTGCAAGAAAGTGTCCCTTCATGCACAAAAACAACCCTGCCTGCAAAGCAGGCACCCTTTCACCATCACGCAAGTATGTCTGCATTGGTTCTGGGCAGCACATAGTGCGCAAGCGCAAGGAGAGGACAGGAATACACCATATAATGTGAAATTTGGAGCATTTGTGCCCTTTCCCTGTCACGCAACACAGAGCAGCAAGGTGACTTACTGTGCTGCGTTGTGTGAAATGTTGGTAAATCTGCGTCTTGCTATTCTAATAATGCAGGTAACTAGTGCTCCTTGTCATCTGATCTGTGCCTGATGGTCTCAGATACAGATGCCAGCAACTAAGTCTACAAGGGGACGTTTTAGCAATATTTTATTATATTTTTCCAGTCTCTCATGAATTTGTATTTTGTGCAATGATTTTACACTGTTGTTTATTGCCTACAGAGTTGTGGTACCAATTGATTTTACACATTTATTTGGGTTCTTTTCCCACAAGTGATTCAAAAATGAAAATAAATCAATACACAACGTTTGTGTTCCAAACTGGCACTGTTGAAAGAGGTGAATACTGATTTGATGCACATGCTCTTTTTCTAACCAGGTGCTTTTGTTTGGGTGTGGCATAATGTGTGCTGTTTGTTCAGTATGTAAATCATGTTCCCAAGAGAACCTCATTTTGAATTTGCATTTCAAATTAAGAGTTACACATTGCATGCCTGAATCTTCAAACGTGTCTCATGACCACTTAAAATCTACCTTGCTCAAACACAAGGTTGTAAGCCAGGTGAATGTCTTACTTAATTTACCTTTTTAGTATATTTGGAGGTCTGTCTAGAGAAGTATTTAGTGGTTCAGCAGAGGGTATACAAGTAATACATAATAGAGAATGAAAGAGAGGGACAGTGGGGCAGCTTCCCTCAGCGATTTATTTTAGGTCTCGCCTAGGCAGCACATGTGCGGTCTCATTCAAGACATGCTGTATCTACTCTGTTGGGTTTCATCAGGCTTCTTACTTGTAATGGGTGCTTTTGTGTGTCTTTTAAACTCTGTGTCTTTTGGGTGGTGAAACTGTCCCATTTGTCCCGTCTTGGTTGGTTGTTTTTGTTTCCACCGATGGCGACTGGCCCTTTCACATTGTTTCTTTCTCCTGTCTACTTTTATGTTGCTTGAGGGACTCTTTTGTAAGTTTTGCTTGTCCTTTGATTTTGTCCCACGCCTTTGTTCACACGATCCTGCACATGTTCACAAAGGGAGTTCAACCATTGGCCTTGTCGTTTATGAAGGGAGTTCAACCACTGTGGTAGTACCGATTGGCAATTGTTATTTTGTTTCAGTGTGGATTTGCCATTGTTGAATTTTATTTGTTATGGTTTTTTTTTGGTACATGAAGAGCCGATGCCAAGACTCGAACCCGGTTCTCAGGTCCCAAAGTCAGCAGCCTTGTATATTATGCAGCATTCTCATAGATCACCAACTCGAAAAGCAAACTTGTTTTGATGACTGTATCCATTTTGGATGTCTTCCTCCCTTAAATTTTCATTAAAGTGCTCATCTTCATTGGGCGCATGAAGCATTTCAGCCTCTCCTGCTCCCCCTTGTGCACCTGTCCCCGGATAGTTATTTTTCGAATCTCCACACATCGGAGCTTGCCTGTTCTCAGAGGCAACAAAGGCACTTGGTTGATTTTACCCATACAAAGCAATGCAGACCGAATGACGGTGCGCCACTTCTTTTACAGGTGAGCACACAGTGAGTAGGCAGTGAAACAAGTTTGGGGCTCCGTATTTTCTTATGCTCTGGGATCCTTGAAACCCAGCATGTTGGGGTCTAGAACATGTTTTCTATCTGTCACATCAGGCTCGGCAAAAGCCTGAATATTTATTATCGCCAGATGTGGCTTCCTTCATGTGGACGGGAGGCCTCGTGCTGCAGCCGTCCTCTAAAAACACTGCATGCCATTTGTGAGCAGATGACTTCTGCAAAGGGGAAGAAGGAGGGGGGCTCTTTTTAAGGTTGAGCATTCGAGACTTCTTGTATATACTTTAGTATATTCTTCTCGTGTGGGCTTCCCTGCTTTTCATTTGTTTGTTTCAGTATCCTTTAAAAATCCTTGCTTTCTAGTGGTCAGTCTTGCCTCTTTGCCCCTCCCTTTTCTCTTTCATTCCTCCCAGGGAGCAGGGATCAAGTACTGTATCATTACGCTTTTGTTGTATACTTGTTCTTTGGGGGACTATTTTATTATTTCTTTCCTGCTCATGTTACACTGTGGGTGTGTGTTCAGCTTCAGGCACATAGCTGCTTGCATTTTATTGCAGCATTTCTACCTTCCAACAAGCTGGAAAAGACCTGGCGTTGTGCTCCGAGTAATTGCAGGCGCGCTCTCTCATTAAAGAGATGTGGCATGTGGCCCAGGAACTTAAAAAAAAATTTTGAACAAGAATTTCCCATAAGTGTTTTGCTTCCGTGGCTCAGCTTTGGGGGGGTGTTTTTACTGGTGTGAACTTTAATTCTTGTTGGATTTTTAGGCACAGGGAAATCTGGTGATTTGCCCAGATCATAGGGATGTTGAGTCAACGCCGAGACCTGGCCTCTGTTTCTCAGCTCCAAAGCTGGCAGCTTTGGCCGTTACCCCATTGATGCTTTTCAAATCACCTCTCACCCACCATTTTTCTGTGCTGGAGACCCCCGTTCCCCTCCCACTCCTTCACACTTGTTAATCTAAACAGTTTCTTTTTGAGATAGCTGGACTCAGGGCATGTGCTGAGGCGGGGATCTTCAGAAACTAACGGGGCTAGTGTACCTTTACATGTCAACAAATAACTCTGCTTCGCGCTGCTTGATATGTCTGCTGCAAAAGGTCTCATAAAGGAGCTGTGGGAAGCCTGGCAGATACTGGACCTTGAAGCGCTGGATTCCAAGCACCGCAGCTAGTTGGACAGGACTGAGGGTGGGACATAGAAGCCTTCAGAACCAGGGCATGGAAGGGGGGGCACTGCCCGCCCCAGGTACAGTAATGCAACTCACTTCCCTTGTGTGAGTTTCCGCGCTGTTTACTCCACCTTCATCTTAACCATTTCTGCCTTCTCAAACTGGGAATGCCAGGAAATAGAATCACCTTGTCCCAGGCTAATGACCTGTTGAACTCCCTCGATTTCCTGAAAGCTATATCGTATTCCTTCCATGCGTCCCCCCCATGATTCTCATGATACATTGTAATCCTGCTCTGATAGCAGGCCATAACAGCTTGCATACCTGGGAAGCGTTCTCCAATCACTGCACTATACACAGAAAAGGCCCTGATCCAATTGATGAGCGTTTCCTCCACCCTAAATTTGTACAATTGAGATCACCATTCGCTAGGCAACATCATATCCTTCTGTGATTTTGCATAGTCCCACTCCCTGTTGTCTATCAGCAATGAAAAAATATTAACATATTTGTCTGCCCAAATTAACTCCTTCACACTCTGAGATACATGCTGTGCTAAACACTCCCCCCTGGAGGGAATCGCGCCCTCGCCCAGCACCGGCAGGGCAACCTCCTTACCACTTTCGGTGGGTTGTGTTGCGTCCACGGTCTTGACTGCGCCCCCATTGCTCGCTGGACCTGTTTGGGGAGAAATCGGTGCACCCGGCGTGCTACTCCCACCCCTAACCAACAATATTTGAGCAACCATTTTTTGGGCCTCTGCCGAGGGGTCTGCTGCGGCAGGTAACACTCCCCCAATTCCCAACCAAGGAAGTACCGCTGCTATCTGTGCCGCCAGTTCTGGCGGCACTGGTCCCGGAGCTGGGATGACCGGCGGGACGATGGTCGGGACAGGGCCAGTCGCTGCCGCGACCGGCGGCGGGATCGCAAGGGGGACCGGGTCAGTGGGTGGCATGACAGGCGCTACTGGCCCACTCACTGGAGGTTGCGGGGCAGGAGCCGAAACGCTCGCAGGGGCCTGAGGAGTTGGTGAGCTAGGTGCAACAGGCGGTACATTAGGTGTTGGACTCGGGGACCCCCTACCCTCACCGGACCTGGGGGGCGACCACCCACTTTCTTAGTCCTGGCATGTTTGGGTGGTGTTTCAAACTCCCCCCTTGGTTTTCGGGGCACTATGGTCTGCTTAGGCCTTCCCGAACGGCCTGCCTGGGCATCCACCCTCGCTCCCAATTCAGCCACAGTCTTACCCAACTTTTCCACCTTCCCCAATCGTTTGTCCATTGCTGACATCCTGCGCATCATTGTTTGAAACATTAATTCCACATTCGCACTCCCTGCACCCCTTCTGGCAGACATGCTGCTCTTAACCTACACTACACAATTGGTTATTTATGAGCACACCGTGCCCTGTACCTGCCCCAGTTGGAGGCTCACGAGCTGGCCGTAGGCACCACGCAACTGTGACCGCACACCCCAGCTAGCCTGGAGTGCTTGGGCGAGCGAACTCTAGCCCCGCGGCCCGCCAGAAGCAGTGAAATGCAGGCCTGCCCGTGTCCTCGGATTCCACCGTCCACCGTCAGCTCCTCAGCTACCCGGTCCGCAGTGGCCCTTGGCTTTAAGCATAAAATGAGAAAATCGTTAAAACCAATTTTTTTCTGCACAAAATTAGAGGAGGTTGGTGGTTGGTGATTGTCCACAAAGAATGCTGCTAGAGTTTAACCCACATAGCGCTATTGATCACCTTAACAAAGGCTGCCACTAGGCCGTGATAAACAATATGCCAATGCAAAAGAGACTATCTCATAGGTAATTTTATGCAGTGCAAGCTTGACCTAAACCAATTAACACAATGTTTCACTTAGCACCCATACATTCATGAAGATAGTTAAGTATTTGAATCAGAATCACGACCTATCACCGCTTGTCCCGCTTCCTAAATCGCCTTCTCCGGCTTTACGGCTTAATTTATAATGCGGCCAGTGAGATTAAGTGATTTGCCCAGACTCACCCCTAACACAATTAGCACCGCTTCGGTCTTTGTGACACAAATTAACTTTTCTATGCAAACCGGGGCCCTTTCCCTCGCGCCCGATTAAGTGATTTGCCCAGACTCACCCGTAACACACTGAGCACCGCTTCAGTCTTTGTGACACAAATTAAACTTTTCTATGCACACCGGGGCACTTTCCCTCGCGCCCGTTCTCCCGCCAATACGCTATCGGGGCCGACCCTGCTCCGCCCGTGAAAATCAGGTGTCCCGGAGACAGCAACCGCTCCGATGGGCCGGACCTCTATTGGCCGTACCGCGGAACCCACCACGTACCTTGTGGTCAAAAAAGACCTGCTCTCTACCCGCTCGTTCTGTGCGCCTGCAGCTCCCCCTCCGTTCAACCATGGTCCACCACCGCCTCGGCTCAATCGCCGTCTCCCAACTCGACGACCGGTTCGATTGCAGTCTCGGAAGGCGAAGTCCCGCTCTCCAACATGGCGATCCGCTGGTACTTGAAAGGCCTTAAAACCTAAAATAGAAAACAGAAAATTAACGGCCCCACAGCGGGGCGAGGAGCGAGCCTGGGAAGCGCGGGCACAAAGAGGCCGCTTCCCGCACTCCCCAGGCTCTTAACCCCTTCTATGCCGCAGTCCCGCCCCCCCGACCCGGAAGCGCAAAACTGCTTCCGGGTCAACGGGCGGGACGCGCGAACCAACCAGGACTGGCGAAGGGGGGGGGTCGGGCCCTTTCCTGTAATGCAACTCACTTCCCTTGTGTGAGTTTCCGCGCTGTTTACTCCACCTTCATCTTAACCATTTCTGCCTCTCGGGGAGTGGTGTCATGCCACTCTGGCACTTGGAACCTATTAGGCAACAGTTCAACTTTTTTTTAGGGAATAAAATATTGTCTTTTTCCTAGATCCGGGATGTGTTTTGTTAACAGAACGAATGACTTTTACTGTGGATAGAAAGAGGCCCAATCACAGATATTTTCTTGAAAAACTGATACGCAAGGGTGTAAAAAGTATACTGATTTTTTAACATATTTGTGATGCAGTGAAAAGAGCAGCTCACACTTTCAGAACACACACTAGAGGGTGACTAGGACAAGACTTGTGCTGTGACCCAGTGCATTTTCTTTGCATTTGCAGTGTTGGGGCTGATTTCTTAGGTTCATTTCACATTTCTCAGCATAAAGCCAGATCTTGCAGGATGTGTCACTGGTATTTGAGTTCGAGTTTTTAGTGTGTTTTTTCTTTCCAGCAGGAGCACATTACTTTCATTGCTCACATTACATAAAACAGCGGGCGGAGGCACAAGAACGCATAGCGGCGAGCTGTGTCAGGCACTGTGTTTTAAACTCCCCAGAGGAATGCTTGTTGCTCACTGTTCCTGTTTGAACCGAACTACAAATATCACAAGGCTCTGTCCTCGTACATGGCTTCCTGAAACAGCTCTTGGGTAAAATTGCAAATAACTTCCCAGTAGTCGGGGCCGACATGGATCTAGGGTGGCAGAGCAGGAGGTGGAGGAGGAGGAAGGGGAATGTAACATGCTTACCTAATCCCCACTCCGGCGTCTCTGCTCCATCTCTCCTCCATTGGGCTTGGGCCAGGAACAGGAACCAGGAAGCACACCAAGGCTCCCCTGACCAATCACAATGCTGCAATGCAGCATTGTGATTGGTAGGCACCCAGGCTCCCCTGACCAATCATAATGCTGCAATGCGTTGTGATTGGTCTGAGCACCATGGTTCGCCGCTCAGATCGGGATTGGGGGCCTGGGCATGTTCTCTACTCAGGATGTAATGCAGCCTGCGTAGAGAACATGCAAAGTGTGCATGACTATTTGGCCGGCCCCAGAGGACCGGCCAAATATTCATGCGCACTTAGGGTGGCCAGACCACACCTCCCTTGCTCTTAGAGTTGAGCAGCCGTGCCTGCCCGACCGAAAAGAAGCTGGAAACAATAAAATGACAATAACGTTGAGTTATAATTTTATTTTTCCTTTAGTCACACTGCTAAAATGGGGGGGGCAATGTTCCTCCGCCTTAGCGGAGGAGCCGCTACTGCTTTCCAGTTGTTACATGTCTCTGTGAGGAGTTCACCCAGTACTTCTGGTAGCGAGGAGAAAACAAAACTATACGTACACATGTACCAATGAAAAGCCGGGTCTGCAGGGCCTCTTCAAACCTGTCACAAGACACGTGATATGTGTGGCACATATTTCTGCAGAATTCTGATTTAATAGCTGCCATTTTAAAAAGAGTGCACAAATCACTCAACCAACCAAACAGTCGAGATTTTAAACTAAATATAATAAAGCGTGTTCTGGGAAAATGTGCCCTTCTCCTATTCATGGCTGGATGTAATCAGCAACTGGTTAGCTGTATAGTGCTTAATGCCACCATGGTAGCGCCTCAGAGGTTGCTGTTGTGCCGTTCTCACACTGATTTTTTCCTTTTTATAACACAGGCTCTTGCTGTCTTATTAGTTAATAATTACTTTTGTGTTTATTTTCCCATTATTGAACATCTATACAGTTTTTTTTTTAGTTTTTTTATTTCAAGATTTTTTTATTGAAAACTTTACAGATATAATACAAATACAGTACAGTAGTGATGCGGGGGCACATACAGATGAGTTGCTGGATTCTCGTGGATGACAGGCGGCGTTTCGTTTTGTTGCTGGTGCTGGTAAGCGTGGTATCTGTAGGCCCCAAGAGTGAAGAGGAGAAGAGAAGAGAAGGGGGGGTGGGGACAAATCGCTGCTGACCTTGGCATGTCGTTACAATGGTGTACAGACTGTTGTCAGTCTAGGGAGGTTTGTCCTATACAGTTTTAACTCAGCTATTTTCAGATGTGCATGTAAAACACGTAGCAAGCAGTACTATATGATGCAAACGCAAAGGAGACATTCTGCTCCTTATGCCCACTGTTAAACTAATAATTCTCAAAATAGAGTGTTGTTTGCACACATTCTTAATTAAAATGAGCTTAAGCACACTTGTGGCTGGGGAGAGGCTGTTAACCCAAAGTTGTTTGACTTTTTTTGTAACCGGACGCGTTTATGGTGTGCTGATTGAGGTTCCTGTTTATGGGTGCCAGTGTAATTATTAGACAGGACACCAGATCTCGGCTTTTTTCACCACTCTGCTTTACACAATGACACTCCACGCAACTGCACTCCACTCTACGTCACAGCCACTTAATGCCACGCCACTCCATACAACTGCACTCCATAGAACTGCACTCCCACTCTATGCCACACCACACTACTTCAAGCCATGCGACTCTATGCAACACCACTCCACCTCACGCAGCACCACTCCACTCTACGAAACACCACTCCAGGCAACTGCACTCCACTCTATGCCACGCAACTCTACGCAGTGCCATTCTACTCTATGCCACTCCATAACACTACAATCTACTCAACTTTAGCACCTCTCTACACCAATAACAATACTGAATAGAAAACAAATTAGTTTTCACAACCACCAACCTGTTTAATCTGTGGGGTCCAGAGTCTAAATTTAACTTGAGCAAGATTAGGGATGCCTAGTGCTGGCTTTGTTGAGCTGGATAGTATAGCCCCAGTTAACCAGCTAATATCTGTAGGCTGTTCATTTGATGCTTTGAGTGTACTGTGCACATTGACATCATTGCCCACATCTGGGGCCCACTGCAGTGCTTGTCGCAGATGCAGGGATGCAGCATAATGTCTTTTTATTTCCCAGAAAATCTGTAGTTGGTGTGGCCATCTGAGCTGAGGTGCATCGCTCTGACTCAGAGGCACACCCTCGTTAAAAGGGACAGATTTTTTTACAAAGTAACTTAATTGATGACCTGTTTGCATGTTCAGGGGTTTGGAGCAGCACCTCAGCATCACTCAGCACCAGTGCAGTTCCACATGAGCGCCATCTCAACAATACTCTGCACCAGTGCAGTACCATCTCCGACTCTCTCCACAGCACCTCACCTTTAATCAACATCAGCACAGCACCACCTAAGCACCACCTCAGCATCACTCAGCATCAGCACAGCACCCCTTTAGCACCACCTCAGCACCACCTCAGCATCAGTGCATCACCACTTAAGCACCAGTCAGCGTCACTCAGCACCACTTGAGTACCACTCAGAGGCACCTGAGCACCACCACAACACCAGCACAGCACCACCTCAGCATCATGCAGCCTCAGCGCAGCACCACTTCAGCACTGGTGCATCACCACCTCACCATCAGCGCAGCACTACCTCAGCATCAGTGCAGCACCACCATCTGATCATAAGCACAGCACCAGCACAGGATCCCTCAGCGCCACAACAGCATTGCCTCAGCATCACTCAACACCACCACAGCATTGCTCAACACCATCACAACACCAATTCAGCACCAGCGCAGCACCAACTCAGCAGCAACTCAACACCAACGCAGCAGCACTTGAGCACTGGCACAGCACCACCTTTGCACCAAATCAGCATCAACACTGCACCACCAAAGCATCACTTAGCCCCACCTCAGCATCACTCAGTACCTCCTCTGTATCACTCGCCACCAACTGATCACCACATCCGTACAATCACACCACCACCTCAGCACCAGTGCAGCACCACCTCAGCACCAGCACAGTATCAGTGCAGCACCACCTTAGCATCAGTGCAGCACCACCTCAGCATCAGCACAACCCCACCTCAGCATCAGCACAGCACCGCCTGAGCATCAGCACAGCACCATCTCAGGTTCAGCACAGCACCACCTCTGCATCAATGCGCCACCCCCAGTGCAACAGCAACTTAGCACCAGTGCAGCCTCCCCACAGCATCAGCACAGCATCATCTCACCACCAGCACAGCACCACCTCAGCACCAGGGCAGCACCAACGGATCACCACTTCAGCAATAGTGCAACACCACCTCAGCACCAGTGCAGCATCCCCTCAGAACCAGCACAGCTCCAAATCAGCATCACTTGAGCACCAGCACAACACCACCTCAGCATCACCTCATTATATCTCAGCACCACCTGAGCACCTCTCCTCCGCACAAGCACCCCACCACCTCAGCACCAGCACAGCATCAGCACAGCACCACTTCAGCATCAGCATATCACCACCCCCACATCAGCGCAGCACCACCTCAGCATCAGCACAGCACTATCTGAGCACCACCACAGCACCGCCTGAGCACCACCACTGCACCTCCTCAGCATCAGCAAAGCATCAGCACACCATCAGCACAGCACCAACTCCTCATTAATAATCCACCACCACCAGTGCAGCACCAACTCAGCCTCAGCGCAGCACCACCTCAGCACCAGCACAGCACCAGCTCAACTTCTGCACAGCATCACCTCAGCAACAGCACAGAACCACCTCTGCATCCGTGCACCACCAACAGCACAGCCCCCACAGCCCAACTCAGTAGCAACTAAGCATTAGTCAGCTGCACCTGAGCACCAACACAGCAGCACTGCAGCACCACCTCAGCATCAAACAGCACCACAGCAACACCACCTCAGCACCACTTCGACACCAACTCACAAACAGCATAGCACCACTTTAGCAGCACTCCGCCAACAGCGCAGCACCACCTCAGCACAAATGAAGAACCACCTCTCCATCAGCACAGCGCAGCACCGCCTGAGCAGCAGTACAGCGCACCAGCACAACAGCACCAGCACATCACCACCTGAACATCATTCAGCACCACCTCAGCACCAGCACTGCAATACCTCAGGACCAACTCAGCACAAACGTAACACCACCTCAACACAAGTGCAGCACCAACTCAGCATCAGCACATCACCACCTCAGCACCACTCCAGCTGTGAAGTTCACTGGCACCTTTTCAGGGTCTAAATGACATGGGAGTCTTTAGACGGTGGCCCTTAGTGATATGCAGCAGACTTGGCCATTTAAGGGTTTGCATCCAGTTAGTTATTGTGACGTGTGTGGCGGGGGCAGTGGTGTTGTTAGAACTAGTGAGATTTTAAATCGAATGACCTTCAGTTAAGCACATAATAAGCAAATCTACATTGATTAAAGTATTTTAGACTAAAATTGAAGAATAGTCTACAGGTGAAGCAACGTGGCAACATTTGTTATTTGTATGTTTATACGTTATTACAATGGCCTACACTCAAGAAACACAGCTCCACAATTGACAACACATGGTATGTGTTTTCTCTGATATTGTTAATTAGAGTCCACATTCCTTGATTTTGCTACCTTATTCAAATCATCTGCAGTCAACGGACCACAATGTCATGGACCTCAATGTCATGTGTGTCTTTCAAACAGTTCTGATTTTTCAGAAAGTCAAACTAAGCCTCACCTACGTGATGGAGCAACTGAAATTACAAGTCACGACAGGCTTAGTGTTGTTGACATAAAGCCACAACTGGCAGAAGATAACAGTCATGACATGAGGCATGTCCACAGCTATGTTGCTCTTATAAGTCAGGTATTTATTTCTAGTCTAGGCATGAAAGTCTTCGGCATCTTATGCTCACCACACATTGTGCATTTCAAAATTTCATCCTGTAAGATGTCATTTAAGGTAGATGGTAACATGGCCAAAAGACAAGTCAAGTGAGAGATGCTCAGCAAGGCCTTTTATTTTTTTTATCTTAGATGCCTTTAATTATAAGATAAGGAATGCACATTGCAAAATCCACATTGACTAGAATGTGGAAGACATTAGGTACTATTATGTTCTGCATTGTCTAGCAAGGTCTTGATTAAGATCTAAGCATCTTTTGGACAGTCCACTCTCATCAATTACTTAGAGCATGATCATTCTGAACAGTGTGGTGTCTCTTACAAGAGGGTTATTGAAGACCTGTGCTGGACCAGAAAACAGTTTTGTGCAGTGTTTCTGGAATACGTTTCATTTGTTGCATGCAGCTTTTCCTCTGTTTCCTCTCTCATATTCCTATCCCCCTTTCTCTTCCTCATGTTCTCTTCCCTCTTTCTGTCCTCCTACCAATCTCTCGCCTTTGTCTTCCTTCTCTCTTGTCTTCCTGAATACCTCTCTCCTTCTTGTTATCTGTTTCTCTCCATCTTATTCTCTCTTGTGCACACTCTCTTCTATTTTCTCCTGTTCCTGACTTTATCCTCTACTGTCTTGTTCCTTCATCTCTCTCTGTCTTTCTGCCCCGCTTAATGCTCTCATTTGTTTGCCTCTCTCTTTCTTGCCCTCGGTCTTCTAACTTTTTCCATAGATTTCTCTCATTAAGCTAATATCTATGTGTTCCCCCTTTCGTCTTTCAAATTTTTATTTCTAACATTACCTAACCATTTAGTGCACAAGCTTTGACTTTTTTTCTTTGACAAACATCAGTTCACATTTTGTTTCTTAGTCAGTTTTCACTTTCTCCCCTTCACTCATTTGCTTTTGCTTCCTGGTTTTCATAAATGTTCCTCTCATTTCCCCTTTTCTGGATTTTTCTCTCTGTTTTGAACAAGTACAAGGTAAAACTGCAATCGCTCAGGATAAGGTTCAGAGAAGTATCGCGTTCAGAGGTTTATTAGCGCGTTGTTCAGCTTTGTTTTGCGAGGCATTTCATTTTTTAGTATTCACTTTTAACTTGGTGGGATCTTATTTCTCACTGCACATCTTTTAACTTTGTATGCCCGCTTACCTGCACTCTAAATTGTATCCTCACCGCTGTTTAGCGGGTCTCTCGCCACAGCTACGACTACTACCGCCATCTTGGGGATAGTTGGGACGTTTTGTGGGCGCCATCTTGGGGCAGCGTTCCAGCTGTCAGGCGGATACCTACGACGCCTACTTCAACCTGCCACATGCAAGCCCGCGACGTATGCGTGCAGCGGGTGCGGCGTGGGCGCGCCAGAGGAGAGCCCAACTACGCCCATTCACGACCAACCGGGACCAGGGGCCACAACCCCTGGCCAATCCATCAGGTATTGTAGAACCGCTTTAGTACAGCTTAACCAGGTTGACTTACAGCCTACCCAGGAATGTATAACTTTGTTACGACAGGAAGGGCTGCTCAAATCCTAGCGGCCATTGGAGGGGAGGGGAAAGTGGATGGCTGATACGACCTTGAAGTATGGTCTTTTAAATACTCGTTCTTTGCAGAGCCATAATTTAGAAAAATTTTCGCTACTTCAGGACGGCGGGGTTGATATCCTTGGGGCCACGGAAACGTAGCTTGAGGAATCTTCTACCCCAGACGTGGTGGCTTCTCTCCCCCCGAATTTCAGGGCTATCTGGCTTAATCGCACGGGCACAAAGAGAGGAGGGGGGGGTTGCGGTTTTTTATAATATGTGCTGGAGGGCAGAAAGAGTATGCGCTGAAAATCTAGGTGGAGCAGAGGTTCTAGGAGTGAAATTCGAGATGGGTACTACTTGTTTGGTCATCTTACTGCTGTACCGTCCTCCCTGAGTTAAACCAGCTTTCTTGGATCTCCTTGTTGAGGTTGCTCATGATCTCAGATCCCGTTATGAGAACCTGATGATAATGGGAGACTTTAACTTCCATTGGGAGCTCTCCCCTAAGGAAGGGCAAGCAATCCACCTAGAAGAGGCTTTAATGGCCTGAGGCATGATTCAACTGGTGATCGGTCCTACCCATGATAAAGGCCATACCTTAGATCTGGTATGGACTACAGACTCTATCCCAGGCCATGTCATCACCGCGCCGTGTGTTTGGTCTGACCACTATTTAATTAGGGGTCAGAGGAAGATCTACAGGGGTGGAAACAGACCGAGAGCGGCGTGGAAAATGGTAAGGAGATGGAATAACATAAATAAGGAAGAGCTGGCTGGCCATTTATTAAATTCCACCGCTTTAAATAAAGCTAATGAGAACATCGAGGCTGGTAGTCAAAAGCTATTTGACAAATTGAAGAAAGCCATTGAGCTGTTGCTCCGGCGAAAAAGGTGAAATGGGTGGATAAAGGGATGGGGGCACCCTGGTTTGACGATACCCTGAGAACTAAGAAACAGGCTCTCCGGAAAGTGGAGAGAGCCTGGAGGAGGGATTATAACACTAATGCCCAGAGCCTATACGTGCAGGAGCTTGCACTTTATAAAAAGGCTATTCTGGCTCGCAAAGCAGAGGTTTTTGAGACCAGAATTGCGACATCTCGAGATCCGCAGAAAGAAATCTTCAAAGTACTTACCGAATTGAGAAATACTAAAGAGCAGAAACCGGAGTTCTCTCAGGAAGACTGTCAGAACTTCCAGGATTTCTTTACAAGTAAAATTGAAGATCTTCGGGGTGAAATAATTTTTGACTGTCCACTACAAATTATGCCAGATACCCTTGAGGTACGCTGCTCCCTAAACACATTACCCTTGATTACTAAGGAGATGTTAGCTAGTTTGGTGGAGAGAGTGAAATCTGGCTCTCAGGTGGACCCTTGTCCTCCTAGTGTTTTTAAGCTCGCTATGTCGGGGATTGAAGAGGATGTCCTTACCCTCTTAAATAGGTCTTTGGAGACGGGACAGGTTCCAACTTCCTTCAAAGTGGCCCGGTTGATCCCGCTTCTTAAGAAGCCAGGGGCCGATGTTAAAAATTTAAAGAACTATAGGCCCATCTCCCAACTACCCTTCCTAGCTAAAGTGGTTGAGCAGCATGTTCTGACGTATCTTTCGAAACATCTGGAGACCAACGACCTGTTAGAGCGAAATCAGGCTGGCTTTCGAAAACATCATGGCACGGAGCTGGTGATGTTATCCATCTTGGATGAACTAAGATGCAGAGCTGATAAGAAGATCCCCGGGGCCCTGCTGCTCTTAGATCTCTCCGCCGCGTTTGACACGGTATGTCATAATTTACTGTTGAAACGTCTGAGAGATCGGGGCATCGGGGGTACCGCTCTAGGCTGGCTAACTTCATTCCTGCAGGGAAGATCGCAGAGGGTTCAGATGTCAGACCTGGTATCCACATCAGCAGCCATAACCTGTGGAGTTCCGCAGGGTTCTGCCCTTTCACTGCTCCTTTTTAATATATACTTACAGCCACTGATTTCAGCTCTCAATTAGATGGAGTGTCAGATTTACAACTATGCTGACGACACACAGATTATCATACAAATTGAGGATTCATCTGGAGCCCAAGCCAGGCTGCATAACATCTTAAAGTTCACGAGCAACTGGATGTCCACCAACTCCTTGAAGATCAATCCAGAGAAGACCGAAGTGTTGCCCATTACCATCTCGGGCAACCCGTGGAACGATCGCTTCTGGCCCAAGGAGCTGGGTAGGACTCCAGTACCAGCAAGGGCGGTGAAAAGCTTGGGCATCCATATTGATGGTAACCTATCTATGAAGAATCAAGTGTCTTCTGTGGTGGACACATGCATTGGCCTCCTTAGGCAACTGCGTAAAATTTCCCAACTGCTGTCCTTGTCTACTTTAAGGACTGTGGTGTCCGCAATGATCTTAGGACGTTTGGACTACGGGAATGCCCTCTATGTTGGGCTCCCTCAGCAACAACTCTCAAGACTGCAAATAGTAATGAATGATGCAGCCAGACTGATTTTTGGAAAACCCAGGAGTACGCATGCCTCTCCTCTCCTGTGCCAACTGCACTGGCTCCCCATTAGGCAGAGGATTTTATTCAAAGGCCTATGCATTGCGCACAAGGCAGTCTATGGCAATGCACCTAGTTACATTAAAGCTAGACTGGTGCAGTACATTCCTAGGAGGACTCTGCGCTCGTCTGAGGACACTCTTCTGGTTAGCCCTCCCTACCGCATGTCCACCCTCGGTGGACGTGCTTTCTCGACTACCCTACCGGCAGCTTGGAACAAATTACCACTCTGCCTTCGTAAGGAACCTAATCTACTTCCTTTTAGGCGAATGTTAAAAAAGGTACTCTTCCGAGAGGCGTGGGGTATGATATAATCTGGTTGCCTGTTTTCTGTAATGTTCGGTCTTTCCAAGTACAAGCGCTTAGAGACCTATTGGTGATAACGCGCTATATAAATTGAATAAATAAATAAATAAACTTCCTATGTCGCCCTTTCTCTTCTTCCTTTTCTCTCCTCTGTTTATTTCTTTCCACTCTTCCTCTCACTATTTCCCCTCTCCTATTTTTCTTTTCCTCTTTGCTTCTCTTTTTTCTCTCCATCTCTAGTCTTCTGTCTTATCTCTCTCTCTGTCTGGCTATTACTCAGGCACTCATCCTTTATTTTATTTAATCTCTCCCCCTCTCTCAGTTTCACCCGATCTCTCTCTCACCTCATCTATCTCTTTCCCAAATACATAAACACCCACAATTTCTTGCTCTTTTTCTCGTTCTCTCTCTCTTGTTTCTCCTTCTCTGCTACCCTTTGTCTTTCCTGTGGGTATCATTCTTTCTATCATATTGTTCTCCTCGAATACTAACTCAGACTGTCTATCTCACATGTTTATGGATGTATGACTGAACAACGCTAGTTATTACAACGAGTGCTGTTACATCGCGGTCGTTACAACGACTGCGATGTTACCACGCTATGCCATTACAACGCAAGTCTATGTCTTTACATCGACTTGCGCTAGATGGCGTGCTAACATTAGAAAAGTGTAATTTACTATTCCAACTCCAGTCCACTTAACAGTAGGGAATGTGTTGGGATAGTAAACTACACTATTTGTAATGTTAGCACGCCATCTAGCGCAAGTCGATGTAAAGAGTTGCGTTGTAATGGCATAGCGTGGTTACATCGCGGTCGTTGTAACGACCGCGTTGTAACAGCATTGCGGTGTAGTGACCGCGTTGTTAACGATGTTTCCCCATGTTTATTTTTTCCCCCTACACGCAAAGACTCAGTGTTTCATTCTGTATCTCTGGCCTCAATACTTCTATATCTATTATATTATACTGATTTCAGACTCTATCCACACAGTCTCTTACTTGCCCCTTTGTCATAAGTGCTGTATGCCCTTGGAATCTGGCACCTGTTGATTCTCCCCCCTTGTGCCCATCATTTGCTCATGTTGTAATTCAGGTACTATTTCCCAACCCCCACCCCCCTCCTGTGTTCATACGCCCCAATAACAAAAAAAAGCACTAACAAACAAGCATTTGAACAGACAGAAAGAAGTTGCCAGCATTGCAATGACAAATAAACTAGAATAAATCTTTTATGTTAATTCTTGTTTTAATAGAGTCGTTCAGTTATACATAATGTCTTCTTGGTTATATGTAAGGTAAAAAAAAATGCTTAGTACCCTTTTTTATTATAACTTTTCAACATGCTGACCAGCAGCCACGGTGCTCTACTACATAGCTTAAACACAATGGCAAAGCCAAGAGCTCTAACTAAACACTTAAAAGGTCCCAAATGCAAGACCTATTGGCTAAGCCAATACTTGTTATTAGCTTCCTGCTTGACTTTGGCTGATGCCTTCCCATTGTTTTGGTTATCTCACCAGCCTCCGAATTTTCTCCCCTTCCAAACTCTTATCCCAAGCCCCGCTTCAATTTGCTACACTCTCACCTTCTCTACCTACATTTGTCCTAAACTCTCCTGCTGCTCCCTGGCTTCCCTATGACTCACCTTTCACTCTTGCGTCCTCACCAAAACCCCTCCCAGGGGGACAAATCACCACCGCCCTTTTTGCCCCTGGGATCCCAAAAACACTGCTTCCATTCCCCCAATAATCATCTTCTTGACAACATGATTTGGTGCATAGAAAGGCCGCAGTTTATTAACCATGACCCGTACATCTCACAACTTGCCTTTGGTCATTCATAGACTTCATGTTACTTTAACAAAGTGCATTGTCCTCTAACATATTGTGGTTCCCTTTTTTATGACAGCACTGCCCTTGTTCGAGGTGCCCCTTTAAGCAAGGTCCCTGTGCTCATGGTTCCAGGCTTCCCTTGCTACCGATTTTGTGGGCATCCTTTAGGACCTGCCCGGGCTGCAAGTGCCGTTCCGCTTGTCCTGAACCCTCGCCTGCTCCTCAGTGCCACTGCTGTGTGGCATCGCCAGGACCCCGTGGAGAATCTCATCTACTCTGTCTGTATCTGTGTGCTGTCATTTGCTCACTCAGTGCCCCTGCTGTGAGTCTTCCCAAGGACACTTGTGTGAGCAGCTTTTCTACCTATCGTAACTGTTGTCTTCTGGGTGTTTTCTTGGGTTTTTACAGCCACACTGCCTACAGTTCCCCGATCGGAGGCAGCCTCCCCTTTCCTCCTTGTCCTGCTCTTGAGAAACCCAGCTGTTCTAAGAGTCCCACTATGTTAAGTAGGAACATGTCCATTCCCACCCCTGTCAGGTGTACCCCGTCTTCCTGGTGGTACCCAGGGGACCCCAGGTAAATGAACCCATGCCTTACGAAGCCCCAGCTGTTGGCCCTGCATATTCTTGCCATGGTAATGTTCAATTTTCGTCTGGATTACTCAACTGCTCCCTGTTCACGAGCCCCCATCCCCTGCGCACTACTATTTCTGACCAAATTACTTCTGCCGGGTGGATTAACATGGCCAGCGATGCTAGATCAGTCATAATTTTTTCTAGAAGGCATCTCCTCCTCATTGCATCTAGGTCATTGCCCCGAGGTGGACCACTATAGCACCCGGCCCGTGGCCCTGCTGCAGCGCCCTTTGTACCGTGGGGAGTAGTTGGTCCCATTTCATCCCAGATCAGCCCAGCCAGGCCACCCCCCCTGTTCCGGCGCCAGATCCCTTTGAACTCCTGACACACCGCCCCCACATTGTTGTGCCCGGGTGATGTAGGAGTGCCCTACAATCCATACTTTTCTGTGACCTTTTGGCGGACCTAGATGGGGGGGTGTAAGAGAGCCGAGCTTAGTAAATGGGAAGCGTATGTACTATTTAAAAGCATTAGATGCCCAACACCCTACCTCCTTGATTTGTTTCGACCCAAACCCCAGCCCCGCTGCCGTGGTTGCTGGCCCTATGCAGAAGGAATGGGACCAAAACACCTTAGGCGGGAAACCCGCCTTAGCTAGGGCTTTACGCATCACCGATATGAACTAGAAACGGCTGAGGCATGACCCAATCCCATGCGTGTGCAGGCCCACCCTCTGGCATATACTCTTGTACCAGACACACTGGGCAGCACAGTTTGTCCCTGATACATTCGCTCCTGGTGTACTTCCCTTTTCCCGCCTGGTCCATTTTTGATCGCCGCTGACGGATTACCATGTGCCCTGCCCCTATTACAATGTCTGCTTTGCGTAAGCATGCAGTCCCTGGGGTTTGCCTTGCCAGGGCCACTATCCCACTGACCCTGAATGCCCCAAAGAAGGCAAGAGCAAAATCTGCCTTGAATAACGTTGTATCGTGCTCCCCGTCGCACACCTCCTTTAGCGCTCGGATTGACTTTTTTAAGACTTGAAAATCATCGGGCCTCCTGCTGTCCCCTGCTCTAGGCTGCAGTCTACTCCATCCTTTTATGGCCATCCTGCAACAAAAGGACTTCTCTGTCATTACTTTGCTGTAGTAAACTATCGCGTTCAGGTGTGTCTGAGCCCAGGATCTGGTTTTCCCCTCCTGAAATGCCCATTCGATGAATCTGGTTACCTCGTCTGGCCCTACCCTTTGTATCCCTTCTCTGCCTGTTACAATGGCAAAGGTGGCCCAACACTTATGATAGCAGTTCTCAGTCTTGGGGGCTAGCGCGTTGCCCAATAATGTTTTCAACTCGAGTCCACCAATTCCCATAGACCCTCTGGCACTGGTGTCATGACTTGGTCCGCCTTCGGTGCAAGCTCCCTAACATGGCCCACTGGAAACGAGAAATGGAATCAGCCACTGAGTTGTCCAGCCCTGCAATATGCCTTGCCTAACCACTATGTTTGCTGTCAGCTGGCACTCCACTAACTTACTCAATAATTTAACCACGACCTGGCATTTTGATGGACCTAGGTTGATTGCTTGCACCACTGCGTGGTTGTCTGACCATAGTATTATCTGCCTGTTCTCCAGTCTGGGGCCCCATATGGTAAATGCCACCACAATGGGGAAAAGTTCCAACAGGATGATGTTGCCGGTGGTCCCATTCTGGAACCACCTGGCCGGCCAGGCTGCTGCCGCCCATGCTGACCCTAGGATAGCCCCAAAACCGTGTCCCCCTGCGGCGTCTGTGTAGTGTTCTAACTGGTCGGCCCAGAGCCATGGCTCCCTCCATATAAGAGTGCCATTAAAATTAAAGTTAAAGAACTGTTTCCATTGTCCCTCACGCCTTGTGTAAGACAGACCCTGTGGTGTTTCTGTGATAAACCCTTGGTCAGCCAGGCCAAGCGCCACGTGAAGGGGCGCCCTGCCGGTATTACTCTGGTAGCGAAGTTCACTTTACCTAGCAGTTGTTGCATCTCACTTAATGTTGCCCTTTCTGCTGCCGTAGATTTGTTATGATTTGCTACAACTCTGTGACCTTCTCCTGTGGTAGTCTACAAGTCCCTTCCTCCGAGTCTAACTCTATCGCCAGGAAAGACAATTTGGTCGTTGGGCCCTCTGTTTTATCCTTTGCTAGTGGTACTCCCAACCTCTTTGCCATAAACACAATATATGTGAAGGAGGTTGGCACACTCCCCTGTTCCAGCTGCCCCAATGAATAGGAAATCATCTAAGTAGTGGACCCCACCCCCTGCGGGATAGGGTGTTCCCAGTTCCCATTCCAGTAAACTGGTAAATGATTTGAAGTAAGCACACGATGTGGAACATCCCATGGGTAGGCATTTGTTATAGTAATATTCCCCTTCTAGCTGGAAACCGAGGAGGCGGTAACTGTTTGGGTGCACTGGTGGCAAACGTAAGGCTAACTCTATGTCTGTTTTGGCCAGTAGTGCCCCCCACCCCTGCTTGTCTGATTTGGTCTATTGCATCCTCCAGAGAAGCATATGCTACTGAGCAACTGCCCTGCTCCAAACAATCATTGGCTGAATCCCCGTGAGGGTGTGACAGATGGTGTGTTAGTCTGAATTTGCCTGTTTCTTTCTTAGGGATCACTCCCAATGGTGAGACTATCATGTTCGTTATTTGGGGGATGGTATAGGGTCTGCCACTGTACCCAGCTGGACCTCCTTGTCCACTTTTTTTCTAACCACTTCAGGGTTGTCTCAAACTGATTTTAAGTTTCAGCTATCCCGCGGGGCCACTGATCCTTTGTAAGGGATGGGAAAACCCACCGTAAACCCTTCTGCCAATTGTCGTCAATTCTTCCAGGGGGTTCCTATGCTACATTGGGGGTTGCCTACCCCTTATGAACCCCTTCGTGGCTAGCCCCCATCCTCCCTGATTGGGTGGCTAGCTGTTGTTTGTGGGGGCGACCAATCTGGTGCGCTCCCATTTTCATGGATGTTGATGGGGGATGGATCCCCCCTGGGCGGAGTTTGCCACGGCCCCTACGGGGTCCGGCTTTGCCTTTGGCCCGTGCTTCATTCTCCATCTTCTCCCTGAACTCAAGTGAATGTTTCTCTACCTCGCATCTCGCGCCCCTTTTCTTCGGGCGCTGTCCAGGCTCCATCTCGCATAAAATGAATGCCCTTCGTTCCCTCCAATCAGGGCAGGCAGTGCTCCCCTTAGAGCCCTGGGAGACAGCCAGTTCAATTAGCAACAGCCCTTTGTGCCCTGTGTGCCCTGTGTAATCGTGTACAGTTTTATTAAAGCTGGAACCGTCTACAGCTTGTTTAATCATGCAGTTCTTTGGCATGAGGGATGTAGGAGGTGTACTTACTATTTCATTCCACGATAGCACCCACACTGCTCCCGGACTCTGGCAGAGTGTCGCCTTGCTGCTGCTTGGCAGGGCCGGACTGGGAACCTAAAAGTTTGTTAGGGCCGGTTTCGGATGATTTTGTTACAGGGGGCCGATATTGAAGGTCCCTGGTAACAAATACGGCCCCCACCCTAGTGGCCCACCGGGGAAATGCCTGGTGCCTGCTACGGCCAGTCCGGCCCTGCTGCTTGGGAAGTTGGGGCTTCGCCACAGACCGCGCGGGGACCACCATAGCACCCTCTGTTGGAAATTGACTGTACCCCTGAGCTGAGGCACCCACCTACTGAAGGCGTCCTGCAAGTCCGTGAGTGCACATCCTGTGCCACCGGGACTAACTTTAGTCGCAAATCAGTAATGTTCCACAATATGTAGACAGCATTCTTTTGACTCAGATCAGACCCCTATGCAGTGAGCCATCGACCCCAGAGGTGCAGCGATCCAGCCCTACTTCATAATAAACAATGCACAGCCCAGCCCTTAATCTAAACAACCCTCTCTGAAGCATGTAGCTGCTGCTGCAGAATTCCCCGAGCAGCGCTTTGATCTTCTTCCCAAACCCACTTCCACCCCTCCACATGGCCCAGCTCTGATCAAAGTCCTGTCAGTGTGTTCAACAAAGTATTTGTTTATCACAAAAGTTATGTAGTATAAATGATACATCATGTAATATAGACAGAGATGTTTTAAAATGGACAAATGTTTTTATAGAGCGGCTGTAATTTTAAGATAAGAGCAGCACATCATGTTTTATATTGCTAAAGGGCTTTGCATGTTGAGATTTTTCAGCGCTTTTACATTTCCTATGTAATTGCCTCACTAGCATATCCAGTCCAGGTTATTGCTTTCCCTTCTGGGACTTAGTCCTGATTTTATAACGGCATAGAAAGGACCACAAGTCCCAGAATGCAAAGTAGACACCTTAAGTTGCTGAACAACTCATACAGAAACTTGAGAGCTTTCATGTTCCTCTCATATTTGGAAAGGTTAAATATTTGTGTGACATGGGCCATTTCACTGTTAAGATGAGCACTAGCATTTGATTTACAATCATCAATGAGTGACACATTTAAGAGGAGAGGATGTGGCATAAATGCCAGAGCTGCCGACTTTGGAACTGAAGAACCAGATTCGAGTCTCGCATCTACTCTACCTGTGCCTTAAAAAAATGTAGATGTGACCTTGTTTAATGTAAATGGTGCTCATGCAATTTCGGTCCCATTTATGCCATGTAAAACTGCGCACAAAAATGTACATCAAGTAAACGCTTTACACTTTAATTGTATGTGTGTGTATGTGTATGTGTATTAAATGTGTATCAGAAACATTCTTTACAATGCAGTGTACTCAGATACAACTTTATTCGTAGTTTTCAACTTCAAAGAACTCACAACTCCAGATGGCTGTTGTGAAATGCACTTTTTGCTATAACTTCAAGGAATAACATCTGTATTTGTAAAGCACACGTTCACCCATAGGTCTCTTGCCGCTAAATAACAGATTTTTATTGTTACGCAACCTAATGGTACTCATTTCATCAACCTCAGATGGATGAAAGGCTGAGTGGACCCACCAGAATTTGAACCTGTGACCATGAGGTCAAATACAGGATCCTGCAGTGGATGCAGTAGTCCACTGGGCCACCAGACCCAGCGTGACAGGGGCTGGCTCCTGCAAATTTATAAGTTTCAGTTCAGGGACACGTTTGTCATCTAATGAAGGTTCAGGTTGGCTCCATGTGCCCTGTGAAAGCAGGGCAGTGTTAAACGGGACTCTAGAATGTGACACTGAAAGTCCAACGAGTCCATTCACTATCAGCCTTGGGTGGTGATGGGGCAAAAAACAGGAGCGGCCCTGCCCCCATACTGACACTTTGTTTGAAATGGGGCATGAAACATAAAATGGTAATAAATGCTCGTTTTATTTTTATCTCTGGGGCTTTGGGGGCCGGGGGGAGGGGCTTAAGTGAGGCAATGCTCCTCCGCTCCAACGGAGAAGCCACCCCTGCTTATCAGCTGTGTTTTCTCTCCAGGTTGAAAGAGTAATTGACAGTTTTGTTTTGTGCCTAAAAATGTTTAGCATTTATATCAAAAGTAAAGCATTTTAATTGCCTCCGGCTACAGTTTGCGCAATAAAAAATAGGGAAAAGAAGACATGTTGAAGAAGATCAAACCAGTCTATCCCTTTTCTTGAACTGTGTGGCAGAACTCAAAGTTCACTTCACAACACAAGTGGAAAAACAGGATTAGTTTAATAGCCTACGTCAGAGGATGAATTACGTTGCGGATCAGTATAACTTCTGTCTATCAATCATGAGAGCGCTGCCCATGTGATACTCCACTGAAGGAACTGTGTGTGGGACCTTGGAAAATAGTGCTATTGTTATTATACTATGCTTTCATCCCTGGCGGCAGAGCACCCTGGATAATGTGCTGCATGGTTGAACACGTATAGGGCCCCAAAGACGAGATCTATTGGCTATGCCAATGCTTATTCCCATTCATCTCTCCATTCATATAGTCACCAATTCATACCGCCATGCACTTAGTCACTCATTCATCCGAACATTAAGTCATTCTTGCATTTGCCTACTCACTCATCAACAGAATCATACACAGTTAAGACGCTAAGACGGAGGAGCGTCACCCTACTGCTCACGGAGCAGTGTAAGCAGTGTAAACTAAAATATAAAATGATAATAACTGAAGTTATTGTCATTTTATTTTTCGTATGGTCAGGCTTGGGTGGGGTGGGACTTGGCTTCCCTGACCCTGGGTAGGAGAAGTGGTTGTGCACTCTGTAAAGTGCACATTAATGTTTGACCTGCTCTGTCTGGCCGGCCAAACGTGCATGCGCACCTCGCAGGTTCTCCATGCAGGCTGCACTACATTCTGCATGGAGAACATGCCTTGGCCCCCATTCCCTGGCTGAGCGCAAAACCACTGTGCTCAAACCATGCGCAACGCTGCCTCCTTACCGGTCGCCACTGACCATACACACAAACTCACCAATCAGGTGTTACATTGATGGAGGTAGCTTGCCTGTGGCACCATGGACTAAGAAGAAGACAATGTGCTTATCGTACGGTATACAACGGTTAGCACGCATTTTTTACAACGCGGTGCTGTTACCACGCTACTTTTACCACGCAAGTCGTTACAACGACTTGGGCTGGGGGGCGCTCCAGGATAGTAAATAGTTTAATTTACTATCCAACTCCTTCCCTAGAGTCCACGGGGACTGGAGTTGGAATAGTAAATTAAAAAATGTACTATCCAGCGCCCCTCCACGCAAGTCGTTGTAACGACTTGCGTGGTAAAAGTAGCGTTGTAACGGTACGTGTTGTAAAAGTACGC
The DNA here is from genome assembly GCF_964261635.1 of Lissotriton helveticus. Classification (NCBI taxonomy): domain Eukaryota; kingdom Metazoa; phylum Chordata; class Amphibia; order Caudata; family Salamandridae; genus Lissotriton; species Lissotriton helveticus. The sequence goes on along the minus strand of NC_136070.1, from coordinate 234,433,805 downwards.
GTGGTACCGTCATACATCCTTATCGTACAGTCAGGCAGCATATCTGTGGAAGCGAAAAACACAGTTGATGGACAGAATGTAGAACAATGTCATACATTCACCCCAGTACAAGGATCTGGGCCTAAATCCATCATTTTTTTGCACTCCACACCACCCTGGGTTAGACACTGGCTATATGCAAATCAGCTCTGACCCTGTGCCTCATGGGAACAGTCCAGTCCGAACTACCAAGCCATGTCTTTCCCAGACTGGAATCAAGCATCCAAGGACGGGTTTCTGGCTATCAGCCTTCATCAGCCTGGATAGCTTGACTCCAGTGGTGTGGAGAGCCTGGGACTCACGTCTGAGCATACCCAGCCCAATCGGGGTGAAAATTGCAAGAAACACAGTTGATGGACAGAATGTAGAACAATGTCATACATTCACCCCAGTACAAGGATCTGGGCCTAAATCCATCATTTTTTTGCACTCCACACCACCCTGGGTTAGACACTGGCTATATGCAAATCAGCTCCGACCCTGTGCCTCATGGGAACAGTCCAGTCCGAACTACCAAGCCATGTCTTTCCCAGACCGGAATCAAGCATCCAAGGACCGGTTTCTGGCTATCAGCCTTCATCAGCCTGGATAGCTTGACTCCAGTGGTGTGGAGAGCCTGGGACTCACGTCTGAGCATACCCAGCCCACTCGGGGTGAAAATTGCAAGAAACACAGTTGATGGACAGAATGTTGAACAATGTCATACATTCACCCCAGTACAAGGATCTGGGCCTAAATCCATCATTTTTTTGCACTCCACACCACCCTGGGTTAGACACTGGCTATATGCAAATCAGCTCTGACCCTGTGCCTCATGGGAACAGTCCAGTCCGAACTACCAAGCCATGTCTTTCCCAGACCGAAATCAAGCATCCAAGGACCGGTTTCTGGCTATCAGCCTTCATCAGCCTGGATAGCTTGACTCCAGTGGTGTGGAGAGCCTGGGACTCACGTCTGAGCATACCCAGCCCACTCGGGGTGAAAATTGCAAAAAACACAGTTGATGGACAGAATGTAGAACAATGTCATACATTCACCCCAGTACAAGGATCTGGGCCTAAATCCATCATTTTATTGCACTCCACACCACCCTGGGTTAGACACTGGCTATATGCAAATCAGCTCTGACCCTGTGCCTCGTGGGAACAGTCCAGTCCGAACTACCAAGCCATGTCTTTCCCAGACCGGAATCAAGCATCCAAGGACCGGTTTCTGGCTATCAGCCTTCATCAGCCTGGATAGCTTGACTCCAGTGGTGTGTAGAGCCTGGGACTCACGTCTGAGCATACCCAGCCCACTCGGGGTGAAAATTGCAAAAAACACAGTTGATGGACAGAATGTAGAACAATGTCATACATTCACCCCAGTACAAGGATCTGGGCCTAAATCAATCATTTTTTTGCACTCCACACCACCCTGGGTTAGACACTGGCTATATGCAAATCAGCTCTGACCCTGTGCCTCATGGGAACAGTCCAGTCCGAACTACCAAGCCATGTCTTTCCCAGACCGGAATCAAGCATCCAAGGACCGGTTTCTGGCTATCAGCCTTCATCAGCCTGGATAGCTTGACTCCAGTGGTGTGGAGAGCCTGGGACTCACGTCTGAGCATACCCAGCCCACTCGGGGGGAAAATTGCAAGAAACACAGTTGATGGACAGAATGTAGAACAATGTCATACATTCACCCCAGTACAAGGATCTGGGCCTAAATCCATCATTTGTTTGCATCCACATCACCCTGGGTTAGACACTGGCTATATGCAAATTAGCTCTGACCCTGTGCCTCATGGGAACAGTCCAGTCCGAACTACCAAGCCATGTCTTTCCCAGACCGGAATCAAGCATCCAAGGACCGGTTTCTGGCTATCAGCCTTCATCAGCCTGGATAGCTTGACTCCAGTGGTGTGGAGAGCCTGGGACTCACGTCTGAGCATACCCAGCCCACTCGGGGTGAAAATTGCAAAAAACACAGTTGATGGACAGAATGTAGAACAATGTCATACATTCACCCCAGTACAAGGATCTGGGCCTAAATCCATAATTTTTTTGCACTCCACACCACCCTGGGTTAGACACTGGCTATATGCAAATCAGCTCTGACCCTGTGCCTCATGGGAACAGTCCAGTCCGAACTACCAAGCCATGTCTTTCCCAGACCGGAATCAAGCATCCAAGGACCGGTTTCTGGCTATCAGCCTTCATCAGCCTGGATAGCTTGACTCCAGTGGTGTGGAGAGCCTGGGACTCACGTCTGAGCATACCCATCCCACTCGGGGTGAAAATTGCAAAAAACACAGTTGATGGACAGAATGTAGAACAATGTCATACATTCACCCCAGTACAAGGATCTGGGCCTAAATCCATCATTTTTTGCACTCCACACCACCCTGGGTTAGACACTGGCTATATGCAAATCAGCTCTGACCCTGTGCCTCATGGGAACAGTTCAGTCCGAACTACCAAGCCATGTCTTTCCCAGACCGGAATCAAGCATCCAAGGACCAGTTTCTGGCTATCAGCCTTCATCAGCCTGGATAGCTTGACTCCAGTGGTGTGGAGAGCCTGGGACTCACGTCTGAGCATACCCAGCCCACTCGGGGTGAAAATTGCAAAAAACACAGTTGATGGGCAGAATGTAGAACAATGTCATACATTCACCCCAGTACAAGGATCTGGGCCTAAATCCATCATTTGTTTGCACTCCACACCACCCTGGGTTAGACACTGGCTATATGCAAATCAGCTCTGACCCTGTGCCTCATGGGAACAGTCCAGTCCGAACTACCAAGCCATGTCTTTCCCAGACCGGAATCAAGCATCCAAGGACCGGTTTCTGGCTATCAGCCTTCATCAGCCTGGATAGCTTGACTCCAGTGGTGTGGAGAGCCTGGGACTCACGTCTGAGCATACCCAGCCCACTCGGGGTGAAAATTGCAAAAAACACAGTTGATGGACAGAATGTAGAACAATGTCACACATTCACCCCAGTACAAGGATCTGGGCCTAAATCCATCATTTTTTTGCACTCCACACCACCCAGGGTTAGACACTGGCTATATGCAATTCAGCTCTGACCCTGTGCCTCATGGGAACAGTCCAGTCCGAACTACCAAGCCATGTCTTTCCCAGACCGGAATCAAGCATCTAAGGACCGGTTTCTGGCGGTCAGCCTACATGTGGAAGTGACCCTTGACTCCACCAAGTAGGTCGCTTCCCCTCCACATAGCACCGCCTGTGTCTCCCTGCCCCAGCTGCCGCTCCTGAGGAAGTTCGAGGCCCTCTACAATCCGCAGGGTACCACCTGCGCCTCATCCCTGGTGGGCAGTGGTAGGCGGAGGTAGGTTTGTTCATCCTCCGCTGTATTGCTTTTATTGTATTTCCTGTATTTTTATTGTTCTGTCTGTGACTGCTGTTGTCTGTCTTCCCCCGCTGCCTGTACGTTGTCCGTGCCCCTTTCTTCCCTCTGTTCCCCTTGCTGTCCCCGTGCTCTCTCTGCCCGGTTTTCCCTTCTGTTCCCCTCGCTGCCCCCGTGCCTCTCTGCCTGTTCTGCCTTCTGTTCTTAGCTGCCCCTGCATTTCTGTATTCTGTATTTTGCCTCTGTGCCACTTGTTTTTCTGGTATTTCTGTGCCCTTTTTGCCTTCCGTGCCACTCGTTTCCCCCTCATTTTTGTGCCCCTTTTGCCTTCTGTTCCACTCGTTTTTTGTGCCATCCGCCTTCTGTGCCACTCGTTTTTCCCTCGTTTTTGTGCCACTTTTGCCTTCTGTTCCACTCGTTTTTTGTGCCCTTCTGCCCTCTGTTCCACTCGTTTTTTTGTGCCCTTCTGAACTCTGTGCCACTCATTTTTCCCTCGTTGTTGTGCCCCTTTTGCCTTCTGTTACATTTTTTTTGTGTCCTTCTGCCTTCTGTGCCACTCGTTTTCCCCTTGTTTTTGTGCCCCTTTTGCCTTCTGTTCCACTAGTTTTTTTGTGCCCTTCTGCCCTCTGTTCCACTCATTTTTTTATTCCCTTCTGCCCTCTGTGCCACTCGTTTTCACTCATTTTTGTGCCCCTTTTGCCTTCTGTTCCACTCGTTTTTTTTGCCCTTCTGTCCTCTGTTCCACTTGTTTTTTGTGCCCTTCTGCCCTCTGTGCCACTGGTTTTTCCCTTGTTTCTGTGCCCCTTTTGCCTTCTGTTCCACTCATTTTTTGTGCAGTTTTGCCTTCTGTGCGACATGTTTTTCCCTTGATTTTGTGCCCCTTTTTCCTTCTGTTACCTTTGTTGTCCCTCACCGCTCTCGCTGCTGCATCCCCTGCGGCCCCGCCCCCCTGACTGCCCACTGCCCATTCGCTGCCCTGGCCTCCCAGCTGCTCCGCCCTCCCACCTCCCCATATATGCTGGCCTCTGTGCGGCCACGCCGCTGGCGTGCCAAAGGCACGCCTAAGGCAAGCCCGTTTGCACCCCTCCATGCCTGGACCGCGCCCAGCACCAGAACCCTTGGCCCCCGCACCCGCCGCCACTACAACGCCAGCACTCTGCACGCTCTCAACTCCATACGGAGCCACACCTGCTTCATGGCCGCCCCGAAACGCACACTTCACCTGCTGGAACTGCAGCTACACCAGCCTCAGAGCCCACGAAGCACCCGCCAAGAAAGACCCGAACCACCTCCGATGCATACTACTGAACACCCGCTCCGCACGCAAGCATGCCGTCGAGCTCTGGAAAATGCTCGACACAACATCCTGGAACATTGCCTTCCTGACAGAAACCTGGTTTAACGACTCCTCCGCACCCGACATCGCCATCCCAGACGGCTACAAGATCACCCGCAGAGACCGCACCGACGGAGTCGGAGGAGGAATCGCCATCGTCCACAAGAACAGCATCAGGGTCTCGACTAGCACCGACGACGCGCTCAGCACCGCCTAACACATGCATTTCCAGATCCACACAGACCCTAATTCCACCCTCAGGGGCACCCTCGTCTACCGAACCCCGGGACCCCACCCCCAGTTCAGCAACTCCATCGGCGACTTGATCAGCATGCACGCCCTGACCTCCACCTACTATATCCTCCTTGGAGACCTGAACTTTCACCTTGAGAACAACAATGACAACAACTCCACAACCCTGATCGATAACTTCGCCAACCTCGGACTGAAGCAACTCGTCACAAGCCCACCCACTCCACCAGCCACACGCTCAACCCCGTCTTCTCCTCAAGCCTACACATCTCCGTCAGCCACACCACCGAACTCCTCTGGACTGTCCACCACTGCATCCACTTTGCCTTCCAGAAACCCACCACACACCACCGCACCCAACATACCCCCCCCCCCGCTGCTGGAGCAAAATCACTGAAGACCAACTACACGCAAATCTCGCTCTCTGCCCACCCACCGAACCCTCCAACACTGACGACGCTGCCCACAGCCTCAGACGCTGGATCGAGGACTGCGCCAACACCCTCGCTCCTCTGAAGAAACCCCCCACAGAGACACCAGCAAGAGGGCCAGCTGGTTCACCCCAGAACTCCTAGCCTCCATGCAAGCCTGCCGGACACTAGAGAAGAAATGGCACAGTGAACAAACTCCGGACAGCCACGCAGCACACAAGGACACCATCCGCAACCACCACCACCTCATCAGGGTGGCCAAGAGGACCTCCATCAAAGACCACCTTGACAACAACACACACAATAGCAAGGAGCTCTTCAACATCGTGAAGGAACTCTCCAACCCCAGCTCCAACGCCAAGGACATCCCGCCGTCGCAAGCCCTGTGCGACTCCCTCGCCACCTTCTTCCACCGCAAGATAGCAGACATCCACGACAGATTCAACACCCAGACAGCCCCAACAGACAGCAACACAACAGACCCTCCGCACACCATCGACCACGACCTCCTGCTAGCCTGGGCCAGCGTGAGCATCGATGACACCATCAAGACCAAAGCGAAACCAAAGGGGATGATGGACGGAGCATTTGAGCAAATCAAACACTCACCCCCAGTCAACTGATCTGGGTTTAATCCATCATCATTCTTTAGCTCACGCCACCACCCTAGTTCAGACATGGCCATATGCAAATCAGTCTGACCCTGTGCCTCATGGAACAGTCCAGCCCGAACTGCCAAGCCATGTCTTCCCTGGACCGGAAACAAGCATCCTGGGACCGGTTTCGGGTTCATAACCCTCATCAGCCAGGCTATCTTGAATCCAGTGGCAAAGTGAGCAAGACCATGCGCACAATCCACTCCGGCTCTCCGTCAGACCCATTCCCGCAGCACGCCTTCAACAGAGCAAGCAGCTCCATCGCACCCCACCTGCGCAATGTCATCAATCTCTTCCTCAAGACCGCGACCTTCCCAGAGATCTGGAAACACGCCGAGATCAACGCCCTACTCAAAAAACCTATGGCAGACCCAAGAGACCTCAAGAATTGGCCCATCTCTCTGCTCCCCTTCCCGACCAAGGTCATTGAGAAAACCGTCTAGAGACAGCTAACCCGATACCTCGAAAAAAATAGAATCCTGGACCCTTCCTAGTCAGGGTTCGGCAGCAACCACAGCACCGAGACTGCCCTCATCGCCGCCAACGACTACATCAGGACCCTGCTGGACAACGGCGAGACTGCAGCACTCATCCTCCTAGACCTCTCTGCCGCCTTCAACACCGTCTGCCACCACACACTACGCGCATGCCACCAAGCCGCAGGGATCCGAGGCAAGGCTCTGGAACGGACCACCTCCTTCCTCTCCGGCAGAACCCAGAGCATCTGTCTCCCCCCATTCTGTTCCAAAGCCTCCAAGATGATCTACGGCGTACCCCAGGGATCCTCCCGCAGCCCGACGCTGTTCAACATTTACATTGCCCCGCTCGCATACGTACCCCGACAGCACAACCTCAACATATTCTCCTACGCCAATGACACACAGCTGATCCTCTCCCTCACCAAGGACCCCATCACTGCCAAAGCCAACCTCCACGAAGGAATGAAGGCCGTCGCCGACTGGATGAAGACCAGCCGTCTGAAGCTAAACTCGGACAAGACGGAGGTCCTCATCCTCAGCTCCAACCCTTCAGCCTAGGATGACTCCTGGTGGCCGACGGAACTGGGGGCAGCCCCGACACCCACGACCACGCATGCAACCTGTGAATCATCCTCGACTCAACGCTCTCAATGACCAAGCAAGTCAACGCCGTCTCCTCCTCCTGCTTCAACACCCTCCGCATGCTCCGCAAGATCTACAGATGGATTCTGACAGATACAAGAAATACGGTCACCCAGGCCCTCGTCAGCAGCAGACTCGACTATGGAAACGCCCTCTACGCGGGTGCCCCGACCAAGCTCATCAAACAACTACAACACATCCAAAACGCCTTGGCACGACTGATCCTCGACGTACCACGCCACAGCCACATCACCCTCCACCTGAGAAACCAGCACTGGCTCCCCGTCAACAAGAGGATAGCCTTTAAGCTCCTCACCCACGCACACAAGGCACTCCACAAGACCGGCCCAGTCTACCTCAACAGACGGCTCTCCTTCTACATCCCCAACCGCCAGATCCGCTCCGCCGACCTCTCCCTCGCCATCGTCCTGTGTATCCGAAGAAGAACCACCGGTCGGAGATCCTTCTCCCACCTCGCCGCCAAGACATGGAACACCCTCCCACTGAGCCTATGACAGACCCGAGACCTGCTGACCTTCAGGAGGAAACTTAAGACCTGGCTGTTCGATCAGTAGCTGCCCCCAGCGCCTTGAGACCCTCGCGGGTATGTAGTGCACTTTACAAATGATTGATTGATTGATTGATTGATTGGAATCTGTGCTAAATGCAGGTTTTGACGTCCTCAAGCCCCATACTGCACCAGTATACACGGCTGTGGACACCCAGAGTGGTGTACTGTGACTTTTGTGAAGCAAAGGCAGGGCAGGGTGAACATTGCACTGCAGTGTCCTTCATCATAGAAAAGATGTCAACATGTAGTTTCTTCTTCACTTGCCTTGTCACTGATATGTGTTAAAGCAAAAGGGCATGGTCAAGCCAAAGGAAGTAAACTGTTATGTCCAGGGATTGCTGCTCAAAGTTCTCATTTTAAGATAAAGTTAAGCCCTTTCCTGTGATGTAATTTCCTGTTTGAATCCTATATAAAGGACGTAGTGATGAGTACCGGAGGTAATGCAATGCAATTATTTGTTTCCTTGATTTTGGCCATGCTTATCATTCATTTCCATCGAATTGTAGTGTCTCTCTCGTACTTGGGACGTCATCTATATTATTCTTGTATGATCCTACATGCCTGTTTGTATAGTAACATTTTTGAAAAACAATAATCAAATAGCGGAAGTTCAACAAACCTTCTGAGCGATCAGCCTTTGACATCAATGTAAAAACACTTTCTTTTATAAAAGAAAGCCAGAACTAGTGGCTTTAGCAGTGCTTGTTTCAAAAGATGTGCAAATTAAAATACAAGCGCACTTATGAAGAGGGCCGGTATGTTTTGGACTCTCATTCTACAACACTTAGAGGTCTGCAGAGTGCTAAAATGGTTGCCAATGCTTTTGTGTTGGTTTACAGCACCTTGTGAGTGGGTTATTTCCACATGTTAGTGCTGCTGGGCAAATTGGCAGTAATAACCTGAATCAAATCAAGTTTTTGTACCAGGTTGGGGCTCTAAATGAATAGCCTGATGATATTAGGAAATCATCTTCTTTTATTGTATTTGTATTTTTTTTTTACATATCCTATTTCTGTAATAGTGAAATGCAAAGATGCCCCACGTACACTTGAAACTAGGGTACTGTGAGAAATATGGATCCGAGGGGCTGTCAGAAGCTAAAGGGTCCCACATTAATAACAATAGTTTTTTTTACCTTTGGTCACACATACTGGGGACCCCCAAACTGGGAACCAAACTCCCCTTTTAGCACTTTACTCAGGTTAGCGAGGCAGAGCAGTCCAAAGGCTTACTCTTGCTTATTCAGGGGTGGAGCTGGGGGCTAGAGACTCAGATGTCAAGAATGCAACAAAAAAAGAAAAATGTTGCAACAGTGCTTTTACTTTTAACCCCTTCTGCGCTCATGACGAGCTCAGCTCGTCATGAAGTTTACCTGTCCTGCGCTCATGACGAGCTGAGCTCGTCATGAACCGCGGGGTTTTAAAAACTTCAGCGCGCAGCGGGAAAACCCGCCGCGCGCATGTCGTTAAAAAGGAAAAGTACTTTACTACACCTATAACAAATTACCATACTCAAAAAGCCAAATAAATACAGATTGGAAAGTGGAAACGTGAATAGGGACACCCTCTACGGGCACTACCAATGACAGAGTCGAACAGCAAGCAATAGTCACAGGTACTGAATAATGCCCTGCATGTAGCCTTGCTCCTGTGTGCTGCAATTTGCAAACCAACAGACCTTAATTTCTCAAAGACCACACACTTGCGTGCTGTATAACATGTGGTGTGTGGTAATAAAATGTCAGGCCTATTGGCTTTGGTAGGTTATTGCCATACAGTTCACAGTAAAATGTAAGTCCTAAAGTCAAAATGAATTACAGCTGTAGAAAGCACCATTTCAAAAGATACCAGAAAAATACAATGATGTTAACTTTCAATAGTAACACAATTCCTACAATAGCGAGCAAGCAAGTCTTTATTGTTTAAGTTATTTAAAACCATAACAATATCATAAAACAGATAAAATGTCCCTATAAAATTATTTAAAAAAATAAAAATAAAATAATATATTAAAACAAGAACAAGCATATTTATTATATTATTCCAATAGAGCAAAAGCAGTGTCCTTCTCATGATGCCAATTTAACGTTTGTCTCATAATACAGTAAGAATTTCATTATTTTACAAGTCAGCTGAGGGTCAGTCGTGCCAAGTCCTCTAATAATTGCACCTCTACACGTTCGAATACCTCTGTCATTAAAAGCCTTTTTCAGTAATTCCGTACGTTGCATTTTTAAGGTGGGACAGACGCATATTAGATGGATAATGTCTTGCCAGGCTTCACCACATAAACCACATGATTTGACGCCACTATATTTCCACAACGGTTGTTCTGCCAGGCTTGGTAATACCCCAAATCTTGTTGCCATTAACTTGAGTTTCAGGTGGGGCGAGTATGTTGCTCCGAGATATTCCGCCGGTCGAAGAGATGTATAGGATTGCAGAACCATCCAGCCATGAGATATTTTTGGTAGGGTATATTTGTCTGCCAATGATGATTGCAGTTTTGCCGCCTTGTTTGTTATGCTAGGGAAAAATTTGGAATGAAGGGTTCTTTGTCCATAGATCCCTCGTCTCGGTGTCATCTAATGCCTTGTTCAAAAATTTACCGTAGCTTGAGTTTGGATCCTCCTGGGCTTGCCACAAGGCATCATTTATCAGATTAGATCGATTCTGCCATAATTTATACCATGTTTTGATTACTGCATATTTTCTCCCAATTTCCTGCTTGATGAGGCCAAATTCAAGTCGTACCTGTGCCGTGGCTGCTGACTGAGGTAATCTAAAGACTTTTTTATAGGCCTTTATTTGTAATGAGTCTGAGATTTTACCATCTTTTCCGTTTAACGCTATGCTTCCATACGTGATTGATGGTAGTAACTTTGCGGCCATCACAGAGATTAGTGGCACAAATGAGGGGTCATATAGCTTCTTAGCGATGGCGCAGAAGGCATAGATATTTCCGTTTCCTTTTTTTTCAAGATATTGTTTCTGAGATTGAAAATTCAGACTTTTGTCGATGTATACACCCAAGTACTTATAGGTATTTACGATTCCAAGGCACTTTTCTCCTAATTTAAAATGATACTGATGCCGTGTGCAGTTCGTGAACGACATAGTTTTTGTTTTAGTCTCGTTAATCTCCAGTGCGTTAGTATTGGCAAACATCAATAGTTCATTAAGTGCTCTTTGTAGACTCACTCGGGTCAGGCTAAACAAAATGATGTCATCAGCATAAGACAGATGCGTTATGGGCATTATTCCCAGATGCGGCGGGTGGGCATTTGCTTGATCCAATCGAGGTGAGAGGTCGGCCATAAAAAGGTTGAATAAATGGGGGGCTAATACACAGCCTTGTTTTAATCCAATCTCAGTTGGTATTTTTTTAGATAATTTAATACCATTTGCCATTTTTACACGGACCCAAGTATGCGTGTAGAGTTGAATAATGGGACGTAATATTGTTTCTGGAAGCCCCAGGTTATGGAGTTTGGTCCATAGTATCCCGTGATTCACTCGATCAAATGCCGATTTAAAGTCTATAAAACACACGTGTAGTGGTCTTCGTTGGCGTTTGCATTTATCGGCTATTATAGCAAGGGCTAAAATATTTGTTGTGGTGCCACAACCTTTATGAAATCCAGTTTGGTTTACTGGAATCAGGCCATTTGTATTAGACCATTCCACCAGGTCCTCTAGGATTAGGGTGGCAAAATATTTCGCTTCCACGTCCATGAGTGCAATTAACCTGTAATTTACCGGATCTGCCCTGTCTCCTCCCTTGTAGATCGGATTAATGATTGACCCCATCCAGCTTGTGGGAAGGGCATTTGTTAAGGTGATTTCGTTATAAAGACCTTGCAGCGATTTTGCCCAGTAGTCTGGATCCGTCCTGAATATGGCCTGAGGGATGCCATTTGGACCTGGGGTGCCATCATAGCGACCCTTTTTTATTATTCTTGCAATATCTTCTAATGCATGGCATTGATATTCCTGGGCAATGGTGATGCCACGATCTAACGATCCTTGAGGATTCTTCCCTGTAAGTAATTTCGTTAAGGTCTTGCTGCTCACAGTAATTGACTTATTCGTGGATGTTATATGATCTTCAAATACTTTACTTAGGTGGAGTACTCATGCATTTTCTGATACCGAGGCATTGTTGATCACTTTTTTTGCTCTTGTCAAATTATTGACTAATTCTCAGAACAGCCTATTGTTCCTACAATAATAAACCCTAAACACACTGAACATTTAAATATAGAATCTTATTTATACAATATCAAGAGTACGCAACAATGAGATGACTCGTCAGTAAAGGACCGTGCAAGCCACAGCCTATGAGCAAAAGCCCTCACTCAATGAATGCTTCAATCAATCAATTAATCAATCAAACAATCATTTGTAAAGCGCACTACATACCCACGAGGGTCTCAAGGCTTAAAAACACAGAGAGATTTCTCCCTGTAGAGTGACCCAAGAAACGTCCAAATGTCTAGTGGGGCGAATGGGGTGGGGTGGGTTGCCGCTGCTTCTGCTTAATCTTCACACGCAATGATATTTCTTTTGCTGTACCCCTTCCCCATAGGTCACCACATTTCAATATGCACATTTATGTACAATCCAGGAATTTTCAGACATTCTTTACAGCCTTAAGGCCTGGGGTTTGAAAAACGTTTTGACGTTGCAACCCTTTTTTCTGTGCCCACCAGCCATTCATTTATTTTTTCAAGGAGAGAATGCCCCTGCTAATCTTCTGGAGCACCCACGTACTGACTTCTATGTCTGATTGCCCATGTGTCTCTCCTTGTCCTCCCTCCCGTGCTCCTTGGAATCGGCAGGCAAGAGGACTGCTTCTTGCTTCCTCAGCTCTCCCCCTCAGCACTAAGAGCAGGGTTGAGTGCACATGAGGTGTTCCTAGGTCCTCCCACCACCTTCACACAAATTGCCCTCTACTAGACCTGACATCCTTGGCGTGGTATTCCCTCAAGTTTTTTGCCTTCAGTACTCCTGTTTGCTTAATTCCTTTTTGTTGGCATTAGGACTCTATACACATTACCACGGCTAACCAGTGCTAAAGTGCTTTCTCCTTCAAACATGGTAGAATTGATCTACACCTTTTGGGCACATTTAATTTACTTGTAAGTCCCTAATAAATGGTACTACTTGTACCCAAGGCATGTCATTTAAACAATGCTATTGGTGGGTCTGTAACACTCATTGTGCCACCCACTTAAGAAGCCTTTTGAAACATGACTCAGACCTGCAAGTGCTAACTTTAGATTTAGAGTAGGTAGAGCAATGGTATCAACTTCCAAATAAATTGTACTTTAAAATCATCTATAATTATAAAATCAGATCTTAGGTCACAATTCAGAGCAGATAAGTTGGAAGTCTCTTATGTCCTTGAGACATCAGAGCAGGAGGTCTGTCAGCTAGCTCTTGGAGTCACTCTGGGTTCAAGTGATGCAGGCCAAGTCCCTCTGACCCAGGCAGGGAAGCAGCAGTCAGCAGGGCAGCACAGCAAGACGGGAGTCCAGCAAAGCAGCAGTTCAGCACAGTGGCAGTCCTTCAGCAGCACAGCAGTCCTTCTTCCTGGCAGAGACTTCACAGGTACAGAAGTGTACTGAAGTAGTGGTGTCAGAGGTCCAGTATCTATACCTAGTTTGGCCTTTGAAGTGGGGTAGACTTCAAACACAGGCCTTTAAAGTGCACAGAGGTCCTCCCTTCCTGCCCTGGCTCCAAACTCACTACAGGGAGGTATGCTGCTCTTTGTGTGGGGACAGGACGCAGCTTATTCATGAGTAAGTGAGGCTGAGTCCAACTCCTCCCACCTATCCTCCTAGTATGGCCCATCAGGTTACACCTAAGCTCCCATTGTGTTTGGCTGTCTACGGGGAATACACAAAGGCCAGCTGTCAACCACCCCAGACTGAACAGAGACAGGCACCAAATGGCTAAAGTAAGACAATGCCAACGTTCTAAAAGTGTAATTTTCGGAATTGTAGTTTAAAATAGGATTTTTAATTAGGATTCCAGAGACACCAGACATGGAGGTCTTATCTCTTCCCATTTGGAAATTACATGTATAAAAGGTAATAGGGTAATTCTAATGTTATCCTTGGGCAAAAATAGGCTTTGCAGTAGTGAAAAACAACTATGGGAGTTGTTCACTACCAGGACATGTAAAACTTAAAAGTACATATCCTGCCTTTTAAATACATTGCACCCTGCCCTCTGGGTTCCTGAGGGCCTAGCTTAGGTGTTACTTATATGTATAAAAAGGGAAGGGTTGGGCCTGGAAAAAGGTTTACTTTGCCAGGTCGAAATGGCAGCATACGTCTGCACACACAGGCTCTGCAGTGGCAGGTCTGAGACATGGTTAAAGCGCTACTTCCCAGCACAATCAGTGCTAGTAGGACCACTAGTAGCATTTCATTTACAGGCCCTGGGTACTGAGAGTACCACTATACTAGGGACTTATAAGTACATTAAATATGCCATTGGGGATGAATCAATATTACCATGTGTAGGGGGGAGAGCTCAAGCACTTTAGCACTGGTCAGCTGTGGTAAAGTGCACAGAGTCCTAAATCCAGCAAAAACATGGTAAGAAAAGTGGAGGAGGTAGGCAAAACAGTGGAGGGAAGACCACCTTTAGGCTGTCAGGTCTAACACTCAGCAAAAAATGAAGAAGTTCTTTCGCACATCAAATATCTAAACAATTTACATTTTGCTTTCCTTCAGGCCTGTTTGATGGAATTTTGGTGCCATATGAGCGTTATGTTTTTGCCTACCCTTCTTTTCACACTCACTAAATGTACACAGCTCCCTACCCCACCCGTTGACCTTATTTAATAACCACTCACATTTGCATGTTAAAAACACATGATGTCTGCATAGGAAGGGACCGGATTGTGGTCATTGGTTGTAAAGTATGTACTGGCTGTAATTGCTAGGATAAATCAAACCAGCTAAAGGATTAAGCAATTGGTGAATGAAGTATCTCTAATGAGAACCCAAATAGGAATGCTTGGAAATAAAGTTTAAATACTGCAATCACTGGGAAAAAGGGGTGAGGAAGCTAGTTGTCAGAGATCTCAAAGGGGACAAGCTGTAATAGAGATGGTTTAAGCTGGTGTATAGATAGATGGGAACACCAGGTTACACCAGGGTGACCAAGGGATATGAATGTGACATTGTCAGGATCAGCTGTTATTACCCACATGAAATGATTATTCACGGATAATGAATAGGGAGGTCTACCCTAAAGTCTTCACACAGACTTATATAGACCCTCAAATGTTTAAACCACCAATAATTCATGACTTGAGGATCAATCATGGGAGTGAAATGTTAACCTCACACATAATTGAGAATTGAGGTGGGCGGGAACAAAGGAATACTTATGTTAGAAGGCACAACCCAGAGTTGGATACAAACAATGGAAGGAATCTCACCCAAAGAGAACCTATGAGACCACAAAGAGCTACTCGCAGTAAAATATATATATGGTAAATATCCCTAAATTATCAACCAGTGCTAGAGAGAACAGAGAAACACTGATCAATAAAGCCACACATTGGATCAGGCAGGTGAGACACTGACGATCAATTATTAGCAAAACCAAAGGGGATGAAAGACAGAGTGTTGAACATTGCAAGCACTCACCCCCAGTCAACTGATCTGGGTTTAATCCATCATCATTATTTAGCTCACCCCGCCCCCCCCCGGTTTGGACATGGCCATATGCAAATCAGTCTGACCCTGGACCTCATGGGAACAGTCCAACCCGACCTGCCAAGCCAAGTCATCCCTGGACTAGAAACAAGCATCCTGGGACCGGTTTCTGGCTCATCAGCCAGGCTAGCTTGAATCCAGTGGCAAAGTGAGCAAGGGACCCACATCTGGGCATACCCTGCCAACAAGATGAGGAGAGGAGGAGGCAGCAGGGGGAGGGGAGAGAGGAGGGGGCCTGCGCCTGTTTCCCTTGCGGAGCGAGCAGGAACCATATGCGTGTAATTAACACATGGTGTGAAAGCTCGCTCCCGCAAGGGAATCGCCAAATGTGCACGCGTTGCATTCAAAGCAATGCAATGCGTGCAAGTTTTTGTCAGCAAAGCAGAAGCGATTGCTACAGGTCTTTTCCTATGCAGCACATGCGCGCTGTGTAGGCAGACCTAAAAACGATCTTTGGAAAACAGAAAAACAGTGAAATTCACCAGTTATGCTTTGCTGAGCAAATTATAACTTGCACGGCGCAATGCTGTGCTTAGAACCTCACACATTACATCACTCATGACAAGTTTAATGACATCATTGATGACATCCATGATCAATCAATCAATCAATCAATCAATCAGGGTTGGTAAAGTGCATCTACTCACCTGTGAGGGTCTCAAGGCACTGGGGGGAGGAGGGGCAGCTCCATAGCAGATGTCATCATGCAATGAATGAGACAGTTTGGCATGCGTATAGGTCACTAGAGCCACAGATACCTATTTTTAGGTTTTGCCTGCAAGTGCGCACGTAGTGCGCATGCGCTAAAAAACCTATTGAGTTGTATATATGATAGATGACCCGCCTCTGTCTCTCATTGGCTATCTCCATAAATGGAGGCTAGCCATTGGGAGACAGAGGCTGTCAATCGCGCTTTCTCGGGGAAAACGCGATTCGGGGGCGTTTCTCGGGCTTTTTTAAGCCCCGCCCCTTTGTCCCGGGCCGCGCTGTGATTGGCTGCCGGCCCGGGACACCCCCGTGACGTCATTCCCGGGCCGCGCTGTGATTGGCTGCCGGCCCGTGACACCCCCGTGACGTCATTTCCCGGGCCGCGCTGTGATTGGCTGCCGGCCCGGGACCTGACTTCTTTCTTGTTTCTACGTCTTACGACTGTTGAGCGATGCAGGCGTCGTCATCAGGTAGGTGTTTAATTAATTTTTGCCTGTAAGCGCCGGGACCGCCTTTCTCATACTTACCCACTTTTGCATGTTTTGAAAGTAAATCGTGAACAACAAGGTCTTAAAATAACTTTGAATTACATGTAAAAAAAGTTTATTTTCCAGGCATTGTCTTCTGAGACACAAAACAGCATTATTTGAACGGATTAGGGAAGTTTCATTCAGTTGCTCACTTTGTGATCTTGGACACACACACCTGCGTCCAATTGACTTGTTTTTTTCATGTTAGTTTTTGGAAGCGGTGGTAAATAAAGCCTCTGTTCCTGATTGGGCCCGGAGTTGTCACATGACCCGTATTATCGTCTGCACGCCTCACGGCGGTGCTGAGACCTTAGCCTGGCTCCCTCACCAGATTGTTGGCGCAGATGGCGTACTTGTAATTAATAATAATAAAACATTTTTTGAAAAAACGTCGAGGCTGGTGGAAGCAGATTTTTATGTGTGTTGTGGTGTTTTTCGCGGTGCCTGGCGTGTAGTTCTGGATGCCGTTGTCTGGAGGGGTGGGGTTTACTGACAGCCACTGAGAGCGTGTGCTGTGACGGTAGCCGGCAAGATGGCTGAGAGCTGCGCCTGGCTGCTGGTGCTCAGCTCAGTCTTTCTCTGCAACCTCTTTAAAATCCTGCTCCCCTCCTTTTCCTCTATAGTAAGTAGAACCGGATGGGGGAGCTAGTATGCTGAAAGACTTATATGGTCCCGGGGACTGGGTCATTTTGTGCGGAAGCAAAGGTGGCTTCAGCTGGGTATTTATTGATACCTGTTAGTGCCAGTTCTTTGTATGATGGAAACGCAAAGTGCAAGCACCGTACCCCTGCATTTTCCGTTCTTACTGCCATTCAGTCATTTCCGAATTGAATAAAAAACAAGCATTTACAATGCAACGGTTTCGCCTTTGGAAAAGTTTGAGCTATTGGCATTGTAAATGACAAAATTTGTATTTATGTGTTGGTTTTGAAAACAGATAAATAAATGGCATTGTCATTTACATTGCCAATAGCTCTAAATTTTCCAAAGGCGAAACCGTTGCATTGTAAATGCTTGTTTTTTATTACATGCTTATTTCTGAGTGTTTTTTTTAAAACGCTATTTTCTTCAAATTGCAGCAAACAATGGGCACTAATTGAATAAGAATATTTAGTTTTGCCTTTTTATGAATAAGTTGTTGATAAATCAGTGGGCAAGGGTGAGGGCCAGAGGATTTATGCCATTGTGAGGCAAACACATTTACAGTGTATTTATGAATTGACTAAATTTGCCATATAATTTGCTGCTTAATTTACTAAATTTGCAGATTTCACAAAATAATCTGGTTTCTGTCTCAAACGGATGAGAATAATTCTGCCATAGAATGTGCTGCATGAGTTGCATCTTTTACCACGGAATTTATATGATCTTTCTGTATAATTTCGTCCCCCTTGACACATAATCCTAATAGCCTTGACAAAGTTAAAGCTCTACAAAGAGGTTTAGGAGCTGCTAGTGTAATGATGAAATCCATATTTTACATGGAATTGTGAAATATTATCCATATTTCATTATGGTGCCTTGTGAAATATGTTTCGAATCTGGCTGCATTTTGTGCAATAAATGCACCCAAACATGCAATATAACTAATCTTTCTGTTTTCATTGTGAGGTTCCCATATACTGCTAAGGGAGCCATTATTTTGGCTTTTTCACTTTGATTTTCTTACAACAGGTAAAACGATTTTTTATGCAGTGAAAGAGTGGATCTCACTGCACTGCAGACAAAAACAAAAAATCTATGATGCTGCCCTAATTTTGTTCAACACAGTTTTTCGAAATGAAAAAATGCAGCTGTTCTAAAATACATGATTTTTATAACCAATATTGTATATCAATTTCTATCAACAATATTATAACTTAAGTTCACAATCATAGAAGAATATGAGAAGGGCACCAATGTTAGAAATATTTGAAAACACTCTAAAGAGTAGAGACCGTCAGAAATAGTATAGCAGCACAAGTATACTAGCAAACAAATACTTGGTAAACCGTTTAAAATAGGTATAATGTGCTTCAGCACCAATGAACCATGTATCAGGAAAGTACCTACTAGGAATGCAAATATTCATAAAGCATAAAAGGTGTAGGTATTAGAAAGTTGTACTTTGGTCACACTATTACGTTTTTATGGTCTGACTTGACAGCTCAGCTCGTACTAGACAATTATGTGAACATTACTAAAAAAGGGGCTTTGGCCCACATGTTAGGAGCCAGGCGTACATGTTTTGACTGGACAAAATGTGTGTGCTTCCACGCACAAAAAGTGCCTGCTCATCAGGCCCAGGTAGCTGTGAGCATTTGGTTTATTGATCCAGCTGTCTAAGCTTGATCTTTCAGGGACACACACATGACATTGGAATGCAATCCAAGTACCTTAGTTAACTAGATAATGCATGTTGTTTTTCCCTGACAGTGGCACAGATGGGAGCAGGGCAGTCATTAACTTGCATGGATTTTTAGGTCTAACTTGACAGTCTATCACCTGACCTTTTAATCTACACTAATATTATTTTACAATTCTTTGCTTTCACAAAAATGTATATCTATTTCCATTCTGTTCACTTGTAATGCTCATATTATTGGTACAATATTAATTTGAAGCCAGACCTATTGGCATTACCAATGCTTGATCACTAAGCTGTGTGAGTCACAGTTTCTAACAAGATCATTGGTTGTGCCAACCTTTTGTTTTTGTTGTTTTTACTGCTCTTCCTGTAGCATGTCATCACAGGAGTTTGTTTTGCGCATCACATGATAACAGTTCTTCTTAATAATTTGACTAGTAAATACAGTGACAGTGACTTCTTATGTCAATCAAAATAAACAAACTGTAAACAAATCAGAGCCGGCTCATGTGTACACATCAATTTACCTTCTTTCATGATGTCTAGCTGCAAACTGTTACCATTGGCTGCTGTACAATAGATCAATTATAACACATAATGCATTGTACTTGTAGTGGGACTTAGAAGGTTCTCGTTTCTTGGGTCAAAGCGGAGTTCTTGCCACTCCACCCTCAGAGGATAGCGTTGTGCCCTGAGAGTGATAGGTATCCCGCGTCGTGGAAGAATACATAAAATAAAATACTTGGGGGGAGTTTGTACAGTGTCCCCCACCTGGTTGTTGGATGCATGAGGAGTGTGTGCTTCACTACTAAAGTGAAGGTTTCTAAAAAGAGATGGACTATCTGGGTCCAAATCCAGACAGCTGAAATTGAACACCTGGAAAGTTATGCACACATGGAACAACCCCACAGACAAGGCATATAGAGTAAACTAAATGGAAAAAATCCTATATGGAACAGACAGACAGGAATGATGTTCCCTGCCATTGAACTAGTTCCCTAAATGCTCCTTAGAGGCCCAAAATACTTGGTTCCCTCCCTACATGTGAACTCCCTTTGCCAGATTTCAGACTCATTGGTAATCATAGCTGAGCTCTTTGAAGAAAGTCTGGTGGCCCTGCTGAGATATGAGGTGGATCTGAGGTAGATTGCGTCATTTCTGGTTACCAGCTGTGAGTGAATATAATGGAGTTTCTGAGGAGTGGGAGGAGAAGCCTGGTACCAATTCAAGCAAAATTGGGTCAGTCAGACTGAGAATGGAGTTTGAGGTGAAGCAATGGCAGGTAAAACCCACCGAAGGAGTGAGGAGTGAAACATGGTGTGGGTCCTGGCAGCTGATGAGGGCATGACAGTGCATGCTTGGGTAGAATCAGGAGGGCCATTTTGGCAGGGGTCTGAGACTGAACAAAGATATAAACATTCTATATACAAGAGAAAAGGGTGTTCTGGAGCTTTGACCCTCCAAGAAGGATCACTAGGTGCCACAAAGTTAAGGTTTTATAGACTGGGGAACAACTTCAAAGGTCTCTGAGGCAGAATTAGAATGTTGCAGTGGAACTTCACCCAAGAGGATGGACATTCCCCAGGGAATGAGGTATGTGTTGTAGAATCCCCCTGAGATCTATCTGGTAGTAGAGGAAACCATGGAACCATCCTAGTTGTCTAGTATGTCTCAGCATCAGGGATGTAAAACTCTGGATTAAGGGGTGTTAGTCGTCCTTGGGTTAGCAGTACTCAGGGGGCATGGTTGTATGGAGCAAAATGCCACCCAAAAGGGCCATCCTCTCATGACATCCCTATGGCAACGTGTGCTGCTCTGCATTTAAGACTTAGTCAGTATTTGCAGATAAAATAGAAGAAACTCTGTTCAGTGAAGAGCTCCAGGTACACCAACAGGGAAAAAAGAGAGCACATGGCAGAAGTGTCCCCCTAGATAATCTTCTACCGCTGAATGATTGTCAGCAGAAATAGTCAGTGAAAGGAAAAAGCATGCTACACCATTCAGTGGTGGTTTTACTTCTGCCTTGAGTTCCATCTAAATTGTCTGAAGATCACAGTGGGGTGAGCAGGCCACTGGCTCCAAGATGGCATGATGGTCTTATGTTCTGAGAAAGCTATGTGTGGTCATTACAGCACCTATCTTCAGATTTCAATCAAGATGTTGGAATACAAATGTTTTAACTGTGTTGCTCATGCATTGTACGTCTTAACTTAGCATTTACGGCACCATTTTATATTCAGCCGCCATTTTGAGCCATGATTGAAACTAATTTATGTCTCTCTTTCCCAGCTGAAAGCAGCTGCAATAGTTTTCGTTTCTCCAAGGTCGAGCCTTGCTGTACTAATAAATACACTGTTCTTATTAGTGTATACCTTTCCAACTAGATAGGCCTACTCCCACCTTTAGAGCGGCGGGCACAGGCAGAGTGACCTTGGCACTGAGATAGCATGTGCCCGGTCTAAGGATCGAAACTCATCCTTCTGTATCTCCTTTGTTCACCAGCTACCAACTGGTACTTTCCAGTCAGGGGATGTCTTTATTGGTTCTGAATTGTACATAATGTATAGCCATGGTTGCTGAAGTCAGCCATTAACTTGTAATACAATATCATCAATTTCAGAGATGAAGTCCAAAATCTTATTATTATTCTTTCCACCTCTGCAAAACTTGGCAAAATAGCCCTTCTTCCCCCGAAATTGCAAATAAATTTTAAGGCGTGATAATCTTTATGGTTAGTCACATTTCTAGAATTGCCACACATGAAACACAAACCTCTGAATCTAGATGTTTCTTTTAATTGAAGTTAAAACTTGCTATGTGTGTCCACGGCATTGATTATGGGGCAATTGCACTTGTCCATGCATAGTTCCTCTACATCAGTCATAGAATGTTCGCTCGGCATGACTATGGTTAGGGCCTCTCTTTGTTTTGGTCATCTATGAGCCTTAACTCTTCTAATTTTTTATAATGTCTGCATCTTAATATAAATGTATCCCTAATTCTCTCTTTACTGGTGGCCCCAAAATTGCAGGCTGATACTACTTTCCACAGTGCAGTAACATATTTTTCAACAGTTTTTTCTTGACCTTGTATTCTTCACTCAAAGTGATGTTGCTCTAAAACTGTAGAAACATGTGTGTCCGATTTTGTAATGGAACTCCTCTATTCATGGCCAAAACACTTCTCTCCTTGTTAGAAATGGGGGTCTCTAGTTGGCAGAGGTAGGTATATTTGTCCAAATAGGGAGCCTTGCTTCTAGTCAGGGTAAGGGAGTTACGTCCTTAGACAACCCCTGCTCACCCCCTGGATAACTTTGCACGAGCAGACAGGCTTATTTCAGAGGCAGTGTGTAAAGCATTTGTGCATATATACAGTAACACATTGAAAGCACTACAAATGGACACCACACCAGTTTAGAAAATAAGTATTCTTCATCTAAACCAAACATGACCAAAACGACAAAAATACAGTTATCAAAATACTTTTAGAAGGTAAAAAAAAGTTCTGTCCATAGCAAAATATAGATGCGACACTTTGAACACAAAGTACCTTGGATGCATCAAAATCACAAACAAAGACAGCCGGAGGGAAGGTTATAGATTGGTTCCTTACACCAAGGGAAAGTGATGCGTCAGTCCCTTATTGAAGAGGAGGTGATGCGTCGGTTTCTAACTGTGCAGGGAGGTGATATGTCCATTTCTAACTACTGACGTTGATGTAGACTTGGCGCCCCAGTGCAATGTGTGGGGATTCGGGGATGCGTCGGTTCTCGATGCGGTGACAACGGCGCTGCATTGGTCCCACAGTGCGTCAGTTCTTGGAGTCTCACTGCAGGGTCTGCGTCAGAGTCGGTGCAGTGATCTCGGACTTCGGAGATCGGTACATGAGACTCGGCGTGTGATGATTTCTCCAGCGCCAGTTTCTTCAGTGGCACAATGGCGATGCGTGGAAATTCTTCCAGCAGGGCAGTGTTGCGTCGGAAACAGGTGCGGATGTGTTGCGCTTCTGTAGTTGCTTCTCTTTTCCAAGCTCCCAGCAGCAGGAACAACCTCCAGAGGGATCAACACATAACCAATGGCAATGAGCTATTGGTTCTGTGTTGATCTCTCTCAAATTACCCAGTAGTGGCTTGCCACACACTTTGTTCACTTCTTTTGAATAGACCCAAGGATTTCATACTGTTTTGAGATTAAGCGTTGGTGAATAAATACTGTGTGGTTTTTAACATTTCCCTAGGCCCATCCTGCTTTGAACGTTTTTGTTTGTACCAACCTCTAGAGGCCCAATACAGGAACTGGCACCTCTTGGCAGGTCAGAACTCACAGCAAGGAAGTTCAGGGGAGCTGGTGGTGAAGCCTTTGTGTCCCGAGACTTCAGAACAGGAGGCAAGCTATACTTCAAGCCCTCAGAGATCTTCTTCAAGCAGGATACACAGCACACAGCAAAGTCTTTGTCCTCTCCTTGGCAGAAACAGATACTGCATGCCAGCCCCAGACAGCACACAGCAAAGGGACAGTACTTCTCCTTCAACTTTCCCAGCTCTTCTCCTTGGCAGAGGTTCCTCTTGAGCCCAGAAGTAATCTAAAGTTCTGGGGTCTGGCCCCCAACATTTATACTGCATTTCTCCTTGTTCTCTTGTGGTAGAGAAGCTCTGTGCTCAGTCAAAACTGGTTCTGTCCTCTCTGGCCCAGCTTCCCAGCAGGAGGTGGAGGCAGCATTGTCCAAGTCAGACCAGGCCCATTCAAGTGCAAGAAAATCTCCTCCGTCTACTCTAAATGCAGCCCAGGTCTATTGAGGCCACCCCTGACTCATCCAGGGAAGACAGGACACCGCTCAACCCAACAGCACCCCCCGCAGTGGCTGTCTGAGAGAATGCACATTTCCAGCCCCTTGTAACTCCAAGGCAGACAGTCAATCCACAAACCAGCAGAGCACACAGATGGCTAAGCAAGAAGATACCCACTTTCTAAAAGTGGCATTATCAAACACACAATATAAATATTATCTTTATTCTGAGTTCAGGCATACTAAACTCCAACTTTCCATCTTGTCCCAATGGGAAGTTATACTTATACATGGTATAAATACACTCCTGTTCTATCCTATGGGACAGCTAGCCTTTCTGTAGTGAAAAATGAAATACACTGTATTTTACTATCAGGACATGTCACACATATCAGTACATGTCTGACCTGTTAAATGCACTGCACCCTGCCCACAGGGGTACCTTGGGCTTACCTTAGGGGTGACTCACAAGTAATAAAAGGGAAGGTTAGGCTGCCCTTGCCAGGTTGACATGGCAGGGGGGATGTATGTCAGTACAACGCGATCTAAAAGATCGCGGTACTTGACAACGCAGGTATTACAACGCAAGTCGTTACAACGACTTGCGTTGGAGGGCGCGGATTTTGGAATATTATAATATTATATTCCAACACCAGTCCACGTAACAGTAGGGAAGGTGTTGGAATATAAAATTACAACATTCCTTGCCCAACAGCGCCATCCAGCGCAAGTCGTAGTAACGACTTGCGTTGTAATGGCATCGTTGTAAAGGCACTGCGGTGTAAACACCGTGTTGTAAACGATGTTTACCGGCAGGGGAGACTGCGCGCAGACACTGCAGTGGCAGGTCTGAAACCTCTTTGAAAAGGCTGCTTGTGTGGGTGGCAAAATCAGTGTTGCAGGCCCACTCGCAGCATTTGACTTACAGGCCCTAGGCCTATACAGTGCACTGTACTAGGGACTGAAAAGTAAGTCAAACAAGCCAACCATGGAAACACCAATCCATATTTACAATTTACAAAGAGAGCACATGGGGCCAGATGTACGACGGTTGCATTTTGTGACTCACAAATTACATTGCTTTGCGACTCGCAATTTGCGAGTTGCAAAATGCACTGTTAGCGATTCCCAATGGGGTCGCAAATTGCATGCCTGTACAATATTCATGAGGCAAGCGCAATTTACAACCCCATTGGGAGTGGCCAGCACTCCCAGGAATGGTGGCCTGATGGGGTCAGCAGATCATCATGTCTGAGACTGCGTTTTACATAAAGCAGTTTTTTTTTTAAATGCAGCCCGTTTTCCTTAGTGGAAAATTGGATGCTTTCAAAAAAGAAAAGTTTAACTTTTCAGTTTCATTTTTTAAGGGCAGGCAGTGGTTCCTCAGACCACTGCCTGCGCTTAACAAATATTTTTGCACCCATACACAAAGGCAAAGGGGTCCTCTGGGGACCTCTTTCCGTTTGCAAATGGTTTACCACCAACTTGAAGTAGGTGGTAAACTGCAAGTGTTACATACCATTTGGACTCGCTATTAGGAAGGGATGCCCTTGGCACGCCCCTTCCTAATAGCGAGTCGCAAACTCTATTTTGCGAGTCTGTGACTCGCAAAAAAGCCTTGGTACTTACCACCACCGTTTTTTGAGGTCGCAAAAGAGTTGAATACCCTTTTGTGACTGCAAAAAACGGTTGTACATCTGGCCCATGCACTTTAGCACTGATCAGCATTGGTAAAGTGTCCAGAGTCTAAAACCAACAAAAACAGGGTCAAGAATAGGAGGCCCAAAAGCAAAAAGTCAGGGGATAAACCCGCGGGAAAAGCCGGAAAAGCCAGGTCTAACACTCCTTATATGCTTGTGTATCAGGCAAGTTTGCCAAAACATCTTGTCCATCAGGACCTAGACAATGAAGCAATTAAAAGGATTTTTTCCCACAATAACATTTTATCTGCAAACCTTTAAATAACTGGCAGATCCTTTTCTGACTTTTTCCATCAAATGTTAAAGAGAAAGGAGGGGGCGGGATGTTTTGCAAAATAAGGCTTTAAAAGTCAAAATACCAGCAAATTATAGAGAAAATAATAAAACACTAGTATAGAACTAGATACCCGAAATCCACATATGAAGGAAATAATTTGTTAAAAAGAGCAATAGTGATAAAAAAGGAATCACTACCTTCAGATAGTAGGTGGCGTAAGGTTGCTTTAAAAAATATCCAAGGGAGTAGAACGGATGTTATATGATAGGCATATAATATTTAGTGATATGAAGAACCCATGAGCAGCGTTGTTATGCTCCTATAAAGGTTTCAAAGAGTATAGGTAATAACAAAACACTGAGATGCCAGGGAGTACTGAAGTGAGGAGAGCACAAGGCAATGACTGAGAAATTGATGTGTCAAGGCGTTGAGATTAAAGTTCAGGCCTCAAAAGTCAAAACTGCTTAGAAAAACAAAGTAGAAAACTGGCACAGTTCAAAGTGATACTCCATAAAAGTGAGGCGATCGGATCAGTAGAATAGTATTCATTCATAGGAGAATCAGGAAATGTTTCTCACAGTAAATGTTGAATCATTTAAAATCTAGGGATGAAATTCAATGTAGATCCAGTGAGAATACATGTTAAAAAACATCTACTTATTAATGTTGGAGCCTCTTGTAAATTTAGGCACACAGGTAAGTCAGTCATTGCCAAAATATAATCCCTTAAAGAATGGACGCAGCACACAGGCGAGGTCGAACAGGTTTATTTCCAAGTAAAGAAACTCCAATCACCACCCATCAATCTTCACAGCATTTACAGTCTAGGCCTCCAAAGCATTCATAATACATCCCAATGCAGAATGCACTCTATAGTCTAGCACATAAACAAGTACTGCGAACTCAAGGTACCATAGTTCACAAAACGCATTTATGTAGTTTTCATGGAACATCATATGTCTCCATAGTGGCCATGAGTGTTTAACTATACTAGTGAAACACTACAGAGTATCTGTCAGACAGACAGACAGGACTACATGTGCCCATGTCAATCATGAACTTGAGATGTCATCTAACATGTATGTAGTACAACTAAGTAATCAGACACATGTAAAATATGGATAGATTTAGAAATTCTTGATAGACATCGATTACTAAAACGCCAGGTGTAGCATAAGTGATACCACATGCCCTTTGATCCCAATGAAATCACAGGAAGTGACATCATAAGGCCTTTGATGGCTTCCCGGAAGGAATGCCACGTGACATTTGACCCTGGTGATGTCGCAGGACATAGGTATAAATTCCACAATTAGAGAAAAATATTCAAATACAAATACTGTGTGTACTGTTATTGTATCATCCCATGCCTCCTTCATTAACGATCTCTACCAGTCACTGCTCTCCCTCCGGTTTCTTCTTCCTTCCATAGCTGCTGTTTTCTTATCACCTTCCTTCCCTATCTCCCTCTAACCTCCCCTTGCGTAGATTTTATACATCACCCTTTGATGCATTCTCCTTTTTCTAAGTTTACCTCTAACCACACTTGTTATATCCAACTCTGCCTTTAATTCTCACCTGTTCCATCACCTGTTCCCTCCTTCCACACCTTTTATTACCATTGCTCTCATATTTCCCATCACATCTATCTCTCATTCTCTCCCTGCTGTATCTGACAGGTTCTCTCCACTCCTTCTCAGAAGTTTCTATGCCAGCCCTTTGCTCTCATTTGGGTCTAGAATTTGCCTCTTACCTCCAGCTTCCTCACTCTAATTCGCTTACTCTATATGGATATTCTCTTTCCCTGTCTCACGTTCACCTTCAACTCTACCCCTCTCATTATTACCTCATCATTACTACGTCCATCCACATTTCTCCTACACAAGCAGGTCTTGAGTTATTTTTTCTCATTCTTAACCCCATTCTTGATCATTTTCTCTGGTTTCCCCCTCTCTCTAATCTAATGGCTTCTGTATCCCTCCCACCATCCCAACTGCCTCATGTAACCCTCTAACATTCTCTGACACAAATTTCCTACATTCCATTTTACCACCTCTGCCCTCAGCCTACATCTTGATTTGACTTCTTACTTCCTCATCCATCTTGCACAAGATACCACCATACCTCTCCTTATTTGGTGCCTTCCCTATCTTCAATTATTTCTTGTCCTAAGACTCATGTCTCCATTTCATTCTGTTTTTCTCCCAGGTTTTCACTTGGCTCCTACTAAGTTGATTCATTCAGCCCCTCTTTCCATACCCTTTCTATTCTATTGGCTCTTGCTCAGACAGGCTATTGAACTCTAATAAATTAAAAAGCTTGACATTTTCAGAAGGGATTGTGGCCTGGGGAAAGAGGTCTTCCAGGATACCTCACCTTCTCAGGGATACCTTGTTGAAAGATCTGGGTTTTGTTGCTTTTCATGCAGCCCCCACATCTGTTCCAGGATAACCACAGACTCAGGACATTATAATGATGGCTGACCTCACCTTATAATTACTGATATCTGTGGCATGGGTAACTCTGTGAGGGCGTGAGGTTGGACTTAACAGGCATTACGAGGTGTAGACTGAGGATACTTTCAGAAATTAGTATTTGTACAGGGAACTGGGAGTACCTCACCTGAGACCCCTGGTGATTTCCCATTTCTCCACAAAATTTCAGCAGTTATTAGAGACCAAAATTTCTGGTTGAAATGCACTGGCTGTGTGGAGTTACAACAGATCTTGTAATCCCAGTGAGGCCAGTAACTGCTGTTACTGGCCCCACCAGGATTGCCATGGGCTTTGTAATTAGGACCTCAAGGACTTTTCTTGCTGGAATTTCCTTTCTTCTGCAGGCAGCAGAGTAAGTGAAACAGGCTCTGCTGCTCACCTACAGTCCTGAAATGCTAATTCCAAACAGATGTGTTGTTAGTCCCACCTGAGAATGACTCTATTCCTCCTATGTAAGAATATGCGTAGTACCTAGGTCTTTTTTAATGGTTAGTCTGTAAAAGAATGAGTGCCAGTGCCCAAAGCTCTACTCTGGAGGTTCTGCGTACTGTTGAATTCACTTTAGCCCTCTTTCATCCACTACAAGACTCTGCTGCCCCTTTAACTCACTTCTGCCAATCCACTGTTTCTCCATTTTGTGCCCATTTTTTCACCTTTCTCTCCCTTCTTATTTCCAGTTTGTGTGTTTTTCCCATTCTCACTCACAATCAATAACTGAAGAGAAACAAAGTGCTGGTTCCCACAAATGAGTGCCGGTAGGCCCCACTTTCAACCACCGGCTCAAACTAAGCACTGGGTCTATCCTGCACTCTCTTCCTCCTTCAGTAGGCCAGGATAAAACACCTGGGTCCTGCTTCTTTTGAAAGTGCCCTTTGCTTTTGAGCAGAAGGGCATTAATAAACAGAGGAGCTCAGTACATTGGAGGCAACTGTGGAGATGTCTGTTACACCTGTGTATGAAAATATTTTAACTCCTTAGGTGCGTCACCGACGCACCAGTGCTTATGTGCATCAGGCGACCCCCACCCGTCCGATCACATGGCACAGGGAATCTCTCTGGTGCGGGCACCAGAAGGATTTCCTTTCACCCCAACAGAGGGAATTGGGGAAGGCTTCCCCATCTCTGGAGGCTGTGTCTCTTGTTTCTGTGCAAGGACGATCAGCGTGCACGTCGCGCCCTACCTCATTGCACAGAAACCCTTGGCTCATTTCAGTTTCACTTTCTATGTGCTGAGGGGGCTATCTCAGCCCCCGAGCATGTACAAAGACGGGAGGGGTATCATTGGAAAAGGGAGAATATCCCCTTTCCAATGGTACACCTCCCTAGTGGATCCCCAACATTTTCCTACCCAGAATCCTCAGAAAATCTCAAATTAACTGAAAGAAAATCAAATTGTTCTCAAATTTCTGTGTGGGAAAGTTGTGGGACACACATTTCCTACCACCCAGCGTTCCCCCAGGTCTCCCAATAAAAATGATACTTCACTCGCATGGTTGGGCCAAGTACCCGCGACAGACAAGGCCAAAACATATTGTGGAGACATCAAAATTACTTATCATTAAAATGACCTGGTTTTGCAAGGATGGTCAGCTGTGTTTTTGGGCCTGGGCTCTGTGGCCATCTAGAGAAACCTAGTAGACCCACACGTTTCTGAAAACTGAACACCCTGGGGAGGCCAAGGAGGTAAGGCTTGCGTGGATCCACCAACCTTTTCCTAGCCAGAATCCCCTGCAAACCTCAAATGTAGCTGAACAAATCACTTTTTTTCTCAGATTTCTGTGTGGGAAAGGTGTGGGATCACTGGGCTGACAAAAATTTCCTACCACCCAGCGTTCCCCCAGGTCTCCTGATAAAAATGGTACCTCACTTCTAGGTGGCCCAAGTACCCGCAACAGGCAAGGGCTCAAAACTTATTGAGGAGACATCAAAATTACCTATCACAAAAGGACCTGGTTTTGCAATGGGGGTCAACCTGGGTTTTTGACCCCGGGCTCGCCGGCCATCTTGGGAAATTACCAAATCCACAGATTTCTGAAAACTAGACACCCGGGGGAGTCCAGTGAGGTTTGGCTTGCGTGGATCCCACAATGTTTTCCTACCCAGAATCCCCTGCAAACCTCACATTTAGCTGGAAAAAACACATTTTCCACATATATTTGCATGGGATCACCGTGCCGGCACAAATGTCCTACCACACAGCGTTCCCCTCAGTCTATCGAGTCAAATGATGCCTCACTTGTATGGGTGGAGCAAGGGTCTGTGACTGGGAAGGGCCAAAACCATAGGGATTTATTGTATAGCACAGCAAATTCTACGCGCTACATTTTTAAAAAAATACGTTTTTAGGCATTTCTGAATTGGACACCCAGGGGTCTCACGGGGAAAGCTTCTGTTCCTGATTAGCCTTAATAACATCCATGAAAATCTTCCTGAACTCACACTAGTCTCCTTAATTTGCTTTGGCCTCTGTGATTTGTACGCTCAATGATGTATTAAAAGAAATTCTGCTCAGAGGTAGATAATTGGGAATTCTGGATTACCAGATGTACAGCCTCCTATTGTGGGATATCCAACTTCAGGGAAACAGGAGCGATTGTTTGCCGTAGTGACGCCTCAGGCAGTAAATTTTGCACTGTATAAATACTTTACTCACTCAGGAGTGTGCAGCAATGGAGGACTGCTGCCACTGAGGCCACAACAAATGTCTCCCACTGTTCTGTTTTTCTTTACGTTTCATTTTTTTTGTAAATACTTTCCAACATTTCAATTCATGAAGATGCCACAATTTTAAAATAATTTCCATCAGGTTTTTATATCCTCTTTCTCACAACTTTTTACACTTGTGTGCAAATGCCATGGTAATGAGTTGAGCACAGCAGAATTCCTGTGTGAAAACTGCTGCACTCATGAGTAGCCATTTACATGTCCCTGACCCCACCTCACGATCAAAGCAAGGGGCTTCATTTATGAGGCCTTGCGTCAGTTTTGCGCTGCTGGGGCCTCATTTATGAGGCCTTGCGTCAGTTTTGTGCTGCTGATGCGTCACTTTTTGTGACGCATCGGCGGCGTAAAACATGCGCCTTGTTGCGCCATATTTAAAAAGTGACATATCTAGGTAGATGCGTCACTTTTTAAACCCCTGCACCACATTATACCTGCGTCAGGTATAATGTATGCAGAGGGGGCGTTCCCCCGCAAAAAGCCTCGTAATAGTGACGCAGTGAAATCTATGAGATTTCACTGCGTCACTTTTAGGACGCTGTTGCATTCAAGTTCAAGTTCAAGTTCAAAGATTTATATAGCGCACTACTCACCCGGAGGGTCTCAAGGCGCTTGGGGATGGGTTCACTATTTATCGAATAGCCAGGTTTTAAGTTCCTTTCTGAAGGAGATGTGGTTCTGTGTAAGGCGGAGGTGGGTGGGGAGTGAGTTCCAGGTCTTGGCAGCCAAGTAAGAGAAGGATCTGCCTCCCATGGTGGATCTTTGGATACGCGGAACTGCGGCGAGGCCTTGATTGGAGGATCTTAGTTGGCGGGTGGGTGTGTAGAAGGATAGTCGAGAGTTGAGGCATTCGGGCCCTAGTTTGTAGAGGGCCTTGTGTGCGTGGGTGAGGAGACGGAATGTTATTCTCTTGTTGACGGGGAGCCAGTGGAGGTCTTTCAGGTGGCCGGTAATGTGATTTTGGCGAGGGATGTCCAAGATGAGTCTCGCTGATGCGTTTTGGATGCGTTGGTGTTTTTTCTGTAATTTGGCTGTAATTCCGGCGTAGAGGGTGTTTCCGTAGTCCAGTCTACTTGTGAGTAGTGCGTGGGTGACAGTCTTTCTTGTCTCGGAGGGGATCCAACGGAAGATTTTTTTGAGCATACAAAGTACGTTGAAGCAGGAGGATGAGACGGCGTTGACTTGTCTGGTCATCGAGAGTGAGGAATCTAGGATGAAGCCCAGGTTGCGTGCGTGATCTGTGGGTGTGGGTGCTGAGCCCAGAGCTGAAGGCCACCACGAGTCGTCCCAGGCAGAGGGGGATGATCCTAGGATGAGCACCTCCGTTTTGTCTGAGTTAAGTTTTAGGCGGCTGTTTTTCATCCATTCGGCTACTTCTTTCATGCCTTCGTGGAGGTTGGTTTTGGCGGAGTTAGGGTCTTTGGTGAGGGAAAGGATCAGCTGGGTGTTGTCAGCGTAGGAGATGATGTTAAGGTTGTGATGACGCGCAATGGATGCGAGTGGACTCATGTAAACGTTGAAGAGGGTGGGACTGAGTGATGATCCTTGTGGTACACCGCAAATGACTTCGGTAGCCTCTGATTTGAATGGCGGAAGTCTTACTCTCTGGGTTCTTCCGGTGAGGAACGAGATGATCCAGTCCAGTGCTTTTCCTTGTATTCCGATGTTGTTGAGGCGTTGTATGAGGGTGCTATGACAGACTGTGTCGAAGGCGGCGGAGAGGTCGAGTAGAATGAGGGCCACTGTTTCTCCGTTGTCTAGTAGTGTTCGGATATTGTCTGTGGCTGCGATGAGGGCGGTTTCGGTGCTGTGTTTGGCTCGAAAGCCGTTCTGTGAGGGATCGAGGGAGTTGTTGGATTCGAGGAAGGCGGCGAGTTGGCTATTGGCGGCTTTCTCGATGACTTTTGCCGGGAAAGGGAGGAGGGATATTGGGCGGTAGTTTTTGAGTTCAGAGGGGTCTGCTGTGGGTTTCTTCAGGAGGGCGCTGACTTCGGCATGTTTCCAGCTTTCTGGGAAGGTAGCTGAGTTGAAGGAGCAGTTGATAACATCACGGAGATGGGGTGCGATGATGGAGTCTGCTTTGTTGAAGATGTGGTGGGGACATGGGTCGGTTGGCGAGCCAGAGTGGATGGAGTTCATTAGGCGGGTGGTGTTTTCAGTGGAGATTGGGTTCCAGGCGCTGAGAGTGTTAGAGGGCGGTTTATGTTCTGAGGGGGGTGGGGGGATTGTTCGTTGGAACTGTTTTCGAAGCTGTTATGTATGTCGGCAATTTTGTTGTAGAATAAGGAGGATAACGAATCGCAGAGGTCTTGGGAGGGAGTGATGTCGTTTGAGGCTGCGGTGGGGTTGGTAAATTCTTTGACGATGTTGAATAGTTCCTTGCTGTTATGGGCATTGTTGTCGAGGCGATTCTTGAGTGCTGATTTCTTGGTGGATCGAATCAGCTGGTGGTGTTTGCGGGTGGCTGTCTTGAAGGTGGTCATGTTTTCGGCGGTTGGGTTTTTTCTCCATGTTTTCTCGAGAGTACGGCATAGTTTCTTGGATTTCTTAAGGTCATCGTTGAACCAGGGGGCCTTTTTGCAGTCTTGTTTGGTGTGATTGTTTTTTTCAAGGGTGCTAATTCGTCCGCGCTGTGAGTGATCCATTGTTTGAATTTGATGGCAGCTTGGTTTGGGTCCGATGAGAGGGCGGGTGGTTTTTGGTTGAGCGATGTGAGGAGTTGGTCGGTGGAGATTTTATTCCATTTTCTTCGGGGAATAGGTTGTGGGGGGTTGTGGGTCGAGGTTGTTTTGTAGCTGAAGTGAACACAACTGTGGTCCGTCCAGTGGAGAGCCGTGGTGCGATCGAAGGAGGTGTGTTTGCTGGAAGTGAAGATTGGGTCTAGCGTATGCCCGGCTACATGGGTGGGGATGTCAACAAGTTGTTTGAGTCCGAGATTGGCCAGGTTGTCCAGAAGGGTGGTGGTGTTGCTGTCGTTTTTCTTTTCTAGGTGGAAGTTGAGGTCTCCTAGTAGAATGTAGTTCTCGGAGGCGAGGGCATGAGGATTGATGAAGTCAGTGATGTCCTCGGTGAATTGTTTACGTGTTCCTGGAGGCCTGTAGAGGAGGGTGCCTCTGAGTGTGGTTCTGGGGTTCGTGTGGATCTGGAAGTGGAGGTGTCAAAATCTTGCGCCTGCCTCACAGCAGGCGTAAGACTGACGCAAGCCCTTTCACATGGGGCTTTCCCCATGTGAAAGGACGCATTGCTGGAGTTGCGTCACTTTTGTGACACACTCCAGCAATGCGTCACTTTTGCGCTTACAGATACGTCAGAAATACTGACGTATCTGTAACTCCTTGCGACATGATGCGTCATACATTAAATATGACGCATCATTAGTGTCGCAAGGAGTGCGCAGTGAAAAGTGACGCATCGCTGTTTTCACGCAGCGATGCGTCACTTTTCATAAATAAGGCCCCTGATGCGTCACTTTTTGTGACACATCGGCGGCGTAAAACATGCACCTTGTTGCGCCATATTTAAAAAGTGACGCATCTAGGTAGATGCGTCACTTTTTAAACCCCTGCGCCACATTATACCTGCGTTAGGTATAATGTATGCAGAGGGGGCGTTCCCCCGCAAAAAGCCTCGTAATAGTGACGCAGTGAAATCTATGAGATTTCACTGCGTCACTTTTAGGACGCTGTTGCGTCAAAATCTTGCTCCTGCCTCACAGCAGGCGTAAGACTGACGCAGGCCCTTTCACATGGGGCTTGCCCCATGTGAAAGGACGCATTGTTGGAGTTGCGTCACTTTTGTGACACACTCCAGCAATGCGTCACTTTTGCGCTTACAGATACGTCAGAAATACTGACGTATCTGTAACTCCTTGCGACATGATGCGTCATAGATTAAATATGACGCATCAGGATTGTCGCAAGGAGTGCGCAGTGAAAAGTGACGCATCGCTGTTTTCACTCAGCGATGCGTCACTTTTCATAAATGAGGCCCAAGGTGTTGGGGAGCGTGTAATGGTCTCCCTGCAAGCCAACATTTTCCTTTTCCCTCCCACCTCCCACCTGACCGCCCCACATTAAAGCCCCTGCACAGATTCACCAGCTGCTCAGAGCAGGTCCTAAACGTGTCTTTTAAACCCCTCTGAAAAGGAAATATTGTCGGGAATTCGGCACGGTAATTCCGGGTTTCCATGGTTATTCACCACTCCAGGGGTTTAAATTATAATTGTACTGTACTAGAGTGTTACTACAGTGCACAAGAATTACAGGCGCCCTGCCTGTTTTGTGCAACTCAGATTTGAGCTGAAGAGTCATAAATAGGGCACTGAAACTCATACACAGTTAAGCAAACATATCGCTTGTCAGCTATGCAATGCAACGTAAGCACAATTGGTTTAAATGCAAAAAGTAAAATGAAACCACTCACTAGCAAGGCAGATTTCTGGCAGTTTGCAAAAATGCTTACAGCTAGATTCATCAAGCCGAAAATGGCTCGCAAAGGGCCAGATTCTGAGAATCTGGCCCTTTGCGAGTGCAATTTTTGCATTTGGGATTCATCATCCCAAATGCAAAAATCGCTAATTGCGAAATCGCATATTTGCGAGGAATTGCATTTAAGGAATCTCTATTTGAGATTCCTTAAATGCAATTCATTAACCATTTTCTAATAGCGAATTCGCTATTTCTGGCCGCTATTTACCACGAAGTCAGACTTCGTGGTAAATAGCGAAAACTCAGAAAAATGCACTTTAGTGCATTTTTCTGAGTGGTATGTTACACACACACATGTCCTTTGGACATGTGTGTGCGCAACATCTGGCTACATTTGCTTTTCAGGGGTGCTACAGGGTGTCCTTTGGACACCCCTGGCACCCTTGAATTTGCATCCTTATTTGCGATTAGCAAATTGCTAATCGCAAATAAGGAATAACTCCCCGTTCATTCCTATGGGCCTCTAGGCCCATAGGAATGAATGGGGAGTTATTCCTTATTTGCGATTAGCAA
This sequence comes from Lissotriton helveticus, assembly GCF_964261635.1. Taxonomy (NCBI): domain Eukaryota; kingdom Metazoa; phylum Chordata; class Amphibia; order Caudata; family Salamandridae; genus Lissotriton; species Lissotriton helveticus. The sequence continues at coordinate 234,397,741 of NC_136070.1, read as the reverse complement.
TTTGCTAATCGCAAATAAGGAAGATGTAGGAATCGCAATATTTTTTGCAATTCCTACATGAATCCCGTTTTGCAAGTCCTTAATAGCGATTCCTTATGAATCGCTATTACAGACTCGCAAAACGGGACTTTGATGAATCTAGGTGTTAATTCTGGAAAAGTGAAGGTGATGTACCACAAGAAACTGGTGGGAACATGGACGGACCAGGCTAGAAAGACCAAAATCCACAGCCTGCAGAGCAGGCCAAGCATACTCGTGTTTGGTGGAGACAGGGCCCTGGAAAAATGTTGCTCGATAACAACTTAGATGTTCGAACAAGTTGAAACATCTAAAAGTGTCAACCGAGCTTTGTGCCCGGCAGCATACTGGAGATTCTATTAAAAAGAGAGAGAAATTGCAGATGCTTCTTTCTCTATTTCCCATGCTTCCTTTCCAACCTCCTAGGCAAGGAGTCACAAGGAAGTGGCAGAGGTCACAAGGGGCAAGTGGGAAGGTGCACCTACGACACCTGGCAATCCCTGAATGACGTCCAAAGCTTTCTTAAAGAAGAAATCAAAGGATTTACATTGAGGACAAACAAGCAAAGAGAGGGCGTGTTCCCAGTAGCAGGCGATGCATAAAAACAGTAGGGGGAGAGCATCGGGGTATGGCATGACACAGGTGTGGGGCACGGGAATACAAATAAATATAAATAAAAATAAGACTTCCTTGATGCTGATTTTGCCGCCTTGCGCCTGCTTTCTTGTCCTCGCAGTCCCTTGGACAGCATCAGACTCTTCATCCAATCCCTGCGCTGCTCTCAAGCATAAGAGTAGCACTGGGATTTGCCTGAGCAGTCTGGATCAACGCTCGCTCAAGCTCAGGAAGACTATCTTGGTTCTCCAACCTGCTATACAGCCTGGTTAGAGAAACCTAAGTGTGCATGTCAGTTTGGCCAACTGGAGATCACTGGCAAAACTGACTTGTGCACCTACAAGTGCAGAACACTCCTCTTACCCCCTCCCATGGCCCAGCCCCATACCTCCATGCACACGCTGCTGGCTCAGCAAGCAGCTGAAAAATAAAACAATAATAAAATATCATTTTATTTTCTAGCTGCTGGCTACTGAGCCAGTAGGGCGACTCTACTTCGCTATTGCGGGGGAGCCATTGCTGGGTGTTCCAGAATTTCTCGTGTTTTTTTAATCTGTTTTTAGGTTCCTTAAACCAAATATATTTTGAACATACCCTTAGAATTGTGTTGCAAATGTAGCTATCATTACAATACTTACATATATACAGTACAAACAGTGCAAAAAACAACAACATACAATTTTGTTCGCATCTGAAACATACACACGTATTTACATATTCTCTTTTTCAGGAACAATTTTTGTCCTACACATTCTTTATCACCGTTGGAACCTTTCCTTATTGGGTCCTCAACTAAGATTTTACTCGAGGTCCTGTGGAGGTCAGAGACAATTTTATACCCGCATGCGGGAAAGAAGTAGATAGGACCCTCGCGCTCAGGACCCTTGAAGGCGAACGTAATACCCTCGAGGAATTACAAAACAGTTTTGACCAGTAAAAAAAAACGCAACTAAGCGGAACTGAGACTAAGACCAATGTGAACCCAAATCAGAACAGGCTGTGACACACCGCCACCAAACATTTCCAGCACCAAAAAAAGAATAAGGAACTGGCATAATGTCCTATGTGAAAATCTCACCCCCCTGATGAAGACCTTCACATAAGCAATCGGTTGTGGTCTTTCCCAACAAAGGTCGAAACGCGTTGGCATTCTATAATTGAGAGGGTCAGAGTAAATATGGACAAAAAACATACTCAATAGAGAACTTTCTTGAGAACTCAAACTGTATTCTTTGAGTCTTTCAAACTAAGGAACCCAAAAACAGATAATAAACACACAAGAAATTGTTTAAAGCTCATAGTTAATAAAAAGGACTAATGAGGCCAAAGTAATAGTTTGATTTATGGTTTCAGGGGTATTTTGTTTATATTCAATTATCTTGATTCCTTCCCCTGAAGTCCTTAACAGAATCACTACCCTATTGTTCAAACCTAAAGATCAATGATAGACATATCTTTAGAACGGAAACTGTGGCCCCATTATTCCGTCTGATAGGCAAATCCAGTTGGGAGCACAAACTTCTGTGTGCTCCGGAACTGGGATTTTAACTTGAGTTAAAATTGTACACTTCACTTGTGTTAACAGCACTGTTTTCCCCAGGTAAAACTTGGTACTTTTCATGCAAGGAAATAGCACACTTTTCAAGTCTGTTTACCTTGGAAAGGCGGTAAACACACACTATTAACATGTTATCCCCCATGCTGATGTCTGAAACAGACGGGTTCAAATTCCGTGCTCGCAGTGAATACCACATCCTGTGTTATCAGTTTTTACCCCATGTGCAATTACCACCTTGATTATTTAAGGACTAGAATGAGACCCTGTTGGCAGCAATACTGAACCATTCTAAATATTAACACAATGAAAGATCCATTGCTTGTAGATTTATTCCACACAATTAAAGACTCTTTCAGCTTAAATTAGGTCTGAGGCAATTTGTTCATCAGAGTCGGATTCTATATCCAATTGCTTCCCTGCTTCATTGGTGATGATCACTAAAGCTTTTCTCATAAGGCATATCAATCAGGATGAGGGATAAGGATGGTCTTAGAAATTTGTACGTTGCCCTCACCGTTAAAATATTTCACCTTCCCTTCATGTGACACAGTGATTCTTGGCATCAAAGCCTTCACTGACTGTTAATAGGAGTGAAGTCCCAAGGCTGAATCTTCAAGAACAGTGGCTAAGAGTGTGGAAGCTCAAAATGAATAAATACAGACAGAAGTAAGATTCAAAGTGTAACTTTATCTTCAACAGCTGCGAGGAGCTAAGTACCAGGCCGGACTTGCTCAAAATACAAAAGTCAACATGTTTTTTTTAGATTACAAAAGGTATTGCACAACTTTTACACAGTCAATGACAACCAACTTGCTCAGTTGAAACAATAGGGTTTTTCTGATAATGTATTCAATCATTAATCAAAATACAAACTTTGACTATACTTGTTCATTGATTTATGAAATCAGCAAGGGAGGCATAGCAACAGTATGACACATACACTTGTGACATTATTGTTTCTCAAGGCCTTATGGTTACAGCAGTACAGAGAGTTCAAGTTCACTTGGAGGTCAACAGGCCTATGCCCGTTCTGTAGGCTCCATTTTTGAGTGTCACAAAATAAAAAAATAATCAAAATGGATTCACCAAGAGTTACATCAGAAGTATGTACAACTTGGTGAAAGAGGGAACTGTGGGATCACCAACGCTATCAAATCTATTTGCTCCTAAATCATCATCATGACCCCTAGAATTATGAGCAGCCGCGGCCGGGGAAAGCTCCTGTCCAGGCCTTGGCTCAGCTACAGACTCAAAATCAGAATCAGAGTCAGAGTCAGGCATACGACATGGATGATCTCGCTGATCTCGCTAGGGCTGGGGCTGGGGGACAAGCACTCGAGGAAATAACTGCACAGCTAACCGAATCAGCCGAATCAGCTGTGCATGTAATGGGCCCAGAAGTGGTCGAAGAGTCCCTAAAAATAGCCTCAGAGAAACAAAATTTTAACAATGTCCAGAAAGCAAGGGACACACAGCGACAACCGGAAACTAGAGGGTCCAAGGCCAAAGAAAACCACAAGGAGAAGAACAGTGGCAGTAGCAGTATAGACAAAACTAAAGGCAAAGAAAAGAATAAAAATAAAACATTGGAAAAAATACAGACAAGACCTCAGATAAAAAGCCCGAAAAGGACACGGACAAGGATAAGGTCAAAAACAATGATAACATGAAAAGCAAAGAGAAGGAAAACGAAAAGGACAGAATAATGGTTACCGACGCAAATGAAAATGATAATGATAATCTAGAGCTATTGTCCAAAAATGCGAAGAGGCTACAGACTATCAAAAACTTGAAAGCGGCTGCGAAAGTCACGGGACAACATGTAGTTTCCCAGCCCCGGATTTCGAACAGATTTATTCCAATATCCAAGGAGGGGCAGGATAAACTGGCAAAAAATGAAAAAGAGAAAGAAATTGAAACTGCTACCTCATCGACAATGACCCCAGAGGAAAGCGATTTCCTGCCCTCACTCCTAATCAAACCCCCGAGACCTGAACACTTCTCCCCTATGAAACAGACATCCTCGTCGGGCAGAAAACTACTTCTAGAGTCCAAAGTATCCGCCGAAGAGTCTGACTCTGACATATATGAGACAGGGTTAACCATCTCTAGCGCGATGAGTGACTCAAGTGAGACAGGCGAGGAAGGAGACCTACTGGAAAGAAGCTCTAGCCACAAACCAGCAGTAACAACGTCGGAGGTCTCTGACATCACAGCCTCAGGGAAATCAGGGGTACCCTATCAAAATACCACTCCAAAGAAAAAGCAGGAAAAAAGAAAACTAGACACAGAAGACACCACAAAACGTCATTTGACGAAACTACAGATCCTGGGAGCAATGCGGAACAGGCCAAAGAAAAATCAAACCATACACGGAACAATTCAACCTCAAAAAGTCCTAGAGAATCAGAATCATACAGGCGTAGTATGGGGGATTCAGAAGAAAGTATCTCACATCAAAACAAAGATTCCGGCGCCGGATTGGGAAATTCATCTGAACCATCACTAAGCGAAGTACTGAACTCTATCGAACTTTTCCACAAAGATGTAAAAATAGATAGCAATAGGAACCATACTGCCATACAAAAACTTCAAGGCGCTGTTCAAAAAGTAGGCAAAACATGCTCTGAAATATCCAATCGAATGGCCTCTGTCGAAACTCGCACAGAAAATCTCGAGTCCGATGTCAGCAAGCTCCAAACCCAAGAAAAAGAACCTGAAGGTATTATTAAAGATCTGATGCAAAAAGTAGAAGATCTCGAAAACAGAGCCAGGAGAAACAACCTGCGCTTTCTAGGCATTCCCGAAGGCGCGGAGGGAGCAGACCCAAGGGGTTTCATGGCCAATCTCCTAAAAACAACTTTTCCTGAACTTCATACCTGGGACATGAGCAGCGAGATCCAACGTGTGCATCGCTTACCTTTGGGACTCCCCAAAAGCAAACATAAAACTCCACAATATCCAAGGGCCATGTTGGTTAACTTCGGGAACTTTATTTTAAGGGAAGCAATCTATGACATTGCCAGACCTACTAATAAGAAAGAATTCAAAGGCTATACCTTCTTCGCGCGTCCTGATTTCGCCCACGCCACAGTAGAACGGAGGTGGAGAATGAGGCAACTGTTCACCCCATTTGAGAAATGTGGAGCAACCGTGTTCTTACAAAATTCGGGCCGTCTCAAAGTCATCTATAAAGGAACAACCAAAAGCTTTATAAGCGAAATCCAAGCCGAATCCTACCTGAAAGAAATTACAGAGATTGCCAAGCAAAACATCGGAAACTAACAAAAAGACTTTAAATAACAGGAAAAAAAGATTGAAGGACTAAAACATTAACCACTTCGACGCTAATGACAAAGCCAGCTCGTCATGGGCGTTACCTGCCCTGCGCTCATGACGAGCTGGCTTTGTCACAAACAAGCCATTTGCTCCTCTTTGCGCGCACAGCAGGTAAACGCGGTAGCGCTGAAGCGGTTAAAGAAATGAACATTTACATTAGAGGACTCGATACTAATGGCACGATGATCAAAGACTAAACAGAGGGGGAAAGTGTTTACTAACATGTGGGTAGATCGGATAACAAAGTGAACTAATATATTTCTATCCTTCCTACCCAAGATGCACTCACTGATGATCAGGCCACGGGGCATGCTGCAACGCACTGTCTTCACTGACGCCTACACCTGGGTGCCCTTGACCCAGGACGTCTCTATGGGAGGTGCGGGGAGGGTGGGGGGGGGGTTCAAGGGGAGGACGGAGCGGGAGGGGGATAGGGGGGAGCACATATAAAAGGGGAAAAAAACAGAGCCAGAACTAAGTCAGGAATCACTTTTTCTATTTTCTCAATACTACTGTCAGAAAGCAGTGTAATCAAGACTAAATCAGAACTAACATACTTCGAAACCTATAGCAAGCTGAGGACACAGTCACAATACGAGCTAGGAAACACATCACTATGGGGAAGTTGATGATACGTACCTGGAATGTTTCGGGCCTCTTAGATAGAGCTAAGCGCCAACGCCTGAGCCAGATAATATATCAAAACCCAGTAGATATTATCTGCCTCCAAGAGACACACCTGCCCTGGGATAAGAGGGAGCTACTAAAAATTAAGGGATATAATGTATTAGCCTGTACTACACAAACGTCTAATGTAAGGGGGGTAGCTGTACTTGCTAAAACTTTCCTGGGACACGCCACCCATAAATTAGTAGACGCTCAGGGCAGATGGGTTATTATTAAATTGGGCCTCGGTATTACTATTTGCTCTATCTATGGCTCTAATCAAGACGATCCTACAATATTTGAGACACTTGAGCTTGAACTTGCAGCTATACAGGGCCCACTAATATTATGTGGGGATCTGAACATCTCCCTAGGCCCCCAATTCAACGGCCAGACACAGCCACACTATACCGGCCGCAAGCCACGAGTCTTTAAAGCTATTAGTAGACTCCGCGATAGCTTTGGCCTAAGCGACATATGGGAGCTTAAAAACTATCCTGATCCCGGCTACACATACTTTTCCTGCCCTCATAGCAAATACGTTAGGATTGATTATTTATTCACCACAAGAGATCTGGCTAGTCACGCTTCTGTCATTAAAGAACCTAAAATCATCTCTGACCACAACGCACTAACCCTCACAGTCAATATTTCAACCGCTAAGAGGCAACGTAGAAGCTGGACTTTTGATAGAAAGTTGCTAGCTAACAATGATTATATCAGACACATCAATAGCTGGGCTCAAGAGTTTTTTGATATAAATAGATACAGTGTCTCTAGGACGGTAGTGTGGGATTGTTTTAAAGCAGCTCTAAGAGGTGAAACAACGAGCTACCAAGCTGGATTACGGAAACATAACAGTATGGGGTATCATCAGAAATTGGTTGAATTGGCCAGGGCCGAGGAAGAACATATTACGCAAATAGCGCATGGCGAAAATGGGACACATGCTATGTACCACCTGTTAGTTTTAAAAACCAAGCTTAACTCTGGCCTGACTCAGAGAGCTGCTGAGATATATAAAACACATAGGAAAGAAGTCTATGAGAATGGGGAGAAGGTTGGCAAACAACTGGCATTACATACACGCCAAAAAATCTCATATAATGCCATTACAAACATACAATCAGGAGGGCAGACGTATACACAAACACCTGATATAATCAGGCAGTTCGGGCTGGACTGTTCCCACGAGGCACAGGGTCAGACTGATTTGCATATGGGCATGTCTGAACTGGGGTGGCTGAGTGAGCTAAAGAATGGTGATGGATTAAACCCAGATCAGTTGACTGGGGGTGAGTGTTTGATTTGCTCAAACGCTCCGTCCATCATCCCCTTTTGTATCGCTTTGTTCGCCCTAAGTGTGGCAGGGTATGCTCAGACGTGAGTCCGTTGCTTACTTGGCCACTGGATTCGAGATAGCCTGGCTGATGAGGATTATGAATCCGAAACCGGTCCCAGGATGCTTGTTTCCGGTCCAGGGAAGACATGGCTTTGCAGTTCGGGCTGGACTGTTCCCATGAGGCACAGGGTCTGACTGATTTGCATATGGGCATGTCTGAACTGGGGTGGCTGAGTGAGCTAAAGAATGGTGATGGATTAAACCCAGATCAGTTGACTGGGGGTGAGTGTTTGATTTGCTCAAACGCTCCGTTCATCATCCCCTTTTGTATCGCTTTGTTCGCCCTAAGTGTGGCAGGGTATGCTCAGACGTGAGTCCCTTGCTTACTTGGCCACTGGATTCAAGATAGCCTGGCTGATGAGGATTATGAATCCGAAACCGGTCCCAGGATGCTTGTTTCCGGTCCAGGGAAGACATGGCTTGGCAGTTCGGGCTGGACTGTTCCCATGAGGCACAGGGTCAGACTGATTTGCATATGGGTATGTCTGAACTGGGGTGGCTGAGTGAGCTAAAGAATGGTGATGGATTAAACCCAGATCAGTTGACTGGGGGTGAGTGTTTGATTTGCTCAAACGCTCCGTCCATCATCCCCTTTTGCATCGAAAGTAAACATTAAGGCATAATCTTATCAATCACCCTCAGGGACACAAACAATTAAAAACGACTTTCCATTCTTCCTCCATCAATTTTACATAGTAACAAATAAAAAAACAGCTACATCCCAATGTACAAGGACACCAGTCCCGCATTAGTAAACAGCAAAGTAGGTTGGAGACAATTCTTCTGAACAGTGGCCTAATTGCGCACCATTTTTCTTAGACCAGAGTTGCACAGACCTTGAGAACACGACTGTGAATTTGAGACTTATTGTATTTCAACTATTCTGTTTTTTCCTTTGCAGGAGGTTGAGTTTTTGGATGTAACAAGTATTCGAGATACTAGATTTGGAAAGTTTGCCAAGAGCCCCAAGGTAAGTCTTGAAGAGAAAGTGAAAAACACTACTACGGTTAAACAAGAATACAAGCGAGTATACAGAATTGGAGAGATTGAACCCAATGACCAACCATTGTCATTTTTGCAACTTTTTCCCATTTGTTTTTCTGTTTGCTGTTCCTTGTTGACTGCCTTGCTTCTCTTCTTTTTTATTTCTCGTTCTGTCTTGATCTATAATAAAAATGTTCCTAAGATCCAAGCCGTGCTAAAAGTGACTTCTTTCAAATGATTTTCCGAAATATATAATCTTGATATATAGGGAAACATCAATCATACTCAGTTCTGGACACATTTTCCCAAATGGAGATTGCATTACCAGAGAAGCACACAGTTTAATGTCTAGCAATGGGTCACAGATTCATGAATTGGACAGATGAAGGAACTGAAGTGAAATTTGGTAGTTCCTAAAGAGAAAACTAATCAGTTTCACAAGAGAACCCCAATAAAAGGGATGTCACTGCCACCTTTAAATGGATGGTGTTTTATTATCTGAGATGTTCAGGAAAGAAGATAAAACATTGTTCCCAAATGGAACAGTCCACTACTGTTTTCTTTGCCATTTTGATGAGCTTGTTTTTTTTTATTTATGCATGAGATAGCCATCTTTGCTTGACCTGTTATTCTACTAAGAGCCAATGAAAGGTGCTTAGAGCAAGTTTGAGACTCGAGGAGGTTTTTGTAGCTGCATGTTTCTGTAATCTGTGAGTTTTTTAAATCCGTATCTGTGCCCGGTTAATGTGTAACAAATTAATAATACAATATTGAAGATAACTACACTTCTGTTTTTTGTCTAAGCAGAGTAAAAATATGATTATATTATTGACGTTAAAGTGAAAGTTGAAAGCTATTGACAATTCATCAATTTATGTTTTGTCTGAGAGACCCACAAACAAAAAAGTATAAGTCCCTAGCTTATTATAGAAATGAGTGGTGGAAGTTAATGGCAGAAGAATGCAAAGTAGATCACGGATACTTAGATTGATCCTTTAGGGCATCTTGGAATTAGATCACACAAACTGGAACATTCCTTTGTTTAAGTGATTTCCAGTTTTCACTCTTTGAAACTCATATCGAGTGATTTCCCGAACTCAGGTTCTGGGTATACTCCAGGTGTTCCCAGCCTTTCAAAAGGCAGTATGAGAGTACCAAGGAGCAAGAATCCTCAGACATCTGCCACACAAGGCAGCACTTACATGCACAGTAGATGGTAGACTAGACTAGTGGCAAAGAAGACCCATTACTGGTCGTCAACGATGAACAATTTATAAACATGTCCCTCTTCCATGTCCAGGGTGGCTACAGAGATGGTCTGTGGTATGAAAGAACATTAGCCTATTCTATAATGACAATGCCTCTGCAAGCTTCAACCTTTTTGAATGTTCCATCTTTGTTGAAATGAAAAGAAAGTTTTGTATTCCTCAGCTCTGCATCTCTGTAAAAGTACACATAGGTCAACCTGCCATACTTAAATTGAAGAAGTCATGCAGCATTTCTTTGATGTCCACATTATAAGTAGGGAGGTAATGTTTATATTGGGTGGTGTTGTTGCCTCTGGTGTCAAGATAGAAGTTGAACAGTAATTGTTCTCACCTCCAGTTTTAAGGCCATGCTGATTCATTTACATTTCACATACCGAAAAATGCAGAAAAAAATACCTTGCAAATTCCTCAGTTGTATATCCAGCACATTAGTCATCTTTTTGCACTAAGAAAACTTGTAAAACTAAAACCGGAACTCTATGGTGGTGGTATTTCCGTGGGAGGTTTTACACCTGGTTCTAGGGTTCGTAATAGCTCTCTCTTAATTTCGGCACTGTGTGGCTCATCGACTCCCTCCAGAAAATGCCTAGAGGAATTTGAGCAGGATAAAACTAACATAGGACCAAGTACTTGTAAAGATCTTTAGGGTCATAATTTTGGGTGACAATTAATGTAGAAAAATAATTTTGCGAAGCGACATATTCGAAAACACAAATGTTGAATTATTGACATTAGTTGAAATTAGTTTAATAAGATGTGCAGGAGAGTGTTTATTAAAGTGGTTTAGCTGTGCCATATTACTTAATATGGATGCTGTTTTGGTGATTCTCATTTCTCTTCTGCTCTCCTACCCTGTTCCACTGCGATGTCTTCTCTCCCTACCGGCTCCGCGGAACAATAGACAGGCTGATGTAATTGCATTTTTTCAATATGAATATATTGTGAACACATTTTCAAGCTAACTGTTGCAACTATCCAAAGTTCTACCGTTCTTCCGCTGTCCTGTTCCTGGGCTTAGCACTCTTCGACTAGTGTATGACCTATTATTCTGAAATGTTGTGTATTAGTTGAACTTCCTATGATAATGTGATGCAGAGAAGATACTCGACTGCGTTGATTTCTCTGACTTGTCAAATGAAATGAACATGAAATCATACTGTGGAAGTCTACAATTATTAAAGACACAAGATAGTAAGATTCTGATGTATCTTTATCTCTCAACAACTGTGAGGAGCCAAGCATCAGGGTGGACTTGCTCCATTGCAGAAGTCTGCATGATATTTTTATAGTGTTAGACCTGGCAGCCTTGGTATGATTTTTCCCCCCAACTTTTTGCCTTCAGACATCCTGTTTTTGCTGACCTCATTTTTGCTGGCCATAGAACTCTGCACACTTTACCACTGCTAATCAATACTAAAGTGCTTGTGCTCCTTCCCTAAAGCATGGTAACACTGGATTATATCCAATTAGAATATTTAATTTACTTGTAAGTCCCTATCAAAGTGGGACTACCGATGCCCAGGGCCTGTAAATTAAAAGCTATTAGTGAGTCTGCAACACTGATTGTGCCACCCACTCAAGTAGTTCTTCAAATATGACCCTGCCCTGCAATTTCAGAGCCTGCGTATACAGTTTCAAACCGCCATTTGACCTGCCAAAATAAACCTTTTGCCAGGCCAAACCTTCCTTTTTTAATAAACTTAAGGCATCCCTAGGGTAGGCCCTGGACAGTCCAGAGGGCAGGATGCAATGTATTTAAAAAGTAGGACATGTACTTTTACGTTTTACATGTCCTGGTAGTGAAACACTCTTACAGTTGTTTTTCACCTCTGAAAGGTCTACCTATCCCAAGGGATGACATTGAAGTTGCCATATTACATTCTATAAGGGAAGTTTCCAAATGGGAAGAGATAACCCATTCATGTTTGATGTCTCTTTATTGATAACTTAAAATCCTAACTTGGTGAAGTCGGATTTTAAATTGCATTTCAGAAAATTTAACTTTTAGAAAGTTAGTATTTTCCTGCCTTACCTATTTAGTGCCTGTAGCCTGTGTCTGGTCACATGGCTGGGTGTAGCTGACAGTTGGGCTTCGTGTATTCCTCCTAGACAGCCACACACAATAGGGAGCTTAGGTGTGCCTGGATGGGCCATCACTGACAGAATGAGAGGGAGGAGATGGGCATAGCCTCACATGCACCTGAATAGACTGTGTCCTGCTGCCACAAAAGGGCCGCATGCTCCCTGACGTTAGTCTGGAGCAAGGTCATGGTGAATTTCAGAGGAAAACCTCTAGAAGCTTCTCCCCCACTCAAAGGAACATTTGTGTACAAACACTGGACTTCAGACACCACCACTTTAGTACATTTCTAGACCTGTGGAAACTCTGCCAGGAAGAAGGGCTGTTGTGCTGCTGAAGGACTGCCTCTTTGCTGGACTGCACTCTGGGGACTCCTGCTATGCTGTGCTGGCCTTCTGCCCTATTGCCTGGATGAGAAGCACTGGACCTGAATATCTTGAGCTAGAACCCAGAGCGACTCCAAGAGCTAATTGGCTGGTCTCCTAATCTGAAGCCTTAGAGAGATAACCGGCTTCCAACCACCTTGCACCTGCGCCTGGACTCTGCCATCTGTTAGACTACCCTGTCAAATGATGACACCCCTGTCCTGGACCCTTGGGGGTGATCTTAATGGCTTTTACAACATCTGTGGAATCAGCAGAACGGAAGCATCTCCTATGCTGTGTGATGCAACCCTGAGCAGAATTGACGCACCTCTACTGTTGTGTAGACAATCCGCAAACCAGGATTCAAGGTACTCTGTTCATCGGGCAGAACTGGGTCCCAGTAGCCAGCGTGCACTCTATCGTGGTCAGCCTGAACTTATGACTTTGTCCCAGTCCATCGTAACCAGCTATCCACAGTTGGCTCTTAACGCATCTTAGTGCAGTCTTTCTCTAAAAACTTTAAAATCAAATACCTCCGGCTCTGCTAATGTGAGTTTTTTCATTTTGGTCTTGTTTTATTTATTAAAAGCTACTCTAATTTCTGTACTCTGTTGTGGTGTCTGTTTGTGGTGTATTTCCACTGTGTTACTGTTTGAGGTTTTGCATGAATACTTTACACATTGCCTCTTAGTACAGCCTGACTGCTCGATGCCAAGCTAGCGGAGGGTTGATCACAGGTTCATTTAGGGTTAGTGTGTGACTTCACCCTGAGAAGAATGTTGGTTGTTGCATGAGAACGGTCTCCCCCAACCAGTAACTCAATTTCTTACAACATGCAAGTCTTTAGCCTTGAAAGAGTTACCAGGAATAAAATGAGAATTAAAAACCATGACTATGAGAACAGATCTTGAGATCTTTTTATAAACTTTCCACATACTATGACTAACTCTAGGCGCACTGCGTCCCTAAAGAGGAATATATGTTTTTCATTTACAGTGAAATGTTTGGCAACTTGTTGAACTATGGCTCGGTGAGGTTAAATTGATGCTATATAAAAATGAAGGAAACACTTACCCGGGTGAGAATCCTGTACCATGAAATATTGGCTTGTCCATTCTAAAGTGAATAATGTACATGCTTTTTGTATGGGTGGTCGTCTACAGATGAAAAGTTGTACCATTATAACTCGACTTTAAACTTTAAATTTTAAAATGTATTTGCAAAGTTTGCATAGTTTTTATATGGTAAAATATATATGCAGTTTGTTTATGAAAATACATGCTCTCCATAAATAACTAATTAAAACTTTTAATAAAAACACATTTTAAAACATATTTGACAGGTTTGCCTTATTTGGGAAAAAGTTATACAAAAAACGTTACAATGCAGTCTTTAAAGAGTTAAGGCATTGACTGCAAGTTTTGGTCTTCTTTTTTCTAAATATAGAATATTCAATTTTTCTCTTTTCAGAGTCAGAAGCTTCGAGAAGTGTTTAACCTGGATTTTCCTGAAAATAATTTTCTGGCTAAAACGCTGTGCATCGTCGCTGGTCCTGATATGGTGGATCTCACCTTTCACAACTTTGTCTCCTATAAGGAGCATGTTGGCAAGGTACTGTGATTATGGGCAAGTTGTGGCCGAGATCGAATTGTCTTACAATACTCAAGGGCATTGTTTTGTTCAGCCTTGAGGTGCTGTACTACATTCTCCTAAAGTTCAATCTTGTTCTAATGAAATATTCTTTCTGCACATGCGCACAGGCGTTCACAAAAACACAAACAAGCACATAGTATGTTGTTGCTCCTGAAACTGATTAATGAAGGCGTTTTTTTCTGCCTATGTGCCACTAAAACGAAACATTTTGGTAATTACTTTGTGTATACTTTCAAAGATATTTTTATTTTTACCAACTTTAAATATGAAGGGGCAGATTTACAAGCCCCTTGCGCCACTTTTTCGTCACTTTTCCCCATGTTAAAAGGGACGCAAAAGTGGCGCAAGGGGCTTGTAAATCTGCCTTGAAATATGTTCTTATGCTGTTCAGCATTGCTTTATGTTCAGACCAACGTCTTTTGAAAAATATCCAAAAAGATGACAGCAAGATTTAGTAATTAGTGCCTAATGTTCAGTGTCCAAATATTTCTGAGTTTGAATGATTCCCCCACTATGAATGACCTAGTAGATGTAAACGCTTTGTTCATTCACAAACAGTGTAGCACACAATCCTCTATTTTGTTGCTGTCAAAATCTGTTACATGAGCTTAGTGGTAATGTGGACAACCTTGCGGTGCTAAACAAGGAATGTGATATTGGGTCGCTCTTCATAGTTTTTTGTGCACCTGGCAGAGTTAAAAGAGGGCACAATAGTTTTCTTTCTGTTCATTATTAAGGAAATATTTATTGACTCCCGGAGGTGATTTATACTGTGATAGGTGGGCTTTCCATTAAAAGTCGTAGGCCATGTCCATGAGTTGCCTGGTATTGCTGGGGTGCAAATTCCACACATGGAATTAAAGCTAACATCCGCTAACACCGTGACACTATTGTCCAAGTTAAACCCTGTGGAATAAGGAATAACTTATGAGACTGGATTTACCAGCCACAAAATCACATAGAATCCCCAATATTGAATCGGTGGTAAATGCACTCTGAGGGCCTCTGTGTGGGGCGAGGGCAGAGGGAGGAGGCGTGAGGAAAGAGGGGTTAACGGGAAGTGACGTTCTGGCACAGAGGAGTATTGTTCTATTTCAGCAAGAAAAATATGAAGGAAGAGGCTTGGGTGTGGATGAAGCCAAGGTTTTATGTGAATCTATTGGGCAGAAAAACTGGGTGCAGGAATATCGACCCACACCAAAGCAGGATGAGCCGACTTCCATTGGTTGATTCCATACCACCTGGCCAATAATCATGCCATAATGAAGGTGCCCAACTTTTACCCATGAAGAGCTGTGTCCTACTCTTGTCTTCGACCTCGATTGCCAGTGCCCTGGTAAATACATTTGTATCTTCACATATTGGAATTCTGAGGTTTTAGTGTGGTAACAACCAAAATCAGTACATGATCCCCATATTTGTGTGTTAAACTCGGAATTGGCAATAATGATCTTACGCAATAAATTCAACACAAATGAGTGTTGGATTTTATTCGACGTGATAAATATTGCATCTGACCTTGGGACCTCCCTAATCAAGGCATTAGACGTAACTCACTTCTGAATTACCAGCCCTAATTCATAAACACTTCCTGTCAACATGTACCACTTACTCCAGGCTTATGTGATACCTACTCATATGTTTCCTAGAGTAAGATGTGCTTACTTAAAAATGCTTACTTAAAAATGCTTCGTGATTCATACATTGTTTTTCTTGAGTAATCTCTGATAAATAGAATGATGCTGGATTTAGTAACAACCACACTGGAAAAGACATATTTTTGAACTTGGGTATGGAAATAGCTTGCAGGTTTGGCAGGCACATGCCTGCCATGAAAAAGTCATAGATGGCAAAAGTGGGAGAAGAGGTTCACCAAATAAATGTTCCCTTAATGAATAAAAAAAGGTAGCAAAACAATTGTAAGGCAGGTTTAGCTAATATCAGACATACAATTACTACATTGTGGTATGCATTAGAGAAATTTGGAATTCATAAACAACTCGACAAATACCTCTGGGAATCTGTGAATGTGCAGATTTCAGGAATAATAATATGTGAATTCCATAGTAGACATAAATTCGTAGGTATAATCTTATCCCAAAAGGGCGTAATTTCTGGAGAGCATCACAATGTTATCGTGATTGGGTGAGCCAGACTTGAAAAAAATAGTGATTTAAATCTGAAGCTGATATCATGACTGGTGCCTGGAAATAGATTGTGTGAGAGGAGTAAGCTTGCTTTAGGAAAAATGAGTGAATAAACAATTGATAGGACGCTTTAGGGGAAATTCACAACAATCTGTATCTTTATATTCTAGGGGTAACCCTTAAGTCAAATACTAATCTATCTGTCAGGTTACCTTACATGTTTATGTGCTTCCCACTCAATACTGTAATTGAAAGAATAGAAAATGAAAAATCTGACTTTTCATACACAAAGACGATTTTTTTTTCAGAACTGGGCTGCTGATATCCTAGCCATTATCTTAAATCCGCTAACAGCCAATGCTTCTCGGTACACTTTCCTGGAAAAAATGTAAGTCATTTATATTACAGTCTAAGTCATCAAATGTATGTATTACACAGTGATACAGTATTCTGATATACAGATAAAATCTGGTTAGAATTATTTTAGAATACACAATGTCAATGAGAACGCAGTTATTGACAGGCATGGGCCTGAAAGAAAACAAAGCACAGAATACAATGTTATTATATAGGGAATTGAGGAATTGTAAAATTCCACTTATTGACAAATGTGATATCTAAGAAATTGAAGTAACCATAGAAATACCAAATAAATCTATATAGCAAAGTCAAGCCACAATCAAAAAGATTCACCAAATTGCTAGGTCCTGTAGGGTGTCAAACAACAAGTTAGAGGATGAAGCAATCAATGCCTTGTGTATTTATCAAAACAATCTGTATAAATCGTATAAAATATTTTAAATACACATTTAAAACAAGCAATGTAAGAAAGTGTTTCATTTTCCAAGAGTTCGATTTGTATTTGTTCTTCATTTATGCAAGAGTGGTAGTTTAATGACCAGTTGTGACTTTACTCAATATCATAGTTCCAGAGATGGCTATATTGCTTGTTTTGGTTTTCTTTAATATTAGCAAAGCCAAAATATGTTTCCCTTAATCCCGGGCGATCTTAATCTTCCAAAGAATTTTAAAATCTCACCTAGTTAAATAGTGGCTTCCACTTCATTGCTTTACAAATGATACATAGCAGTTTGAATAGTAACTTTACCTACAAAGTAGGTCCATCCAGCCCTCTCAGGAACAATATGATGAAGACAAACTAACCCCAATCAAATATTAATCCTACTGCAGGATGCAGCACTGCCTTCAGGAACACAAAGAAGAATTAGGGGTGTACAATTGCCTGGGTCCCCGTTAGATGTAGCTTTTCTGCTCGTCTTGTAAGAGTTGGTTCTCTCTTTTCTCAAGAAGTCATCAGAAGTGAACTAGTGCAGAAGACATTCCCCAGTGTAGGTGGCTTCAAAAGATAGGAGTACAAAGAGTACATCTGGTGGACTTTGGATGTACATATTTATGCTCATTGTAAACAGATAGCCATCTATCTGTTTCCAACTAATCATTAAGGGCCCAATTACGAGTTTTGGCAGTGCAGAGGTAGGCCGTACACCAACGCCCTGCTTCTGCACCACCGACACTCACCGCCGCCCACCCCCCAGATTACGACTTTAAACTGGTCTGGGGGTGGACGGTGCCTCCTTTAAAGGTGGTGATGCCTTTGGAAAAGGCACCACAATGGGAACGCCTCACAAGGTTCCTGCATGGAATGGACTTGAAATTCCATGCTGTGCAGAAACTGTTGTGTATGAACACAGGGGGGCACATGTTTTGGCCCTTGTGTTCATCCACAAGCCTAGGAGGCTTCATGACACCACAGGTAGAGAGGAAACTTGTAATATGCTTGGCTGGACAGCAGCGGTCCCACCAAGCATATTGCAGCCTCCTGACTGCCACGCTACCTCCAGAGAACGGCGGCAGTCCCAGGGCGGTCTGCCATCCAACTCATAATGGGGCGGTCGGACCACTGGTGCGGCGGTGGCTGGACCGCCACTGCCGCACCTGCGCATGTCTGGCGGTCCTCAGACCACCAAACTCATGACTAGTGGCATATTTTGTGGAAAACTTAGGAAGGGTGAAAAGCTCAGCCATTCTCTGACTCTACCTACATTATACACACTAATCAGTGTAATCAACACATTATCGCACAGGGCTTCTTTAAATGGTTTCACATATTCCATAATGGGCAGTTATCATTCTCCCTGGTCAAGCAGCTTTGTTTTCATATAAGTGGACAAATCGTGGTTATCTGGGCTTTTAAGTTCAGTTATGAATATTATGTGGCTGTGTTTCTGATCATGCATTTTACTGTGGAACAATTCTGGGTACTACGCGCAAAATAGAGCCATGGGCATCCCATGGGACAAGCATAATATCAGAAAAGGCGGAGTCTTTTGCGGGACTGTCCCCACCACCTGCCGTAGGCATTTCCTACACAAGAAAATTAGACAACTAGGCTGCTTAGAGAAGTTTTAAAAACTTCTCAAGGTCCACTGATTTTATGCAACAAGTTGACTGGGCCAAAGGGCCTCTAGGTAGCAGAATCAATGTTATTCATACATGATAAAACTATCGACAGTACAGCGAAGGGTGAGTTGTTGGTATCTCCAGCACCTCCACTCTACTTTTGGTACAGTGATAATTGCTGAATATTGATAGAGGCAACCAAGACAACCCTGTTTGCAGTCCTCAAGTGAGATGTTGGTGCATAGGATAACAACAATCAGTTGTCTGGTCTCCTCGAGCATTACCTGTGCGCTGCCCATATCTGCGTCTTCTGAAGCGGCGCCATTGCAGGCTCAACTCTTACACTCAGGTTTGACTGAGAAATTAAACTGTGCTGCTGCGACTCTGCACCAAAAATAACGAAAAACTTGGTAATAATAACGAGTGTCTTTTTTATGAAGAAATTTTCTAGAAATGCAACTTTTTACTTGAAATGGATCAGTCGGGTATTATTTGGTTGCTAATCACATTTGTTATATGACTGCAATTTTTAATTTATAGCAAGCTGTTTGTTTCAGCGCTTGCCTTCAATATTTTAGCAGATTCTTCTATACACCTCAACTGAAAATCCATTATTTGATGCAACGGGAGAGGCTTTAATTTCTTTCAAATATTTTTCTGGTTGAGGTATTGGATTCACCAGTAAAACTAAGCATGTTCACACCTTATGGGTACAAAGGATTACCTCTGGACATGACTTCGAGACCTTAGTACTACCTGTTGTCTGATTGTGAATGTGATCCCTTCACTAAGAAGTCGATTTGTTCTTCATTTAGGATTTTTTGGTTGTGCATCTGTTATTTCTGCAGTGACAAGGGTTTAGCCTGACCTTTGTTTCTGTTAGTGTAGAAATTGCATGGGAGGAAGATGTAATGTGTATCCACCACTCTCACCCGATCTCCCGAACCTGTACTACCATGAAGTCTCTATTCCTTGATTACCTCAATTCACATTTTTTAACCTGTCCATGCTTATTTAATTTGGTTCTTGATATAATGTGTGAAGATCAGGGGCACAGAGTGGTAGGGCGGGCTACTCTATGGCATGCCGCCCTGTGCCCATGGTCTTCACACATAATATCAAGAATCAAAATAAATAAATAAAATAAACTTTTTATGATTAGTTCAAGACAGTGAACCCAAGTAAACTGAGTCTAATCCTCTCTCCTTTACTTTAGCGTGATTTTAAGCAGATATCCCCATTTCACTAATACTGTAAATATTTGGCAAACCTGATTTTCTCAAAATTGATGTTCTATTTTTTTCAGATTAGTAAAGTTAAAATTGCAGCTGAATGCAGAGGGAAAGATCCCAGTCCGAAAGTAAGTATACGTAATGTTTCCAATTTACCAGCATCCGTTGATGTTATTTTGGTTGCAGGTATTGTATGGTATGGTACATGCATTTATAGGGCAATTGCTACACAGTGTGGGAGTGCTTGGTTGGAAGAGCGTTGTACTTGTGGTGAACCTATGTGGGAAATGTTTTAATATTGTACTGTATCTGAGTGACCAGAGAGGTGTCTTTTGTTGAAGTGCAGAGTTTAGCAGTGTGAAGAAGGATGGATGTGCAAGAGACAGAGACATGTGCACAGATTATGACCATACTTTGCAGGCGGTTGTCCTTTGTCTATTCTTCAGGTCCTTTGTTAAGTTTCTGGTACTTTTCGTGAGTCCTTCCAGTCCCTATCCTGTATGCAGGAACTGAGCCATCAACTCTGTGAGTCTTCCTGGCCTTGGAAAGAGGATAGAAGAGTCAGGAAGAAGTAAAAAGAGAAGGCAGACTGCTGCTTGGATTGACCCACTTTCAGCATCCCTTATATGAGCATTACTAAAGGATGTTACATTTTGATTATGGAGGATAATGAGATGGGGACCTGCAGGAATGGTCTATGCTACAGTCCTCTCATGGTGTCAAGCTTTATCCAGAAGATATCTTCACATATTGGTTACCTGATTGCTTAGTAAGTGCTTTCCTGAAGCAGGCCGATAATGGATTCTTGATAAAGTCATCTTGGCCCAAGGCACTCATGTGCTGCCATGGGGATATAGCACTTTTACAACGCGGTACTTTACAACGCGGTCGTTACAACGACTGTGTTGTTACCACGCGTGTCTCTACAATGCACGTCGTTTCAATCCAACATATTCCCTGGTGTTGCATGCCCCATAAAGCGAGTCATGGAAACGACTTGCATTGTAATGACATGCGTGGTAACAATGGGGTCATTGTAACGACCGCGTTGTAAAGTACCCCATTATAAAATTTACTTAGTAAACGTTGTTTTCCCCGCTATGGTAATAGGCAGCTGGCTTGAGGTCTTACTAGGGCCTAAAATAAGGTAGAATTGATTACAGTTGTCCTTGGTAGAGATCAATCCTAATATTTCCTGAATCATCTGGGTGCCACTGTCATTCAGCTTGCACTCATTGTACCCAGCAATGAGTAGCCTCTGATGGAAGGGTTTTACTGTTTATTGTTAGACCATGAAGACATTATTCCCTCACATTTTGGGAACTTAAACTTGTAATAATTTAATAAACCTCACAAAGTCCCAAATATTTAATGTCAGTTATAAGAGGTGTAGCTATCAGTGGTTCAGCCTGCACTATAGTACCGGGTCGAGAGGGGTGTGGGGGGGGGGCCTGTCTGTCCTATAACAGCGGAACTTTACTTACTATGCCACCAGCACCGGGCATTGGGCATTTCCCTGGGAGGCTGGAAAGGTGGGGGTTGGTTTTGCAGCAGTGGGGCTGGTTTTGTTACTGGGGGGTGGAAACAAAAGCAGCAAGCAATAGTTTTAGGGCCAGGCAGTGCAACCCCAGGGGCTGGTCCGAGAAAATTGCTAGGGCTGATTTGGGTTCCCTTTTTACTTAAAGAGCGTTACGTGGGAAAAGAGAGTCCAGAGATATGGGGAAGAAAAGAGAAACAGAGGGAGAGAGCAAAAGAAATGTTAGAGAGGTAGGTAGTAAGGAATAGAGGATTTAGGGCATAGAAAGGTAAAGGGGATGGATGTAGTGCAGAGAGAAGAGAAAGTGGAGGTGATGTTAGACATAGGAGATAAGGAGGATGGAAGAGATGGAGAAACTACAGACTAAGAAGAGGAGAGAATGGGAAGCGGAAGAAGAAAGAAAGAAAAAACACGATAACAATACAGAGATATGAGAATAGGGGAGAGCGCAGCTAAACACGACTGCTAATAAGCGAGCAAGAGCAGAGTAGCGCGGGGGAGACTGAAGTTGTAAAGTAGCTAGATACAAGATCGATGCAAAGATACAGGGGAGAAGAAGTAGGAGAGGGTGGAGAGAAGGGAAACAAGGAAGGGGGATAACAAGAAGCAGAAGGGAAGGACTAGATGTAGCGGAGAATAGAGAGATGGGAAGTAGAAAGTGGAAAGATACAGGAGAGAAAGTTAAAGTAGGAAATAAGAAGTTTCAATGGTAGTGAAAAGAGGGTAGAGACAGGGAATACAAGGAACAACGTAAGGAAGAATTGATTAAAGTGAAGAGATATGGGGAAGAGTGAAAAGGAAAATAGATATGCAGGGGAAAAGGGATAGAGGGAACTATGACATAATTACGGACATTTCATAAGCTTAATTTAAATTTCACCCAGACCTAGTATTTAGGAAAATCCTAAACTTTACATGTCTACTAAAAGAGAAAATTTGGGAAGCAATAAAGAGGGCCCACTGAAGCCATATAAAATCACCCAACAGTCGATTTTTCTAAATTGTTCCTTCCTACTCAGAAGTTAGGAACGTCAGAATGCCGTACTTAAGGTCCTTATATATCAACACATGTCCATATAGTTGCAGAATGAGTAAAACCCTTTGCTTCATCCACCTCTTGGAAATCGCTCTTCGAGATCAAACCACATTTCCGTTTCTCAAGCCAGATACTTGCAAAGTGTGGCTGTGGTACATGCAAACGGGATCTTTCTAATGTTTCAAGTCAAGAAGGCTCCGTTGAAGTTAGTGGGTTGAAGTGGTCAATTAGAAACGGCGAAAGTTTGCATAAAAACGATCAACAAAACCGATTTGGTCGTATCAATTAAATATTTGCATGTCACCCCCCTGTTTATCATTGCAAGAATTTACATTTTCAAAGACATGCAAAAATACTCCTGTAGAGATATGCTCATGAATATACAGTCTGCCAGCTTTGATGGATGGTATTCTTGTGACGAATGAGCATTAGAACAACATGATTCTTCAAATTCATGCTTTATGATGTGTGCATGTCAGTTTAAAGGCTGCCTGTAATGTTTCGCTGCTTACTGTCAGCCATTTGGTTCATTCACTGACCTAAAGTTCAGTTGACTCATGCTTTTTTCCAGCCATGTTTTGCTATATATATCCAGTCTACCATTCGAATGCTTTGTGAATGCCATTAGTACAGTTATTTTTTCACGAAGAGGAAAGCCACCAGCGAGAAGGCACAAATAGGCACACATGCTTACTGAGCCAAATTGCCTGACATACATAAAACGTGGAATTTCTAACTTGACTACATCTTTCCAGAAGAGAAAGGGACATTGTTCCTGAAGTTCAGAACTGGGACACTACAGGTCCTTTCATATACCAACAAGCGTTGGCAATACCAATAGGTCTGGCTTTAAAGTAGTGATGCATGGTAATGTTAAGCATTACAAGAAAATAGCATGGGAATGCATATGTATTTGTGTGGAAGCAAAAAACTGTAAAATAATTTAGGTGCAGGTTAAAAGGTCAGGTAACAGTGGCACTTTAAAGCAGAATAAACATTCATGAAGGTTGATGACTGCCCTCCTCCCATCTGTGCTGCTGGCAGAGAATAACACCATAATTTATCTAGTTATGGAAGACGCTTTCATAGCATTACAAGTTTCTGTGTGTGCTCCTGAAAGTTCAAGCTGAGGCATCTGGATAACTAAACTAGATAATCACAACCATGTGAAGAGCAATCAGTTTTTTGTGGAAGCAGTCAACACCTGCCCAATCAAAACATGTACTCCTCGCTCCCAATATGTGGGCGGAGCCAAAGTCCCTCTCTATTGATGCTCACATAACTGTCTTGCGACAGCCAGACCTTAAAACTGGCGTAAAGACCCAGCTGTTAATGATCTATGCCACTGATCTGCTGGAGGGACTGAAACTGTCACATATTTCATGCTTGTAAAAAGTCACTATACTAAAAAGAGATTTTACCAACAGCCTCTGTTCATAAATATATATATCGGAAGCTGCAGAGAGGCATTGCCACTCTGCTACTAAACAGACTGAAGAGCTATGCCTCTTGCATATATGTAACATGGAAAGCTAAGAGACCAACAAGCGATTGACAATAAGAGAGATGACTAAAGACAAATTAAATTGCTATTTTGTATATTGATTAGAGAATTGAAGCATAAATTACATGTTAAACAATTCTTTTATTTGTAGTACTTGAATGTCAGCTTAAATCTTTTATTGTACGTTTGACCCGTCATTTTTATATTGTATGGTTTTTACTAAGCAGTAATAATAATACGTTTATATACGTCTTTTTGAAAGTATATTTAGAATGAACTTAAATCAATGATTTAAAAAAATTGTTTCATTTATTTTCAAATTAAAAAGGTAAGTATTATATGATAACATAATATTGTGTTTATATATACTTTTTAACATTAAATTACTTTAATATATATTTTTAAAAAGTCAATATAAATTAATTAATTTTAACATGATTTACTATGGAGTTGTATTTTTGGTCACTGCCTTCATTATTTTCTATGGGAGGGTGTTGTAGTAGCAGTGATTGGCCAATTGTGGTGCAGGCCTACTCCTGGTCTGAGCAGGAGTACATTTACTACTGTTTTAGGTCCTTTTTGGATGTACTCACTTTAGAAGTGTAGTTGATAATAGGTGTGGACTTACTCTTTTGTGGGTGGATGAATGGCTATTCCTAAACCCCTCCTTAGTTCTCACTAAATCCCTTCTTACTCATTGTTAAACCCTGCCCTTGTAGTTGTACGTATTCTCTAGTTTTCAGCCACCATGTCATCCCTGCTACATTTATTACTTACTGAAAGGAAGAGGGGGCGGGACCAGGAGCTAATGTTTAAACAGGTCCTGCACTCATGACTCCAAGAAAGACATGTGCAACCAGGGAGAGCAGTTCCTAGGGAAGGGATGGGAAAGACACTTATTTTGTCTTGTTGCCCTCACACACCCCGAGAGGTGTCATGCTTCATCATTGGGCCTTGCTCCTCGTCGGGCCGGCGCTGCAATGCTCGACGGGCTCACCGTTTCCGGGGCACTTTATCGGAGATCTTTTTTTATGGAAGCCGTTTGGTGCATGAGGGTAAAGGGCCAGAGTGGGAGGTAGTGAAAAGGTGGTATAAAAAAGGTCAGGGTCAGTCCTAGGTACAATCTGTTTTAATTGATTAGGTAGAACCTGCCTGGTTAAAAATAATCAGGAAGCCCTAGTGGATTACAATGATCTAGCAGGGCTATCACTGGTGGGGGGTCGACATGTTTCGTGCCCAATGTTCCTAGGGAATCAGATGGCACTTCTTCAGGACCTATGAGTGAATTAGTACAATTTAGGTGCACAATATGGAAAGAAAAAAACATTAAAAGCTGGCAATAGAATTATTCTCGATATAACCTGCAATGTAGCCTAGTAGTCCTGTACCAGGCTAGATTCAACCCGTGGTTACAGGAGCTACAGCCTGACGGGGGTTACGTTAGAGCACAATGTTGCTCCGTTTTTACTTTCGGGCTCGCAGCAACTCGCCGGCTCACCTGAGCACGGGTAGGCGAGCCGGAGAGTTGCTGCGAGCCCGAAAGTAAAAACGGGGTGTGTGAGGGCAACAAGACAAAATAAGTGTCTTTCCCATCCCTTCCCTAGGAACTGCTCTCCCTGGTTGCACATTTATTACTTAAACATATGAATGTGGAGAGCTAACATAGGAGAGCTAGAGACATAGATCTCTGCACGTAGGTTAGTGAATAACAGTTTGTAGTACGTGAGTAACACTATTGTGATATTATCAAACAAACCAGATAATGCAGTTTGCGAGAAGACCCCCCTTACTTTACTTTTTAGTAAAAAATAATGGAGTTTTAGCATTTCTCATTTATTTGTTATGTGCTATAATTAGGACATTATTATAACGTTTCCTTTTTCCAAGGGGACTTCAACGCAACAGCAAATGTACAATTAGTTTTGGAAGGCTGTGCATTTTCATTTGTTGTTAAATATTATTTGGATGTCACTTGCATTGTTTAATAAGTTCAAATATATTCAATTACAATTACCATGTTATTCGTACCTCTGCCAATTATGTTAGCCTTTGGGGGCTGTAACGTAGAGATATAATAAGTGAATATTTAGGGTTTAGAATAATACATGTGTGGTACTTTATTATCTGTAAACAATTAAAATAAACAGGGTTTCTGAATGCAAAACAATACATTTCGAGGTTGGCCTTGATTCAAGATGATAAACTTGGAGTTAACCATCTTTAAAGAGTTGCTCTACATATTTCTGAATAAAATGTTTGAGGGATAGTGAGGGCCTAGTTTAGACCTTCTGCTCTAACATTCCAATGCTGATCTTTCTGTTGTTCTTTCTTTAAATAAAACATTATACCTTCAGTGGGTAAAATGTTTTAATAGCTTTGCAGCCCGTCTCCACTGACAATATTGGTTCTTAAAGATCCTCTCCCTCATCGTAGGCCACTGCCTGCATCTAAAACCTAGAACTTGGGGTTGTGTCCTTCACTAACTGCTATATGCTATAACATTTAACACTAGGCCATAATGATACAATATCAACAATATACAAGTGCATAAGTGCAATATTCAACAAGTACCAATACTGCAAGCAAATGAAAATGTAGAAAATAACAAATAAAAACAGCAACAGAAGTTCAAATAGAGGGATGTTTAAATTGAGACATCCTGACAGTTAAGTCATTACAGGGTCAGCGACAAAATGAAACCAGGTAGTTGACACAACAGTTTTGGATTTAAGGGGTCCTCATGAAGAGAAAACTCATGTCCCCAATCAAAGTGAGCTGTTTGGGCTAAAGAAGTGGAAGAAATTATTTTGAGGTAAGAAATACTGCTCTTACTTCATTTTCCACTTCCGTTTTCGGTTCTCGCATCAATCTTGTACGAATTCTTTACTCAAGTATAGATACTTCTGTAACGAAATGATAATGATTAAATACACATTGACCTCAAAATAAAGAAAGCTTCATGATTGTATCTAGAAGCTGATAGAAACCGACATTTATAGGTGTTATAAATAAACTTTCATGAGCAGGCTTATCGGTTTCCTGAGTTGTGGAAGCGTCTGAATGGGGGATGGTATCCTGTTAATTAGCATCTTATTAGAACATTGGAATGTTGGCAGAACAATTCCAGAAAATGAGGCAGCAGTGGGCAATAGACACAGGTATAGGCCTGCTTCTGACACCTTTCCAAGGTCCTAATGCACATCCTCTGACTCTTCCCTTCCTTTGAACAAGCTTTGCGGATTGTGCAGAATGAGGGCGCTAGAGATTGTAAAGTAAGGGACACAGCAAGCCTTCAATTTCCCTCCTCCTGTTGTTGTCAGTGTCAATGTTGCTTGCATGGAGGGGAAGAGGAAGTGTCCTCAGCCCCTGTCTCCATGGACTGGGCCAAACCAGTTTCCAAACTGTGAAACAGACGCACGTACACGCTGCCTGTCACCGAGTCGTAAAGATGGAAATGAGTACCTAACAAAATATTTTAACAACAAACCTAAGACAGACTGCTGAACTGTGGTAAATAAAATATTACCCTGGCATAATTTCTAGGCATTAACAATTAGCATGTATCAAATGAGAGGCAGAGAGTCCGTGGTATCTGAGTTAAAAAGGGCTTTATTCCATTAACTCGAGTTAAGGGGAGAATCTGTTCCATCACCACTGAGGCTCAGGAAGGGTCTTCTAACATTTATTTACTGAACATGATATTTATACATTTAGTCTTGTACATAGGACGTAGGAAGGAACGCTCGAGGCAGAGCAGAGAAAGAAAATGAGATAAGAGCATGTAGGCGTGCATGAGGGTGTACACTTGATGAGTCATAGGTGTGTGATAGGTAGGTGTCATAGGTGGGTGGTACACAGAGGAGGAGTTACATGGCAGGCTGGAACTTTGCCCTAATTGTGCACGCAACTGGATCATGACGTGCAATTGACGTGTAACTGGGAGGAGAGCTGACTTTCAGTCTAGTAGAGAGATCTTTAGTGTCAAGGCGACCAGCACATCTGGTACTATCTGATATCTTGAGTCCGGGATGTATTATCTGAAGCAAAGGTTGCTCATCGCTAAAAAGACAGAAAGGGCATATATTTCTTCGTTCATTACATGGGGGCTGTGAGCTTTCTGCAGATGCAAGTACTGTGATTTACTTTAATAGAGACAGAGAGGCTAGGCCCTATCTTTCGCGGACGGGATCTGTTTACTTTCCTCACCGGACTGAAATGTGATTCTGTAATGCAAGCAGATAACTGTTATTCATAATACTGCTTTGGCAGGCCTCTTTCGGCTGAGCCTGAAGTATGCGAGGTCAGGGATTACGTAACTGCAGCCTTCAGTGTGTCAGGAGTCATGAAAAACCCTTATTCCAGAATGTGGCTCAGGGTGAACCACAAAATGGGTTCATTACGATATTTATTTAAAAGTGCACAATGCAATGCAAATACATGGGCCTTCATGCTAACTGAACGTTTGGGAAACTTGATGACTGGCATTCTAATGCAGGACATGAATGCAGAGGCCTAGTGATTCAGGCCACTACAAGGAAATATGCATGGGTGACATGCACATATATGTAACATAGGGTATACGTAGGGGACAGCTTGGTCAGGCAAAATTTCATTTTCCTCATTCCCTCCTTGTCCCCTACTTAACCCTTCCGGATACATCTATATTCATGAGACCGTATAGTTCATCATACAGCATCATTTGTTCGTCCTTAACCCTTTGTATACTTGGATGGGGAACACAGGCAGTTGCACACAGGCCGCAAATGGCCGGGCCACACTGCAGACAGAGACAGCAACCAAATATCATAAGTAGGATCATTCCTAGGAAGGTCAGCATTTTCCATCCCCAAGCAGATATCACACCCCAGAGCCAACTGGACCAAGTCCATGTGCCTGGGTCTTGATGTATGACATGAGCAATCTTGTGGAGCCTTGTTATCGCTGCGTACACAGATGGTGCGTTATCTGGGATGAAAATGCAACAACTAGATCGGATCACTCTACAATCTCCGCCCCTATCCGCCAAGATGACGTCTAGAACTAGGCGATTTTGAAGAACGACGAGTCTAATAGCAGACTGTTCCTGGGTCAAGTTCGCCAGGGCAGATGCAGTTATATTTACAACTGTTTCAAGAGTCCTTGTTAACTTGCGTATCAGTTTACTGTTTTGGACGGGACCTATGAAGAAAAAGAATCCTTTGTTGAAATCTGTATATTGCTCCCAAGCTGTTTCAGTCTGATCAATCCCTGAGGTATCTGTCTCCCTCTTTTGTCTAACATGTTCTAGTCGTGAATCTCTATGATAATTGGATGGGGCCAGAAAAACGGGTGGAAGCAGGAACGCTATATAACATGTCCCACCCCAGTCTAAGGGCAGATGTACATAGGCTGTCTGACCGCAAATGAAATAGGTATGGCGTGATGTTTTGAAAGAAGAATGTCCTTTATCATTAAACTCTACTACAGTGTTACACTCGCTGTGTCCCATGAGTACTGAGCCTTTCTTTCTAACACATAAATCACCTTTTGCTGGCAGGACTCAAATAAACGGTGGACCTACATTTTGCTTGGGCTGAACATTTAACATTATAAAGTTAACGGATGCATTTCCCTGCTCATACTCTTCATTTTCTAGATCAGTTCCTTTCCTTTGGGGAAATCCGTCTTTGTCTGGAAAACATGCGTCATTCATTACTTTATTCAGGTTTCCATATATCCAGCCACCTGGATAAGCTATGTACTTTCTATCTATTGAGGTCATTAAAGCAAACCATGCTCCACATGAACCATTGTGTGAGAACGGTAAAGGATAGAATGGCAGAACTCCCTTCGTTTTCTGATAAGGGGGCAGTTGGCCACATACCCAGCAGTCAGTTGCATTGCTGGTCTGGTGAGAATGGTGTAACATACGAATGAATGTATTGTTACGTAGTGCAAGTCGATATGACAGTTCATGAGGTGGCAGTTCACTAAATGTGTGCTCTACGGTGCTGTTACTGGAAGAGTGTACATGTGAGGAGATAGGAGGAAAGAAAACATGTAGCAATAAACTGACACAGATTATAACAATGCACAGAATAAAAAGAATGATCAAAGTAACTATACATCTACTGCGTAATAACTTGCAGTACTTAGCTTTCATTTGGGTTTTCTTGCTATTCTCGTCTGTGATCTTATACATGTCAGAAATCTAGTCTAACCGATTCACCACCGAGTGGACTTAGACAATTAAACTACGCCTGACTCACTAGATCTTAACTTAGATTTATACTCCTGCTGTGGAGTCTTTTCTAGCAAAGGCGGCGCAGGCGGCGCAAGCGGCGCAAAGTCTGTATGGTCCTTATTGTCTATCAAAGTTCCGGATTGTCCAAAGTACTTTTTGCAATGCTGAAGATGAATCCAGCCTTTACGTCCTTCCTCTTTTATGGCGGACCTCGTGGTCAGAAGTACCAAGGGGGCTTGAACGATCAAAATTCCGGATGACGATAAAGTCTCCTGGTGATATGGCGTGCTCCTTGACCTGGATGTTGTCAGGGAAGGCGGCAGTAACCTGTGAACAACAAGAGAGTAGTGCAGACATCAAGGAAGCCAGGTAATCTGTCAGCATGTTACTGTCAACATCAGTAATTCTTTTAGGCATATGCGTACCCCACATATTTGGCGGTCTACCGAAAACTACTTCATAAGGAGATAGGCCTGTTCTGGAATGAGCTACCATACGCATGTAAAAGAGGGCAACCGGCAAGGCTACCATCCAATCCACGCCTTTTTCTGCACAAAATGTGCAAGTTTTGTCTTAAGTGTCTGATTATGTCTTTCTACAAGGCCTGCTGCTTCTGGGTGTCGGACACAATGGAACTTCCAGGTATAACCTAACAGAAGAGACACTTGTTTCATTAATTCAGAAGAAAATGGCTGCCCGTTATCTGACTAGATGACACGGGGCAATATCTGGGGAAGAACTCGCGCCCCAATGGCCTGGCTGTTGTCACAGCAGTGTAATCTGGAACTGGATATGCTTCTGTCCATCTAGATAGTGCACATACAACTACCAAGACATACTTGTAACCTCTACATCTGGTCCCATGGGAGGTCAAGAAACCTCTCTCCCTCCATAGTACCCCGAAATCATGAACAACGCCAAAGGCGTATTGTGAGTCAGTATAAATGTTTACTTTCAAGTCCTTAGCTCTTATGCAGGCTTGTGTCAGAGCGATGAGCTCTGCTGCTTGTGCTGACAGTGTGTCTATTTTCTGTGTCTCTATGACTTCTGTAGCAGTGGTCACAGCATAGGCTGCTACTAACTCTCCTGCACTCGTTCTCATGCATGATCCATCTACATAGAGTATCAGGTCAGGGTCTGGAAGTGCAATATCTGTCAGGTCTTGTCTTGGTTTCGTCACTATATTCATAACTTCCACACAGTCATGTGGTGGTGCATTTACTGTACTTGAGGGCAAAAGTGTTGCAGGGTTCAGAATATTACAACGTCTGATCTCTATGTGTGGCTGAAATAATGTCAGTTCATATCCTGTCAGTCTTGCTACAGTCAAATGTTGTGTTTGTGTCCTGTTTAAGAGAACCTCCACTGCAGTACTGTCAGAGGGTGTCCTAGCACTATCGAGTCACTTTGTCTTATGGCTAGGGCTGTTGCAGCAACTGATTTCAGGCACGCAGGCAGAGCCCGGGCCACTGGATCTAGTGTACTAGAAAAATAAGCACACGGCTTGTGTTTCCCTGCTTGAACGTGTGTGAGGACAGATAACGCTGTTCCATCTTGTTCAGTTACAAAAAGCATGAAATTTAGTCTGCTGTAACATGGAGTCGCTAAAACTGCTGCGTGACATAATGCTCTTTAATTCCTCAAATGCCAAGGTGTGTTCTTGTGTCCAAGGGAGGACAGTCGGAGTGGCTGCCTCCTGTGTAGTTAACTGTATGAGTGGTTTGGCTAGATATGCATACTGGGGTAGTGAGGCCAATAAATGCACGAACTTCCTTTTGTGTCCTGGGCTGTGAAAGGTTAGTAATGACCTGTATGTGATCTTGTGTTAGCTGTCTACCCTCCTTTGAAAGCAAGTGTCCTTGCGCACCACTTGCTTTTCACAGAATTGCAACTGTCAGTGATGCATTTTCGCATTCTTTTTCTGAACGTGCTGTAATCAGGATGTCGTCTACGTACTGAATCAGTGCTGTGTTGGCAGGCATCTGAATACTGTCTAGCTGTCTCTTTAATGCGTCACTGTAAATGCTAGGGCTCACTGTCATCAATCTAGCAAAAATGAAATTATATAAAAATAAATAAATATATATATAATAATTTTCCAATTCAAAAGCACAATTTCTATTTTGGGGAAACCTCTTTCCAAAAGCTCTGCAGTTTATAAAAAATATTACTCTAAATCTTGGGAATAGTATGACCATACTACCTACAATATGTTCTCTAAATGTATTTGAATAAAATCCAAATTATTCTAGCATAGACAGATGGGCTGGAGCCTCGCTACTCCTCACTCCTTGCTCACCTACCCCTCCCCTCAGAGCCAGGAGCTGGCTCAGTGTCAAACATAACAAATAGGAGACAAGCCTCTCACTCTTCTCTGCTTCTCTGAAATTGGGTCGCTGCCAACGCTGAGCTCATTGAAAGAGTCAAGCGTCTGCCAAGTTTCTTAAAGAGTGAGCTTGGTTGGAATGCAAGCCTCCACCCTCTACATGCGAAGGAAGCTAGTGTCAGTCGGAGGAGTAGCCCTCCCTTTACATAAACAAAGGGATCGCGGAAAGAATTGGGTTATGGCCAATAATAACAAGACAGGCACGGCTTGTGCTCCAAGAGGGAAAAGCCCTCCCTTCACAAAATATCTCTCTGAGCCAGGCCACCTCAAGGTCGAAAAACACAGTCTGTGTAACTCAAAACATATCTATACCCAGGCCAGATAGCTAACCAACATTCTCTAACTTAACTGAAGCAAATTTAAAACGCGATAAAAAGCATCCTAAAATCAGTAATTAATAAGGACTTTTTTTATTTTCTATTTCGTAGTTCAGACACATGCTAGCATTTTAAAATAATTATATCATAAAATATTGATACTAGCTGCAAAGGAAAAAAGAAACAGAACAATATGGCATGGAAACACACCACATTTTACTTTTTGAAAATAACATGTGAAACACCATAATTTTGCATCGCATAACCAATATTTTCATAATTAAGTGTGCAAGCACTTCTATTCTACCTATTAAAAGGGCAGATTTATCATTTTTCAAAAAGCTATGTTTTCTAATTGAGTGGATTAACTGTCACTACGCTATTCTAAAGGGCAGCTTGCATTGGGAAAAATAATAATAATATTTTGTAGAAACGTCCTTATTAAAAAAAAACACACGGTTGCATTACACTAATTAAAAGCACATTCTATGATGGGTCTGTTTTATATTTTCTTCTCAACTGCAAACCCTTATCTCAATCCGACTGGATTATTTACAACTACCGACCTCTGAGTCAAACACATTAAACAAGTGCTCCAAGGCAAACCCTTACAAATACACTTCTTTACTCTCCATGCAAGACGTTACCATTCAGTCTGCAAGCTGTCAAAGCACATAGGCAGACCCAGCAACCAATGAAAAAGTTAAATCAAACCATCATTCATCTCACCACTCACTGACTTTTAGTGTCAGCTCACATAACCATGCATGTTAGCTATACAGCCATGAAATCGTGCCAAAACGCACTTCCAAACTACTTTGCCGCAAAACTAGACACTCCCAAGTTTCAGCCGATCCCGCAGACTCAGTTAAGAACTATTTAGCACACCACGAAATCTCGGTCTAAAGGCACGCACAAATCAAAAATGCGCGCACAAATCAAAACAGCTCCATTATCCAAAAATACACATTAGCCAAACACACCCTTCCGCCCAAGCCAAAAATCCCCAAAATTCAGCACACCTGGCCATCCACCTCCTCTACCGCTGATCCAACCCCCGGGTCTCTAGCGCACCTGGAACACCCCCAAAATAATTTCTCAATTTTCAGAAATACGCCCATTGGATAACATGGCAAATCGCACCTCCGCACAAAACATGCTTTTTTCACCACTTCCACAGCTCAGATCCCTTTCAAATTTGGCATCACAGTAGTCCAAGCGATTCCCTAAATCCTCACCAAACAGCAACCAAATCCCTCCACTGGAACGGGTACGAATTTCTGCTCAAAAACACGCCCCCGCAAACACCAAAAAACGCCTTGTTAAACAGCATGTTAAAACAAATACTGCCTTCTCAATACAAGATATTAACTCTTTGGCAGCTGAAGCACAATCATTCCCCAATGACTGCAGTACATGGGAAAGTCATGAACTCATTTCTCCATGTTATCACATAACACGTACGCACATCTTCAAAACGTTTTCTCCAAGCACTTGAAAGAGATCCAGCTCTCTCCTGCCTAACGTAATGATAACATACTCTGCACAAAACATAACCACATGGCGCTATTCACAAGCCATATTCACAAGAAACTCAACAAGTCATAATAATGACATGCTCTTCATAAACCATATTTACAAGGAGCTATTCTTAAGAAGACTCAACAAACTATTCACAAGTCTTAAGCACAAAGCGCAATTCACAACTAATTCAACCAGTTACTCACAAGGCACTTGCGCAGTCCAGAAGGGACTCGTCTAGATACAAGGAAATGAACGCTTCAGATGCTGTCGGCTTCTTTCTACATACTCTAAAGGGTACAGGTGGTGGCGTTCGCGACCTACTGGGTCTTTCTGAGGTGGTCACTTTAGCTAGTTCTTCTGACAGGGCGGGATAAATACCAGTAACAACGGCATTGCATTCTCTACCAGTCTGTTCTGTTTTCCTATGTGACTCTTTGCGCCATAACTCAATGGCATCTTTCTGAGAGGGTCTTGACTTCCTCTTCCATAGCGCTTCCTCTACTCCCATAATGCATTCTGAATCCCATGTTCCTGAGACAGGCCATCCATATTTCTCCTCTAGATCCTTCGTGCAGTTTACCCATAAATCTAAAAACAAGATAGCGTCTAATCCATGCTTATTATACATATAATGACCAGGTGTGTCTCTAGGCTGGATGTTAACTGACTCTTCTAGTATACCTTTTCTGGTCCCTATCTGACGCAACTTTGAAAACAAGGGCATGTTGAAACTTATTGCGTTGGTTTCACCTCAATGAAAACACAATACACGAGAATAAACTGAAACAATCAACAATCATTCACACAAGAAACATTGAAACATTAAAACAAACACGATCTTAACCAATACAGAGAAATTAAACATGTACTTGAAAAACTTTGTGCACTGGAATACAGTACAACCATACCGGTCTCAGAAATGAGACACGTCTTTACCGTGCCCACGTTTTACCGTGGACCCGTCTTGACCGTGCTCATGTAAATGAGGCACGTCTTTACCGTTTTCACGAATAACGTGAACCCGTCTTGACCGTTTCCACCTTTTACAGTGGACCCGTCTTGACCGTTTCCACCTTTTACAGTGGACCCGTCTTGACCGTTTTCATACAAAATGATCCCGTCTTGAAACTTGATGCATTCCCCATAGTGGTACTCACCGGGAAGCAGAATCTTGAAACTTGAAGGCCTCGGATTTCTACGCATGCGCCTTGGAACAGGTGGACCTCTGGAGACCTCGGACCTTGCTCTCTCACGGATTGGGCTCTGGTTGAGACGATCCGCGTTCCTCACCGCATGGATGCCTGGTCGCAGTCCGTCCTCCTCCTGGGCCTGAGGGAGTAGCGGGAAATCCCGATTGCGTGTGCACTTTGAGTCCGTCACGGCTGTAGAAGGGGGCAAAGCTGGACCTACACCTCCGGCGCGTGGGGAAAGGGATTGTCCCTATTCGGGCGCCAAATTAATGTGGTAAATAAAATATTACCCTGGCATAATTTCTAGGCATTAACAATTAGCATGTATCAAATGAGAGGCAGAGAGTCCGTGGTATCTGAGTTAAAAAGGGCTTTATTCCATTAACTCGAGTTAAGGGGAGAATCTGTTCCATCACCACTGAGGCTCAGGAAGGGTCTTCTAACATTTATTTACTGAACATGATATTTATACATTTAGTCTTGTACATAGGACGTAGGAAGGAACGCTCGAGGCAGAGCAGAGAAAGAAAATGAGATAAGAGCATGTAGGCGTGCATGAGGGTGTACCCTTGATGAGTCATAGGTGTGTGATAGGTAGGTGTCATAGGTGGGTGGTACACAGAGGAGGAGTTACATGGCAGGCTGGAACTTTGCCCTAATTGTGCACGCAACTGGATCATGACGTGCAATTGACGTGTAACTGGGAGGAGAGCTGACTTTCAGTCTAGTAGAGAGATCTTTAGTGTCAAGGCGACCAGCACATCTGGTACTATCTGATATCTTGAGTCCGGGATGTATTATCTGAAGCAAAGGTTGCTCATCGCTAAAAAGACAGAAAGGGCATATATTTCTTCGTTCATTACATGGGGGCTGTGAGCTTTCTGCAGATGCAAGTACTGTGATTTACTTTAATGGAGACAGAGAGGCTAGGCCCTATCTTTCGCGGACGGGATCTGTTTACTTTCCTCACCGGACTGAAATGTGATTCTGTAATGCAAGCAGATAACTGTTATTCATAAAACTGCTTTGGCAGGCCTCTTTCGGCTGAGCCTGAAGTATGCGAGGTCAGGGATTACGTAACTGCAGCCTTCAGTGTGTCAGGAGTCATGAAAAACCCTTATTCCAGAATGTGGCTCAGGGTGAACCACAAAATGGGTTCATTACGATATTTATTTAAAAGTGCACAATGCAATGCAAATACATGGGCCTTCATGCTAACTGAACGTTTGGGAAACTTGATGACTGGCATTCTAATGCAGGACATGAATGCAGAGGCCTAATGATTCAGGCCACTACAAGGAAATATGCATGGGTGACATGCACATATATGTAACATAGGGTATACGTAGGGGACAGCTTGGTCAGGCAAAATTTCATTTTCCTCAGAACAAATGTCAACATTGAAAGCTTTTTTTTATATATTGTGGAGCCTTGAAGAAGTCCCCGTTGCGGGACGAAACGCGTCGGTTATGGTCAACAAGAAATTAAATAAAGAACGACTTTGAACAAAAAGAAACAACTGAGAACTGGGAGTTTTTCAATGTACACACAGATACTGTTTTGATTACTATGATACATTGTATAGTGCTGAACCTATTGTGTTGATGTTTGATTAGGAATTATTTCCTGGGTTAGGATCATAGAGGGGTATACTCCATGGTTCGTTGCACTGGTATTTACTGCTCACATACTGTATTGTGAGGTGCGGAGTGTTATAGCCTCAACCCTCAGTTTGTTGATATACATCTTATATATGCTTTACAGTTAAATGCAAATGTCGGACTTTCCCAATAGCAGCAGAACGCCATGAACATATATGTACCAGTCATAGTCATTCTCTTGCCCCATTAGCCTGGAGAGTGACACAAACCCATGTGCGTACTTCCCTGAGGTATTCACAATTCAAGCGATCCCTCCCACATCAAAAATGACAGAAATATATATGCAGGCTTTTTAAAGGTATTCCACTTTCCAGCCATCACATTAGCATAAAACACAACATTTTCAAATAGTGCATAGCCCGTACCGTTGGAATGGTTAGGAAATCACAGGTTTTGACTACGCCTCATGACCCAGACCCTCAGCCACTCAAACTACCACAGCTAACATTGCACCCGCTGTAGACACTTTGGCGCGCATTAGGATGCCAGTTGGTAAGCCTCTGACCACTTGTCGGAGGCTTCTTGGTTTGAATTCCGATTGCCATATTTCAATGATGTCGGGCGGAGATCAAACCAGCCTGTCATTCCGACTGGCTTCCAACGGGCTCAAGGAGCCAGTCGGCCAGCCGGTACTGCCACATAATACCTTACGGGCGGTGTTTCCACCATCGGGATTATGATGTTATAGGCTTTCCATGTTGGACTGTCTGGCATGGAATGCCTGTCGGAGATTGACTTTGGGGGCTCCTAGCAGGGCACTGAACCGTGCCTGCCTCACAGGGAGGTGCCTGTCACACGGTGCAGGGATTTACAGTAAATCCCACTTCTCTTTGGGAGTTTCTGCTGCAGCCGGGTTCTGAACGTAGCGAAATGGGAGTTTGTGACTGCACTATGTGCGCTTGCATCATAATTGCCATTTTTGGATCACCGACCCGAGGTCAGTCCCGAGATGTCAGTGGGAGGCAACTCCAACTAACATCATAATCAGGCCCTATGATTAGATCACCAGGGCTACCTAAAG
The DNA here is from genome assembly GCF_964261635.1 of Lissotriton helveticus. Taxonomy (NCBI): domain Eukaryota; kingdom Metazoa; phylum Chordata; class Amphibia; order Caudata; family Salamandridae; genus Lissotriton; species Lissotriton helveticus. Next base: position 234,359,594 of record NC_136070.1, on the reverse strand, counting down.
CAGAAGGAATTGGTTACTTGTTTTCTTCCATCGAGATTAGGCCATCAAAGCACACAGTGACACCTTCACAAGTGTGGGATCACTATTCCCCCCTCTTAGGCAAAAGACTTTGACCCCGGAAGCTGACTTGCTTCCAATTTGGAGATATGTTCCCCCCAGGTGGAGGTGCTAGCTGCAGTTGCTTCAGGCAGTGAGTCAGCCATGGGTGCACATAAGGCACTCGGGTCCAGTCACAATGGTGCCAAAAACAGAGTACCTTGTGGCTTGGGTTCTGGGGAGGGAGCCAGCGATCTCAGATGGAAATTGTGATGTCAGGCACTGTTATCCTCCTGATCTGGAGGTCGGAGACAATCCCGGCTTCTGGCTCGGCAAACGTCCCCCAACACCCCTTGGACATGGCATGCTATGAAGTGAGAGCTAGCACAGGTTTCTGGTTGCAAGCTTGGGTCCCTCTGACTTGCGAAACTTCTCACATTACAGCACCATAGGTGGGCTACTGGTCTTCACTAGCACACTCCTCTGCACAGTGCGATTATTGCTACCATCAGGATGGTCCTTGTCCCAAGTGACAATAACTTCCACCTGTTTCCACTGTGCCCTGTGCGGTCCTTACGATCCACTTTAGTCCTGTTCACCATCCTACCCTGGCAGGCTTGATCAATATCTTTAGGGGAGCCAGGACCGTGCCCCTTGGAATGCAGGTGCCAATTCCACCCCCTCATATCCGTCCAAGGAAGGCTGCTCTGAGTCAGAGGTCGGCAGTTTCCCTTGAGTGCCCCTAGGTTATGGCCATCTATCATGAATGCACAGATGTTGCTGTCCCCCCAGCACCCATATGCGGATTGGAGACAGGCTGACAGGCACTCAGAGAGCCATGCACATAGAAATGCCCACCTTTCCAGATTGGCATTTCCACATAAATAATGTCAAATCTACCCTCACTGCAGGAGAGGATTTACCATTCCAAATCCATCATTACTAAACACCATACTGCTACTCCTCTGCACTTAACAAATACAGCTCAACAGCCTTTCCACAAATTCCCCATGTTAATCAATGTGAGAACCAGGCTTCTCAGTACTGAACACAGCATCCAATGTTAATCACTACTAGGACATATAGCGCACATGTGCACATGCCCTACCTCTTCCTTACACCGCACCCTGCCCCCAAGGAGTACTCAGATGGAGTGAGAGACATGCAGAACGTGGCAAGTAGCTTTTAAATGCCAAGCTGGGTGACACAAATCTGACCACACAGGCCCCGCCACAGCAAACTATTTCTGCAGGCCAACTTAGTAGCATTTGTGTTACTAGCCCTAGGTATATGTCCCGAAACGCATCGGGCATGAAATTGAACGTGGTTATAACATTGTGTATTATGTAATGTTTTGATGTTTCATTTATGTTAAATTATGTATTCAAGGAACTCATGATATTAAGTTAATGTGTGTGAAATAAGCATGTGGTACATATTCCAAAGTATTGTCAGAAGTATCAATGAATACTGAGTGAATCAAAATAAGTATTCTAATGAAGTAATAAGCAGAGAGTGTTACATTATAAAAGTTAGTTTAATTTATTTTGATTGTAATACTTATATATCTCACAGTACAACATACAATTTTTGGTTGTCCACATCACAAGGGAAGTCCACTTTACAATGATAAAAAGAAACATTTAATTGCTGGCTGCCGCTTCATTCTCAGTAGGATTCAATACACTTACAAGACTCAGCAATCTGTGTAATAGTGGGATATCGCCAGACCAATTTTGCTCTAAATTCAAGACTGGTTGCCTCATTTTCTAATCTATATCAGACCAGGACAGTGTGGACCTAGATTTTTGAGTTATTTAGTATGCATAATACATTGTCTATGAATATGCAGGAGTACAAATGTCATGTTCTGATCTAAAGATGTGCTTCATTGACCCAGGGACCCATAAAGGAGGTACCAATATGGCAGCACTTTAAACATTGCATTGAAAACAATTGTGTAATGTTCAATAATAGCTGATGCATTATTGTTAAACAAATACCGTAGGTTCATTTATCCATCTAGAGGTGTTTTCTTTATTTTTGTACTTTTATAATAAACCAAACTTGCTATTGTCCAGAAAGCTAAATTAACTTTTCTGCTGACATATTTTTTGGGACAAATACATTGATGATTTTTGCAAGACCTTGCTATAAAACCAACACACTTCCAGACAGTTTGAAAAGGCAGGTATTATAGTATGGAATATATGACAAAATATCGACTACAAAAATATCTACCTACCAAAATATCGCAACAAAAATATCGAGGACAATAATATCGAGATCCTATCTCTAACAAGGTAAGTACAAAAATATCGAAACAAATATATCGATGTCAAAAATATCGTTTTTTAGAAAATATCGTTTTATTTTAATAACAAAAACAATGTAATATTAACAAAATAATACTTATAAATGTAATAAACATTATTATTATTATTAAAGGCAATTTGTATGGCGCAACTAAGCCCAATGGGCGTCAAGGCGCATAACCAAACAGTAACAGCTGTTAAAAATACCACTATGCAGCTGTACAACTATTACAGTTATACAACTATTGCAGTTATACAGCTATTGTACAGCTATTGCGGGTAAGCCTTGACGAAATACCAGGTTTTAAGGGCCTTTTTAAAAGAGGAGAGAGAGGGCTGTGTCTTGATATCTTGGGGGAGAGAATTCCACAACTTAGGTGCAACAATTGAAAATGCCCTATCTTAACATAGTTAAAAATATATTATAATATTTAAAATTAATAAATAATGTAATAAAAACGAATAATAATAAAGATATAATACATAGTATATACTTCATTAATAATAACTCTAAAATCAATATTTTAATAACTTATAAATAAATGAAAATATAATAAATTACAAATAAATTTATATACATAAAATAATAATATGAATAACACTTATTAACACTGTAAAACTAATAAAAAAATAAAAAAACATTTTGGATAGCGTACGGGTAAAAATTACTATTCCCACGCCAGAGAGTGCAACAGTAGGGAAAGTGTTGGATAGCGTAGGGGTAACAATTACTATTTCCACTCCAGAAAGTGCAACAGTAGGGAAAGTGTTGGATAGCGTAGGGATAGAAATTACTATTCCCACTCCAGAGAGTGCAACAGTAGGGAAAGTGTTGGATAGCGTAGAGGTAACAATTACTATTCCCACTCCAGAGAGTGCAACAGTAGGGAAAGTGTTGGATAGCGTAGGGGTAAAAATTACTATTCCCACTCCAGAGAGTGCAACAGTAGGGAAAGTGTTGGATAGCGTAGGGGTAACAATTACTATTCCAACTCCAGAGAGTGCAACAGTAGGGAAAGTGTTAGATAGCGTAGGGGTAAAAATTACTATTCCCACTCCAGAGAGTGCAACAGTAGGGAAAGTGTTGGATAGCGTAGGGGTAAAAATTACTATTCCCACTCCAGAGAGTGCAACAGTAGGGAAAGTGTTGGATAGCGTAGGGGTAAAAATCGCTATTCCCACTCCAGAGAGTGCAACAGTAGGGAAAGTGTTGGATAGCGTAGAGGTAAAAATTACTATTCCCACTCTGGAGAGTGCAACAGTAGGGAAAGTGTTGGATAGCGTAGGGGTAACAATTACTATTCCCACTCCAGAGAGTGCAACAGTAGGGAAAGTGTTGGATGGCGTAGGGGTAGCAATTACTATTCCAACTCCAGAGAGTGCAACATTAGGGAAAGTGTTGGATAGCGTAGGGGTAAAAATAACAAACTTATAAATAAATGTACTTTTTTAAATAAAAAAAATATTAACTATTAAATAAATATAAACCATTTACAAATACCAATACATAATTATTAAAAACATGATTAGCAAAATAGTTTTTAACCAAAAAAATAAAAAAATACCATATAATATTTAATTACCAATTAATAATTAATTTACAATTATATAATTAACAAAACAATTAATTAAAGAACATTATTACTTAATTACATTTAAATTACTTCCCACCCTATTCCCCTATAAACCCACAACCCGCTACAGAACATAATTATCAATTAATCAATTAATTAAAAATAATTACCAATTAATTAAAAATATTATCAATTAATTATATGTAATTTATAATTCTTACTAATTAATAATCAATTTGACATAATTAAATTACTTCCCACCCTATTCCTCTATAAACCCACAACCCGCTACAGAACATATTTATCAAGTAATCAATTAATTAAAATTAATTACCAATTAATTAAAAATAATTACCAATTAATTAATATTAATTGATAATTCCTAATAATTAATAATTAATTTAACATAATTAAATTACTTCCCACCCTATTCCCCTATAAACCCACAACCCGCTACAGAACATATTTATCAATTAATCAATTAATTAAAATTAATTACCAATTAATTAAAATTAATTACCAATTAATTAAAATTAATGTATAATTCCTACTAATTAATAATTAATTTAAGATAATTAAATTACTTCCCACCCTATTCCCCTATAAATCCACAACCCGCTGCAGTACTAAAATACACAATTTAATTAAATTACATAAAAATAAATTAAAAACATAATAAATACATATTAATATACACAAAAATTCCTAATAATTAATAATTAATTTAACATAATTAAATTACTTCCCACCCTATTCCCCTATAAACCCACAACCTGCTACAGAACATATTTATCAATTAATCAATTAATTAAAATTAATTACCAATTAATTAAAATTAATTACCAATTAATTAAAATTAATGTATAATTCCTACAAATTAATAATTAATTTAAGATAATTAAATTACTTCCCACCCTATTCCCCTATAAATCCACAACCCGCTGCAGTACTAAAATACAAAATTTAATAAAATTACATAAAAATAAATTAAAAACATAATAAATACATATTAATATACACAAAAATAATTTAAAAATCGATATTAGTAACATCGAAATTATTAACATCGATATTACTGACATCGATATTTCAAAGTTGGATATTACTAATATCGATATTAAATCAATCGATATTACTTACCTTCTATATTATGTCCCTTCGATATTTAAACTTCGATATAATTGTATATCGATATTTAAATATCGATATTTTGTCTGCATACCAATAGGAATATGCCTACTTTCGAACTTCAGTTTTTTTGAGAGTAGTATTGAGTTCTAGGGTTAAGCCAGGATTGCATTTGATATTATATTCCAATTCCAAATCTTTATTTCGATCACATGATCATAAAAGATGTACAAGATTTACCACATCAATAAAAAATCCGGAATATCAATATGTCATTAATATAAAATACATTAGACATTAAAAAGTAGTAAAAAAGAAAGAAAAAAAAAATGGTGCCAGTTAGTCAAGGGATGAAAGTTTGTCACGAATCTCCGACCCCCTTTATCAGTCGGGAGCGGGCATACCACATTGCAGTTAAAAAATTTGCCATAGCGAACACAATTGGCGGGGATAAATCAGTCTTTAAAACTCTGTATGTAGGTAGGAATGTTCTAAATCCCAGGTTTTTAAGGAGGGGGACAAGCCAGTGTTTCCTACTTTTCCGATAGGCTCGACAGAAGAAAACCGCGTGCACATCGTTCTCCTTTGTGTGGGCACATGAAAGGCATGTCTCTGTAGCATATCGACAGGACCATAGTTTGGTAAAAGACCTGAAAGGAAGGGTCCCGTACCTCCACTGCAGGAATAGCTTCCTTGTTAGAGCCGGAGTCATGCCATCCAAAACACATTCGAGGTTATATGAGTCTTTAGTTTTAATGAAATGGTATGTTAGGGATCCTTCACGAGTGCTATCCAGAGCTCGAAGGAGCATGTGGTCATAATACGCTCTGGACAGCGCTTTCCTCGGAATCCTATTGCTTGTGCTTTCCGGGTCTGACCATAATTCTGGTAGTCCAAGGGTCTCACAGGTTCTCTTGATGTAGTTTAACCAAGGCGTCTTGTTGGCATTGGACAAGGATAAAAAATCCTTTAGCTCGGTTCTATAGGTGGTGAGATCTTGACTGCTCCAAAGACGACGCCAAAAAGTTAGTGGTTTGAGCCCTAGTTCCTCAGTAATGGGCCTTAAACCCAGGTCCAGTCTCAGGGGCAGGAGTGGAGTGCTTGGGGGAAGGGTTGTCAGCTGCCTGAGGAATTTATTTTCTGTGGTCAGCAAGTTATGCGACGGAATGTGGCCCCACAACTCTCCCCCATAGGTAACTCCCCCCCGCGCCTGGGCTTTATAAATTTGGATTGCAGGGCCGAGTGGGCGATATGGTGACTTACTCGCAATTCTTGAGATGCCTCCCGCCCTCTGGTCCAGTTTCATGTTTGCTTTTGTCCGGTGTGCCCCCCACGTTAGATTTTGGTTTAGGGTTATCCCCAGGTACTCAATTGTGTAAACCCTTTCCAAGCGCACTGTACCAAGCAAAGGGTTGGGGCGTTTAGAGGGCATCGGGTTTAGGATCATGAATTTAGTTTTCTGCGGGTTGATTTCGAGTCCCCTTTCTGTAAAAAATTCCAGAAAACCATCCAACACCCGCTGTATGCCCGTCGGGGATTTGGACAGCAGCAGGGTGTCATCGGCAAACATAATTGCGGGCACCCTGCTGCCGCTCAGTTTTGGGGCGTCAATGTTGGCAATCCTTGTCAGGTGCGCGATTACCCCGTTCACAAAGAGGCAGAACAGGGTCGGTGCATGCACACAACCCTGTCTCACCCCTCTGCGAACGGGGAATCTTTCAGTTAGGTTGCCGCTTCTCCCGCACCTGCAAAGTCAAGCTAGCCGGGCTGATGAGAGGTGTTACCTCGAAACCGGGCCGGTCCTCGGATGCTTGATTCCGTTCTGGGAAGGACATGGCTTCTGTAGTTCGGACTGGACTGTTCCCATGGGGCACAGGGTCAGCGCTGATTTGCATATCGCCATTGTCTAACCCAGGGTGGTGTGGAGTGGAAAAACGATGGATTTGGGCCCAGATCTTTGGACTGGGGTGAATGTGTGACATTGATCCACATTCTGTCCATCACTGTTGTGTTTGCAATTGCTTCTCCCGCACCTGACACATGCGAAGTTATTTTGGTGTAGTTTCATCAGGATTGCGAGGATGTCTTTCGGGACGCCTAACTCCTCCATTACCTTCCACAATTTTGATCTTGGCACCAAATCGAAGGCGGCACGTAGATCCACAAAAACCGTGTACAAAGTGCCGCCCTCGATCAGTGCGGTCCTCCATTAAATAAGGTTTAATCAGAATATTTGGTCAATTGTGGACACCCCCCTCCTATATCCCGCCTGGTATGGGCTCAGAGTATCCGTCTCCTCCAGCCAGTTCTGCAACCGGTCCAGTATTAGCCTACCGAAGAGTTTCTGTGATACGTCGATAAGGCTTATTGGATGATAGTTGGCTGGAAGCAGAGGAGATCCCTTTTTAAATATTGGAACCACCTCTGCACCCAGCCAAGTATCCGGAACCTCCATTCCCTTAAGGAGCGTGTTGAATATCAACAGGAGATAGGGGGCCTATACCCCTGGCTCCTGTTTGAATAGGTCGCCTGGCACCCCATCCAGCCCCGGGGCTTTGCCTGTTGATAACCCTGCAATAGCTGCCCGAACTTCTTTTTCAGTGAAAGGTTCACCCTCCGGGTCACTCGCTAAAGTGCAGGGGGGGGAATTTAGGGCCTCATCCTCTAATGCATATAAGGACTGGAAATGGTTTTGCCATATGCTCGGGGCAATATTGGGTTCAATTGCCGAAGGAAGATCTTCTGATCCGTTATTAACTACCCGCCAGAATTTACGAGAGTCTCTGGTAGCTAGAGCTCCAGAGAGTTCCTCCCAATGTTGTTGGTCCCATTCGGCCTTGGTGTTTGCCAGCAGTTTCTTATATGCCCGTCTTCTGGCTTGTATCTCCTCCCGGCTTCTACACGCCTTAATTGCGAGTAGAAGTTCTCGTTTGGAGTTCCGGCATGTGGCATTATACCAGGTCTTCTTGTGTGTCCCGCTAGTTCTACCTGCACCCTTTACGAAAAGATCTAACTCCATGGTGTTTATTAGATCTTCGTGCGTTCGCCATAACTGCTTTTTTTTTTTTTTAGTTGCTAAGTTCCTCCCTGAGAGCAAATGCCTTTTCCAGCACTGGGATAATTCTGGCATAGAGCCTGGGTAACTTAACGCCACTTGTGACCAATTTTCCCCATCTTACTCTCCTTCTGTTGTTCTCCAGGAGTAGCCCTATCTTTGCCCTTTGTTCGTCCTGTCCCATGTCCTCATTACCTGGCATGGCATATTCAAGTTCCAAGGCGTTATGGTCACTTTCCAGTCTTTCAGTTACCCTGAAATCGATAATTCGTGACCAGGATGATAATTGGACTAGGACGTAGTCCAATCTGGATTCACTTCCTGACTTATTGAAGGTACATTTGCTTGACATATCTGATTTAGTACGCCCATTGCAGGCCCTAAGGCCATGATTGAGAGTAAGGGCGGTTATCTGCAGAGCGAGGGAGGTCCAAGCTCTTGGTGGGGGTGCCACCGTGGCAGGTACCAGCCATCTTGAGTCCTCCTCTAGGGAGGGTCCATCAAGAAGGCCAGTCAATGGCTCGTAATGCGAGTTCAGATCCCCTCCAACCACGTAATGGAGCTCCCTTGGAATTTCGCTCAAGAAAGCGGAGAGTTCCTCGATAGTATTCGATTCTCGTGCTATGGCTACTGGTCTCGAATAGACGTTTATTATCGCCAGTTTGGAGGAATTTGGCCATTCTAACAGGGCCGCTAATATGTCATCAGAATCCACATTTAGGCATCTGGCCTGACAACCCAATTGGGAAGCTACCCAAATTGCCAGCCCTCCCGACGGTGACACCGACCCCCCCCATTTAGCGGGTTTTGAAAATACTGCAAACCCCTGGCACGTGTATTCCTCTCTTGCCCAAGTTTCCTGAAACAGGCAGATGCTTTTTGAGTTGATAAAGGAAGCCCATTCCTGACAATCCATTTTGTTACCCAACCCAGCTACATTCCATGAAATCAGGTTCAGTGTTGGAGGCCTTGTGGATGGTGGCTGGATGTCAGAATGGTTATTCTCGTTTGTGCCCGAGTTTGCCATTAAATGTTGTAGCAATTCCCCCTGACCAACCCGTAAATTCCTGCCATTACCAGATGTATCTGCTATAGAGTGGGCGGGATCTCAATAGTGTGAAAGCTCATTGGGAGCGGCTATCTGTTCACATGGAACCGGGGTTTGTTCAGGGGGGAAGCTTCTGTCCTCACTGCCATCTATGAAATAGAAATGGTGCTGGTCCCTGCCTTTGGGCTTGAGCTGTCAATCAACCATTTCAAGGCTACTGTACCTGTTGAAGGTGGGAAGGTAGACTGGCTGGTGGATTCTATAGGGCCTAGGAACTCCTCTCATTCTTCCCCCCCATCCGCCCCCCCTCTTAGTGCTGATCTCCCAGCCCTCCTCATCGCCATATGAGGGTAGATGCTCGGGCGCCATTCTCCTATGATAGTAGGGGGTCCCTCCTCCCTCCACAGTTACTCTCCCATTCTCCCGCCGTTTCTTGATGATACCCCCATCTCCGGTCTTCTGATGTATACATACTCGATGGGTAAAAGAATGAGAGAGGGAGAGACTGGATGTGGCCCTTGATCGTCAGGGGCCCAGCTGCAGATGTAGGAGGCTGTCCTGGGTTCTCTAAAGCTAACCAGGACGCAGTCGCCACTGATTGTTTTTCTCATGTTTCCCACCCAGGTAGCCCGTCTTGCCATAAGAATATCACTAGTTGTACCTTGTGGGAGAGGTCTGTATATAGACAGCCAGTTGATAACTTTGTTCTTAAGGGAGGCAGTCGTCTCTATGGCGGTAGGTTTTAGCTCGGGTATCCCCGCTAAAATTACTGTATAGGGGGACGCCTCAGGTGGTAAGTTCACAGGTTTGGCTTTGCGGGCATTATTTTGCGTATTATCTGGGGGTTGCGGCTCTCTCTGTGGCTTGTTAGAGGGAATGGCATTATCTTTAGGGTGTGTAATTGTATTTGGGGATGAAAGTGATGGTACCTGGGTTTGTCTAGGTGGGTTGATCGTGTTAGCGTTAGCCAAAGGTTGAGGGATCTTATTTTGATTGGGTTTGTATTGCGTATGTTGAGAGGTAGCTGGGCCATTTTTCTTCGTAATGGTTGTTGGCTCAACGCCCTTTTTAGGCTTTGGATCTAACCCCCCTTTGGCTCCCTTGCTTTCTGATTTCAAGCTAGCTGCCAGCTGGACTGTAGATTTTTTAATGTTAACCAGCCTAGCTTCAATCTTTATCAGGCGGGCTTTTAGGGCGCTTAAAAGAGACCTAAGGAGTGCACCTAAGTCTGCGAGTGTGATATTCTCGCTGGAGGATTCCATTGAGGTATTGTTGGAGTGGGATGATATATCCATAGATGCAATGACAATAGGTGGGGCCACTGCTCTGTCCTCGGATGAATGGCCCGAGCTGGTATCGCCAGGACTAGCAGCGTCCGTTACGGAATTGGACTTAGGAGTTTTTGCCTTGCTCCCTCCCTTAGTTTGCCCCCCTTTCTTCCTTTTTTGGATAGCTCCTTCCCTAGCTCCCCTTAAAAGATCGGAAACTTTCTCGCTAATGGTGGCTATGGCCGAGTCATGGCCAGAGGTTGGAAGTGGGGTTTGTGGTATTTGGCCCGTCGGTAGGGTCATTAAGCTCATGTCCTCAAGATCACTTAAGACCTCCTTTGTGAGGTCTAGGTTAATAAGTGACTGGTTGGCACCCAATGCCCCGTTGGTAGAGTTGTTGGCCTCTAGCCTTCCACCAGGAGTCTTGGCTAGAGCCAGTGGGCCCATTGATGATCTCCTTACCCAATCGATTTCCTGGGAAATACGTCTCTCAAGCACAGCAATGTCCTCTATCAGAAGTGATCCTGCTTTCACAAAATAGTTATCAATGGTACCTTTAGCAGCTCCTGCCGCCGCCAGCAAAGATTTGCTCCTTGTTTCCCTGGTACACATTCCGACGTCCATATGATCCGGTCTTTATGGGGGATGGGATGGTAAAAAGGTCCGACCAAGGGGAGTGGCCCGGTCCCGGTCTCTCCCGTCCGCGAACGGCCTCAAACGGCCCGCCCTTTGCCCGGGCTTCGCTCCGCGCGCGTCCCGCGTACGCGGGTGTAGGTCTGATTATGTACGTGTGCGCTGGGGGCGTGGCTTGCAGGGAGAGCGGGCCAGGTGTCGACTATTGGCCACGCAGGGACTCCTGGTAGATGGAGTCCCTGCCGTCATGCTCGCAGCCCTGTTGCGCTGCCACAGACCCCGCTGAATACCCTTGTGAAGCGGGCGAACAGTCTAAGGAGGCAAAACGGAGCCACTTGGTCCCAGCACAAAATTCCAGGGTCCGGTTAGTCCAGGGTGCAAATGGATATGCGGAGAGTTCCACCAGGACAGGAAGGGAGGGCTGACTTTCAGGCAGCCGGTGCGCTGGGGGCGTGGCTTGCAGGGAGAGCAACAGTAGGGAAAGTGTTGGATAGCGTAGGGGTAACAATTACTATTCCCACTCCAGAGAGTGCAACAGTAGGGAAAGTGTTGGATAGCGTAGGGGTAACAATTACTATTCCAACTCCAGAGAGTGCAACAGTAGGGAAAGTGTTGGATAGCGTAGGGGTAAAAATACCAAACTTATAAATAAATGTATTTTTTTTAAATAATAAAAATATTGACTATTAAATAAATATAAACCATTTACAAATACCAATACATAATTATTAAAAACATGATTAGGAAAATAGTTTTTAACCAAAAAAATAAAACAAATACCATATAATAATATTTAATTACCAATTAATAATTAATTAACAATGATATAATTAACTAAACAATTATTTAAAGAACATTATTACTTAATTACATTTAAATTACTTCCCACCCTATTCCCCTATAAACCCACAACCCGCTACAGAACATAATTATCAATTAATCAATTAATTAAAAATAATTACCAATTAATTAAAAATATTATCAATTAATTATATCTAATTTATAATTCTTACTAATTAATAATCAATTTAACATAATTAAATTACTTCCCACCCTATTCCTCTATAAACCCACAACCCGCTACAGAACACATTTATCAATCAATCAATTAATTAAAATGAATTACCAATTAATTAGAATTAATGTATAATTCCTACTAATTAATAATTAATTTAAGATAATTAAATTACTTCCCACCCTATTCCCCTATAAATCCACAACCCGCTGCAGTACTAAAATACAAAATGTAATTAAATTACATAAAAATAAATTAAAAACATAATAAATACATATTAATATACACAAAAATAATTTAAAAATCGATATTAGTAACATCGAAATTATTAACATCGATATTACTGACATCGATATTTCAAACTTCGATATTATTAATATCGATATTAAATCTTTCGATATTACTTACCTTCTATATTATGTCCCTTCGATATTTAAACTTCGATATAATTGTATATCGATATTTAAATATCAATATTTTGTCTGCATACCTATAGGAATATGTCTACTTTCGAACTTCAGTTTTTTTTAGAGTAGTATTGAGTTCCAGGGTTAAGCCAGGATTGCATTTGATATTATATTATGTCTGCAAATTGGGACCAGTAACCTATATATCATTTTAAAAGTATGCAGATAATTTGAGCAATGCAGCTGGCTGAGCTAGTCATTGCAATGTAGAAAGTTTAAGGTTTGTAGAGTATTTTAATACTTTGCAAACTTGGAAGGACAACACATGCAGTAAAGATAGTACAATATTTATTGATGCAGTTGCTCCAGATTAAAGCACTAAGCATACATGTCTTTTAAAGATCTGACTGTCTTTACTCTTCATTGATAGACAGGTTGCATGAAATTCCTTACGGTCCATTTACAAACTCCTTTAAGCAGTTATTATTGATAAATGTGTCACTTTGCATAATGACCTTTACCCATGCACCTCGTGGTTTGTAAATTACACCACAGTGGAAAGCTGTGTAGGGAGGCTCACTCCAATTCTCTTCTCAGCATTTTTCAGATGTTTCCAGCTGACAGGAAGAGAGTGGAATCTGCACTGTCCAGCTGTCATCTTCCTAAGGGCAAGGTGAGTATCTCTGCTCAGATGCACATGAGTAGTCATATTGATCAGGAAGGATCTCCTTTTAATAATCAGCAGAAGGAGTCTCTATATTTGACTCCTCTTTGATTCACACCATGCTAGCAACAGGTACAAGTTAGCCACAACATGAGTGGGACATTCCTGAGGCCCTCACCACCACTACCAAAACTCTTCCAGCACCAGCTCACACTCTACCACAAACACAAGGAAAGGAGGAGCCTCTTACTGGTTTTCCACAGAGATAAGAGATGCTGTTCAGAGGCCACAATATGAAAACATTTCCAGACCATCCTCAAGCTAAATGATAAATTACTGAATCATTAATATATGGAAATTATGCTGCAGGATTTCGTTCAACACAGCCATCGCATTCATATCCCACTTGACTAATGTAACGCTCTTCTGGGTCTCCAAGTATTTGTATATCTGTCTAGTTTACGTTCAACACTTCGATACAAGAACTCTCCTTATTCTCACACCTCTTGCATTGTACTGCCACCATGCCAGCTAGTTGTCAGCCAGAAAAGGGGCTGTATGCAAGCTACTGATTATAGTCTTCAAAGCTGTAAATGACTGATGAAACAAGCATGTGAGCTATGCAATGCTTCCTGCTGAAGTGCCTTCACTAGATACAGTGGTGCTTCTGGGTCTTCAACGGCAATTTCCTTCAACTAGGGGATTTTTCCCTGCTTGCCAAACATTAAAATATTATATCAAACAGGAAAAATTATTTTCCCAGCTAAACTAGTTACAATCCCTCTCGTAGTCAGTCTGTCATATCATCGGTGGCACCAATGGCAGGGCGAGGATGAGTAGGACAGAGGAAGATCCTAGCACAGGTCATACTCTTATACAATACAGTATTATCAGCAGTTTATCAACAATGAGGACAGCATACATAGTCAATAGTAATCTAATTTAAAGAGTGAATAATACTGTACTTTATCAGATCACTAATAGTAAACAAAAAATGTGGTTTTGCTTCTCAACTTTGTTAGCATGATTCTGTGTTGCAAATCCAGTGTTTGGTGTTGCATTTTCAGAATGAAGCCATCAATCCTGAGGATTTCCCAGAATCTGTGTATAAAAGCTTCCTAATGTACCTGTGTCCGCGGCCTGAAATTGATGAGATTTTCACATCACAGTAAGTGTTCCTGCACATTCAGACCTGCAAGTTCTTCCTGTGTGATGGGAACTCATAGAGACCAGGTTTTCAATAACAGTGCAATAATGAGGTGGAGCAAAAGGTGGAATCACTAGGTGTCATACATAAAGACAGAATCACTACCACTGGAAGGTAATACATCGTTTGTGAATTGTGTACACGTCTGCAACTCCTACATGCACTCTTGTTTCACTCCATGACTGATGATAAATATGTGTCTAGGATTCTGCGAAATGAGCACATATGGTCCAGATGTACCTTATATAAATAATCTTGATTAAAATAAAATAAATTTAAATTAAGATTAATATGCAGAGACTCTAGATAGAATAGATGATAGGGTAGCACATAAAGTGTGCTTACAGAAAAAATTGTTACCCAAAGGTACAGTGAAGGCGAACTTAAGTCTTCCAAAATACCTTAACTACTAGCATCCACATAACTCATACATTTCCTGCAAACTGTAAAAGATCTAAGCCATTATATACTAGCAACTTTCTTTTTAACCAGCTGTAATCTACTTTTTTCTTCCTCTCCCTAAACCAAATTTGGGGCTAATTACAATTTCGACGATCCCGGGGACCACCAAACTGGTTGTGGAGGTGCGGTGGCGGTAGGGGACCATCGCACCAGGGGTCCAACCGCCATATTACAATACGGTGGTCGGAACTCCAGAGAACAACTGCAACCACCAGAGATCCGTAATCCCTGACGGTGGTGTGGTGATCTTGGCAAGCAATATGCTTGATGGTGCCACAGCAGCACCACCAAGCATATCACGAGTTTCGCCGCCACCAGCCTTTTAATGGCAGTGAGCTCCTTAGATATTTTGGAATGAATTCTGTTAATCAACAGAATCACTGCAAATGTTCTCTATCTGTTGGATATGGAGCAATAAATGTGGCTTCCATGTGATGTTTTGGGGGGTTAAATACACTGCGAAGATTAGGTGGATTCTTGATGCAAAAGTTTGCGTTGAACACATATTTATTTTATTTAAATTTTAACACATTCCTATTAAAAAATAGCTAGAAATTTTCAAAAATAATGTCTAGCACTGACTCGCACCGTGTGCCCAGACTGTGCAGCAAATTGCTAAAGGCCCTTTGCTGTGTGTGTTGGCAGGATATGGTTAGGTTTAATGTCACGCCCAAAGTTCTCTATGCTGTGTAGAAGCTTTTGTGACAAAAATGTTTAAATGCATTCAGTATAATGTTATTAAATGTGATATCTCAGTTGTGTTTTAACTGCATGTAAACAAATATAGTATGATAGTTCTACACAGACACACATTTACAAGTGTCTAAATTGGAGGCCTATTTTGAGATGGACATCCAGGCCAAAAATCCTTCTTGGTTGTGTGTGTTTGTGGTTGTGTGTGTATGTTCATGTGTATGTTTTTTGTTTGTTCACTTGCGTTATGTATGTGTGTGTAAGAGTACATCTCAATATGTGTCACTGTTTGTTGCAGGTTTTATTTGCGTGTCCTTGTGATTCTGTTTTTGTGTTTGACTAAATGTGTGTAGAGGCAAGAGTGGATAAATAGTTCCAAAAATAGTAGATCCCAAACATTTACATATTACAAGAAGATAGAAACAATTATTTTAGCAAGCAACTACATTTCATTGATTGTCATGTGATCATACCCCTTGCTTGTTTTCTTCTTTTAATAGCCAAACAAAAGCAAAACCCTACATGGCCAAGGATCACTTAACAAAGTTTATTAATAAGAAGCAACGGGATTCACGTCTTAATGAAGTCCTCTTTCCTCCTGCAAAGACTGAGCAGGTCCAAGGGCTGATAGAGAAGTATGAACCCAGTGTGATTAACATTCAAAGAGGTGAGTACCCTTTAACAATTGGTTCTAAGTGTACCCCCTGCATCCATGGATGGACTTCTTCCAATCACAGCTGTATTCTTGCTACCCAGTCTCCATTGCCCTGTTTGAATGGAATGGGGGTGACGGTGAAAGGGGAGGGTGAATGTTTAATTGTTTGAATATTTTTATCAAATGGGCAGGGGTAATTTAGGACATGGCAGACTTGTAAGAATGTTTGGTATTTAGGTTACCAGACATTTGTTGGGTGTGGGCTACAGACACCTTTAGCTGACTGTTGGCAAGGCCTGTTATCTGCTATACAGAACATATACATTTGAACAAGAGGCTTTAGTTCAGGCCCTTGCTCATGGTTGGATAGCTTTGCAGGTATCTGATTTTTATTCAATGACTTTCATCCTGATTCTCATGTTTATCTCACCCAGGAGCATTCAGACTCACAGTTTTATGATTGGAAAAGTTATTGGAACACTTGTTTTAGTGTGCATTTATCACTTCATTTTAGTGCATGCATTCCTTGTTCTGTGCCCTGTACCAGACTCTATTTTTAGTTCCATCCCACTTCTGAGTACTCTGCCCCCGAATATCAGACTTTACTATACATGCCTTTACAGTGAATGCCTTTACAACACTGTTTTTACTATGCATGCATGCATGCCTTTACCCGCTAAGTCTTTAAAATACAATTGCTTTTTACTCCGCACTCCTATTTTTAAATGTTGTGAGACAAATTATGTTTTTTTTAAAATTGCAAATAAATAAAAAATATTTCCCAAAATAATACCCCATATGCTGCAAAGCCCATGCTGTGCTGGAAATAAGGTGCATGCCTACAGGGGGGCACACCATGTGCTCCCCTGCATGCATCCCCTGGCCCTGAGACAACATCCATGAAAACTGTGGCAGTGAGGAAACTCGTAATATATGCTTGGTGCTGCTGCAGCCACACCGCCAAGCATATTGCGGGCCACAGACTGCTATGCCACCGTTAGGGATCTGGGATCCCTGGCGGTTGCAGCTGTCCTTTGGCAGTCCGACAGCCAAATTCCTAATAGGGCGGTCAGGTCGCCGGTGCGGCAGTGCCCGCACCACCACCACGGCTACGAGGGTCCATGGGACCACCATAGTCCCAATAAGCCTCTTAGTTTTAATGTTACAAGAGACAGCATCTGCAAAGTGATGCAAAGCCACACTCTTCCTTTATTTGTGCTTGCATGCATGATAGTTTTCTTTCTTTTGTCACCTAACGAATGCTCTGTTTTTTACTCCCTTCCCCACTCACAACTTATTAATGCCCTGCTCCTCATCTCACTCCCACCGTTATTTGATTTTTCTGCCTACTTCAAGGCGCTATTACTGAGCAGCATGCTTTTTTTTGCACTGATGTACACCTATTTTCCTTTTTTTAAATAAAAATTTGCCTGGCTTATGTGATTGTTTGCTATGTTAGACTTGTACATTTAAAAGGCTACATAACGAAGCGCACATGCGTAATGCACATGCATCATGCAGGTGGACATGAATAATTATCCATACACACACATCAGAAGCCATATTTGAATAGGTTTCCTTTAATAGATTATCCATTGCAAAATTGTCAGCTATGCGTAAGCGTGTGTCATGAAGCATGCATTAGCTTGCAGGTATTTAAAAAGCATTGTTAAAGCCAGTAGCCCCGTCTTCAGTAGCTGAGACCTATTTGCCTTGCCAACAGTTGCACTTCTGTGCAAGAAAAAAACAAAGTCAACTAAAGTCCATTCATCAGCACAGAATATACCAGCAGTAACTTCCTATCAATGGCAATGGTCATTTGTCGTCCTTACTGCCGAATACCTAAATGAAGCGGTCACAACTTACAGAAAAGGTAGTACTAACGTTGGCCATTATAATTGTACTTGCCATAATTTGGTGGGAATGTACGATATTTCACTATAAATGAGAAGAAGTCTCAGGGTAAAATACCATGAAAAAATAGAAGAAATCATTACAGAAAGTCCTATTTCCACTTGTTATTCCTCAAAAACATCAAATACATTTCAATTTCATTCCCCCTTCTGAATCCCCAAGATCCTACAGTATTGGTCATTTTAGAAATCGAGAGCAAATGTATTGGAATATCTTAAAATGTTATGCTATTTAGTCCAGAACAATGCAACCAAAATTACATATTTTAGTTGGCCAGAGTTCCAAACATGTAACCAAATGTATTTTCTGTTTCTTGCATTAACATGTCAGTATTAGGAAAAGTAACCTGTTATGTTACACGATGTCGATATGTATAGTGCACTAATCTACCATGAAGTTATCCAGGCACTTGAGCAGATGTGTAGGTGTGTGTTATTCAAAGGGCCAGATCTTCAGCTTCTTTGTGCAACTCGAGAAGTGAGGAGAAGGCCATCCCATGTTTTGAGTGTGATGTAAGAGAACAAATGACCTCTTGCTCTGCTTGTGTGAATGCCGGGGATCTGTGCCAGTGAGAGTGAGGCTGAGCGTAGGTGTCAGTCAGGCTGGTCAAGGTTCATGTGGCTGTTCCAGTATAGTGGCCCAGTGATGTGCAAGGCTTTGAAGTGTGTGTGAGAAGTTTGAATTGGCTTTGTTTGTGAATGGGGAGCCAGTAGAACTCTCTGAGGTTGCATGAGATGTAGGTGCAGTGTGCGACGTTGAGTATAAGTCTTGCTACAGCATTCTGGATGGTCTGAAATCTGTGTAGGAGCTGCTTGGAGATTCCAGCATATAGTGCATTGCCATAGTCAAGTCGGCTTGCAATGCGTACTTGCATGAAGGTGCGTCTGGTGGTCTGTGGCAGTCACTTGAAGATCTTTCATCGCATACATAGGATATGGAAACAGTTAGCGCTCACTTTGTTGACTTTTGCCATTATGTTGAACTTGTTGCCCTGTATGATCCCCAGATTTCTGGCCTGATCAGTGGGTGTTGGTCCTAGCTCTGTCAGCCACCAGGTGGTGTCCCATGGGGAGGTCCTATATTCAAAGACCAGTACTTCTGTCTCATCAGAGTTGAGATCCCAGCAGTTGGTTCTCATCCATTCTGCTACCATGGTCCAGCAATTGATGAAGGTGGTTCTGGTGGTGGTTGTCTTGTCTGTCAGCGAGAGGATGAGTTGGGTGTCATTGGTGTAGGAGATGAGGTTCATGCCTTGGGATCTGATGATGTTGTTGAGTGGAGACATGTAGACATTGAACAGGGTAGGGCTGAGAGATGAAGTTAAAAAATATTTTTGCTCTCTAACATTAACCCTGCAAAAAAAACAATTCTGCTTCATAAAAAGTGGGTTTTGTAATCACATATAATGAATTTTCACTTGGTATAAGATTGTTATGGGTTGGTCTAATGTAAAAGAAGCCCAAATGTAATGTTACTGTAAGTTTCAAATTCTATCTTTTTTGGGATAGGTTTTTTGCGATTGGAGGTTAACAGCTCATGGTTACTCACTTACCACAAGTTATAAAGATACCATTGGCATGAACTGTGTAGAGTGCATTTTACTGATGGTAATATTTTTTCACAGTGTAATGAGCAATATTTGCCTCCCAACGGTACGTCCAATTAGTTACTTGTTCTTATTCAGCTTAAATTTAGAAACAATGTATATAGGCAATTATAATAGCAGAGACGTTTATGTGCAGGTCAGTTATCCCCAGAAGGGATGGTCTGGTTCCTGTGTGGTGCTGAGAACAATGTGGTGTCCCTGGACCAGCTGACGCTAAACCAAGACATGACTCAGCCACTCTCCCATTATTTCGTCAATTCATCTCACAATACGTACCTCACAGGTAAGAACTCAATTTGAAACCGTCACATTTTTTTCTGTCCTCCTAAATATTTTTAGGCGTTACTAGGTAATTTAATGAGGCCACCACAATGTCCTTGCTCTGAGGAAATTGCATGTGGATTTACTATGAAATGTAATGCTGAACAATTGGTTGAATAATGTTGGATGCATTAAAGCCTCATAAATTCATTTCAATTAATGCAGATTTTGACATTTCACTACTCAGCAATGACAGACAGGTACAAAAACTATTTTTATGATCTCAAAGATATTCCAAAGCCTTCATATTAGAACCAAAGGCCTGCATGTAAATAAACAATGGTGGCTTGACAAGAGCCCATCGGCGACCATTGTTAATGATGAGATGTTTTCTTTTCTGGCTGCCATTTCTGTCAAATCCTGTCTATTGTTGTGCCAGCTCAATTGGCACGCTTTATGAGACAGTATACGTTATATGACAGTGTAAACATGAATAGGGCCAGATAAGGAGGAAAATTGTTCTTGACAAAACCTTGCACTGAGTGAGCCAAAGAAGAGAGTGAGTTCAGCCTATGGGGATCTGGTAACATACCTTCTGACTAATAGGACATTTTTGGGAACGTATCACCTATGGGTGCCTTTTACTGCATAGTTTTTCCTCCACCAAGTCTTAAAAGCAAATGTTTTTACAGGGAAATTCTGCAGGGGAACTAATGAATTAAGGCAGTTATGTAGAGCTTGTCAAAATACAAAGAAGCAGTATTGAGAATGTGCCTAGAAGGGCAAAGTGTACCTAACAACAGAAACTGGATACAAAGCATGCATCCATTAGTGTCACATGAGAAGTAACTCCCACCTGTTACATGGAAAAAAATGTCTATAAAAAAATTATATGGCAGGAAAAATAAATAGTGTGCCAGGACACAATGTCCATTACTTTTACTGTGCCATTCAGTTACCCCTCAAACAACCATGAAAGAAAGTCAGATAGTATGAGAATTGTTGCTTTTTATTAGTTATATTGCTGCCAAATCAGATGCAGTGGAGCTTCCAGTGTATTCCTGACTATTGTTCAAGTATTTTAGGATGTAGCCATTGTTAATGAGTACTGCTCAACAATTCTAAAAGGTCACAAATAAAATGTTACTAAATATTGCAAAATGCCAGATGTGCTGCTCAGATTTGCACAAATACTGCTCTGCCAGCATGTGAGAGGGAATTGCAAGTTCTGAAGTAGGTCAGCCCTACTTCTTCTACAGAGAACTGCTGCCAGGCCCGGACTGCCCATTTTTGTTTCTACCAGGCATTTCCCTGGTGGAGCCTTTTGAGTCTGGTTTTAGGTCAGGAGCCTCCTGCAGGAGCCTTTGTCACTTACTCCAGCTTCCCCAGATGATTACAGCAGGTGGGGTGGAGTGGGGAGAGAGAAGAGAGAGATGATAGAGTGAGGAGGAAGGGAGAACATTTTTGTTAGGGCTGCTTTCAGGTGCCAGTTCAGCCTTGGCAATCTTGACTATACCTAGGGCTCTTCACTGTACAAGGCTCTTCACTGTAGAAGATGGGTGATCAAGGTATCAGAGATGATGCTCAAAGTGCTAGGACTGATGCAGGTTACCTGTAACCTTCAGATTACTGAGCTATCTGGCTTACACCCTCAGACAGTAGAGTCACTCTGTAGGTTACAGATAATGTGATGATACCAGTGCACACAGAATGAAAAACACATATTGCTATGCCTCCTTATACATTATCGTACTAGTTTACCCATTGTACTGTCACATAATGCAGACAGTGTCAGTCCGGTTTTTATTACACTTCAATGCCTCGCCTGGTTTGCTACCACTCCCCCAGAGTACATAAAAGACCACTGCCCTGACTTGTCAGGGGTTAGGTTCTATCTTTATCATGCATGGTGGTCCAAACGATGATACTTTCTAAAAACCTGGAGATCTCAATGACTTCCACAGTTGCTTTACCTGATATTTGAAACACAAGTCATTGTTTGACTGACACACTCTGTCCCGGATGTGAGTGTCTACCACATCAAATGCACTCCAGTCAATTGAGTGCTATAAAATGCCCAAACAGCTTGGTAAAACAACAAAGATTAACTGGAATTATTTTTCAAACACACTACATTAGCTTAGTTCAAGAAGGTCTCTCTGGATGACCTATGGTGACGTATTTGTTCAAATATTTGAAGCTTTTAAGCGCAAAAGATAATTTTTTTTTACATTGGTCATAATTAGTAACCTTTGTGTCTTTCCTATCTCACCTCCTACCACACCAATCTAGCTGGCCAGTTTTCTGGAATTTCCTCTCCTGAAATGTACCGACAGACACTCCTTTCTGGATGCCGCTGCGTGGAACTGGACTGCTGGAAGGGAAAACCACCTGAAGAAGAACCCATTATAACCCACGGCTACACCATGACCACTGAAATTCTATTCAAGGTGAGAGGACTGTGTGATTTACTTCAAGATTGCTTCAATAAACAACACTATTTGGCTCTGCAGCCTCTCACACTCTATACTCTCCCCCTTCAGGCCATCCTCCAAGCTGCTGCCTGCCTAAACCTAAACCTAGGACAAGGCAAGAGCAACCTTATTAACCACGCCCCTAGAGTACCTGTCCTGGCTCACCTTTTCAGAGTGCATCAATCAGTTGGAAAAAATAGCCACTGTTCAAAGCTGCAAAAACCAGGGCCCTGACTTAGTAAGGGCTTGTGTTGCCCTTGCATCACACAGCACGACGCAAGGGAGCATAGACCCTTAAGTCAGATTTACTAAGCCATGCAAAGCCACCTTGCAGTGGAAGTCGCTGCCTTGCATTAATCTGCTTTTCGACGGTTGTCCATGGCTGAACCATGGGCAATCCAACACATCCACCCATGTATTGTAGTGTAGTCCCAGGTTTACTTAGAATAGTAAATCTAGGAATGCATCAAAATGTTAGCCATCCCAACATAGGCGTAATGAGGAGAAATATGTTTATTTCTGCTTGCTATCTCCTCTGTGTGGAAAATTCTGCAGCACTCATAAAATGATGACAATGCCTCTGAGGGTTGTTTTTGTGCAGGAAGATGTCCCTTTATGCACAAAAACAATCCCTCCAGCAATACATGGAACACTTGCACATGGCACAAAGATGACTGCATTGACGCATGGCAGCACTCAGTGCACCAGCGCACAGTGAGAGTAGGAAAGTGTGGCACATTCCTGCTCTCTCCATTTGACGCAGCACAGCAAGTTGTTTTGCTGCGTTACACCAAATGGTAATAACTCTGGGCCCTGATGTCCTTCTTTGAGTACAAAGTAATCAAGACCTTGGTGGAGATAGCAGAACATTCAGAGGTGCATTTTGGTACCCCCACCTGCCCTAAAATCTACTTTCTTCTCTATTTGTAGTGTTAAGCCCTGATCAAATGTACAAAATGGATGTTAAGCTGAAAACATTGAATTTCCTGGTTAAATCAGTTACAGCTAATATGATAAAAGATACAAAGAACAATAGCTTGGAATGTCACCCAAGTAATTACCAGTCACAGTGATTAACTCAAGGGATCCGCCAAACTATTTTTTTATTTTTGCTCAACAAGATGCCCTAAGCTCAGCCCAGATACATACACTAAGCAATTGCACCTCACTCGTGAAACTCAACAAGACAAAACCATTCTGTGCTTGCTTGTAATCCTGTCTAGAGGAGATCTTTCCTTGCAATTCAAGCTGGATGATTTCTACAGGACTTAGACTGATTTTGATCCAGCTGACCTCTACCAAAAGTATCATAGTGGGAATAAAAATAATGGTCTGGAACGTCATTACTAGTAGTATCATTTCACTTATTATTTTTATTTCGTATTTGGTTTTTAACAGTTATAATGCCGGCATCAGTTTCTCCAACTAGATAAAAAACATTACAATATCTAGGACTTGGTGAATTAAACTATTAAATAATAAAGGCCAATCAGGTTTTATGAAATAGTCACAGTATTTCTAAATCATTGGTAATTTAAAATGGATTTCCATTGGGTGTTATTTTTATGTTTGCTAGTCATTCCAAAAACCTGAAAGGATATTATTATTAAGAGGTTTGACAAGTCTTGCTCAACAAAATAAACTTGTCATAGGAAGAATTTATGCATTAGGTATAGTACTACTACCCCATATTAAAAAAAAATCATGGATTTGCTTATTTAAGAATTCAGTTGCAACTTTAATTGCACTCAGTGGCACTACAATTTGATACATACTTTGTTGTTAATAACATGGATCCTAGACAGAGGCATACTAGTAAAAGATAGAGTTTTAAATAAGCTAAACTTCTAATAAGCTAAACTACTAAAAGATAGAGTTTTAAATAAGCTAAACTTCCAAATAGTTAAGAACGGAGCAAAAAAAGCTAACCCTGCTCAGTGAGCTCTCTAAAGCTAGTTTCAGGCAATATCACAAATAGTGAACCAATGCTTGGGTTGCACCCATTACTGCAACAAAGTAGAGGTCATAAAATTCAGATCTCCCCGTAAGGGTGTCCCGAGGTGGACAAGCCTCCATAATAGGTGTGAAGCTGGGGAAAATGGTTTTTAGGGTAAAGTAATTAAAAGAGGGAACCCAATATATCTGCTGGAGGACACCACAAGAAATCCCTTGAAACTTGCACTGTGGCTAACATAAAAGATTTGCTACTGAGGGTAGGTAAAGCCCTATGACAATGAATATCACAGAGAGTGTATTACATGACAGTCAAATCAGAAATATTAGAACAAATAAAATTCTGAGCGAACTCACCAAGCACTTCTGAAGATATTGCTATGACGAGCCCCGTAGGCACCAGGAAACACTGGGCGACCCAGAATCACCAAGGGGGTAAGAACAGGGCCGGACTGGCTACCAAGCGACTGGGTGTGGTGCCAAGCTGGGGGGGGGATTTAATTGCGGTGGGGGCTGATTTCGGTGATGGGGACCTGCGTGTGCTTCTAAATAAACTAAGCAAAACGAATGGTTTTAAGCACACTCAGGTCCCCATCAACTAAATCAGCCCCCAGTTTGGCAGCACACCAAAAGGCCCAGTAGCCAGTCCGGCCCTGGGTAAGAAGACATGCAGCCTATCTAAGGTAGTGTTACAGATAAGTACTAAGTACACGGAGAACAGGTAAAAAAAAATGGATATAACAATAACAGCAACAATGAATAACCCCGGGCGGAAGCCTCCGCTCCGCCCGTGGACTGTGCAGTAATTTGCCTCCTCCGCTATCCGCGGAGGACGCGGAGAAGGCAAATCTCGGCACACTCGCAGTGGAATCAAGTTGACCAGCCCTCACCTCCACCCCCTTTATTAAAAATTACTTCTACATGGCTTAAAATTAAATCAACAACCTCTTACCTGGCTTGCGGCGTCCCCAGGCTGCCCTCCTCCTCTTTCTCGCCTTCTGGGTAATTCTTTGAGAAAACTGCGCAAGCGTGTGCGCCCGTGCATGCACATTTCTCGCAAGAAATATGAGAAATGTGCATGCGCGGGCACAAGCGGATACCCAGGTGGCAAGGAAGAGGAGGACGCCAGCCTGGGGTTGCTGCATGCCAGGTAAGCGGTTTTGATTTCATTTTAAGTCATGTAGAAGTCATTTTTATTATAGGGGGGGGTGGAGGCGGGTGGAGTAGCGTAGCGGAGGTCCACAGAGTTTGTTCGCAACTCCGTGGACCTCCGCATAACTCCGCTACGCCCACTACGGCCGGGGTTTACAATGAACTGGGGAACTTGAAGCAACTCGAGAAAAAGCAATAAAGGTGCAGGACACAATATGGGGCGAAGTTAGCAAGAGTTGGAGCCATACAACACAGTGAAGCTGCCAGCATCATCTTCCTAGTTTATCCTTTTTATAGTCACTGATGTTCTTACTTCACTTGCCCTGACCGAGAATTGTCTGTTCATGAACTTGTGTGCATTATCTGGTCTTCAACTGTTTCCAGGTTTTTCCCATATTTTATAAAATAAAACTGTATATTTTATCACCAGTGTGCTTTTCCTTGCCTTCCCCTTGGTGATAGAACCTCCTCCCCTGAAATGACTCTGCCTTCTTGCCTTTTCTTTTCTTTGTAAGGATGAGCTACTTGAAATTCCTTCACTAATCTTGGGGAATTAACAAATTATTCTACTCCTTAGACCTTTCGGAAGATCATACCCCTTCCATGCTACAAGATACTGCAGGGTACAGTGTATATTCTTGAGTCAAGGATAGCTACAGCTTCATATTCCGTTGAGCTGTCTAGATAAACTGGTGTTGGTGCTTTGATGGTGGTGCTGTGGTGGTGTTGATGTGGCTGCCTTTATCCTAAATATATATACTTCTGGATCTAGTGTTCATCTGTTAGGCAAAGCTAAACGTAAGGCAGAAGTTCCTATCAACTATGTGATCTTAAAGGGCCCCACAAATCTGGGAGTACATTTGGGTCAGACACTGGGATGGACGAGTGTGATGTAAAGAGCCATCATTTATCCCCCACTTTGTAGCTAGGGGTTTGCCTTCTGTGATGGTTAAGACATTTCTTGTAATCCGTCTTAGTTTTTAACAGTTTGAATTACCCTATTTGTGTGTGTGGTTAAGCTTTTTAAGTAGGGATGTAACAGAGGGCACTGAAGAAATAGAAAATTTGGAAGGTTATAACCTTTAGTGAAACCTGAAATCCAGCAAAAGGATGATCAATTAAGACACTAATAATTGTATGTCAATTTCTCTAGGTACACCTAAGATGGAGAGTCCTTTGGATTCTCCATCACAAAGCATTGCAAACACAGTTCCAGGGTTTGGTTCAGCCTTCTGTCTGCCCATCTGTTTGAGGATGGCAACTGATAAGCTTAGAATTTACTGTGCCCAAAGATTGCAGCAATGTATTCCAGCATTTGGCTATGAATTGTGATTAGGCCTGGGCAGAGCTCACGAATTTCTACTTTGCGGAATTCAGCAAAGTTCCAAAAAACTCTATCAAATTCTGCAAAGCTAACCTAGCAGGCGAAGCTCTATTTTGCAATGCTAACACTCAATCAAATAAATAAATAATCTCAATTAAAGGGAGGCAAACATAGAAATCATGACTTTTCACCACTAGATGACAGAATTGAGCTATTTAATGTTGAAAACTGTAACAAGACATTTAGCAAACAACTGGAAAGTTTAGCATTTGTAATTGTGCTAACAACACCCTTGAATGCAGATCCACTGACGCCCGGTGCTTCTTCTGGCACCCATAAAAACCAGAACGTAGGTGCCATTGTTACCCTCCCCTGTGCCATGGCACTGGAGATGCCCACACAGGTCCAACCCTTACTGGACCCTGCGGGAGACTTGGCCCACACGGGCAGCCACACTACCGCACCTACTGATGCTAGGCACGAGATGCAGAGCTCATGGCTTCACCAACCCTTTGTCAGGGGCACTAAAGCCACTACTGCTCCAGGGACCCTTGCGTACCAGGCACTCTGCGACAACAGCTGCTCGAGGCTTGTGCCATGGCACTGCCACCAGACATGCTCTGAGGCCTCATGCCCGTGTCTATAATGTTTAGTACGCTGTCTATAATGTCAGTAAGGTGGGAGAGCACTTCTCTTGTCCCGCCGAAGCACCTTGGAGAATGAAGTTAAAATATTGAAGAAGGTACCTGTTTCTAACAGCTTGCTCACACTATGACTAGTCCTTCACGACCTGCTGCAGAGTGACAAATCACAGATCGTCATCAGACCTGCAGTGCAGAGCAAAGTTTCAAAGATTGTAATACCTCCAGTCCCAGCTCTATAACCAAAGCAACAAGTCACACCCCAGATCACGAGTCAGGAAGACATCATCTGTCAGACTTTCATGTAAGGAAAGGCGATCATCTTAAAATGGTAGCAGATAATACTATTAGGTAGGGGTGAAAGCAGGCGCGCCAGTAAACTCTGCTCCACTGGAGTATAGACAGAACGTTTTGCCGAACTTCGCACTCCCAAGAGTAGCACATTTAGTGTCGTGCACTTCAAATAAAAGCGCAGACACGAGTGTTATTTATTTAGCCGTCTTTATTCCCTTCAATCGTCTTACAACTGGCGTGCGCACTCGCGCTGCCCCTTTTCCTCCCCATCCGGCCGTGCCTGACCCGGAAGTCCGGGACCTCGTCAGTCACGGCGACACATCTCCCCTCTTTGTAAATTGTCATGTACCTTAGATCATTGTTCTTTAAAGTTCTTCAATGAGTCGAACTGGCCTTCGAGTGGTCCTCTGTGGCCGGCATAGAGGCAGTTGTTCTCCAGGCTCATCCATGTTGATTATGCGAGGGCGTTCTTCGAGGTTATCTGCTCCTGGATCTGAGGTTTCTGTGTCCCTGTCTGCATCATCTTTCCGGCTGTAGATTGCTGGGTTACACTTCTTGAAGTGTGATACGTTTCTCGTGGTCCTCTTTGTTGTGGAGGCTGCTTTGATCATGGTTTCTTTTTTCTTCACCACTTGTAGTGGCTGAGCATGATATCGGCTGTTGGCTTTGGCTCTCTGTTCCTGTTTCACCAGTACCCAATCTCCTTAGATGCTGGATGTCGTTGCATGGCACCGATTATCGGCGTAGTTCTTCATCTTTGCTTTCTTTTTTTTTTTTTTTTTTTTTTTTTTTAAAACCTTTATTGAACAGAGAAAGCTCACAAATACGGGCCTACAACCCACCAGGGCTGGCCACCACATAACAAAAACAGCAGGAGACATATATCAGGTGTCACAATATACTAAGGCAACAAATCAGGGGAAAGAGCAAGCATCTTAGAGCAGTCTCAGGAGCAAACAAATAGAAAGGTAGTTTTCTTTTTTAAAGAACGGGTTTGGGAGGTCAGGAGCCTGGCGGGCCATAACACAAGCCAGAGGGGCGGGGTCGCGGCGGGCAGCAACGCAGCGATCTTAAAGACACAGGAGAAATAAATACGACAGAGGTATACCAGTAAGTACCGGGCAAAACAACGGGTAGAAAGAAAAGCAATTGTGCACACAATCCACTGCCCGCCCACCGCAGCCACCACCCGTCCCACCGATCAGCACAATAAAGGACCCAAATACCAAAACGATACGAAATGCACCCCCGAATAGAAAAAAACCCCACAAAAAAGGGGGGGGAGAGGGAAGGGAAAGGGGGAAAAAGGAAAAGGAAGGGACCCCAACCCAACCACCCGCCCCCAGGTGACAAAGCAGGAAAAACAAAATTCCGGTACAAAATCGACCACAAAATAGGAAGACAAACAGAACAAATCACCATCTTTGTAATACCGGAAAAATACACCAGAAAGACACCCGGGGGACAGACGGCGATACAGAGCCCCGAAAAAGGGGATACACAAGGGCCATAGAACCAAGTAGGGAGAAAAAAAGGAGGAGAGAAAGACCCCTCCAAAAACAACAACAGACCCTCCCACCCACCCCACAAGCCCTCCCTACACCCCTGCAGAGGGCTATGGCCTACCCCCCGGCAGCGTGCCTGTCGCCCTAAATAGAACCCGAAATATAGAAGAAAAGGAACAGGGTAGAAACAAAGACAAAAGGGAAGGGGCAGGGGAAGGGAAGGAACAACGCACACGGGGGAGGGCGAAAAATCAGTATCATCTGCTGCCATCCCGCCACCTGCTACAAGGGAAGGGTATAGCCCATGGGAAGTGAACGATATTAGAAAAAGTTTCAGGAGTCCCATAAAATTACAGGAACATCACAACAGCACTTGTCAATCACATAACAAAGAAACCAGACTACCGCATATAAAAGTCGTTTCAGCCCTGTCCACTTTTGTCCAAGGTTGTGACCATCCGAACAAACAAAGAGCAAACGATGAGGGACACAGGGCTCAGGAGAAAATTTCGCGGCAGTCCAAAGAAGAAACTGGAAAGAAAATATTGAAGATCCAGGAAAGACACAGTACAACAATCGTATTGCAGACAGAGTTCCAAGGACAGTTCGAACGAGGCAGGCCCAGCCGGGCCGGAACATACTTCTCGGTCGGGGAGTCGACGCGAAGAGAGACTGGAAGGATCGTCGACGCCAGGCCAGGATACAAGCGGACCGCAGCCCAGTGGCCGAGGCAACCAGACAGGACAACGGGGGGCGTCGGAGACTCTCCGAGCCAAGGATGCGGTCCCCGCCGAGGGCACAGAGTCCAGGAGCACATCAGTCGCGATCATCGACGAGGAGGCCAAATCCGATGACGGGGGCCCGCATTGTTCAAAATGAAGGTCCGCCTCCACAGTGGAGACAGACGCAGCCACGGTAGTCCGCCAGGAGTTCAGAGCATCCAGGACAACTCGAAGCGCAGGAAACTCTTTACAAGATCCGACATCCGGGCCATGCGGCGGGCCCCCAGTGCTCGCCCGGGCCCGGCAAAGACTCCCAGGGCCGGCCGCCATCTTAAGAGCCCAGCACGTCCCCGGTCGTCGGGAACCCCGGCCGGGGTAACACCAGAGCAAAAGGAGGTCAGCCAGACTGCGGCAGGGCGCCCCAAGGCAGAAAGGAGAGCCACCAGAAGAAGGATGTCCGTCGGTCCCCCCGTACCGCCGGCCCCGTTCTCCGAGCCCGGGCGGAAAAATTCAAAATGGCCGGGCCGGGGAATAGAAGGGGGACCCAACCAGACAATTGAGTAGGCTCTCCCGCGAGGAGCAGCGTTCGTACCTCTGGGCCCAGGCCAGTCGGGTCCGTCAAGGGGCACAGCCGGCCAATTCACACACATCTTTGCTTTCTTGTCTCTGTCCAGGTTCATTAGCGTCTCATGATCTGTGGTTGGGAGTCTGGAGTGAATGATTATGTCTGACTTTGGAATCCTTGTGCGCTGGGTTCTCCCGAGCATCAGGGTAGCAGGGCATCTGTTGGTGGTGCTGTGTGGAGTTGTCCTGTAGGCTCTCAGCACATCATTAAGTGCTGGTTGTATGTCACACTGGGACAGTTCAGCTTGTTGTATTGTTTTCTTCAAGGTGGCCATGAAGCGTTCAACCATCCCATTGGCTTGGGGCCATAAGGGGGTGATTTTCCGGTGTTTAAAGTTCAGATGGTCTGCAAATTCTGTGAACTCATGTCCATTGAACGGTGGTCCATTGTCTGTTTTTACGATCTGTGGAATCCCCCATGCTGCGAATGTTTCGTCAAGGATGGGTATGACTGCAGATGCTCTTGTGGACGATAGTTGTTGTGCAATGGGAAAGCGAGAATATTCGTCCATGATGACGATGACATATTTCCCGGATTTTATTGGGCCGAAGAAATGAACAGCTACTTGTTGCCATACACCGTCCGGGAGATCGAACATCTGCAGCAGGGCATGTGGCTCTTCACGCCCCACTAGTTGGCATTGTGGGCAGTCTTGAAGTGTGGCTTCTACCATCTGATCAAGAGATGGGAACCAGACCCTCTCACGCAGTGCTTTCTTCGTGGCTACCATGCCCCTGTGGCCTTCATGAGCTAGATTGATGTCCCTTGTCGTAGTTGTTGAGGAATGACAATTCTCCTGTCTCTCAGTAACAACCCATCTGCACTGATTGTGAGGTTATCTTTGACATGTCTGAAAGATGAAAGTTCTTGCATATTGATGCCAGTGATGGTTTGGGAGGTCTCCAGATGTCTTCATGAGTCCGCTTGGATGCGCTGCATAACGTCTTGGAGTGTGGCATCTTTGACAGTGGCTTCTGTAATGGCGTCTAGTGGGACGGCCGGTGGGCGTGCTTGATCAATCACGAGGTGGAGGTATTCTTCGGCTAGCGAAGCGCGTGTCTGTGTCAATGTTTGAGGATGGCGTGAGATGTAATCCGCCGGATTTTCAGCCTTTCCCGATTTGCGAATAATTGTGTAGGTGTAGTCCTTCAGGCGGATTCCCCACCTTTCGATCCTCTGAGGCATCTTCGCTCGTGGGTTGCCGAAGATAGTGATTAAGGCCTGATGGTCAGTAATGCTTCCCGTAGACAAATAGGTGGGAGTGCTCACATGCCCATATGACGTCCAAGCTTTCCTTCTCCGGTTGCGAGTATGCTTTTTCCGTGTCGGTGAGGCTGCGGCTGCGGCTGGCATAGGCTATGATGTATCGCTGGTCTCTTTCGTCATCGTATTGGGCGAGAATGGCTCCAAGGCCCACGGGGCTGGCGTCAACGGTGATTTCCGTTTTCTCTTTGGGGTTGAAGTAGGCCAAATGGGCAGCAGAGCTTACAGTATCTTGGATTTTGTTAAACGCATGTTCACATGCCTTGGAGTAGTGACATGGTTGGCCTTGTCTCGTTAGCTCTCTCAGTGGGTAGCTGATGCTGGCATAGTCTTTGATGTATCTAGCACAATAGCTAGCCATGCCCAGGAATGACTGAATGTCACTGACATCGCGAGATTGCGGGTGTCAGCTAGCGCTGAGACTTTTTCGGGATCTGGTCTCATGCCATCTTTAGAGAAGATATGGCCGTAGAACTTGAGGGTCGATTTGTGGAATTCACATTTGTCCCCATTGAGGGTAAGATTGGCATTTAGAAGGGCATGACACATCCGGTCCAAGGCTTTGTCATGTTCTTCACGTGTCGTACCAAATATGAGTATGTCGTCACTGTAATTAAATGAGTTGGGAATGAGGTGGATCACTCGCTGAACGGCTTCTTGAATGATTTCCACTGCTGACAAGATGCCAAAATTAAGGCGTTTATATCGGAAGAGTCCTTGATGGATGGTAAAAGTAGTGATGTATCTCGACTTTTCGTGGAGTTCGAGTTGGTGATACCCTTTGTTGAGATCCAGTTTTAAAAAAATCGTCGCTCCATTCAGGCGGGTAAACATGTCACTAATATGAGGTCCGAGATGTCTTTCTCGTTCTATGGCTGTTTTCGGGGCATGCATGTCAACGCACAGGCGCACTTTGTTTTCATTCCCTCGTTTGGGTATGACTACCACCGGTGACACCCAGGGAGTGGGTCCGGATGATCGTTCTATGAGGTCTGCTCTCAGCAAATCTTGAAGTTCATCATCAACCGCTTTCTGGAGATGAAATGGTACTTTCCTGTGGTGTTGAGCCACTGGCGTGACTTGCTCATTGATGTGCAATTTAACTTTAACGTTGGCTAGTTTTCCTTGGTCTGAGAACAGCTTTGGGAATTTGTTGATCATGTCGGGCGAGTCATCTACTTTGAATAGGATCTCCACCAGCCTCAGTTGTTCTGCTGTGGGTAGGCTGAGTAGGCAGTCAGGGCCTTCTATGACATGAATCTGAGCCTGAATTGATCTGTTCTTGTAGGTTAGCATTGTGGGAAAACGTCCTAGACATGGCAGTGTCTCTTTGGACATCCATGTGTAGATGCGCACTGCAGCTGGTTCTAGCATTGGTTTCGGGCACATCTTTTCGTATTCCGTTGTGCAGATATAGTTCAGTGACGCTCCTGTGTCCAGAACAAACTTTGCGGAATAGTTTCCCATACGAATATCTAGTTGTGGGTATTTCTTCAATCGGTCTGGGTCGGCCACCATCCATACATATTCGTCACGGTCCTGTGATATGGGAGTAAGTGTGGACGATTCTCTTGATGTCGACCAGTGAGATCGATACGATGCCTGGGACTGAGTACTGAACCTGGACGAACTGGTTGACTGGTCTCTTTTTCCATGTACCGCCCTCGCGTGGTGGCGTGTGCCAGCACTTCGTGTGGCCGGCCTAGTTTCTTTACGCCTGGTTTGGCACATAGCTTCAAAATGATTGTCCCTCCCGCATCGGTGACATTGTTGACCCAGGGCTGGGCAAGTGCCAGGGTGTGGATATTCCAGGCCACAGCGGTAGCAGTGCGGCGGTTGTTTCTGAGTTTTACTGCTTCTGGTCCCACCGTGGGAGGAGCTCGTGGGTTTGTCGGGCCTTCTATCTGGTCGGCGTCGCGTTTCTGTCTGAGACTGAACTCGGAGTGCTTGTTCCCGCTTTTCCGTTTTTCCGGCTTCCATTTTCTTTGCGTGTTCTTCAGCTTGATCATTTATGCGTGTGAGTTCTTCAATGTCATTGAGCGAATAGTGTTTTTTGAGTTGTCAATGTCGCAATAACTCGGACTGGCACCCTTCAATGTTGCGTAAATGAAGTGCATCCTCAGTGTTAAAGTTGTCGAACTCGCAGTATCGTGCTAGACGCTTTAACCATGAGAGGAAATTGCCCATGGATTCATCGCGTTCTTGGGACGCAAGATTTAAGGTGTAGCGTTCGTAGTCCAGGTTGCGTTTGTGGAGAAATTTCCTGTTTAGGGAGTCTTTTACATCTGTATACGACGCAGTGTCTGCCGAGGTCAATTCTTTGATTATTTGTCCAATGTCTTTGCCCACTAAGTTCTTTAGCATTATAAGTTGATGATCAGGATCATCTACTCTTGAGCCTTTCACGAAGTCTTCAAAATCCTCTAGCCAGCTTTTCCACTTGGGGCCCATGCTATTTCCTGAAGTCAGTATTAGAGGTTCGGGGGGACGCAGGGACGATACCCCGATTAGTATGGGCCCTTGCGGTGCAGCTGAGGCTGTACCTGGAGTCGCATTCTGCGTGGAATCAGGTCGAGTGGCCATGGTGACGCACTGCTGTCTTCACTGTCCCTCTTGGCGCTTCTTACAGCTTCGCAGCGCTTAAAAATCTATTTATTATGCGGGCTCTGGGTGCTTCCTTTAACCTGACCTCAAAATGGCTGCCGGGCTGGAGCCAATGTCTTTCTATG
Organism: Lissotriton helveticus; assembly: GCF_964261635.1. NCBI lineage: Eukaryota > Metazoa > Chordata > Amphibia > Caudata > Salamandridae > Lissotriton > Lissotriton helveticus. The sequence continues at coordinate 234,324,971 of NC_136070.1, read as the reverse complement.
GGATGCGCCTGACTTCAAAATGGACGCCAGACATGACACCTGAATGCCGGTTTGAGAACTAGGGTTCTCACCCCAGGGCTGTGCAGCTTTCTGTCGTTTTGGGCTTCAATAGCTCGCCTCAAAGGGAGTCCTTATGTCCGTGTGGGGGCTGCGATCTCGAGCCGATGGGCAGCGCTCATTTGCATAATTGTCGGCGCTTTTCCCTTTCTCTGGACGCTCTCTCAACGCTGTGTGGAGGGGGGTGTCTTTGCATCCCACCCTCGTCGCCAGTTTTAGTGTCGCGCACTTCAAATAAAAGCGCAGACATGAGCGTTACAACTGGAGCGCACACTCGTGCCGCCCCTTTTCCTCCCCATCCGGCTGTGCCTGACCCAGAAGTCCGGGACCTCATCAGGCATGGCGACACGACATCACAGAGTGGCAAAAACCCGCCAGCGGAGCTGAGTTCACTGCCCAACCTTAATTGTGATCCCCTGCCTAACAATCCCGTTCCAAAAATTGTCAGCTAACTCTAGGGATGTGGGTAACAGCCTCAGGGACAAACGTTTAGTAAAATAATCAACCACAACTATCACTGTGGTGTATGAGTGAGAAAGGGGCAAGTCAACATCAAAGTCGATAGAAATGTTTGGAAAAGGACAGAAAGACACAGACAAGGGTCTTCAACTGGCCTCTGATGTTCACTCTCAACTTGTGCACAAACACTACATGTTTTGATATCCTTCCAAACAGTAGGTCACCAAACATTACATTGAGCAAGTTCAAAAGTCTTGGTAACCCCTATATGGCCTGCTACCTGGGAGTCCTAGGGTACATGGGAAAATTAGTCTTTCATGCTTATTCTCTGCCACAGAAATTACATTTTCCTGGAACAACAGACCTTGACTTTTAATTTGCTGACTTGGTACTTCATTAAACCATCCTTTCTCATCTAATGTAGTTTCTGCCTCGCTGATCAATTGAAAACATGTTCCCCCAACTAACTCCTGATCATTGAATCACCAGAATCTCGCATTCAGTTACTTCTTGCATTTTACCTGAACCAGAAAGAGCATCAGCCTCCCCATGCCTTTCCCTGGATGATAGGATAGCTCATACTGAAATCTAGAGAAAAAGAGAGTTCATCTGACATGCCTAGCATTACTATATCTGATAGATTTCACAAATCCTAAATTCTTATAATCAGTCCAGATTGTTACCTTATGTGTGGCTCCTTTTAGATATATTAGCATTGACTGAAAGCATCCTTATTAGTTTGTAACTCCCAATCATATAAATGGTGTAATTTCCGTCAGTTGTAGAGAGCGTTCAAGAGAAAAAGGCAAAGGGGTGTACCTTTTAAGTCTCTTAATGTTTCTGCAACAGCATGGTCCCCAGGGAACAGCTAGACGCATCGGTATGAATGATGACAGGGAGATGCATCTTGAGTGCTTAAGTGAACAAGTCCTTTAATTGCTTGAAGACGCTTCCTGTTCCGATCCCCATTGAAATATGACAACTGCTTTTGTGAGATGAGCAATGGGTAAAATAATCTTTGAAAAATTGGGAATAATCTGTCTATAGAAGTTAGCGAATAACAGGAATTGTTGGATAACTTTGACAATACTTGGTGCAAACCAAATTAATACTGCTCTGACTTTACTGGGATAACGTTTTTTGCCTTGTTCGGAAGTTATAAGCCTCAGAAAACTGAATTTATTTGAAATCACATATCTGCAATTTCCTATACAATATTTTTTTCTAGGATGGGACAGAACCTCTCTTAAATCAATTTCATGTTCTTTTACACAGTTTGAAAAAAACAAGATGCCACCTAATTGGATGACCACATATTGATCCAGGTTATCCCTGAAGATGTAATTCAACAAACACACAGCTGGAGGCATTGACAAACCAAAAGGCATGACAAAATGCTAGGAATGGCCATATTTGGTGATATATGCTGCTTCCCATTTATCTCCTTTTTGAATCAGTGCCAAAATATATGCACTTCACTGATCCAATTTGGAGAAGGCTGTATCAGTCTTGATCTGGTCCATCAATGCAAAGATCAGGGGCAAAATATACAGGTCACGAATAACGATGTGATTTTATTCATGGTAGTCAAATCATTGTACATAGGTCCTATTTGTTTATGGGATGAAGCATATTAGAGCCCCAGCATGAGATATTGAATTTCTGATAAATATGTTTCTTCAAGATCTCCTCTAGTTATAACTGACACACTTGAGTTTCCTTAAAGGTTAAGGGATAAATTCTGCTATGGAGAACAACTACTCCAGAGACAAGGTCAATGGGACACACGTACTCCCTTTAGAGGTGGAGTAAATCTGTTTGCATCTTCTCATCTTCACTTGATCATCAGGAAAAAGGTGCAGTCAATAGAAAAAAAGGCAACCACTACAGAACCAGGAAAGATTGGGATTTCCTCAGGTCACCCAGAACTTTTCAGGTAATGCTAAATTGACAGAACGTATGACAGAATAGGATACTGGGAAAGTCTGACCTGTTGTCTGCCCACTTGTATTTCTCCCTCCTATCGATGAAGTAGTTTAGGGGACACATTAGAGTTTGATGATAAAAGTTGATTGAGAGTGTTTAGTAAAATGCGCTGATCTTGCTGTGCCAGCTCCAATTTCCTTAAAATGTTATTAATTGCTATCATCATAGCCTGAAGGTGTTTAACATCCAAGCCTACGCCCATATGGCTTCCTGAAAACTGTCAGGATTGCCCCCTTTCCCACAAGGAAGTTGAGGACACAAGATTCAGGTGATAATGCATTAAAGCCTACCCAGGGGTTTTCTATGGGAAAACGTATCTATAAAGAGGATAAACCTAGCCTCTATGTCTCACTCCCACCTTTTGTTGTTGAGCATCAAGGCAGTATAACAGCAGGGTAGCAGCCCAGCACAGTGACAGGCCATTTAGCCATGCAGCAGTCTTTCTTCCTGGTAGGGTTTCCACAGGTTCACCAGAGAATTGGTATCTGAGGTCCCAATATGTATCCCAGGTGACTCCTTTGTAGTGGGAGAAGCTTCTAGAGGTTTCCCATTGAAGAACACAGGTTTCCTTCCTCCGCTGTCCTGGCTCCAGACTAACTACAGGGGGTATGCAGACCTTTGTGCGGAGGCAGGACACAGCCTATTTAAGTGTAACAGCCTGTTCATGTAGGCACATCCAGGCAAACCTAAGCTCTCTATTGTGTGTTGTTGTCTATAGAGTTTTCCCTAGTGTATGTCCAGCTTTTTTAATACACTGCACCCTGCTCTCTGGGTTGTCCTGGGCCTAGCCGTGACTTATATGTATTAAAAAGGAGGGTTTTGGTCTGGCAGAAGGTTTATTTTGCCAGGTCGAAATTACAATTTTAAAGTGATCACATAGGCTGCAATGACATGTTTAGAGGGCTAGGTAGGTGGGTGGCACAATAAGAGCTGCAGGCCCACTAGGAGCATTCAATTTACAGGCCCTAGGTACATGTAGGTCCACTTTACTATGCACTTTAAATGTGCCAATTGGCAATAAGCCAATGTCACCATGTGTTAAGGATGAAGCACATGCACTTTAGCAGTGGTAAAGTGTGCAGAGTCCTAAGGCCAGCAAAAACGAGATCAGCAAAAATGGAGAAGGAAGGCTGAAGATTTGGGGTGGACCAGCCTAAGGCTGACAGGTCTAACACTCAGCTTCATGTTTCTTTCATTTTTATAAGCACATTGTTGAGATTTGTTCTGGCCAAGGTACATGTTTTCCTTCCAACTTTTCTTTGTAAACCACGGTCACTGACTTGTGTGGTCAACACACCCAAGCCTTGTCCACCATATTGTTTAAGGTCTATTTAACCCTATAAACATTTAGACTTCCAGAACAGTAATAAAAAATATTAGGGTCATCATTTGGGTAGTTGTAGGCCTTGTCTGCCTTTTTCTCACATGTTGGGCCTTCTGCTAGTTTTACGTTTGTACCTCCTCTTGGGGATTGGACAGGGCAGGTAAGAGCTTTCCAGAAGGAGCTGATTTTCATTTCAAAGTATTTGGGAGCAGGTAAGAGTACTTATGTATCAAGATCCAGTTCTCAATTAAAGTAAATTTACTACTTTTCGATATTCATCATTTGTAAATTCACTTCAAAGGATAGATTTACATGTCCCCACTAATTGAAACCATAGGCTGCATTCTACTTTTTCAGTGTAAAGTTGCTATTAATAACTTCTCACATGGACTCCACCATTTGAGTGGAGATTCCAATAGTAAAATATAGGAAAAGGTTAAAAAGTTCACCAAGCCTTTAAAAAACCTTTTGGTTTACATTAAATATTAATGTCAATTAATTGAATATATTTATTTTAAATAGAGAGCAAAATAAAACGCTGCAGGGCTATTATTTTAATTGTAAAATATATATTGCATCCATTTAAATATTTTAATTTAAATTAAAATTCTTATTTTGGTAATTTATTAAAACAAACTTGAAGTTTAATATTTATATTTATTTAGTATGCTATAAATGTATTCATTCATTCAAATCATTATGTCTGCATCTGCAACAGAAGAACAAGTTAAAAAATAGTTTCAAAAGACAACTAGTAAAAATAAAAACAATTACGTTAAGATAAAGTGCTTCCTTCATTATAAAACCTGGGTAATAAAATTAATTTCATTCATAATAATACAATTTAATACACATTCCATAATCAAAACAAGTGCTAGAGGCTTCAAGAGAGGCATCATCAGTGGGACCACACTGCTTATTATAAGTTATGTATTGAATTAATTTAAATACATTTTATTTGTTTATAAACAAATGAAATTTTCATTTATTTTTAAACTAAAAAAGATTCATGAAATGTTTTAAAATAAAATAATTTAGTTTCTATACATTTTGTACATTTATTTAAATGTATATATATTTTTAAGAAGTTCAAATACATTAATTTATTCTAGCATTAATTCCTTTAGGGTTCTAGTTTAAGACCTTACTCCCATCGTTTTCTATGCAAAGGTGTTCCAATCCTGGAGGTTGGCCACAAGTGGTGTTGGGTGTACTTCTGGTATGGGCTGTAGCAAATTTATGACTGTATATACTAGTTACTGTAGTAGTACAGTTTGTAAATAGCAATTGGCTTAGGGCCTTACTACCAGTTTCGGCAGTCCTGAAGCAGGTCGCACGCCACCGCTCCGCTCCAGGACTGGCGAAACTCACTGCTGCCTGCCAGAATACAACTAATTTTGTGGTCTGGTGGGTGGCGGGCGGCGTGGCGGTCCGCAGCGGTACTTTTCAAAGGCTCATTGCGAGCCTTAAACAGCTGGTCCGCTGGACCACCAGTGCACTTTCCTGCACATGATGGAAATCATTATATCGGGCGTTCCTTCCCATGCAAGAACTGGGGATGCAAAACTACAGGGGGCAAAACATGTGCCCCTCTGCATGCACCCCCATGCACAGAGGCACAACGGGGCCTTGTAGGGATCCCTTTGTTGCCTCACCGCCACCCTTTTCGTGGAAGTGCTTCCACAATGAAAAGGGTAGCAGTGAGGCAAAATATGCTCGGGGTGCCACTGCTGCACTACCAGTATATTTTGGCTTCAACCTGCTGCCAGACTGCCGCAGTATCCTTGATCCGCGGAGGTAGCAGTAGTTCAGTGGCAGTCCGACCGCCACACTTATAATTCTGCAAGTGGTCCCGCAGTGTGGCAGTGATCAGACAGCCAACACGACTACGGCTCTCCCATGGACCGCTGTAGTCATAATAAGGCCCTTACTCTTTTGTTGATGAGTGCATTTCCCTGCCTAATTCCCTCTGTGGCCCGAGCTTAAAACCTCCTCATTCCTCCATTAACCTCTCTCATTTTGTAGTATTTCCCATTTTCCAGGCCCTTAATTTTCCCCATCACAGTCACTACTAAAATGCAGGTCTACACAGTTGGAGCGGAGATCTCTTCACAGAAAGATAGGAAAGGTGGTGGCAGAAACCTTGCATGAAGGTTTCTAAATAGCATTTTGTAGTATGAGTAGTGCTAGTGTAGTACTATTGCACGTCCTATAAAATGTGGTTTATGAATGGTCTTCAAAATGTTACATTCGAAAAAAGATAATATGTGAAAGTTATGTAAAAAGCCGAACTTAACTCATCAACTTGGAAGGAGGGGTGTGTAAGTGTCGGCGTGCGGGCAGTCTGGACAAGCTGAAGGCTAACTAGGAATGCAGCAAGATGTAGATGGTAAAGAAGCTGATAGACTAAATTGGACCATTAGTTTTTACTGGCGCCACTTCCTGTTAATCTATACGTCATAAAATACAGAGAGTTTGCAAATTGGCCATTTGAAGTTGACTTTTGTTACTAGCCCGTAAAATGTAACTGTTCTTGCAATTAATTTGAACAGTATATGAATGTTAGGGCATATAAAGTGATTAAAAGAGACACATGCTAAACAATTTGGTTCATGACCGTACCGAATTACTAATCATATTTTTCAATTTCCAGAGACAGTTTTATAAAAGCCAATAAAATCCATCTTCTACTGCATGAAATTGATATATAAAATTTGAGTAATAGCTATAAAGTAAATCAGATTGAGCTAGTAAAATAACCACCACTAAAAGAAATCTATTGCTCTATCACAGGATGTCATTGAGGCCATTGCAGAAACTGCTTTCAAAACAAGTCCCTACCCTGTAGTCCTGTCATTCGAGAACCACGTTGACACGTGAGTATTTGTTTTATATTTCACATGGAACCATGCATTCCTGGATCAGGTTATTGAAATCACTTCCTGTTCTGCCAGGAAGCATGCAAAATGGCGGCTGTATTAGATTGTCATGCCTTTTTTTTTTTTTTGCTCAGGCAACCTACGATACTTGGTTCAAAGCACAAACCTGCATATTGCAGTGCACTCGCTCTTTTCTCTAGAGTCGCTCATTGTCAGTGGCAGCTCCTCCTAAAGTGTGGAGGAGCTTCACTGTGCCTGCTGGGAGAGCAGCAGATACATGTAAATTATTATAGACACGCTGTCCTCACGTCAGTGTTTGAGTGTGAGTGCCGGGGCTGGGTTGATGGTAGAAGCAGGATCAGGGTCAAGGACTTGTGAAGCTGCCAGTGTGGAGTGCTCTTGTCAGATTGGCCGGCTGTCTTGGGATGGCCAGCCCGACATTTGCACTTCAGACCATACCCATCCCAGCAGTGTTAAACTGCCTAGTGATTGAGTCACAGGCACCTAGGCTCAAAAGGAGCGCTGGGTTAGTCTGCTCAAACCATTCCTGGTGCTTCTCTCATGCTGAAAACAACATGAGAGCAGCTCCAGGATTGGTTAGGTTTGCTTTGGCTGTAGGAAGTCAACCACCTCCAGTAAGTTCCATTCATTGCATCCACAGTGGCACAGCAGCAAAGCCCAATCAGCCCTGAGTGCATGCACCACAATTAAGCCATGTAGACTAAGCTGCAAGAGGTAAACACACATAAAGAAACAGCCGAGCCTACAGGATGTCCACTTCCTGGCGCTAAATCGAGCTTAGCTTCCCTACTTTTAAATGCCCAGACCTTGTTTCTTACATTTTTTCACCACACCCTGAGACATCCCTGTTCAGTCTGTTCTCATTGGGCTGTTAGAGGCTGTGTGCCGCCATAACATCCAGCACCGGCCGTGTCTCAGAACTTAAAGAAAGGGAAATAACACGATCCAGTGGATTAATGCACATTGAAGCGTAGCTTCCATTAGTGCAGCAGGTCCGTGCAGTGGCACTGGGGTCCAGGGACCTCAGGGCCCATTGAACCCCAATTATTGCTGTACTGTAATATTCCAACAACAGCCGGGAGGGATTTCCATCCTTGCACTAGGGCCTATGGCACACTCGCTACACTGCAGGCTTGTGTGAGGTATGATAGCCCAGTGGGACAAAGTATTTACTCATGAGATGTTGAGATGTAGGAGTATCTTGTAGGCCATAAGTTAAAAAAACAGAGTGCATGAATGTGCCAGCTGCAGAGATCTGCCAATAATCTGTGGATCGCAGGTGGAAATCCCTGTTAGGTAGATCAGTGGGTTAGTGAGCTACTATGCATGCTGCAAAGAGTTATGTGAAACCCACAGATTGCAGACTCAAATCACAGTAAGACCTTTGGGGATAAGTGCACTTGCTGCAGAGATCTATGTGTGTGCAGTGCAACTTGCATGTCACACAATAGGATTCCAGAAAAATGTTCATATGACTCACTCATGCACTTACTGTAGAGATTTTTAGCAACCTGACGGTCGCACTTTCAAATCCAACTACATTATCTCTGTGTATTAACTTGCTCGCTGCAGGGATCAGTGTGTGAGAAGCCGATTTACCAGTTTTATCGCGGATGTCGCAACTAACCCCTGCTGTGCGCATGTTTACGCTGCTTTTAAATTACCTGAGTAAGGGGTGTTGCAGGCTGGGTAGTTTAGTGGGGCTATGTCGGCAAGTAACTGTTATTCTTGCGGCACCACACATTCAATAGGAAAGGACTTCCTGTTCCTTCTCCAGGGAATGTCACACAAGATGTGCCAGCGAGCACTTTATGGACAATTCAGCGGAAGGCTGTGTTCTGCGGCTGTTCCTTTCACCAGAACTAACAGCAGCAGCTGAAAATCTAGCCACTTTCAGTGTTCCCAGTCAGCCCACAAATACTCAGCACGGCAAGCTCTCTTCCCTCTCAGTGACTGCTGCACTAAGCGTGATGCAACTGGCAAGGGTATTAATTCAGGATGGTGAGTGTAAAAATTCAGGACAAGGGGTCAAAATTCAGAACAAAAATTCAGGACAGGAGGTCTGAATTCAGGACAGAAATTTGGCACAGCAGGTATGCTTTGCAGACACATCAGTGGATGTCATGCTATAGTGTATAAATAAATAGGCAAGGAACATAAGTGCAACTCACTTTCTCCTGCCCGGGCACTCCTCCTATCCTGTCACCGCTCCTTCCCTGTGATTTCTCCTGCCCGCCACTGCTCCGGCCCGTTCACTGCTCGGGCCCGTTCACTGCTCCTGCCCCATTCACTGCTCCTGTCCTTTCACCGCTCCTGCCCTGTTACCGCTCCTGCTCATGCCTAATCACCGCTCTTGCCCCGTCACTTCTCCGGCTTTGTCACCTCTCCTGCCCGTCACTTCTCCTGCCTGTCACTTCTCCTGCCCATCACTTCTCCTACCCAGTCATCTCACCTGCCCGGTCACCTCTCCTGCCCCGTCTCCTCTTCTGCCCGGTCTCCTCTCCTGCCCCGTCACCTCTCCTGCCCCGTCACCTCTCCTGCCCCGTCACTTCTCCTGCCCATCACTTCTCCTGCCCGTCACTTCTCCTGCCTGGTCATCTTTCCTGCCCGGTCCCCTCTCCTGCCCCGTTGCCTCTCCTGTCTCATCACCTCTCCTGCCCCATCGCTTCTCCTGTCCCATCACTTCTCCTGCCATGTTCACTGCGCCTATCTGTTCACTCCTCCTGTCTGTTCACTGCTCCTGCTCATCCCTAATCACCGCTCTTGCCCCGTCACATCTCCTGCCCCGTCACTTCTCCTCCCCGGTCACCTCTCCTGCCCCATCACCTCTCCTTTTCTGTCGCCTCTCCTGTTCCGTCACTGCTCTTGCCCCATCACCACTCCTGCCCCGTCACCTCTCCTGCCCTCTCACTTCTCCTGCCCTGTCACTTCTCCTGCCCGTTATTTCTGCTGCCCAGTCACCTCTCCCGCCCCATCACCTCTCCTTTCCTGTCGACTCTTCTGTCCTGTCACTGCACCAGCCCTGTTCACAATATAGACAAATTACACAAGGGGGCAAGTTCCCTACAGTACTCTGTTTGGGGAGAGCTCCTCTGTAATCACTAACTACGATTTCAGTGGCACATGATATGCTAAAGGCAGACGGCGGGCGCATTGTCATTCGAAAGGGGATAATCGTCCTCAGTCGGAATGACAATGGGCCTGACCACAGTCTGTGAGAGCTCAGGGAGGGGCTGCTGCAGCCCTTGGAGTTCAACAGAGAAGTGCGAGCTGGCCCCTGAGAACTTTTAATCACTTGGGTCTTCTCGCAGGGAACGCTGTAATTAATGTCCGAAATTACGGACAAAAGGCGTCCGTAAATGGAATGATTATGGACAACGGACATCACACCAAAATGACGGACGGTCCGTGAAATTTACGGACGGTTGGTCACCCTAGGTGTGACACTGCTCTGTGACTCTCAGTGATTAACGCAGCAGCTTCACCCCTGGTGTTAGCTGCCCTCCAACACAAGAACAAGTGGCAGACTAGCGCTGATATGCGTGACTATGCAAGCATGTGTATGAGAGAGAGAATGTTTGCCTGCTGTCATTTAAAAATTATTTTTTTAAATATGAATTTAGAAACATTCCTGTGTACCCACCCTAACAACATTGCTATTAGTGAGTTGCTGTACATAATATGCGTGGCCTAGGTTTTTTTTCATACCTTAAGCACCATTATATTCTGTGACATCAAACATAAGATGTCTTTGTGCTAAGCATATCCTGAACTTGTGTATTTATGGTGCACTCATATGTGATAACGAAGAAAAGTGAGGCTGGGTAAAATAAAAACTTTACACAGTTTGGTCAAGTGGGGAAGCCAGAATTGGTCTGAGGATTTCTGCTTTTTGATTATACAGTTCATGCCTTGGGACCATGTGGCTGCCCAGTGGCATAGCGAAAGGGGGAGGGCAGGATGCCCCGGGCGGCATGACTTTTGGGGGCAGTGGCACACCCCGCTTTCTTACATGTGTTTGTTACAGGGCTTCAAGTGCAGGAATCGCAAGTACCCCTCTCTCCCCTCGCTCAGTTATGCAGCCGCAGCCAGCAGCAACGGCAGGGGCTGCAAAGTAGTTACCTATGCCACTGTGGGTGCCTTGCTCGTACCATCAAAGTTGGAAAGAACTTTAATGCCTCTTCACTTTCAAAAGGCACCCGCCACCACTGCTCATTAGGAGGATTTTGTAATACTGAAGCTGTGCTAACTTGCCCTCTCAAGAATCGTACACTCAAAGGTTCCTTACAAAATGCCGGCAGAGCAGGTTGTGAACATATACGCATAAGCAGACTACAGTCATATGAATCAACTTGTCATCTAGAGAGCACTCTGTGAAGGTGAGCTAATTTCTGCATATAAATGTGGAGAACATGTGGACCTAGCGTGTGCATTATTTCTGTACATTAGCAGAACATTTCAAATAGTAATGCAGCAAAGAGGTGGTATAGAATAGTACATGCATTTTAGAGAGAGGGAAATCAATGAGACGTAGTAAGTCATTTAGGGCAGTGTTAAATATTGCAGGGATTTGTTAGCATGAGCTGAAAGCCATTTTGTATTTCTGGCAGCCATTTGTTTGCCATGTGCTCCCATGTGCTCGGTCCTCCCTCAGTGTTGACTGCTCTTGTAATCTGCCTAGAAACAAACTATATTTAGCATCTTCCACCTTAGCACATGCTCAGAAGAGCCTAGCTAGTAGAATGCACCTGCTCATCTTGTAGAACTGGCAGGCTATTTTTGCTGCTGTATGGAGAAGTAACTCTCCTCCCACTTTGTTGAGCAAGCAGATCTTGCATGTCCATATTAGTCATTTTGCATGCTTACATGTGCCAGGACTGCCCCTTGGTCTTATGCGGTCTATGTAACCATAAGCATGTATAAGGCCCCAGTTTTCTGTACTCCTCAGACTGCCTCATTCATTTGCTAAGGCTTCTGTGTGACGTGGTCTCCCTCATTTGAGGTTAATGAAGATGTTCTTTTTATATTTCAGCTTCTGTGCCAATTTCTTCTTTGTTGGTTTAAAAGGACCAAGTATCAGTGGGACCCCTGAGAAGGTTTCTATTTTCTACAGCAGTCACATGAAATATTAGACATCAGAGTCAAGAGCATGTTTAGGATACCCCCTGTACAAGTAGCATCATCTTTGGCAGAGGAGGGAGTAACATGAATTCCAACAGTTGAATGTTCAAATACTAATTTTCATGGGCACAGGACATATGTAGCTGTTAGGCCCTGTGGAGTGCATTTCAGTCAAGAAGTGTCAGTAAGGGATCCAGACGTGAAAATTGAGGAGATGTAAGGTGGTGGAGGTAGGATGTGAAGAGGCAATAGTGAGTATGAGATGCGAGGGATGGAGATGAGAGGTCTGTTTAAGCTGGGTATGGAAGGTCATTGATACACTTGGATGTCAAAATTAGGAACTTGCATGCATGCATGTGTAAACCCAGCATAATCATAAGGGGGGTAGGCCTCAAGGTAATGAAAAGAAAGTTTGGGAGTTTTTCACTACCAGGACATGTAACACTGGAAAGCATGTGCCCTACCTTTTAGTCACCTGGCATCCTGCCCTATGGGCTATCTATGGCCTACCTTACAGGTGACTGGTTTGTAATAAAAGGGGAGTGTAAGGTCTGCCAAGGAGTTTCAAATGCCAAGTCGACATGACAGTGTAACACTGCATTCAGGCTACAATGGCAGGCCTGGGACAAGTTTAAAGGACTACTAGTACTAACTAAATCAAATATGCCAATTAAGTATATATCAATCAAACCATGTTTATGAGAGTGAGCAGAAACATATTAGCACTGGTTAGCAGTGGTAAAGTGCACAGAGACCTAACAAAAAGGATTTCAGGAAAATTGGAGGCAAGCAGGCAAAATGTTTGAGTGACGACCACCTTAAGCTGACAGGTCTAACAGTATCCATTCCACTCAAGGCCAATGAATATCTGTGACATGGGAGATGCTGGGCCCATCTATACATTCTGCAGGGGTGGTTCCATCTTTTTATTTTACCCCACTGGGGGTCATCCATTTCACACTAGGAAACCAATGTAAATATAGGTCCTTAGGTTCTCCCGAGACAATCCCTGTTATTAAATATAAATATTTAAAGTGCTGCTCTGAAAATCACTGCTGTCACAGTGTGTGTTGAGGGTATTGGAATACAAATACTATTATTTAACCATAATATATAATAATCTTTGGTATACAAATTGGTGGTGTGTCTTCTGATTAGCATGTATATCTTAATCAGTATTCTCCTCAGGTAAATACGGCATTCCTAATTTCACAAGATCAATTCTATTTTAATGTATTTGTATAGTGCAAAGCAGCAAGCTAAGATGGCAGACTACTGCAGAAATATATTTGGAGACATGCTGCTGACAGACACCCTGGAAAAGTATCCAGTGAGTATGTTTAAACTGTATACATGCTTTTGGTGTATATTTGCTGGTACCTGCTATGTGGCAAGGCATTGTGAACTGCTAGTGCTGGTTCCTTCTATCATGTAAATCACTGCAGATGTAGAAATGTGTGTGCATGCAAGAACAGGTACAGAACACGTAGGCATATTTGATAGTAGATAAAACAACTGAATAACAACCAGACACCCTGACAGAGACTCTGCATTATCATAAGATGGCCTATTCATTAAAGTAGGTACCCTTCAATGTGATCATAATACGTATATTAAAAGTGTACAATTGTAACTAATCAAACATTGCTTAGGAGATAAGATGAGAAAATGTATGTCACCAAATTCCATAGCTAGAGGAAGAGACACATATTAACCTGCAGTCCACATTAACTCTTTATCCACCCTTAATCCATTAGCACCCTTCTTGGAAATTGGGTTAGTAGTTGAAGGGGGTGAACCCCTACTTAAGCAGCAACCCCAATCATTGTCTGGGGGAAATACAAGCAAACCCTAAGTTAACCTGTGCATAACCCTTTACAAGCTTGGCACAAAAGCAGTCAGGCTTAATTTAGAGGCAATGTGTAAAGTATTTATGCAACACACAAACAGTAATAAAGTGAAAACACAACAGAAGAAAAATCCCATACCAATTTAGAAAAATAGAGTCAATTATAATAAATTGTTTGACACCAAAACAACAAATATCCAATACGTAGAATCAGAGGTGTGTAATTTCAATATTTGAAATAAAAATAGTGCCTAGAAGCACAAAACACCAACAGTGGTTATCTGATCGTGGGGGACAGGACAAAGTCACAAGTTCAGCTCCAATGTTATCCTATTGAGAGACAGGGCTTGCAGTAGTGAAAAACAAATGTAAGAGTTTTTTGCTTACAGGACATGTCTTACTTTTTAAATACATTGCATCCTGCCCTCTGGACTGTCCAGGGCCTACACTAGTGGCAACTTAAGAATAGTAAAAAGGAAGGTTTGGGACTGGCAACATGTTTATTTTGACGTGCAAAGAGGCGAAGCACGTTTAACCCACTCTGCACGCAAATGGATTCATAAGGAGAAACAAGCACAAAAATGGACTGATAATGGTGTGCAACTGTAACCCCTTAACGCATTCAACATGTTTATTTTGCCAGGTCGAAATGGCAGCTTGAAACTACACACACAGGCTCTGAAATGGCAGGCCTGAGACATGTTTAAAGGGGATGTATGACATTACAACGCATGATTTTACCACGCATGCCTTTACAACGCGGTTTTTACAACGCATGCCATTACAACGCATAGCGCTTTGGGGTGCTGGATAGTGAATAGTTTAATTTACTATTCCAACTCCAGTCCCCGTGGATAGTAGGGAAGGTGTTGGATAGTAAATTAAATCTATTCCCTATCCTAGAGCGCCCCCCAGCGCAATGCGTTGTAATGGTTTGCATTGTAAAAGTTGCGTCGTAAAGGCACTGTGTGGTAAAAGTTGCGTTGTAAAGGATGTTTCCCGTTTAAAGGGCTACCTAAGTGGGTGGCACAATCAATGCTGTTAGCCCACTGGTTGCATTTAATTTACAGACCCTGCATACGTGTAGTACCACTTTACCAGGGACTTACAAGTAAATTTAATATGTCATTTCGTTGTAAACCAATGTTGCCATGTTTAAAGGAGAGAGTAAAAGCAATTGAGCACTGGCTAGCAGTGGTAATGTGCACAGAATCCTAAAAGCTAACAAAAAAGGGTTGAAAAAGGAGGCGGACCCTGCACAAAGGGTCAAGTTCAACAGCCCTCCTTTACGGCTGAAGGACAATTGGTTAGCCACAGAATCAGGGCCGTTTCTGCCATTAGGCAGGACTAGGCGGCCGCCTAGGGCGGCAAAACGGTGAGGGGCATTTTATTGTGTGTGGCACTAGTCTGGAAGGAAACAGGAAATCAATCATGCAGTGGAGTCAGAGTGCACTGACACTGTGCAAGCGCACCTGCTGTTTGCAATTGCTGCCTTTTGAGTGTGACATCATCATGATTGATGTTGGTGTTGCGCAGACAGTTTGAGCGTCAGCCGAGTGGCATACCCTAGATTAGTGGTGGGGGCGGGGGCGGCGCGCACCGGTCCATAGCGTGTGTGTGTAGAGCGGGGTGCGGGTCCGGACACACTAGTGTAAGTGTGGGTCCCCAAGGCCGTCAATCTTGTAGCGCTGGATGCGCTACCAATGACGGCCCTGGGGAACATTTTTAGCCAATCCATGAGCAGTGCTTCAGCCAGGGAGGGCAGCCCAGTGATGGTGACGCGCACGGCGCACCAGTGCCACCATCTCTCTCGGCGCGTACGGGGGACGGTTGGACTGTGTGTGTCGGCTGGCGCGCTGCTCCCCCTGTGATGCCCGTGAATTCAATTTAATTAGTATAGTATACTGCAGCTGCCACCCTGCTGCTGCCAGTGCCACACATAGTCTTGTTGGCTTGTCCGGTCCCGACTCTGTCTCCCGCCGGCCCTGGGCCCTCCAAACAGCACAGTGGTCGTGGGGCATACGTAACGTCGTGACTGCGCAGTGCACGCACCGGTGAGTCAGTCAGAAGGCCGCTGGCTGCGAAAATACATTTAAATATATATTTCGGATCGGATGCATATTGCATGCAAATTCAATTGCAAATGAAGAATCATCATGTAATAAAGAGTAATGACGTTGTTCATCATCACTCAGGCCTGCTTGCTATGCTAATGTTGTGTTGTAAATGACTGGCGGCGGCGGGCGGGTGAATCATTATCTGTTTAGTTTCTGACTGTTGTCTCCGACTCCGATCCCGTCCACTCCTCACGGTCACGGTCGGAGTGGGCCTGGCTGGCGCAGGCAAAACACTGAGTGAGCATGAGCAGGAGCTGGGTTAGGTAGCACTGACGCTGCCGGGTGTCTGACTGAGGTTTGGTTTGGATGGTGGCGCGGGCGGGGCGGGTCTGTTTGTTGCAGCAGGCCAGGCGCAGGCTAAAAAGATCTGAGACTGATTTGAAATCATAAGATGGCGGTGGTGGCGGCCCCATGTCCAGGCCTCCGCTCCGGCCTGTGACTGAGGTGAGGTGATGATGGCTGATGGAATCTATCTCCCTGGCCCTGCATGTGAGCGAGGTTGGAGCCTGGAGGAGTAGTTTTACACGGGAGAGGGGGTCAAGGAAGCACGAAGAGAGTGTGCAGAAGATAGAAAGAGCAGAGGACCCCTTATCTCATTTATGCGTTTTTATATAGCGCAGACTTTACCCGAAGATGTCAGAGCACTTCACAATAGGAACAGACTGATACATGAGAACACTACAAGTGAACAAATTACAAAAGCAAACGTTACATTAAATGAGGCAAAAGTGACAATCGTGAGCCAACAAAATGCAAGAGGTAGCAAACGGTGCATTACAGGAGGAAAAAGTGACATGTGTGCAGGTTACAAAAGCGTACAAAGTAAACATAGAGGTATAATATTGCAATATATGGAGGACACAAACACAAGAACAAACGTTACGTAGGCACTGGTGGCACTTGTGCAGGTATCGAAAGCAAACAAAATGTAAGAGGTAGAAAACAGTGTGTTACAAGAGAAAAGTGACATGTGCATGTTACGAGTACCAAACACAGGTGGACGATAATACTGCAATAAATGGCAGACTCTCAAAAGAACACACTGGGATTTATGAAGCAACCTGTCCCATGGATAAGTAGATATTTTATTACATTCCACAGCCCTTCAAATATCATGAACAGTGCTTATTTAGTTATTTAATGTTTGATGTGTTTTATTGTTTAATGTTTAATACAAGTTCTTTTATATCTAATGCATGTATTCTTCTAGCCTGGATGACGGGGGAGAGAGTGATGGTAGAAAAAGGGAGGGGCGGCATTTTTCATTTCTCGCCTAGGGCGGCACAACACCTAGAAACGGCCCTGCACAGAATGTGGCTACAGAAGGCAGACAGGGCTCTTAGAACTTTGTTTACATTCTGGGCCTAATTCCCAGAGGTAAACTTATACTTCAGGTCTGACTTTACCTTTGTGAATTGGTCCCTTAGACCTCAGGTCTAAACTTAGATTTCAGGTCTAGGTTTACCTTTGTGAATCGGGCCCCCTGTTCATTTCACCTCCCACATGATCCCTGAGATTACCAGTACTAAAGGCAGTGCGAGGCGTGAGGTGGGCAATGCAGGAATAGTAAGCGGAAACGCGGTCTACTGATAGTTGACATCCATGGAAAAGGAACGTGGGCCAGTCTCACATGTTTCTAAATTCAGTTAGTCTTCATGGAGTTTCAGGGAGCATCAAGTTGACTTTTGAACATTCTCTCCTATAATGCCATTCAACATTTATTTCCACAGGATTGCAATCACACAAATGAACTAAGGCAAAACATTTTAAAGGGTTAGTGGCTCAATAACCACCCTGATAATACAATGCCAACAGTGTTATTGTCCATAGTATAGTCAGTATATCAGGACTTTGATCCCTTTGCTCAGTGTGCCTTGTTAATCAAGCTTGTCTTCACTAATGAAGTGTTGTGATGGGGCTCAAATAAGCATGGAGTTAGCTGCTCTGAGCAGAAAATGCTGCACAGAAGATTTGCCAGCATTTTGGAATTGATTACTCATGTGTTTTGGCAACATTTTGTTTGGCTTTGTCCCCAAGCAGACTGTATATATATATATTCAGACTGCGACTAGTGGTTAGAGGTATACGTCACTGAGAAGGTCCACCGTGCTCTCTGTGCCTACAACCTCAAGCTACAATGTACTAAGTGTGCATGTAGACTCAGCGTCACCTTTTGATCAAAAATTGAGTAAATATTTCAAGGGCGACATAATGTCTAGTGCTTGGGAGTGAAGTCCAGTCTGCTTTTTGGGTTATAGCAACATTGCTTTGAAAAGAGTTGGCTCCTTTATGCCACTGCACAGACAAGTGTAAGGAAATGTTGATCTGAATTGAATACACTAAGGCTTCGAAAAGTAAAGTAGTTTAAGAATTTCCATCACATTTTTATTGTTGTCTGTCCAGGTACAACAACAACATGAAGTATACATTTTTTCCATTAAATTGCACAGGATTTGAAAATGTTATTTTTGTTTTAACTGATCAGGTTAAAGGTTTCTGAATAGCATTATATTAAAGTTGAGTAGTTAATAGAGTTTTATTGGTTGTGGAAGATTATCAACATTAGATAGGATCTATAGACCAATGGCATCAACATATTGTGAGATCGCAAACGCTGCAATTTGCAAAATAACAGAATTTGGAACTGAAAATACATATGTTTATATGTATTAATCCCCATTAAGGAGATGGTAACCTCTTATCAACTAATAAAATGAGATTGAATCTGAATGAGATGTACCACTGTTATGCAACCATAGTCCGTAGCAAAACATTGAAAAAGTTCAGATCCCGACTATGAAACCCATTCAACCACTGAGACTCTACCTCTACCAGCCACGGCTCGGGCAGGGCGTTACACCGGGCGGTGACATCAGGCAGAGTAGGGGCAGGGTGGGGGGTTGTAAAATGTGGGATATGGACGATATCAGGTAAGTACCGAAAAAAAAAAATTGTTACCCGCGCTGCATCACCAAATGTGATGCAGCGTGCGCAACGAAATTAGTTTTTTTCGGTACTTACCTGACATCGTCCATATCCCGCATTTTAAAACCTCCCACCCTGCCCCTCCTCTGCCTGACGTCACCGCCCGGTGTAAGGCCCTGCACGAGCCGTGGCTGACCTCTACGAATGCAAAAATAGCTCTTTGGGGATAGACAGTTGTCCATGGTACCAATACCAACATATGTTTATATGTATTAATCCCCATTAAGGAGATGGTAAACTCTTATCAACTACTAAAATGACATTGAATCAGAATGAGATGTACCACTGTTATGAAACCATAGTCCGAGGCAAAACATTGAAAAAGTTCAGATCCTGACTTTGAAATCCATTCAACCACTGAGACTCCTTTACCTCTAAGAATGCAAAAATAGCTCTTTGGGGATAGACAGTTGTCCATGGTACCAATACCAACTCTCAAATAAACTTTTTTTTAAAGTTAACTTTTTTTTAAAAAGGCTGACCGACTTCCTTTAATGGAAACACGCTGCATTTAAAAAACAATTGACGTTATTGAAAGGCGATCAAAGACTGCTGGTCTGTTGCCCCTAGCAGGCCATCATTCCTGTGATGACCACCAAACAAAGTGACTCAAAATTAGCAGCCTATATTATTAATATTCATACGGTAGGCCAGATCATGACCCACTCCGAATAGGAATTTTGGGAACTGACCTATTAGTACCTAGGACAATTCGCTAAATTAAATTGGATTCGAAAACGTCTGTGCATGGTTTGTAAATCTTTTCTGAGACTGTACTTTCAGTACATCGGCCATATGTGTGATTTTGGGGTAGAAATAATGATGAAAAGAGAGATAGTTATTTGAGAGTAATTGTTTTGATTCAAGATAAAAGTAATTAGTTATTGCATATTTGATTGCATACTGCATATTTAATTTGTTTTCTTAAATCCCTCCTTTACAGTTAGAACCAGGAGTTCCCTTACCAAGTCCTGAGGAGCTCATGGGAAAAATCCTAATTAAAAATAAGAAGAACCAGAGCCCCTCGCAGAAAAACACAGATTCCCAGAAGAAGGGGCGGAGCAGTGAGGCTGGAGCACCAGAGCAGGGTGACGCTCTGAATGGTGAGACAGTAGGTAGTGTATGAAATAGGAATACCTATAATGCAGCTTTTGCACCATGCATCCTAAGTGGGTTGAAGTGACGGATGTCTAGTGCTATTTTGAAGAGCAGTCAATTGTTCACTGTCACTTTGAATAACTAAAGAATATTATTTGAATATTGTTGTGTTCACTTCCTGTAATGAGTGATATTTGTGATTATTGGTTTGTAAACTTTGCATTTGTTTTCCGTTAGAACATTGGAATGTTAAGAACTCCACTGAAGACAACGCCACGGCTGAGGGATACAGATGTCTTCCTAACATTCAAATGTTTGTCTTTTTGTTTCTCCCTGGGTTTTTTAGGACATTCTTTTCTCAGTGAGGGAAATGTTCTAATAGCATTATAGTCCCTCTGCCTTGAGATATGCCAGTTGCTAAAGGCCTCCTCCCTTATTTAATATAGCCTTATAGCCCACCATAACGGCCTATCCTGCTCCATTAAGAACCGCACCAGTGTAAGAGTTAGAAGCCGAAGTCAAAGTCTGAAGTCCTGTTCTGAGGAAATGGTGGTTGTAGTTCCATATTTATCCTCTGCATTAGTGAGTGAGTGCAAAAACTCTGCTACCCAATCCTAACTAGTTTCTTGCAGTCCTCCCACCTTATTTTGCAGCACTTCCTGTTTGTCCTATTATAAAATTGTCTATGAGCCCCTGTTTTAATGTGGCAGAACCCGCTGCCACCAGGCAGGCCTGTCTTCAGCTCCTTTTGCTCTCTCCTATTTCGACAAGCTCTCATCACATCTTAATGGGTTCAAACTTGGGGTGGGTGTAACTCATGTAGTTCCATGTAGCACAATCACGCATAATTACAAGAAAAGTCCACTTGATTATGTGTAATTACATAAGAAAAGTACTTCTGCATTTAGTCCTATTCTCTCTGCACAAAAAATGCCCCTTTGCATCCAGAATGGAAACAAGAATGCATTTCGAGTTAACAAATAGTGTTACGTGCAACAGAAAATGAATAACGAGTGCAAGTAGCTGCGCATGCTTGTTAAATGTGTAATTGGTGTAGGATGGTTCCTAAAATTTCTCCCAGTATTAGGCGCCCTTGCGTCCAGCATGGACACGAGGATGCATTTTGCAGCAAGAAAATTGTGCTAAGTGCAACAGAATATAAACAACAGCACAAGCAGCTACTCATGCTCGCTAAATGTCTTCTCGCTGTAGGAGTTTGTCCCCCAAATGACTCCTAATTTCATGAGCAGATGTAATTTATTTATTTGAAACTTTTATAAAGCGCGAACAAGACCCATACAGATATCAGAGCGCTGTACAGAAATGGCAAAAACAAGGGTAACAAACTCAATGGGACAGCAAGGGAGGTTACAACAGAGTTGGAAACATAGCCAGTTAAGAGTTGGGGATATCAGAGGTGTCCTAGAGCACCAGAACAGGTTAAAATACCAGCATTCAATAAAGCGTACCCATGTATTACAATAAGAATCAGAATATTAACAAAACAAGAGCATGAGATCAAGTTGATGCTGTTAAAGTTCGTTCAAGAGTAACCGTTTGACAATTTTGTTGAAAGATATTGTGGGAGCATTTGATCTGATCTCTGGAGGCAGGGATATTCTAGATTCCTGGAGCCAGACCGGCGAAAGTACGATTGTAAGATCTTTTCTTTTTGAATCTTGGTGGTTTGAAGAGTAGGGTGGACGTACATCTAAGGTTCTGGCCAGAGCCTGAAAGTTCAAGCTTATTTGCCAGGTAGATCGGAGTGTTGTAATGTATGGCTTTATGGGTCAGGCAAGCTATCTTGAATCGGATTCTGGCTTCAGTAGAATGCCAATTTAGTTGCAAAAGGTCAAGGGAGATGTGGTCATGCTTTCTGTAGCCCGTGATGAGTCTAGCTGATGAGTTCAGGGTAGCTCTGAGTGGGGCCAAGCTAGCTTTGGGAAGTCCAGCAAGGGTCCCCAAACCATATTCCAACCTAGAGATAACCAAGGATTGAACCACCGGCCTGATGCATTCGGAGGGGAGGAAAGATTTGATTTACTTAAGGGTGTTAAATTGAAAGTTGGCTCCCCTAATAGCTGCACTGATGTGCGCTTGCATGTTTAAGTGTTTACCCACGGTGATGCCTAGAGATTTGGCACAGTCTACGACATGAGGGGTGCAGCTCAGAGCAGTGAGTTGTTTAAGCCAATCCAGGGTAGGGGCTGAGTGATTAGGGGGGGGAATCAAAAGAAATTCCATTGAGAGTATTAACAGCAGATGGTTCTGAGCTAACCATTGTTTGGTTTGTGCAAGTGCAGCATTTAGCGTTTTTAGGTCCTCTTGAGGGGAGATCTTCAGGTACAGTTGCGTGTCATCTGCATACATGTGATACTGATTGTTAGCAAGGTTCAGAATTACGGATAGTGGTTCCATAAAAAGGTTGAAGAGATTGGGAGAGAGCTCGGATCCTTGAGGCACTCCTATTGTAACAGGGGTACTGGAAGCAAGGGAGTGGTAGATTTTGATCTTTTGTGTGCGGTTATGCAGGAAAGAGGCGAACCAAATTAGGACAGGGCGCGGAGACCCATCCTATGTTGAAGAAGATCAATCAGGTTCTCATGTTTGACGGTCTCAAAGGCTGAAGACAGGTGCAGAAGGAGCAGGAGACAAGGGACATTTTGGTCAAGGGATCTCAACGTGTCATCTATATTGTGGGTTAGTGCCGTTTCAATACTGTGGCCTGTTCTGAAACCTGACTGATGGGGGTCAAGGAATTGATATTTCTTAATGTGGTTGCATAGCTGTGAGTAAACGCATTTTCTGAGCAGCTTAGCTGGTGTCATATTGCAGTTGATAGGTCTGAAGTTGTTAGGATCCGACAGGTCCACGTTGGGTTTCTTAGGGATGGTAGTAACTTGCCTAACCTTGAGGCAGTCAGGTATCTTTCCCTGTGAGAGGGATTCATGAATGATCCTGGACCAAAGAGGGAGAATGGCTGAATTGAGCTCTTTAAAAAGCTTGGCAGGTAAATGATCACTAAAATGGTTGGAGGGTTTAATGGACGCCATGTTGTGTAGAAGCTCCTTGACATCAGGGAGGAGAAAGGAATTCCAAGAGGCGTTATTCTTGAGAGAACATTTTAAGGTCGAGGATATTGTTGAGAATTCTACCAGCTCAACTAGAATTGCAGATAGTTTCGGAGGTCTCAGAGTTGGAGTTACAGGACGTTGCTCCAGCTCAATTTTCCTTGTTTTTTCAGAGAAGTGAACAGTGAAATCATCTCCGCTAGGAAGCAAGGAAACCGGAGAAGTGATAGGGTTGGAAGAATGGTTAGCTTGTTCCTTGATGATTTGAAAGAGTTTCTTAGGTCTATTTTTAGCTTCATCCAGCTGAGTCCTGAAGTGGTCTATTTTAGCCACGCGGATGTGTTTGTTGTAAGTACTTCTTACTTTCCTAAGTTGAGTGAGACTAGTGGTGGAGGGTGTGTTTTTACAGAGCCTCTCTAAAAGTCTACGATTGTGCCTCTCATCATTTAGGGCACCATAAAACCAGGGTTTGGATTGTTTGACGGGAATCCGGTGCAATAGTATCAAGAATGTTAGACACCATTTTATTGTAGTGATCGGAGAGATCATCCAGGTTGGTCTTGTTGGGGGGGCTGTAATCTATTTTTGGTGATTGAGGTTAGCGTATTGATGTTGGGGTCTCCCATATTGTGCGTCAGTTGTTTAGCTTTGAAGGGGTGTCCCTGTCAGCCCAAGCCCTTTTCCAAGATGAGGAAGGGAAGTTGTGGATGATCTGACCAGTCACAGGGTAATATGTCACCTAATTGTATGCTATTGTCTTTAGCAGTTATCAGGTTGAGAGTAGCACACTTATTGTGGAGAAGTGTAGCTCAATGGTTAGAGAGGCAGACCCTGATGCAGAGGTCTGGCCCGGGACCAGGGTTCAGTTCCCGCCTCGGCGGGTCTTGGGCTCAATTTCCTCAGACCTGATAATTCTCGCCTCGGTGCCTATTCTAATCATGGGTCTCACTCTGCAACTCTGGGCAATAGCTTGCTTAATCTCCACAACGGCCCCAACAGCGCTGGGATGCCTGGCTTCACCTTGGGGGTGCCCAGGAGTGGGCATTTAACAGGGAAAAGTCAGGAAGAGTTCCACAGCGGTATGCGTACTGCGCCAAGAAACCCCATGGGGTATAAGTGCGCTTTACACGTACAAATTCATTTAATTTCATTGTGTGTAGGGCCTTTGCAGAGCTGTGAGAGGTTAAGGTCAGAGAAGAAAGACTTAAAGGAGCAGACTGTAGGATAATTTGTGTCATTCCAGTGAAGGTTAAAATCTCAGAGGAAGATGTGGCAGAGTTGATCCGAGCTTGAGCTAATGACCTCCATGATTTGCTCTATGAAAACCAAATTGTCACCTGGTGGATGATAGATGGAGTGCAGTACACACACCTTCTTACCTTTATTCCAAATTTCGGTGACCAGCTGTTCACAGAAGGATAATACAGAACATAGAGATTGTTTTACGGTGAGGTTGGAGTGATGAATGCATGCAATGCCCCCCTCCCCCTGTTTTAACAGGTCGATAGCTTCTGATAATGGCGTAGTCAGGGGGGGATTGAGGTGTCGAGAACTGGGGAGGAAGTATTGATGAGCCAAGTTTCAGTGAGAATCAGTAGGTCCAGGTTATGTGCAATGAAGAGTTCTGAAATATCTGCTGCATGTTTCACAGCTGATCTACAGTTGAGTACCATCGTTTTGATGTGCAGGTTGAAGGTGATCACGTCATGATGAGAGGTGGTTATGTGGAGTAGATTTTATTTGTTCACCGATCTGTGCTTAAGACTAGGTTTCCCGTCAGGGTCCGAGATGATGGAGGGGATGTTGAGAGTAGGGTAGGAGGAGGAGACAGTCTTCGAGTCAGTGTAAAAGAATAGGAGGGAGAGAATGTCCTCCTCAGATAGCTGGGGCAGGAGTCTATGGGGCCTAGAGTGATGGTTAGGTAAAGGCCTAGAGCTCCACCTAAGAGCGGAGTGGATAGAGAAAGGTCATTAGGAGCTTAGATCATATACTGAGTGTTGTAATTATTTCTCCTCTGGGCGGTGGGAGTACTCCAGAGCTTCTCCATATTCAGGGGGAACTGTAGTAAGCTCTGCATGATCTCTTTAACAGCCAAGAGATCCTGCTTGAGATCAACAATATTCTCCTCTAGGCAGGGCCTGTTAATGCCCTTTTCCGCAGAACCAGAATGAGATGCTTGGACTGACCCAGCAGCGAGAAGAGTAAAAGAGGGTTGAGTAGGACCCTTACCACATAGGGGGAGATAATGTCATGCTTGGAGTGGGAATGGAGGCAGGCAGAATGGATATAGGCGGGGCAGTAGGTGTAGCATGTAAGGCATGAGAGGGTGAGTGCAGGTTACAGGTCAGCGGACTGGAGACAACAACTGGATCCTGAGCCCTAGAAATGGAAGATCCTGAGTCTAAGGGTAGAGGACCATTGCTATTCAGGTTCTTAATATTGGAGTGGTGCCCACCGACCCGGTTGTAGGAGTGTGCACTGGGTGGTGAAGGAGACGGAATATCATTATTATCAGTAATTTCACATTAAAGAGTAACGTGGAATTGCCAAAATTACTCAGATTACTCTGGCGTAATTGAAATTCTGCCCAGGCCTAGTCCAAACTGTTTTTCTCACCCAATGTGAGTGGACTCTGGCTGACTAAGATGGCCCTGGGAATGGGTTAGAGAAGCCTCCCTGGCATCTCCAAGTCAAAACAGGTAATGCTACAGCTATCGTTTGTTCAGCTAGCTGGTTCCATCCACTCTCAGATATCTGTCCCCTACTAAGTTGTCAGCAGCAAACACCAGCCTGATCTTCCTTGGCTTAGAGTCATGCCATTCTCTTCTTTGCCAGAGTTCTTAACACTCCTGGCCAACAATGTATATTCCAGCGCTGATTTTGTGATGAGTGACAGAGCCGGTTTTATGCCAGTTCTGACTTTAGTAGCCTAATTAATTTCTTATAAACTTACTTTCCCACTCAAGTAATCAAAAAAATGATTTCCCCATTAAAGCATTTGCTTGCATTCTCTCATGCGGGATATAAAATTAAGGGCCAGATGTAGGTCGGTCGGTAACGGCCGAAAATCGGTATTTTCGGCCGTTACCGACCGGTAAATCAGAAATGGTATGTAGGGCCCTGAATTTTACAGATTCGGTAAATTTACCGATCGGTAAATTTACCGAATCTGTAAAATACCGAATCGGTATTTTTACCGATTCGGTAAATATGAGATGTAGGTGGGACTCTTCTGAGTCCCACAAGCCTTACAGAATCGGTATTTTACCATCAAATCTATTTGATGGTAAAATACCGATTCCGGTGTGCATGCACATGTGTGCATGCACACCTGTGCCATATGACAGGCAGACCTGCCCTTAGGGCAGGTATGCCTGCCACATGGCACCCGAACATGTTTTGGGGGTGCCAGAGGGTGTCAAAGTGACACCCCCTGCACCCTTGTGGAATTCGGTATTTACCGATTCGGTAAATACCAATTCGGTAATGCCCATTCATTCCTATGGGCTTCAAAGCCCATAGGAATGAATGGGCATTACCGGTCGGTATTTACCGAATCGGTAAATACAGATTTTTACCGATTCTGTAAAAAAAACATCTGGATGGACCTACATGTCCCCCCTTCATATATACCGATTCTTAATTACCGAATCGGTAAAATTCGGTAATTAAGAATCGGTAAATGATTCCTACCTACATCTGGCCCTAAATACTTTATTCACACCTAGGCCTGTCTTATTGAAAACATAGCTAAACATACACAGTGAAACAACCTTTATGCATTTAAATATGTTGAGAGCACGCATTTTAAATGTACAGCAGCGTGCCTTGACCTGTACTTTCAGGGGCACCTCATAAAAAGAATTTGATGCAGTCTCTACTGAAATCCTGTACACCATGAACATATCATGCTTGCTGCAATTCACCTTGTCTATGCTGTCTGTGGCAGGACCTGTGAGAACCGTCATGGCAGCATCTTTTTGGTTTGCGTGCTTTAGTGTTCTCTGAATGTTGCACTTATATTCCTAATACCTTAGTATTCATGAAGAGATAGATCATTTTAGAGATCTTGTCAGGGCACTCAATGAAGCCTTAGATAAGTGTTGTTTGGATGAAAGTAATATTTGGTACTTGTTTAAATTGTATTTTCTATGGATTTTTCCTGGCAGTATTAATTCTTGTAGTGATGGTTTATATTCTCATACATTTATGCATGGGTGCTATTCATTGTCTCGCAAACTCTAAAGGCATTACCCATTCATTTACATAGGCTATCAATTAATACGAGGAAAGCAATAATGATGCTCATGGAAATGCATCTGAAAAATGCAATGAAAATGATATTGAAATAGAAATGAGTAGACCAATGGCACTAGATCTGCTCTAGGTGTTGCACTTGGAGGTGCAAAAGGGAGGAGCCAATTAGTAAAATAGTTTTGCAATTGTATAATGATTTAATACCAAATTAACAAAAAACAATTTGTATACCTATGTTGTACCTTTTTAACTGTTTAGGTTTTCTTGATTTCAATGTGCCCCTGCCTTATGTAGCTCTCTAGAGCAAGAACATAGAATCTAGTTAACCTGGAAAGGAGGTTCCCTTCTAGTATCTTAGTTTCAAGGTATTTTGCACATATATAATGAGGAAGCTGAACACTTGCTTAATCTCACTGTATAACGTTATTTTTCTATCAGATACACCTTCCTGCTGATGCTTATGTGAAGAAAATTTATAAAAGTGTGTAATTGCTTCAGGAGGCAAAAATATGTATCACTGGCCTCCAATAGAACTATTTTGCTTAATAAACATGTTATAATATTCAGGGTCAGACTGATTTGCTTATAGCCATGTCTGAACTGGGGTGGCAGAGTGGGCTAAAGAACGGTGATGGGTCAAACCCAGATCTTTTGACTGGGTGTGAGTGTTTGATTGGTTCGGATGCTCCGTCCATCACCACCCCCTTTTGTACCGCTTTTGCCCGCCATAAGTGTGGCAGGGTATGCTCAGACGTGAGTCCCTTGCTCACTTTGCCACTGGATTCAAGCAAGCCGGGCTGAAGACGGCTGTAATGCCAGAAACCGGTCCTCGGAAGCTTGTTTCCGGTCTAGGGAAGGCATGGCTTGGCAGTTCGGGCTGGACAGTTCCCATGATGCACAGGGTCAGACTGATTTGCATATAGCCATGTCTGAACTGGGGTGGCAGAGTGGGCTAAAGAACGGTGATGGATTAAACCCAGATCTTTTGACTGGGTGTGAGTGTTTGATTGGTTCAGATGCTCCGTCCATCACCACCCCCTTTTGTACCGCATAATATTCAAGTAGGCTCAGACCTTCTGTTTTTCTTTCACAGTCTTTTGAACCAAAACAGGTCCTTGTCAGAAGGTTACAACTTTTGTGTACACCTGAAAAAGGGACCTGTGTAGTTTGATAGCTAATGCTCAGTTTCATCTTTGAATGATTGCTCAGTGTGAGATTTCACTATTTACAACACTCTAGTGACAAAGTTCTTTTTTGTCCGTATCTTTGGATAATCAGTATG
Source organism: Lissotriton helveticus (assembly GCF_964261635.1). Lineage (NCBI taxonomy): Eukaryota > Metazoa > Chordata > Amphibia > Caudata > Salamandridae > Lissotriton > Lissotriton helveticus. The sequence goes on along the minus strand of NC_136070.1, from coordinate 234,296,465 downwards.
GACTCAGCGCACTGTCCTTGTTTCACAAAGACGCCTCACACACCCAGTAGGTCTTAACTAGCTAATACTAATGTATTAACTTGCATTATTTTATTGTGTTATGTTGTGTATTTTGTAAGATGCATCATACCCAACTCAAGCAATCTCTGATCGCTGTTGGTGACATAGGACTTTACCCCAGTGAGGGGTACTTCTTGGGGATCTGATCTTCAATTCACCATTGCATGCAAGTCTTGAAATCCTCACTGGAAATCAAGGTCTTACTTTGCATGTTTCTAAGTTTGTTACTCCACTTTAGCTGGTAATGCATGAAGGTAAATTGCCCATTGTCATCTGCCAGTAGGTGGGTTTTCACAGTGGCTATCTCTTTTAGTCAGTGTGCATGGATGTTTAAGTCACAAAATGAGTGAGCCTTGCTAATTACTTTGTTTCTAAAGGAATCCTCCTCATCTGTTCACATCCAATGACTAACTACTAGCTGGCCTAACTGACGTCAAAGAAGTTTATGTAGTAAACATACACTTTGTCCTATATGTCGTGGAATGACTACCCAGGATGACAGAGTACATATGAAAAACTTAAATTATTTACATTCAATGGTCCACAGAACCCATGAGTCTAAAGATTGTCTGTCTGGTTTAAGAGGCTGTGATGCAGAGCCCTACAGTACTTACAAGGAATGTGGCTCCTGAAGCATTCTTGAACTTTTCTGGCATCTCCTTGATTTTTTCTCAAGTCTATCAGCCCCCACAATATTGTCTTGACTATTTCATCCCATGTTGGAACTTCAGTCTCCCACGTGTCTTCCAGTGTCTTTTGTAAAGGAGCAGTTTAATTCATTTTGGTATCTGTGAAGTGGCACTTTGTAGTGTAAAATGTTATGTTGTGATGATTGTGAAATGGTAGGGAGTAGGGATATACTATGTGATGTATGAAGGTCAGAATAATAAGAGTACAATAGTGGTACACTGTTATATTGTGTGGTACGGTGTGGTGTTGGATGAGTTGATGAACTGTTGTTTAGTAGGGTACTGTTGAAGTGGTGTGGTACTGTGTGAAAATATGTTGTATGGTACTTTGTAGTATTGTGTGGGTAGGTGTGAAAGTAATGTGATGTATGTGGCATGATGCAGTGTGGAAATGTGCAGTGCTATTCTGTGGTGTGCTTACTTATGTAATTTCATAAGGTGTGTATAGTGTAGTTTGGTTTAGCATCTGCTGTGGGGTGGTGTTGCTATGATATTGACTGGTTAGTACAGAAAGTATGGTGTGACAAAGTCTGATTATGTATGTAGAGGATATGGATACAGGAGTATGCTTTGGAATGGTGCTGGTTGCTTTGGTGTGATGTGGTAGGAGTTGTACAAAATGGTAATTTGTTGTTGTGTTGTGAGGTGTGTTGTCAGATGAAATCTGCTGTGGTCCGATGCAAAGAAAAGTGGTGTCAAGCACTAATGCTCTTCCTTTCTGTGATACAACTTACATTCAAAATAGGGTACCACCCCTGTGAAGAACAATTAGAACTCGATTTTTCAAAGAAGATTTTTGTAGTCACTGCTTACTTTGAACAAATTTTAGAAAAATATTCAAAATCCACTATGTCAATGAATGCTAGTTTTTGTATATGTAGAATACATGGCATGAAGTACCAAAATGTACTCTGTGATGTTTGATGTAGGTGATGCCTTGGAAGAAGAGCCAGAGAATGAGGAGGATTTACAAAACTTGGATGAAGAGGAATTGAAGAAAATGCAGTCTGAATCAGATGAAGGCACTGCAGGGTTGGAAGCAGCAGCCTATGAGGAAATGTCCTGCCTCGTCAACTATGTTCAACCCGTCAAATTTGATTCTTTTGAATTCTCAGCACGTAAGTAGCATCTGTGAAAAAAGAGCAAATGGCAAAAGTAGCAATATGCGCTTGGTCCCAAATGCAGTATTATTGTAGCGGCAGGTCAATATTTTTAAGCATTCATATACATGTCTTGCTCTCCCTTTGTAGGCAGTATAATCCACATGATACAGTAATTACCATATGGTTTTTCACTGTTCAATTTCAGCAGGTTTGACCTGCCGAAACATAACAACCGTTGAGGTTTTGATTGCATCCAATAATTATTGGATGTGTTAAATAACTCCCAACTTGTAATTGCAACCCATGCGTAAAAAAGGGGTTTACGCACAGGTCTGAAAAAATTACTGACTCATATTAAGATGCATATCTTTCCAAAGTCTATGGCCCGCTTCACAAAGGTAAACTTAGACCTGAAGTCTAAGTTTAGATGTGAAGTCTAAGTTTAGATCTGACGTTTAAGGGTCCAATTCACAAAGATAAACTTAGACTGAATTGGGCCCTTAGACTTCTGATCTAAACTCAAACTTCGGGTTTAAGTTTTCCGTTATGAATTAGGCCCTTCGGCCCTGATTCACAAAGGCCCTCTGCACTGGTGGTGGGGTCCTGGCAGTTGTAGGGGAGTCTCCGTACTCAGGGCCTCATTACGATGTCGGGCAGAAAGCCTCTGCCCGACAGTCGGAATTTCCTAGATCGCATCGGAACCCTTCTGGATGACTCAGTTGTTTTACAATCCGCCCGACCAATCACAATGTTCGTGGTCAGAGAGTAAACCATGCGGTCATTCCTAAATGGTTATGATTGGCTTTCGGAGTATCCTTGTCGGTCGGAACCGCATTATGCACCTCTATGGACAGCGTTTCCGAACTACTGATCACGATATCGATTTCAAAAAGCCCTTCTGAGTCGGCCTGTCTGACACCAAAAGGCTGTCTGAGAGTGACTTTGGGGGCCGAGGGAGTACCTAAGGGACACCCCAGTAAAACCCTGCACTGTGTGGCAGGCACAATGGGGTGCCTGCAACACGGTGCAGGGTTTTCCGCTCACACCCCATTTTCCCATTGAAGCCCATGTTATGGCCAGTTGTCGGTCGGAACACGGGCTTCCGTAGGAAACAATGGGACTCCGACCGAACAGTGCTTGGTCGCCTATTAATCGTTCGGGCGGAACCGTAAGTCAGTTGGTTCAGAATCCGAGATGGTGTTGGGACATCATAATGAGGCCCTTAGGGCGGAATCTTCGCAATGAGAATTCTCATTGATGAGAGTCCGTCCAGAGCTCAGAGATTCTTCCATGACTACAGGGCCTCCACCAAAGTGTGGAGGCCCTTTGTGAATCAGTCCCTTGGTGCCTATCAGCCCCTGTTTGTCTGTTTTGTATACCTGCTGCTGTGCATTATGTTTCTTCCTGTTTTCACCTAACGTACAAAACAGTAATGTATCGCAACATTGCCAACCTCCAGTCACTGAAAGTTAATGTGCACCTACAGAAAGCAACTAAATAAATACCGCTATGTAAACCTTGGAATGAGGCACTTGCTGCACAGTTACTAACCATACCTACACAAGAGTAACATTGACTATAAGTTGTTCCTGTTTGTTGCATCAAGGCAAGATGTTCCTTAGAAATATTTCTGATAGAACGGGCAAAGCAAAATTAATCCCCTCACTCGTTAACGTTTCATATCCCGCTGTTGACCAAACCAAAAGTGCCCTGTTCAAAAACTTAAATACAGGTTGTTTTAGCTTTATGGGTAGGCTGTGTTTAATGTATTGCTGATTCAAAAGTAGAGGTTGACAATTCTAATTTATTATCTCTGAGTTGTGATCTGGGATGCAGCAATATACTTGCATATTCAAATAGAGGAACATATTTATTGCTGTGTATAATGTTTATGGACATTATTTTCAAGTCAAGGAACGGTTATATTAAAGTATGTCCTTGACCATATAACTGCTGGTCCATTAAAGGATAAGGTACATTAAACAACATGTTTTTTCTTCACATCCAACTTATTGGAAGAGCTATTAAAAATGTACATTTTTGACAAGTTAATATTTTCTCCACACTGGAACTCAAGGTGTATTTATCTACAGAATTAATAAGTATTACATTTTGCAAGGTATTTTTATTAAACATTTGCTGGTCAAGAAAGACTCTGAAGAACTAAACATTGACACATTAGAATTCATGAAAATGTTATAGGAGCTACTTAAGAAAAATGATGCCAACAAAATATTAAAGACAGAGCTTTTATTGGCCTTAATAAGAAATGACCATGCCATCAAATAATTTCTATACCCGTAATAATTCCCTTATTATGTTTTTTCACGTTTTCTCAATCGTGTTAAACCTTGCACATTCCATAAAGCAAAATATGTTGGGCTTTCATGCTTCTAGAAAGATTTTGTAACAAAAAGAATACCTTCGCATTTGGATACATGCCACAAAAACGTTACTGTTTTTTTACAGCGTTTGCAAAAATTGTATTGTTTACACCTTGCACTCATCTTTGTCCCAATGGATTGCTTTAAGAAATTGATCTTAGTATGTTGGCTCTCTTCCCCACTTTTGCTTCCTTCTCCTGGCTCGTAGAGAAGAATCGGAGTTTTGTCATCTCATCCTTTGTTGAAACGAAGGCGTATGATCTGCTCACCAAGTTCCCAGTACAGTTTGTCGAGTATCCTTTTTTCATTGGCTTTGATGTTTTTATTTCTGCTTTCCTATGGCTAAGAAAATAATGGAGCCCAGTGGCGGCTCCTCTGCTAAGGCCGAGGAGAGTCGCTCCAGTGCCCTAAGGTGCAGTGCAGCAGAAAAATAAAAATTAAAATAACCTGATTATTATCATTTTATTTTTCAGTACGGACTCAGTTAGGGCGGGGCGGGGCTGGACTTGCGGGGTGGAGTGGTTTGCCCACTCCAAGTAAGCATGACTGCTTGGCCGGACCTCTAAGGGCCGGCCAGTCATGCGCACTGTGCATCTTCCTCACCAGGCTTGCTTTACGCAGCTTGGTGAGGAACATGGAAAGCCTCCCAATCCCCGTCTGTGCTCCGAAACACGGCGCTCAGACCTATCACAACGCTTCATTGCAGCATTGTGATTGGCTGAGGGGAGGGAGCCTGTGTGCTTCCTGCTTCCTTCTGCTACAGAAGCAGAGGAGAAGGCGGCTGAAGGTACTGTAGGGGAAAGACAGCCGGCCAGCAAAAGGTAAGTGGATTTTCTGGGGTTTTTGTTCCATCCTGAACTGCAAGACCAGGTTCCCTCTGAGCAGGAACACAAGTACCTCTCACTTGTTTTGGACTTTTGGGCCTCCTCAGAGTGTTGCTATTTGATTCTGTGGTACAGTGAGCACAGGATCCAAGTTTAGGCATACCTGTTAAAATTAGCGCATCTCAGAAGACAAAAAGGTGATGAGTGGTATGCTTCAATTAATCAGCCATTGGTAATTAATGGGGGCTGCATTCCAGTCCAGCGTTTTTTGCCCACCAAACCACTTTACACAGAGACAATCCATTTGCAAATCAGTCTTGGTCCTGCTCCAACATGAACAGCTCATCTTGAAATGTGGGGTCAGATCACCTCCAGATGAAAACACAAGCAATTTCAGATCCGTTGCAGCTTAATTTTGGGAGCACAGTGAATATGGGAAACACATTTAGGCATATCTGTACACTAAGCGTTTCTCACTTAAAAAACCAAGAAGGTGATGGGTGAACTGCAAGAATGAATTACAGCCACTTGTAATTAATCAGACCTTTTGGAACTCCCTCCCCCTGTATATTAGATCCATTTCCTCCTATCTTGAATTCCGTAGGGCTCTTAAGACTTTTCTCTTTTCACATGCTTTCCCACCTCAGTAATTCCTTGGTTATGCTCTGGGTAAGGCATCCTCTAGCGCCATGAAACCGCCGGGTATACGTGCGCTAAATAAATTCCTGTAAATTCAAAATTCAGATTCCTTCATTCTTTCCCACAATGCCACTCCATACAGAGCTCAGTCCGCAGTCCAGAACGAAATGTTAGGCCAGGACCACCAGACAGGAAACTCACTCTGGTTTCGGTATTACATAGGGTGCAACTAGAGTCCAATTGACCAGTAAGCATGGAATGTACCTCTGGGTACACGCATCATCACTTTGGGAAAAAAATGTTTATAGGTCTACATCTAAATAAAGCCAGATTTGCATCAGATATTTCGAATGGAGCTCGAACTCCAACTTTGAGGGGGGCTGGAGTTGTTTACTACAGAAAGTTATTAATTGAGCTTGGGGTTGTTTACGTCAGAAATTTTTTAATTGAGCAAGCACACTTTTAAAAGAAATGTTGGGTAATTAAACATAGAAATTCGTACATACAGCTCTGCTCTTTTTTTCTAGATGTAGACGTTTAAATGTACAGTAGTTGCATTGTTTTCGTTTTGTAAGCCCTTTAGTTCAAATATAGATAAGATATATAAGTTACAGAGGTCAAAATAAAATGCTTATAAGCAGTTGTGTTGAAATTAAGACTACATCAAAATGTAATAGCAGGTGAGCAAAAAGTGCCTGCTATCTTAAAATGCAGATTAAAAGTAAAACGTCTTGCAAGACAGTCATGCAGTAAGTCTTCATTTTAAGAAGTTAACTATAAACTGTCTTATATGCATCATTCTATATCAGAGAGCCCACTATATTGGTCAGTTTTAGTCCGTGGTAGCATGTCTTTGCAACATGAATATCAATATGGATGACAGTATCACCACAATTAACTGACTTCCAAGCAAGAACCTATATAGCAAACCAGTATAGAATCACTAGACCAATATGGTTGAATTCCTAAACACAAGAAGAAATCTAAACATCATTTCAACTATAATTGGTGTACATTTCCTTGTTTTGGGAATCACAAATGTCCAAGCAGAGCGCCTCAGGCATCTATGTAAGTCATATTTCAGCCCTACTTCCACACCCCAATAATTTCTCCCATTAATTGTCTGTAGTATGGACTATCCGATGGAATAAAATACAGAAATGTGCATCTGAATTTATGAAAATATTTTTTGGGCGGAGAAATGTCTTCTCATACGTACAACAGATGGGACGTGTCTGAACACTGTTTTGCACTTTATTTCCACATGTCATCCCTTTTCAGGACCAAACAGTCTGTGAGAAGCCATTGGAAATTCTGTGATGCCCAAAAAGCTACAACTTTGTCGGTTCTCCCATTGCTCTCTATGGCTGCACCCCGGCAAACACCCATTCTCTCACTCCTTTATCAAACATACTAGCAGCCCGTCCCGACGTTGTCCGGGTATGAAATAGAATGTGTGTAATGTGTGTATTTGGCAAGGGCAATTTATTTTAAAATCTCGAGGTAGACAACATTTTTTGTTTCATTAGAATAGGGACAGAGAAGGCCCAGCTGCAGCCCTGGTTGATGTTAGCAGGCGCGTGTAATTGGTGTAGTGGTCCGCCGCCTGAGCCCGACTACAGCCCTGGTTGATGTTAGCAGGCACGTGTAATGTTGTTAAATGAGAGAGTTATCAGCCGCGGGTAAATCCGTTTAATGAGAGAGTTGAGTGACATCGAGTAGGAGAGGCTGCAGTAATTGTCCCCGCAGACATGCTCATTTGCGTGTTCCCCCGCTTGAGGCCTAGATGCAGGCCTGTTTGATTTTAGCAGGCGCGTGTTTCCCCGCTTGAGGCCCAGCTGCAGCCCTGGTTGATGTTATCAGGCACGTGTAATTAGTGTACTGATCCGCCGCCTGAGCCCGGCTATAGCCCTGGTTGATGGTAGCAGGCACGTGTAATTTCGTTGAATGAGAGAGTTCAGTAACAGCGCGCAGGAGAGGCTGCAGTAACGTTACTTACCAGGCCTCCAGGTGAACGCACATGCCCACAGCAGACAATCTTCTGATTAATGTACGACCCACATGGCATGAAGGGCGGAACGTAGCACACGCCCCCAGCGTTTCTCACGCCACCAGCTTGCCCCTTGATGCGGCGCAATTGCGTTCACATGGCATGAAGGCCGGACACACGCCCCCAGCGTTTCTCACGCCCCCAGTGTGTCACGCCCCCAGCGTGCCCCTTGATGCTGCGCAGCAACGTAATTGGCGCTTGTATGTACGACTCACATGGCATGAAGGGCGGACACACGCCCCCAGCACACGCCCACAGCCCACGATGTGATGGCCGTACCACACGCCCCCAGCGTTAGTCACGCCCCCAGCCCATGCCCACAGCAAAACGCAGACACGCCCACAAGGGACTACTTTGCTGGCACGGTTCTTTTACCTTTTAAATGTATAGAGGAGTTGGCCTAACGGCTAAGGCGCTCGACCTCGGACCTGGGAATCTGGGTTCGAGTCTTTGTAACGACGCCAAACATCCTGTGATTCTGAGCAAATCACTTAATCTCCCAGTGCCTAACAAAAATGAATGTGTGTCCTCATGTAACGTAACTGGTGCTATGTAAAGCGATCTGATACCTGATTTAGTTCGGGTCAAGTTTGCGCTATATAAAACTCTGCAAAAAATAAAATATATATGGTGGCCATCTGCATAGCCTATGTCCTTCTGCTGCAACTGCCCTTTCCAACGCTGTATTGGGTGTTGTGATTGGTGCTGTGGTTACTGAGATTACCCGCCTCAAAGGTTTGGGCTCTCTCTTTATAATATTAGTATGGATTACTGCAAAAATATATTTTTCTAAGTAGGTTGATAACCCACAGTTGGAGAATACAACCTCTGCAAATATTGTTTTTGTTACCCAGGACTTGGGAATTAAAGCTGTAACTTCCAATGGTGGCCACAAGAGTTTTTGTTAATTGCGCCCCTAATTATGAAACACTAATGTGATTCTCATGGTGCCCTAGTATCAGAACCAATACATAAACAGTGGCCATCAGTACACCTGTCATACCCCATAAATGCAACAGTGGCACTGTCCTGTACTAAATACTTGCAATAAAATGGGTTATTAGTTGGGGTGGATATGATTCCCATCCAAGTAATAAGTCCCCAAAAGCCAGTCAAGTCAAACACACAGTTTCAACCATTTAAACCTGGGTTGAACCACTGGTAGCTATAGCACAGAGCAGACAGGCTTAACTTCAGAAAATGTGCAAAAAATTTAGTAAGACTAAAACAGTAAAAATGTCAAAACACAACTCAATAAAAATCCCACAACCAATATCTAAAAACTGAAAATAATGTAAGAAGAAAAGTAAAAACAAAATTACTATTATGCAATAGGGTGGACTTGAGAGTTTTTGAAGCTTTAAGGCAAAAGCTGCCAAGAAAAAGTAAAGCACCAATCAGGAATCACTGTTGAGTTTGACCTAAGTGTAATTTCAGACTGACTGCAATGGTGTGGAAGTTAGATACACCAAGCAGGTTGTCCTGGTCACAGTTTTTACGTTTTGACTTGGAGTCTTAGTTAGAGTTTGGCAGATGAGATAGTCCGTCAAAACATGGCCTATAATTTGTCCACCGTATTACAAGTGTCATAGGCCATAAGGCATTTGCATTATGGAGGACAGGATATCCACCACGGTTGTGATTGAGTATCCCATCCACCTAACTCTAAATGAGGGCCTTAGGGCCACATATACAATAATTTAATTTTGTGAGTCTCTAATTGTGATTTTTTGTGACTCACAATTAGAAACTCACAAAATGAAAAATACTAATGTGTCTCAGACACATTAGTCATTCCCTATGGTGCCGAATTGGGCCTGCCTCATCAATATTCATGGGGCAAGTCGCAATTTTTGTGACCCATTGGGAATGAGCAATAACATATTGAGTGTGGCCTGTTAAAGACAGCAGACCACCAAGTCTGTGTATGCTTTTAAATTAAACATTTTTTTTCTAAATGCAGCCCGTTTTTCTTGAAGGAAAACAGGATGTGTTTAAAAACGAAAAACGAACCGTTTCTGTATAATTTTTTTTTTAAGAGCAGGTAGTAGTCCATAGGACCACTGTCTGCTCTTCAAAAACGTTTACGCCGGCAGTCACAAAGGGGAAGGGGTCTGCGATCGGCATACCACGGACTTGAAGTAGGCAGTAAATTTCGATTATTTTGTGACCGCATTCCGGTCACAAAAGAATCGTACATGCCCTTGCGACTCGCTATTAAGAAGGGATGTCTTTGGCACGCCCCTGCCTAATAGCGACTTGCACACCCTATTTTGCACATCTTTAATAGGTTACCAACTCACAACATATGGTTGGTACATTGTACAAGCCGTTTTAGCGGTCGCAAATGGCATGATTCTCTGTTTGCCACCACTAAAAACTGTCATACATGTGTCCCTTAGTCTTTTTTTTGGAAGTTGGAAATCCCCCTGTGTGGGGCAAGGTTGCGGGATATATTGATGAAGTCCTCTCGAAATCAGATCGTGTCTATATCAGGTCTCATTGAAGATGTGTGAAAATTCAAATTTTGCCTCTGCCTAACTATCATCATTGGCTGGACACTTTTCGTACCTTCACTCGGTTAAGAATTCTACCTTTGGACTTTCTTTTTTATGAAACTCAAAATCTTCTAGCAGGAGAAGCCTGAAGTGGTATCTGACGAAGTCATATCAACATTGTATACCATAGTAGTAAGGACCCATTACATTTTTCAGACTTTCTGGAGCAGTTCCTCTTGATCACTCTTCACTGGGGACTCTATTGCCCAGAATCTATTTTGTGCCACAGTAGCGTTTTCTGGCATTGATGCAGCAGTCTGATTCCCTATCAGTTTAATAGCTTTCAGTCCATTATTGATAAATATGTTTGCTTGATATAGGTTTGTGGCTAAGTATCGATTTTACTGCATTCTGGGGGTTTAATATTGTTTCAACTTATTCTATCAAATTGTCTATCTCACTCAAATCACACGAATCACTTAAGGTACATTTCTATGAAGCCTTCAATCCACAACTGGCATATTAATATCTTGAAGCCCCACTGAGTTATCTGCAGCTTTGTGTTTCCCTATGTTCTGTGATATGGAAAGAGATGTCAAACGATCACAGTTCTGAATTCCTAGACTTCGGGATCACAGATAGGAGCACAGACAATAAAAATGGGTGTTTAGGTATATTCAACAACCAAAGCCTCACCCGCAGTTTTTGATATCAATATCCAGTTCTAAGGACCAAGCGGAGGGGCCCGGCCCAGCCTCCTTCGGCCTCTGACAGACGCAGATGGGCCAGCTATCTGCCTGGTCTTTGCCTAGACACATGTCCGGGCTCGTCTCCCACGTATCCCATGCTGCAGCAGCGAGTGGTGGTTTTATGCACCCCGCCCGGCACTGCTAATGTCCCATGCCTCCTGGCAGTACAGGCTTCTGGGCAGTGGAGACCCCAGTGAAGAGCATCCAGTGCCATGGGTGGTGAGTGCTTTTTTATGCACCTCATCTGGTGCTGCAAATATCTCCCGCCTCCTGACAGGAAGGTAATCAGGGCAGTGGAGTCCCAAGTAAAGAGCGTCCTGCACCGCCGGTTGTGGGTGCTGGTTTTATGGTCTCTGCCTGGTGCTGCTAATATCACCCAACTCCTGGCAGGAAAGTATTCTGGGCAGTGGAGTCCCCAGTGAAGAGCGGCTTGCCGCGGGCAATGAGTGGTGGTTTTATGCACTGGGCCCGGCTCTGCAAATATTTCCCCCCTCCTGGCAGGAAAGGATTCTGGACAGTGAAGTCCCCAGTAATTTCAAAGTAGGATTCCTTCCAGTCACAATTCTTTATTTTAACAGGTTCTCATGCAGGTTTAAAAGCTGCAACAGTCAGGCTACACATATAGAGTTCAACAGGATTGTCTGGGCAAGGATGGTTATATGATTCTTTCCAGGAAAAATCCAAGCACAAACTGATTTTTGGTGTGAATTATTCATGAAAAAGCTTTCACTCTATCCTCGAGTGTGAGTGGAAGAACAGCCAACACGTGTTTTGCCCCCTTACATGGCCTGCCGGCCTGGGGCTTCCTCAGGGCTGTGCATATGTACTTATTTTACAACAATTGGATGGGATGTATAGCACCCAGAGAGAAGGAGAGGTAGTATTTACAGAGTTAGGTGAGTAAAGAGGGAAAGTGTTGGGATAGAAGTTGAATTGGTTAGTGCAATAGCCAATGGTTGGGTGGTGGAGGAGTGAGGGAGAGAGAAGGGAAGAGAAAGGCGAGAGAGAAGTGGGAGAAGGAGAACATAGGGTCAGGGTGAGGGGCATACCCTAAAGATTGGAAGGAGAGGTGGTTAGGATGCAGAATATAGACAGTGTTTCAATAGAAAACAGAGGCAGGAAGCATGCAGGGCATTTGGTTAGTGCGATAGAACAGTGAGCAAGTCAGGTATAAGTGCGAAAGACATTTGAATAAATATATACATGATAGCAGTAGGGGAGTGGATGGAAAATGACGTATAGATAGTGTGTAGGCAGGAGGAGAGGCAAGAAGCATGCATGGAGTTTAGTACATGTATGGCATCATAGTAAGCAGGTAAACGTCGAGTAGAGATAAAATTTCAATGTACATGGTATAAGTATCAAGGATTAAAGAACACATTTCAATATTCAGGGTACAGATTTTACAGCACCGAATCAGCCATGACACATGTATTAGACAACGCTATCAAAATCCTAGACCAAAATGAAGCCTGTCTTTTAATCCTACTCGACCTATCATCAGCTTTCGACACCGTCAAACACGACAGCCTGCTGGATCTCCTGAAACACAGAATGGGAATGTCCGGAAATGTATTTAACTGGTTCGCCTCCTTCCTCCAAAATAGATCTCAAAGATTCATGGTCAACCAATCCCTGTCCAATCCCATGCTAGTCTCATTAGGAGTCCCACAAGGCTCCTCCCTATCACCCACCTTGTTCAACCTGTTCATGGAACCTCTGACTGATTTTCTCAGCCTTTCGAAGATACTCTTCCACATGTATGCAGACGACACCCAAATTTACATAAAGATACACTCACTAGAGGACATCAAAATGCTCAACACCACTCTAAAAAAAAAAACAAAGGTGGCTGGCCGAAAACCATCTGAAACTTAACTCCCTCAAAATAGAATTCCTCTTAATCGCCCCCCGAACGAAACTCACACTATGCTGGACTGGATGAAGCACCTAACAGCTCTTAATGGACAACCGCTCATAGTCGACTCAGCGAAGTCTCTAGGGGTAACACTAGACAATAACTTAAAGATGCAGAAACACATTAGCGCCTCAACAAAGGGAGCCAATTCCACCTTAAGACCCTACGAAAATTGAAACCCTTTCTGCCCGCACGCGATTTCAAACATACAGTTCAAGCCCTAGTAATTCCCCGCGTGGAATATAGAGCAGTAACACTATGCGGCCTCCCTAGGTCATCGACTGCCCCGCTAAGAGCTACGATCAACTCAGCTGCAAGACTCATCACAGGTTCTAAGAGAAACACTCACATTTCCCCAGAATTCACCTAAAAATCGCTTGTATGACACACAAAGCCCTCTACCACAACGCCCCACAATACCTAGCTCAGAAACAGGTGCTCTCTGCGGGCAACAGAGCCTCCAGGAGTGCCAAGACTCTTCTCCTACAACCTCAACGAATCTCAAAAAAAGAAAAGTATAACCGGTTCTTTTCGGGGGCTCCAAGGATATGGAACGCCTTACCCAGTGCAACAAGAATGAACCCTTCCACTGCCTCCTTCAAAAGAGAAGTGAAAGCTATCCTCATGGCTAAATTCACTTGAACTCTATGTCTATTCACTGTAAATTTGTATTGTGTTGTTCTTTGTACACTATATCTTGCCTTAATTATGACCTGTAAAGTGCTCTGATACTCGCAAGAGTCTTGTTCGCGCCATATAAAACCTTCAAAATAAATAAATAAATAAACCAGAGGGCCAGTGTGTAAAAATATCATTGCTTTGACTTACCGTCTTATATTTGAACTATGTTCAACCTTAGAAATATTATTACTCACTGGATGTTAGCTGTTAATATTTTATAAAATCCTGAGAGATTATACACTGGGGACTGGACATCATTCCGCCACTGCAGTAACCACAGCATCAGTCCACAGTCCAGTCAATGGGGTTTGACCACCCACGCTAAAGGAGGCACTTTCTCAAACTTCCAAGGTCCCATTTGAACTAACGTAACTTACTGAGTGAAACAACATATGCAGCAATGTCTATCCAACCCGATCTTTAATGAGATGACCCTCTACAGGCGTGAGTGTTAAAGCCTAGATTGGCCTATTGGTGACAGAGTGTCGCAGTGGCCATCAGTGAGCATGGCACATTAAAGAGCAGTGAAGCACTGTGACCATTAGTGTCTTTTCCCTAACAATGGTGATTCATGACAGACTCCAGGAGTCTCCATTAATGCCAGTGTTCTGCAGTGGTCACTGGTGCCAGTGCATTATAGATGCCATCAGTTCCAGAGTCCAGGGGTGACCATCATTACCTCTACTCTAAAGTCAGCATCAGTGTTTATACTAGATAATGATCACTAAAGCTCGTGGTCCAAAGATGGCATGGGCACCAATGCTGATAGATGTGCCATGGTGACTAGTGACCCAGAACATGAGTGCACTCTACCAATAGCCTTAGTCTCACATAGTTGTTGTAAGAGTCAGACTACTGTACTCAACAATACTGCTGTGTTCACAATCAGGGTTGGGATATACTGAGGCTCTTTCCCCAGTATAGTCACCGAGCTGTACATTTCATGACATGTCAATCACTTCCATGACAACTGCTCCCCCGTTATTTTCTCGATTTTTTGGGGGGGGGAGTTTTATATAGCGCGAACTAGACCCGAGGATATAACCGGTATCAGAGCGCTTTACGTGAGCACAAGTTTTGTTACAGATGGACACATTCATTTTTGTAAGGCCCGGGGAGATTAAGTGATTTGCCCAGAATCACAGGATGTTGAGCGTCATTGCCGCAACTGGAACACGGTTCCCCAGCTTTGAGGTCGACCGCTCTAGCCGTAAGGCTACATTATGTTGTACAATCTCTTTTCTATTGTGCTGCCATATCCTAAATTTTTCATGATTGTGATATTAGTGATTCTATTTGTCTTTGCTCTCTGAACAATTATAAATCACTCTGCTACCAGCAAGGATCATGTTTGTGATATATGCTTACCAATGTCCCAAGTTCTATAATATTAGATCTACCCCCTCAATCCACACCTCTGGTGGTAATACTGGGGAATGTGCCACCGCTTCCCCTTGGTTCCACCGAAGATTATCCCCAACTTAAGTACAAGGTGATTCATTGGCTATGTAATAACCTAACAGTAAACCCTGCAATAGCCCGTAACATCATAATGGCCCGCCGTGTGGGATGGGTAGGAAACTCAAGAAAATCTGGTGTGGGGGACTGTATCGTTGTAAATTTTAATGACCGTAGGCTTGTTGAAAGGCTATTCAGAGAAATTAGATCTGGCATGCCTAACACTGGCACTGGAATCCAGATCCTCTCCCTGGGCTTTTTTTACCAATCTGAGTTCCCAATTAGAAAAAACCGATCCACACACACTAATAGGCAGTTATATGGTATGCCAGCTACTCTAAAAACCATTCATCATAACCCTCAGACAGCTACCCATGATCCCCAGGGGCATTTTAACATCTTACCCAGTCTGTGCAACAGATTTGCTGCTCTTTCCTCCTTAGAGGACTGCGACTGACTAAACAGTCCTGCAGCGTGAAATGAGCTTGCACTGCCCTTTAATTCTCAGTGCATAAGAGAAGGTCGCTCAGGAGAACCGTGGGGGGAGATTGTACTGCCGCCCAGGTCGAGAGCTCAAAAACTGCCCTAACTGTAGCCTCAGGTAACATAGCCGCTTATAATATAATTTCTTGGAATATTGCTGGGCTGGCAGGGAAATTTTAAGACCCCAAGTGGATAGAGTTCATCAGGTTATTCCCTGTGATTTGTTTACAAGAGACCTGGCTGGTGGACTGTGTTCTTTTTCTAGAGGGCTATAAGGCCGTCTTTGTTCCAGTCATACACTCATCTAGTGGCAGAGCTAAAGGAGGCCTGGTCATATACATCTCACTAGCCCTGAAATATATAATTACTCTTATACCCAGCCCTAACAGTAATATTCAAGCAGTTACGGGGAATGTGAAGCTGCTCCTGATTAATTTTTATAATGCAATGAACATCTCAGGGTCCTGCCAGATTGACCAATTGGGTGGTTTTGTTAAACAACATTGCAGAAACACTTCACATTGTATGATGCTAACAGGGGACTTTAACATCCACCCATGTGGCAATCCAACAATAACCACTATGGGTGAATTGGGCTGTGGCAGAATGGGTGGTATACATTTTGAACACTCCAGTCGGGGCGATGCCGTCAATCACTTACTGAACGAACACGATCTGGTTAGCTCCATGTCTGTGGTGGATGTCGGCAGCAAACAGGTTGTCCCCACATTTAAGGGGCACACAGGGGGGACTTTTATAGATCATTTTTTAATTACAGAGAGTTTGCGATCACGTTTATTGGGTTTTGAAATTTTAGACAGCATTTATATTGATCATAACCATGTTTGTATCCAGCTATCTGTGAATTTACTGGTCTTGCGGGATAAGTTGCCTATCACCGGGGTGCTGAAACCCACGGACGGAAGGCGCCGCCGTAAGTGGTCAAAAGTGAACTCGGATTCACTCTATGCCAGTATTCACAAAACATGTTCCCCGGAACTCGAATCTTGTGTTTGTCCTGTCTCTGCCCCTATGGACATCCTTAGGGCTTTCGAGGCGATTACCATCAAAGTGGGGACGTTGCTGACCATTCCGTCAACAGCCCTTAAGTCTAGGGACCCAAGATGGTTCGATCACACCTGTTCAAGGGCTGCCAGGGCGCTAAAGGCAGCCCTGAAAAGCAAAGGCAGCCCTGAAAAGCACACCAAGAGACCGCTCACTGATCCGTTCATTACGCTTAATATATAAGAAAGCGCTAGTAAAGCGTAAGGGTGACCTAAAAGAAATGATCTGGAAGGATCTTTTAGACCCCAGTACTCTAACTAACAGCGAGAAATTCTGGGGTATAGTCAACAGACCACTGTTTGATACAAGAAGGGAACCTGAATTAGGAACCAACATCCCTGAAAATGATTGGGTACGGTATTTCAGCTCCATATTTAGGGCTAATACCCCACAGTTAGATCTGCACCAGGATGGCCAGGGTGTATCATTACCATACTTTACCCTAGGCGAAATCGAGAGAGGAATTGCAGGGCTGATGAGCAACAAAGCACCGGGTCCTGATGCCATGCCCCCGGATCTTTTTAAATCAAACATGGCATTGTGGGCTCCGGTCCTTACAGCGGTACTCAATGCAGCAGCATCCCAGGGCTGCCCTAGGTCCTGGGGTACCTCCACGATCGTTCCAGTATTTAAGAAGGGAGATCGTAATAGTACTACTTGTTACAGACCGATCTCCCTGATCGACTCGGTAGTCAAGGTTGTTGGTGGTGTGGTCTTAAATAGAGTGTCATCATGGGCTGAGGAAAATAAGATTACATCAGACATTCAATATGGGTTTCACCCTGGCCACTCTACATTAGCACAATGTCTAAACCTATCCATGGTCCTTGGGAAGTACACCATGGCGCAACGGGGGACCATCTACATGGCGTTCATGGATCTCTCCTCCGCGTTTGATTGTGTAAACCAAGGGAAATTATGGGATCTCATGGGCGCCATGGGGGTGGAGCCTTCTTTTGTTACCTTCTAAAGGGGCCTTCATAAGGAGACTAGGGCAAATGTTAGATACTCGCAAGATCTCAGGGTATCGAGTGACTTCCCCGTTGAGAGAGGAGTGAGGCAGGGCTGTATTTTGGCCCCTTTCCTTTTTAACATATATATTAACGAGCTGGACACGTTCCTGGTAAAAACTGGTGCTGATTTCCCCTTTGTTGGGCGCAGGGGCCTGCCCGTCTTGCTATACGCAGATGATGCTGTCCTCCTGGCAAGAACTGCTAAAGGCCTGCAGTCCCTATTGAATGTCTTTCACGGCTTTATGGCTGACCACGATCTTGCCATAAATAACACCAAATCATACATCATGCAGATAGGGGTGCGCCCGAAGAAACAGTACTCATTTGAGGTAAATGCTGAGAAGGTACCCCTGACCACGTCATTTTCTTACCTGGGAGTCCTGTTTGACGACTAGTTAAAATGGGGCCCGTTGGTACAAAGGAAAAGAGGGGAGTTAATACGGGCAAATTCAGCTATATTCAATTTTGCGACTAAAATGGGCAAACGCCCAGTAGCCGCACTATTGAAGATGTACCAGGCAAAGAGTGTTGCAATGGGTAGTTATGGGAGTGAACTATGGGGGTATGTACCAGCCAAAAGTATTGAGGTGGCCGGGAACACCTTCCTGAAACAACTATTGGCAGTACCAAAAGGAACAGCTAACCTAATAGTTCACGAGGAAACCGGAATACCCTTTATTGGCGACACTATAGCACTACGGCCTCTATTGTTTTGGCTTAAGTGCTGGCTGAATAAAGACCTGGTCCTCAACCATCAGCTGTTAAGAGAAGTGTTGTCTCAGGATCATGCGTTCAATGTACCATGGCTCAAATATTTAAAAAGTTGTTTTACCGAGCTGGGGCGTCCGGACCTTTTTTTAAATCCAGACCTGATTGTCACCGCTGATGTAGAGGTTGGCAAAAAAACTTTTATCTCAAGGAAAAAATTAGCAAGAGAAGAGGTAGATTTGGTAAAACTCAGCATACGCAAATTTGCGATGCTTAAAACCACGCCTCTAATGGGGCCATATCTATCATGGCCCATAACAAGTCATGAGCGTTTTTTATTAACAAGATTTCTGCTGGATTATTATCATTTACTATTAGCTGTACCTAGGGGTTCACATAGAGGTCAGGTGCTATCTTCCTGCGGCTGCGACAATATGTCTCCGCAGGATCTGGTGCACTTTTTATTTATTTGTCCTCTCTATGATGCTCCCCGTAGGTTCTTTTTGAAGCCCATATTAAAAAAAATTAAATTGTAAACAATTTAATGTAATTAATTTAATTTAATTTAATTTAATGTAATTGCAATGTGCTATTTGCAAATAGCCTGAAAGCACTTTATATGTGGTTGGATTCCTCAAATCAGCATTAAAATCCAGAAACAGGAGAGAGGATTGATAAAAAAAATATGTTTTATTGTATTTTATTGTTATATTTTATACCCTCTGTAAGTGAAATGAATTGTATAAAAATGTTGGGGTTATGTGTATGATATATACCTTTTACAAAGTTTTATGCCCATGCTGCAATATTGCT
Source organism: Lissotriton helveticus (assembly GCF_964261635.1). Lineage (NCBI taxonomy): Eukaryota > Metazoa > Chordata > Amphibia > Caudata > Salamandridae > Lissotriton > Lissotriton helveticus. The sequence continues at coordinate 234,277,330 of NC_136070.1, read as the reverse complement.
TTTATGGGTTTTAACATATGTAAAACCGAATAAAGTATTTTGAAATTGAAATTGTGAAATATAAAACTTTCTAAATAAATAAACATGATGGCGGGCCCCTTGCTGATCATCAGTGCCAGCGCTGCATAGTGGCCAACAGCATCAGTACCTATTCTTGGCCATGAATCTGAGCATCCCATTCTGCTTGTGGTGGGGTGATACAGGTGCATATGCTCAAGCAACCTTTGCAGCTTTGCAGCTACTCTCTTTATGTTGCTTGTGGGAAGTCATGTGGGGTAACACTGAGGGGTTTCCTTTAACCTCGGGTGCTGCATATAATGTGAAGCATTACACTGGGGATTATTTTGCCAGGCAGGTAGCTCGGGTGTGTGTAAGGACTGGAGACACAGCAAGTGGGAATGACAGAGCTGCAAACAGGTAGCGGAGGGGGCACATTCAGCTGAACTTTCCCGAGCCACTCGGGCTGTGGGTATTGCATTGCATCAGGCAGATTTAGCTGTGGGCAGATAGTCACTGTGCCTGTGAAAGTGCTGCAGGGCCCACCGCCACCGCACAGGAGTGGGTGGCAACAGGGCATTGACATAAGTGGCTTTCTAATCCCAGATGAATCCAACATAAGTGAACCCCATTTATGCATTTAAGTTCAACATGAATAGACTGCACAACAAGCCAGCCCTCTCCTTTTACAGGGCTTTACATTGAACTAAATAAAATCATTTACCCTGCATCAAGTGTTCTTTTTATTGGCAGTCTGATTAACAAGCACACAAGAGCACGCTCCTACACTTGAAGGTGGCCAGTTTATTCATATAATGTGCCCTCATTATTTTAGCCCGAAACAGGGCTTTAAAAGGACGTCAATGAGAACAGTATCAAACAATCTCCATAAAACCCATTTGCTGAGTCATAATGATTGAAAGCCACAGGGAGCAGCTCAGTTGCTGGCTGCAGCTTTGGAAAAGTAATTATCTCGCCTCGTACTATTCAAGTGAGGACTCTTGAGACTTCACAGGGGCTTGGAGATTATCAAATCCTTATTCAAAGACTGGGATTGCTTCCAACAAGGTCATTAATGCCTCATTCCGTTCTAGTAAGGAATCTGAGTCACTCTGTCCTCTTTCTAGGCCACTCACCTTCCGGCTTTCTCCATAGCTGGGGAAAAGTTGCTGCCTTGTGGTGTTTAAATTCTCCAAAATCACAACTAAGGCACCAGTTACAAGTTTCCTTCAGAAAAAGGAACTTCTTCACAAATCGAGTGTAGGAGTTATTATTATACTACGTGATATCGGTAATTCTCAGTGTGGTATTGGCAAGGCCGGACTGCACATACCGGGCATCGGGTGTTTCCCCGCGAGGCTGGAAGGTAGGGGGGCCGATTTTGTTACTGGTGCCGCCTTTCTAGCAGTGCAGCGGATTTGAAAACACCGTCTGCACAGTTCCTTGCATATCCAGTAGTTTTCAGGCAAAAATTAAAGTGTCAAGATAACTCTGATGATTAAGGTACCTGCTGGAGAGACATAGAGGTTTGGTCTAGTGGCAGTTTTGACTCATCTAAATCAGCGTAAAGGGTTAAAATACCTACTGCAAAAGACGTGTACCAAGCAGATCATAGGACAGTATTATATGCACATAGCTTAGTGGGTTACTGCTGTTGTCACAGTTCATAAAATACAATCACAATCTAGCACAGTGAGCTGTGAAGTATCACCAAAGAATGACATTCAAACTACATAGTACAGGTTAAAAAGTTTAGTTTTTTTCCAAATCTTTCATTATCCTAATGTTGCTAAAAAGGTTTGTTCGGGTAGAAATGAATTCTTGTTGGTAAAGGCAACCCTAACCACTGTGTTACAGTCTGTATCATGAGTTTGTGCTTCTCCAGACCAAGCACTCTTAAAAAATACCTACCAGTATGGATGAGGAAAGACGTAAACTGAGGCTGGCTGAAAGGTCTTGAAAAAACTCTCCCTCTATAACAAACCTTAAGCAGCTGAGGACGATAAGAAGCACCTATAACAAACATTTAGGTATTGCCAAAACTGCTCACTTCAGGTCTCAGCTCGACCACGCCAAAAACAGGTCGGACAAACAGTTTGAAATGATCAAACAACAAGCCAACCACTCAACTAATCAACACTCTAGTCTCAATGACTTAACCCCTAGCAGTGAAGTATTTTCTGCACACTTCATCGAAAAGATAAGAAAGATTGAACAATATTTACAGCGCAACTCACCAAGCACACTGGGCTTGACCCAGTCCATTGCCCCTCCACCCGCACTACTGAGTTCTTCTACCTCTGGCTCCATGGCTCACACGCCAAAAAATCAGGCATTTTGGAATTCCTTTATTCTACCAGGGCTACCCTGAACTCTACTGCTAGACTCATCACAGGTTCGAGAAAACACGATTACATCGAGCCGGACCTAATTTAACTCAAGTGGCTCTCTCTAGAAGCTAGGATTCATCTCAAGATAGCCTGCCTGACACACAAAGCGCTACACTACAACTCTTCCGTCTACCTGGCAAAAAGCTTGAATTGTCTGGTTTGAACCGAGCCCTAAGAAGTTCGAATAATCTACTGCTGAAGCCTAAAAAATTCAACAAAAAAAGAAATTACAACCAATCCTTCTCTGGTCTTGCTCCAAGAATATGGAACTCTCTTCTTCCTGAAATCAGAACTAACCCCTCGATCGACACATTAAAAAAAGACGTCAAAGGGTTTTTCCTGAATAGCTCTTTGCAATAATAGTCATGAAATCACCCAAACAATCTGTACTTCCTGTTTTACTACACTGTTTTGTAATGTCCTACAATGCTTTTTATACTGCTGTGTGCCTCTTGGTTAAATTGCTTGCTTTCATGTACAGCGCTATGATACCCTAATGAGTCATGTGCTCGCTATATAAAACCTCCCAAATAAATAAAATAAATGGATGACATGAATCCTACACCCTTTAGTCCACTTGGTCGTATATAACATTTTCAATACACTGATCTGTCTCTGTATTTGTGGTTGATGTGAAGTGCTCCAAAACCCTACACTGATAGAAGCAGTACTATAAAACAAATAAAATCCATGTGAGAGAGTGGTTATAGAGTGATGAGGAGTTCTGTTGGAAGATGATAGTTAGGGAATCATTGAAGAGCCCCAACAAAGATTGTTGCATCCTGGTGCACAGTAAGGTTATCATTTACCATGCATTAAAAGCTAATACAATATATAATGAAAAATGTGCTGTAAAATGCAACCCTCCTTGTAGTGGTCTGACTAGCTCACTGCGCTCAATATGCACCATATGTGTCTGGTCTGACAAAATTTGCCAGGGCTGCTCTGGGTTCCCAGCCCAGACCTGGGAATAAGCAGTTTTGTGTAACTCAAATTCTTGTAATGCTCACCTACATTTTGGTATTATATTTGCCCATTGTTTGTTCTAGCCTACCATGCATCACACAGACTGGATGTTGAGAGTGCCCTTGAGCACAGTGGGCATTCGCACCGATTTGTAATGCTCGTGCTCCTCTGTCCAACCCTAGCTTGGAGAAATAGTGTTTTTAAAAACATGTTTTCCCACGTGCCACAGTAGACGAATAAATGTACTTGTGTGCAGGTGCACCCTTGGGCGCAAGTTATGGTACAAGAGAGTGCTGGTCAGTTGTGGAATTATCGCCGGCGTAATTTCACATCATCATGAGGCAGGAGAAGTGATGTCACAAGCCTGCGGACCTTGCGGTGACACCACATGAAGTGACATCACATGACTTTTCACCACTATAAATTACAAGTGGCGACATTCAGCACATTTTGACCCTGATGAAGTTTCTGAAAATGGACATGACATTCTCCATAACAAATCTGCCATTTTTATAGACACAATGCCATACGAGGCGCAGGGTAGACCCCATGGGTCTCAATTGCAACCAAGGGATACCCCTGCTACAGGGGACTGCCTGGAGGTTTTAGTGCCCTGTGTAAAAAAAGCCCATATTTCACACTCGGCTGAGAAGTGCAAAGTTCCTCCCCTCTGAATATATAGGAAAACACTAGACTCATTAGGAATTCTATACATCATGCATTGTTTCAGAACAAGGCTGCTGCTCTGCTGATTACTGTTTGAGGTTATGACCTGTGACATGATGGCTGGAATGGAACTCAAACTCCACAAGGCTGGCTGTCTCCCCTTTCAGCGGTCACCAGAGGGCCTATTGGTTAGGTCTGACTGTGTGCTTATCTTTGGATAATGGAAGCCATCACCAAGCACATGTATTGCTGGATTAGTTTTTTTTTTTTTAAAGACTTTATTCAGCACCAAAAGAGAATGTACAGCAAATTACAACAAACCAGAACAATACGTGTGAGCCAGTGGATGACAGCATACTAAGCAATGGTGAAAAAAAGCAAAGTAGGAGCGAGAAAGTCCTGGCCGGTTCGATCAGTAATACAAAGTGCCGGTTTTTCCAAACATAGGTGAATCATAAAGCCATGAAATGAACAAAGTGCAATAAAAACAAAAAATACACATTATAGCAAAGAAAAGGAAAGCAATAAGCAAGCGAGAATCAAGAAGGCAAGCCAGGCAGTACAGTTACAGGGAAGTACATAGAACGTCGTGGTGGACCGGGACGCAGCCCACACATCTAGTTACAGGTCCACTAGCACAGATCCCTTGCTCATAAAGGAGCGACACTCCACATGTGACAAGCACAACGAGTTGGAACATAGCAGCTCTCATGCCCGCCCCCCGCCCCCATCAAGGGTAGAATGCAGTGTAGGGTCCAAATTGGGGAGTGTGACATCTGATGGCGCCTGGCGCGCAGAGGGGCCACTAATAGTCTAACCCACCCCCTCCGGGACAATGGAATGCAGGGACTGGGATTGCGCTTTCTGGGTCAATTTCTCGAGATGCGATATGGCCCCCATATGTCCGTCGGACGGGAAGCTGAGGGAAGCAAGGCAGAAAACTCCACGCTGTTAGTATTGCAGTGGGCAAGGCTTCTCAACCATGCAGCCACCGTCGGGGCGCGACGTGCGCCCCAGAGCAGTGCAACCTCCCTCTTGGCCAGGAGGAAGCACATGGATGCCAGTCTGCGGAGAGGTGGTGGGAAGTTGGCAACATAGCCCAACAAAGCAATTTCGGGGGTGGGATGAAGTGTCATACCTAGTATGTTGCCCAAGACCCGGTGAACTTCTAGCCAATAGGTGTGTATCTTCGGGCATGTCCAAGACAAGTGGGAGAAGTCAGCATGAGGGGAGGTGCACCTGAAACAACTGTGTGGTCTGGCGGCGTCTATTTTATGGGCGAGTGCGGGGGTGTGATACATCCTCCGTAGAAACTTGAAATGGATAAGTTTGTGTCTACTGTTCATGGACACGGTTTTGGTGACAGCGCAGCATGCCTCCCACTGATCATCAGTAATCTGTGTGCCCAAGTCCCTTTCCCACGCAGAGCGCACCGCTGTGTCAAAGGAGGGAAGAGATGTCATGCATAACTTGTAGAGTCGCGACACTACGTGGGCGCTCGTTGGCGTCTGTATGATAAACGTGAGTGCCTGGTCCGCGGGCGGCGACAATGGAAACGTAGGGAATTCAGCGCGCAGCATTGAGCGGAGCCTGGACAGGGTGAACGCATCCATAAATGAGCGGTCTTCGAAGCGGGAGTCTTCTGTCAACGAAAAAACATGTCCCTCAGGGAACAGGTCGCCAACAGTATGTAGTTGAAACTTGGACAGCGTGCGGCCAACTATCGCCTCACCAGTGATGGGGAGCCAGTGAGGGTTGGGTAGGGGGAGCGAAGGCGAGTACAGCCTGTCCACGCGGAGCAGTCTTCGCAGCTTATCCCAGGCCCAGCTCGTTGTGGAGACCGGCTGTATGTCTTGCGGATCACGAGGTATGCCCTTGGGAAGGATGGAGCAAAGCGGCACCGGAAGAGCCGTATCGGCCTCAGGTCGCAAGAATGGAATTCTGGCATCTGGGTGGAACCAGGTGTGCGCGTATGAGCATTGTGCCACCAGGTAGTAGAGGTAAAAATCCGGCACCCCGAACCCTCCCCGCTCATAAGGTAAAGTCAACGTGCGCCAAGCCACCCGAGGGTTTTTGCCGCCCCATATCAGGCGCAGCAGGGCAGAGCGAAGTTGCGTGAAGAAAATCTTAGTCAGGGGGATCGGAATATTGTTGAACAAGTATAAAAAACGAGGGAGGACAACCATTTTGACAATGGCAATCCTGCCAGCCATGGATAGAGGAAGACGGAGCCAACGCTCCGTGTTGTCCTCCAAAAAATCCAGGGCGCGCCCATAGTTCAATCTCACAATGGACACCGCATCCAGGTGGGCGTGTATCCCAAGGTATTTGACGGAATCAGCGCACCATTCCAAGGGGAAGGGACAATCCCATTGCGCCGTGGAGGGGGTCAAGGGGAAAATGAGCGACTTATGCCAGTTAATCCGCAGGCCAGAGTAGGAGCCAAATCGTTCGATCTCGCGGATCAAGGGCTCCAAATTGGTATCAGGGGCGCGGACATACAGGACAGTGTCGTCCGCGTACAAAGAAACAAGTAGTGGACCCGTGCGGAATTGTAGACCTCTGTGCAGATGTTTCTCCTGAAAATGACGGACTAAAGGGTCCATCGCCAGAATGTATAGAAGCGGGGACAGGGGACAGCCCTGCCTGGTCCCACGGGAAAGCGCAAAGTTCTCAGTGATGGTGCCGTTCAACCGTATACGCGCCGTAGGCGCAGTATAGAGCAGTTCCACCGTGGCCACAAACAGCGCAGGCATTCCCATTCGGCGCATGACGGATAAAAAAAAGGGCCACTCCAGGGTGTCGAACGCTTTCTCAGCGTCCAGGAAGACCGCAGCCGCAGGGACGGAGGGGTCAATTTTGTGCAAAACCGAGAACAGGGTACGGAGGTTGAAGGAGGTGGACCTGTGCGGGACAAAGCCAGATTGGGCCGGCGCGACCAAGGAGTCCACAAGAAGCGCCAAGCGAATAGCCAGGACCTTTGCCAGAATTTTATAGTCAAGGTTAAGGAGTGACAGGGGGCGGTAAGAGGTACAGAAAGAGGGATCACGGCCCGACTTGGGAAGCAGAACTATGACCGCCTCTCGGAGGGTGGGGGGAAGGACGCCCGTCTCCAATGCCTCCGCATAGACCTCCATGAGGCGTGGTACCAGTTCATCTTTGTACTCTTTATAAAAATCAGCAGTGAACCCATCCAGGCCCGGCGCAGAGGAGCTCTTCATCGAATCAATAGCTTCAATAATGTAGTCAGGGGTGATTGGATCCGCCAGGAAATCTTGCATATGCTTTTCGAGATAGACCATGGCTATTTCGTTTAGATAGGGCCCCGGGTCACTGTTGGTATCAGTAAGTGTCGAAGTGTAAAGACGGGTGTAGTAGGACAGAAAGGTATCGCAAATGTCGGGAGTGGAGTAGTGTCGCGCACCCTGAGCGTCGTGTATATCAGTTATGTATGCCGCTTGGTGTGGCGGGCGGAGTAACTGCGCTAGCAACCTGCCCGGCCTTTCCCCCTCCCCGTACTGTCGCGCTGTATAGTGTTTACCTAAGAATCAGAGCTCCCTATCTGCAGCATCCCTAAATTCCAGCAGGAGTTCTAAATGCCTAGCCTCCCGGTCTGGGGAGGGACCCCCAAGGAGCCCCCTATCCAGTGCAGTGAGGTCAGCTTCTATGCGGGTTAGGGTGGCGCGAGTGTCACGAAGGGCCCCCACGTGTTTGGCGATGCAGACCCCCCGAATGGTAGCCTTAAAACCCTCCCACAGTGTGGCCCAGGAGGCCACCGAGCCCGTGTTAGTGTCAAAATAGTCATCTATGGCAGTGCGGACTTCTTCCGTAAAAGTTGGGTCAAGCAAGGCCTTGCCAGGGAACCGCCACTGCTTCTCATACCCGCCCAATCTTGGGACCGCCAGCGACAGCAATACCGGGGAATGATCGGACAGAGTGCGCGGGGGCGTAGAGAGGGTGCGCAGCCACCCAGCCACCCCCGGAGAGAGCAGCCAGTAGTCTATTCTGGAGCTGGTGTTATGGAAGCCCGAGTGGTGCGTGTAAGCAGGGGAGTGCGGATGCGCCCTGGCCTCAACATCTATGAGGGAAAAGTGGGAGCAGATGTCCGCCATCACCGAGCGGGAAAGCGGCTTGCAATCCGGGGAAAGGGAGGTGCTGTCCCTGACAGGGGTCATCAACAGGTTGAAGTCACCCCCCATCACCAATAAATCAATGTCCGATCTAAGCAGCAGTAGTTGCAGGTGTTGAAAAAAAGAAGGGGAGTCAACATTAGGGCCGTAGACACATACCATGGCAATTTTGTACCCATACAGCACTCCGGAGAGAAGCACATATCTGCCCTCATCGTCAGACTTGCTATCGAGCAACACAAAGGGGACACGCTTATGCACTAGTATTGCTGGATTAGTTCATGGCTTTTACATCAGGTATGCTGATGAAGGCTCTGTACGTTGCTTGTGTTTGTTGTTTTAGTGTTACAGCAAATACACAAAATGTCTCGGTTCTGGCCAGCCAGCTGACAGAACAATTCTTGAAAATGACTTGCAGTCTGCGACTGATCAGCAAAGACTGACAGTCACTTATTGGACTGTCACTGGGCCGAAGTACCTTCCCACACCCACCTTCTCTGTGGGCGAGCACTGCCAATCATTGATGGTCGCCATGATGCTTCGTTCTTTTGTTTTCTGGGTAACATCACGCTGTGGCAGGAAATTGAGAGAACTAGAATTATTTCCATATATACTTTGATATATTACTTGTGCAAAAAAACAGTATCAGCGGCTCCACGGAGTCTGTAGTTTCTCCTGCTCAGCACTGTCTTGGCGTTTCTTTTCTGGACCGAGTTTGGTTCTGAAAGAATATGTGACAAGCTGTAGACTAGCATTTATCTTTTATGTGTGACAAATTTTCAAAATGCATTTACCAGTCCCTCCGTAGCACTGAACAAAGCATACATCTGTTTTTATTTTCTATGAACTGTAAACTTCTTTACAGGTTTTGTATACCAGAGATTACCTAGTTGATGCAAAACATTCTCAGATTCATATGGGCTTATTTTTAAGTGCTAGAATGTATAGGCACTTGAAGTATGGGTGCTTCGGCACCCCCAGAAATAGCCATGCTGGAGTTCAGAAGGTGAATGATCAATAAATATGTCTTTAAATGTTGTGTGTATAATGTCACTTTCGCCATGCCTTCAAAGACAAAGGCCAAAGATCAGGCCACATCTTCGGACAAATTGCTGCTCATTTGGAAACTGGAGCCTGCTTTCATTTCTTAGACTGTAGTGAGAGAATTTTGTGAAAGTGATCTAGGGGACAATCTTGATGGGGTACAGGAGTAGCATGTCATTTTTGTTCTAACACATAACACAGTTACAGCTAGCAATTAGAAAAGCACAAATTAAGTACTTTTATTGTAATTCTGACGTGTGATTGAAACAAAATTTGCAAAAGAAGCAAAATAAGTCAAGGCCCTTTTTTCTTGGTGATGTGCAAGTGACAAACATTCACTTAAACCCGATTTCCACACTTATTTGTTGTTGCCCTAAATATTTTTATTGATAAAACTGCAAATCTGTGAACATTTAGTGGCCATTTCAACTGAATATTTGCTGTCTGCAAATAATAGTGCGATACCACACGAGTGCTCCAAAATGCACCGCCAACAACCTACCACACCCATACCACTCTCCCGCTGAATGGGCGTGGGCACATTTGCTACATTTGTGTTTTTTGTGTGACGCTTGGCTCTTTTACAATCCCTATGACTTTAGTGATATAACATTAATGGCAGCACTCACACTCTAAAAATTGTTCCAGCACCACTGCTATAATGACTTGTTGAGTTACTTATAGGGGAATGGTGAACAAAGATAACACGGCAACCAAATACTGTAAGTGTTGGGAGACCTTTAAGAAGGTAACAGGTGAAAGGACTTTTCTCTTATGATTCCACAGCTTGACTTGTGCCTGTGGCTTCAGGTAATTGGCACCAGCACTCTCTTTTGAGGACTGGCCCTTATGTTTCGTCATCAGAGCAAGAGAGAGAGCGACTGAAAAAGGAGCGAGGAGGAGAAAGCTAGGAAAATAGTGACAAATGGGGAAAGCAGGGATGAAAAAGAACGTACAACAGCTTGTTATGGGAAGGCAAGTCTGGTATTTGGCAGTGACATCGGTGGCGTTCTGAGAAAAACTTTGGGCCCCTGAAGATATGTTAAAAAAAAAATCTGAAATTAAGCACTGTTGTTACCGATGCTGGGACTAAAAACTTGCAAACTGACATCTTTATAGAGTCTGGAAAGAATACGAAGTAGCATTTGATTTGCATGGAGATGTGTGTGCAACAGTTAAAGTGAAGGAAATTGAGAGTGTGAATTTTTATTTACAAACTTTTTTCCTTTGTGCTGTACTCACTAAAAGTCAGCTGTTGTTTTATCATTGTTTTTGTTAATTTTATCATTCTGATTCATATTTTAATTTGAGAGGCAGAAGTATAAGCTAGTGGTTTGGAAATCGACTCAAAACATGGCCTTCACATGTTATAGTGTACAAATAGGTGCTGAGATCCATAAAGCTACGGTTGGGAGAGCTGTCACATATCTTGCATGGATATCATGACACACTTTGATAGAAGTGTGAGATGCATACGTGCACATTTTCTATTCTTCCTCTTTAAGTAAACAAGCATTTGTGATGGTTAGTTCCCCTCTTTGATATAAGTGCAGGAGTGCTTTAATTGTTCTGATCAGACAGGCCAAATTGTATTCCAAGCGATGCGTGATGTCTACCTAAGATGCAGACGCTTTCCTATGCAAGTGAATCAGATATAACAAGCGACAGATGAGCCGTATCTACCCCAAGGGAACTCGGATGGACTCTTCGAACTACCTGCCCCAGATGTTCTGGAACGCCGGCTGTCAGTTCGTGGCCCTAAACTTTCAAACCATGGGTAAGTGCAAAACGGCAGCTGACCCTGCTTTCCGCCCCAACTCTTCCAGGTGTGTCCCTTCTCTCTTCTTCCCACGCTGTGCATATCATCCCTCTCTCTCTGGAGACTGTGCATAAAGATTTCAAATTTGGTGTGATGGTCTTCAATTTCCCAAAGTTAAACTCCCAAACATTTTAATAAGGGATGTGTAATTTGTTCCCATAATTACAGATATAAATATTGCACCTTGTCCTCGTCTCTCTGTGCAAACATTTGACTTTATGTTTTTATGTATATTTATGAGTGCAAACGTAGCAAAATGAATGCAATAGGAGTGAAAGCATTCTAAGAGGTTGATTATTTGCTTTGTACAACATTTAGGACAAATGTAGTGTCAATCTTTTCATTTACGGGTGAGATCCTCCTTGGAGACCTGAGGCTTCAGGTTCATCCGTCAGTCGAGGAGGGAACCGCTTGTGAGATCTGTGCTGGGCTGGATTCCAGAAGCAGGAGAGGGATCAGCTTCTTGACCTATCCTTTTTTAAACGTCTTTGTCTGTAGCCTGGTGATACCGCTGCAGCGGATGCCACCACATCCCTGAGAGACCTTACTTGATGGGTGTAAGATTTTAATTAATCACACAAAATAAAATAAACTTGAATGGGATCTCCATAATAAGGGATGAATCAATGTAAAACGTGGTGATTCAAACAAGAACTGTCCACAGAAGAGAAGGAAACAAGAGAAAAGTGAAACAAAGGGGGTCTCTCTTTCGGTATCGCTTGGCACTTGCCACGCTAATTGCTGAAAGCTTTTTGGCTATAACCATTTGAAGTAATCTTGCGCTGCAAAGTAACTTGATGTCACAGAGTTCAGCTATGCCTAAACAAATAAATAATGAAATAAATAAATATTATTTTAAATACCAAGTGGTTACAAAACGACCGCATACAGTTCAGAAATGTTCTCCGTTTGCCACTATTCTACCAAACCTATCAGAAGTAGCATGTGTAAATGATGAATGGATGAGTATACGCATTAAGGGATAAAGTATCTGTTATGTGTAACCACCTAGGATAATTTTTCTTATTTCCTCCCTTCTTTTCAGTCCCTACTCACTTGCTATTGCCCTAAAGAAACCTGTGTAGAACTTTCAATACAAATGAATTCACACAATAAATTGATTAACATTGATTAGTTTATATGCATTTTATACTGTAATAACTCCCTCTTTCATCTCCCTCTTCCTTCATCAATTCTCATTGTGAACAGACCTTTCTATGCAGCAGAACATGGCTCTCTTCGAGTTCAATGGCCGCAGCGGTTATATCCTCAAGCATGAGTTCATGCGGCAAGCTGAAAAGCAGTTTGACCCATTCGCTGTGGACAGGATTGACGGGGTTGTGGCAAACACTCTCACCATCAAGGCAAGGATAAATCACTTTATCACACTGCTTACTCCCAGGGATCCTTATTGGCATCAAAGCACTCAGTGGAGTCCTTTCAGGGAGTTTGGGGACTGCTTACATACAACATGTCATTTACTTGGTCATTCAGGAACGCAATTTACATTAGTTTAAAAATGGGGGTGGGGTGGGTGGCTTGCAGGATACTGTTCAATAAATTCAAAGGCAAAAGTTTAGAAACATACGCCATGGAACAAATACATTCATGTATTTGTTTGAGAGATGCTCAAGATCTCGTTATTTTTATTTTATGGAGAGATGTTCACCATTCATTTTAGAGGAGGTGTATTTTAATAAACTGCATGACCATACCAGGTCTACAAGATCTGAATTTGAAAATGTAGTTTTTTTATAAGGTTAATGATGAGTGGAAGTATTATGTACACTGTGGAACGAGAATTCAATAGCATTAACATTCATTTATCATGGTTATGTTCGAAATAGATCCTCTCTGGACAATTCCTTTCTGACCGTAGCGTGAAATCCTATGTAGAGGTTGAAGTATTTGGGCTGCCAGGAGACCCCAAACGTAAATACAAGACCAAGTTAACATCATCTGCAAACTCTATCAACCCGGTGTGGAAAGAAGAGCCCTTTGTTTTTGAGAAGGTAACTATGGAAATGTTAAATAATGCTGTTAATGTCCAAACAGTGGAGAGGCTAATGAGTATCCACTCAGCTATCAAGTATCGACATTGATTTACCTTTCCTAATAATTAAATCTATGTTGAGGCCACAAAGAAGATGGAGTTTATTTATGCACCGGGCCTGATCAATCAGTGGCATATATTTTAAAATCATATTTTCACCTGCAATAATTTTCAGCTAGAAAGACTTTATGAGGATATAGAGTCAAAAAAATATTGAACAAATGCAATCTTATAACCTGGTGGGCAACAGCACAGGAGGATTTATATGTATATTGAGGGGTGAAGGAGGAAATCTAATGAAAGGCATTCTTTTCTGAGCAGTAAGAGGGAGGAGTTTTAGATCCAAGGAATATTTGAAGATCAATCAATCAATCAATCAGGTCATTTGTAGAGCGCACTACTCACCCGTAGGGTCTCAAGGCGCTGGGAGGGGGGGGGTGCCGCTACTGCTCGAACAGCCAGGTCTTGAGCTTCTTCCTGAAGGAGAGGTGGTCTTGGGTCAGGCGCAGATTGGTCGGGAGTGAGTTCCAGGTCTTGGCGGCCAGGTAGGAGAAGGATCTTCCTCCTGTTGTCGCTCTTCGGATGCGGGGGACGGCGGCGAGGGCGTGGTTGGTTGATCTGAGGAGGCGCTTGGGAGTGTAGAAGTTGATCCGGTTGTTGAGGTAGCTCGGGCCTTGGTCGTGTAGGGCTTTGTGCGCGTGGGTGAGGAGCCGGAAGGTGATTCTCTTGTTGACCGGGAGCCAGTGCAGATCTCTCAGGTGTCCGGAGATGTGGCTGCGTCGGGGGATGTCGAGGATGAGTCTCGCCGAAGCGTTCTGGATCCGCTGGAGTCTCTTCTGGAGTTTGGCAGTGGTTCCGGCGTAGAGGGCGTTGCCGTAGTCCAGTCGGCTGGTGACGAGGGCTTGGGTGACCGTCTTCCTCGTCTCGGTGGGGATCCACCGGAAGATCTTACGTAGCATGCGCAGGATGTTGAAGCATGACGAGGAGACGGCGTTGACTTGCCTGGTCATGGAGAGGGAGGAGTCCAGGATGAAGCCCAGGTTGCGTGCGTGGTCCGTCGGTTTGGGTGCGGTGCCCAGGGCGGGGGGCCACCAGGAGTCGTCCCAGGCGGAGGGCGTGGAGCCCAGGATGAGTACCTCCGTCTTGTCTGAGTTCAGTTTCAGGCGGCTGGTCGTCATCCATTCGGCTACGTCTCTCATCCCTTCGTGCAGGTTGGCTCTGGCGGTGGCGGGGTCGTTGGTCAGGGAGAGGATCAGCTGGGTGTCGTCGGCGTAGGAGATGATGTTCAGGTTGTGTTGGCGTGCGATGGCCGCGAGGGGGCTCATGTAGACGTTGAAGAGGGTTGGGCTCAGCGAGGATCCTTGGGGTACGCCGCAGATGACTTTGGTGGCCTCTGACTTGTACGGTGGTAGGCGGACTCTTTGTGTTCTTCCGTCGAGGAAGGAGGTGATCCATTCCAGTGCCTTCTCCTGGATTCCGATGTTGCTGAGGCGCTGTACTAGGGTGCGGTGGCAGACAGTGTCGAAAGCCGCGGAGAGGTCCAGGAGGATGAGGGCCGCTGTTTCTCCGTTGTCCATCAGAGTTCGAAGGTCGTCGGTGGCGGCGATGAGGGCGGTCTCGGTGCTGTGGTTCGCTCGGAAGCCGGACTGTGAGGGGTCGAGGGATCCATTCGTCTCGAGGAAGGCGGCCAGCTGTTTGTTGACGGTCTTCTCGATGACTTTGGCCGGGAACGGGAGGAGCGAGATGGGACGGTAGTTCTTGAGGTCGGTGGGGTCTGCTGTGGGTTTCTTGAGGAGAGCGCTGAGTTCGGCGTGCTTCCAGCTCTCAGGGAAGGTGGCGGAGTCGAAGGAGGTGTTGATGATGTCCCGCAGGTGGGGTGCGAGGACAGCGTCGGCCTTGTTGAAGACGTGGTGAGGGCAGGGGTCAGTCGGAGATCCGGAATGGATGGAGTTCATGGTGCGGATGGTGTCTTCGGTGCTGATCGGGGTCCAGGTGCGGAGGGTGGTGGATGGTGGCGTCGTTGCGGTTGAGGCTTGCGTTGGTTGGTTGTTGAAGCTGTTGTGTATGTCCGTGATCTTGTTGTGGAAGTAGGACGCGAGGGAGTTGCAGAGGTCTTGCGACGGTGTGATGTCGTTGTTTCCGGCGTTGGGGTTGGAGAGCTCTTTCACGATGTTGAAGAGTTCCTTGCAGTTGTGTGCGTTGTTGTCCAGCCGGTCCTTGTATGCATTTTTCTTGGTGGCGCGGATCAGTTGGTGGTGTTTCCGGGTGGCGAGCTTGAGGGTGGTCATGTTGTCCGTCGTTGGTTCCCTTCTCCAGGCTTTCTCGAGGGCTCGACAGTTCTTCTTGGAGCACTTGAGTTCGTCGGTGAACCATGGTGTTTTTCTGCTGCAGGATCTGCTGGGCGGGGTCCTTAGAGGGGCGAGTTCGTCCGCGCAGTTGCTGATCCACTTCGTGAGGTTGTCGGCGGCCTGGCTGGGGTTCGCTGAGTTGGCGGGAGGGTGCTGGCTCAGGGAGGCGGTGAGCTGGTCGGCTGTGATCTTGTTCCAGCTTCTTCGAGCAACCTGTTGCTGGAGGTGGTGGATCGTCGTTCTTCTGAAGGTGAAGTGGACGCAGCTGTGGTCCGTCCAGTGGAGTCCTGTTGCGTGGCTGAAGGTGACGTCTTTGCTGGATGAGAAGACGGCGTCGAGTGTGTGTCCGGCGAGGTGGGTGGGGGTGGTCACCAGTTGCTTGAGTCCGAGGTTGTCGAGGTTGTCGAGCAGGGTGATGGTGTTGCGGTCGTTGTTGTTCTCCAGGTGGAAGTTGAGGTCCCCCAGGAGGATGTAGTCGGCGGAGGGGAGAGCGTGCGGGCTGACGAAGTCGGCGATGTCCTCGCTGAATCGTGTGCGCGGTCCCGGGGGTCGGTAGATCAGGGTGCCTCTGAGGGTGGTCTTCGGGTTGGTGTGGATCTGGAAGTGCAGGTGTTCAGCGGTGGTGAGGGTGTCGTCGGTGTTGGTCGTGATGCGGATGGTGTCTCTGTGGATGATGGCGATGCCTCCTCCGGTCTGGTTGTCGCGGTCCCTCCGGGTGATCTTGTAGCCCTCTGGGATGGCGATGGCGATGTCAGGGGCTGAGGAGGAGTTCATCCAGGTCTCGGTGATGAAGGCAACGTCGGGGGCGGTGGTGTCGAGCAGGTTCCAGAGTTCTACGGCGTGTCTGTGGACGGAGCGGGTGTTGAGCAGGATGCACTTGAGGTGGGTGCTGCTGGAGTTCGGTTTGTCGGGTGCAGGGACGGTCCGGATGCAGGAGAACTTGCAGGCGAGGCAGCTGAAGGGTCCGTGGGTGTGCTTCGGGGCGGCTCGGTGACATCCTGGGATGTGGCCGGTGTTGAGTGCGGTGAGGTCGGCGGCGCTGTAGGTTCGTCGGGTCGGCTTCCGTCGGTGGGGGCCAGGGGTCCTGGCGCTGGTCGCGATCCGGTCGCGGACGGGCGCAGACGGGCTTACCTTTGGCGCGCCTTCGGCGCACAATCGGCGCGCCCGCTGCGCGTGACCGCTGCGCGTTCGCACGGTCGCCATTTAAGGCGAAGTGCGCGGGTGGGCGGGGCAGCTGGGAGGCGGGAGCGGGGAGGGATACAGAAGACAAAAGGGGCGGGGACAAGCGGCGGTGGCGGGAAGGGAGGGCGGGGGGCGGCGCGGTAGGCGGAGGACAAGGAAGGAGAGCTGACACGGAAATAAATGCAAAAACAGGCACAAATTACCGAAAAGAACGGGGAAAAAGAGAGTTACACAGAGAATCACAAAGCAAGCACAAATTACCGGAAAAAAACGGGGAAAAAAGAGAGTTACACAGAGAATCACAAAGCAAGCACAAATTACCGGAAAAAACGGGGAAAAAAGAGAGTTACACAGAGAATCACAAAGCAAGCACAAATTACCGAAAAAACCGGGGAAAAAAGAGAGTTACACAGAGAATCACAGAGCAGGCACAAAGAACAGGCAAAACAAGGGAAAAAACACTCGCAGCGGCGGCAGCCGGCAAACGAGGCAGCGCGAGGCAGAGGGCGGGCAGGGGCACACGCAGCAGCTGGTGGCCGTGCGGCGCGGGGGTGTCCCACAAGTGGGTCACACTCACCTGCGTCGCACGGTCGCCATTTAAGGCCAAGTGCGCGGGTGGGCGGGGCAGCTGGGAGGCGGGAGCGGGGAGGGATACAGAAGACAAAAGGGGCGGGGACAAGCGGCGGTGGCGGGAAGGGAGGGCGGGGGGCGGCGCGGTAGGCGGAGGACAAGGAAGGAGAGCTGACACGGAAATAAATGCAAAAACAGGCACAAATTACCGAAAAGAACGGGGAAAAAGAGAGTTACACAGAGAATCACAAAGCAAGCACAAATTACCGGAAAAAAACGGGGAAAAAAGAGAGTTACACAGAGAATCACAAAGCAAGCACAAATTACCGAAAAAAACGGGGAAAAAAGAGAGTTACACAGAGAATCACAGAGCAGGCACAAAGAACAGGCAAAACAAGGGAAAAAACACTCGCAGCGGCGGCAGCCGGCAAACGAGGCAGCGCGAGGCAGAGGGCGGGCAGGGGCACACGCAGCAGCTGGTGGCCGTGCGGCGCGGGGGTGTCTGGTATGTGTGTCTGCACAGAAAATCGAGTGTCCAGTAGGAGTGTTTTGGAGTTTTCCTCAAGCGGAACAGAGAGTAAATAATTGATTTCATGACTAAGGGGCCGATTCCGGTTCTGGTCGGAAGCCCTCCCGACCGAATCGGAACGTGTCGGCTGGATTCCTTTCCGACAGCCGTTCCGATGGCTTGGATGGAAAGGGACCGAGGGAGTACGATGGCAGTTTTCCACTGCCTTTTCGTGCCGGTGTGTCTGGCACGAAAAGGCAGTCAGAAACTGTCTCTGGGGGCCCCCAGCAGGCCCCCCATGGGTGTGAGGCCACCGAATGGCGGCCTGGGGGCACCTATGGTGCCCCTCTGTCGATCCCTGCACCCAGCGGCAGGCACCTTGGGGTGCCGGCCACAGGGTGCAGGGATGAACTGCACCCTTGCTTTTCACATTACAAGCATGCTTTCCGCTCGGAATGCATGCTTGCATTGTGAACCATATGAATGCAACCGAACAGGGTTTGGTCGCATCGTAATCGACCACAGCGGGTCGGTCGGTTACGGCTCCTGACCGATGTCGGACGGACTCAGGTCCGTCCGACATGGGAATAGGCCCCTATATGTAGTAGTATTGAACTACCACACTTCCGACCACACCTTCCTTTATTTTTCAAACTAAGGATGCATAGGTCTTTCCCAATGCTTTATAATTCTCTTAACTCAGAGGTAGCATGCACTGCGCTATCAAACATGGATAACATTATGTATCTTGTAACCACTTACTTAGCATTTAGGATCTCCAACACTTTCATTTTCATCTATCCTAAGTGAAATTTGCACTGTTCAGATGCATCAAGAACAACAGAGGAAAACAGGGCACGCGTATACCAAACACCGCCTTTGCCTCATATTTGTTTTTAAATCCCAGTTGCTCTTCTGAGTTCTGAGTTCTGAAGTTGGGAAAGGAGTTATTTATAAGAAAGGGGAAGCGGATCAAGCCTTAATTCGTTTTGCAATGCTATTTCAGTATGTTTTTTATAAACAATGCATGCAATTAACAGATGAATGATATGGGTATCATGGATCTTTCTAAATGTGCTCTTAACTGCAAATTAAATGATGGCCGAACTGTAATTATTTGTCAGATTTCATAAAATCTGTGTGTGGTTGTGGTGCACAAATCAGGAAAGAAAGGGAACAGACAAAGAGGACAGCAACAAACATTAATGGAGTATATTACTAGACAGGGCAATTATGTTTAAGTCAAAGTATTGCCATCATAGGATACATAATACTGATTGTCTTTCTTAGCCACTCTACCCTTTGCAAAGTTGCTTAGAGCTGTGAGATAAATATGTCAATATTTGTCCATATTCAAGTGAGCTATCTATTGAGATTTATTGTGCTAATCCTATATATAAAATATATATTTAGCTGATTCTTTAAATAATGGTTCTCATTTTCATATTTTTTATATAATTTTGAACCATGTTTTCTCATCATTTTGGTATCTACCTCCCAATCTCATTAAGTCTCCATTTTCTTACATACATTTTCATAATTTTTATGTTTTACATATGGAGTTTGCACCATTCATGGCACATTATTACATAGAGTTTACAACAACAAGGGAAGAGGTGGCCAGTCCTTAGATTTACTTTTAGATTGGATATTGGAAAGAGGAATGCATGCAGATGGCTCAGAAACTGAGATCTAATCCCTTGCATGCTGATTCATTATCAGTTCTTTTAATTGGTGGCCCATTAGCATTGATAGAAACCAAGTGTGTCTGTACAGAGAACACTTGATATTTGAATGTCTTGTGATACCACGTGAATCATATCAATGCCTGGCAGGCTGATGATAGATAACAAGTCATTTCTTTTTAAAAGCGGGTTCCACTCTAGCCATTACCTAGAATATTTGCTTGCAAGTAAATATCAGCAAGTAATATAAACAGATGCAGCTTGCATGGCATGAAGGTAACAAGATTTAACCCATGTCAAAGGAGGATAACAAGAATAGTAATACAATTCAAATCAGCATTTTCTTTTATTTTCTCTTCTTGTGAAATACCAGATACATTTAATTTGAAATTAGAAGTAGAGCAATGCGTAGCTATGTAAGTAAATTGATCCATATATATTGTCCAGTATATTCAATTAACAATTCAGTATATTCTGGGAGTTATAAAAATATAATCTTATTTAATCTTCATGTCCATATAAACAATACAGTTTAAACATTACATATTAATAAAAGTCCACAGTACAAAAATATTATAAAGCTTTAAAAACTCGCCATTATTTCTTTTTTCATTACTTCTCACAGATAAAGTGAAATTGCAATAGACACCTTTGCCAATGCAAGTTTATACAGAAGTGCAAACGCCCCAGACACTGTCCACATGTCAAAGCTTTTCCATAGATTCTTCATATATATCTTTTCTACCTTCTTTGAATGTCTAAGCGAACAATAAAAATGTGTATTTTAAGAGGGTTTTCTGATCATGCACTTACACATTGACACTTGTTCTATGTAAAATAATCACATCTTAATAAATTGACTATTGTGAAACAACATTATATTTCTTTGAACAAATACATTGGGGACACTCAACAAATAACAAGTTGTCTCATTTGTTTTGCTCAATAAATGAAGCGAATAATTTAATGTGTAAGATTTCATATTCTTAGTTAATCAAACAAAGGCCCAGCTCTGTATCTAAGGCTTCAACCCAGAATACTGCTGGCATATTATACACACTCCTCAAAACCCTTCCTTTGAAATGTTTAATTTGGCAGGATGTCTGGAAATAGACCAGTCTTAGGGTGGTCTTCCCCGAACTTGTCTGCCTTCACCCCTCCTTTTTTGCTAGATTTGTTTTTGGAGGCTTTAAGACTCTGCACTTTAACACTGCTCACTCCCTTAAAGAAGGTAAAATTGCCTTACACCTGACTCGCATATTTTATTTAATTCTAAGTCCCTGGTAAAGTGGAATACCATATACCCAGGGTTGGTATATTAAATGCTACTCGTGGTCCTGCAGCACTTATGGTGCCCTACTTAAGTAGCCCCTTTAAATATGTTGTCTCAGGCCTGCCATTACAACCATTTAACAGTTTTAAAATGCCAACTTCGCAAAATAATCCCCTTGTCAATCCATACACTCCTTTTTTTATCACATATCAGTCACCCTTAAACTAGGCTCTAAACAACCGTTAGGGCAGGGTGCATTGCAAATAAAAAGTTGATCAGGTACTTTTAAGTTTTAAATGTCTTGGTAGTGAACAATTCATAATTTATTTTTCAGTGCAGTGAGGCCTATCTCTCCCTTTGGATAACCTTGGGTCACCTTATTACATTTAGTGAGTGCCTTCATTTGATTGGGAGCCGGTAGAAAAGTCATGCTTGGTATCTGAAAATTTTTATTTTTGTTTTCATAACACATTTTATTGAGTTTTGGTACCACATCGACCGGGGAAGCCCGGATACTTCAGAACATATATATCAGGTTATAAGAAATTAATAAAACCACATTATCCCCAGTCAGGGCTGCATTACATTTGGACAAACTAATATAAACAGCAACCGAACTGTATTAAACATTGCACATTCTGACCATATGTTCTTGACCCTGATCCCACCCACCGCTCCTTTTAATTAGGGAACCTACCCTGGATCATAGGATCTTGGTCTTAGCCGAATTATAGTATTTCATTGTTTATTCTCTGATCCTGGGTGGTGTGTAAATCCATCTTTGCCAACATTTATTGTGTTTTTGTGGGCCTCCCTGTGCCTTAAAATAGGGAGTTCTAGGTACATAATGATGTCCATGCTCTTTTTCAATACACCTACGCTGGGCGGAGTATCAGATTTCCATTGTCTTGCTATGTCACGCTTGGCTAGCATTTGACCCAGGAAGAGTAGGTGTCACGTATATCTATTCCCCCCTATTTCCTCAGTACAATGTAGTATTATGAGTTTTGGGGAGCTAGGGAGGTCCCATGCCAATACTTCCTCCAGACAGTTTATGACGCTGCGCCAAAAGTGGTCTGGTGCTACCCTGGACCATACAGTGTGTAAGAATTTACCTTTGTTGTGTTGGCACCGTAGACACTGTGGGGATGTAATCAGCCCTGATTTCCATAGTCAACATCTGGTGTAGTACACCATGTGGAGGTATTTAAACTGTATGAGTCGAAAGCGGATGGAGACCGCTGCCCCTCCACATGGTTCTAATCCTTCTGTCCAGTCGTCATCATCGATGAGGCCCAAATCTATCACCCATGCAGCCCTAAGGGCATCTAAGGTACTGGGGTTGTTTGTAATCAAACATTGATATATTTTCGATATTTTGTGTTCTCTAAGATCTCCCATCAAGATTTTAACCATCAAGTGGGCTAAATTCAGGAATACTGGTTAAGTCTCAAATGTATGGAAGGAGAGCATGGCCTAGTTGTAGATACTTATAAAATTGTGTGCGAGGCTTGGAAATTTCTGTCTGAAGTTCCTGAAAGGATTTGAGAATATGGCCTTTCGTGACTTCTCCAATGGTGGAGATACCAATTTGGTTCCATTGCATAAATCCCTGAAGGTCCGGGGAAGTAGACGGTTTCTCCACAGCGGGGTTTCTCTAGTGATCCAATCCATCAGCCCCATCGGCCAAGAGATTGTCTCTAAACAAGAATCACTACTCTAGTCGCAGTGGAAACATCGATGGATTTTTAGGATATGATCTATTGTATAGGTATGTGTACAGAGTGAGGTCACCAATGATCCATTGTTCCAGTCTATACGTTAGGTCATTTCTAGATCCATACTACCATTCATTTAGGATCTGTAAATGTGTAGCTGCATGTCTGCAGCAGCTACTCCACCGCAGAAGGTGTATTGGAAGCACATGCAAAGATTAACTCGAGCTAAGCTGCCTCCCCATAAAACTGTCTCAGGAGTGTATTGATTTGTCGAAACCAAGTCTGTGGAATTGGGTATGGATGGGGTATGGATGGGATTGTAACTGGTAGACCAGATGAGGGAGGGATACCATCTTAAAGATGGCGGATCTTCCAAAAAGTGAAAGGGGAAGATTGGACAAGGTGTATACCTCTGTTTTAACCCTATCTGTCAAGGCGCCTAAGTTTCTGTCCCATGAGACAGACTGTGTGTCTGATAGATAAACTCTGAGATATTGTAGGCCGTTGGATGCAACAGTCAGCGTTTCCAACCAACGTCAGTTCCCAGGGGACCCCTTTACTGCCCAGACGGATGACTTTGAATTATTCATGTGAAGGCCTGATGTCTCGCTGAATATGTGCATGATTTGGATGAGTCTTGGGCAGGGTCTATGTGGGTCTGTGAAGAAGAAAAGGACATCATCCACATAGAGTGCTATGCAGTCTGATATCTCAGGTGACCACTCGAAACCGTGCACCAAGTCAGCACACCTTACCCATGCGGCCAGTGGTTCTATGACAAGGGCAAATAAGAGGGCGGAGAGGGGGCATCCTTGACGGGTGCCGCGCCCTATCGAGAATCGGTCTGACACGGTGCCCGCCACACTGATCGAAGCCGTTAAGGCTGTGTAAAAGTAGCCATATATAGTACGTTTGTCTACATAGAGCTATAATTGTATGTTTGTGTTTTTCATTGTGTTTTACGATAGTGTAAGAATTTTAATTATTTATTTTTGTTCATGCTTTTAGGACTTCAGTTACACTATGATTTATGATTACGTCTGAAGTGTTGTATTTGTTTTTAGTATTTTTAAATATATTTTTATGATTTATTTCAAGGTTCTTTTTTATTTTACAATATTAGTGTACATGTTCTTTACATTTTGTATCTGGTACTTTTTAAGGAAAGTCACTTTTTGCAATGTATTTTTATGATGTTATAATTACATTTTGTTTATTTGAATAATTAGATATATGTACATAAACACAGTTGTGTTGTGAATATCAGTGTAAGTATATCTTTTAATTAAAACATTTATATTTGAATAAATACTTTAATAATTTTCATATATACCTTTGTTTGGTTTACATTTTTTTATTTTTTATTTTTTAAGGTAATACATTTATGTGTACTATATTGAATTATACATATTATTTTAACATCTATTACATTTATTTTTTTAAGTTATTTAAATGTGAAATACTTTTAACTATATATACTTACCTGTTTTCTTAAATATTTATATCATATTATTCCAGTAGTTGATATTATTCTACTTTATTCCATAAGTATGTAAAGTCAATACTTTTCTTCTTGATATTTTTGTTGCAATATTTATGTATGGCAATATTTTTGTCCTCAATATTATGTCATAGAAGCTTCAGTGCTTTGTGACCCCTTGATGGGTGGCAAACTATTTGTGCATTCTGTTCCGATAAATTTTTCTCATCTTCCCCCTGTGACTCGGTAGGGTTGGCAATATGTGCTTTGTGTTTCTCAATGGCAATGCAAGTTCCAATGCACAAAATGTTTACTGACTGGTACTTTGCGTTCAAAAAGTCAGCTGTCGGACATACTTTTAACATCAAATTGTGTCTTCGGAGGATATGAGGGAACGGAATCTTCAGTGATTAAGTATGATCAGGCGGGCAACTAGAGCCAAATTTTGGGGGGGGGCTGAAAAATATTTCGGGGGGCGGGGCTAATTCTTCCAAACATAGACAGAGTGGCTGTAAGAAGGGGCGATCACACAACAAAAGCCTCATTTACACATAAATGGTCTTTTAAAGACCTGTTAAGTACTCAGGTGCGGCTGCAATTAAATGCTCGCCAGCCCGCGAAGCTGTCTCCGCTGGGCTGACACACACGACGGGGGGGGGGGGATGAAGCCCCGTGAGCCCAATGGGTGTGGCGCGCCTGAGTATGATGCACATTGCCTAACAGCTAGGGCGCTCGACGTCAAATCTGGGAACTGAGTTTGAGTCTCGGCAACGACGCTGAACATCCTGTGATTCTGGGCAAATCACTTAACCTCCCCGTGCCTAACAAAAAAAATTAATGTGTCCTCATGTAACACAACTGGTGCTATGTGAAGCGCTCTGATACCCAATACCTTCGGGTCAAGTTTGAGCTTGTATAAAACGCTGTAAAATAAAAAAAACATGTTTAGGTAATGGGCTACGAGGAATTTTACTCATTTATAATTTAATTGCCAAGTTGGTTACATGAAAGTGCGGCCTCAAAAATTTATTTTCTTTGCAGATTCTCATGCCAGAGCTGGCTGCACTCAGAGTTGCAGCATTTGAGGAAGGAGGAAAGTTCATTGGCCATCGGATTATCCCCATGAATGCTGTTCGGTCAGGTAATTACACAATTTTAATGTCTCTTAACTGCTTCTCCTCATGTGCGCTTATTAACACAAATGCACTATAAGGAAAATATTACTGGATATCACTTGCAACTTGGGCAACAGTTTTTTAGCCCAGATTCTTTGCACAAATAGCTATTAAAAGGCAAAGGTCCTAGTTCTGAAACCAGCAGTAACCCCGATTACAGCATGAACCGAATTTGCACAAGAATCCGTATTGCAATTTGTGCAACACATATTTTGCCAGCTAAAAGTAGTTAATTTTGTGTGGTGGAACAACTGCATTATTTCTATATTCTCACATTTCAAAAAATTCACGTTTGTGGCACTTCAAACTAAAATTTAATGTAGGACAAACATAATTTTTGCATAGGGTATAATCCAGAGTAGCTCCACCCAGAAAAGGAGGATTTCCTACAAAGGGGAGATTGAGAACATCTATAAGGTGGCCTTAAACCAAGGTGCCTCCGCCAATGCTCGGTGTGGCACTGACATGTCAACATTGCAGCTGTTCATGGATTAGGTGAGCAGGAATGTTTTTACAAGCAAAGCTAGCATACCATCCAGTAGTATTGCTTCCACCAGAGGTCATCTTGGACATCTCTGTGGATGCTTAAGGATCCCTCCACAGCAGACCAAGGCAGGGCCCACCCAGTGCTCCTCAAACAGTCCACAACCATGCACCAACATCCCCTAGACTGTTAGGGAGCCACTGAACCCCCATGTTCAACGACACCGCAACCATTCATCAGAGATTCTCACCCTCTATTTCTTGTCCTGAAAACAGCGTCTAGCATAACAGTGCATGCCCTGGAGAGCCATGGAACCCGGATTTACTTGGAGGGGTTCCACGGTATATGCAGAAAGCTAATCCCCATTGGTCAAGTTTCCCTATAAGCATTATAATAATAGTAACTACAACAACCATCATCATCATCAAGTGGATCATATAGGCAATTATGCATATCAATGCACATTTTCTCTGTAGTAATGTCAATGTCAGAAAAGGACAAGTGTTTCTTCAAGATGTCACCAATGAGGCCTCAATTCAAGGCAGAAGTGGTTGTTGGATATAAAATGTTTCTTGGATACACATGACAGCTAAACACCTTAATAAGTGGGAACTGTGGGCTGCTGTCTAAGGAAGGAGAGGGGTAATGAATGAACATGCATCAATATGAACACTGATTATCAGCTGCACATACACCACTGAGAGCTCCTAACTCTGAGTCAGAGCTGTCATGCTACCAAAGATCTAATATGGACATGGCTACTTCATAGTTTTTATCCCAGTGAGAAGTCATATGGAAGCTCATGGGCAGCCCACCAATTCCACACACACAAACACACATGTGCACAGACCAACACAAAGACAGGAATGCACATCAAGAAACCACTCAGATAGAAAGCAGAATAATAAGTACTTGAAAAAAGCCCCTATGTTTGTTTTGATCCTATAACTGCCTTACATTTGACATATTGCATTGAGGCCATAACTCTGTACCCCCATGCAATATAGAGTGATGTGCTGGGAGAGAAGTAGGGTTCAAATTGTAAACATTTGGGGTACCATGCTTATGACTCTAAAAAGACCCATCCACTTCCCTGGTCGGCCACGGTCTGTGAGTGTGAAAGATGGTCATTACAGCACCGCATACTTCCGTAATGGATTCTGAGCCATAGATGGATCGCATGTGCTGAAACACCCAACATCAGCCATGTGGCACTTCTACAAGCATCGAAAAGGACACCCATCATGGAATGTGCAGATCATTTGCGATGCATGTTTCATTATCGCCTGCATACTGGCCACCTATGTAGGTAGCACACATGAGACCTACCAAGTCAAGCTCAGCACGTTTCACCAGCAACTCCAGAATGGTGACCATGGAGACAGGCGGCTCCTTGGTAAGGCCACACCAGGTGATGAGAAGGATTGAAGTGCCGTCTGTACAACATCATTACATATGTTAGTAGAACGCATTTTCAGTCCCAGGTGATAGTGACTATGATAGACGTGGGTGCGTTCTTACACCTCATTTCTATCCCAGCTCAGGAAGGCAGCAGAGGTACAACAGTCCCCATAGGAGGACAAGAAACGTGGTTGAGCTGGCACATGGGATCTTAAAAGGTAGATTTTAAAGACATGCTGCCTGATCGCTGCCTCACATGGCATAGTTGTAGAGCAGTGAAAAGAGTGAGTGCATTGAGGAGCAGGATGAAGATGGGTATTCCAAGAGAACAGAGGTGCAGGTATTCACTGGAGACCAAGAGCAATATTGTGTGGCGGCTGCTGCTGCGGTATAGAAGTGGTGAGGCAGCTGAGGTCTGGGGTGGGGGGAAAACAGAAAAAAAAGAAAATTAGTTACCTGCCAGCAGCCACCGCTCCTCCATCCTCTTCTGTACTCTCGAGAACTGGCAGCTCACAGGCGCCAGACTCCCCTAAGCCAAGTGATTGGTCTGAGTGACCTGGTTTGCCGCTCACACCATGCCTGGGACTGTTCTCCACCCAGCTGTGGAGAAATGTTAAGTGCGCATGTCAGTTTGGCTGACCTTAGATGACCGGCTAAACCGACATATGCGCTTAAGGTGCCCACCACTCCTCCTCCCTGGTCGTCATGACAGCCCAGCCCCACCCCATCCTACACTGGCTTAGACTCAGTTCTGAAAAATAGTGTTGTTCTCATTTTATTTTTCCTTTTAGCACTGCTCAGAGAGCAGTGGTGCGACGCTCCTTCACCCTAACAATGGAGCTGCCGCTGAGTAATATGCCAGGAGGAAAGAAGCCACCCACAATTATTTTGACATACGGGAACCACAGTGTAATGACAAGTGACACTGATACGCTTTTGAGATGTGACTTAAATGTATTCATCTCACTGCAACAGATGCAGGGACAGACAATCACACATCATTCCAAATGTATATGTGCTGGAAATATCTATAAAATGCCTGACATGAACATCAGCAAGTTAAACTATGTGTAAAGTACAAAATATTAGTTTCTAATATGGGCATATGGACCGGAAACCTATCCTTAGTACCTCTGGCGTGGACAACATATCAGGCACATATCACCGCCGTGGATTTTATGCTGTACTCTACTGTGGCCACTGATGGTTGCTTGTTTAGAAGAGAAAACGCTACGAATGATTGATGACTCCAAGCAGGCAGGAGGGGCATGAGGGTTCTGTGTGCCACCTGCAACTACAGTGAATTGCCAAATGCCATTTGCAACCCGAAATGAACCGCTTTGGATGTCTATGTGAAACATTCTTATGTAATCTGACTGTGAATATGCTGTGGAGTTGAGTGGGACTGGCTAAGGTACACACAGTACAAGATGCAGGGATGCTATTAAGAACATTTAGACATGGGGGAATACGAATCCATGGGTGAAGGTCTACTGTTCCACTCAGTCTCCATTCCTGCATTAGCAGGCATTCACAGGAGGATGCAAAATGGATCTTGTCTCAGTCATATTAATGTGACAGGACGTTTTCTGACCTCCTGTGAATGTTGCATTTTGTAATGCAACTTATTAGTACATCGGTGCCATCTGAATTTGAAGGTACAGTTGCAAACCGGTCACTTCACGAAGAACGACTATGTTCCGACCAAATCTTCGTACATCAGCCCCTACATTTCCTCCTATAGTAGATGTATCTCCTACTTTCTCGGCCTTCTTTGACTTAGTCCTGTGTATACTAATCCCATTATTTTTCTTTCAATTTTAGGTTTTCATCATATTTGTCTTCGTAGCGAGAGTAACATGCCTCTCACTATGCCATCTCTATTTGTTGACGTGGAGGTGAAAGATTACATTCCCGATACATGGGCTGGTAAAGAAACATTTCAACGATTACTTTATTGGTGGGAAAATGTGCGGTGGGCTGATGAGTTGACAGTCCTGTAACTATGTATGTACGTACTAGCACAGGGAACTCATCTTCTGGTGGCAACATTCAGAGAGGCAAGGCGGCTGTCAAAGAATGATCAGTTGCCAGCATCGCTCACCCTAGCATCCCAAAGCTACTGCACTTAATGGCACTGCTATCACCAACATATCCAGTGTGTGTGATAAGGAACAATTCCAAATCCAGTCTCCACAACAGTAGGGAAAGTGTTGGCATTAAAAATTCAACAACAACAACCTCAATTAAAAAAGAGGGTCCAAGGGCAGGTTTAACGACCCAAACTAGATAT
Source organism: Lissotriton helveticus (assembly GCF_964261635.1). NCBI lineage: Eukaryota > Metazoa > Chordata > Amphibia > Caudata > Salamandridae > Lissotriton > Lissotriton helveticus. Next base: position 234,248,148 of record NC_136070.1, on the reverse strand, counting down.
ATGCCCCAACTGAAATATCATAACAACAATTATATCTAGGAGTCAAAGACAAAGGAACTCACTGTGAAAACAAAGCCTCAACATGGAAAAACAATAAGTTTATAAGCTAAAGGTGGAAACCCAAGTATGCACCCAAGTGTGACAAAAATACATGTATATGTGTGAGCTAAGGCTCGAGGGCATGGGTACATTTTCCCATCAGTAGCCACTCTGTACCGCCCTTGTTGACATCATTTGGGTTCTCCTAGCCCAGGAGACAAAGAAAAGACAGCCTATTGATGTTATTAAGGCTCCTCCAAAACCTTGGACATGGTGTAATGTCAATACTAGGTCTTATAGATGGTATTTTAAGTCTAAGTAGCGACTGAAAAAAGCAGTGCAAAGAAAAGAAATGTGAGTGAAAAATCAATTAAAATTGGATAATACTGAGTAGATTGAGACTTTAATTTTCTTCTCAGTTTTCCAAATCTAAAAGGTAAAGTGCAAAAACAGATTTAACATAATATCTGTGAGCAATGATGGTCGACATGTTTCAGCATTCTGGTGGTATAGTACCAATGCTTTCTTCAGGACCCGATGTTAGCTACTGCTAATATAAAGTGAAGTTAAAAATGTCACCTGTAAAATCCAGGTCAAATAGATCCACCACAGACCATTAGTTGTGGTGATGGCGCTTCACCCCACCTGGCTGCAGCTCAGGTATAGAGGAGCCCCGCTCTGCCCGTCGGTGTCTCCGGACCGGCTTCTGTCATGTCTGGGGAGGCCCCCAGGTGGGGTGAAGCACCATCACCACAACTAATGGTCTGTGGTGGATCTATTTGACCTGGATTTTACAGGTGACATTTTTAACTTCACTTTATATTAGCAGTAGCTAACATCGGGTCCTGAAGAAAGCATTGGTACTATACCACCAGAATGCTGAAACATGTCGACCATCATTGCTCACAGATATTATGGTAAATCTGTTTTTGCACTTTACCTTTTAGATTTGGAAAACTGAGAAAAAAATTAAAGTCTCACATCTACTCAGTATTATCCAATTTTAATTGATTTTTCACTCACATCTCTTTTCTTTGCACTGCTTTTTTCAGTCGCCACTTAGACTTAAAATACCATCTATAAGACCTAGTATTGACATTACACCATGTCCAAGGTTTTGTAGCAGCCTTAATAACATCAATAGGCTGTCTTTTCTTTGTCTCCTGGGCAAGGAGAACCCAAATGATGTCAACAAGGGCGGTACAGAGTGGCTACTGATGGGAAAATTTACCCATGCCCTAGAGCCTTAGCTCACAATTATATATATATGTATTTTTGACACACTTGGGTGCATACTTGGGTTTCCACCTTTAGCTTATAAACTTATTGTTTTTCCATGTTGAGGCTTTGTTTTCACTGTGAGTTCCTTTGTCTTCGACTCCTAGATATAATTGTTGTTATGAGATTAAAAATTCAACATCAGCCCAACAACGCGTCCCCTACAGAAAGTCTTTGTAACAACTTGAGTGCCAAAATAACACGTGGTAATGTCACATGCGGGGTACTAAGCTTGTTGTGATGGCCAGTCGTGATAAAGACTACAAGGTAAACGATGTTTCACGATGTTCCCTGCTAAGTGCTATAAACAGCAAAGGGCAGATAATTGAAAATAATTTTCTGGTCCGTATTGTGGAAAATTTTAAGAGTTTGATGGCATGATTCATGCACAGAACACTGGAAAATATTACGAAATGGACCTTCAAAATTAATAGAGTGAGGGAATTGTATTTTTCTCTAGACCAGGAGAAGAGATGTGATTCCTAGAGCGGTGTACTAGTTTAAGAAGATAAGCTATTTATAGCAGAGCTTGTTTGAGAACTAAATGTGAATGTTTGCATTGTGACTGCAGTGCATTGTCTAGTAGCTTTTTTTTTTAAACTGAGCAAGCTAATTGGGATAATAACCCCTTAGATTGAGTGATCAAAATAAGTTGCATATATTTTATTTGTGGTATTTGTACGAGAAGCAGACCAAATAGGGATGGAACACTGTAGAAAGACTGAAGATAACAAAAGCTAAGGGTATTTAAAGTGTAAGCCGAATATTCACACTTGGATACTATTCGGCATTGAATACAACCTCATATGGCAGAAACTCTCACATATGGTAAAGAAGATTACCTGCACGTGCCACAACTGTACACAGTCTAAAACTGTATCTCATAGTCAGGGCCTCATGATTACAAGTTCCTCTCCATAGACTTCTGATTATTATATAGTAGGACACAAACCCCTTCTGTCGCTTGACTCTCATGTCAAAACACTCAAGATGGTGGAACACTGTCACGTTCCCTCCCCATACCCTTCCCCCAACCAGTGTTTACAGAGCTTCATTTAATGAGCACCAGGTAGAAGGGAATGAGGAGGTAAAATTACCTCAAGAGGGGTTTCTCTGCTGAGCAGGACCAGAAAAAGGGTTTATAACGCTGTTTCCACAACACATGGCATTTACAACGTGGTCATTACAACGACCGGGTTGTTACCACTTGTGCCATTACATCGCAAAGTATGAACAACTTGCTGCAGAGGGCGTGCAACACCAGGGAAGGTGTTGGATTTTAAATCCAACACCTTCCCTGCTGTTGCACAAACTGGAGTAGGAATACTAATTAATACTATTCCTAAGTCTAGCACGCCCCCTTCAGCAAGTCGTTGATACGGCTTGCAATGTAATGGCACGCGTGGTAACAACACAGTCAGCTATGCGTGGTGAATGTATGCATAGAAACGTCATATATTCTACAGGACCAGATCCTGTTTGGTAGTTGGAGCTGGGTCCAGGGCCTCAGGTGTGGTGTTTTATACATTGCTTGAAGTGGTGGCTTATAACAATGATATTCAAATTTTTATTGGGTCGCATTTTTTTCAAAGCAATGCTTCTTCAACAACCACCATATCTTGTCTCATCGATGAAGATCTCTGGTGGTTTTGAAACCACCAGCAAAGACAAAGTCAATTTAAGGCTTGGAAAAAGGAAATTACTCTTTTGAGTAGCTGCATCTAAGGATGCCAGACACCGTAGATCTCTCTTCCTAAAGAAGTGAGGTGCCCAAAGGTGTTCTTTGAATGAAAGAGAAACCTAAAAATTCTCCAATCCGCAACTATATCTCAAAGTAACCATGTATCCTGCACGCTGAACCCAATTGTAATGCTTCTCTATCCATGTATCTCTAATAGTATATGTTACCATTGGTTCTAATTGCAGTACTGCTTCCGTGTTCTCCCACAAACCCATCTCTTGCTTATCCTTTCCGGTCCCCTCTGTGCAAACTGTGCTCTATGTTGCACTGGAAATAGAAGTAGCTTCTCTACAGTTCTTACTTTGTTAAGCACACTAACATCCTTGCATGGGTACTGCAATGTTACATAAAAATCAATTCATAAACTAAATGTTTTTTAATGAAATACACAGCTGATATTTCCAAGAATCTCATTTTGGTTACCATATAGAACATTTAGGAACATTTTTATCATCTATCTGCGTATATGCTAGTCTGTATTAGGAGTAGACAACTTTGGAATTTCAAATCCTCTGAAAGTGCTGTCTAATTTTTTGTATGAATAGCAAAAATAAGACAGCACGGGTGATACCAGATATGTCTCTCCCACACGGCCCTGCTCAGGTCCAGGATAGTGAAAACAGAAGAAAGAAGGCCGCTCACAGCCCAGACTGTGGCTACCTGCGCTCTTAAGTGAAAAAGGCAAAGAGCATGTTCTAACTAGCACCAGATTTTGAGGGGGCTCCACCATGTGCCAGTACTGGGTGGAAATGATGAAAATCTATCTGCCTCACATGTAAACACTTAAGATTTCAAAACAAAGTTTATATAGTTTATCGTATAGTCAAGATTCAAATAATTATTATTAAAACCACTGACTTGGGATCCTTTTAAATGAGTGACTTAAAAGCATAATTTCTAAAACAATGAGCTATACTTTTGCAGCCATTACATCATTAACATATCTAACACTTATTTCTGCATACCTTTCCTTTTAGACCTTACTCATGCTCTGTCCAACCCCATAAAATTTGCAACTTCCCATGTAAAAAAGTCAGTGAATGCCACAGAGAGCCCAGCGGTCACAGAAGAGGTAAGAAGCAGCCTGCTATTTTTAATGGCATGTAAGCATCAATTCTATGTGTTGTATTGCTAATATCTGACTGTTCCATTAAAAAACATAGTAAAGGGGCAGGGGTAATAGAATTAAGGAATTTAGTAGGAATAAGCCGGCTTTCTTTAGTGAAGAGCAGAAAAGATATACTTGTAGCATACATATGTTTATTGCAGTGGATTTATTTCACCATAGAGCGGTTTACTTCTCATAACAAGCCAAATTAAATAAATAACAATTAAACAAATAAATCTGAAATGCCTGTGTAGTTCACCATGATGGTCATGAACTAGTTAGTTTTTTTCTTTGATAAGACACACTTGAAGAGATTTAGGACTTTCCTAAGAAAATCAACCCAACAACCTTTGAAGGGCAAATTTGTCTGTCAGGAGTTATCAAATTATGCAGCTCTGAATTAACCTCCCTTACTGCACAATTTTAAATTAATTATGTAATGCTAAATGAACCCCCTATGACCTGAATCCTGGATTTTAGCTGTGTTACAAAAAAAACACCAATAAGCCTACCAATCCCTAAATATTTCAGAATAATTTAGAACATTCCCCTAATATTGCAGGCCCTTTTCATCGATCTGGAATAATGAAAATCTGGTATCAGACTGTGAAAAGAACAGTGATTGCTCTGCTGGATGACCAGACAACCATTCTTAAGATCATGGGAAAGGACTTACACTCACTTTGATGTTGCCACATTTATCTACAGCATGTAACAGTAACTCACACATTTAGGGCCCAATTACGAGTCTTGCGGTCCGAGGATGGATGCTTGGTGGTGGCGGCCGAGTCACCGCCGCACCTGCTATCCGGACCGCCGCTGCCAGGGGAACTGCCATTTGCTGGAGGTGGTGGAGGGGAAACAAAAGCTGCCCTACAGGGCCCCCTGGTGCCTCATGCCATGTGTATGCATACAGGGGGGCACAACATATGCTCCCCTGTGTGCAAGCACACCAGTTCCTGCACAGCATGGATGTTCCACTCCATGCCATGCAGGAACCTTGTTTGACGTTCCCATTGTGATGCCTTTTTCAAAGGCACTGCAGCTGGAACTGCCACGTTGCCTACCCGCCAGGCCACTTTTAAGTTGTAATCTAGCAGGCATGCAGCTGTAACTCTTGGTGGTGCGGGGAGCTGCGGTGGCATGCCGCCCGCCCCCGCCAAAAGTCATACTCTGGCCCTTAATGTTTACATTTATGCTCTTTAGCATATATGCTTTTGTTAATCAGAATTATAAGAAATTGGTCTATTAGTTGAGATGTATGTGAGTCCTTCACAAGTAATAAATCTTCAACTTTCGCGTTATTGGGAACAAAGTAACCTTTTATAGCACTTGCCTCACTCAGGGTAGTGAAACATAGTAATCCAGAGCCACTTCAGGTCGGTCAGTACTTTTTCTTATAAAATGGAAAATTACTTTATTACACACACTACAAAATACTATGCCTTAATTACAAATGTAGTCAATCAGGTAGATGGAAATACCTTTGAACAGAACAGTTCACAGCCCCAGCAAGCCCTGAACGTAAAATCACAATCCCCCCCACATATATATCACACTACAAGGGGCTCTCATAATCAAAAAAGCAGACCCACTGACTATGGCAAGGTGTCACCATAATTATAAAAAATAAAACTATAGCATTTATACTCTTTGCAAACCATACTAATAACATTCTCTGATGGAAACATCTCCGTATGATATCCATAAATATGAATTATGACCCAGTGTTCATGTACACATTCAATAAAATATTGCAAATTCATTCACATGTACACACAAGTCCTTTTTTAGGTCGAGCCTTGACACTGCCTGCGCTGTCTGCAAGACCTGTTGTATCTCTTCTCCGGGCTTTTGGCACACACGCAGATTGCCATAGGTTCTTTCTTGTGCCATTCCGAAATGCTGACGTTCTATTGGTCCATTGCTCTCAATTGTCTTTCCTTTGGGTGCTTGTTACAGCTGAGGCGAATTCACTAAGTGATTGTTTTTGTTGGCCATTCATGCTTCCTTCTCGTTCAGAACTTGAGCCCTGGTTCTCTTCTGCAAACAAGAAACAAAAAAACGGAATTGAAGCAGTGCCCGTGTCACCTCACTTTTAAAATGTGTTGGAGGAATTGCCGATCAGCACAATCTTAAGAATGAGTCCTGCTTATGCTGAACAATTCTGGATACTCTCAGTACTTGAGCTCATACATCTCAGTGTGTCGTGTCTGGCAGCAGAGCAAAAAAAAGGTTGCCTTTCTCTACACCAGGGGTCTTCAATTTGTGGTGCGTGACCCCCAGGGGGGTCGTGGAGTCCTGGAAAGGGGGTCGCAGATTGTGAGTTTGCCTTAGTGGCGTCTGGCTGATTGAGGGTGCTCACGGCGGAGGCCTAATTCACACCGAGGGGTGAAAAACAACAAAACCTCATTAACAAGCAAAAGGTCTATTAAAGACCTGTGAAGTACTCGGGTGCGGCTTTGTGTGTGTCCCTGAAGCTGTTTCAGCCCGGCTCACATACACGAGGAGGGGAAGGGATGGGGGGGCAGGGGAGGGGGGCTGGGGGAGGAGGCTGTAGCCCTTTGAGTTCTATGGACGTTGCGCGCCTGGAGCTGTGGGTCCAGCCTGTAAAGCACAAAGCACGAACCCTCATACCTGGCGCCTGTGCGGGAGAAATGTGCCTGAGAGTCTGTTCTTCAGGTGAGATGTTGTTACAGCCTGTCCGCCCCCCGCCCCCAGCAGCGAGGCACAGAGATGCCCTCCCATGAGAGAGGAAGAAAAAGGAAGAAGACGCAGAGAGATACTGACCCCCCCCCGCTCCCCTGCCATGAGAGAGGCACAGAAAAGGTGGGTGGATGAATGGATGAAAGGGTGGATGGATGAATGATGGATGTATGGATGGATAAAAGGTTGCATGGATCATGATGGATGGATGTGTGAAAAGGTGGGTGGATGAATGATGGGTGATGGGTGGATGAAAGGGTGGATGGATGATGGATGGATGGATGGATATGTGAAAAGGTGGGTGGATGAATGATGAGTGGATGGATGGATGAAGGAAGGATGGATGGAAGGAAGGAAGGCTGAAACAGTAGATGGATGAATGATGGATGTATGGATGGATAAAAGGTTGCCTGGATGAATGATGGATGGATGGGTGGGTGTGTGGAAAAAGTGGGTGGATGAATGATGGGTGAATGGATGGATGAAAGGGTGGATAGATAAAGGATGTATGTATGGATGGAAGGAAGGATGAAACGGTAGATGGATGAAGGATGGATGTATGGATGGATAAAAGGTTGCATGGATGAATGATAGAAGGATGTGTGAAAAGGTGGGTGGATGAATGATGGGTGAATAGATGGATGAAAGGGTGGATAGATGAAGGATGTATGTATGGATGGAAGGAAGGATGAAACGGTAGATGGATGAAGGATGGATGTATGGATGGATAAAAGGTTGCATGGATGAATGATGGATGGATGTGTGAAAAGGTGGGTGGATGAATGATGGATGGATGGATGGAAGGGTGGATGGGTAAAGGATGGATGGAAGGATGAAAGGGTGGATGGATGAAGGATGGATGTATGGATAGAAGGATGAAAGGGTGGATGGATGAAGGATGGATGGATGGATGTGTGAAAGTGTGGGTGGATGAATGATGGATGGATGGATGTGAAGAGGTCTGACAGGCGCATTTGTGGTTGTCGATATTTGTTGATGATGAGTACCAGTTTCTAGAAACTTTTGTTGGAAGGGTGTCCTTACGCCTAAAAAGGTTTTACAAGGGGGTCTCGACAACAAAAAGTTTGAAGACCTCTGGTCTACACTCTTGACAACATAATTTCTGTAGAGCCAATGCTGCAAAAGTTTCACATTTTAAACTTACAGCAATTTGCTATCCTTCAAACTTCACTTGATACATAGTGACATTAACAGGCGGTAAAGTAAGTTTTAAGCCACCTCTACATTTTCGCCATCCTTAATGATCTGTGTCACGTTCAAAAATATGTCAGAGCGACTTATGCATCACAGCAACAGTAGGAAGCGATTTACGAAAAGTTCAAAGCATAGCTGAAAAAGCTGCTAGCGTGATTATACCAGTGGATTAACGAGACTGGAACCCCTTTCCTGCCTTCTCTGAGAGGCCAACGATCTGCTTATGTTTTATTTTAGTGTCTCCTTCCCATCATCTCTAGTGCTAATTGTTGTGGATTTTTTTTTATAAGCAGAGCACAGACACAATAGGGTCAAAATCTGACGCATTAAATAGCTTTCTTTGCCTTAATAATTGGAACTCAAGTTTGCTCAGTGTAACGCAGGGCTGCACTCTGAAGACTATCTTTTTAAGTTGGACCTTGGGTGGAGAAGTTTCTCCGGGTTTCAACTGACGATTGCTGACCGCATTACTGCCAAATAATTTGTTTTAAGGGCCGATGATGTCAGGTTCTTTTTGCCTGCTAACAAACTGTTTATTTTCGATTCAACAATTCAGTACCTGAACATCTCTCAAAATATTTGCAGTTCTGCCTCCTTTTGCTTATGGCCAATGCCTGCAATGCTGTATGTAAGTTCAAACATACACCCAAAATATAATAATCAACAGCACCAAGGTTGATATTGCACTGTGCCTAGACTGTACATTGAAACCTTTTTTGAAGAGGTTGTCACCTGTGTGCTTTTCTCTAGAGCATAGTTACTGAGGCTGTGGTTGGGCTGGTCCAATTAACAATGACCTACTAGTTTATGGCTACTTCTCAAAATGTCACACCAAGGAATAAACAAACAACAGGCCTCCAAGCAGGACATTCAGGGTGCTGACTTGAAATATTGCATGAGAATGGTATGAAAACTCACAAATTCACTCAATCAATATATATATATATATCTATATATTAATTTTAGCGAATGAAGGACCCATAGATCTGTCTGTAATCCACATGTGGCTCATGCCTTAATTTTACATGTTCTGTGAAAGGTTGTAAAAGTCTGCCCATTTGGATCTGTTTCTGCTCTGGATGAAAAATTGCACTTAGTGAGTTCTTTGAGAGAAATGCCGCTTTGGTACTGTTATGCTCTACCTGTTCTGTGAGGAAGCAAATCTTGTTTGTGCTGCTGCTACCCAATGTGCTGGTGTACAATGATAGAGAAAGCTTGTGCTGCCGCTGCCCTAGGTGTATCTGTCCTTTGGAGGACGCAAGCTTGCACTGGTTCTGCCCAAGATTGATCTGTTCTGCGAATGAGTGTTTCCACTAGTCTAGGCCCATCTTACGAAAAACAAATGATACAATGAATGCACGTGATTAATATGACCTATTAACTATGGGGTTTCACAGTATTTAATATGAAAAACCGAGGACCATTCAGGCAGAATTTGAGTCCCAAGATATGTCAATGGCAAAGAAACATGTTTAATCTAGTGGTAGGTATACATCATTAAAAATTAATTTTGAACTCACCCACACACCATTTAATATAGGTCTTACAGTTTAATGACAAGATAAATGTTGACATAAGGGACATAATCTCACCTAAAGTTGAAATCCCATAACTAGGAGACTGTACAACTGGCGAACAGTAGTACTCGCAGATGCTTCACAGTGCTGGAGGGGGACGCACTGTTGAACCACACAATGTAGACAAGGGTTCATAATCCTATGTTAATAAGTGAAAATGTGTATTGCAATTTCATAAGACATTTGCCCGTTTCTGTATGTTTGTCTACAGAGTGCAACATACAACAGTCCTATAACCCCTCTCACAACCTTTTTAGTGTGTTAGCTACCTGTGTCATACTTGACCTGCATATGTGAGTGGAATATGTGGCATTACTCCTGCGACCTGCTCTTTACATATTGTTTGTGTTAGGAAAGTCTGCACTGCTACTGTCCATGTTGTACCTTTGATGTGTTGTGTAGCTTTAGAACGTTCCGCTACACAACACAAAATCATTCCCGTTGCTAATACTTGTTTTAATGCGTGGTGTGAATGAATTGTGTAGTATTTAAACACGAAAGAGGGGCGAGGGTCAAATCAGTTTATACTCCAACACCCCAGACCCCCAAGAACCTCAAATATACGCACATGAGGGGTGTATAGAGTGGGTAACACATACAAAATATATAAACAGAGAGAGCCCCAATAAGGCAAATCACTCTATTTGGAAAAACTGCCCTCACTCACATACCAAGGTATGTGACATGCTTCATCATCGGGCCTGCTTACAATACGCCCTGGTGTATCCCCACACAGGGCGGAGCATAAGGGAGGGGGAAAAAATAATAAATTTCTCTTAACACGACATATAGTCAGGACAAGTGGACATAGACAACACGTAACACAAAAATTGGTGAAAGTCGTGCAAACACCAAGTGATCACAACCGAAAAGTGCGACGAAAAGTGCAGTATGAGGAGTGATTAAACCTGATTAAAGGTGTCAACCAGAATGCAACCTTTATTAAACTTTTCTTGACACCCCTACCAGGATTAAAAGATGAAAGAGGATGGGAAAAAGCCTCAAAGAGATTATAAGGAACCTCAGGGCTTTCCTCCTACCACTGCCAGAGTCAACATGTTTCGACCACTCTGTGTGTGCCTGTGAGGTCACTCCGGTCTTCTTCAGGACCGTCGCATTCGGTGCCACTCTGGGTTCCTCCGTACTTCGGATAATGGTACCCCAAGGGTGAGGTAGGTCTACTAGATCCGTACCTCTCCTGAATTGTGTGTGGAGATTGTCCCCTCAAATGCGGGAGAACATTCACGAGTTTATATATATTACAAACTCGAACTGGTGTCCGGAGAGAAGGACGCAAAAGAACACAATCGTTCCGAAGGCACGTCCTGGCTTAATCACCTGCAAACCGTGACACCGCGCAGTCTGCACTGCTACTGTCCATGTTGTACCTTTGATGTGTTGTGTAGCTTTAGAACGTTCCGCTTCACAACACAAAATCATTCCCGTTGCTAATGCTTGTTTTAATGCGTGGTGTGAATGAATTGTGTAGAACAAGTATACTTTTGATTCTACCTATAAAGCAAACAGTTTTTCACATGGACTAGACGACTCTGTAAAATCTTAAAACCCAGTTGACATGTCATGTACAATGCCTTGGCTAATTCTGGCCTTTTAGTCAACAACACTTAACCTACAAAATTTAAGTCCCTAAAGACCCTGGGGCAGATTTATGATGTCTGGGGCATCCCTGCAAATCAGCAGAGATGCACCAGATAAGATGCGTCATGCAAGTTCACCCTTGACCCTTCACCCTTCACCCAATGCGGCGCGTCATGGCCCAAGGATAAACAGATGCGTGACACATCTCCCGTCGGAAGGGTGGCACATTGTTGGAGTCGTGTCACAAGCACGACGCATCTCCAGCAATGTTCGTGGCCTGCCCATACACAACGTGGTGCGTCAAGCCTTACACCTGCTTCAAGCAGGCGCAAGGTTTTGACGCAGCAGCATCGGAAAAGTGACTGAGTGAAATCTTGTAGATTTCACTCAGGCACTTTTCCGAGGCGTTTCAGCACCGGAACGCCCACATGTAACCTGACGCAGGTTTCATGTGGCGCAGGGCTTTACAACGTGAGGCATCTCCATAGATGCGTCATGTTGTAAATCCGTTGCAGCATGGCGCTAGCTTTATGCCCCCACTGCGTCACAGAAGTGATGCAACGGTGTCGCAAAAGTGGCCCACGGGGCTTGTAAATCTGCCCCCATGTTAAAAGCGAAACCGTAAGCTCCACTATGCACCATGCAGTTTGCTGAGCTGAAGTGCCAAGAATGGCTGATGGCATCATGTCACAGTACCACTTGGAAGATTTGTGAAATGTAAAATAACATTTTGTTCCCGACCTTCTATCTTTATTCTTGTTGACAATCAAGTGTTAAGCGGTACAAGGGTGAAAGGGTAGGTTGTCTTTCAAATGCAGATGTGGGCATCTTATTGCTTAATGGGCAATATTAGCACTCCTTGGAAAAACAAATTGCATGCAAAAGCCCGTTAACTATTATAACGATGAAAGCAGCAGCACCTGGGCCTGAAAAGAAACTGAGTAAAGAAAAACAAAGTGTTGATACCCCTGTGCCCAACCTTTGCCTAACGGTTGGTGTAATCTAAGTGTAGCGCCTGCAATACTACAATGATGGGCCCTGCTTTGAACAGGTTCAGCACATAATACAGCTGCTGTTCGGTGGGGGCCGCCAGTGGCTAAGACGACACTGTATCAAATAAAAGTGGATACTGCAGTGCCAATATGCATATTCGCAGCTTCTCCATTGACTCTGGAATTAAAAATACCTGATAAGGGTGATGACAAGTTTGTCTGCGTTGTTACTGACTGTGTCCATTGGGCCATTTTATACCACACCATAAAGAGGTAGACTGGAGCAACTTTAAGAATGAGTGGACATTGCATTTAATAGGTTCTGAGTAGGTGTAGGAGCAAAACAGCACCACAATACAGATACTTCAAGATTTCTAAAACAAAGAGCAGTCATTAGTGAGACGTGAAGGGTTAGCTGTGGCTGGGCTTTCATGGTTTTTTGTGGGCAGGTAGATTGGCTGAATAATGAACCTGTATAGCCTTATTAGTTTGAGCTTCCCTCTTTTAAATCAACCCGTTCTTCTGTAATTTCTTTTCAGTGCTTTCAGAAACTTTCGTAGAAGAAATATTGACGGTATAGAGGAACAAAGCTTTGATGCTTTCTGATTTCCTGGAAATTAGTATAATGCGTTCAGTCCATTAGCTTTAAGGCTGTAGTCCCCCATGCATTAGACAGTGCTTCAAATGTTCGTTGATTGTGAGATATTACACTGTATCAAATAAAAAGTCAAGGCCTGTGGTAGTAAAATGTGGTTGTTCACAATGTTCTAGTCCAGCCGCTGTCGCCAGAAACATAGGGTGGTGGGGCGGGTGGGGTCGCGTGTGTGGGGTCGTGCGGGTGGGTAGAGATACAATATTTTTAAAAACCTTACCTTTAGCCGCCTGCCGCGTCGCGCTTCCTCCCCTCTCGCTGCCTGATCCCAGCAGCCCTTGGTACAGACTTGCATCCAATCCTCATGCCGCAGAGCAGCATGGGGATTGGCCTGAGTGGGCAGGAAAGATGCTTGCTCAGACCAGGGAGTCTGTGGGGTTTCTCCATCCCGGCTGCTCAATGCAGCTGGGCTGGAGAAAACCTAAGTGTGCAAGTATGTTTTGGTCGGCCTGAGACGGCAGGTCAAACACACATGAGTACTTAGGAAGTGGAGCGCATGTAACACTCCTCCTCCCACATCCCCCCTCCCATGCCTCAGCTCTGCCCTTCCCTGCAGCGCTGGCTCAGAGCCGGCAAATGCTAAATAAACCGATGCAAAAACATTGTTTTATTTTTCATTTGTAGGCTCTGTGCCATGCGGTGGGTCAGTGCTTCTTTGCCATTGTGGAGGAGCCGCCAGCTTTAGTTTTTTGTATTTGAAAAATAATACTTTATATACCAAGGACCACTTTCTACGCCTTAAAATCGTTAAAAACATAAGTCTAAAGCTATTCATACCAGCTGTTTTATACTGTCATTTTTAAGTGTCTCAATATGTTCTTTGTTTTAGACTGTGTGCAGCGGGTCATAAATGTAGGAACCCTTTGTGCTGTATCTCTAGTGCTCCCTCTGGCCATCCTTTGTATCACCCAAAACAGAGGAACCCTAAACTGGTCTCTCCACTCTGTATTTCAGAAGGTGGTAAAACCCTCTCTTCACACCTACACCTGTGATGGAGCATGACCACACTCAGCAGAGATGCCTACTCCCTACTGCACCCCGACTAAATAAAGTCCATTCTTTTTCATTCTTAACGGCCAACTTATTTATTTATGGCTAGACTATGAATGGAAAATGATTGTGATTACTTTTTAAGCACCTGTTTTAAGGGTTCCATGTTTAAATATCGATAACAAAAATATAGTTAACAAAAATATAGATGTAAAAATATCGATTACAAAAATATCCACTCCCTATACTTAAACAGGTAAGTACAATAATATCGACTCAAAAATATAGATGTAAAAAATATAGATGTAAAAAATATCTACTTTAAAAAATAATATAACTTAAATTAAATAATTAAATAATATTAATATTATTAACAAAATAAATTAAATTACATTTATATTTTAACTAATTATAACAAATAAACTTAATTTAATCAATATAAACACAATACATGTGTACATATACATATATTTACTTATATACATTTGATTATTATCTTTATTTAATTTATAAACTTTAATAATTATATAAAAATTGAAAAAACACATATATAAAACATTTTAAATAAAATAAAAAATTCTATATTTAATTAACACATTAAAGTATAAAAAATAATACATACATTTAATAACAAAATAAAAACATTAGTAGTTAAAACATTTGGTAGCGAAGGGGTAAAAATTACTATTTCCACTCCAGTGAGTGCAACAGTAGGGAAAGCGCTGGATAGCGTAGGGGTAAAAATGACTATTCCCACTCCAGTGAGTGCAACTGTAGGGAAAGCGCTGGATAGCGTAGGGGTAAAAATTACTATTCCCACTCCAGTGAGTGCAACAGTAGGGAAAGCGCTGGATAGCGGAGGGGTAAAAATTACTATTCCCATTCCAGTCAGTGCAACAGAAGGGAAAGCGCTGGATAGTGGAGGGGTAAAAACTACTATTCCCACTCCAGTGAGTGCAACAGTAGGGAAAGCGTTGGATAGCGGAAGTGTAAAAATTACTATTCCCACCCCAGTGAGTGCAACAGTAGGGAAAGCATTGGATAGCGGAGGGGTAAAAATTACCATTCCCTCTTCAGAGAGTGCAACAGTAGGGAAAGCCTTGGATACCGTAGGGGTAAAAATTACGATTCCCACTCCAGAGAGTGCAACAGTAGGGAAAGCGTTGGATAGCGGAAGTGTAAAAATTACTATTCCCACCCCAGTGAGTGCAACAGTAGGGAAAGCACTGGATAGCGGAGGGGTACAAATTACCATTCCCTCCTCAGTGAGTGCAACAGTAGGGAAAGCCTTGGATACCGCAGGGGTAAAAATTACTATTCCCACTCCAGAGAGTGCAACAGCAGGGAAAGCGTTGGATAGCGTAGGGGTAAAAATTACTATTCCCACTCCAGAGAGTGCAACAGTAGGGAAAGCATTGAATAGCGTAGGGTCAAAAACTACTATTCCCACTCCAGAGAGTGCAACAGTAAGGAAAACGTTGGATAGCGTGGATGTAAAAATTACTATTCCCACTCCAGAGAGTGCAACAGTAGGGAAAGCGCTGGATAGCGGAGGGGTAAAAATTACTATTCCCACTCCAGAGAGTGCAACAGTAGGGAAAGTGTTGGATAGCGTAGGGGTAACAATTACTATTCCCACTCCAGAGAGTGCAACTGTAGGGAAAGCGTTGGATAGCGTAGGGGTATAAATTACTATTCCCACTCCAGAGAGTGCAACAGTAGGGAAAGCGTTGGATAGTGTAGGTGTAAAAATTACTATTCCCACTCCAGAGAGTGCAACAGTAGGGAAAGCAATGGATAGCGTAGGGTTGAAAATTACTATTCCCACTCCAGAGAGTGCAACAGTAGGGAAAGCGTTGGATAGTGTAGGTATAAAAATTACTATTCCTACTCCAGAGAGTGCAACAGTAGGGAAAGCGTTGGATAACGTAGGTGTAAAAATTACTATTCCCACTCCAGAGAGTGCAACAGTAGGGAAAGCGTTGGATAGCGTAGGGGTGAAAATTACTATTCCCACTCCAGAGAGTGCAACAGTAGGGAAAGCGTTGGATAGCATAGGGGTAAAAATTAAGATTCACACTCCAGAGAGTGCAACAGTAGGGAAAGCGTTGGATAGCGGAGGGGTAAAAATTACTATTCCCACTCCAGAGAGTGCAACAGTAGGGAAACGTTGGATAGCGTAGGGGTAAAAATGACTATTCCCACTCCAGTGAGTGCAATAGTAGGGAAAGCGCTGGAACCCAAAACAATATAAAACCAAACTATCAACATTTTTATTAAATTTAATTTCCAATATAAACATAATTAATATATACATTTAAATATATTATTATTAACAAATATAATAAAAAATAAATAATTACACATTATTTAACACTATAATATCCACCACACACACCTAAAATTAATTACACAATTATATTTAATATTTACCAATTAATTAATGAAAATGAATGCATTATTTATTATTAATTAATTACCAGCTTTCACACCATATACACTTTTAAACACCACAACACACACCTAAAATTAATTACCCATTTACAATTAATAATTACTAATTAATTAATGGTAATTAATTTTAAAAGTATTTAATAATTAATCAATAAAAAATTAATTACTTACCACCCTTCACACCATTTACACATATAAACTCCAAAAACACACACCTAAAATTAATTAAACTTAAATATTTACCTGCCAGCCGACTGGAATATTAAATCAGGAAGGAGATATATGGGTCGTAAAGTCAGAACTTATAGAGCCCTCAGAGATTTGGTTTTAAATAATGGGCTAACCGATGTCTGGCACAAATTGTATTATAAAGATCCTGAATATACCTTCTATTCTATTCCCCATCGGAAATTTGCCCGACTAGATTATTTTTTTGTATCTTCTCTGTTTTTGGAGACAATCAGTATCGAAATACTACCTCAAGTCATATCAGACCACAATCCTATAATTGCTGAAATTCAGGTTCCCACAGAATATCAAAATTCAATTAGATCCTGGTCATTCCAGAGAAATCTGTTACTAGATGAAGATTACCTTCAATTTATGGCGACTATTATTAATGACTATTTTCTAACAAACAATGACACGGCCTCCCCACAAGTTGTGTGGGATTCTTTTAAATCAATCGTACGTGGAGAGACAATTAGTTTTGCAAACTATAAGAGGAAAAAAATCCAAACAGACTTTAAGGAGAGGTTAAATAAGATCAGGTTAATCGAGATGGACTTATCAACCGCATGTAAAAATAACATAGGTATAGAAGATGCTCAACTACGTCTAGTAATTGAACGCTCTGGCTTACGGATTCATATTGCCGACGAAGTAGCATCAAAATTTAAGCTATATAAAACTGAACGTTATGAATATAGTGAGCGCACCGGCAGAATTCTAGCACAACGCCTCCGTCAAAAATCTTCTATAAACGAAATACAAGGTGTTAAAGATATGAATGGTGTTTATCATGAACGCAGGGAGGGAATTTTAGAGTCATTCTACGATTTTTATAAGACATTGTATAATGACTTTAATAATGAAGTTGATAAGACTCTCAATCCCGTAAACTATCTCCATTGTACTAATCAACTATCATTGTGTTCTGAGGAGACTGATTTATTTATACGCTCAATAAGTTGGGATGAGATTGAAAATTCCATTTTGAGTCTTGCGGCAGGTAAAGCTATGGGACCCGACCAGATACCCCTTGAATTTTATCGGACATTTAGACACATGCTGAAACCAGAGCTGTTAAAGATTTTTAATTTAGCATTTCAAGGTAAACCACCTGATTCCTGGTCTACCGCTATCATAGTTGTTTTCTTAAAGAAGAACAAGGACTCAAAAGAATTAGGCTCCTATCGCCCCATCTCTCTTATCACCGCAGACAGTAAGATTTATTCCAAAATTCTTGCAAATAGATTAAACCATGTAATGTCTAGCTTAGTCTCTCACATTCAACATGGTTTTATTAGACATAGAGATACCACTGATCATGTTAAACGCGTCATCACACTATTAGACTGGGCTCAAGCAAAGGAATCCCCAGTTGGGGTGATTTTACTCGACGCTGAAAAAGCGTTTGACAGAGTAGACTGGGGATTCCTTTGGACTGTGTTAGAATGGAAAGGGTTTCCATCACAATTTATTCAAGCGGTAAGATCACTTTATTCTAATCCTAAGGGTGTAATAAGACTAGGTACTGACAACTCGAGACCTTTTTCAATTACCAGGGGGACTAGACAAGGCTGCCCATGTTCCCCGCTTTTATTTGCTCTATATTTAGAACCCTACTTGAACAGACTAACTTTGGAACCTGATATCCCATCAGTCCGACTTTTTGAAGTTGACCACAAAGTCTTAGCGTACGCAGACGACGTGGCTATTGTAACTTCTGATGTCTACTCTGCGTTACCTATAATCATTGATGTTGCTAGAGAGTTTGTGAAAGTCTCCGGTTATAAGCTTAATATCACAAAAACTCAGATTATACATTCTGAAACGGGTAAACCCACTGACATCCCACTAAATACTACTGGTACATACCTCAGTGTAATTTTATCTTCTAAGGTTGATCACATTGTCGCATTAAATATAGACCCTTTACTTATATCCACTAATAGAACGTTAGAAAGACTTAATAATTTACACTTATCTTTATACGGACGAACCAATGTCATTAAGATGATGATCTTTCCAAAATTTTTGTATTTTTTTCGTACTATTCCTTTATTTTTCTCAATGTCCCTTTTCAATAAAATAGACAGGATGCTGTCCAGGTTTCTGTGGGGGTTCCGTCGTTCTAGAAGATCTTTAAAATGGTGTACTCTTCCGCAAGAATGTGCTGGGCTGGGATTTCCGAATTTTAGAATGTATTATTGGGCTATTACTCTTAAAACAATCAGGGTTCTACTATTTCATGATTATGTTACAGAACCGTCCATGGCACCTTCTATTTTTGAAATGCTTTTAGGCGCTCATGCTCGGCAGTGCTTACTGAAAGTTATTGAACCCAGCTACTATAAAAAAACAAAATTTAAGGTGGTTCTTGCCGCTTTTTTAGTTTGGAGGCAAATGAACAAAACTTTACGTATAACATCAAAACTGAATTTTTATACACCTTTGTTTGGTAATAAGTCACTATCTGAAATTTTTCAAGATATTGCAACTTACCGATGGCATACGAGACAGATTCACTTAATGGGGCAATTGTATCAAAATGGGATTTTTATGTCCTTTTCTGAACTTCAAAAGACATTTGGTCTTTCTAGGAACGAATTCTTTAAATATTTACAGATCCGTAGTTTTCTAGAAAAAAAAAAATCTGCTACATACTGATACTATGGAGACTATTGATATCCTAGAGAGCTGTAGGAAGAATAATCGCATTGGCACAATCTATCAGTTAATGAGTAATAGGTTGCAGAACGACCTCGATCATCAAACCCAGAAATGGCAGAGAAATCTATGTATAGAAGGGATAGATTTGGTAAAAGCTTTTGAGATGAGTAATAAGACACTAATCAATAGCTCTCTTAAAAGTCAACATTATATGTCCACTCTAGATCTTTATTATACACCTGCTAAGCTGGCAAAATGGAAAGCTTTAAGAGGTATTAATTGTAGCCGCTGCGGAACTTTAGCAGCAGACTCAAGTCATATGTTTTACAGCTGCTCTAAATTGGTCGTATACATAGATAAGATCGAAAAGTTTTTGACTAATTTGCTGCATGTTCAGATCACGCTCCATCCTTCTGTTATTATTTTTGGTGTTTATTTTCCCTCTCGGAATTTATCTCTGGATCAAGAATACTTTTTGTTTATTGGAATGTCTATATACCGATCTTGTATCACCTCTAGATGGTTGGATATAGACCCACCAACATTTGAACTATGGCTGGGAAAGTTGTTAAATGTTTATAGAATGGACAAAGCAGTCTACAAACTGAAGGGACTTAAAAAGAAGACTTTTGGCCGGAAGTTATGGTCCCCCATTGACAACTGGATTTAAACCGTATAATGACTGTATTTGTAAAGATTTATTTTGTATTCTATGCCTCGTTTTATCCTTGTATGTTTTTACCTCTGCCAAAAACAATAAAAAAAAATAATAATTAATTAAACAAGTAACATAATTAATTATTAATTGACTAATTGAAATTAATTAACTAATTAATAAACTATTATTAATAAATTAACACATTAATTAATCAATTAATTTTACATAATTAAATTACTTCCCACCCTATTCCCCTATAAACCCACAACCCGCTATGGAACTAATAACACAAAATTAAACATAAAATACATTAATAACTAATACAATTCCAAAACACATAATAAAATGACAAACAATTCTCATTAAAAACACTAAAATACATAACATTATTAATAAATCGGTATTTTTGTAAACTATATTTTTGTAAACGATATTTATTACAACTATATTATTGTTATCGATATTACTTACCTGTCAGTCGATATTCTGGTCAAACAATATTTTTGTTGTCGATATTTCTTCCAATCGGTATTTCTGCGGAGATATTAATGTCCCACGATATTTCTCCGTCGATATTCCTGCTCTGCACCATTTAAAGGTTACCCTTAGAAGATAGCAAACATTACTTTATGTAAAACATAAACTTTAAATGTAGACTCGATCCTTCCCACAGAAATCATATTCTTTTTTCTCCAGGGCTAGTCTGCGTTGCATTCACATAAACCCCAAACCACATGCCTCCTTGTGTGATGCATTTATATGATTGTGCCTAAGAACAAAAGATAGCAAGGCATGCTGGGAGAAGGATAAGCCTTCTCCATCCAGCAACACTTTTCTTCTTGGAAGCAGAAACATGTTCCCTCAAACTATAGATTTGCAGGATACATGGGAGGCTACTACCTAACTGCCAACAGTGTAAGTTGGAGCTGCACTCCAGTACTTTGAAGATCTTCATCTTGACCAGACCATTGTGCTTCCTAATTTGGTGCTTCTGAGACATTAAAGCTGAGAGCTGCCCCTTTTTGAGGGTGTGAGAGATAGGAACAAGCATAAAAGATCTGCAACGTTGTGGTGGCTGGCTGTTACTAGGTGTCCCTGTGGAGTTACAAAGGGACCTCTATTAGCCACATAAGGTACTATACCCTTTCTTATGCTACTGCTTGGATATTTTTTAACAACCAAAAAGAAAAACATTATTATTTGCAACACCAATAGGTCAAACCTTCAGTAATGCAAGCCCTATTGAATTGCAAATGCTTGTCTGTCTATATTCTGCTGCAGCTTTACGACCAACCAGTTTCACTCCGGGAGCCCTCAAAACACACACCCCTTTTTTCTGGGGTGCCACGGAAGAGGAATATGCAAACTTACAGCCCCACATGGGCACCCCTTCGCCCCTAGGCCTGAATATTTGTTTAACTGCTTCCCGCATTCCCAGTCTGCGTTGCTGTGATCCTCTTTTAGACAATGCAGTTTATTGCATTAAAGCCTGGATTATTGGCATTGCAATTGGAGGGGGAAAATATCAAAAAAGGATGGACTTATGTTTAGAATGCATGCATGTAGGAGATAAAGGTTTGAATGGGACAAATGTGTAATGAAAATGCAGAATGATATGCCAAATCTCGAATAGCATGAGGTGAGAGAGTAATAGTCCTCTAGGTGGAGCCAAAGCCCACTCTATGTATATTGTAAAGAATGAAGACAAGGAGAACAGCAAGTTTGACTCTGTACTTAAGAAGTAACTAAGATACGTATCCCACACTTGAAACTAGTAGCATATACAAATATACTTAAACTTAACAAATACACTAATAATTTTGAAATGCTAAAGGAGCACATCATGTTTCACTTTGCATTTAATGATAAACTAAGGAACTTCTCGCATGTCATGCAATAAATAACTAAATACATACAGTATACTCAAACATAAAGAATAACATGAACCAAAAAATAAGTAAAAAGGTAAATGGGTTTTAGAATCTAACAAAAAAAAACCTTAACTCGACAAAACAGTTGAGACACCATCATCATCAAAGTTGTTTATTTTGGATTGTAAATCCATGGAACACATGGAAAATACAGAAAATACTACGTATACATCAATTATGTAATACAGTTTCAATTGTTTACTACAATAAAGGAGAGTCCGGATAATACGGCACACTTGTTGTGCAAAATAACATTTCATCAGCTTTCCTTAAAAAGAAAGAATTCCACAAACAATAGTACTAATCGTTGTGGGCAAAATGGAGCAAAGCCGTAAAAATACCCTCTCCCAATAACATAGAATATGCAACCCGACCTCCACTTCGAGTATTGCGGCATCTGCATTGAGCAAAATAAGTATTTCTTGATAATATTACACTAAAGTGCCATTCATTCTGTACAAGATCACACATTAAAGTGAACGTTCTCTCTCCCAGTTAAACATTAAATTAACAACTCTCCACCATGGCTGTTTTAAGTATAGCTAATTTTCCTAAGAATTCCTTGCCGGTACAGGGGTATGGAGCCAAATAAATAGGCCTGGGCGGAGCACGCAGAGTTTCACTCCGCAGAATTCCGTCCTTTCAGGGTGAATTCCGCGGAGTTCCGCAGGGTGGGGGAGGGGGGGAGGCGGGCATGTGTGAGTGAATGCACCATCCCCAGTCATGATGATGGCTATCCAATAGCACTATAGACACTGTTGTGTCGTGGGGGCACTATGGGGGCCACAGTTACTTATTAACCCAGGGGGTGCTTTGGTGAATGAAACACTGACACAGGTAGCAGGTTACTGGGTCTGCACTCCGTCGCCCCACTGGCGTACGTCCGCGCGTGCCCTCATTTATTAACCAGGTCACGTGGGCTTACGTTTACACGCCTGTTACGCCACAGGCATTAAAGACTAGAACACAACATTCCTCCCCAACCAAAAAGAAAACAAAACAATTGGCACGACATAAATCACTGCATGGGTAGGTTAGAGTCTTTCATCTTCACCCGGGACACAGCTAGCTTTGGAGCCACAACATGCACACATAAATCCGAACAGTCTTACGTGAAGTAGTCTCTCAATCGGCAGGACGGCATCGGGTTTCTCCTCAGCTGATATTGGGATGCTCCTCGGCTCTGATTCTCACCAGTCCCAGCTGGGGATGGCGACTCGCTGTACCGTGCTTCGAGACTACTGTCACCGTTGCCCTTGCATGCACTCTCTGACTCGTAGGGGTGAAGGTTCTCCCCAGGCAATGGCTCACAACTACCATCACTGCCAGATATATCCATTCGCGCTGGGGAGGCAGCATTTTCAGTGTTCAGTGAAGCAGGGACTTCCCGTGAGGCTGCTGGGGAGGCGCCAGCATCACCCCGGTGGTATTTCTTGAAGTGAGATACATTATGAGTCACGGTCTCTCTGCCTCTGACTGCGATAACTCGTGTTCCTCTCACGTTGATCACTGTCCAGGGAGTTGCTTCACATGGCAGTGTGAATTTCCCACCGGTGGCTCGGTTCTTCAGCAACAACACGTCTCCTCTGGCGATCTGCGGCACTTTAGCTCTCCTTCGCTGGCTGACTTGGGCATAGGCTTTCTGGCGTCGGGTCTCCACTTGACGGTCGCTGGACAGGTCAGGTCGCCATTGTGGATGATGGGGTATGGAGTCTATAACCACTCGTCCCATAAGAGTGTGTCCAGGAGCAACACCAGTGGTGGTATGGGGTGTCTGGTGATAACTTCTTAAAAATGTGAATATAGCCAACTACAAGGATTGCCCTTTGTCATGGGCATTTCGAATTACTTTGTTGAGGGTTCTCATGAACCTCTCTACTTCGCCGTTGGCTTGAGGCCATCTTGGGGTTATTCGGCGATGTTGGATACCCAAGTTTCTGAGGTAGTCAGCCAGTTCCTGTCCTTGGAAGGGGGGGCCGTTGTCCGTTTTTAGCTCCCTCATTAGCCCATGTGCGGCCATGATTTTCTCCAGCTTGGGAATCACTGTGGCGCTGGTTATGGATATGATTTCCACCTCCGGATATTTGGAGTGGTCATCAATGGCTACCATGGTGTGCCGACCATCGGGGAGGCTGCCAAAGTCAAGGCTGACACTATCCCAGGGAGAGTACGGTCGAGGTTCCACCAGGATCGGAGCCGTTCGCTGTGCTTCTCCAGTTACCTGGCAGGCAGGGCAAGATCTCACTGTAGCTTCCACCATATCGTCCATTAGTGGGAACCATACTTTGGTTCGTAGGCACGATTTTGTTTTGACCATTCCTTGATGGCCTACATGGGACAATTGTACCACTTGAGTTGTCAGAGATGATGGTATTACAAGCCGGTTTCCTCGGAGAAGGCATCCGGTGTCATCTTCATTGAGTTCCTCAGATAGAGGCTGTCCATTATGCGTTGCGCCTCAGGGGTCAGGGTCTTCCACTCCTCTTTGGCTTTGTGCCAGTTCCCACTTTGAAGTGCCGCTCTGGCTCTTTGGATGCAGTTGTCCATTCTGGTGGCTTTAGCGATGCTCTCCAGGGATAATGGCATTGGACATGACCTGGCCATGATACATCTCACATATTCCTCCGTGTCCGCCGCGTCTTCCATTTTCTCCCGGGTGGCTGCCGAGGGTGTCGGGATAGATAGTCGGCCGGGTTCTTTGACCCCAGCTGATACTCCACCCTGCAGTTATAGTTTTGAAGTTGTAGCATTCATTTTTCTATGCGTGGCGGAGGCTTCGTGGAAGTTCCTGAGAACAGAGCAACCAGCGGTTTATGGTCAGTCGCGACGACTAAGGGCTTTCCGTATACATACAGATGAAAATGTCGGCACCCCCAATGTATAGCTATCGCTTCCTTTTCTATCTGTGAATATCTCTGCTCCGTCTCGGTGAGGGACCGACTGGCAAAAGCCACTGGGGCCCAGTCCTCATCCGCCCGCTGCCTCTGCATAAGCACGGCGCCCAGTCCCACAGGACCTGCATCTACGGCCACAAGCGTTAGCTTCCTAGGGTCAAAGAAGGCCAATGTGGTGGCTTCGGAGAGTGCTTCCTTGATGTCTCGGAATGCTTTGGACTGTTCCGGACCCCATTTCCAGGCATGGCGTCTTTGGTGAGCTCCCTCAGCGGCAACGTGAGATTAGCTAAGTCTCGGATGAATCTCCCACAATAATTCACCATTCCGAGAAAACTCCGGACTTCTGTGACAGTTGTGGGGGGCGCCGCTTCTTTGATGTCCTTCACCTTCTCAGGATCCGGGTTGACACCATCGATTGAAAAGGTGTATCCGAAGAATTGCAGCTTCCGCTTTAGGAACTCGCACTTCTCACCAGGGCTTAATTTGAGCCGGAGCTTGCCGGTGCTTAGCACCGGCACCTAATTATGAGGGCCGGGTCTACAGTCACGGAGGCACGCTGCATTAAGAAGTGCACATGTCCTAGTCCTGCTTGGCACTAGCACACACAGAGAGCGTGTGTACTGTGCTACTGCTGTGGTGCCAAGTGCGGTGCTGTAGTTTCCTGAAGTTTAAGAAAGTTACCGACGAGTCATACAGACAGTACTGGTTGTGGTTGACTCGAATCGATCATGCATGCTGTAAATTGTAAACACAAACACTTACTGTTGTGTCGGTCGGTGACGTCACGCGACTGACAGTGACACTGACTCCTCCAGAGTCCGTTTCGATTCTCAATTTAAATAATTTCCTCCTCCTCACTGCAGACTTCCGGCCGCGGATGAGGCCCAGTGAGCGGGACACTGCAGTAGTTGTTGTTGGGCAGGCCTGGCTTTGCTGGTCGTCTTCTGCGGGGGTTGGGGCTAGAGGCAGTGACGCCTGCGCAGAGTATGCAAGTTAATGCGCGCGCATTTTCGCTGCCCGCCCCAGCATACCCCCACCAACCAACGCATGCCCTTTGAAAATATAACGGGAGTCGGGACTCGGGAGCGACGACACAGGTGAGGTTGGCTACAGTTACTGCTGCTGCGCTGCAGTACATTATAGCCCCTAGGTCTGGACTGCTCAGCAGGTGAGGGTGACCTGGGCGAGCGAGGCTGGCAGCAGGGCCTGGCAGCGTGATGGTAATTACTGGTCAGGTTTTTTAAAAATCATTATGATCTTGATTGGTAGGCCGGCTCCGGCGGCAAAATCATCATGGTTTTGTTTATAAATCAAGCTACGCAGATGAGGCAGGGCAGTGCCTGGTAGGCCGCAGGCGCAGAATAATTTTTTATTTTTTATATAATTGTTGATTGTGACAGCCAGGTTTGATCAGACGGCGTCCAAATCATTAAAAAAAAATAGCTGCGCATTTGAGGCCTACTGGTTTACTTTTTTGTTGATGGTGTTCACGTCACCCAGATCATGAGAGGTTGTTTTTATCGCCTTGTTTGATCATCACGCTCATGTTTTGTTGGCAGTAGTGGGTGCACTGATTGCAGTGGGCAGTGAGTCACAGTGGCTATTTGTTGTGCAGTTCTGCGGGCCGGCCCGGGCTGCCTAGATGTATAGTACTACAGGATGGATTCAGTTTCATTTCAGGGCAGGGCACCCACGCTCATCTGTGGGGTGGGGTTTGGGTTGGGGCTGTGGCTGTGCGCGGCAAGCAGCGTGCGTGCGCACATTTTTTCACATTGTAAGAAGCGCGCCCATTTATTGCTTTGCCACCACACCCCACCCCAGTGATAACGACGGTCAGTTCATGCTCAATAAAGTAGAAAGCTCCGATAGTTGGCAAAACAGTCCCAATTATTGTGATATCCTAAGGGCAGTATTTATATATTTAGGTGTGCGTGTGCCCTCTTTGCCTTCGGGGGGCGGTGCTATCCTTCATCTTCTGTGCTTGACCATTCACAAAGAACGTGAGGCAGATATTGCGTTACACTTTCCATTCTCGTGCCCGTGTTAAAAGTTTCAATCATACTGATCGAAAATCCAGTGAATAAATACACGGCACCAACAAGAGAAAGACCACTGCCTCGTGAGTTCAAAGTATAAGCACTCCTTAATTTAGAGCATTGGACCATGCGCAATGATGGCACTTGTTTGTACCTGGTTTGGAGGCCAGAATGGACGAACAAGTGTGGTTAGCTGAATCCACGGTTTAATTTCGAGGTGCCAGTTATGATGTTAACCATTCACAAGTCCTAAAAACAGAAATCGGGGGAAGCTGGCACCTCGAAATTAAACCGGGGAGGCAGCTAACCACACACAGTATGCAGTCAGACCATTTAAAATGTTCCTCATCACAGCATGTCAGAGTTTTACAGATACATACACTTTGTGAGTGTGAAGGGCAGTGCGGTGGTGAGGGGTAGGAAGGGATGAGGCAAAGGTACATGGGGTGAAGTGTAACACAGATCCCTCAGCAAAGATCTGTTTCATTCTTTCATGTAACACTATGGGGGTGGGGTGGGTGGGTCAGTTTGCCAGTATATTCTTGTTTTAAAAGCAGCTGGTGCCGAGTTCCTGGGCTCCAGTAATATTCAGGCATACATTAAAATGT
Source organism: Lissotriton helveticus (assembly GCF_964261635.1). Classification (NCBI taxonomy): domain Eukaryota; kingdom Metazoa; phylum Chordata; class Amphibia; order Caudata; family Salamandridae; genus Lissotriton; species Lissotriton helveticus. The sequence continues at coordinate 234,220,775 of NC_136070.1, read as the reverse complement.
CTACCTGGAGAGAGCCAGGAGCTTTGTCTAGGGGAAGGTGTGACTGCTTGATAGGTAGTACAGGGTTATATACCTGCTGCAAAGAACATTTACCATGCAGATCAAAAAGTGCATATAATGTAAAATAGATCAGTGTGTTACTGCTTCTGTCAGAGAGATCCTTTTGTTACTTGCAGTTTGTAAGTTAAAATCCTATCATAGAACAGCAAGCTATTAACTAGTCTGTCTGTCATCAAAGAGCTGCATGCAAAGGGCAAGGTATATATTAGAGCTATATGTTTTTGGGGCCAATCTTTCATTATCCTAATCTTGCAAAAAGGGTCTAATGTGGATATAAATCAATTCTTATTCAAGAGAACCCATTACAATGCTGTTATGTTTTAAACTCTGCATTTGCGTTCTTCCAGACTTTGAACTCTTAAACTATATTGCCTACAATGACAATCATGGATGACATGTGACTCCTATACCTTGTGGTCCTGTCTGATGTGACATTCCCTATATACTGAGTTACACACGTAGGATTGTATTTATGCAATGTGTGAATGATGCAAAGTGCTCTGACCACTTACACTGGTATGAGAGGCGCTATTAAACTAAATTAATGTAAGAAACTCAGTACTCCGCTACATAATGCTCCCAAAAAGGGCATTACATGTCGGTGATTGTTCAACAACTTTGAGCAATGTTTTTAATTTTTAGGACTTCCGGAATGAGCAAGGCTTATTTGCTTTGTTTGTCCTTAGTGTATGTTTGGGTTTTTTCACAATCTTATGACTTCTTCAGTGATGTAACATTTAGGGCAGCACCAACACTCTAGAAATTGTTCCAGTACCACTGGTTTGGGTGCCTTTCTTTGACATTTTCATGCTTTCTCGCTTGTATGCCTTTGTGTGATATTTCTATGCTTTCTGGCCTGGTTGGTTGACTTTGTGTGAAGTTTCCATCATTTCTTTCCTGGGTGCCATTGTGTGACGGTTCCATGATTTCTGTCCTGGTTGCCTTTGTGTAATGTTTCTATGATTTCTGGCCTGGGTGCCTTTGTCTGACATTTCCATGATTTCTGGCCTTGGTGCCTTTGTCTGACGTTTCCATGATTTCTGGCCTTGGCGCCTTTGTCTGACGTTTCCATGATTTCTGGCCTGGGTGCCTTTATCTGACGTTTCCATGATTTCTGGCCTGGGTGCCTTTGTCTGACGTTTCCATGATTTCTGTCCTGGGTGCCTTTGTGTGACGTTTCCATGATGTTTGTGTGACTTTTCCATGATTTCTGGCCTGGGTGCCTCTGTCTGACGTTTCCAATGCGGGTGGAGCTAATATAGTAAGTGGGTGGAGCCAGTGGAGGAAGTGGGTGGAGTCATAGAAAAGTGGGTGTGGCCTCCGACAAACATTTGAGCACCTGCACTTCATATTTTACAAATTAAGCACTGCTTCTTACGATGCAGTGTGAGACCGGCTTCCCGTAGTCTTCGGAATACTTGGGTTAGTCGGCTGTTATGCTCCGGGATGGTTCCAGCGTGAATCATAATGTCGTCACTGACATTGATCACACCAGGTATGTCTGCGATGAGCTCTTGGATGACATTTTGGAATACTTCTGCCGCACTGGACACTCCAAAACTAAGACGAGTGTATCGGCGGAGCCCCATGTGCATAGAGAATGTCGTGATGTTGCGAGATTCTTCGTCCAGCACTAACTGGTGATAGCCTGATCGCAAATCTAATTTGGAGAACCAGCTAGCTCCTGCCATTTCGCCTATGAGATCATCAATGGTGGGCGTTATATGACGTTCCCGCTTGGTGGCTACGTTGGGGAGACGCATGTCCACACAGATCCGCACGGCTCCCGGTTGTTTGGGCTTCCTGGTGACAACTATGGGTGAAACCCAGGGGGTAGGACCAGTTACTTTTTCTATTATTCCGGCTGTCTCAAGTTTTTTTAGTTCTTCCTCGACTAACGGCCTTAGGTGAAATGCAATCCTGCGATGCCTTAGGGCCACTGGTTGAACAGTCTGGTCGATGTGGAGGTGTATCTCCTTCCCTGTGAACCTTCCGATGCCCTTGAACACGTCTGAGAACTCCGTTATCAGTTGTTGGATTGACTCTTGGTGCACCCCAAAAGCAAACGTGACTACCACGAGGTCCTCAGCCACTCGGCATCCTAAGAGCATTCCTTGTCCATCCTCGGATACAAAGACGTTGGTGGTGATGGACTTGTCTCCATGCGAGATGGATGTCTTGAACTTTCCTCGTATTTTCAGGGGTGTGTCTTGTCCATAAGTGAATACGGTGATGGCGGACGGGATCAGCACTGGTGGCGGGTCTAATGTTTGATGTAGGGCGGAAGCCATGAGATTTATGGTTGCTCCGGTATCCACCACAGCCATGATTTCTTGCGCACCTACTCGGACACCACATTGAGGTAGCCGCCGGGCTCTCCGAGTGGTATTGCCAATCACGTGCACTTTGTGCACCATCCTTTCTTCCTCCTCATCATCGTCCATGTCGCTTTGACCGGGGTCCCCTTCCGGTACTGCATTCACCACCTGTCATGGTCTTAGAAACTTCTTGGAGCGACACACTTTCTCGAAGTGGTTGAACCGACCACACCCTGAGCACCGTTTTCCTTTAGCTGGGCATTCCGTTGCCGGATGGGGCAAACCTCCACAATAGCCACATGACTTGGGCGATCCCGGCGAAGCTGCTCCCGTTGCCTTCTTGGTCCATTTCGTCGGGGACTTTACCGTCACCTTGTTGACCGGTTCAGCTTTTACCGGCACTTGGAGGGCGGCTTCCATATGGGCTGCTCAGGCCTTCGACAGCTCCTTCGTGCGCCCTAGGGTCAGGATGTCCGTCAGCGATTTGCCAGATTCTTCTAGAATGCGTTCCCTGAGCTTAGCGGATGCACAACCTTGGATAATTTGACCGCGTATCTCCTCGGTGGGGTTGGCGAATCCACAGGTCGAGGCTAGGTTTTTCAGGCGGGCGTGGTACGTGTCTAGGGACTCCTCCGGCAGTGGTCTGGCTTGCCGGAATATGAATTTTTCGTAGTCCTGATTAGCCATAGGCTCGAAGTGAGCATTCAGCGCGTTTATGAGTGTGTGGTGATTCTTTGGTGTCACTTCCACTAGGGTCTTGGCTATGTTGTGGACTTCCTTCCCTCCTAGATGAAGAACCATGGCTTGTTTCTGATCCTTGTGTACTTTCGTGGCTTCAAAGAAGATCAGCAGCCTATCCACCTAGTCTTTCCACTTTGGGGCGAGCGACGACGGTGATCCTTCCACCAGAAATGGTTCGATGGGGGGTATCGTGGCCATGTCGACGTTCAGGGGCGTGGCGTGGTGCGTGGCAGCTGGAGGTGTGTGATGGGCACTTTCCCCTCAAGGTTACCTGCTAACAAAACCTCCCTTGATAGTGTCTGAAGGCAATTGGTGTTGCCAATGCTTGTTGGTTACCAGTGTCCTCCAGTGGGTGTGGCCAATGCTTGTTGATTGTCAGTGTCCCTGCAGCATGGCAGTGCGTGATGCCTTACAGGGGGCCCCTAGGTTTCTGCGCTAAATTAGAGGCCCTTGTTGAGCCTTTCCTGGGAGCTTGGACGCTGCGTGTGGCCACGTGGCACCAGGCCTCCAGGGCCTAGGGACAGGCTTCCCCTTCTCTCTTGGGTTTTATCCTTTTTTTTTAAACTGCCATCACAGTCATCGGGGCCTAGCCATGGCCCAGGGATGTTTTCTTCCCTGATCTCGCGTTTTGCACACTGGGCCGGACTGGTGTCTGGGTCCGCGGCCTGCTGTGCGCTGCTCGGGGCCTGAACCGCCTTACCGAGCCCAGTGCTCTCCTGTCGGGGGCTGTGCGCCTCTGCAGCGGGACACGGGTCACGGCGTCTCACCTCCTGCGCGGACCGCCGATGTGGCCGCGCCGTTTCAGGTTCCCTCGCTACGCACACGAGTGCACCGTGTGTGCAGGGACAGGGCACGAGCGCCGCGGAGCCGATGGCAGAGCTCGCGGCCGCCCTGTAAGAGATGACGGACACACAGCGAAGGCGATCCCACCCTCGTCGCCAGCTGTTGTGTCGTGGGGGCACTATGGGGGCAACAGTTACTTATTAACCCAGGGGGTGCTTTGGTGAATGAAACACTGACACAGGAAGCAGGTTACTGGGTCTGCACTCCGTCGCCCCACTGGCGTACGTCCGTGCGTGCCCTCATTTATTAATCAGGTCACGTGGGCTTACATTTACACGCCTGTTACGCCACAGGCATTAAAGACTAGAACACAACAGACACTACCCGCTACTTAATCTGATACACTGGTACAAAAAGTAAAAACTACATGAATGGAGAGACACTGCCGCGTTCAAAATACAGCAACAGATCAAATTAATTATTATCACAGAAAAGCTGCCTTCTCAGGGTGAGCGAGGTTAAAGACAGTACAGTCAGGCACACTGAAACCCCTCCTCCTCCTTTCAGGCGGTACAGTGCGTCACAAAGCAGGGCTCACCCTCCTGCCTCCTTCAATCGCATACATTTGCAGCAAGGTTTCCTTGTGCCGCAATGGTGTGGTGACGCCGTACCACGCAGCCCGCTGCTGGTGCATTAGGGCTGCACTTGCAAGAGAGCATTTGGGAGTACAATAGGCGGGATGAGAGTGCTAACCAAATATTTTTCGGCTCAGATCCTGTGCAGAGATGCATGGGGAGCAGCGCAGTGATCACTGTGGATGGGCACAGCAACGCTCTGTTTCGGAGCACATCATCAGCTCCCTTGGCCTTCACAGGACCTGCCAACCTGGAAGTGAATTTGGCAATCTGTGGGTTAAGGCAGTTCCAGTTCCGTCCTCTGGAAGTGAACACTGCACTGTACTCCAATAATCAACTAGCTAACTCGGCATTCTGGCAAACCAGTAGCACAGAGGGTGAGCAGAGCAAAGCAGCACAACAGTAAAACTCAGCTCCGCCGGCAGTTGCTGAGTTTTTGTCACACTCCATGTTCCAAGCCGAGCATGGAGTAAACAATCTTCACAAACTGCTAGCGGAGTGGAGTACGCTGACCAGCCCCTCAAATAAACAATATACACAGTCATCAAGGAAAATGCACATAACACAGTTAACCAATCTGGATAGTAATATAAATCCTAGATATTTCGATTATTTTGATTAGTTTCTGAAAGCAAAGGCAAGGATGCAATGGTGATATTCCTAGCCGTTTATGAATTATACAAGCTGTGTGAAGGAATTTGGTCCTATAACCACAACCGTTTCCCTCGTGTCGGACTTCAGTACCCTTAAATCTACTCCATGAAACCTTAGACGCAGGAGGCGGCACACTGGAATACTCCACCTCTTACTTGGGGACCTATAGACAGGGCAAAAAAATATGAACAGAAATACAGTCTCAGAGCCAAAATATCACAATGGGCAAATATTACTAGGTCTACTGGTATCTGTTAGAAATGGGGGTCTCTAGTTGGCAATGGTTTGCACTGTTGTACAAGTAGGGACCCTTCTTCCTAGTCAGGGTAAGGGGGATACACTTTTAAAATAACCCTAGCTCGCCTCCTTGGTAGCTTGGCACAAGCAGACAGGCTTATCTTAGAGGCAGTGTGTAAAGCATTTTGTGCACACACACAGTAATACAGTGAAAACATTACAAATGGACACCACGCCACACCAGATCAGAAAAATAAGTAGTCTTTATCTAAGCCAAACAAGACCGAAACGACAAAAAACCACAATGCAGTTATCAAATAAGTTTCTTAGAAGATAAAAACAGTTCTCTGCATGGCAAACCTAGAGATGCAACACTTTTAACATAAAGTACCTTGGATGCGTCAAAATTAAAAACTAGAACAGCTGCAGGGAAGTTGATTTGTCAGTTCCTTACACGCAGGAAAGGAGATGTGTTGGTTCCTTACTCCAGGGGAGGTGATGCGTCAGTTCCTTACTGCCAAGCAGGTGAGGTGATGCATAGGTACCTTACTGAAGGAGAGTTGATGCATTGGTTTTTTACTGTGCGGAGATGTGATGCATTGATTTCTTACTGTGGTCCGATGTCCTGGTGGACTTAGCACCCGGGTGCAGTGTTTGGGGTTATGGGATGCGTCGGTTCTCAATGCTGTGGCAGCAACAACGCTGCGTTGGTTTCTTCAGCCGCAGTCCCATGATGCATTGATTCTTGCAGCCGCACAGCAGGGCCTGCGTCCGAATCAGTGCAGTGATCTCAGACTTCGTAGATCGGTGCACTCGATGCGACATGCGGCGACTTCTCCAGCTGCAGGCAGGCGCTGCGTTGGTTTCTTCAGAGGCATATTGACGATGCATGGAAATTCTTCCTGCACTGCAGCGATATGTCCGAAACTGGTGCGGATGCGTAACGCTTCACGTAGTTGTGTCGCATTTCTAGCTCCCAACAGCCTCCAGAGGCCCAGAACAGCAACAGGCACCTATTGGCAGGTCAGAACTCCCAGCAAGGAAGTTTGAGGGGCTGGGAGTAAAGTCTTTATGTCCCTGAGACTTCAGGACAGGAGACAAGCTCTACTTCAAGACCTTAGAGATCTTCCTCAAGCAGTGAACACAGCACACATCAAAGTCCTTGTCCTTTCCTTGGGCAGAAACAGCCACAGCAGGCCAACCACAGACAGCACACAGGAAAGGGGCAGTACTTCTCCTTCAGTTTCTCCAGCTCTTCTCCTTGGTAAAGGTTCCTCTTGAATTCCAGAAATTATCTAAAAGTTTGGGATCTGTGGTCTGGACCCCACTTCTTATAGCACAAATTCCTTTGTTCTCTGTTGGCAGAGAAGCCCTTTGCCCAGTCAAAATCAGTTCTGTCGTCTCTGGTGCAGCTTCTTGGAAGGAGGTGGAGACAGCATTGTCCACGGCAGACCGGCACATTCAGGTGTATACGAAATCTCCTCTGCCTACTCTGAATGCAGCCCAGGTCTATTCAGCCTAGCCCTGACTCACCCTGGAAAAGCAGGACAGCTCACACCCCTTCAAGTGGCAATATGAACAGAATGCACATCCCCAGCCCCTGTCACTCCAGAGCCAGACAGTCAATACACAAACCTAGCAGAGGCACACAGGTTGACTAAGCAAGAAAATACCTACTTTCTAAAATTGGTATTTTCAAACACAGAATGTAAAAATCACCCTCACTGAAAGATGCATCTTTACAGTCTGAGTTCAGGCATACCAAACTGTATCTTCCTATCTTGTCCCAATAGGAAATTATATTTATAAGATGTTATAAATGAACTCCAAGCCTATCCTATGGGACAGATAGCCTTTCAATAGTGAAATACAAAATTGACTACTGTGTGATCTTGTTTCTCTGCCTCTTGCAGGTGACAGACAGTCCCAGTGGTTCCCTGTGCCCTTGGTCGTGAATGCTACTGTGTGTCTCTGTGTGATTTTTGTTCTTGTTCCTCTTACAGTTGTCAGGCAGTCCCACAACCTGCCAGTGCCCTCAGTCCTGAATGCTGCTGTGTCTCGCCGTGCGCTCTTCTGCCTCTGCTGTTGGTAGCTGCAGTATTAGGGTTTCCCCTCCTTTCTCAGACGGCTCAGTGCTGCTCAATGCTTTCTTCTCACATTACAAGAACACTGTCAGCCTTCTATCTGGGGATCTTCAGAAGCAGGGCAACCAGGACTTGAACTCAGCCTCTGGAACTGGCAGCACGGTGCCAAGAAAAGAGAGCTCTTACACCATTTGGGAAAGTCCTGCAAATAGTGCGAGGAGAAAGTGGGCACTGAACTTTGTTCAGGGGAGGGCAGGTCACTGCAAGCCAGGCCTGAATGAACAAAGAGTAAAATGCAAAATCAGTACCAAAACCAAGCGGAAGGCAGGACTGAACCCAGAAAGGAGAAGAGCCCGGCCAGGCAGGGAGCAAGGGTCCTGGGACCAGACACAAAATCACTGGACGTTGAAGTGTTCAAATTAGAATATTTAAAGAAAGAATTACTTATACTGCCCAAGCTGCTCGCATTTATGGCAGAGGAACCTGAGCAGGGGGGGGGGGGGTGTCAGATAGTTATTTTCCTGTTTCACTGATTTTCACACTGGGTTGATTTTACTGCCAATCAGGGACCCTGTGCGCTCAGTGGCTTATGGCCTGCTGCAAAAGTTTGCATAGAGCCCATTCCATGCACCGCCGCCTTGAAGTTAGGTAAGAAGCCTGAGTGTGTCATTCGCCAGTTGCAGGTCTGCATCCACTCCAGTCCTCGACACTTTGTGGTCAGTGGCTTGTGCCCCTGCTGCAGAGTCTGCATGGAGCCCATTCCCCAAACCACAGGCACGTAGCCAGCCAAGAAGCCTGGTTGGGTCGAGCATGTGCTGTAGCGGCTATGTGCCTAGGTCTCCAGGCCAGCAAGTGCCACCACTTCCATATCATCTGAGGATGTGTTCAAATGTAAAGTGTCCACAAATAAAATTAACACCCGGCTGAGTCCTTCATTGGACAAGCAAAGACATTTTGCCAAAGGGCACACAGATCGGTTGTTCCTTTCGCTAGTAGTACAACATGTTAGTTTTCTAAGCACATGGTACAGGTTTTTATGCCAATCATTATAGGATAGGAGTCCAGACAGCCATGTTCAATTCAGTTTATACACATTAAATAAAGGAAATAGGCACTTACCTGCACACACGCTCTCCTCGTTTCGGTCCATCTTCTTCCCGTTGGCTCTGTCTCCAGCGCGGGAACCTCAACAACAACCCTAACCAATCCTGGCACTGCTCTCATGCTGTCAACCAGCCATGAGAGCAGTGACATGATTAGAGGGAGCAGCCCATCTCTGCACTCCCAAGGGCACTAGAGGCCTAAGCTTGGTCATAAGACAGCTGGATTACAGGTTTCAAAGTGCGCAGGTATGGCTGGCAGTTCCAGGACGACCGGCCAAAGGGACATGCGCACTTTGAAATTAAGTGCCCAGGCAGCCCCCCCTCCCTGCTGCTGTCATTCAGCAACCCCCACCCTGTCCTGATAAATTAACTTTATTACAATTTTATTTTTTGTCTCTGGGGCTTTTAGGGGCATTTTGTTTGGTGGGCAATGCTCGACCGCCCTTTACAGAGAAGCCTCCCCGGCAGCCAGAGAATTTTCAAGTGTCCTGATGTATTTAGAAGCTCCCTTAGAGTGAGTCTATAAGACTACAATTCAGGGGTCACCCAGAGCCTATCACAAAATTGTGTGCAAAATGTATTCTCTGTCAAAGTCAGCTCCTTTGTGCCTGAATGTCCCCAAAGTTCTGCCCCACAAAGGGCATCACTTTTTGCCTTTACTTTGTAAATCTCTAGTGTTGGCTTTATATTCCTGGATTTCATTTCTTTGGTCATCTTGAGGATTACCCCAATCTCTCCCGTGTTCGGGTTTGAGCGCACTCTTATTAACCTCGGGCTTCCAACTGAAGTTTTGGGCTAAGGTCACACCCAGGTATATAAAATCATGCTCTAGGTCTAGGAGAGTAGCATTGGCCAGTATTCTTGTTCGAGCAGACCTACAATGTTCTGTTCTGAGCTTCGATCTGAACAAAACAGCAGAAAGTGGTTTAAAATTGTTTGGAATTTTCATACGGCCAAATTTGGGAACATCATTATTTTGGAAATTTAGAGCATCAGTCAAGTCAGTGATAGATAAGGAGAAGAGTGTGGGGGCTAGCACACACCCTGCCGTACTTCCCTCTCAATCTCAAATGTGTCTGTCAACTCCCCATTCTTTCAGTATCTGACACATGCATGTTATTCACATGGATCCTAATAAAGATATCTAAGATGTTAGCTGGTACTCCCATGTGTTAGATCTGGGGGTCTCTAGTTGGCAATGGTATTTACCTTTGTCCAAATAGAGACCCTTACTTCTAAGTCAGGATAAGGGGATTACAATCCTTAATAACCCCTACTCACCTCCTTGGTAGCTTGGCACGAGCAGACAGGCTTATCTCAGAGGCAGTGTGTTAAGCATTTGTGAATATACACAGTAATACAGTGAAAACACTACAGATGGACACAACACAGGTTTTATAAAAATAAGTATTCTTTTTATAGACTTAACACAAGACCACAAACAACAAAAATCCACAATACTATACTAAAAATTGACTTAAAGATGATAAACGTTGCTTAGTTCAAGTTGATGGTAAATGCGATAAAGTTCTCAACAAAGTACCTGGATGCGTAACGCAAAGCATTACCGGTGCGGAGGTGATGCGTAGATTCTCGGCCTGTGGGCCCGTTGCGGTGCGCAAGATGGTGCCTTGATGCGATGCGACGATCCGGTTGCGATGCGAGAAGATGGCGCCCTTGACGCGGTGATGCGATGACGATGCGGTGACGCCCGGGCAGCCTTGCTGCGACTCTGTACTTTGGAGCCGCGACAGGCCCGGCGACACGCTTCTCCGTTGGTGCGATGGCGACTCTCTTGATGGGGTGACGCTTCTCCGGTGATGCAACAGCAGGCAGCTTCGATGAACACATGCTCCCAGGGAGATGCAGTGCGCTTCTCCAGTGATGCGACGATCTCAGCTGCGGCGACACGCTTCCTCTCGATGCATCGCGCTTCCAGCTCCCAGTGACACGCAAAGGTCTGTAGATAGAATTCCCAGCAAGAAAATTCACAGGGGGAGCTGGAGGTGAAGTCTTTTGTCCCTGAGACTTCAGCAGGAGGCAAGCACAGTTCGAGCCCTTGGAGAATATTCTATAGATGATGAAAGTCCTTAAAACGTTCCTTCTCCTTTCCCTTGGCAATGAAGCAACCACTGCAGGCCAACCCAGCAAACAGCACACTGGCAGAGGGGCAGTCCTTGGTTCCTCTCCTTGGCAGAAAGGTTTCTTGTTCCAGAAGTTATCTAATTTCTTGGGATCAGGGTCCCAATATTTATACCCCAAAATCCTTTGTTCTCTGAAGGCCGAGAGGCCTCTGCCTAGTCCAAAACAGTTCCTGAGCACTTTGTTTACATGACTCTCTTCTTCTTTTCACTGTGCAGGGCAGAGACATCAGCCGCCCCACATGATGTGGAGCCAGCACAGGGGAGGGAAGATACAGCTCTGGAGCACTTTGTTGACAAGATTCCTTCTCTCCTTTCACAGTGCAGGGCAGAGACATCAGACATGTCACAGGGGGTGGAGCCAGCATTGTAGAGGGAAGGCCCAGCCCTATTCAGGTCCCAGGTGCAACTCCTCCCTCCCATCTAGATGCAGATCTCTCTATTCTCCACCGGGCTGCCCCTTCCTGTCTCCTGGAATCCCCCAGCCCTGTCACTCACAAACCCAGACAAGGAATACACAACCTAGCAGAGGCAGGCCTGGACAGTTAGGCAAGAAAATACCTACTTTTTAAAAGTGGTATTTTCAAACACAGAATATTAAAACCAACCTTACTAAAATATGTATTTTACTATTCTGAGTTCAGGCATACTAAATTCGAATTTCTACCATGTTCCCAGAGTCAGTTAGGATTATAAGAATGTAATAATCTAACTGCCCATTTTGGCCTATGGAGAACAGGTAGCCTTCAATAGTGAAAAACGAAAATGGCTGTAATTCACTATTAGGACATGCTACACACATCAGGGCATGTCCTACCTTATACTTACAATGCACCCTGCCCTTGGGCCTACCATAGGGGTGTCTAATACGAAGCAAAGGGAAGGTTTAGGGACTGGCAAGTGGGTGCACTGGCCAAGTCGAAATGGCAGTCACAGACTGCATACAGGCCTTGCAATGGCAAGCCTGAGTCACACTTTACAAGCTGCTTCTGTGGGTGGCACAACCAGTGCTGCAAGCCCACCAGCAGCATTTGACTTACAAGCCCTGGGCACACATCGTGCACTGTACTAGGGTCTGACAAGTAAATCAAATAACCCAATCATGGAATCGCTAATTAGTACATCAATTTAACATAGGGAGCACTTGCACTGTGGCACTGATTAGCAGACTGCCTTGGAGACCCCTGATTTGGCTGCATGAAGTTGACACAAAATTGGAGTGCTTAAACCACGTACTTTGGCAAATGTTTCATGGCAGCACAAAACTACTTTAGAAAGATATGGAGGTCTGGATAGGGTGGGGAGAAAGGAAAATCTCAATGATATACTTCTGGATTTTGGTTGCAAAGCATTTATACATACCAATCTGATTCGCTATTTAGAAGGGATGCCCTAAACACGCCCCTTCTAAATACCGAAACGTTATTTGGTCACTAACATAAATTGCAATTCAGTAATGTGTTACTGAATCACAATTTTATATGTAGTTTTATACATATGAAAAGGGGCAATCTTGAGAACAACGCCTCTCGTTAAGTAAACCTGTTGCCCCGGCTCTTGTGGTGTATGACGGGAAAGCGCTATCCTCGGCCCTTTATGGGTCAGAATTATGGGGATTCGAGAATTCTGCCGACCTTGTAAGGTCGGAGAACAAGTTTTCAGAGGCTTGGTCTCGCTTCCTCCCTCCACCCCATTGAAACCACTTTACCATGATTTAGGTAAACGCTCCATCAAGGATATCATTCGCCTTCGCCCTTTATTATTCTGGGCACGGGTAAGAACGACTCCCAAACTGGCAAACTATGCTGCTGCTCTCTATGAACTCATTGAAATGGATTCAGGTCACAAGATTAAATGGATTTCCAACCTCAGGCAGTTGGTAATGGACATAGGGTATGTGGAAGCATGGGATACCCAGACCCCGCCTTCAAAACAAGACCTAAAAAAAGCATATTGGGAATGGGTTGAGTTGGAGCTGATGAGGAGTACGAATAAGGGTGTCCTCACCGAGCGGTTTCTGGAACATAAGCCGGCTCGGAAATTGGAACCCTATCTAGACTTCATTCAGACACCCAGGGACAGGTCATTATACATGAAACTGAGAATTGGAACGCTCCCACTTAGTGATTTAATTGCAGGCTGGACGAGGCGAGATCCAATAGCCACAGTAGTCTCATGTCCTGGATGTACAGCCACAACAGAGTCTATTGCACATTTCCTTTTTGCATGCCCAGCTTATAGATATGCGAGAAGCAAATGGCTAAAACCTATTTGCTTAAACTTGGGCTCAAGGAATTATCAGGTAGTTTTACGAATTTTAAGAACTGATACTACCTCTCTCACTGTGGTTTGTGGGGTTGCAAAATATTTGGGAAGGCTAACACGGTTGAATGCTTTAGCCAGAAAAGCATGATGAAGCCTCTGTATAGACCTATTCTACGAAGCATTGTCTTTCTCTGTCTTTTCTTCTTCTTTTAGCCTATTTATACACATTTTTTATCGTTCCTTTTATCATATAAATATTTTTAATTTTATTGTTGTTGAACTTCATACTACAAAATGTACGGTTTAATGTTTTTTTTAAATTGTGAAATCGGAATGTATACACTTTTATGATATTTTTTATATCGAATAAAGTATTACAACAACAACAACAACATATGAAAAGGACTTTAGCAATCACAAATAGCCTGATTCTGGATTTCGGACCCTTTGCTAACAAAAAAGTGATACTTGCATTTTGCCCGTGTAAGTTGCAACCTTTATGGTACGGTTGTACGATCATTAACAGAGTAAGAAGTGGCTGGAAAGGGGGAGGAGCTTGGCGGGCATCCGAGATGGCCGCTTGAGCACAGCGCTCTCCGGACCCTCGCCGCTCCCGACATTTTATCCTGGCTGAATCCTGATTTCTTGCAAGAATTCGTGTAGGGGACGTTTGGCTGATTACCCTGGCACCTTTCAGAAATCGATTTGGATCTCGTATTCCTGAGATATGGTGCTCTGAACTTTTGGGCTCCGCCCTTGAGGTGCACCCGGGACGGGGTGCGGTACTGTAGCCGTCCTGCAATTGAACAACAACGGCAGGAGATCTGGCCTTGTGGGTCCCCCCTTCCTAAGTTTCGGTTTCGATTCCGTTCCGACTTGGGCCACGGCTGTGGATGTCGTGTTGCGACTGAGACTTGGAGGCAGATCGGCTGTTGGGCTTTCATGTGACCTATTTGCTGGTTTGGCGACCTCTACCCGAGTTGTGCCCCCTTTTTCTGTACTTTTGATCCTGTACTTTGGGTGTCGGGCCCGTCGGACCTGGTGGCTTGTCCTGTGACGCATCTTCAAAATGGCGGGCAGAGGGGACAGAGAGACGCGCAAGACGAAAACACCTCTGCGCGGAGCTCCAGTTCAATCAAATGTCATGGACCGTTATACCCATTCTAAGGGGTCCCCCGGAGCTGCCCTGCCCGGTTCTAGTATTGCGTCTGAACGAATTTTGGAAGAGTCGGCGGAGCCCTCCTTACAGGATATCATGGGCGCCATCTCGGGTGTGAGGGAATCCATCGGCCTACAGTACGAGGCCTTGGCCCACAAACTTGACACCGTGGCTATCGAGGTGAATCTGATTCGTGCTGACCTCGGCAAGACGAATGAGAGGGTACAATCACTGGATATTAAATCCTCTAGCCTTACGAATGACGTCTCGGAGCTCCAAACAGAGATTGGAAATCTCCGTCGGGGGAACGACTTCATGACCCGTCGCCTGGAGGACTTTGAAAATAGGGCGCGTCGCTGCAATGTTCGCCTGGTTGGTGTACCGGAAAACCCTGAACCCCACTCGGTGGATCTCCTGGTTGAGGATCTGGTCTTGAACCATTTGGCCCCTTCTGGTCTCACAAAATTTTTCACGGTGGAACGTGCACATCGTGTTCCAGGGGGCAAAGTCAAGCCGGGAGCCCCGCCGAGACCCATTGTAGCGAAGCTTTTTCATTATAGAGACCGGGACGCTATCCTGCAGGCCTCGCGGGCGAAGGGCCCGGTGGCCTTTGAGAATGCTACGGTGAACTTTTACCCGGACTTTTCCCAACAGGTTCAGAGACAACGTATGGAGTTTCGTGGTGCCAAGAAACGTCTCCGGGATCGGGGCCTACGTTACGCCATGCTCTTTCCCACTAGACTCCGGGTTGAATACAATGAACGTACCCTTTTCTTTGATCGGCCAGATGCTGTTAATGACTGGCTGGACTCATTGCCTGACTGTCCTCCTGAGACAGACTCCGCCGCTCACCCTGGCGGTGCCGAAGGTGGTGTGGAGATCTAACTGTTCGGCTCTTATGTCTTATTTTGAATACATTCTCAGGAGTGTTGGCCGGCGTCCCTCTACATTGTGATCATTCTGTCTTTTCGTTTGTTATTTTTGTTCTTGCTGAGGTCGGGGGTGGATGGAACGGAGACCTTTCCTCCTCCGGGGTCTTTGTGTAGAATAGGGGTTCTTGGGCGACAGGCACACTGCAGGTTGGGGTGGCTCTTTAGCTTTTTGCAGGGGTGCAGGGTGGGGGGTGTTTCTCTTCAGTTTGGGGGAGGGGGGTTGGGAAGTTTTTTCTTTTCTGTGTGTTGTTTTCAAGGCGAGTTGCTCCTGTGTTTGCTGCTGTTCCTGATGTCTAGCTCATGGACGAGGGGTCTTGGCTCGGGTGGTTGGGATGGGGGGTAGAGGGTTGAAATTTCTTTCCTGGAACGTTAATGGCCTGGGAGATCGTATTAAGCGCAGTGTGGTCTTAAAATGTATACGACGTTTGTCACCGGACATTGTTTTCATGCAAGAAACCCATTTGATTGGTAATGTTTGTTATGCGATGAATAGATGGGGCTACCGCCTTGTGGCGCACTCAGGGTTTACCTCCGGATCTAGGGGTGTGGGTATTCTTGTTCGAACCTCCCTCCCCCTGGCTATCGATGAGGTGATTCATGATGACCGTGGGAGATATACTGTCCTGGTGGGTAGATATGAAGGCCGCACCCTATCTCTCTTCAATGTTTATGTTCCCCCGGGTTTGCAGGCCTCTACTTTTACTGACTTGGGCCGTGTTCTGTTGGATCTCCCTGATAGCACTCTCTTTCTTGCCGGTGATTTTAATTCGGTGCTTTCCAGCCTTCACGATCGCCATCCCCCTAGAGATACCCCGCAGGCTCAGCAGTGGTTGGGTGGGTTTTTAGATACCTTTGGCCTTGTGGACTGCTGGCGACTGTTGCATCCTACTCAGCTCCAATACACCTTTCATTCTGGGGCCCATGGCAGTCTGTCCCGGCTGGATTATTTCCTGATGCCCGCAGCCCAATCATCGGCGGTTCGTGAGATTTTACACTTGCCGAGGGGTATTTCTGATCACTCGCCGCTCTGGCTCCGTTTCGAGGTTGGGGTAGAGGCGGCGGGCCGAGTGGCTCCCATTAACCCTTGGTATCTTTCCTCCCCTGAGACTCGTACCCTCTTGCTCAAGTCCATGGATGCATATTTCCTGGAAAATGAGGGGTCGGTCTCTTCGGCTGTGTCCCTGTGGGAAGCTTTTAAAACTGTGATTCGTGGACAGGCCCTTTCCTTGATTGTTGAAGCTAAGAGGGCAGGGAGGAGGGAGGTGGTGGACCTTGAGGGGGAGATCTCTGCTTTGGAGGACGAGTTGGAATCTGGTGTCACGCCTGACAAACTCCATGCCCTGGGTCTAAAACAGTTTGCATATAAATCTCTGGTCACTGACGCTGCAAAGGTGATGTTTCGTGAGCAGCAGGGCAGATTGTACGATGTGGGTGACAAGGCGGGCAAACTCCTAGCGTGGTTGGACAAGAAAGAAAGAGTTAATCGTGTGGTGCCCGTGATTCAGTCTGCGAGTGGTGAGAATGTGATTGATCCGACCGCCATTGTTGATCGTTTTGCAGAATATTTCCGTGTGGTATATGCTCCCGTGTCTGTGAGGGATGTTGCCGACTCCCGCCTTCTTCTGCGTGATATCACTTTGCCCTGTGTCACCGACTTGGACCGTATTGCTTTGGACTCCCCTTTTACGAATGATGAGATAGCCAATGCAGTTCGATCGCTCCGTTCGGGCAAAGCACTGGGCCCGAACGGTTTGCCTATTGAGTTGTACAAATTATGCCCCGATAAGGTGGCGCCGTATCTCCGCGCCATGTTTCTAGAATCTCGTGAGCGGAACATGCTTCCCTATGATCAGCGTCTGGCGACAATCGTCGTCATTCCCAAAGAGGGTAAACCGCGTGACCTCTGTTCCTCGTATAGGCCCATATCCCTATTAAATGTTGAACCTAAGGTGTTGGCTAAACTTTTGGCGACCCGTCTCCTTTCGGTTCTTGGGGAGTTGGTCCATCCGGATCAGTCTGGCTTTATCCCGCATCGCAACACTGCTCTGAATTTACGTCGCCTCCACGGCGCGCTGGCGAGGGCGGGGCTTTTGACTGAACCGGCCATTTTGGCGTCCCTGGATGCCTCCATGGCCTTTGATACTGTGGAGTGGCCCTATTTATGGGCGACACTTGAGAAATTTGGATTCGGGTGCGAGTTTATTAGCTGGGTTAGACTGTTGTACGCGGAACCTCTGGCGCAAGTTGTAGTGAACGGTAGAGTGTCGACCCCCTTCTCCTTGGGCAGGGGTACCCGTCAGGGTTGCCCCTTGTCCCCTCTGTTGTTCGCGCTCGCTCTTGAACCGTTGGCGGCCTGGCTCCGTTGGGAACCGTCCCTTAAAGGTATTCGATGGGCCCCGGACTTCGAAGACCGCGTCTCGCTTTATGCGGACGACATCCTCTTGTATCTTACTTCCCCTCGCAAGTCTTTATCTGTTTTATTTGACGTTCTCGCGTCCTTTGGTGCTAACTCAGGCCTCGTCATCAACTGGTCTAAATCCTGTGTATACGTTTTATCTGGTATCTTGCCTCCGTTGCCGAGTAGACTTCCTCTTCAGGTGGTCCGGGATGGTTTCAAATACTTGGGGGTTTTCGTTACCTTGGATCCGTCCCTTCGTTTTGATCGTAATCTCCTTCCCCCGTTGCTTAGGCTCCGTTTGGACGTTGCCCGCTGGCGCAAACTTCCCCTGTCTCCACTGGGTCGGGCGGCCCTGTTTAAGATGATGTCACTACCGCGGTTTCTCTACGCTCTCCAGAATTATTATGATCCTATCCCCAAGACCTATTTTCGGGAGATTGAGAGCCTTCAGAGGCAACTTATTTGGGATGGGCGACCGCGCATTGCTCTCGCGAAACTTTCTATCCCGTGGTACGATGGGGGCATGGCGCTCCCCGATATTAAGAGATACTACTGGGCTTCCCATCTGTCCGCTATTAATCACGCTATGTTCTCTCCGGGTCATAATCCGGCGTTTGAGATGGATAAACTTCAGCTTCCGGGAGGTGACTTTAATAGAGTACTCTATTCTCGCTCCGCTGGGCGCCATCTTGTGGGACCTACTTTGACTGCTTTGACAGTGTGGCGTGCTGCGAATGTGAGCCTGGGCTGGGAGGATCGCTTGACGTTGGCGACGCCTCTTTATGCTTCGGAACGTCTGGGCGGTCTTTGGTCTTCCAAGGGTTTTGACCGTTGGGACTTGATTGGGATCTCTAAAGTGGGGGATGTATATTCTAAGGGTTCTGTGCGCCCGTTTCAGGCCCTCCAGGCTGACTATGGCCTGAGTAGTCGGGAATTCTTTCGTTATTTACAGATCAGGCACGCTTTGGTTTCGGTGTTTGCTCCTGGTGAGATTCCGCCTGACTCTTCCCCACTTGAAGACCGTATCCTTGACGGACATCTTCCTGATAGCACTATCTCCCTGATCTATAAAAAGTTGATCAACAATCGGACTGACTTATTGGCCCGACTTCGGGAACAGTGGATGGGAGATGGGTTGGAACTTGATGATGAGGATTGGCAATCGGCCCTCTCCTCTCCGAAGGAGGTGGCTATACCGGCTCGACTCCGTCTGGTCCAATTGAAGATCCTTCATCGGGTGTACGTGACGGGACCGCGACTGATGGTGATGGGCTTTTCCTCTGATGGACTGTGTAAGCGTGGATGTGGTTTGCGTGCTACTTTCCTGCATATTCTTTGGGAGTGCCCGATGGTGGCTGCTTATTGGGTGGCCGTGCTTGATCTGATGACTGTGGTGACGGGGATATCCTTGCGACCGGAACCTCGTCGCTGTCTTTTGAATGTTTGGGAGCCCACGGACTATTCGGTGGCACAGACTAGATGGGCCACCCTGGGCTATATGATTGCGAAGCGAGATATTGCGCAACTCTGGGGGGCCTCCAGGCCCCCTGCCCTCGCGCAATGGGAGGATAATATGGACTGGTCCATGTTCCGTGAGAAAACTGTTTATGTGGCCAGGGGTAGACCCAGGGCATGGGTGAAGGTGTGGGGTCAATGGAACGAATACCGTGGCGACATTTGTACTCCTCCCCTTGTGGACACTATCGAGATTACCCTATCTCCCTAGGCTAGCGTTCCCGGAATCTTCATATAGGGACTGAGCTGGTGTCACCGGCTCTTCCCCCCCTTCTTCTTCCTGATATCTGCCCCCCTCCCCCCCCCCCCCCCCCGCTCCATACTCCTTAGTGCTTAGGATATTATTACTGCACCTCCGCTGCTGTCCCCCCCTTGCGTCCCTTGGGCTGACCTTCAGTGATACACTCTCGCCTTTTTGTATGTTTGTTCTTTCATATATATAAAACCTGTTTTGGTCCTGTATTTAATGTGGAGTATTGCATTGTTGATTGACGGTTACCTCTGCGGGCTTATGTGATATGTGTCTACTCCTTTTTAGCGGCTGGCCCGTGTGGTTGTAGGCCCATCCTTGTACGTTTCTGCTTGCTCAAATAAAGGTTTTTAAAAAAAAAAAATAAAAAAAAAAAAAAAAAAGAAGTGGCTGGAAAGACGACAATGGCAACACCACATGATTGGTAATGCGGTGTAGTGTTTACTATATGTAGCAAAATAATACCAACATTCGGCATGGTTTCAGCAATTTGACTTATTTTATTTTGCTGCTTTCAAGGGATTTAATATGCTTCTTTCACTCAGGTACTGCTACCGTTTGTAGCATACAATGAAGTTACAAGTGTTTTTGGGATCCTACAGGTCAGTTGAAAGAATGTGGTTCCGGCTGTGAGAATATGCAATTAATTGTTACAACGAAAGAGTGTCTACACTGATGACATTCATTAGATTCAATGTGGGGAAAGAAAACCAAGCACACACTTCTTTAAGACAGCCTGTCCAACTTTCCAAAGTAAGTGGATTACGGCAGGGACTGACCACAACCTGGCCACTTTGCAAGTATGCACTTCCTTAATCTGTTGTACCACTGAAACCAGCATTGGCAAAGCCAGTAGGTCGTCTTTTGATAGACAAGTGCAGATCTATTGGCTTTTCCAGTGCTTGCTTGCTTTGGCCAACTGTATGGCTCAAAGTACTCCAAGATGGCCATCGGAGCCTGCTCATACATGTGAATGCATGGGTGCCTATCTTGCAATTTTTTGTCAAAGCATGAATAAACAATTGCAAGATTACTGCCATATATAAAAAAGTTATTGCATGAAGGCCCCCACATTGAACTTGTAACCAAAATGTTGTTATGCTTTCTTCTTGTATACCTTTCCAAGATGGCCATGTTAGAATGGTCAATGAAAAAAGAAAGATATGCATGGCATGCCACATCCATACAAAAGAACATAGGCGAGAGGCTCGTTAGCAGTGTTCAGTTGTGAAACCTTAGCTAAAATAATTTTAAAAGAAATATTGAAAGGTATATTCTTTTAGTTGGCGGGGTAGGTAGCCCTTGCCTAAAGAATTGAAAAAGTAAATAAAAAGTAAAACTAGGGGCAGGGAAAAGAGCAAGAAAAGCGATGAACTTCAAAAAGTGCAGAATAACGAGTAAAAAAATTGTCTCCTCACATCAGCAGTGAAAGAATACCAGTCAGAAACAATGTATGTAAAGAGGAAATACTCCAGTGGTGGTTCAAACACAAGAATAGGGATGAAACCAATTAAAAAATGCAGGGAACTGAGATGGATGAGAAGGCCATCAGCAGTGGCTCCTTATCAGAAGTGTAGGGGAGCAGCCCTGTGTCCTGTGAGCCAGCACTCTCTGCCTCTGGCCTCTACTGCTCAGGAGTTAACTGAAGAGTAAACATGAAAACACGAGTTTTGTGTTTTGTTGAACACCGTCAGTGAGCAGTGTTTTCTCAGCCTCCTCACCAGGCTCCTGATGAAAGAAGGGAGAGGTGTTGCTTCAAAATACAACACTCCATAGCTGGATGTCTGCATTGCGCATGCCTGCGGGGCATAATTCAAATGCAGCCCCCTCACATAGAAACAATCTATTTTATTTAGCAGACATACTGTGCGTGGCTCAGGTAGTATAGTGCATCTGCTAATAGGTGGCTGTCAGGGCGCACGTCAGTGCATCCCTGAGGCCAATGAGGAGCCATACTGTGTAGCAGAGGCAGGGTCCCAGGCACTCTCCCAGCTTCTTATCGGGCTGTGCTTCCAGTCCTTACAAGAAGCTGAGAGAGGACTTAAGGTTGGGCTTCCCCTTTTCAAAACTGGCCTTGCTGCTCTTTTTGGCTTCTCATTGAGAATCTAGGTTCTAATGCCCAGCACCAGATTCCTGCTCTGCTGCTGCCATGAGACGTAGTACAAATGACCTGTTCACTATTATTGATCACTACACAACCTCCTGGTGAAGGCTATGGCCTTTCACCACTGTAAGTGTAGCACTTTGAGCACAACTCCTGGTGTAACAAGACTTCAATCCATGAGGCAGGCCTATGTCATGGTGCACACTCATGCTCCATGTTTACCTACGGTAAAAAGAACAATAGTCCAGTTAGTTTAAGACAGTTGTAAAAAATACAGTTGATTGGTAACTATATATTCAGGGTATAAGGCCCCTTAGATGCAAGAAAATTAATCGGCATGCAAAGCAACTTTAAAGTAAGAACACACAAAGACTGTATAAGTTACAATTATTCCTGTATTAGAAACATTTGCAAATCAATAGTATTTCATGAAACTTAAAGAATAAGCATGGGCGGATTTTGCGGATTGGCAATCCGCGAACTTGCGTATTTACGGATTCGCAATCCGCAAAATCCGCGAACTCCCGCGAATTTATTTATTTTTTGTTCGCAAGGGTTTCGGCCAGTTCGCGAGGTTTGTGTACCAGTTCGCAATTGCGAACTTACTTGTCGGCTCGCAACGGCCGCGACTATGTTGTTTCTACGTCTGGTTCATCATCACAGGTTTGCGAAGTTACCCTAGCGGTCGTACATGGGCGCGGCCATCTTGTTTGCGTGACGTAATTCCGATTCCGGGCGCTATGTGTAATCTCGCAAAGTGTGCGGCTTGCTAGTACAATTTTGCGTGTGATCGCGAGGAAAATCTTGCGCAAACTTACCCACGCGGTCGTGAACGGGCGCGGCCATCTTGTTTCTCATTCATTGCTATGGTTCTGGGCATGCTTTCTGTATCCTCTCTGAATCTCTGCCATCCTTTGCTTGTTTGAAGGTTTTTTTAATCTATTTTACTTATTATCTATCCCTCTATTTTTCTAGCTCTATATTTTTGTGTTTTCTGCTACTTTTTGTTAATTTTAAACTACTTTTTTTAACTCTTTTCTTTTCTTCTTCCCTATTCTATTTCTTCTTTATTATTTAGCTTCCTTTCTGCCCAGACCATGGTAAAGGGAGCCGGGAAGCATCCTGAGAAGGGGAAGGGTCCTGCACCCCGTGCCCGGCTCCCGTGCGGGCATTTGAGGGGGGAGAATGTCGCGCCCCGGGAGATCCTCAGCGCGGAGGAGGTGGCCGCACTAGTTTTTTATGTTCAGCGCCGCCTCCCCAGGACCATCATGGCAGGCGGCAAGATCGCTAGCGGCTACGGGCTCCGGGAGCGCCGGAAGCGGTGGGAGAAGGTGTGCCGGGCCATGTACCAACAATCTCGGGTCCGGCGCACCTACAACCAAGTCACCCACCGTTGGACGGATATCCTGGACCGGGAACGAGATCTGCTGGACCTGCTCGGTCTTGAGATCCCCGGGCTTGGTGAGTAGTAGTAGCTATTTCTTTACTACTCTGTTTTCTCCTGCTCTGTGTGTTATTATTATTTATTATTATTATTATTATGAAATGTTTGATTTGGTTGACAACAATCATCCATGTTTTCGGGTCTTTCTTTCTTTCATGTTGTACATCAGCTCCCCCCAGGGGCAAGAGGACAGAGGAGGAGGTGGTTGCTGCTGCTGTAGAAGGCCAGGATCGGCCAGACGAGGGCTCCTTTGCTGGCCCCAGTAAGTTTTCATTTTAATATAGAGTACCTATTTTTTCCTAGCGTACCTCATTCGATGTTTTCTAAATCGTCTTTGATCTTCTTGTAGACTGTATCTAAATTTTTATCCTGCCTCGACTATGACTCCCTGTGGTATTACTAGATTATTCTTATTAGTCTGTCTATGTAGCTAACTAAGATTGCACATTTGGCAATTCCATTGGACTCCCATTCTAGTCAGCAATAGCTCTATGCACTGAGCCTTCCCTGGAAAAAGGGACATTTTTACTTTAGATTAGACAGTCACAAATTATTACATTGTTTTCTGTTTTTTTTTCACATTTCTTTATTCCTAGACCAAATATTATATAGTAGTGAGTGATGTATTCTAACATTCTTAAATGTACTTTGTAGGTGGAACATCTGGTGGCGGGGCCAGCGCGGATGTGGTGGTGTTGGATGAGGAGAACACTTCTGGGGAGGAGGCGGTGCAAGTGCCGGACGACACCAATGTGCCTGTGAGGGTTCACACGGTGGTGGCGGGCAGAGGTAAGCTATACATTCCTTACTTATTGAGATTGAAGACTGCAGAGTGTGCTTACTGCACGGGTGTATTATAAATCAACCAGGTAGTAGCCTCCTCTAAATGTACTTCGACTTAGCTGTGAAGTTTTTGGCGAGAAGAATCCCAATCAGATCTGAGATGAACTTGATGGATGGGATGAACGAAAAGCGAAAGAAGGGTGTAAGTAAGTGTGGAAGGATGAGAAATTTAATGATGACTGGCAAAGAAGAATGATATGTGTTTGCTTGGTCCCTGAGGTGGCTGGGAAGGAAAGAATATGGTATGGTGCATGGCTGGGTGAATGATGAAGCAAGGATGGATGGAAGGAGAACAGCCTGGGTGGGTGAAACAGAAACTGTATGTGTGCATATACTTTGAATGGATGGATGCCTGGATCATGGTACTATCTGACTCTTAGATATCATATGTGTATCTAGAGAGAGTAGACGGTCACTGGATGAACTAAGTGTTACTTTGAAGAGCATGTAACACCGCACCCGCACGTCCGTTCCAGTGTAGGAAAGGCAAGGAAAAGAAGTTGTAATTTTGTCCAAATACTACCATGAATAGTAGCAGTAGTTTGTATTGCAACTGCAAGCACAGCATATATCCGGTTATTACGGTGGACACTCCCTACCTCTCTTAATAAGTTTAGTTTAGTAGTAGTACGTCATTCATGTGTGGGTGTATCACTGTTCACTCAATAAAAAGCAAAGCACCTAAAGTCATCCCATATGTAATCAAATACATCCCATGTGAAGTGATAGATAATCAGATTATTTAGCTTCTTCATTTTCCTTTTCTAGTACTCATTTGCACTGTAGGGTGAAAGTTAAATTAACTAAGCAGTAGCCCTTTTAACAGAGTATTCTCAGTGCCACCTGTAATAGAAAAGTAAGAGCTTCACCACCTGCATGTACTGGACCGGTACAGTAACGCAAGTCTGTCTCACTCATCATGGTGTGCGTCTGTTTTTCTCGGGTGCAAGTTCACTGCGCTGGCATTATGCCAGCTTGCAGAAGATAACGTACCAATTTTCCTAAACAAGAGAGAAGAAGAAGAATAAGACTGGTGTACTGTTATAGTCGACTGTAATGGAAGTCCATAGTGCTTGTAGAATTTGTTCCTTAAACTCCCACTAATGTTAGAGCAAGGATGAAGAAGTGGGAGGTTAGATAGATACTGGCCTCAATAGTTATGTACTGTGCTTTCAAGTTGCTAGTTGTACTGTGACACAACTTTCTGCTCAATCATGTTGTGTTAATCTTAAGGAGCATTGGTTACAGACTATGTCTTTCTTTCTTCATATAGTTGCTCCTTCCAAATAAAAAAAAACATCAAGGAAGGAGCAGGCTCGAATGGCCCGGCAACGGAGGCTGGATGCCACTGTCGCAGAGTATCGGCGGCTGCTGGCCCTGGAGGAGGAGGACACGTAGTCTACAGGTACATCCACTGCGACAGCTGCATCCTCCTCCGGGCCCACACGGGCTGCCAGCCAGCACAGTGCTCCAGCGGTACGGAGCCGGGCTACCAAGGCCAACCGCCACCGCCGAGCAGCAAAGACAGCAGCTGCCCCCCACAGGAGTTGCAAGGCACGCCAGCGCCGCTTATGTCTCAGAGTGTCCTACCTGGAGCAGGAGGTCTTAACATACAAGAATTTGGTGGAGGGCCTCTGCTCCGACCATGCCACCCTCCGCAAGGAGTATGATGCCCTGGCCGCTAAAGTAAACAGCATCCTGCCGTAGTGTCCCTTGCCCCTTTTTTAGAGACTTTTGGGGGGTGGGAATTGGGATTTGGGTTGTTTTTGGGACTTTTGAAGGACAATCGTTGGGGTTAGGGAGGGTCTTGCGGGAGATTATTTTGTTAGGGCTACACAAATATACTTTTTTAAACTTTATCTGAGCATACCTGTTTTTTACTGCTTTTGAGTCCGGTGGGTGTGGGTTTAACAGTAAGTTTGTTTTCCTGAAACTTAAGTCTGTGTCATTTTCTTCCTTTAAGTGTAAATGGCTAAATGTTTTCAACACTAAGTGCCTCTCACAGAGTAAGTGATCCCCCCTTTCCCACCATGGATTTTCTTCAAATCACTTGCAACCAAAATTACACATTCCCACGACTGCTCTAAGACCCCAGAACTCAGTTGCAAAAATCAAGAACACCACGAAACACATGCAATCCTGCTGCTAGGGCTAACCCTAACGAACCCTAAGTTACAAAAAGTGCCAAAAGGCTTTTCCTCATGGATGTTGTCCAAACCAGTTTTATCCGGTATTAGACCTTCCCAGCAATGGCCCCTGAGCCGTCAACCCAGGCGAAAACAAGTAGAAGACCCCCAAACAGCCAAAAAGCAAAAGTACAAAAATGGTGACTTTGTCACTTTTCTGAAAATTTCCAAAATCACTCAGTGCGCGCTCTGCAGCTAGGCCCTAACTCTCCTCTGCCTCCATGGATTTCCTTCAAACCTCTTGCTGTCAAAACTATCCATACCCAGCAGTGCTCCCAGACCCCGAAACCCACCCACAAACACTAGGAAGCCCCCCAAACAGGCCCCCGAAAACGCTACATTGAGCGAAATGTCAGAAAATGAAAAAACTTTTTCCTCATGGATGTTGTCCAAACCAGTTTTATCCGGTATTAGACCTTCCCAGCAATGGCCCCAGAGCCGTCAACCCAGGCGAAAACAAGTAGAAGACCCCCAAACAGCCAAAAAGCAAAAGTACAGGTGATTAAAGTTTTAATTATATTAACTGTGCAAAACAAAGAAAGACAGAAACACAGGAATAAAAGTGAATAAGTACGAAAAAGAAAATTTTTGATTCATTGGCTCATTTTCAGGGCTCGGTGTCAGGGAAGAAGAGTTCATCCTCATACTCTGCGAATTCAGGCAGGAGTAGGCTCAGTGTCACCTTACACAGAAGAAATTCCCTCATCTAAGTTGCTGTCCTCCTCGTCTTCTTCCGTCGTGCAATCTGGTACTTTGTAATCTGGTGGTATGAGGTGCTCATTCATCTTGATCATTGTTAACCTCTCCACATTTTTGGGCGAGAGGCGGGTCCTTTTGCAAGTTACAATGCCACCAGCAGCACTGAAAACACGTTCAGAAGACACACTTGCGAGTGGGCAAGACAAGTAATGTATAGCCAGGTTGGTGATCTCTGGCCACAATTCTTTTTTCCCATGCCAATACGCCAATGGGTCAGCATTAACATAGACCTCTGTTGAGTCATTCAGATAGTCCTGCACCATCGACTCAAGGTTCTCCACGGTTCCTCCACTTTGCTTACTTTTTGCTCGGACCTTTTGAGAACCAAACCCAAGCTCAGCTAGCCAATCCTCTTCACTATCATCACCCGATATTTCTGTTGTGTCTGGTGCAGATGATCCGGTTGCCGGTGTCTTTAACGGCTGAGAGGTCACTTCTGCCACAGCCACAGGTGCAGAAGTGGAGTCTTTTGACTGGGGATGGCCTGCTGATGCTGATGTACTGCCTTTTCCTTCAATTTGCTTCCGTTCTCTTTCAAACCTCATGGCTGACAAGGCTAGCCAATGTTTGTACTTTGTAACATCTTCATCACCAAAAGGAAATAATGCACTGCCTGCCAGCGCCTTTTTGTAGCGTGTATGCAGAATAGTAGCACAAATGTAATGCTGTTCTGAGTGGATCTTTTGAAGACGTTCATCGCCAAGTAGGCGCTCTAATAATTTCTCCGCCAAAACAAAAGCTTCTTGCTTTTCTTCATCTTTTTGAAACTTAGAAGACACCGCCTTCAGTTTGTGGTCCAGCATGCGCAACAATGGGATAGCTTTTCCCAAATTACAGTCCTCCCTGCTGAATGCACGCGTGAATACCTCAAAAGGACGAAGCATGTCTGTGAGGCTTTTAACTAGCTCCCATTCCGCCGCATGTAACCTCAGGTCCTTCACAGCTGTACCCAGTGTTAAGAAATACTGATCGAGTACCGTAAACTGCTCATACAGACGCTCAAGCATGTAGAAGGTTGAGTTCCAACGTGTTGGCACCTCCTGGATGAGTGCTTTCACTGGCATTCGACGTTCATGTAGCAGGCGCCTCAGATGCTTCCGGGCCTTAAAAGAATGGCTGAAATGGTTGCACATTTTTCGGCAGGTGACCACTAACTCGCATGCTGGACTGTCTTTATCCAAGAATTTTTTAACAACCAGGTTTATACAGTGCGCCAAACACGGCACTCTGAAATAGTGACCCAGATCCATGGCCTTAACTACATTGGCGCCATTATCCGTGGAAACATAACCAATCTCGCGTTTTTTTGGGGACAGCCAGTGAAAGACCTTTGTATTAAACTCATTCAAAATGTTTTGTGCTATATGACGTTTCTCCAAGCCAAACATGGCTAGTGTTGCATGTTTCCGAGCAGCTTTAAAAACTTGGTCCAGGTCAACACCTGCGTTTAGCTTTGCTTTAACCCCTGAAAAAGAGACCCAGTGTGCAGTGATGCACATGTAATCAGTGCCTGCGCCACTGGTCCACATGTCTGTTGTCAGATGTATAGTGTGAACAGCACTCTTCTGCAAAGCTGCCCCAATCACCTCCAGCACATCTTCATGTAGTGCTGGAACCGCAAATCGGGCAAAATAGAACCGGCTAGGAACCTTCCATTTAGGGCAGAGCGCTGCCACTAATTCTAGAAAACCAACCCCTTCTACAAAAGAAAAAGGGAGTAGATCCAGCGCTAGCATTTTAGCCAGCTTAGTGTTATACAGACGCGCCGTTGGGTGGTTGCGTTCATATGGCGCGTCTGAAAACAACATGGTTTTAATGTTGCCCTGGACCATTTTACGGGATGATGATGATGACTTCTTCGACCCAGTTACACTCGCTGATGAACTTTTTCGCATTGGTGTCTCACTCTCTCCCACACTCTTAGTGTGGCTCACAGGGGGTGTGCTGACAGGGGTACTGGGTGTAAGTGAAGTGTGTCACTTCCTTGTTTCTGTGCTTACCTGTTGGGAGTGGAGCCGTGTTGTTGCAGAAGCGCTACCGACATTCTGAGCGCTGTTCCTCCTTCAAACGGTACCTCTTGCCGGACCCGCTCCGCGGCTCCCGCTTCGCGGTGCCTGCTCTTCCTGGATACTGGGGAAAGGAATCTTTTAAAGACAGCAGCGGGCGTTGGACATTAAGGGCTGCGAGCGCGTCGGTGCTTGGACTACGTTCCCCATGAGTCCTCGCCACTGACCTGCCCTGAGGCACCTGGGCCTCTCTCCCTGAACGCCACGCCCACCGCTCACTTGTACTTAATTAGCCTATCCCCCGCGCTAGCGGGACGCGTGCGGGACGACGCTCGGGGCAAAGCCCGGGCAAAGGGCGGGCCCTCTGAGGCCCTCAGAGACCGAGTGAGGCCGGGCAGGGCCCTCTCCCTTTTATCTGCGTTCAGTCTTGTTTACGGATTCCCTCATGGCTGAGACTTCGGCTCACACCTCTGCTGATAAGGTAGGGAGCATCATCAATGGTCCCCTTGATAACTATTTTACCAAACCTGGGACTGACACTGACAGGGAAAAAAGTCTGGCAGAGCGCAGGGCAGAGCGTCGTCGCTCTGTCGAAAGTGTGAAGAATAAGGCCTCTGACGACTTTTCCCTGGAGACTTCCATCCTTACCATCAGCTGTACTCCCACTATTGAAGACCCCTTAATTTTAGAAAGTTTTCCACTCCTGTTGAGAGACTGCACGCCAATACCTCCGGGCCAGGCAGCCGAGTCAGCAAACCTTATTATTCCCCCCAGTCCCTCATTCCCTGATGCAGTCTTATCCACCAGGACTCCAGTTCAGGCCAAACATGCTCAAACTAAATCAAGGAAACATGTGCAGGTAACCATCCATGGTCCACCACCTGCAAAGAGAAGACGGAAGGGGGGGATTTGTTAAAACCAAAGATCAGCCACTCGGACTTTGGAAAAACTTCCAAGCTAACCACTAGGTCTGACCCGGCTTCAGTGGCAATTAACGTCGACCCTCCCAAACCAGTTTCCCCACAATTATTGGTACAAGTGCAACAACCAATCAGCGTAAATGGCTCAAATGACATTCTTCCCGATCCTTTTTCAATTCCTGACTCAAACACTGCCTCCCTGGACAGTATGGAACATCTTCTCAGGTCGTTTATTTTCCCGATTATAGAGAGGCTGAGGAGGGTCGAGAAAAAGCTCGAGGTGCTTGAAGCTCTGGCCACAAAGGGATTGCCAGGTGGTGTTCCTACACCATCACTCGAGGTGACCTCTTGCAACCCTAGCACCTCTAAAGGCGCCTCCCAAATCAGTCGCATTACGAACCTCACCCATCAAAAGGCATCCATTACCAATCAGGTCTCTACTCCAGCTCCTATGGCATCCAACTCAACTCAGGCTGGTCTCTCAAAAGCCCCTGTTGGGAATCTGCACCAGAATACAAGGGCTCCTTTTAGACCTACAAGACGGCCCCAGAGAGTCCAACAAACAGAATTGCCTCACGAAGCTGCCCCATATGTGGTTGTCTTGACGGGAGTGCCCACCCTACCCGATAATAAGAGGGAGGGGTACTTCCAGCTCAAAAATAAAATTATGCACTGGCTAGCCCAGTATCGACCACTCACGCATAACATCAATGGGGAGATTGTGCATGTAAGACGACTCTCATGGTTGGGCAATAGGGTTAAGGACATTGATGGTGATCTTGTTGTTATAAATTTTAGGGACCCCCGAGCAGTCAACTACATTCTAAATTGGTCCCAGGGTGGGGGCAGTAATTCCATCACTCCACGCCCCTTGACCTATTTTTATCCGCGATCTCCGTTGTTCCCTCTTACTTATACTGGTGGACAGCTACCTATCCACAGTGCACCCCAACTGCCCTATAATCCTGGCTACCTGCCCCAAATCCCACATTTTCACCATGCTGCTGACCCATTTGGGTGGAACACAATACCAGTTCACCCAAAGAGTGACCCCAACGGTAGAATGGATCACTTGAGACCATTCACACCCCTGGAGATCACTAACAGGTTTGATGTCTTTTCGGGCTTGGACACCTGTGATTGAAGTTTACAGCATGATCAGTATACAGGTGCCCAAATAAATCTACTGTCTACTGGTGTGCCAGGCGGGAGAACTTACCCCAACAATCCATCTCATGACCTGACACCCATTACTGTGTCTCCCCCATCTGATCATGCCCCGGTTTTAAGCGGGTGCACCTCAAGTCTGTCTATTCTCTCCTGGAACGTAGCGGGACTACAGAGTAAACTAGATACCCCTGATTGGGTGTCCTTTATCGACACCCAAGAGGTTTGCATGTTCCAGGAGACATGGGCAGGGGAGGATAAATGGCGCTTGGGATATGCGAGCTTTACCATCCCAGCTAAATGGGAGGGGAGAGGACGGCCCTCTGGGTGGCTCTGTATTTGGGTGGCATCCCATCTGGGCTGCAAGGCTAGGGCCCTCAACACTAACTCATTGGATGTCCAGTGCGTACTACTGGAATGGCCCAATCATACAAAACTTCCACTGATTAATGTCTATTCTAGACCGGTAGGACTTACAAAACCATCTCCCACCTTCGAGGAGCTCTCTGTATTCTTCCCACATCTCCCTAAGGGTGCTATGATAGTGGTAAGGGGTGACTTCAACTGTCAGTTTGAGCCGCTTACCCTGACACTGGAGGGAGCTCTTGGGGAAGAGGATGATCAGTGGGGAATTCCTCAATTGGTGGGCCCCCCAGCAAAATCATGGTCGCCCTTAGCGACACAAATTTTGGCATTTACCCTTAGTAATTCCTTGGGGGCCTGTAATGGTAGATGTGGGAAGGATATTCCCTCCAAACCGACCTTTAATAGGGTTGGCCACGAGTCATATTTGGATTACATATTGGTCCAGACCCTGGACTGGAGCAGGGTTTTGACCTTTGATGAGGTACCAAGAAGTGAGAGTGACCATAATGCTTTGACTCTCTCCCTGGCTCTGCCATCTGAACTCACGATTGACCAGTCGGATCAACCGACATCAAAGGACAACCTAACCCTAACAAATGATAGGCGTAGAGTTCGTTGGACCAAACTCTTAGACAATCCTGCCCATATCTCGGAGCTCTACGAGAGGATACACCCTACATTAGAATCTATGGAGACTATTATAAATCATCCCCATTCCGAAGATCTTTTCCGGAAGTTGGGTAATCTTCATAAGGATCTGGTGGGAACCCTTGCGGATCTCCTGAACCCAGTGGTGGGGAAAGGGCCCCGCAGGGCACAAAGGCAGTTATGGTACAATTCAGCCTGTAGGGAGGCAAAGGGCAAACTGATTGCGGTGCTGAAGCATTCTAGGGACCCTGGGACAATCAGGTTAAGGAGGGCTGACCTAAAGCAAGCCATTCACAACGCGAAGGCGGCTTGGGACCACACAAATCGGGAAAACATGTTGATCACCCTCCAGACAAAAGACACCCGTAAATTTTGGCAAATTGTGAAAACAGGCTCATCAGAGCCGACTCAAGCAGTTGAGGCCAATATTGCGGCTGCAGCCTGGGAGGACCATTTTCGTTGCCTCTATGAAGAGGCCGCCCCGGGTCCGCCGAAGCAGCATGCCTGCGTACCACTGGAACATTCTTCGCTGCTGGGTAGTCCAAATGTCTGTCCCTTAAACGTGGAAGAACCTGACCCTCTGCAGTTCTCTTTGGGTGAGGTTATTGCTGCAATAGCAAAACAGCCATCAGGGAAAGCCCAACGGATTAGACAAAATTCCGGGTGATTTATTTAAACACCAACCCATGATCTGGGCTCCATACTTGTTAATTGTTTTTAATGCAATTCTTGCAGGAATGGCGGTCCCCAGTACTTGGCTGGGAGCAGAGATTGTCCCAATCTTCAAGAAGGGCTCTCCTCTGCTCCCAGCCAACTACAGGCCAATCAGCCTGATTGATGTTTCGCAGAAACTTTTTGCGAGGCTGATTCTTGACCGCCTTCAGGATTGGATGACTGACCACTCAGTGTTGAGTACATTCCAGGCAGGCTTTAGGAGCAAGGTTTCAACCACGGATCAACTTTTTAGGTTGGCCCTTATTTTTTGGAAGACTGTGAGGGTGGAGGGGGGCACGCTATATACCGTCTTTGTCGACCTCAGAGCGGCATTCGATCTTGTTCCGCGGAGCAAACTATGGGCGGTACTGGCCAAACTCGGGCTCCCCCACCCTCTTTTAGATGTTATTATCCGTCTACACACCCAAAATTTTGCACAGGTAAGGTGTGGGAGGTTGGGCCGTCTCTCTAATAGATTCCCCGTTGGCAGAGGGGTAAGGCAGGGCTGTGTCTTAGCGCCGACTCTGTTTTGCCTCTTTGTCAATGGGGTAATCAATTTTTTAAATACCATTAACAACACAGATGCACCGCGGCTGGGTGGCACTAGGGTGCCCGCGATCATGTTCGCGGATGACACCTTACTGCTTTCAAAATCCCCCATGGGGATCCAACGAATTTTGGAAGGGTTTGAGGCATTTTGCCGAGAGCATGGGCTCGAAATAAATGCCTCAAAAACTAAGTATATGATTTTTAACCCCCCCAAAAAGACACGCCCCAATCCGTTTATAGGTGCTAACCAACTAGAAAGAGTCTACACTTTTGAGTATTTGGGCGTGACTATCAATGACAAATTCGATTGGGGCGATCACCAGGCCAAGTCACATCTTAGATTGGCGCAACTATCTGGGGGTATTATTAGGCTAGTAAACTCCAACAGATCATCCATCAGGCCGCTAGCCCCTCCCCTGGAGATTTATAGACTCCAGGCCAGAGGAGCGATTCTCCATGGTAGTGAACTCTGGGGGTATGCTTGTAAAAAAGATCTAGTCACCTTAGAAAACAAATTTCTCAGGCAGTTATTAAAGCTACCGACAAGCACTCCACTCCTGCCACTAAGGTTGGATCTGGGCCTAAAACCCTTGGACCAAGTGGTGGGTGTGAAACCTTTAACCTTCTGGAGAAGACTATGGACAACCCCCGAGCTAGCCAACTACAGGCAGGAACTGCAGGGAATTCTTGCCCTACCGGATGCAGAAAATATCCCATGGTTCAAATACATTAAATCTGAATTTGACCGGTTGGGCCTTCTGTCCCTGTGGAATGATCCTTTAGTCGCCTGCCAGGGCATGCCCCGTAAACATCTTGTGGCTACGTACTATGCATGCAATCTGGCATCCCATATCCAGGGTACACGCCCAGACTCACTGGTAGATACATTTCTTGTGGTAAAGGATTCCTATAAGTTCGAGCCAGTTTTGGATGACATTTTCCCAAATCTGGCCCGGAAGCTATTCCTCCAATGGCGTTATAGTACTCTTCCGTTAAGAGCACTTACGAGTAAATGGAAACAGTCAAACCCGGAGAATTGCCCGGGCTGCATTTGCAGGCTGGAAGACGAACTCCATCTAGTCTTCTTTTGTCCAGCCTACTCTGCTGCCAGAAGATCTTGGGTATCTCCCTTATGCAAGAATCTAGGGTTTCGCAGATGCTCTGAGGCTTTTCGAATCCTTAAAACTGACTTGACCAAAGTAACTGTGTTTGTAATGGCGAAGTTTTTAGAGGCAGTTTGGCATAAGAGACTTCGCCTAATCTCTAGGACACCCTAATTTTTTGCCCTTCCTTGTGCCATTCATTCTGATAATTATGACACTGTATGCAAGAGCCAAGTTTTATCTCATATTGTCTAATGTGTTTTAGCTTAATTTTTGTATTATGATAGACTGTTTGTATATTAGTAGTATTTTAGCATTAAGCACTGATTTTGTACCGCTTTCCCGAATATGCGATGGATTGTGTACTTCCATGGTTTGCTAAGGGGTTGAAAGTATGATTGTTTTTTTGTATCAATTTTATTGTATCTTTTATGGCAGATTGCCGAAATAAAGATTATCGAAAAGGAAAAGGAAGTGTGTGACGCTTCTTCCTCCTCGTCATCATCAGATGGAACATCAACGTTTTCTCGACTTGCAATTCGGGCTTCCTTGATCTCCTTTAGGTGCGCAAACCATTGGACAGTGTGCTGTCTCTCAAGATGACCTCTCTGGCCTCCAGTCCCATAGTTGGTACCAAGCTTACCACGACTAACTGCAAGCTTACAAATGCTACAAATGGCTCGGTTTTCCTTTTTTTGGCAAATACTAAAGAAGTCCCAAACTGCGGACTTGAAATGTCTGGGGGGGCCGGAGGAGGCGATACTGGTGGTGGTCATGCTGCTAATGCCAGATGAAGTGGAGGATGCGTATTGCTGAACTTTACTACGTTGTGCACTTTGCCCACCACTAATTGAGGTCGAGTTGGATGGAGGTCCCTTCTGGCGAGGAAGAAATATGGAAGCAGTAGGTGGTGGTGTACTAGTTAACTTCAATGATTGTGGTGTTCCCATTGCCTCCTCGTCGACTTCATCATCACGCTCAGCAGCTTGTCGGGCTAGGGTCAAAATGTCTGTTTGCTGCATGCCCGCTGGGGCTTCAGTGACGTTAGTGATGACTGCGTCATCGGCGTGAGAGTCTTCAGCAGCAGGAGTATACGCCACTTCTTGTTGAGCGTCATCACACTCCATAACTTTGAGAGTTTCGACGACCTTCCTTTTACGCTTAGCTACCTTTGTCAGATCATGGTGTGCCTCAGCCTCACTCTCAGACGGCAGTGGTGCTGGTTCCCAAGTAAGATCCATATCATCAGAAGGAGGTGGGCTTGAAGAAGATGTAGACACCACCACCCTTGATCTTTTCCTTGCTCGGGATGTGGAAGACAATGAATGATCATCAGGAGGAGTGGCTTCCTCGAATGATACCTCGGCTTGATTGTCAATTTCCAGATGTGGCCCTACTTCTGGAGGAACAACTATTGTGGGCACTTGTTGTGCCCCTCCATGCACCTCTGCTTGCTCCTCTCCTTGCGCCGCCTCTCCTTCCACATGTACTTGGGCTTGTACTTGCACATGTGGTTGTTGTTGCAGCTGTGGTTGTTCAACACTCGTCAGATGAGTTACAACAACCTGTGTTGATTGAGGGACATTGCTGCTACTTTCTTGCGATGAGCCAACATCACTGGTCGATGGTGATTGAACAAGTAGACTGGCTGCCTCTGCAGCACTCAAGGGCTTGGACTTAAGTTGGCGTGGGGGTGGTGGCACTGAGCCCAATGGAGCGGGGGTGCTGCTCCCAGCTTGGTCCCCAGCAGATCCCGCTGCTGCTGCAGGCATACTTTTTTTGTATTCCCCAAAAATGTGGCGGGCGGCACACCAGTCTGCTTGGTAACTTGCTTCTTCTGCTCCTTTCTGGCATCTTTCTTGCTAGAGGAGCTACGGGGAACTTTTTTTGGTGCCATCTTCTTCAGATGTCACTCAGAACAGCAGGCCGCAGTTGCACAAGTTGCAGAGTTGTCTGTGGCCACACGTGACGTTGTGCTGCACACACCGCAGCAGGACTTCTTCCTGGCACTGGTGGTTCTGTTGTGCACCTAAAAGCAATGGAAGACAGAGGAACATCAGTTATACACCCCAAAAAGTCGAAAAAACACACAAAAATCAACACAATCCCAGGTCATCCATGCCCTCAATGATGTTTAAATTCAAGAAGACACCCCACAGAAAGACTAGGCCCATGCACCACTCACTACCCCTGGGCATAATGGATGAAAGCTATGCAAAATGGGTGCACCCCAAGCACATGTTGCCTGTACCAGCACTCAAGATGGCCACCACCACCCACATGGCCAGTCCACATCAACAGTACACCTAAAAAAAAACGAAAAACACACAAAAATCACCACAATCCAATGCCATCCAGGATGTTTACATTAAAGAGAGTGAGAGCCCACAGGCAGACTCAGACCATGCACCACTCACTAGTACTACCCCTGGGCAAAAGGCCACAACAGCAGCCCCAAAAAATCGACAAAAACCACAAAATTCAGCACAATACCAGGCCATCCGTGCTCTCAATGATGTTTAAATTCAAGTAGACACCCCACAGAAAGACTAGGCCCATGCACCACTCACTACCCCTGGGCATATTGGATTAAAGCTAGGCAAAATGGGTGCAGGCCTCAGACACTGCCTGTCTTCAAAATGGCCCCTTGCACCCCAAGCACATGTGGAGGGCCTGCCTGTACAAGCACTCAAAATGGCCATCACCACCCACATGGCCAGTCCACATCAACAGTACACCCCAAAAAAACCGGAAAACTCACAAAAATCACCACAATCCAATGCCATCCAGGATGTTTACATTAAAGAGACCCCACAGGCAGACTCAGTCCATGCACCACTCACTACCCCTGGGCAAAAGGCCACAACAGCAGCCCCAAAAAAATCGACAAAAAACACAAAATTCAGCACAATCCCAGCCCATCCATGGCCTCAATGATGTTTAAATTCAACAAAACAGTTGTATCATGCACCCATAACTAACCCTGGTCCTACTGGATACTGTGGCTACCCACAATATATTTTATTTAATGTTCTGAAAAAGTTCCAAAATTGTAGTTGCAGCAACTGTAATGCCCCAAACAAACTTACTTGTGAAAGTTGATTTCTAATCCAGAAGTGATCCAAAGAAAGTCAAAAAGGCCTCAAATCCAAATATCCAGCAGCATCCACAAAGAGTAATCCTTCCAGGTAAAGGTCCAAATGAAAGTGACCAGCACATGAAGAATGCACTGGGAGGAGCCTGCTGGACAGAAACAGGAAGTTGGAGACTGTGGGGCACTTCCTTCCTCCTCCCCTCCCCCAAAATGGACTCCTTGCTAAAAAAAGTACAGGCAAATGTCAACCTGAGGAGTGATTCTGATAAAAATTATCATTTTCTGAAGGTTTATGCTGTTTGCTGGTGGATTTCTTGTGCAGAATTGCAAAATTGGTATTTCGCGAGTGCGAGATTGTTGCTGCCCTCCGCACCTACGTGTTCGCAATTGCGAACTCTCGCGATGCGTGCTGTGGAAGGTGGCAAGGCGCGATGACGTAATCGCGTTCGACAAACTCCCGCGGGATCCCGCAGCAAGATCTAAAATGGCGCAGCACTCACAAAATATTGAGAAAAACAACTCTGCAAACGCTGAATGACGGTAAGTGAACGCCGCTCGCCGCAAAATTGTATCACCAAGAAAAAAAAATCCGCTGCGTGCGAATTTACGGATTTTCGACAAATTCGCTAGAGTTCGCGGATTGCGAATTTGCCGAAAATCCGCAAATTCCGCGAGCGGAACGGATTTTACGCTCATGCTTAATAAAGAAAGCTTCTCAAATAGTGCTAAGTGTGAGGGCGCGCACAGTGCAGTAAGTAAAGTAGTGTGACTAAAAACAATATCCAGATTCAGTACAACAATTTTCTCTGAAAAGCCTGTCTAATGGCATTCCTTTGTTATATCTTGTGAAATGAGGGCAAGATGTAGTTGTTCTCGATCGCCCTTAGGGGGAATAGAGTCAGTACAGGCAACCAATAGACACGAAGTCTCACAGTTAATCAGAAACATCTGCACAGGCCTTCATCAGGACAAGTGAAAGAGCAAAATATGTGATTTAAAATAAGCATATGTTTTACAAATGTTTAACCTAATGTGTTCCTGCTTATATGTCAAAAAATACATCCATTCCTCACCTGGAGTCTGAATAATCTTCCTTAAAAGATTGGTAGATGGCTGATGCGCTCATCATGAGGCAAAAGTGTTCCGTATGCCCACTAATCTGAAAAATGCACTAATATGGTAAGCCACAAATAAGATACAATGATGAAAGTCAAAGAAAAGTTGGGCTGCCCTCTTCTCAGCCTTCACATGTGTGAAAGATTTACAGTCACTGAGGCTTTCAATTCGCTTCAGAATTTAGAGGGGGATGGTTAGTCTCTAATTGCTTCGTGGGGCCAGGTAAATGTGGAGCTGGGAGGTGATAGATTATGGTGAAAAGTGTCATAGTGCTGCAGAATGCAGGCATGAGCCCGTTAGCGCTGGTTATCAGTTATCAAATGGCAATGGAGACGATACAGCAGTTGTAATGAATAATTACAGAAATATCCATCTGACTTCACAGTCCTTTGAATCGGACGGAGTAAAACTGATACATCCGATGGAGTGAAAAATATCCATACACAAGCATTATTTGAAATAGATGAGCTTTTTGTATGGATATACATTTAACAGAACAACAGAAAAGACGGTTGTCATACGAGATCACACAGAAACAGATATCTCTGAGAATTTACACAGGAGCAGGCAGCAATGTAATAAGGCACACACCAAAGAGTAGCCAATGGTCATGCAATGCACATCATTTGTAATATAAAATGCATTAAAATATGCAAATAAAGAGGAACCACTAACAATCGTCTCTGGTACATGGCAAGCAGAAGTGGATAAGGATTACCCATTGTTTAACAGAGCGACCTCCTTGGAAATTTCTTCAAATTCAATTAAACCCTTATTCACGGTATCCAATAAATGAATCTATTTTCATCTCTCTTGTTGAGCACATTTGTTAGATCTCCGCTTCTGTGGTTGTTGCTGACCTTTTCTAAAACAAACTACTTGAGACTGTCTGCTGAGTGGCCAGTTGTGTCACACAAATCAGCATTAGGGTTCCAGATAAGAAGCAAAGTATGTAAACAAGAAATGTGTTTCTCTGTGAATGTCTGTTCATGTGGGAGTGTGTTTGAGAGTGATTAACAGTGACTGGATTGAGTTAGAGTGTATGTGAGTTTGTTTGTCAGTGTCAATGAAATTGAGTGGGAATCCAAGTTTGAGAGAGTGTATGAATAAGTGTAAGGTAGTGCGTGGCAGTGAGTAAAGAAGTGTGAGTACGTTATAAGGAGTGAGTGATTGCAGATTGTTAGAGGGTGTGGAATGCCATTAGGTGTGAAGCTGTCAATGGTGCAGCAGGTGCAGGTGCAGCAGGCCCTAAGACATTGAGTGGGAAAGTGTGAGTGTGTGTATGTGTTTGTAGGTGAGATTGAGAACCTGTGAGTATGAAAATGTTTGTCTGTGCGTAACTTGAGTAGAAGTAACTATAAGTGAGAGAGTGAGTTACAGTGGGAGATGGAGAAGAGCGTGATTGCAAGAATGAGAGAGTGTGAGTGAGTAGGAGTGTGTTTGTGTTCATGTTTATGATTGTAAGTCTGCCACTAGCCATAGCACACGCAATCTAATTCTGGGATTTTGGCAGTACCCAGCTAACAAGCTGCTGCCATATTAGAGCTAATTCTTACTATAAGAAAGTGATGACATGGCCCCTGTGGGAAGATGCTGGCAGTTGCCTACTGGAGGAAATTCTTGGCAAGGGGCGTCCAAAGCAAAATGCATACCATGAAATTCTGTAAGAATTACTTGACATAAAGGGGCACCTCTGGATAAATGCTGGTACTGGCATGCGAGAGACAATTATTTGTCTTGGAGATGGCACCCATGGCATATTGGGGGTGGGCTGGGGGAAGCAAAGTATAATAAAATCCTCCCTTGAAACACTGGGGCTAATTTTTTACATACATGGTATATGGGCAATGCCAGTGGCAACATTCTGGTACTGGAATACTGCATGTAATTGTTGGAATAAGGGGCACCCATGACAAAATGCTTGCATTGGCGCAATGAAGGTCATTCTTAACATATGGGCAAATCTCAAGTCAAATTTAGAAAGGAATGGAGTGAACTCCTGGCAAGTATTATGCCTCTCCCCAAATAAAGATCACCAGCCACCACTGAAAGCCATTCACTCATGAGCAAAGAGCTGACTAAAAGCACACTGTATGTATATTGTGTTTTAGACAATAATTCCACTACAACAATCAGCTAAAGCTTCTGTAGGTGAGACCTGCAAACTGGTTGGCATGTTAGCGATGTACATAACGCATGGCATATACATAGCTCTTGTGCTAATTCAGTCACAAAGCCTATGATTCCACAATCATGCATATCCTTTTTGCTCTATTATCTCTAAAATGTGTGTCATATTCATATGCCATAAGTGCCAATCCTTAAGCAGAGGCTAAGAATATTGTTCACTTTGTTCCAAAAGTACATAAAACTGCAGTGTCAATTGTAAATTCAGTCCCTCAGCTGTGATTTAAATGTAGTGTTTGTTAAGTGTGTTTCTAAGGACCTGATTTATATGTTGGCAAGAGGGAACTCTGTCGTAACAGAGTTCCCTCCCCGCCAACATAGTGGTCAGCCTTCCTGATTTAAATATGTGTCGGCTTTAAGCTTGGTTACGGCAGTGAGTACTCTGTCCCACCGTAGCCAAACTTCTCCGATGGCCTGAAGGAGTAAGGGTTGTTGGAAAATTGGATATATGTCCATCCAACCAATTAGGACTTGCAGACATTTGGCCCTTTTTTGACTGTCTGTCACTGTCAGGAAAACCCTGGTAGTGTTTTGAAAATAAAATAAGAAAACAGTTTGTCCAATGCTCCATACTATTGATGGAACCCTGCACCAAACTGCAAAAGGCATTGACAGGACTTACAGTGAAGGCGGTCCCTGCCAATGCTTTATAAATGACCGCTGTCTTGG
The DNA here is from genome assembly GCF_964261635.1 of Lissotriton helveticus. Taxonomy (NCBI): domain Eukaryota; kingdom Metazoa; phylum Chordata; class Amphibia; order Caudata; family Salamandridae; genus Lissotriton; species Lissotriton helveticus. The sequence goes on along the minus strand of NC_136070.1, from coordinate 234,179,625 downwards.
CGGTCATTTATAGATTCGGTGGGTGGCACCTTCGACACAGTGACGTCACCATTGCGGAGAAACAAGCCAACTGCCAAAAGCTAAATCGGGCTATAAATTTCAGTTAAGGCACAAGTAAACTGAAGGTATGTTTCCCTTTGGATGTGGTCTTCAGACATATTCAGAAAGTGTGTACTCATTCACTGGCATTTTGCATCTTAATTGTGTGCTTGGTTGGCATGTAATTTGCATGTCATACTTCTTTCTGGCAGCTTTGTACACGGAAGAGCCACACATCATCTCAAGCTAATGGAATTGTGCGCTCCACCGGGACTTCATCCAGCCAAAATAAAGTTGAAGGTGATGTGAACCATCGATGTACAAACTTGGGAGGAATTTTATTTAGGATGGTGTGATCTATGTATGAATTGGAGACCATAGACGCATACGGCACTGTTGCTTTTTAACAAAACAGAGAATAATTATAATTAAAGCTCTCTATTTTCCGTTTTTACTGATTTTTACAGATATATACAGACAGAAACTTTTTTATTTTCCTGTCTGTACTTATTTTTAAATGTGGATAAAAACGGAAATTATTATTTTTTTGAGTGATTCTAAATGCTGTCAGTCATGACTGTAAAGTGAATAGCTATGCAGATTGACAGGTGAAGAGGTTTGAAAAAAGAAAGGAATTTTAGTAAAGAAGCAAAAACAGCAGCAGATATGTACATGATTGATTTTAAAATGTGTATGTTTTCATTTAAATGCATTGATTTATCATCTGTGGGTTTTCATATCATTGATACCTCTCAGGCATTGAAGTAAGAGTGCACACTTATTGGTTAAATAAATGTGGAACTATATTAGTTTCAGCTTAATTTTTTTCATAAACCCCAAAATAAACATGGATAAATACAAAAGAAATTATCAAAAAATAAATATGGATAAATACAGACAGAAAAGAAAAAAAATAAACACCATAAAACCTAGAGCCCTAATTATAATCAATGGCAAGTCTAAGGTTGGTGCTCACTGCTTTAACTTACAAGCATTTATTTTTCCTGGTTGAAATCTTTTTCCAACTATTTGCACCCTGCATTTATTGGGTTCCCCCCGCATCTTTTGTAATATTCCCAGGATTCTGAATTCCAGCAGTGAAAATCCATTTAGCTTTTTCAACTACGTCTATGTGCATTGTACTTTCTTCTGTATCTAAATGTCTCTTGGATATGGACATGGTTCTCTAAACAATTCTGACATCAGAACTTAAGAAAAAGAAAATCTACTAGCTGGAACCATAAGTGAAAAAACTGGAGAGATGTTGGGTCAAGGAGTGAAAGACGTAAATGTGAGTTTGACGTGTGATTGTGAAGTTTTAAAATAATACTTTTCATCATCATCTACAGCCCAACAGATGGTTTACAAGGGGTTTTCACCCCAGGATTGATGCGTGTCATTTTCACAAGTTTTAGAGTATTGGTAGTGACCGGTGGGTCTGTCATTTCCTTTAGGACCTTCTGGACAATGTACTCTTGGGCCAAAAGAAGATGTTAAGGAAACATCAGGTAATTAACAATCTTGTTTTTTAATAAGCCAAAGTGTATAATCCCTATAAACATTTACATTTATTAGAAAAGTAAAAAAACTACATCCTCAGACATTCTATGTATTTTTATTTTGCAATTATTTGTTTGTTGGTTCATGGTTTTATAAGCTAAAAAAGGGGAACAAAGCATCCAGGGAGTATTTTATAGTTTTTGCTCCATGAACATCAGAGAATGTGCATGCTTAACAAGTGACCCCAGTCCACCTACTTAGTCTTTACTGGAATCAAATTGTGAATATTGTCAGAAGAGAAAGGAGAGGTAATTCACAGCATAAATCAGATGGACTCCATTTGTCTAGTTCTAGTAACAATTGTGGAAATTGGGCACTATGCCAATTGAGAATTCAATATATGGGTATACATATATTCAGACCAGTCATCTATGATTGTGTTAATTCCATTGTACAACTAACTCACTGGCTTGTCCTGGGGAGGGTGGCCTACAACTATGGGCCCTCTAAAACGTTAATGCTAAGCAACCTCCTTAAAAGCGTAAATGTTCTTTTTTGGCTTTGTTAAACCACTGTTCTGATTGCAATACTTTCACTGACTGTCATATCTACTGTGAGTGATATCTGAAGCCCCTCCACTTGATCATTGTTGATAAGTGTGATGTTTCTAATGATAGAACGCCCACCTTTGTCGATTCTTTACAATAGTTTTAATAGTATATGTAATTGATGAACTTCATTGGTGTTTTGATTGTGAATATCACTTGTAGATGGGAACCTTTCAATAATGTTGAATGCTATGAGGGTTTATGAATGAATTGTAGTTTTTGGATGTCACTATGTATTATGTCAGAAAGTTGCATAATGATTCCAAGGGGTTGCTCAATAAATACGTGCTTGTCCATTACACCTGAAGAATGCCCTTTATGACAGGTGCTTTTCACTACACGCATCTCAGCCTGTTATGGCAGTTCTGCATCTCATATATTTACAGGGCTGCTTATTATGTTAGAGAGGTTGCTCAATTCTGCTCAGTGCCTGCACAATTCAAAGTGACGGTTTAACTAATATAAGGGACTTCCAATTGCAATCATACTTTTCATCCCATTGGCCACTACAGTAGGAACTAACGGAGGGATTTAAATTTTGATGGACGGAGTTTACTCAATCAGGATGACGTAGTACTCATCCACAGAATTTTGAAATGACTGCCAGTCTGGCAGTTATTTCTAAAGCATTCTCAGGAACTGCCATCACATCGGCTCCTGTCAATGTTTTTTTTTCGTTGTCGCATGTTCTATCAACATGACAGAGCCATCCATCTAACCTATATTTTTTTGTTTTCAAAAAGAAAATCCCAAAGCAGGATTTGCTTTTTGAAAATAAAGAAATTACCCCCTAGCCATAAGCGCTACCTCCCATAATGAAGGTGGCATTAGAGAGTTTTCAGTGCCCGTTAACTCCAGGGTTTTTCTGGTGATGGTAGGCAGTGAAAACTGACCAGTATGTTCGCCCATCTAATTTAGCTGGGTGGACATAAAGGTCAACCTCTGTCTATGGGGCAGACAAGGGTGGTGTAACCACGGCAAAGACTGAGTAGTCTCTATCCTAGTTATACCAATGGTCCACCTTCATTGAAATTGGGTGGGCAGATGATTATTTTGATGATAAAATATATATCAGGCCTTAAGGCTGCTATTGCTTTTGGTAGTTACAGGGACAGGGTGTTTCAGTCCCACTAATTCTATTGAACCCAGAACTCAAGGCAGTCAGACAGAGGCTACTCAAGATAGTGGGGTGGGGCCAGGAAATTGCCTTTAGCGGCTTTCTCTAGGTTTGTTGCCCCATTATTTTCTGATTTGTGTAAGCCTACACTTATATCTGAGAATTTAACGTAGAAAGAGAGAAAAGACTTGTATCGTTGACGGATCTAAATATCGACAACAAAAATATAGAATGGACAGAATATCGACACCAAAATATCGAAGTTCAGAATATCGACTCCCTATCTACAAACAGATAAGTACAAAAATATCGAAGACAAAATATCGTTGTTTAAAATATAGTTTGTAAAAAATATTGAATGTTTTAAATATGTTAAAAGTAATATTAACTTAATTAAATAATCAATATAATTTTAAAAAACATACTTAAAATGAATTACAGAATATTAAAATTAATAAATAATATATGTAATCTCTAAAATTTATTTATTTATTTATTTGTGAGTTTATATAGCGCTTGAATCACTCCGGCAGGAGTATCCATGCGCTTTTTGACCGGAAATCAGCAGCATAATAGTGGTACGGGGATGAACTAGACTTCATTTTTAAAAAGAACGGTTTTTAAAAGTTTACGGAATATCAGGTGCTCTTTACATTGTCTTAAGGCCAGAGGTAACTTGTTCCACAGCTTAGGGCCTGTGGTGGATAAGGCTCTGCCTCCGTGTCTTACTTTTTTTATGTGAGGGACCACAAGAAGGAGATTGTTACTAGATCTAAGAGATCGTGCTGGAACATAGGGAATGAATTTCCATTCTAGATAGATTGGTCCCTGTGTATTCAGACATTTGTGGATCAGGCAGCATATTTTAAATTTGACCCTCTGTCAGATTGGAAGCCAATGTAGGCGATCCAAGAGAGGTTTGGAAGCGGTTCTCGGAGGGGCATTCAGAACAAGGCGAGCTGCCGTGTTCTGGATGACTTGCAATTTATCCAGCACTCCTTCATTGGCTGATAGTAACAAACCGTTACAGTAATCAATCCGGCTGAGGATCAACGCTTGAACAAGCGTTTTCCGTACTGAATCAGGTAAAAGTGGAAAGACCTTACGGAGGAGTCCAATGGCGTGGAAGCAGATCCCGGATATATAACTAGTATGTTGTTTAAATGACAGGTCGTGATCAAGCCGGACTCCCAGATTCTTCACAACCTGTTTGGGTTCAGGTACTGCTCTCAGTTCTGACGGCCACCATTCAGGGGTCCATAGTATTTTACATTTGCATCAGTGTTGGATAGTGGGAGGGTAAAATTTACTATTCCCACTACATTGAGTGCAACAGCTGGGAAAGCGTTGGATAGCGGGAGGGTAAAAGTTACTATTCCAACTCCAGAGAGTGCAAAAGTAGGGAAAGCGTTGGATAGCGCAGGGGGGTCAAAATTACTATTCCCACTCCAGAGAGTGCTACAGTAGGGAAAGTGTTGGATAGCGTAGGGGTAAACATCTCTATTTCCACTCCAGTGAGTGCAACAGTAGGGAAAGCGTTGGATAGCGTAGGGGTAAAAATTACTATTCGCACTCCAGAGAGTGCAACAGTGGGGAAAGCGTTGGATAGTGGGAGGGTAAAAATGACTATTCCCACTCCAGTGAGTGCAACAGTAGGGAAAGCGTTGGATAGCGGGAGGGTAAAAATTACTATTCCCACTCCAGAGAGTGCAACAGTAGGGAAAGCGTTGGATAGCGTAGGGGTAACAATTACTATTCCCACTCCTATAAGTGCAACAGTAGGGAAAGTAATGATTAAATATTTAAATAAACATAAATTATCAATACCAATAAAAAATTAATTAGAAATTAATTATCAATTACAAAATATTTAATAATTATTTAATTAGAAATACCAATAAATATTTCCTATTAAAAGGTAATTACCTATTAACAATTAATTAACAACCAATTAATTTTCAATGCCAAAAATGTACTAAGTAATAAAGAAATTACCAATTAATAATTAATTAAAAATAACTTAATTATCAATGCTCAAAAATAGTTTCAATAATTCCTTAATTACAATTAAATTACTTCCCACCCTATCCCCCCACTCCAAATAATAAATTAATACAATTAACATAATTATCAATTAATAAATTAATAAAAATTAATTGCCAATTAATAACAATTAATTACCAATTAATAACGAATTAACAATACATTAATTATCAATACAAATAAATAAAAATAAATATTTACTTAATTACAATTAAATTACTTCCCACCCTATTCCCCTATAAACCCACAAACCGCTACCGAAGTAAAATACGCAAACATTATTTACATACATTTCTTAACTTAAAAAACAAATAATTAAACATACATTACAAAAATAATATACACTTTTAACACATATACTAATATACAAAATACTTTTAAAAAATCAATATTATAAAAAATTCGATATATTTTAATTCCTATATTATGTATTTCGATATTTTGACAGTCTATATTACTTACCTGCATTTCGATATTATTAACTACTATATTATGTCCATTTGATATTATTTCCATTCTATATTTTGGATTTGATATTCTGTCCATTCTATATTTTGTTTCGATATTATGTCTAGTTACCATTAAGCATTACGTAAAGAAAGAGTTTGAGGTTAAGGTAGGTATAAAGTCAATAAAACAGAGATGGACAGAACATTCAAATGCACATTTTGTTTCAGAGTCTCAGACTGCCACCCTGGAGGAATTACAGAAGCATAAAAGTTTCTTAAAATTACTGAAGAAACAAGAGAAGGAACTCAAGGAAATGGAACGGAAGAGCAGCAAATGCAAAGAATTAATTCTGCAGAAATATTCTGCACTATTATTAGAGCTCAGCAGTCAGAAAAGCAAGAAGAAAGCTGGTTCCCTAAAGAGCAAGAAAAATAAAAGGTAAAGTGTATTTATAATGGTGTTACACACGTATATAATTTGCAGTACAAGTGCCTTTGAGCAGGTTCTAATATGGATGCACTTTGAGTAACACGCCATCAGAGCGAATCTTGCAAGTAGAGGCATCTTTGTAGCGAGAAATAGAAAAAATAAACAATTTAACACATGCTCATTTCATAGAGACAGAAAACCTATTTTTGTATGCTTGATCTCGCGCCCACACTCTCGCTGACCATCTTGAAATATTTCAATTTACCTTTACTTCGGTTAGCACTTACATTTACAACCTGAAACTTTTTCAGAAAGGAGAATGCAAGTAGAACGTGACTAGGATTCTCATCTCGTACTTCTGGAGCAGAAGCTGATTTGCATGTACACAAATGTGTGTTAATGTAGGTAGCCATGCCATTACTAAAGTAGTCCAGATCCAATACAAAGAAGGGCTCAAAACTAGGGAACGTATGCTTTTTGTTGTGACAATGTCAAGGTACACAGCTGAGGCAATTAATGCCAGTTTACTTTGGAATGGCATCAAATGTGTCTAAAACTACACTTTTTCCAGTGCGACTAAGCATGACCTCATTGTTAGGAGTCCACTGATATTCATGTGTGCGTGAACATCTAGCCTGCATGGAGGTTTGGTCAAGAGAAATATCTCAGTTTTCTCACACTGGATTAGTGTGGCTCACTGGTTAGAGGCGGCAGACCCGAGAGCAGAAGTCGACCCGGGACCTGGGTTCAATTCCCGACGCGACGCGGAAGGGTCGTGGACCTGGGTCAGCGCAAGTGGCGGCTGGTGACATTTGAAAGTGATGGGGGCGTAAAAGTTCATGATGAGTGGCCTGTAGTGAGCTAGCGTAGTGAGTGAGCCAGACTATCATAACGAAGGCCTCTGGGGGTTCTCCCTCAGAACTTTTTCGAAAAACAAGTGGGCAAATGGTACATTTTCATGCAAATTTGAGGAAGCAAGAAGGGTAATAAAGCAATTTTGAAACTGTAGTAATGACATCAATAAAAATACTTCATTGTAGCTGCTTATTCAGTATATTCAGAGAATTGCTATGCTAACTCGTTGGCCTGTTCACAAAAACACAGTGCATGCTTTCCTTTGCAAATTGCCACTGGTGAAGCACAGGTTTGCGAGGCACTGGAGAGGGAGGGTAAGCACTCTGGAGCTGGTCATGAGACTAGCAGCAGTGCTACCCTGTGCCTCACCCACACCAAGGTCCATTCTACCATCCAGTTTCGAGCCTCACTGAACATAAACACTACAAAACAACAACACAATCCTGTCTAGGTCAGTACTCAGGTACAGTGCACACACAAACTGAAAAACAGAACTTTCACGCAAATAGATGCACAAAAGCATAATTGGCTTGCCCGCTGATCAACCGTATTGTAATAAAACATGCACACATTTTCTTTTCCTGACCTGAGGTTCACTCCAAATAAATTAAATTGGCGATTGTCATGAAATTAGAATTCCAAATCTATAGTCAGAATACATATTGTTACCAACAGTTCTCACTTCTCAAGTCCCTCGCATTGCTGTATGTCTAAGGGCTTACTAATAACCGTTACTGTCAAATGAAAACTTGCGTTGGTGCTTTTATCTGCTTGCTTTAGGTTTCAAGTGACTCATGGGTGTCTCAAATGAAAACTGCTGTAAATTACTCTGTTCCTCCCTCCCCAGACAAGTACCAAATGGAGACGAAAATCTTAAATACTTGCCCTGTGTAATTCATGTTTTCACACCTCCTCCTCTAACCAGCTCCGCCCAAAATGTCCTGGTTGTAGCACTACCACTGTAAACAGGATATCAATAAAATCCTTTTCACCCTGCTCTGTCAAATCAACCAATCAAATGTAAACATTCACAATAAACTCGGTGTTAGTGTCAGTCCCTTTCACATGACTAAGGCAACAAAAAACTTCAATCCCACATACTTCTGAGATATCAGACAAAGGGAGGACTTTTTCTACTCTGACTGCCACAAACACATTCACATGTAATTTTAACAATAACATTTTAGACTAACAAGAACACAGCAGCTCTTGGTTCCTGGAACAACAAAAAGATTATGCACAACAAGCAAAAAAGAAATGGAGTCGGTCATCTGATGCGTAGTACATCTTCTGCTAAGTTATGGTGAACATACACTACCTACAGCTATTCAAAGTTACAGAACCATGCATTATAGTTAAACCAAATACAAAATATCATGAGTACATAAGCAAGCAATAATTATATGTGTTTTAAGTGTTATACGTAAGCATGTCATTAGATGCAAACGACAAACAGTGACACTATACTGTCAGTTTCGCCATGAAGCTATGGAACAGCAAGTTCTACAAATGGGACATGCAGAGTTGAAGGACAGAAGTAAAGTTCAAAAGACAAATCATAATTTGACATCACATATAGTTAGTGCAAAAGTACATTCAAAACAGACTTCTGCATAGGCATAACAAAGGAGTTGCAACCTCAGTGATATCATAGGCAGAGCAAGAATAGGTAGAATAACACAGGGTGTGGATGAGCAAGTTTTCTGAACACTTTTATGACCCACTGACTGCCCTGTGAGAAACGTGCACTACCTTGAGCTTCAACACCAGTCAGAGGGCGCAAACATGGTCCACCCACAACCAGAAATATCAAAAACACTTTGAAGCTATATGCTGTTAATAAAAAAAAATACTGAAACAACATCCTGGAAAAACCATCCATGCTTAGGACTGCAAGTTTAAGTGGAACATGTGCAGTGTTCACAGGAAGGACCCACATAAGCGCACGGAGGGACTGTCTGGATCTGTCACACTCAGTCCTCTCCTCATTGCCCACCGGGTGTCCATCAAAGGGCCCGAGGTAAGACCACTTCACCTCGCTATAACAAACTCTTGAAGGCACTATGTGCGCTCACCCGAGTTATGAGTATTTGCTAAAGGTGTAAAAGTGACGGAGTTTCATGTGCAGCTAGCAACAGCTTTTGGGGATGAGGTCGGCATTGTCACAATCTTTTCACCTAGGAACCTAGCTCACAGTCATTATCATCCTTTTTATGAGTTCAGAGATATTAAAGTGTACGTGAATAAGAGCCAAGACATTCGTTCCTTGAAAAATGTAGTAAAAAAAATGTTAACTGAAGAAATAATGAATTTATCCTTCAGCTTTTGGGATAAATAACTCCGCCCAAAATCCAGCATCAACGCTAGCGAAATGATATAAAAATGGGAACAACACACCAATGTGTGATAGCGAATTGGCAATGGGAAATATAATTTAGGGGGCAAATTTGCATAGCATTATTGTTTGGGATGTTATATCACACGCCACATATTTGAAAAAAATGTCCCCCATAGCCAAGGAGTGAATATCTTAAATGTAGTTCAGAAGGGGACTGACTGATATGTTTTGGTCCTGTGGGGCATTAAGGACGTTCTGGAAGGGATATTCAAGGCTGTGACTCACAGGATATCAGATTAATAAACCACACACGGACATGGCGGACTCTGTTGGAGGGGTCAAGGGATGCGGAAAGGTCTAAGACCTGTTCAGAGGAAGGGTTTTAATGCAGGACCAGCACTTCACTAATTAATAAATCTGACAAAAAACAATTGTAGTAGATAAAAAGTAGTCAATGCAGAGAAGGTATTCAGCAGTGATTACTGTAATCCGATCGCTACACTAGCATATTTACCGAGCCTCGATTTTACACGAATAGAGAATACGTGCAGAACCTCAGACAAAAGCAACTTCTGCAGATATCTTATGTGCCAAGTATAAAGGGTGAAACTAGTCATCAGGCCGCAGAGCAGTGTACTCAGAGCCACTGAAACACACTAAAAAACAATCTGCACCGAAGAACATTCCAGCATGTGTAATCCATGCTCTTGTATTCACAGTAACACCAGCCCACGCTTTGTACGGAGGAGGGAACTCTTCATCTGTACAAGGATTCAATAGTGTGCAGGGAGTCTAGTCAGAGTAAATCTCTACAGCACGACTCGAGCCAGCATGCCTTTGAGCATACAGCGCCGGGTGAATGGGCTGCTTGAAACATCCAATAACTGGGCCACCAAGGCCTGTCGCAGAAACAGTGAAAGCAGGCCGGCTCGATCTGAGGGAGAAACACAAGGCTGCGACTGGGGGGAATTGAATTAGCACCGGCCTCCAGAACCATGCCGGGCAGGTAACTCGGTTAAAAGGAGCTCGCTTGTACCTGCAAAGTCAGTGTGTTCTGGTTCCTAAACGTGTTCTACACTACATAAAGTTCAGCAAACCACAACACTCGTTCTGAGAGGCACCCCCCGCGTCTAGGGGAGGGGTGCCTTTAGTGGGATTTTAGGGAACGGTTTCGTTTCCCTGAAAGTGGGCAAGGGGAGGGACGCCTGAAATGCGAGTAAAGAAGGAGGTGCATTGGCGGTCCCTCCCCTTAGGTGATAAAAATAGCCGGGGTCAAGGGAGTAGCCTCTTTGTCCTCTCGCCTCGTGGAGTAGCCGGAAAGGCGCAGCGGGAACAGTTGCCCACCCACCCATCCCTAAGTTTTTAAGTAGATTTGGCGGGGTCCCGGACAAGAGGAAAAGGCCCGGGGACTTCTTTATGCGGAAACTGTCTGACCTTGCAACAGGGAGGCAGTCATTGGAGCTCTGGGCTGGCGGGAGAGGGGGCCGTCCTGCTGGTGGTCCTGGACTCTCCTGCCCTACCCTAGTAGCCGGTGCTTGGATGAAGCAACATGGTATCTCATATGGACGAAGTGGTAAGGGGTTGGGTTGTGTCCTGCTGGTTCAACTCGCCTCGAGTGGATCTAGAGCTGACGAACTGTAAATACATGGTAACATGTGGCGCAGATGGATACTGCACCTCCTTATGTTCAGTAATGGTATTAAGTGGTAAGGGGTTGGGTTGTGTCCTGCTGGTACAACACGCCTCGAGGGGATCTAGAGCTGACGAAATTGTAAATACATGGTAACCTGTGGCGCAGATGGATTCTGTGCCTCCTTATGTTCAGTAATGGTATTTCGATGGTTAATAAAATTGGTCAAAAGTGGAGGTTTAATAACAAATAAAGATGGTGTTATTGACAAGTAATAAAAGCTACGCAGTGAACACCAAGTTCGTGTAAAGTGTCTTTGTGGTGGGGGGGTGTGGTGGACGAATGGCACAGATATCCCCACTATAATAGGTAGGATTTCAAATACGCTCTTGTAAAGAAGCAAACAGCGCTTAGCATATATCCTTTTGTGGACATTGTTCGGAGTGATTGCTCCGGGCTTTTTATACTTCGGTCATGTGGGAGTACTCGAGTCCAGTCAAGGCTCCGCTCGCAAAACGTGCGGGGGGAGCAGGGGGGTCGGGTGCGATTAAAAATAAAGCAAAAAACGTGGAAAACTTACCTGACCGGATCCGAGTCCCGCCGCCTCTGCTGTCTGCTTCTGGGTTGGCGCCTTCGACGTCATCTGCGTGAGTGGCTGTTGGTGGCACTGGCAACCCCTCTCTCAGCTAATCCGGGCTGCTCCGACAGCGCCAGGATTGGCTTAAGCAGGGACTGTCCCTGCCCATAGAAGAGGCCACTGGCCACTGGAAACCCTCGCCCTCGCTCGTTCTCCTAATGCAGGGCACTGTAGTACGCCTGTGCGGGCTGAACAGAAAAACGATCAGCCCAAACCCAAACATGCGCACTGGGCCTGCCCTGCTGCTGGTACTCAATCAACAACACAAACCCACCTTGCACTGCTGCCCCACCCACCCCCTTCAGCGATGCGTCCTGAGTCTCCTGACTGACTCCACCGGCACGATTTCATCAAGGAAGAATGTGGCCATGCTGTGTTAGTGGGGCAACGCCCCAACGCCCCCAGTGGACGCACCGCCACTGGTCAGCGGACTCGATAATTCTCACTTCGGTGCTTACTCTAATCAGGGGTTCCACTCGGCAACTCTGGGCATTAGCTTGCCTAATCTCCACAACGGCCCCATCAATTCCGGGGATGCCTGGCTCCACCTTGGGGACTCCCAGCAGGGACCATCCCACAGGGAAAGCCAGGACGGGTTCCCCAGAGTTATACAGCGCCAGGAGACCTATGGACGGGTAGCAGTGCGCTTTACAAGCTCAAATACATTTACATTTACATTTACATCTGCCACATTTTGATCTCTTGCTTTTTACTGGGATTTAGAAGGTACCGGACCCATCTTGCCTCAGATATTTCTGCAAAGCACCTAAGATGGTTACTGCTTGGTCTTATTATGGGACAAGAGACACCCATAAGGTAACTGATATAGGTACTGAGCATGTTGAATTTACTGAGTCCTCTACAATTTCTGACCACAGTGTTCCTGACTAAACCTGATGTGATATAGCTTGGGACTTTATGAGTAAAGGTTGCATGTCAGAATATTGAAAACAAATCATCCTACAAAGATATTGCAACCAAAATGGTGACTAACGTGATTCCGAGGGTACTAACACAGAAGCGCAGTTTTTTGTAGATGTGTTGGTGGAGGGTTTCAGTAACTTGGTGTTGATGGTACCACGGCACTGAGAAAATGAAGAAAAGATCTTCCAGTTACGTCTATCGAAATGGATATGTGTGATGGTCGTGGCTAGCTGAACAGCCTTGTAATATCTGACTGTTAGACAGGCTTTGGGAACAGGGAATGTGAGCCTAGATATGGGTAAAGCTCATAAAAGTATGAACATTTTTCATGTCAGAATTTAAGATATGAAGGATCTGGGATAGTGTCTGTGTAAGGGAGGAGGGCAATTTGCTGCATTATTGATTGTGGCAAAGAAATCTGAGTATTATTCTGGATTTGAACAGTAAGGAGCAAGTGCCTCGTGCAACTGGTGATGATATTTCTGAGCTGCTTCTATTTCAAGATGTATTTAAGGGTCATTATACCTCAAGGTTTTCACCATTGGATATTATTAGGAAAATGTGTTCCGCTCATTGTTAGAACAATTACAAGTGCTGTGGTCAACATTAAAATCTATCAATCCTTGAGAGAACCAGTTGTAGAGAGCTTCTGAAATTGTGCAAAACGTAAATCATTGCACCAGTCAAGGCATCAGGGTGAATCAACATAGCATAAAAGAACTTGTGATATGTTGTAGCAAGTGTAAATGGAGGACCTCAGTAGGATTGTAGTGTTTGATTGTTTCCCTTTGTCACACATAAGTGTGATTATAGTACTCCTATATTATGTTTGTATGTATGGAGATATGAATGAAGTTATGCATGTATGTATGTAGGGACGTATGTGTTGGACTTGACCCTTTCTGCAGGGTCATCCTCCAAATGTTTGCATTCCCTCCTATTATTTCTGTATTAGTTTTTCTTGGCCTTGGGACTCTTCACACAATACCACTGCTAATCAGTGCTAAAGTGCCTGTGCTCGCTCCTTAAAACATTGGCTTATACCCAATTGGCATATTTAATGTACTTGTAAGTCCCTAGTAAAGTGGCACTGCCTGTGCCCAAGGCCTGTAAAATAAGTATTAGTGGGTCTGCATTGCTGATTGTGAATCCCACCTAAGTAACACTTTAACATGTCTCAGGAATGCCCACTCAGCCTGCAGGCGTGCGTGCTGTTTTAAACTGCAATTTTGATCTGGCACAGTAAACCTTTTGTCAGGTCCAAACCTTCCTTTTTAGGTCGAGCATTCGAGACCTCTTGTATATACTTTAGTATATACTTATATATTAGTATATACTTATATGTGTATAGAAAAGAACCAGTAGAGGTCAGTGAATATCAGAATTGCTTTCTGCTGAGGCACTTTATTTTTTTTATTTTTCTGACAACTGCCTCTATTTAACTTTCTTGATAGAAAACGATCAGCAGAGGTCAGTAAAATGCTAGAATCATTTTAGCATTCTCTAGATTCCAGTCCATAGAAATTGTGTTCCACATGCACCCGCAGACAATAATACTTTTTTCAAATCTTGTATTTTCAATGATATGACCACCAAAGGCCCTGATTTTATATTAAAAACAGAGCTTTGGACTATATCATTTCCAACTGAAAGCCAATATTTCTCTCCATGTGTTCCCATACCTGGCATGTCACACAGTTTGGTGCTTACTTTCCCTCCATGTTAATGAACAGTAGATGTTTCAGCACCCAGGCTAATGTGCTACATAGCTATATATTTCAAAGGCACAACTGGAATAAATACTAGACCTCAGACACCAACTCTACAGTACACTTCAGGACCTGCGGATACTCTGCCAGAAAGAAGGATTGCTGTTCTGCTGAATAGACTGTCACTCTGCTGGACTGCTACTCTGAAGGAACTGCTACCCTGCCGTGCTGACCTGCTGCCAGCTACCCTCTTGCGTGGCAGAGAAGAAAACTTTACCTGAAACTTCACCCATGAACACAGGACACCAGAGTGGTGTGGCTCACTGGTTAGAGGCGGCAGACCCGGAAGCAGAGAACGGCCCGGGACCAGGGGTCAATTCCCGACGTGGCAGGGACGTGGACCAGGGTCAGTGGACTCGATAATTCTCGCCTCGGTGCCTACTCTAACCAGGGATCACACTTGGCAACTCTGGGCATTAGCTTGCCTCATCTCCACAACAGCCCCCACATTCGCCGGGGATGCCTGGTTTCACCTTGGAGATACCCAGTAGGGACCATCTCACAGGGATAGCCAGGACGGGTTCCCCAGCGGTCTACAGCGCCACGACGCCTCAGGGCAGCAGTGCGCTTTACAAGACACATACACACACACACCCACACACACACACATACACACACACACACACACTCCCACGGCTAGTCTGCTGGCCTCCTGATCTGAGCCTCAAGGACATGAAAGACTCCCCAATATCCTGCTTCAGCATCTGGACCAAGCTGCAGTGAGTTTGTGACCTCCAAGTGGTACCCCTCAGGTCCTGGACACTTGGTGTGGCTCAGGGGGCTGCCTTCAAGCTTTTGGGCTCTTCGCAACCGTTTGCCCCGAGACCTCGCTGCTCGCACAGGTAGTAAATACATATACAAATGACTACAGGCTTAGAGGCATTGGTTCCAGTTGTTTGATGGAAGACATCATTATTAGGCTTGCACGAGAAAACTGATGGTTCTGATTTCACAGTCTTGATAATTTACAAAGGGAGATAGTGAACATGTTTCATTCTTTCCTTTGGAAAACTCACTTTGTGGTAGGAGTGATTCATATGAGCCTTAAAGCCATATTTGCAAGCAACATTTTGGATGGATCTCAACATGGATAATTAATATACAAGACATTTTGTATCAGCAAGGGCCAGGAATCTGCCTTCTGGCTGTTTGTCTTATCTTTTTAGGAGGTGTGTGAGCTTGAAGAGAAGGAAGAAGGTGAAGAGCAGGAGTTTGAATTTCAGTTACAGGAATCAGTGATGAGCAAGGAAGAGCAGAGCCAAGAAAGAGAGAGCGAGATAGTCAAAGTGTGGTAATGTACTAATGTATGCAGAGCCAAGAAAGAGAGAGCGAGATAGTCAAAGTGTGGTAATGTATTACTGTTTGCATTCGGTCTCTGGCCCAGAAAGGTGTTGTTGTTAAAAGGGTAGCACAGGTTTTACTTTGTGTTTGCTATGCTGTTTGCCAGTGGATGGGCAAATCTTCAGAAATTCTCACTTAGGGCCCCATTAGGATGGCCGGCGGATTGCCCCCGCCAGGCCGGAGGTAGTCACCGCCGGCCCGGTGGGGGAAATCCGCCCGCCATCCCTGTAGAAAAAATCACCATCACATTAGAATGGCTGGGGGTCTGCGGCGGACGGAAAGACTGTCCACCGCTTTTCCGCCGGTCGACATGTCGACCGGGCGGAAAAGGGTTCTGCCGCTACGAAAAGGCATGCAGAGTCTGCTTGGGGGGCCCGTTGCGGGCCCTCATGGACTCCGGGAGGGGTGGGGGGTGCACATGGGGGGTACCTATGGTACCCCTCTGCCTTTCAAAGAACAACATTGCAGGCACCGCACGGTGCCTGCCACGTTGTGCTTTGAAACGCACAACATGCATTTTTAGCATTGCGGTGGGCGGTGCTGCCGCAATGTTAAAAATACGGGATGCGCCCGCCAATGAGGCGCATCCTAATTGCCCCCATGGGACCCCCGCCCTTATGGCGGGCGGTCCCATTTACCATGAAGACCGCCCGCCAACCTAATGATGCCCTTAGTACCAGCTTTCTTAGAAAGACGTTGATTTATCTCGTCACAAGGGACATTTATGAATCACAAGAACTTAATCCAGAGGGTAAGGAAGGACCATTTGTAGCCATGTGAATGACTGTTTTCAACATGCCCATAGAAAGGTTAGAAAATGGCAACCCCTTGATATGTTCCTAATGGCCTCTTTGAGTTGCCTTGGTAATGGGAGTTGCTAGATTTCAGGAATGCATGTGTGTTAGAGGCAAATCCCCAAAATGTCATATTGTGTGTGTTAAAAACTTCTCCCAATGGCAAGAAATCTTTGACATGTTCAGTGACAGCATGATGTTCTACCTTCATAATGGTGAAAAAATATTGTTGGACACATATAATTTCGAAATATTATGATAACAAGAATATCATGAGACATACTACCACTGACCCACTGACGAGAATATCTATATAAAGAATTTAATAGATTACTAATGTTATAATTGGTTGATTTGTTTATTGATTTGTTTCTTAAACATGTCAATATTTAAATTTTTGGATGAAGCTTTTTTACATCTGATTGTTTTGTTAAAAAAAATATATATATATATATATATAATTTTTGTTAATTAAAATATTTTCTTATTTTGTTTTCTTTCTGTTTAATAAATTGTATTAATTGTGTCGAGGTTTATTTTTTGGGGTGACTTGTATTTATATGGAAGTAGGATTTGAAGTTTTTGTCAAATATATTTTTGTTGGTTTCAAAATGTATTCATTATAATTGTATTACTTTGTACATTAAGGGGCCCATTAGGATGACGGGTGGACTTTGTCCGCCCGCCATCCCATCGAAGATAGAGACCGCCCGCCATAAGGGCGGGGGTCCCGTTGGGGAAATTAGGATGCGCCCGCCACAGTGGTGGGCGCATCCTGTATTCTTAACATTGCGGCGGGCGGGCAGTGCTGAAAGCACCGCCCGCAAAAATGCCAAGAATACATGTTGTGCATTTCAAAGCACAATGTGACAGGCACCGCGCGGTGCCTGCCACATTGTTCTTTGAAATGCAGGGGGGTACCATAGGTACCCTCCATTTGCAACCCCCCCCCGAGTCCCTAGGGGCCCGCAACGGGACCTCGCAGGTAGACTCCGCATGCCTTTCCGAAAGGCATTGTAAAATGCCCATACTATAATGGCTGGCGGTGTCTGATAGACACCGCCACCATATAGAACCCTTTTCCGCCGGGGCGGAAAAGCGGCGGACGGTCTTTCCATCTGCCGTGGACCCTCCAGCCATAATAATATGGCGGGGAGTCATTCCGGCACGGATGGCGGGGGGATCGCCCCCGCCAGGCCGGCAGTGGCTACCGCCAGCCTGGCGGGTGCGATCCGCCCACCATCCTAATGGACCCCTCAATGTTTAAATATTTTCTATTTAGTTTATTCATTTTGTTTGACATGATTTTATATATATATATATATATATATATATATCTCGCTCCAAGTTACCCACAGGCAAGGATGCACTAAACAGCAAGATCACGGGTAAGAGCGAACACCACAGTCCGATATGTTTCCAGCTCTCATGTCATAGATTTTAGCCTGACGCGTTTCTGAACTTCTTGTTCTCATCAGAGGCTCGACAAATGAGTTCGTGCTGACACACCCACACTTAAATACCTTGTTTAGCGTCCTTTATGTGCACAATGCTTTCTGGATTTTGTAGTATGTGTCATCATTGATCCACAGATGGAGGCACGTTAATCACCAAGCTGCCTTCATTCAAAGCCCTGTGGTGTTCGCTCTTACCCGTGATCTTGCTGTTTAGTGCATCCTTGCCTGTGGGTAACTTGGAGCGAGATGTTAACGCAGCAGCCCAGCCGCGAAGGTTGCACGACCCGGGGATCACTGGGGGTCACGGTGCTCGGAAATTCTGCCGAGCCCAAGGATTGAAACAGCTGACAATATGGGATTTATGAGTGGCACGCCTACTGAGGCCCATCCAAGGGCTTTGAATGAAGGCAGCTTGGTAATTAACGTGCCTCCATCTGTGGATCAATGATGACACACACTACAAAATCCAGAAAGCATTGCGCACATAAAGGACGCTAAACAAGGTATTTAAGTGTGGGTTTGTCAGCACGAACTCATTTGTCGAGCCTCTGATGAGAACAAGAAGTTCAGAAACGCGTCAGGCTAAAATCTATGACATGAGAGCTGGAAACATATCGGACTGTGGTGTTCGCTCTTACCCGTGATCTTGCTGTTAAGTGCATCCTTGCCTGTGGGTAACTTGGAGCGAGATATATATATATATATATATATATATATATATATATATATATATATATATATATATATATATATATATATATATATATATATATATATATATATATATATATACATATACATATATTTATATGTGTGTATATATAGATATATATATAAAACTCAATGGTAGGTTGAAAGGTCATGCATAATTTCAGGTATTGTATAATTATTTGTAATTTATAGCTTATTTAATTAATGATTCACTATTTTTATCTTGCGAATTTAAATCTTATGTTTAATTTTTATCTATTTATATAAATATTTAAATTAAATAATGTATTGGTTTTTAGATTATTAAAGTAGACAATATATTTTAATATATTTATTTATATATTTAGTTTTTTGTCCTAATATTTCAGATTAGGAACAGTAAATGTGACTTTTCTTAAGTACTAAACTTTTTCTATCGTTGGTCAGGTTGGATTGAGAATAGTAAATAAGACCCCTTAAAAGTCTAACCCTTCTCTACTGTTATTTTGATAGGAGTGGGAATAGAATGTTTCACCCATCCAAAGTCCAGCGCTTTGACTAATGTTGCTCAGTTTGGAGTGAGAATATTTAATTTTACCCCTCTAAAGTCTAATACTTTTTCTGCTGTTTGCTTAGTTTGGAGCAGGAATTGTTAATCTGATTTTACCAAAGTCCACCACTTTTAGAATCCCAGTAGGAATGGAATGTTGTGATATTTTATGATTACTGATCTTGCAATACTGCATATTTACAATTATTTGTCAGAATAAAATGTTTTCAGTTTGTATATCAATCAGTGTTGTGTTACTTCTTTAATGTATCTATTGATATTGACCAAAAAGAAAAGGATGCACAAAACTTAGATAATTAAGAGAAAGGACAGTGTCACTCAGTGTTGATTCTCCAGGACACTGAAGGTAAATGTGCCTCTTGGCTTAGTGATTGTGTGTAAATGGTATCAATGAAGGGGGCACACTTTGATCCTTTGTAAAGTATGAAAATACCCAAGGAATGCTACGGAAGCACTTCCGTAATCCAGCACTGTGCAGATTCAGCACAGAATTTGTGTCTCTTTTTCAATATTTTTTATCATTATGCGGATTATTTGATGATCCCAAATTTACAATGTTTAATAGGAGCACAAGATCACTATAAGATGGAGTATCTGTAATGAGCACATGATGTTTATTTTTCCATCTCGATTTACCTTCTTCTAGACACTAAACAATCACAACTGCTCTCACATCTGGGTTTACTTTTTAACAGTCCATCTGAAGATGATCTTTGCACAGAGGTGTACATGGGAGAGCCAAAAGAAACAGGTGACCCCACAGTCTTGGACCTAAAGGAGAAAATGAAGGTGGAGCTTCTTTCTTTGGGAGAGGAACAACATGAAGGTATACTGAAAAAGCGGGAACAGCATATTATAGAGGTAAGGACTACAAGTATGTTTATTGCCATTTCAATAGTTAGACACAAATTGGGTCTTCAGAAAATCAAATATCTTAGAAATGTGTCCTTGCTCAAAAGCTTTTTCTCGGTTCTGTAAGTCCTGCCATGCTAATCACAAAGTCTCACATGCATTATGGCGTAGGGTGTGTGTGTATTCCCTATTAAAACTCAGTGGGAATTTCATTATGTTTCCACTTTAAAAACTCACTGAAATACTACCACACACCCCCACCAATGAACTGTTCATGACTTTGTTAATTACATCATATATACCATCTTAAATGATATCATCAATGGCAGCACTGGTGACATCACATAATACAACAACCAAACCCAGCAAATAGAGACATAATCAAAAACATTATATGGAGATGAAAAGTTGTGATTCTACTGAGCAGATGACCTGCTGGGGAATTCTTGATCATTTAAGTCTGCAGTACCACAGAGATTTCAAAGAGAGGAAGGGCTGTGGGAGATCCACTCACAAGTAGCAGATATCTTCACTAATCCCAAACTCAGTACTCTGAGTACTCTCCGTCATTATTATTATTATTATTATTATTAAATATTTTTATAAAGCGCATAGTCACCCGTGGGTATCCCAGCGCTAAGATCCATACCACTGCAGGTCAGGGGGGGGGGGGGGCAGAGAGGGGGGTGGGGTTACAGTTGAGGGAAGAGGTGAGTTTTCAGCTGCCTCCTGAAACGTAAATAGTTGGGTTCTATTCTCAGATCGCGGGGTAGGGCATTCCAGAGGCGTGCCGTGTGAACTGAGAAGCGCCTACCGCCTGTGCGTGCCTTCGTAACTCTGGGAATGACGAGGAGGTGTTCCTGGTCTGATCGAAGGGATCTTGTGGCTTTGTATGGTTTGATGAATTCTGCTAGGATTGGGGGGCCTTTGTTTTGAAGCAGTCTGTGAGCCAGGCAAAGGGCTTTGAACTTCACTCGTTCTCTTATCGGGAGCCAGTGGAGGAGCTTCAAGGCTGGTTTCACCGAGGCTCTGGCAGGAGTGTTAGTGAGGATCCGAGCAGCTGCATTTTTGATCCTTTGTAACTTGTTCAAGGTTGCCTCCGGGGCACCTAAATAGATGGAGTTGCTGTAGTCGAGCCTCGATAGTATAAGGCCCTGGATCAACAGTCTTTGGGAGGAGGGGGGGAGTAGGGGCAAGATCTTTCGAATGGATTTCAGGAGCCCGAAGCATGTCCCTTTCTTTGCTTGCGTTGCAAACGATAGATCCTTTTCGAGCCACACTCCCAAGCTTTTAACCTCGGGTTTCATTGAGAGTCATTGGACTCTCAATGGTTATGTGACCTCAAATGTAAATAGTTCAGCCTTGATGGAATGCACCCTCTAGGACAGCTGGTATCTTCAGAGTGAAACAAAAATTCCTTCTGTCACTACTTCACAACACTACTTTTCCAATCATCTCAGATGTAAGACAGTCTTTCTGTTTGTTGCCTGTATGAGAGCACATGTACATCTTTACCATTGTTAGTAGCATCCGCGGGCCGTGGAGGGAGTTACGGTGGGGCAGGGAGGCGGGGAGGGGGAGGGGCAGGGTGGAGGGACCTAAAAACTGGCATATGGATAATTGCAGGTAAGTACACAATTTAATTAATAAAACGAAATTCGTAGCGCGCACAGCATCGCATTTTGCGATGCAGTGCGTGCTACGAAATTCGTTTTAATAATTAAATTGTGTACTTACCTGCAATTATCCATATGCTGGTTTTTAGGTCCCTCCACCCTGCCCCTCCCCCCCCGCCTCCCTGCCGCACCGTAACTCCCTTCACGGCCCGCGGCTGGTTAGTAGCAGTGACTTTGTTCTCTAAAGGCCATATGTAAAAAAGGTTTTAGCAGTCAAAAATGGAGAATCAGGCCGTTTGTGAAGTCTAAATAGCCTTTTGACATGTACTTATCTTAGGTGCCATTTGTAGAGCGCACTGACGCCGAGGCTTCCTGGCGCTGAGAGACAGAATGAGTGAGGGGGAAACAAAGTAGCGGGGTTCTAACAAAGGGAAGGGAAGAGGTGAATTTTAAGTACTTTCCTGAAGTTCAAAAGAGAGGATGAGGATTTGATGGAGAGAGGGAGGGGGTTCCAGAGTGCAGAGGCTAGGTGAGAGAAGCGGCGACCGCCGAATTTCTTAGTTTTGATTTTGGAAGTGGCAAGTAGGTGACAGTGGGCCGAGCGGAGGTCACGCTGAGGACAGTAGGGGCGGATGAGAGATGTTACAAACTCAGGGCCAGAGCCATGAAGGGTCTTGAAGGTAAGGCATGCCACCTTGAAGGCTGCCCTTTGGGCAATAGGGAGCCAATGAAGGCTATGGAGCAGGGGTTTGGCAGATTGCCATCTGGGGATGTTGAGGATTAGGCGGGCCGCTTGGTTTTGGACAACCTGGAGGCGGTGAGTCAAGGATGATGGGAGGCCATGGTAGATTGAGTTAGAAAAGTCTAGGCGGGAGAGCACAAGTGATATCACAACTTGGGTAAGTGCAGCGGGGGGAAGTAGGTGGCGGACTTTGCGGATCTTCCAGAGCTGGTACATGCAGGAGGATATTACTGCTCCCACCTGTGTTCTGAGAGAGAGCTCGGCATCGATGATCACACCCAGGCTCTTTACAGTTTTCGCCGGGATTGGGGGAGGGCCAAGCGCCGACGGCCAGAACTGCTGGCCCCAGTGAGCGTGACTGAGTCCCGGGAGGAGGAGCTCAGTCTTCCCGGGGTTCAGTTTCAGTTGGTTCTGGTTCATCCAACCTTGGATGTGAATCATAACTGCGTGAAAGGTGTTAATGGCATGAGGTGAGTCGAGCAGGAGGATGATCTGCAAGTCGTCAGCGTAATTGAAGGTGACAATGTCCCATTTTTGAAGGGATTTGATCAGGGGCCGGAGGTATAAATTGAACAAGAGCCGCGAAAGGGAGGAGCCCTGGGGGACGCCACAGTGCATGGGTGCCTTGGCGGCGGTGTAGGGCCCCAGGCGAACCGCCTGTATTCTCACGGTAAGGAATGACTTGACCCAGTCAAGCGCGGCGCCCTGGATGCCAGCCTGCTCGACACGGTGGAAAAGGATGTCGTGGTCCACCGTGTCGAACGCGGCCGAAAGATCAAGGAGGACGAGGGCTTGGGGAGAGCCTGCGTCCGCGTTGCTCCTGAGTGTGTACAGGACTGACAGGATGACGTGCTTAGTGGAGTGGGCAGGTCTGAAGTCGGCTTGATTAGGCTCAAGATGATGGGATGATTCGATGAAGTTTGACAGGCACCGAGTGACGTGGGCCTCCATCAATTTTGAGAAGTACGGGAGGAGGGAGATGGGGCGGTAGTTCGAGGGCTCCGCGGTGTCGGCTCCCGGTTTTTTGAGGAGGGGCACTAAAATAGCCTCCTTGAAGGAAGTTGGAACGGTGCCGCTGCTGAGTGCCCCATTGAGTAGAGGTAGAATACAGTCTGGTAAATGCAGACATATGCTCCGCAGGACTGATGGCGGGCAGCAGTCGTTCGGGGAGCCAGATTTTACCCGGATTGCTAACTCTGCTAAAGAGGTAGGGTCAAGGAGCGGAAAGGAGGAGAAAGTTAAGGGATTGTTAGGGCAAGGGTCCGGTGGGGGTGACTGGGGAGAGGGGGGATATCGTTCTTGATTTTTGTGATTTTGTCTAAGACAAACGAGTTGAGGGTGTCACAAGCCTCCTGAGTGGGAGTCTGGGCTGGGAGAGTCCTGTCGTCAGTGGTGAGTTCGTCCATGACTCTGAACACCTCTTTGGATTTATCAGCTGCCGACGAAATCCTGTTAGAGAAGTGTTCCATTTTGACTAGGCTAATGGCAGCTTTATATTCTTTACACGCAGCCAAGTAGGTAGGACTGTCGGGCTAGGTCTGAGTAGTCACGTCTCCAGGTGCGTTCTGACTGCTGAGTTTTTAGTTTTAGAAGCTTAAGATCACCAGAAAACCACCTGTGGGAGTTGCGGTGCCTAGTGCAGGGGAATTTGACCAGGAGGGCGAAGATATCACTGGCCGATTCAAGCCAGGAGCCAAGATCGTGTTCCAATCCGTCGATATCATTAGAGGGGAGGAAGGATGGACGGGTGTCAGCCAGGGCAGTAAGGAAGCCCTGGGAATCGTATGTATTCCATTTCCGTGAGGAGCCACCAGCCATCAAGGGAGCGGGGATCTGACCGGCGACAGTGATGGAGGTGTCGACAAGGCTGTGGTCGGACCAGACGCAAGGAGAGACGTCTGGTGTTGATAGGGCCAGATTACAGGTCCAGATCTGGTCCAAGATATGGCCTTTGTTGTGGGTGGGTTGGGTAACCTGTTGGGTGAGATTCAGGCTGTTGAGAGTCTCAAAGAGCTCTGTGGCATGGGAGCCGGCATTGACATCGCTAAACCAATAGTTTAGGTCGCCGAGAAGGGCGAAACTGGAGTGCGATGTTAGAAGGCTAGACAGTTGTTCACTCAGAGTGGTGGAGAAAGATGGCATAGGATGGGGAGGCCGGTACAAGAGTAGAAGGGTAAGGGTACCGGTATCAGTTTGCATACTGATAAGTAGATTGTCCACCTTCGGAATGGGGAGGGAATAGGAAGAGACAGAGTTCAGACGTTTGGATATGATGGCAGCCACCCCACCCCAGGGGCGATCACCGGGGCGGTCGGCATGAAGGATGAAAATGTAAATGTATTGCGACTTATATAGCGCACGTATCACCCGAAGGCATCAAGGCGCTTGCCTTGGGAACCCGTCCTGGCTTTTCCCTGTGAGATAACCCGTACTGGGTATCCCAAGGGTGAAAGCCAGGCATCCCGCAGCGGGTGGGCCGCCGTAGTGGAGATTAAGCAACTATTGCCCAGAGTTGCAGCGTGGGACCCAATGATTAGAATAGGCACCGAGGCGAGAATTATCGAGTCCGTGGACATTTTTGGGCTCAGGACCCTGCCGCATCAGGAATTAAACCCTGGTCCCGGGCCAGACCTCTGCATCAGGGTCTGCCGCTCTAATCAGTGAGCCACACTCCTCCACTAATGTAGTAGTCAGGGGGGAGGGCGGCCAAAATATCAGGGAGAGACTCAGAGTTTAGCCACGTTTCAGTGAGCAGGAGCATGTCCGGGTTGGTGTTTGATAGCAGAATGAAGATGTCCTCAGAGTGCTTGACCAGAGAGCGGGTGTTTAAGTGTCACACTCTAATGGTCGTGATGTTCGCATTTGGCGTGACTGGTAGGGTGCTACCACTAAGGTGGTGTCGGTCGGGGTGCATGATACCGGCAGTGCGTATACGGCGGATAGCCGTTGGGGGTGGGATGGTGGTGGGGTGTTGCAAGTCTCTAAGGGATTGAGGGGAATACGAAATATGATGGTCGGCGTGGCGTGCCCTAGGGCCCGTACTGGCGCGGACGGGCGCAGACGGGCTCGCCTTTGGCGCGCCTTCGGCGCGCAGGTGGCGGGCCCGCTGCGCTCGTCCGCTGCGCGTCCGAGAGATGCACATTATTTATAGGGCGTGGAAGGGTGGCGTGGGGGGCGTGGCCTCGCAAGGGGGCATGGCCTCGGTCCTCGCCGAGCTGGCGGCAGGAAAAGCTTGTGCGGGCTGCGGCAGCGATAACTCGGCTGCGCAGGAAAACAGGGAAGCCAAGAAGTAAGTGCACACAGGTTAAAGTGACAATAACGTTTTTTAAAAGAGATTTGTTAAACAAGTAAAAAGCTCTCGGCTTCCGCCTCAAGAGCACAATCTGTCTGGGCTGCGAGCGCTAGCAACCAGCGCTTTTAAAGGGTGGCGTGGGGGGCGTGGCCTCGCAAGGGGGCGTGGCCTCGGTCCTCCCCGAGCTGGCGGCGGGAAAAGCTTGTGAGGGCTGCGGCAGCGATAACTCGGCTGCGCAGGAAAACAGGGAAGCCAAGAAGTAAGTGCACACAGGTTAAAGTGACAATAACGTTTTTTAAAAGAGATTTGTTAAACAAGTAAAAAGCTCTCGGCTTCCGCCTCAAGAGCACAATCTGTCTGGGGGGTACTAACTCTATTTTGCGAGTCAGTAGCCTATTACCGACTTGCAAAATAGGGTTTGCAAGTTGGTATTAGGAAGGAGCGTGTCAAGGGCGTCCGTTCCTAATAGCAAGTCGCAAGGGGATGCATGAATGTTTTGTGACTGGAAAGCGGTCACAAAACATTTTCAGTTTACCGCCTACTTCAAGTAGATGGTAAGTCAGTCGCAAACAGGAAGGAGTTTCCAGGGGACCCTTTCCTGTTTGTGAATGGTTGTGAAAACGTTTTTTAAGAGCAGGCTGTTGTCCTACGGACCACTGCCTACTCTTAAAAAAATGAAACTGAAACGTTTCATTTTTCTTTTTGAAATGCATCCCATTTTCCTTTAAGGAAAACAGGCTGCTTTGAAAAAATGTTTTACTTTAATTAAAACTAAACTAGTGATTTTGGCCATTCCCAATAGGTCACAATTTGTGACTTGCCTCATAAATATTGATGAGGCAGGTCCATTTGCAACACACTGGGAATCGCAAACAGTGTCAAACACACTGTTGTACATCGCATTTTTCAACTTTCAAATTGTGAGTCACTAAAAGTAAAAATTAGGAACTCGCAAAATGTAGCTATCGTACAGGGGCCCCTAGTTCCAACTGAATGTGACACTGTCAGTGACCCCTGTTTCCAGTTTACCAGTCGCCACAGTCACAGTTCATTGATGGTACCCAAACCTGAGCATCCACCAGCCATTCGTGATCCTGGAATCTGCAAGGACTCATGATTCGGAGACTGCATGGTGTATCTCAGAGAGACATTTCATCCTGCTGGTATTGCCGACATGGGAGTGTCCCACAGTACCCAGAGCATCAGGCATCACTTTCAAAAGAGTGGCAAAATTGCAGAGAACGATGGACTTGTATTCCTCTGATCCCTCTTATGTGAAAAATTATGCAAGTAGGAGGACTTGCTTTTATCAATTGGATCTGGTAGTCAGCCTCGGGCGGTAGTGGGAGTACCGGCCGGGCCGTGACGTGGGGAGGGGCAGGGTGGGGGGTAGTAATGTATGGATTACAGACTTTAAAAGGTAAGTAAACATAAAAATAAATAAAACAAATTTCGATGCACACACTGCATCGCATTTGGTGATGCAGTGTGTGCAACAAAATTAGTTTTATTTATTTTTATGTTTACTTACCTTTTAAAGTCCGTAATCCATACATTACTACCCCCCACCCTGCCCCTCCCCCTCCTCACGTCACCGCCCGGCCGGTACTCCCACTACCGGCCGCGGCTGCTGGTACTGGATTTCAAGAGCCTGTACATGTTTCTATGAGTCTAGCATCATTTACTGTGCAGGGTGATAGATTGATTACCTCCAGTTCTGATTTGAGCAAATCGAACACCACTTTAATTTGCATTACATCAATGGGCACTTTAAAGAATTGAATGCACCCCACAGTAATTTCTTATTTAGTGGACTGCATGTGGATTCTGTCTTTCACTAAAGATTTTAGATGGCACTCCAAATTGCTAGCACTCCAAACTGGCGGAAGCCACAGCTCCACTTAGATATAACTTCACTCCTGCTCTACTACTTATCTAACAGGTTGATCTGAGGGTGGTTTGGTGTCAAACTCCTCCTCTTCTGTCACGTACTTCTCCCACTCAGTAAGTACCTTGATTGGTTCTTCAGTAGGTTCTTCAATAGGGTCTTCAATGTTATTTTCATTGGTTTGTTTTAGTGTTTGTTTTTACAGTTGTATATAGTGCACACATGACCTGAAGATATTGGAGCGCTTTATATGAGTGTCAGTTACACGGATACATTCATTTATGTTTTTTTAGGCATGGGAGATTACGTGATTTACCAAGAATCACAGGATGTTGAGCCCTCTGTGGGTTCTTTTGTGGGCTCTTGTGTTCCTTCTTTTTACCTTCAACCTCGAGTAAACCTCTCTGTCCTGTAAGCAAGGGGTCAAGTTTGCCACCTGGAGACACTATCTGATGCTGATGAATAAAAGCTTCAGTGCAGGACTGCCAGGACTAGTGTATGTTTGAAGGTGCCCTGATTCTTGGTCTCTTGGTCTGACTTCATAATCAGTTAAAATCCATGCCATACACAGGACTGAAGATCAATGCTTCCATACATATAACTCGGAACCAGATACTTCTAGCCATATGCCACACATTTGTCTGGGAGTCATGTTTGGAACCACCAGCCAACATTGTGCATGCACGGGAAATACAAGATGTCGACCGAGCGATATACGCCCACCATGTAGCCCGCCTAGCCCGTTGTAACCCCCTGCGGAGCCCGCGAGGCGGCGTTACCACTGTACTGTATGTATATATGAAAATTGCTAATAAAAAACTGTTGAAATAAAAAAATAAAACAAATAATATTCCTCAGTGGATCACCAGAAGTTAAAAAGACAGTGATCACAATTCTTGTCTTAAACCTTTTGGTTTGCTGGTGACACATCGTTTGAACAGTAACAAAGATAAAACTAGCATTCCATTCCTCTTTCGCATGTATGCTCTGATGGATATGACAATAGATCCTGATTACATGGCCTTCCCACCTGTCTTCAACACTAATCTTTACTGTAGAGGTGGTCTAGGGAGGAGGTGGCTCCATAGAATCTTTGCTTTGGTGGCTTAGGTCCTGTCTAGCTCACTAAGTGGACAGTGATTGGGCCACTAAGGTTCCTGTCTCAATTTCCCTGTCAGGGTCCATCCCAGTGCTGGGACCCAGTGCTTAATTTGAGCTTGTGGTTTCCAGTGCTCTGCACTAGCATTTAATTGTCAACACCTACACTTATGGTAGTCTGCCACATTGGGGCACTGCTTGTCTAATTTACGGATGAGCACAAAACAGTTGTTTATTAACTGAATATGCATTACAAAAATAGTAATACCTGCTGTCCAAGCCATTCTTACGGCTTTGGGGGATTGCAGTACTCCCAAGTGTCACACTTGTAGGAGTGGAATGGTTAGTAGGTGTGATGGTACTGCTACTGGGTGTGCTGTCATAGGATATGGGAGATGCAACCTGCGGTGGCCTCCTGACAAGCGACCTGGCACCTATTGTTTTTAAAATTAAGCACTACTGGTACCTCTTCAGGATTCACACTCATTCTTATGGTTTACTTCATTAATCATATAAATCTGAGACAATTCACGTTCATAACTGCCTAGGGTCATTGATAAGCATTAATGCCAGGGGCCATTGATGTTTATTACTGTCTAGTACCATGGTGGTGCTTAACTGTATGAGGCCGTTCAGGTTAATTTTGGCCATGGACCACTGATGAACATTACTATAGAGACGATTTGGGCTTACCCCTGCGTGTGGCGATTGAGGTACATTAATGTCAGGGGCCAATGAGGCTTGTAAATTCCTGTGGCTATTGGAGTTTTGTTAATTCCACAGACCATTGTGACTGAGGTATATGTGCATGCTTGATGCATGACTGTGTTCAAGGTCTTGTATGACTGCTATTCCATGAGCAGCCCATGCAGGTAAGAGCAGTGGGGCAGGGTGGGGTGGGGGGGATTCGACAGATGACGATGAGGAAAAATAAAATTTAAAAAAGAAGAAAAACACTTACCTTACGCTCACCGCATTGCCGAATTGGCTTGCGGTGAGCGCAAGGTAAGTGGTTTTCTTTTTAAATGTTTTATTTTCCCTCATTGTTGTCTGTCGACTTCCTCACCGCACCACCCCACTGCTCTTACCTGCACTGGCCCCTCCTGTAGCTATTCTGTGAACTTGAGTGTTTGCTTCTATGTTGGTCTGTATGTGAATGGCAGTCTGTGAGTATATTATTCTCTCTGTTTAAGTGCATGATTTATTTGAATGCGTTCAAGTTTATTGTACGTCTATGTGCATGCACGGTACACAATGCAAACCGATTTGATTTGTCAATGCATTTCTGGTTGTTCAACCTCAATGTAAAGACATGTACAACGTATGCTTTAGTTGGAAGTCTACAAACTCTAGTTACCGCATAAAAATATTTATCTTCTTCTTAATTCCCCTCTGAACACATACAGCAAAAACTGAGAAAAAAGATACAATTTATGAAACATGTGATTACCTGTTGGCATAATTGTCGGACGTAAATGTTTTCTTTGTTTTCATATCCCCTGTACCACTGTCAGAACATTTCCAATGGAGATAGTGCAGAAAATTCTTAAGAGCATTGTGGCGTTTTACCCAACTCATAAATAATTCTGAGCAGTATATATTTATATATTCTTTTTAATGAGACTTGCTTGTTGGTAAACAAAAGAATTTCGCATTCACAGCCCCACTCTGCTCTCTTCATTTTTTGGTCTGGAACATCAAACCATTTCCACTGATCGGAAAGCTTCCTTTGCCCATCGCAAAATCTTAAAAAGGTAATTAAATGCCACACAGGCTGATGACTTCAGGTGGCACAGCGGGCATATTCGTATAGATCAGATTCAGGCTTTGTCAAGATGAATTTATGTGTTGGCTCAAAGAGTTGGTGCAATGAACTACACCCATTCGTCTCTCAGACAACATGTATACGGTTTGGCTCGTAAAATAAAAGTCATGTTTCTTTTTTGTTTGAGCAGCAAATAACGAAATTAACAGAGCTGGCTCAAGAGAAGCAGGCGTTGGAGCTGAAAACCCTTAAAGAGATGGCAGAAAGGTGACAATTTTTTCTTATTAGCTGTTTACAGTTCTGCTTGTGATGTACAACGCCCGTTTGCAGGCACAAACCAGAAATTCACAAAATGACAGATGTTGCTACATCATAAGGGCTTTTTAATGTTAAAAAGGACGCTTTCTCGTGCACTGACTGTACCTTTCTTTTGTACACCTTAGCTGCTGATGTTGTTGTATCTACCCTGTATGATTTGCCTTCCAGGTGCAGTCTTCAAATAAAAAGAGTTAAACCTAAAAACCTTTGTATACATTGGAATTTTCTTTCTGACTTGTAAGAGGGCTTTTTGCGACCTTTCAGGAACGTAATTAGGAGGGAGCATGAAAGAGGTATCCTCTAATCCTATTTAGAAATTGGAACGGAATGTATAAATTGCTTGAGAGCATAGTTGTGGTTGTAAACCATCTCATCAGTTACCGAGCCCAGGGGACGTAACTAATTTGCAGAGGGGAAGCTGTCCTAGGAGGATTGCTGGAGGACAGAAAGTACATTTACAACTCATAAGTGTGGCAGAGAAAATGGGTTTTGAGACCTCTTCTCAACTTATTAGGCTGATTGCAATGAGCCGAAGAAATGTAGACATAATATTGTGTATGCAGTGACCCACTCCTAAAACTATTGTACCTCACAAGGCGGGTGCTCCTCTCGACCTGCTGCAGGTCACTGGGTGGAAACATGTTAGTAGTGGCTGTGGAGCCTAAACACAAGGAACTATGAATTATTGCCCTTGAGGTTTGTGTATAAAAATGACCAAAAAAGTGATGTTGCACACTGGCTGGAAAGACTGTGCCAGTATTCCCCAATGCACAGTGGAAGGGGGACATTCCTTGATGTTGTATTATTCCTGGAAGAGTACTGGCAGAACTTCCAGCAGCTTACAGAAATGATACATTTGATTGGTAACAAAAGTGAGGCTGCGTAAGATTACCATTATTATGACTCTCCTACCCGTTGCCATGGTTAGCCCCTCCCACCACCCATGGAAACTAACCTCTGGCTCAACCTTATCTGACTAATTGGCTGTGTCAGAAACTATGGTGTTAGCGCGGTTGTATGATGTTACAACGCGATCTATTAGATCGCGGTACATCACAACGCATCTTTTACAACACAAGTCGTTACCACGACTTGCGCTGTAGGATGCTGGACTTAGGAATTCTTACTATTCCAACTCCAGCCTACATACAGTAGGGAAGGTGTTGGAATAGTAAATCCACTATTCCTTAGTCTAGAGCGCCCTCCAGACTTGCGTTGTAAAAGACGCGTGGTAATGGCAGCGTGGTGTTTTGACCGCGTTGTCATGGATGTTCCCCGTTAGCGCAGGCTTATCATGCCTGCGGCATAGGGCATGGCCACACACAAGCTTAAGGGTGTGCATTTGAAGTACTAACTGCGTGCTGTTGAATTTTAACTAGACAAGTAGCAGCTCGTCCTCTTGTTCTCTTTAGGCAACAATTTTCCATGTTTGGCTATAATTACAGAATCTAGAAGTTCAGGAGTTAGAGTAAATCTAACTTTGTCGGTTTAGTTCATAGGATGTTTAAAAATCTTCTGTGATTTAGATGACTATTCTATGTGAATGCAGGAATCTATGTACTTTAAACAATATAAAAGGAAACACAGATTTAGCTTTTTAAAATGTTTTAAATTTATATATTTAAGGTATTTAGAAAGCGTGTGGTTACCTAGGGCGTCATGCCATTAAAAAGAAGGACCATAAGGACTTATTAAAAAGACTGTTAAATCATAAATAAACACATTTTTAATAGCTTTCTAAAGTGCAATAAATTAGTCTGAGCTCCCATATGTAGCAGCAGAGTATTCCACAGTAAAGTAGCCTAGTAGGCAAAGGATCATAATTTTAAAATATGGCAAGCTATGGAAATGTAGAGCTTATCGTCTTGATAGTTGGAAAAAGTAAAAGCGAGACGTAAACCCTGTGAAGTAAAATTGCCTTTAATATATCTCTCCTCAGTGACACTAAACAGATGAAAAAGAAGCTGGATTTAAAGAGACAAGAACGGATTGAAACTGTGAGCAAGAACACAATGGAGAAGGCATCTCAAGACAGGTATATATATTCCCTACTGGGGGTCGCCATTAGGTAGTTATAGTTAGGTCTGCTCTTCCATAGATAGAGCTTTCATTTGGTTTTCTAATAACTTTGACTAAAGACACGCGCATTCGTTATTGCTCCTAGCGCGGCCTGGATGATGATGACGCTCTGTGTGGTTTGATTTGAAAAATTACACCAAGCGAGACCTTTTTTAAATATTGAATGTGAATTTATGTACTCTGTTTTTAAAAATTAACTTGCTCTTTTAAAAACCACGTTTGCACTTTACTAACCTTTCTTGTGCCGATACTTGCCGCCCCTGCTACCGCGGTCCACCGCAAGCGTTAGGCTTGTTTGTTGTGGAGGGTGCAGGGCGCTACCTACTTCCGGGCTCCTTCCCGGTGCCGGGCAGTGATTGGTTAGAGGGTGGGGAGGCGGTGCTGAGTGCTAGCGCGGCCCCTACAAAGCCCCAGTAATTCCAGACGTTCCTTCTAAAGACACGCGCATTCGTTATTGCTCCTAGCGCGGCCTGGATGATGATGACGCTCTGTGTGGTTTGATTTGAAAAATTACACCAAGCGCGACCTTTTTTAAATATTGAATGTGCATTTATGTACTCTGTTTTTAAAAATTAACTTGCTCTTTTAAAAACCACGTTTGCACTTTACTAACCTTTCTTGTGGCGATACTTGCCGCCCCTGCTACCCCGGTCCACCGCAAGCGTTAGGCCCGTTTGTTGTGGAGGGTGCAGGGCGCTACCTACTTCCGGGCTCCTTCCCGGTGCCGGGCAGTGATTGGTTAGAGGGTGGGGAGGCGGTGCTGAGTGCTAGCGCGGCCTCTACAAAACACTGAGATGTCTAACACGTGCAGCGGGGACGCGCAGCGCCCACGCCAACCCCGTGCCCAAGACACCCCTAAGACCAGCCCGTCTGTGCCCGTTCGTGCCAGGACGGGCTACAGGGCAGAAAGCTATGTCCCCCAACTTAGCCCTGTACAGGTAATGTCATCTGACCAATTGAAAGCCCTGCGCCCTACTCCGAACGAAAATTGCATTCTGCTCGAAATCCCTCACTCGGGAACAGCTACCTGCTCTCATTGCAGTTGTACAATTTCATCCTTTCAACCTTACCCCCCTCGCAGAACTAGACGCAGGAAGCAAGTTAAGCAGCCCCTCCCTAATAACGATAACTACCTGTTTTATAGTATTAACTGTCGCTGCTTGCCCATGCACAGGTTAGATATCTTTGATTTGCTAATGGACAATAAACCTAGCGCTCTGTTTCTTACAGAAACCTGGCTACACACAGGTTCTGGCCCTGACATAGGTATGGCACTTCCTCCGAACTACGCAATTGTCAGGATGGATAGAACTCGAAAAACGGGGGGCGGAATCGCTATTGTTTATAATAAAAAATTTTAATGTACATTTGAGCCATTAGTAATCCCTGAGTGTGAAGCTGCATCTTTTAAAATCTGCCTCAATCCCAATTTTACATTGTCTGGCATCTTAATGTACCGACCTCCCGGAAACGGTACTAAATGGGCAGCTGAATTGGCCAATCATATTACCCCTTTCCTTCTAGTATCCAAAAACTTCTCCATTATTGGAGATTTAAACCTTCATCTAGAAGACAAATTTAATATGACATGTGTCAATCTGTTGGAAGATCTCATAGCACTTAATATTCATCTCATTAACTCAGGGCCCACCCATAGGGCAGGACATCTACTTGACCCTTTATTTTCGAATCTCCCCCAACTTACTTGGTTGGATACCACCCCTGTATGTTGGTCAGACCATTTTTTAATCAAATTCAAGCTCCAAACACTTAGTGCTTCCACTGACCAAACCAGGCTACTGCCCTCACTAAGGAAAAATTGGAAATCCTTAGATATCTCCAAGCTTAATGCAGAACTCAGCATGCACCCACCTAATAAAAACCAAACCATGGACAGTATTGCGATGGCCACTCAACAATGGCTTACAAATGCGGCAGAGTCCTGTTTACCCACCCCTAATACCAAGGGGAATATACATCGTCCCCCGGCCCCATGGTTTAATGACTCACTTAAGGAGGAAAAAACAAAATGCAAGGCGCTTGAAAGAGGGTGGCGTAAAGATTTCGATCCTGATAAAAAAAACAGATATCATACTGCTAGAAATCTCTACCACACTGCATGCAAAAA
The DNA here is from genome assembly GCF_964261635.1 of Lissotriton helveticus. Taxonomy (NCBI): domain Eukaryota; kingdom Metazoa; phylum Chordata; class Amphibia; order Caudata; family Salamandridae; genus Lissotriton; species Lissotriton helveticus. Next base: position 234,144,655 of record NC_136070.1, on the reverse strand, counting down.
AGCACGTGCCACATATGTAGCTAATACCATTACGGGAGCTGCAAATAAAGCCAAAATATTGTTTAACACAGTTAAAGATCTTGCTGGAGCACAAACTATTGCCCCATCGCGTCCTCTGAACGAGAAGCAATGTCAGGACTTAGCCCAATTTTTCTCTGATAAAATTGACAAATTAATCACCGAGATAGATGGGAACACTCCTGACACTGCCTCCAAGGAAGAGTGGGAGTATACTCCGACCGTAAACCAGACCCTCCAAAAATGGCCACCTTTTACAACTGATACCCTTATCTCCATTATGAAAACGATTAAATCTGGTTCTCCTCAGGATCCCATTCCCATTAACATAATTAAATTATCGGATGCACCCGCCCTTGAAATTATTGCAGACACTTTAAACTCATCTCCAGAGCTTTCCACGGTACCCACCGTATGGAAACATGCCATAGTGACTCCACTGCTGAAAAAACCTACAGCAGATCCAGACAAATTGGCCAATTATAGGCCTATTTCACTCCTCCCAGCTTTTTCCAAATGTCTGGAAAGACATGTGCATTCAGCCTTAACTCTTTTTTCAGAAGAGAATGCCCTTCTTCACCCTACCCAGTCAGGTTTTCGAGCGGGTTTCTCTACGGAAACTGCCTTGTTGGGTATCTCTGAAACTATTAGTAAACTTCTCGACGATGGTCAGACGGTTGCGCTTATTTTACTTGACTTAAGCGCAGCCGTTGACACTGTGTCGCACAAAAAGTTACTCACCTTGCTGGAAAAAAATGGAATCGGTGGAACTGCTCTGCAATGGATTAGATCCTTTCTGAGCCAACGGACATATCAAATAGCTTCGACTGCTGCATGCTCTGGACATTTCGATTCCCCCCATGGAGTACCACAAGGTTCCATCCTTAGCCCGCTTTTTTTTAATCTCTATCTCAGACCCTTAGCAGACCTTGTGGAAAAAGCGGGACTTACCTTCATGACGTATGCAGACGACTCTCAAATTGTCTTTTCAGTGTCTGAACCCCAGATATCATCTTCGTCTCTCCTTAAAGAGGGCCTTTTGAACATCTTCAACTGGATGACAACTAACCAGTTGGAATTAAATGGAGACAAGACGGAGATTCTCCTTCTGGGCAAGCAGCCAGAGCTGTGGAGTACATCACACTGGCCTGCCCAGATGGGCAATCTTCCTATACCAGTGCCTCATGCAAGGAATTTGGGAGTAATACTGGACAATTCGTTGTCCATGAAACAACAGGTTAACAAAGTAGTGGGCCTCTGCTTCACGATCATGAAGTGGCTCAGGAAGGGCGTGGCTGAGCACGCAATGGTGGACGACGTCCCTGGGTAGAGCTCCGTGAGAGGCTCCCCTACCACAGGCCATTTCTCCACGAATATTCCCCGCAATGCTTGGAAACTGACAGCGAGTCTCCATTAACCCCCCTTCTAGCCCCTGACGAAGTTTGGAGCAGCTGGTCCCTACGGAACTGCTCCTGCGGAGGTCAATGCTACCTGCCCACCCTGCGAGTGGTCCCGCTCGGAGTGGAGCGTCACTTGAGGCCGGGGATCCATCTGGCTGACTGGGCCTAGTGTGGAGGATCGACCACGGTCAGCGATCCTGTTCCTGTGCATTGGAGGTGTGGGTTGTCGAGATCGCCCCCACCCAGTGCTCTGCAGCGGGGAGCGCTGGAATCGCGAGACCCCCCCTGCCGCCGTGAAGGCTTTCAACTGCGGGCTGCCGCGGCGGACCTGGTAGTAGCACTTACTTGATTGCCGGGGACCGCATCTGCTCCTGCGCAGCACCTTACGGCCCAGTGACTTTACACGGAGCACCCGCCTGCTTACATATCCGGCTGGCGCTCACGCATACCCGACTGAGGAAACGGGCCCTGTCTTCTTCCTGCTGAAGTGCTGGGGGAGTCGGCGGACGAGGGAACCTGTGACATTTTGGCGGCAACCTGCTTGGAGCTCCGTTCCCCGTCCAACTACAGCTTGAACTCGCCTGGTGCCTGGCCGAGAGGCGACGGGGAACGCGGTGAGTTGCGCCTGGTGGCTACCCTCCCCCCCCCGGCTGCAATTAGTGAGCGGCTCCCCCCTTGAGTGCTGGCGCGGTGGCGGACGCCATTAAGGAATCGCCGTGAGGGCCCTGAACACTGCCTCACACAGCGCTGGCCCAGTTTGTTGCTGTGGCCCTGCACTGCACGGGGTCTCCTTCATCCCCCCTCACTCTGCATTGGGGTGCTGATGCTGCGCCCTAAATCTGTCCTGCTGCTCGCACATCTACGCTATAAGCCCTGCAGAAAACGACACTGGCGGTGATTTGGGAGAAGGTGGGCAGCTGTGACGCATGGGAAGACTGGTGAACACCCGGCGACACGGAGAGACCTACAGGTGATTGCGGCCCCGTCCATGATTGCTACCGCCCTTGGGAACAGACGGATGGGCATTTGAGAGGTAGTCCCTCCACCTCACAACCACGTTTCTTCATCCCTGGTGTTTGCGCCATTCCGCGACGGATCCTGCTCCTCCTGTGGACCTGTTGGCGGTGCGACCGCTAGTGGCCCCTTCTTCTTGCGGCCAAGCGACGTTGCTCTCCTACTGAACGTTGATCCCAGTCATATTTACGCGCTTCCTCCATTTGTTTAGTTGCACGGAGCGGCACCTTCCATGTCTACTGGACCCAAGACGAGAGGTGTGGCTAGTGGCGTACAGGTGAGAGGCAAGACGATGAAGCCGACCGAACAGGATCAAACGGCCTCCAAGCTGGACACTATGTTGGCGGCGATGGAGCGCTTGGAGGAGTCACTGCAGTTGACCCGCACCTCTCTTGAAACCAAAATTGATGGTGTGGCTATAGACCTGACCCACCTCCGCGCTGACCATAAGAAGCTCGCTGAACGCACGACCACCCTGGAGTCCACGGTGACAGACCTGGCGCCCAAGGTCACCCAGATGGATACCCATGTCCGCGACCTACTTTATAGGGTGGAATTTTTGGAGGACCGCGCGGAAGATGCGGAAGGACGGGCCCGAAGGAACAATATTCGCATTGTGGGCCTTCCGGAGAGATGGGAGCCTAGAGCGGTACCCGAACATGTGGAGCGTTGGCTGAGAACTATCCTCCCGGACGGTGCCCTCTCGCAGCACTTTCTTGTGGAACGTGCCCATCGTGTGCCGTCCCGTCCTCCCCCTGAAGGTTCCAACCCGAGGCCATTGCTGATCCGTGTGCTGAACTATCGTGACCGCGACGCTATCCTCCGTGAAGTAAGGAAACTTACCGAAGTCAGAGTTGAGAACGCGAAAATCATGTTCTTCCCAGATTACACGATACAAGTACAGCAACAGCGGCACTCATTCCTGGGAGTGAAGCAGCGCCTCCGCCATCTAGCTCTCAAATATTCCTTGCTATTCCCTGCTCGCCTACGGGTTGTGGCTCCGGACAAGACGCATTTTTTCAATACCCCTGAGGAGGTTGAGACCTGGCTCGACTCGGGTGTTGATACCGACCCTGGCGGAATGCCCTCGAGGATGCGTCGTGACAGAGGTGCCCGTCGACGCCGACGTAGGAGACCATCGATGACGGCCTCGACACACACGGACACAGAAGTGGGCCCTACCCCGGAACATCAGCAGACTGAACAACAAGAGGCTCTTCGCATGGTAGCGGTAATCAGCGGATCGCTTCCGGGAGACCCTGCCCTGGGAACCAGCCCCGAACATCAACCTAGCGTATCTATACGGCCTGTCAGACTCTCAGGTGTCGGGAGATCTTCCTGACGTTACACCACAAACTGCTGATTTGCTGCACTGACAAGCGTTTCCCACTGGAGGGCCACCACGATGGAGTGGTCTCCTTTCTCCGGAGGCCGACCCACATGATGCTGATCAGGCAGAGGTCCCTCTGGGGGAAGTGCCCGTACTGCTGATGCCTCCTGGACACTTATGCGAGGCTCACGGGTGCCGCTGGGACTTCCTGTCCGCCTCGAATAGTGTCACCTCCTGGACACACATGGCGAGGAGGGCACACCCCCCCCCCAGAGGTGAGTGCCTATGTGCGTCCTGCCAGCTCCCGCTGATACTTCTCAGATGCCCGACCCCTTTGAAGTTCCTTCCACATGTGTAGCAGACTTCTACTGTTTGTAGTCATTGAAACACTACCTGCCTGTGTGGGGGAGTCTACACCCTCACCCTGATTACATGAATCCATAGTACACTTACTACTGTAACCTCAGTACCCTCCCCCCTGAAGACACAACCTGTTAGTGCTCACTAGAGCGTTTGGACGACTGAATGTTCGACTGTTGTCCTTTTGGTGTTCAGTTTAAGTTTTACATGTTTCTGAAATTGGTGCTTTTTCCCTTCTCTAATGATGTGTGTGGGCGGGGCGGCGGGGCGGTGCGGGTGCGGTGGAAGCCGTGGTATGATACGTTGATCTTTTGTGCGGTTGGGTGGGGTGGTGGGGTTGGGTGGTGGGGGCGGGGAGAGAGGGAATGTCAATGTCGAAGTAATGTCTCCTGTTAAATTTTGCACCTGGAACGTGCGGGGCATGCATATCCCCTCGCGACGTTACCAGGTATTTTCATATCTAAAACGACATCAGGTACAGATAGCTTTACTGCAGGAGACGCACTTGACGGAACATGAGACGCGCGCCTTGCTACGCAGGTGGAGGGGACAGCTTCACGCCACAGATTACTCGGCCTATGCGCGCGGGACTTTGATATGGGTTCGGCCGGGAGTCCCCTTTGCTCTTACACATAGCACACTGGACCCTGAGGGCCGATATGTAATATTACAGGGTAGACTGGACGGTCAACAGATCATCATAGCCTCTGTGTACGCCCCCAACACTGAACAGGGGCGCTTTCTGACGCAGTTATCGACAGTGCTGGCGACCTGGCCGGGTGTTCCACTCTTACTCGTGGGCGACTATAATTGCGTGCTGGACGTCCACCTTGACCGCTCATTCCCTCAACTAGTGAGTGCACCGGTAACCAGTGCATCGCGCACATTCGCTGACTGGGCGGTTCAGTGGGATCTACCTGATGCTTGGCGCACTCGCAACCCTACCGTGCGAATGTACTCCTATTATTCAGGTGTACACACGCTACACGTCAGGCTAGACCGATATATGCTGACCAGAGACCTGTTGCCCCATGTCACTGACACCACCTATTTGGGCCGCACTCACTCTGACCACAATCCTCACACACTTGACTTTGCCTGGGAACGCCCACACCCACCGATTCCCACTTGGAGACTGCAGCCAGACGTATTGCTGGATGCCCCATTCCGTGAAACACTCTCGTCTCGCATACTTCAATATTTCGATGATAATACAGGCACAGCGTCCTCCCCGCAGGTCGAGTGGGATGCATTCAAAGTAGTTGCTCGGGGTTGTTGTTTGGGCACGCAGGCGGGGCAGAGGCGACAGGTAGATGGGGAACTGACGAGGGTGGAGGCTACCCTGTTGGAATGCGAACAGGATGCTGCGCAGGGCGACGACACAAGACTTATAACCGCGCGCGCACATCACACCCAACTTATGGACAGGCTCAAACATCTGAATTATGCTGCACACTCAGCGCGCGCACACCACGCTGGCGACAAGCCGGGCAAACTTTTGACCTGGCTGATTAGGCAAGACACTCAATCACTGCCGATAATGTCGATCCGCGATGCGCAGGGGACAGTGGTGTACACACAGGGGGCCATACACGACGCTTTTACTACTCATTATTCAGCCCTGTATCGTTCCCGCATCCGAGCCACAGGGGAAGACATTGCGGAGTACCTGTCCGACCTGCCATTGCCGGTGGCCACTACGGCCCAACGCGACGAGCTGGGCGCCCCCCTCTCGGAGGCAGAGCTCCGAACAGTTATATTCTCCCTATCGAACGGTAAGGCCCCAGGCCCAGACGGTTTGCCTGCGGAGTTGTACAAGGCCTACTCAGCGATGCTCATTCCCGAGATCCTACGGATGTACCGAGCGGCGGTGACTGATGCCATGCTCCCACCCACCCTTAATGAGGCGAACGTGATCTCCCTTCTAAAACCTGGTAGAGACGGGCTTCATTTGGGCTCCTACAGGCCACTGGCCCCCCTCAACACGGATTATAAGATCTTGGCGTCCGCCCTAGCACAGAGGTTGGCCCCTCTGGTCCCCACACTGGTACACGCGGACCAAAGCGGCTTTGTGCCTACTCGCAGCACGTCCTATAATATCAGGCGACTGTTCGGAGTACAGAGTCTGGCTGTGTCCCACTGGCCACGTTCAGGTTGTGTCGTACTGGATCTTGAAAAAGCCTTCGATTCGGTGGAGTGGCCCTTCCTTGCACAGGTCCTGGAAAAATATGACCTTGGAGCCGACTACACCCGGATAGTAGAGCTTCTCTACTCTCGCCCAGTGGCACGAGTGCGCACTGGTAGGCTCTTTTCGGACCCGATCCGAGTACGTAGAGGAACCAGACAGGGGTGCCCCCTCTCCCCTCTGATTTTTGCACTCCTCATGGAACCCTTAGCTGCGCAGTTACGCGCCTCTGGGGTGGATTGGGGCATCCCCCTGGCTAATGGGATACACTCCGTGTCCTTGTATGCAGACGATCTGCTGATTTATGTCAGAGACTTGTCCTGTTTTCCTCGAGCGCTCACTACCATCTTTAACACATTCGGCGACGTCTCGGGGCTGCGAGTCAACTGGGCGAAATCGGGGGTGTATTCTTTCGCTGCGAACATGCCGGAGTGTGACATCACTGTGGCAGGGGAGCGACTGCTCTGGTACCCGACTGTCTTCAGATATTTGGGCATTCGGGTTTATTGCGATCCCGCAGATCTACTGGACGGAAACATCACAAGGACGATCTCGTCACTCTCGGCCCAGGTGACCTTTTGGAACTCCCTGCCGCTGAGCGTCCCTAGCCGCATTACTCTAGCAAAGATGATTGCCCTGCCCAGGCTACTGTATTTCTATGCGAACTTACCTATATACGTCCCTACTCGTATTTGCCGAGACCTGGAAGTTCTGATCAGGCGTCTGATCTGGAACAAGGGACGCCCTAGAGTGGCCTTGAAAACCATGTATGATGCAACGGAGAGTGGGGGGTTGTCGGTTCCTAACCACGAGCTCTATTATCTCGCGGCGCAGCTCCAGTGGGTCACATATTGGCTGGCCGGTAAGAATTTGGGGGACACTGCAACACTGGATGAGATCATGACGGCCCCACAAATCCATGCTCTATTTCACCCCCTGTCTAAGTCCCGCTGTCCTGCCCAGCTCCACCTCGCGGTGGCCAGAAAATGCTACGTTAGGTCCCTGAAACTCACAAACACCACCAGGCCTTATGCACCTAATCTGCCATTACTGGGGACGCCTTGGAACGGAGGGACTCTCACGGGACCTGCGTTGACTACTTGGACGACATCTGATCTGGAGAGCCTAGGCGATCTGTTTGAAGATGGTGCCCTCCTTCCTTTCGCGAGTTTGGTGAGAGACGCGAGCCTACCGGCTGGTCAGTTCTTGACACACACGACACTCCTACACATCCTGACCCAGGCTTGGGGACCGCTGGCGGAGGAGCCCCCAACTCATCTGTTGATTTAATATCTACATGTGATGGGGAACGGCACTCACGTGGTACACTGGCTTGCTCAAGCGCTACACTTCCATACACAGTTCCCGTCGCAACGGCTGCGTGACAAGTGGACGGCTGATCGAGGCCGAGACTGGACGGATAGAGAATGGACAAGGATACTGGCTGGGATGTTACACGTGCCTCGCAATGCCCGTTTTAGAATTATACAATACTTTATTATCCATCGCGCCTATTTATCGCCTGACAAAATTAATAGATATTTTGGGCTGTCCACGTCAGCATGCCCCAGATGCAAATTAGTCGACGCTCCATTCCTACATGCCCTCTGGACATGCCCCTCCCTGCACTCCTACTGGCTGGTGGTGATAGGTACCCTGTCGAGGGCGACGGGAGGACACTTGCCATATACATGGGAGGCGGGCTTATTGGGTTTGTACAGGCGGACGAAACAGACGAGGGTCAGGGAACGTTTTTGGGATCTGGGACTGATAACAGCGAAGCGCCTCATTACCAGACGATGGAAAAGTGACACCCCCCCCCGCGGGCGCTACACTGGCGTACGTCCTTTGACTACTGGGCACGAGCGGAAAGCATAGCACTACGCAGCGAAGAAACGGCGGGGCTCCGCAAGTACCCCATAGCGCAAGACTGGGATGAACTATTAGTGGCCTTTCACCAAGCGTGCTTGCATAGCGGCATTGTTTAGTACCAACTACCTGTCGCTGCGTGTCCCTGTTACTACCTTCCCTCCTCTCCCCCTCTTTTGCCCGGCTCGATGGCCCCCCCTGCCCTCCTTGCCCTACTGAATACTGTACGTGATTACCTATGGTGGCTACTGCTCTGTGGATTATAATTGAGCATTACTAATTATTTATCACTGCTTCGCCTTGTAACACTGAGATGGCATGTATGATCTGATAAAACAAAAATGCAATAAACATATTCAAACAAAAAAAAATGAAGTGGCTCAGGAAGATCCTATGGATGCTGCCTTTCCCCATGCAGAAAACGGTGGTCAACGCCTTAATTACATCTCGGCTCGACTACGGGAACATCCTGTATTTGGGTGCAAATAAGGCAGTTACAAAGAGACTGCAGCTTGTACAGAATGCGGCTGCCCGTCTCCTTTGCTTTATACCTAAGAACAACAGCGTGTCCCCCTACCTGCGTGAGTTGCACTGGTTGAGGGTGGAAAATCGTATCAGGTTTAAGGCCTTAAACTATATGTTTAAAATTAAAGCAGGTATCGCGCCCAAATACCTTCAGGCATTAGCCCTTCCCTAAATCAGCGGAAAAATGTTGTGTACCTAGATTCAAGCTAGTCAGGATGGGAGGAAGATCTTTTGCCCATCAGGGCCCCTCCATCTGGAACACACTCCCAATCCATATACGAAAGGAGCAAAGTCTTACTAGGTTCCGAAAAGAGATAAAGACCTGGTTGTTCGACCAGTATTTTTGAACGACCTCTGCTGTATATTCCATCATTTGTGCTGTGTTCTTAGGCGCCGGGAAACCCTTTTTGGGTAGCTGTTTGCGCCATATAAGTTTAAAAAATAAATAAATAAATACATTTGTCTCGTTTGATGAATCTTGATGAAACTTTCCAAAAAAAAGTTCATCTAGCTCAGCTCCTTCCACAAAGTTTTGAGGGTGATTCGCCCAGCAGGGGCCAAGAAAAAAGGGAAGGGTCCCAAAACTCAGAATCCTCATGAATTTTTCATAGTCTTCATTAGCCAAGGCTGCAGCAAAAACTGCTGAACGAAATGGCAACAAATTTGGCAAAAAGCTAGATCTTGGTCCGCAGATAGCGCTTTTTGTCATTTCGTGTAAATCCATTCAGCCGCTTTTAAGATATTAAGGGTAAAAATGTATTGTATATTTTGTCAGTTGAGCTCACAAGAGCGCGAAATCAAAAATGGTGACCTGAGGTTAGGGGAGAGGCCAATTATTCCCGTGAGCCTTCATATTCTCACAGAAGCAAGGGGCTCCAGCAAGTCTCGAAAGAACGACCGCTCTGATTGGCTTGCTGTTGTAATGTTAGACATGCCCACCTCTTTACTGTGAAAAATTGGAGGTGTTGTGGAAATGAAGTAAAAAAGCTATACAAAGGAGCAGCAGAAAGGCATGTTGTCTCCCTAGATTTAGAGAGGAAGTGTCTAAAGTATAAGTACTGTGAACAAAAATAAATGCATATAGTTTTTCACTAGAATAGTGAGAAAGGAGTGAATGAGTTCTCAATACTTTCTATTAGTGGGACTTCATATTGTGTTCCATGTTTTTAAGAGGAAGTTTGGAATAGATAAGTAAGGTTACATCTTTTGCTTAAAAAAAGTTACGATCTTGCGATACTTTCACGGCATCGTGAAAAGGAAGAAGGAGTAGGTGATGTTTGAACACACTCTGTTATGCACACTTGCTACTGTATGAAGAAATCTTACTGGCAGAAACGAGACCCCCGGCCTTCTCCACACCCTACTAATCACACCTATCATTACAGAGAGAGGTCTCAGCAGAAAGGCTATTCCCTCCACAAACCCTACTATACACACCCATCATCTGAGAGAGAGGTCTAAAATGAAAGGGAAGTCCCTCCCCACACCCTACTATGCACCCCCGTCATCTGAGACAGAGGCCTGAAAGGAGAGCCCAGTCTGTCCCCACACCCTACTATGCACACCTATCATTGCAGAGACAGGTGTCAGCAGAGAAATGAAATGAAATTAAATGAAATGAAAAATTATATTTCTATAGCGCGTAAACTACCCGGAGGCCTCGCAGCGCTTTTGACTGATTACTGTGGCGAGCTACAGGGTGGATTAACATGCTTTTGCGAACAGATGGGTTTTCAAAGCCTTTCTGAATGCCATCCGGTTATTATTCTCTCTAAGGGTTGGAGGGAGAGAATTCCAAAGCCTCGCGGCGGTATGGGAAAAGGAGCGGCCGCCCCATCGGGCTTTGTTGATTTTAGTTGTGGTTGCTAGATGCAATGAACTAGAGCGAAGGGCTCAGGACGGGGCATAGGGCACAACTAAGGGGAACAGGATGGCAGGGCCTGTTCGGTGAACGGATTTGTGCACAATGCACATGGCCTTAAACTGTGCTCTGGCAGCCACTGGGAGCCAATGAAGTTCTTTTAGGGCTTTCTTGGCTGACTGCCAGCGGGGGATGTTGAACAGTAGTCGAGCTGCACAGTTTTACGTGACTTGAAGCCTGTTGGTCACTGTTGCCGGGGCTCCTAGGTATAAAGAGTTTCCATAATCCAGGCGGGAGAGTATCAGGGTCTGAACCATGATTCTCCTTGCCTGGAATGGAAGCAGAGGGAGCACTTTGCGGAGCATCTTCATTAGCCCGACACACGTGGAGGCTGTTTTGGTGGCTTGGACCGAAAAGTCTAGCGCTTTATCGAGCCAGATTCCAAGGCTCTTTATCTTAGGTTTGGGGGGGGAGGAGCGCCGAAACATGTGGGCCAGATGGAAGCTAGAATGGTCGGTGGAGGGTTGCCCAGTAGCATAATCTCCGTCTTCTCCCCATTAAGTTTGAGACAGGAGGATTGCATCCACTTAGCAACAGCCTCTAGACAGGGACCCAGGGTGTTGGACGACCCCTCAGTATGGTTCAAAGAGACCACCAGTTGGGTATCGTCCGCGTAGGTGACAATACGCACACCGAAGGGATGGACTATCTCTGCTAGAGGTCGCATGTAGTCATTAAAAAGAGTGGGGCTCAGGGAGGAGCCCTGAGGGACCCCACAGCTGAGTGGTTGCTTAGGGGAGACTACCTCGCCCTCAAACACCTGGAAGAATCGCTCATCCAGGAAGGAGGACAGCCATTCCAGGGTCGCGCCCGACACGCCCATGCCTTTCAGACGATGTAATAGTGTGGCATGGTTGACCGTGTTGAACGCGCCGCTGAGATCGAGTAATATGATGGCTGCTCTTCCTCCCCGGTCCTGCACTGCTCGAGCTTCTTCCGTCACTGCTAAGAGGGCGGTTTCGGTTCCGTGCTGGGGGCGGAATCCCGTCTGAGAGGCACATAGCAGATTATTAGATTCTAAATAATCTACTAGTATGTTATTGATGTGCCTCTCAAGCAGTTTGCTCATCCAAGGAAGCAGGGAGATTGGGCGAAAGTTGGCCAAGTTGTTCTGGTCTAGGGTAGGCTTTTTCAGTAGGACTTTGACCATCGCACACTTCCATGGAGCTGGGACGGAGCTAGAGGTGATGGAGGCGTTAAGGACATCCAGGATGACCGGGCGAATGGCATCAATGACCTTAGTAAGAGTCTGCGGAGGTGCTGGGTCATTAGGAGATCCCGAGGTGACTATGGGGATCATTCTGTCTAATGTGATGGAATCAAAGAGTGGGAATTTATCCAGCGAACAGGGGACGGAAAGGTCAGAATCTGTTGTGGTGGTGGATTCCGTGTCATCACTGCCGGTGGTGAATGAGGAATAAATGGCCTGGATCTTCTGGGAGAAGAAGGTGGCTAAGTTGTTACAACGGGTTTGTGCGCCGTCAGATGACAGACGCTCAGTGGGGGGGGGGAATTAGAGATTTGGCAATTAAAAAAATTTCTTTAGGGGAATTCGCAGCTAGATTAATTCTGGATTCATAAAACTGGGCTTGTGCAGATTTTATTTCATTTTTGTAGAGCTTTATTGCGGCTCTATGCTCTGCCTTCTTCGATTGTGAGCGTTCTTGTCTCCAAGCTCTCTCTAGTTTGCGGCAGGACTGTTTCATAGTTCTGAGGGCGGAGGAGTACCAGGGAGCGACTTTGGATCTTTTTATCGTGTGCAGGGAATCCTTCGGGAGGACTTGGTCGAGGGTACTAGAAATCCAGTTGTCAAAGTTGACAGTGGCAGTGTTGGGATTAGTCACCGTCTGGGGTGGGTGTTCGGTGAGAGCCAATTTCCATTTGGGAAGCGGAAGCAAGGCCCATTTTCTTCCCCAGTGTTTATTGTGATTTTGTAAAAAGGGGGGGTGCTTATGGACCATGTAAAGGGTATTAAAAAGTGATCGGTCCAGGGTGTCCGAGTCGGCCCTCACTGTCGTGCTCGATAACATCCGCACGACAGTGGACAGTGGCCAGACTACCCTCCTGGTCCTGTTAGACCTAACTGCGGCCTTTGATACCCTCTCACCCTCAGTTCTTTCATCTCGTCTGGGGGATGTGGGGGTGAAAGGCGCAGCTTTAGATCTCCTGACTTCCTTCCTGACTGGGAGGGAACAAAGAGTCAAGATGGGTGAGTTTCTATCTCCATCCCGGCCTGTGCTTTGTGGGGTCCCACAAGGGTCGGCTCTTAGCCCGACCCTATTTAACATCTATGTGACCCCACTGGCCAGACTAATAAGAACTTTCGGGATGGAGGTAGTATCCTATGCTGACGACACCCAAATACTCGTCTCTCTCTCCCATTCAGATGTGCAGACCGTCTCCAAATTTAGATCTTGTATGGAGGCGGTCGGACACTGGATGATTCAGAACTCCCTCAAACTGAATGGGGAGAAGACTGAGGTGATGGTGTTTGGTGGGAACGAAAATATCTGGTCCTCCAGTTGGTGGCCTGACTCGCTAGGTGTATGTCCCTCCCCCACTACATCTGCAAAAAATCTTGGGGTGATGATAGACCCTGCCCTGGATATGGGCAGACAGGTGAGTAGGACCATCTCCACCTGTTGGGGCCTTATCCATACCCTGCGAAGGATCAGGAAATATCTTTCTGTGCAGTCCAGAAAGCAAATTGCGGTTGCGCTCATCGGTTCACGCCTGGACTACTGCAATGCGCTGTATGCGGGGCTAAATAAGACCCTCCTGCAGCGCTTGCAGGTTGTCCAGAATGCTGTGGCCAGATTTGTTCTGGATGTTCCCAGACGTTCCTCGGCCACTTTAGCCAGAAAAATGTTGCACTGGCTTCCTGTGGAGTACCGAGTACGGTTTAAAGTCCTGTGCATGACATATAGAGCCATCGCAGGGAACAGTGACTCTGGAGTGGGCTCTATCATCTCCCACTACATCCCCGGAAGGAATTTGCGTTCCTCCGGGAAATTGCTTCTCTCAGCCCCTCGTGTGCGAAAGGCTAGATGGGGTGGCAGGGCTTTCTCCACGTTAGCCCCCAAATGGTGGAATGATCTTCCTTTGGATCTTAGGTCCCTGCCTTCCCTGCAGACCTTTCGCGGTGCTTTAAAAACCCGCCTTTTCTTACAGGCCTATGTGTAATGATGATTGACTCAGACTTCTGATGTTATTGTTAGGCGCCTTGATACCTTCGGGTTATTGTCTTGCGCAATATAAATTTTTATCAATCAATCAATCAATCAGGGCAGGTGTATGGGTACCTCGACAATTAGGCTATCTAGATTACTATAAATGTGATCTAGGAGATGTCCCTTGGTGTGTGTCGAGTGAAAACCTTTTTGGAGCAGGTTGATGGCCTGGAGATTCGATCGGAGACTGTTGGCTGCAGAATCAGACGGGTCGTCTAAATGCAGATTCAAGTCGCCCAGCAAGGTAAGATTTGCAGAGATCTTAGTCCTTCCACAAACCTTACGATGCACACCCGTCATCTGAGAGAGAGCTCTGAAAGGAGTGGGCAGTCCCTCCCCAAATCCTACTACGCACACCCATCATTACAGAGAGAGATTTCAGCATATAATCCAGTCCCTCCATGCACCCTACTACTCGCACCCATCATCTGAGAGAGAGGTCTGAAAGGAGAGACCATTTCCTCTCCACACCCTACTAAGCACACCTAACATTACAGAGAGCGGTCTCAGCAGAGAGGCTACTCCCTCCACAAACCGCACTATGCATACCCATCATATGAGAGAGAAGTCTAAAAGGAGAGGTCAGTCCCTCCCCACACCCTACTACGCATATCCATCGTCTGAGACATTGGTCTGAAAGGAGAGCCAAGTCCCTCTCTACACCCTAATATGCAAACCTATCATTACAGGGAGAGGTCTCAGCAGAGACATTAGTCCTCCCACACATCCTACGATTCACACCCGTCATCTGAGAGAGAGCTCTGAAAGGAGTGGGCAGTCCCTCATCAAATTCTTCTATGCACACCTATCAATACAGAGTGAGGATTCAGCAGAGGCCAGTCCCTCCACACAACCTACAATGCACACCTGTCATCTGACTGAGAGCTCTAAAAGGAAAGGTCAATCCCTCCCCAACCCGGGCTATGCACACCTATTATTACAGAGCGAGGTCTCATCAGAGAGGCGAGTCCCTCCCCACACCTTACTTTGCACACCTGTCATCTGAGAGAGAGGTCTGAAAAGAGAGGTCCGTCTCACTCCACACCCTACTATGCACACCCACCATTGCGTGAGTAATGACACCTCAAAAAAAGATTGCTGGTGTCAAGTCTTGATATCAGAGTTACAATAACTGAACAAATAAACAATGTCTATTGAATATTTATCTGTTTAGTACGCAAACACATTTTACATAGATTTAGCAAACTGTGAACCATATCCTGTTTTGTTACAATACATAAAACACATCCTTTCACTAAAATAATGTCAGAACACATCAACTCTAAAGTCATCATACCAAATATACTCACAAAAAGAATTAATTTGATTTAAAAAAAAAAACTAAAATTCATTGAAAAAGCAAACGATTAAAGTAACGTTACAGTTAGGTGTAATGAAAATATATGTTTTCATTAAATAAAAACACTAACAAATCACTGAAAAAACAAAGGTTAAAGTAACCTTATAATTAAGTGGATTTGTCAGTGCGAACATTAACATTTTAAACTAAAAAGAAACAACAGGAATTCACTTGAGATTGTTAGCAGCGCTAACTATAACTTGCACCCTGCCATGCATTGCTTATGGCCTCACATATGTCATCACACATAACATGTTCTATGACATCACTGATTACATTTCAAATGACATCAAAGTAGATGTTGGTTCAGGGAAATGCCTTTTTGTGACTTGGTGTAAATTCGTGCAGAAGTTGTGGAGAAATGTAAAGAAATTTCCAGTTGTACATCTAAGGATGCAGAGGATCCACTACCCCTTCCGATCTGGTGCTGAGATCTGAGTGACATCACTTCAAACCAGCAAGTGTTGGCAGCCATCTTGTGACTCAGTTGAACCATGTCACAGAAAAAAAGAAAAAGAGGCAGGGTAGAAATACCCTGACCCCCTAGGCCTCTTGAGGGGAGGGAAAAAACATATTATTTTGTTACATTTGTGGCAGGAGTCTCAATGGATTCGCAAATGCCGCCAAAAATCAAACACCACCACCTCCCTGGGGCTTATTTATTAAATAATGGTGGGTCTCTTGGGCCATCCCAGCCCTGTGAACTGCCACCCTCGGGGTTTTTCAAATTAAAGAATACGGGGGGCTGCGTGGACCCTCCCCGCAGCCCTGGGGCCCACCACCTTCCTGGGGCTTTTATTTGAAAAAATGCAGGGGGGACATGGTGCCCCCATGCATCCCTGGGGACCTCCAGCTCCCCTGGGCAAAATCAAGAAAGGAGCGGGGCTACGCAGCCCCCTTTTAAAGCTATACATGGCCCTGGAGACCACCACCCCCCCCCCAGGGCCGGCTCTTGCAATATCCTAGGGTTCCCAACCCCAGGACATAGCTATTTGCAGGAAGCCAGCAGGGACCGCGGGGGCCTTGGGGCTCGCCTGTGGTCCCCAATACATCTGAATAGGTGTACTGGGTGGGAACAGGGCACTCACCATAGCCCGGTCACCTGAGGATGGTATTCCTGGGGCAGAAATCAGCCCAGAGGGGCCCTACTTGGCCTTCCTCCCTTTAATGTATAAAAATATTTAATAAAAAAGAAATAAAGTCCAGGCCCTGGGAATGGAGGCCTCAAAAAATTGCAGGAATGGCAGGTCATTGGATCCTCCACCCCCTTTCACCACCAATCTGCAAACATACATCCTGGCGTAAACACACATCGTGGTGCACTGGTGGTTGGGGGATGAAGTCTGTTTAGCTGCAGAGGGCTCTTGGGGGCCAACAAGCCCTCCTAGTACCTCCAGCAAGTTCCACACAACTGGATTGCTAACAGGTCTTCGGAGGCCTAGCCCCCTGCCTCTGCTACTCTGCAAATGCGTCTCTTGGTGGCTTGCTGGTTGGGGGACGATGTCCCTTTGCATGCTGAAAGTCCTTGGGAGCTGACAGGCCCTCTTGTTACCTCAATCAAGTTTCACATAGTGAAATTGCTGAGAAGACTTCAGAGGCCACGCCCCTTTTCTCCATCACTTTGTAAATGCCACTCCTGGCGCAGTGCTGGTTGTGGGATAAAGTCCCCTTGGCTTCAGAGGTTCCTTGGGGGTCAACAAGCCCTCCTGTTACCTCTATGTAGTCCCATACTGCAGGATTGCTGAGAGGTCTTCGAGGCCAAGCCCTTTTCTCCACCTCTCTGCAAATGTGCCTGATGGTGCAATGCTGGTTGGGTTTGAGTCCCCTTGGATGCTGAGGCTCCTTGTCTGAGTCCCACAGAGGGTGATTGCTGAGAGGACTTTGGAGGCCTCACCGCTGTTCACGGCTGTTCTCCATCACTATGCCAGCGTGCTTCCTGGTGCACAGCTCATTGGGGGATGAAGTCCCCTTGGCTCTAGAGTGTCCTAGGGGGCCAAACTTAAAAAATCAAAGGTTACAGGGACGTTATAGTTAGGCTCTGATTTCACTCGCCTAAACCTCACATATTACATCACTCATGGTCAGAAAAATCATTGATGACATCTCAAATCACATCACTGATGATATCATCAAGTGAGTGCAAGTGTTTTTAAGAGTTTATGTGTGTTAAATATATATATTAACCTACTAAAAAAGTTAAATTATTATACTAGGTGCACTGCTACTGAGTGATACCACTTCTGACATATATTAAGTGAGAAGCTGTGTGACTGTATGTATCCTCAGATGAAGGTGAGAAATGAGCAAAAAGATGCAGAATAAAGACAGCAACGAGCCAAAAGAGGCAAGATAAAGGTCAGAAACAAGAAGAAAAAGGCAGAATAAAGGACAGAAATTAGCAGAAAGAGTAAAGTAAGCAATATGTAGAAAAATGCAAATTAGAGGCCAGCAATAAGTCGAAAGAGACAAAGTAGAGCACAGCAATGGACAAAATGAGACAAAATAAAGGTCAGAAATGAGCAGCAAGAGGCTGAATAAAGATCAGCAAGGAGCAGAAAGAGGTAAAATAAAGGTCAGCAATTAGCAGATAAGGGCAAAATAGAGGCCAGAAATTATCAGAAAGTGGGAGAATGAAGGTCAGCAATGAGCAGAAAGAGGCAACGTAGAGCTCAGCAATGACCAGTCAGCAGGATAGCTGTTAGAAGCTAGCACCAAGAGGCAGAATAAATTAAAGCAATGAGCAGAAAGAGACAAGGTGAAGGTCAGAACCCAGCAGAAAGAGGCAGAATTAAGGTCGGAATCTAGTAGAAAGAAGGAAAATAAAGGTTAGCAATGAGCAGGAAAAAGCAAAGTAGAGGCCAGCAACAAGCAGAAAGAGGCAAACCAGAGGCTAGCAACGAGCAGAAACAGGCAAAATAGAGATCAGCAACAAGGAGAAAGAGGAAAAATGAAGGTCAGCAACGAGAAAAAAGAGGCCAAATAGAGATAAGCAACGAGCAGGAAGAGGCAAAATAAAGGCCAGCAGCGAGCAGAAAGAGACTAAATAGACATCAGAAACGAGTAAAAAGAGGCAAAATACAGGTCAGAAACAAGCAGAAAGAGGCAAACTAAAGGCCAGCAACAAGCAGAAGGAGGCAAAATAGAATCAGAAATGATCCGAAAGAAATAAATAGAGGTCTGCAACAAGCAGAAATAGGTAAAATAAAGGCCATCAAGGAGCAGAAAGAGGCAAAACAGAGATCAGAATTAAGCAGAATGAGTAAAAAAAACGGTCAGAAAGGAGGAGAAAGAGGCAAAATAACTGTCAGCAATGAGCAAAAAGAGGCAAATTAAGGTCAGAAACAAGCAGAAAGAGGCAAAATATAGGTCAGAAATAAGCAGAAAGAGGCAGAATAAAGGTAAAAAATGGGCAAAAAAGTGAAAATAAAGGTCAGTGAAGAGCAGAAAGAGGCAAAATAGGGGCAGCAACGAGCAGAAAGAGTCAAAGTAGCACCAGCAACAAGCGGAAAGAGGCAAAATTAAGGTCAGAAATGAGCAGCAAGAGGTAGAATAAAGGTAAGCAACAAGCAGAAAGAGGCAAGATAAAGGTCGGAAATTAACAGAAAGAGGCAGAATTAAGATCAGAAACGAGCAGAAAGATGGAAAATAAAGGTCATCAGTGAGCAGAAAAAGTCAAAGTATAGGCCAGCAACAAGCAGAAAGAGGCAAAATAGATGCCAGCAATGAACAAAAAGAGGCAAAATGGAGGCCAACAATGAGCAGAAAAAGGCAAAATAGAGGACAGCAATGACCAGAAAGAGTCAAATTAAAGGTCAGAAACGAGCAGCAAAATGCGGAGTAAAGGTCAGCAACGAGCAGAAAGAGGCAAAATAAAGGTCAGCAACAAGTAGAAAGAGCCAGAATAAGAAACAAGCAGAAAGAGGCAAGATAAAGGTCGGAAATGAGCAGAAAGAGGCAGAATTAATATCAGAAACAAGCAGAAAGACGGAAAATAAAGGTCAGCAGTGAGCAGAAAAAGTCAAAGTATAGACCAGCAACAAGCAGAAAGAGGCAAAATAGAGGCCAGTAATGAGCATTAAGAGGCAAAATAGAGGCCAACAACGAGCAGAAAAGGCAAAATAAAGGCCAGCAATGAGCTGAAAGAGGCAAACTAGAGTCCAGCAACAAGCAAAAACAGGCAAAATAGAGATCAGCAACAGGCAGAAAGAGGCAAAATAAAGTTAAGAAACAAGCAAAATAAGGCGAAATAGAGATCCGCAACAAGGAAAAAGAGGCAAATTAGATATCAGGAACGAGTAGAAAGAGGCAGAATAGAGGTCAGAAACGAGCGGAAAGAGGCAAACTAATGGCCGGCAACATGCAGAATAAGGCAAAATAGGATCAGAAACTAGCCGAAAGAGGTATATAGAGGTCAGAAATTAACAGAAATAGGCAAAATACTGGTGAGCAAGGAGCAGAAAGAGGCAAAACAGAGACCAGAAACAAGTAGAATGAGTCCAATTAAAGGTCAGAAACAAGCAGAAAGAGGCACAATAGAGGTCCGAAATAAGTTAAAAAAAAAGGAAAATAAAGATCTGAAATGAGGAGAAAGGGGCAAAATAAACGTCAGCAATGATCAAAAAGAGGCACATTAAGATCAGAAACTAGCAGAAAGGCAAAATACAGGTCACAAACCTCACAGACCCACTCAGGGACTAATGTACCCACTCACAGACTGATTCACACACTCAGAAAGACACTTGCAAACCCACTTAGAAACTCTCACAACTACTCACAGACCCACTGGGAAACTTACTCTGACACTCATGCACCTACTCAGACACCCATTCAGCAGCTCATGCACCCACTCACACACCCACTCATGCATTCACTCACAGAATTACTCACAGACACACATGAAGGCACTCAAAAACCCACTGAGATACTCTCACACCCACTCACAGACCTACTTAGACACTCACCCAAACATTCATGCCCCCACTCAGATACCCACTCAGACACTCACGTACCCACTTGCAGACCCACTGAGACACTTACACACCTACTCACACACCTGGTGAGACACTTATGCAGCCACTCCCAAGCTCACTCAGACACTCACTCACATACCCACTGATGGAGACACTCATGCACTCTCACCCACTGAGACACTCATGCATTTACTTGCATACTCACTCTCAAAGGTTACAATTAGGAATAAAAATGTAAAAACCTTAGAAATTCACTGAAAAAAGATTACTGGGACGTTATAGTTAGGCTCAGATGTTACTCATACAAAACCAGTGAAATGTCATCAGTTATAGTTTACTGCCCTGGGGGACATGAATTTCCATTTGGAAAATCTGGAATCAAAGGATACTCTTTCCCTATTGGATACTTTCTCCGGATGTGGGATGAAACAACTAGTTAATGATCCCACCCATCAAGCAGGCCATGTGCTTGATGGGGTCTTTTCTAACGACCCCCGGCTAACCACCGGGACTCCCATCCCTCTCTCCTGGTCGGATCACTTTGCGATTCCGTTAGAATTAACATTCCCGACTGTTAAGAGTAAGGGGAATGAGCCAAGTAAAATTGAACGGAGACGCAACCTCAAAAACATTTCCAATGATATGCTTGCCCCTAGACTGCCCAGTCGCCTGATTACCTTGGAGGAGGACGTAGGGAAAGCAGTAGACAGATTTGATACTGCTATCAGAACGGCCATTGATGACCTGGCCCCTGCCTCACTCTGCTATTCCGCGAGGAAAAGTCCTTCGGCGCCGTGGTTTTCGGAATCATTAAGACTCCTTAGACAGGGAGTTCGAAGACAGGAACGCCTTTGGAGGACCAGCTGGGATCCGCGAGAGAGGGATAGTCACAAATCCCTCCTAAAGGAGTATAAAACTGAGGTGATAAGGACCAAACAAGAGTATTTCACCTCGTTGACCTCCTCACTCTCCTCGCCGAAAGAGCTGTTTAAGATCGCAGACACGCTCACCTCTTTGAAAGTACCGGACCCCGTGGTTAGTTCACAGCGGCTCTGTGACGATGTTGCACAGTTTTTTCAATTAAAAATTGTGGACATTTATTCGGCCTTAGAATCTCAGAGGTCGGCATTATCTTCCTCTCCGAGCGTTCCTGTCCCTCCATTAACATCTTCGGAGGAGATATCGTTAGCGTGTCTTTCCAGCTTTCCCCCCCTCTCCCTGAAGGAACTTGAAGTTCTCCTCGTGAAGACAAGGTCGGGGTCTCCCTTAGACCCGTGCCCTCTAAAACTTCTTAAACAATGCAAGGAGACTCTCTTGCCTCGGTTGCTAGAGATCATGAACAGGGCAATGAGAGAGGGGACCTTCCCGCCACAATGGAAAAGAGCGGTGGTTAAACCACTGTTAAAAAAGCCTACTTTGGACCCGGGCGTTCTTAAAAACCTCCGCCCCATTTCGCTGCTCCCAGCCCCAGCAAAGATGTTGGAAACCCATCTCAACCAGCATCTTGCTGCATTCCTGGAAACCTCTGGCCTTTTAGATCATTCGCAGCATAGATTCCGGAGAGAGCACAGCACGGAGTCGGCCCTTACCACGGTGCTTGATAACATCTGTACCAGAGTGGACAAGGGCCTGACCACTCTCCTTATCCTACTAGATCTTACGGCTGCGTTTGATACCCTGTCTCCCTCAGTGTTAACATCTCGTCTGAGGGAGATAGGGGTGGAGGGGCCTGCACTTAGTCTGCTATCCTCCTTCCTTGGCCAGAGGGAACAGAGAGTTAAGCTGGGGGAGTTTCTATCTCCATCCCTCCCTGTGCAGTGTGGGGTCCCTCAGGGGTCGGCATTAAGTCCGACCCTTTTTAACATCTATGTGACCCCACTTGCCAGGCTTATTAGATCTTACGGGATGGAGGTAGTCTCCTATGCCGACGACACGCAGATATTGATGTCTCTCACCCAACCGGTCATCTCGGCTGCCTCCAATTTTAGACACTGTATGGAGGCAGTGGCTCAATGGATGATTTGCAATTCATTGAAGCTCAATGGCGAGAAGACAGAAATTCTGGTGTTCGGAGGTAAGGAGGATATCTGGTCGGCGGAATGGTGGCCTCCATCTCTGGGAGTGTGCCCTTCACCCACTGTTTTGGCTAGGAACCTAGGAGTCATGATTGACCCTTATTTGGGGCTGGGCCAGCAAGTAAGTAGGACCATTTCCACCTGCTGGGGCATAATAAACATCCTGAGGAAAATATAACATTACCTGTCCCCCCAAGCAAGAAAGCAAATAGTAGTTGCATTGATAGGCTCAAGACTAGAATATTGCAATGCCCTATACCTTGGCATTAACAAGAGTCTGATAATGCGACTCCAAATGGTGCAGAATGCAGCTGCAAAGTTTGTACTAGATCTTCCCAGGCGGGCCTCTGCTACGGCTGCCAGGAAAGCATTGCATTGGCTTCCAATCGAGGCCAGGATCTCATTCAAGTCTCTCTGCTTGATCTATGGGGCCCTGGCCACGAACAAGTCAGGAGGCATAAGGGGTCTGCTAAATCTTTATACCCCCTCCAGATCCCTGCGCTCGGCCAATAAAGCCTTGCTATCCATCCCCCGTGTCCGTAGAGCTAGGTGGGGTGGCAGATCCTTCTCAACTTTGGCCCCTAGGTTGTGGAACTCTCTGCCTTCTGATATCAAAACTCTTCCTTCAAAGCAAGCTTTTAGAAAGGCCCTTAAGACATGGCTTTTTGCCATAGCATATCCTTAGCTTGGGTTCTGCCTTTTTGATTTTATTTTTAGGCGCCTTGATGCCTACGGGCTTAGTTGCGCGTTATAAATTTCATTTCATTTCATTTCATTTTCATTTCATTTCATTTCATTTCATTATAGTTACCTCGGCTAACTATTACTTATGGCCCCACAATGCACTGCTTATGACCTCACATATTACATCAACCATGACATGGTCAGTTATATCACTGATGACATCTTAAACGACATCACTGATCACATCATCCACAGAAACACTCACATCCACTCACACCACCATAGAACCTCTCATACACCCTGTTGGACCTGGGGTTACCAGTCCACATAGGGTAGCCTGGCACAAAGTGGGAAGACCTACTCCAAGGCAATTGTGTTATACTTGCATCGCACCTTTCACAGCAACCCAATGCCCATCGACCAAAAAGGAAACACCGCACCGTGTTTAGAAAAGTAGAAAATCATTATATTTTCTTTTAGTTAGTTTCTTGTATTTCTCTTAGTTGCAAAACCAGTACCACATTCACATTTATGTCATTACATTAAAATTACTTGCTTTTGTAAACTTTCCCAGTTTCATAGAATTTGAAATTCAGGTACTAGGCAATTCTGTTATATTCTGTCACCATAACTAGGCCTCTACCCTTAGCATTCATAAATTTGTCACACAGATGTGAATCAATTCAAGTTTCCAGGCAAGAAAGCTATTAAATTACTCTAGTAATTATCCCATCCAGGGCATTAAATTCAGCGGACAATTGTTCTCAGTAATTTAACAAAGCCCTGGTGTATTCAGCAGTTCTCACACACTGGGCACTTTCCTGCCGCTTAACTTTCCTCTCCTGCAGAACTGTGTAGAAAACAGTATGGTTTCCAATGCCTCCCCCCCCTGTCTTCTCTGCTGTACTTCTCCGTGTCTCTCAGCAGGACTCTACTAACTCCGGAGGTGGCAATGAGGCCCTTAAAGCACCTGGGCCTCCTAACCACACTTCCACGATCTTACCAGGAGACTTTTATGTTGAGTTTGTGTCCGCTCACTCCGCTCGCACTCCTGTCGCTTCAATCGGTCTCCAGCCCTCACGTTGCAGGTTCCCAGCAGCTATCCGAGCCGGGAATGCGCAGCGTTTCACTCAGCGTTGTTCTCGGCCTTGTGTCCCGCCCTCCTCTCGCTCGTCAGAGAGGGTGGGTGCTGAACACGGGCCGGCCTCCTCTGTTTCCCGCCCCCCTTCTTCCGGCGCTGGCTTGGTAGAGCGTACGATCTCCCGCGACGCCGCCATAGAGGAACCAACGCTCCGCTGACTAGAACCAGGCCCCCTCTCTACCTCTAGATCTCCTCAGCGGGAGGGGGTGCCCGTGGATACTGTCAGTCCGCAGTAGGGGCACCGTTCAGCGGCGGGGATCTCAGCGGGCCAGCCGCACTAGGGTAAGGTTAATTTTCTCTCCGCGATCTGCAAAGCAAAGTCCTGGGACCAGTGGCGGTGATTCACCTGACTTCCCCCCTTTCCTCGTACTATGTCGCAGTATAATTAAGATTGCGGCCAAAAGCGGGAAAACCTGTCAGTCACTAGATTTCCCTAACTCCGGGCAGCAGCAAAGTGACGGTGAACTCGGGCGGGGATCATAGAACCTTATCCCACAACAACCCGGCTACTTTCCACCCTCCTTTCTTCCCGGGTCAGATGTCCCTCACCTGCCAGGCCCAACACAGGATTTCTTCTCAAGCGTTCAAAGGGGGAAAGGGAAAAAACGGGACTGTCTCTTCCAAGTCGGATGCTTCCCTGATGTATTCCCCAGAACAACGATTAACCGCTTCTCACAGGGGGTTCAATGACGCTGTTCCCAGGGACGCTACAAGGGTTATGTGGTACATTGTCAATAAACCGGTGGTGGGGCTCAGTCAATAACTAGAGGGTGACATCCTCAGAAAAGGCAGCCGACCCATGGGACGATCTAGCCTCTATCAGTGCGCCTTCCTCCCTTTACTATCGCCTCGCTCCTCACCAGGTTCCCTCCAGACTCTCTCTGGTCACTCCAAAATGGCCGCCCTGGTTCTGGACCTTTTATAGACTGGGCCCTGGCTACTGGAATCAGCTGGAAGGTTCTAGAGCGTTCCCAGTGTAGTCCTATGGCTCAGGCCCCTGAGGTAAAAATGTGGCAGTTACACGCCACCATTTTGTGTGTCTATGTATTCACCATGTTAAGAGAGCACCTAGGCTTCAAAAAATTATAGGGATAAGAAGGCACTCAGAACTCTAGGGACAACACCAAAAATTGTAATGGACGCAAAAACAAAAGAAAATTAGGAGGCAAAAAGGAAAGAAAAAAAAGACAAAATAGGAGGGACTACCCAAAGGGCTGACAGGTCTAACACACCCACTCTCACATAACCCCTCACATACCTATTCACAGACCAATACCAGTACTCACCCAGCCAATCACTCAACCATAGGGCCACTCACACACCACTCACTCATACTGCCACTCACACACCCACTAACCCTCTCATAAAGCCACTAATGCACCTACTCACTCACCAATACAGCCATTCACACATCCAGTTATAGACACTTACACAACCACTCATATACCCATACAGAAACTAAAACAGCCATGCACTCACCCTTACAGGTCCTTTTATCCCCACACACTCACCCATACAGCCACTCACCCTGCCACTACCTAACCAATTCAGCTAATGACTCCCCCACTCACTTACCCATGCAGCCACTAATACAGCCACTCCTTCCCCATACAACCACTCACACATCCACATAACCACTTACCCATTCACACATCCATACAACCACTCACACGCCCACTCACTGATACTTACAGCCACTCATATAGATATTCACTGTCCAAAGTAGTCATTCACACCCATAGACCTATACACACATTCAAATAGCTGCTCACTCTCCCATGCAGCCACTCACATACCCATACCCTCAGCCATACAGCCACTCACACAGCTACTCATTCACCCATACAGCCACTCATCACACATCTATGCAGCCACTCACTCAGCCACTGACCCACCCATACAGCTATTCACACACCCACTCACTCTCCAAAACAGCTAGTCACTCAGCCACTCACTCACCCATACAGCTACTCACATAACCACTCAGATGAGATATGTTAGAAATAGTATAGCTAATTACTAGTCCAGAAGGAATAGTAATTTAATTTATTCTGTAATTTTGTATACATCTTTAAGTCTCAGAATCGTTTACAAAATACTTACAGGTAAGTATATATATATATATATAGATATATATATATATATATATATATATATATATATATATATATATATATATATATATATATATATATATATATATATATATATATATTCGCTGAAAAAAACCATAGGTTTCAGGACATTATAGTTAAAATTAGCATTTAAAAAACCTTAGAAAATCACTGAAAAAACCACAGGTTTCAGGGATGTTATAGTTAGCTGGACATTTCACTTGACAAAACCAGAGAAATTTGTGCGTTCTAGTTAGTTGAGTTAACTATATCTCACGCCCCCACAATGCACTGATGATGAGGTCACATATTACATCATTCATGACATGGTCAGTGACATCACTGATGACATCTCAATTGACATCTATGATGACATCATCCAGTGACTGTGTGTTTCAGTAAAGTTTAAATATGTTTTATATATATATTCACCTTGGTGTATTAAAGAATGAGTGGGTGTAGGAGTGTCTGAATGGATGATTTAGTAGGTGTGTGACTGATTGTATAAGTGAGTGATTAAACATGTCTTACTGAATGCATGGGTTAGTGAGTAAACGATGTAAATGTCTGTATCAGTCTGTCAGTTGGTGTGTAAGCGGCTGCATGGGTTGATGAGTAGCTACATGAGTGTCTAAATGGATTATTTATTGGTTGGCTGAGTATCTCTATGGGGGCCTGAGTGTTGGTGAATGTGAAGAAGAAACAAGAAAGAGGGCAGAAGAGCCGTGATGAAGGAAAATGATGAGGACACCAATTGAATTGTCCCCAGCCCTACCAGCCAGTCCAGACCTTGACCTGCTCCAGTGAAACCCCGGTGTGTCCAGCAGTCATAAACCCCCCAGAACCCAGAGGACCTGGCCTGCCTTCCCCAACAAGACTTTGTATCCTGTGAGCACCTGATTTGTTCACCAACAGATTCTGGCTCCAGCCAAATCTGTAAGCTGCACCACTCTGCACCTGATGCCCCCAGCCTGAGTTCCAGTGGCCCAACACCACAAGAAGGTCTCCCCAGCAATGTTGACCTGGGATCTGGTGATCCCTGACCGACACCAAGTCTCCCAACGATGCCTGCAGCCCCTATCTGGAAAACCAGATGCCAAAAGACACCCCTACACCCAACGCTCCAGGCTTTGGGTGGCACAACCGACAGTGACCCGGTGTCCCACAACATTGCAACTTACCTCTCCATCCAGTGGTCGCCTCCAGAAGATCTTTGTGCCTGAGCCTGCACTGTTTGTTCTGATTAGAGATTCACCATTGAAATCAACAGGGCTGCCGACGTCGATCCAGCACTCTGCACCCGGCTGCCCCAGTGACACTGTGGGTGCATACTGTGTGCTATCTTGAATCCCCCTTTGCCCTGAGCTAAACCGTAGGAGTTTTGCTCCCACATCAAAGTGGCGTGCCCATGAGCAGCCACCAAGTGGAGCCCCATTGGATAACATTGGGCCTCAGCACTCTGCACCCGGCCGCCCTAGTGCCGCAGAGGGTGCTTTCTGAGTGCATCCTTGACCCTGGGGGAACCCTTGTTCTAACCCCAGAAACTCAACCCTAAACATTTTTTACTTACCTGCAAAACAATAACCCTATTTTTACCGATAGGATTGCATTTACTGTTTTCCTTTGAAAAAGTTTGGTGTTGAGGGTGTTTTTATAAAAACTCTTTTTCTCACCTTTTATACAGGAAATGTCCCACTGTGATATCTAGGCATAGAAAAAGTAATATGAAAAGTAACTTAAAAAGTATCACATAGTAACTGAGAAGTAATTTCAACTGTTTCTGAACATTTGACCTACTTGTATCTACATTCAACAGCATTCAACTGTATTATCAGAGAAGTACTATTTTTACTTACCTGCACTAAGTCTGGTTTGGTTCTAAAAATAAAATACAACAAAGAAATATTTTTATACAAAACAATTGGTCAGAGTTCAGTCTTTGAGTGTGGGAAATAATTTCTTGCCTGGGCGTGTACAATAAATGCTTAACGTTATAAAGCCGGACTGTTCGCCCACACTACCACAAAAGAAAGTAAGGTATTATCTACTTTTACCTCTGCCTACCTTTGGGTTCCACCAGAATCTGTGCACACTATACCTTACTTTGGTACAGTATATACAGAGCCAGCTTCCTACAAAACTTACCATTATACACTTTCCCTTTCATTGTCAAGGTATACATGGTAAAGGCATATGAGTGATAAAGACCTGCATGGTCAAGGGAATGCATAATAAAGGCATTGCGTTGTAAAGGATGTATGGTAAAGGTATTGCATGTTAAAAGGCTGTTTCCCATTATAAAAGTGCAATAGGTGCTGGTTGGGAAACAGGTATCCCATAACCACTATAAGCAGCTCAACTCAGAACTCTGCACCCAGCATCCTCACAGGGTGGGCTCGGAGTGCTGGGATGGCACACAGGATATAAGAGTGGAATAACACATGGGGCATGGGGTGCAGATGTGCATAAGAAGCAATAATGGATGCAGGCCATGCATCATCATAGTGTGGTGATGATGGCCAGGACTGTCCTCAAGGCTGACATGAACACCTGAATCTATAAGCACCCAGTGTTATGAAGGGAGGTAGAACTGCTGTAACCCCAGGCACAGCCCCAGTGTCACTACATGAACACCAGTGTCAGGCAATGACCACTCTCTGACAGTAGGGGCTTTAGCGGTAATCCCACATCAACCACACTGAAATTGCTGTCATACACAGAGGGGTCGATTCCGATTCGGGAAACGAATCCATACAATGATTCGTATTCGTAGCCGTTTCCGTACGAATCGTAGTAATCCGTCCGAATCGCGTAGTACGATCCGTTGGCTCGAAATACGTACGAATCGTCAAGAACCGTACGAAAGTCAAGGGTGAGTCCATACGAGATAGACCAGCACAGTAAACCGTACGAATCGTAAACATGCCGTACGACCCGCCAAGTACGATGCAGACCAGGGAATGGGGACGCGATTTGTACGGATACGTCAGGTATGAACAATTCGTACGGAGATCTACACTATCGCATAAGCACCGTACCCCTAAATTCAAGGGGAGTATGCAGGGGGTGTACGCACAGTACACGTATGACTTTGGGGGGTACGGACCATACCCCTACGCATCGTACACCTACATTCATGGGGGTACGCACGGGGACATACCCACTGTACCCCTGTAATACAGGGGTGTACGCACCGTACCCCGATGCACCGTATCCCTGCAATGATGGGGTGTACGCCCCATACACGGGGGGATCCATTCCGTATGCATTTCGAGCCAAAATCTGGTTTTCCGGACGTTTCAAACTCCCGTAGCAAAAGCGTCGTACGGAGTGCTGTCGACACGAATCGTACTTGCTGGGTTGGAAAAAGCTGCTTCGAACCGTACGGACGTCGCGTACTGCGTGTTCCGAATACGATTTGTACAGATCATTGAGTCGTACGGTCTTTGGTACGAATCGTACGGAGAACTGCATTGGGTACACATCGTACTACATCGTACGTATGGGCACGGTTCTCCGTACGATTCGTACGGGAAAAAGGCTCCATACAACGATTCAGACGGGATTTTACTGAATCGGAATTGGACCCAGAATGTATGGAGGTTTCCAGATCACTCCACCTGTTGCCCCCATTCTACTCGTTATTTCCAGCTTCAAAAAATGCTACCTGCAAGCCATACTAGAAACTGTAAAAAGATTCCAGCATGTTTATCGGATATACTTGTCAATTTTATATTTCGCTACTATGGTATCGAGGACATATTTAACAAATGTCAGGGTAACATCCTCACTATTTTACCAAAATGAAAATCAAGGTTAAGTATAGCACTTTTAAAGAAATTAAACCAACCTTGAAACGTAAAGCTTGCAATCATACACAGACAATGCAGCGATTACCAAGATCTGTCTCAAGGTTTTTATATTTGATTTTATGTGTAACAAAGTTGTCTCACAAAGTGTTTCTGTATGCCTTACTCCAGGGACCTGAACATTTCCTGCATGAATTCATTTTGCCTCCTGATCTGCCCTTCAATTAATTGGCTCTTGATTCTGTAGTACTTTTGCCACTTTGTTGATAGGTTCTGAAATATTTTGTAGAAGTGTAAAATGCGGTGTACCTTGGCTTTGCACTGACTGCTCATATGTATGTACAATGTACTTGTTTTTCGCACTTTCGTGCTTCTGTGAGACAGAAGGGCATCAGTATACCCCCTGTCCCCCTCTGCATCTCATCTTGCCATTAATGCTGCAGACCTCTGGTTTTCTCACCTGAGCATCTTTTAAAATGTTTGACATAAGCTTGTAGTCAGTCAGTCTCTTGTGCCCTGGACGTATAGCATGTAAACTTGCCCGTCCGTCTTGCTCCGGCATCCTGTAAAGTAAGATTTTCAGAACTAGTGAAAACCCCTAAACTATGTGAGTGCGGACAGTGAAAAGACCTCATTTATGGGCATGGTGAGCAATCAGTCAGACCACTAAGCAACAGAAATGTAATTATGAATACATTTGTGATAGAGTTACTTCTGCAATCACCAAATACATATCTAATGAATTAATGACAATTTCAAAGATTGTATGGCAAGAAATGACCAGAGTCTCTGCGGATATTTTAAACAACAGAAGATAGTAGCTTCAGACTATAATATAAAGTTAGCTTTGATTCCAACCCTTTCAGTTTGTACCAAGCATAGACTCATTCTTTAGAAGGGTGGTTGTCGTATTTACCACAGACCTAGTAAAAGCTACACCCGAAATAATAAAAGAAGCTATTAATTATGGCCATGTCTCAGGCTACAAATTAAATGTAGGTAAAACACAGGTAATAGCCAACTATAAACCTCTGGCCCCTATCCCAGGCTTATGTCCAAGCGCTACGTATCTAGGCATCAGATTAACAACTAATATCGATAAAATTATAACACTAAATTATGATTCTCTTCTAAAAGAAACTGCAAAGACACTCCAAAAATGGCACAAGATCCCGATTAGTCTTTTGGGACGTATTAATCTAGTAAAAATGAAAATTCTGCCAAAGGTGCTATATCTATTTAGATCTATTCCTTTGCAACCCAATAACATCTTCTTCAAAAAATTGGAGGGTATATGTAGTAGCTTCATATGGGCATACAAAAAAGCGAGAAGGGCATTGAAACTACTAACACTGACAACTGAAAAGGGTGGATTAACATTTCCTGACTTTAGGTTCTACTTTTTAGCCACTTTTTTTTGTCGTATCAGAAGTTTGCTAAAAAATGACAGTCCATTATTTTTCCACCGGTTTATGTTGGGACTGGATAGCAACCAATTCTTGCACCGCTTGCAAGATCCAAACTACTTCAAGCGAGTGAAATTTAAGACAGCCAAGCATATTAAAAAAATTTGGGATCAAATAATGACTATTGGGGAAATTACATATTACAACGCAGAGCTTAGAATATGGGACAACCCAGGGCTTCCCGATATCTTCTCTGATGGAGCAGGCTTTCTTTGGAAGAGAAAAGGTATCCACCAACTAGGGGATTTTTATGGTCAGAATGGTTTTCTGGATTTTGAAGCACTTAAAATTATATATAGCTTAAGTGATAGTATGTATTTCAAATATATTCAGATAAGGGACTATTTACTTTCTAAAATGAAAATCACTGAAACGATTGAATCAGACATACTTAATGTCTATATTCTAACAAATTAAAATCACTAATAAGTCTAGGGTATGAATATTTGATACAAGGGAAAAACGAAGATTACACGAAAATAGCCGCTAAATGGTCTCTTCGATTGGGTATGAATATTAATCCTCTACAGATTTCATACTCTCTACGTCACATAAACTTGATCGTGCAGTCCACAAGCTTGAGATTACAGACGTACAGAACCATCACTCAACTTTATTATACACCACAGAGGATAGCTAGTTGGACACGGGGTAATCAACTCAATAATAAAACTAAGTGCCCTAAATGTGACCATGAAGCGTCAGGTATAGAACATATGCTTTATTCATGCCCAGCGCTCTCGTTATTCTGGAAAGAACTGTCTGAAGTAATAAATAATAAACAAATTGTCATACCACCACTCTCAGCACAATTGGTTTTACTAGATATCCAGGAAACAAATTGTCCCTATAAAGAATTAATAACTATCATCTTTGCTTGTGCCAGGTTAATCATCGCTAGATTATGGATATCGAAAGATATCCCAACCGTTTTGGATTGGTGGCTTCTGATGAAAGAAATTAATTCCATGGAACTGTCATTAGCAAAGCACAGGGGCCCCAAGGCTCTACAAAAGAAAGAAAAAATCTGGTTACATTTTTTTTGAATCATGATTTAAATGAATTAACAAGAAAATGAGGCCAGCTCAAATATTTAATATTCGTATATTATTTGTCAAAATTTATTTGTAAATCTTTATTTCTTTATACAATTATTTCTGTCAAGGCTTAGTATTTGTCAGATCTCTGTTTCTAACGTCTCTCTGTCTATAAACTGTTTATTTAAATAATGTTGTAATTATTCATGTACTTTGTTTTACTGTAAATGTACAACAAATGCGTACTTTTTTTTCTTCCTTCAATAAAAAAAATAATAATAAAAAATAAAAAAAGAAGGGTGGTTGTCTTGCTAGGTCTAGGTTTTTATAGCGCTGCTGTCAGACCAACCGTATTACTACCACTATACATGGGGTGGGCTTTGGAACCGTCCATTTCAGACATTGGCTTTCCTCAACCAGCCTCATTCATCCATTTGCTTGAGCTTCTGTCAATCTTGGCCTAGTGCGGTGGAATACTCACATTTTGCCTAATACTGTTGGCTGTTTGAATCCATTCAATCAATCAATCAATCAATCATTTCATTTGTAAAGTGCACTACTCACCCGTGAGGGTCTCAAGGCGGTGGGGTGGGGAATGCTGCTACTCCTCGAAAAGCCAGGTCTGAGGAGTTTCTTCTGCCTTTCTCAAGTGCTTGCATTAAACTACATGAGAGAGAGAGAGAGAGAGAGAGAGAGAGAGAGAGAGAGAGAGAGAGAGAGAGAGAGTTAATTTGTGGCAGAAGAGCTTCTACGAAAATGAGCTTCAAAATGGCAGGCATGTGAGAAATGTATGTTCCTATAATATTCTCTCCTGACAGCCTTGCAGTCAGTGAAAGGGTGGGGAATGTGATGATTCATATCCGTCTTTCTTATCTTTTCAGGTTAAAAAGAGAAATCAATAACTCGCATATTCAGGAGGTGGTGCAGGTCCTTGGACTGGTATGTGGCCTACTCATTGTATATCAGATTTAATTGAATAAATTAGCGCATGCGCGCTGCTCCATGAGATTTGCTTTATCTTGCAAGCAGGAGTATATTGTATAAAGCATGTGTAGAACGCTATGTCTGCATATTATTCGCTTCGATTGCATTATAGTGGCTCTTCCAATGCACTCATCACATGTCAATTCGCAACCAAAGAGAAGGGGTCAAGGAGAGCACAATCCTAGAACACGTGTCAACAGAGACTAGTTGGTCATATAATGTTCATATGAAAATACAAGTGTTCTAGGATTGTGCTCTCCTTGATCCCTTCTCTTTGGTTGTACATTTGTCATTCTCTTGATTGACATTGATCCCTCTTGGTAGTGGGGGATAGTGGTCTATGTAGCACTCCGTCTTTAAAAAAACTATAAAGATTTTCTATAATTGTTTCTTTCCAGTATTGTGTCTATTTCACTTTTCATTTGTGTATGTGCGGGTCTATCCATTTTGGATACACTACTACCAATTTCCTCATGCTTACTTGTCAATTCGCATTTACAGGGCCCTTCACAATTATTAGCTATGGTTTTCGGTGCTGTGTGAAACACCAGTCTGAATGAATATTCCACTGCACACAGACGCCGAAATCTAGGAATAGAGTGTTATTCGTTGTATGCCTCTGCCATTGTGACTGCAGTGAATGCAATCATCATGCTGTAAATATATACCACACATATGTCATAATCCACCACCCCAAGGCTCTCAATGATATGCAGATGAGCAGGAGGCACTGAACACTATATACAGATGTGCATGACCAGAAGCTACATTTGAAAATGATATTACCTAATAGAAATGTTACTCGAGAGGACTTGAAAAGGCATCTGAAGAACAGACAAGCTGAAAATATATCAGAGGAAAATAGTGCAGTAGAGCTGAAGGACATAAAAAGCAACTGTGGAGGCATGTTGGGGAGGTGAAGCTATGGCAATGGAGGCAGGACAAACTGAAAATTGGTCTAACCTGTCTAAAGTTGTGCATGAAAGCTGCATTGAAGGCTTCAAGGCGGGCCCAAGCTGGTTTAGGGCTGTTTGATTGCGTGAATTCACATGTCTCCTTATAAGGCATCCCTGAAAGGTAAAGAGGTTTCAAATGTTGCATTATGCGGAGACCTAATTTCTATTGACCCGAGTGCTTCTGAACGGCTAACGTTCAGATTGCGCAGTCTGCACAAGGAACATCGTGCCTGGCCCTGTCGAGGTTGATGAGTACAAACTTATAGGTTAATGAGTGTTCACTTACTTGGAGAGATAGATATCCCTGGCCTGTAATGCCCACAACCCGCTTGTGGGAGCATATTGTCTGCCACGTACACAATAGTTGGGTGACATTCCATGTGAGCAAATCCATTTGCAGGTGTATAGTCACATTATGGGAATACAGACTATGGCTTTACTCTTGTAAATGGAGGTATTTGTGCACCATATGTATTTCTTGTTCGGGCCTTGTCTCCATCCCCTTCTCTTAGTATCCACTGGTATCGGACTTTCCTCTTCCCTATCTGTAGTCTTTAGCATTTTGGAAGTGGGAAGACCCATTTTAAATTTCTTAGGAAGATTGTGAGAATTAGGGGGCATATTATCAAGAAACGGCATTAAAATTATCGCAGCTTTAGCGGCAGGAAACTGCCGCTAAATCGGCGATAATGGGCTTGATAATATGCCCTTTTCAATTCCCATAGAAGCCCATGTTTTGGTGTGAACATGGGCTCCTATTGGAATTCTCAAGGGCATATTATCAAGCCCATTATCGCCGCTTTAGCTGCAGTTTCCTGTTGCTAAAGCAGCAATAATTTTAACGCTGTTCTTGATAATATGCCCCTTGGTTTTTTTCAATGCCAGTGGTTAAAGATGTGGAGGCAGATTTAGAAGCCCCTTGCTCCACTTTTGCGTCACTCTTAACATGGGAAAAGTGACGCAAAAGTGGCGCAAGGGGCTTGTAAATCTGCCCCGTGGTGTTCACATGTGTTTCGTAATGATGTGAGAGACAATCAAGAGACTAAACATACTCTTGAGAAGGTACTCATGTAGCTTCTGCTAAATGGCGAAATTACTGTTTTCGGTGGTACAGATAATGCCACATTTTGGCAGCCTCTGGTTTGTGCAGGAAGGCCAGCATCCTGTGTATTGTGGTTCCCTGATGTTTAACACTTAGACTTCTTTATTTAAGATGGCTGACAAATGGAGCGACCAACAAAAGAAGCTGGAGCAAAAGCAAGAGCAAAGCTTGCAGATGATAAAGGACAAAGCCACCAAGGTAGCGTATTTCAGAAGACTGTGGAAGACGCAAGTGAGAATGGGCAAGACAAGATGCCAGAGAACAAAGTAGCCTTAAGTACTCTTTCTAAAACTGTTTGCTTCGGCAAAATTATTTTACTTGTGATGATGGGTTCTTAGGTTTATTGTAGGGTATCAGTATGAATTGAGAAGGTAGTGCTCAGGAGTCATGAAATGGAGCTAACAATTATGCTGGTTTCATTCACACAAAAACACAAGATTATTGCTGCCCATTCAATTATGCACATAATGTAATCAGGTTTCAGGTCAATCAGGGAGTTTTGTTAAGGTCCAGTGAGTGAGGGCGTCATACCAGCCTTCTATTATAATTTTTTTCTGAGTTTTATATAGCGCGAACTTGACCCGAAGGTATCCGGTATCAGAGCGCTTTACATGAGCAATAGTTGAATTTCACAAGGACACATTCATTTTTTTTAGGTATGGGGAAATTAAGTGATCTGCCCAGAATCTTAGGATCTTGGACGTTGTTGCCGAGACTCAAACCCAATTCCCCATATTTGAGGTCGACTCCCCTAGCCGTTAGGCTACATCCTCGCCCCATGAATCCTATGAATCCTGCATAGCGTGAATATATTGAAGACCAAATGGCTGGTCTTTATGAAAAAGCTGCCGGTACATTGGTGGGTGCCAGTATTGGTAGCCATATTGAGTTCTATGGTCAAAGCTGTTACAGTACGCTCAATTTAGAAGAGCGCAGTTCTGGTAGTTGTGCATCAGAAGGACATTGACTTGCCTTCTAATTACTGGCAGTAGTCAATGAGATGTTCCCCCGGCAAAGATATTCACTAATCTTTTCATGCACAATGTCTTAGATGGTGTACAGCTCTTTTACATCCACAGCTGTAAAATCATCACCTTGCCCCAGAGAGTGTTGTATGGAGATGTCACATGTGTAAAATGCGAAAGCCCTGACCTTACTGCCTCTTTGAGTCACTCATGTTGAGAATGGACCATTTATTGTGCGCTTATGGACGTAACCAGGTCCTTTGATACTGCGGATAGAGATAGCTTCTGTTTTTTACTACTCATTCTAGGGAGAGCCTAAGTGGATTGACCACATTATCAGCGAGGTTTTTCGGGGTATATGGCTACCTTGAGATTTGTTGGACTGAAGGACACGTTCTCTGAACACATGTTTTGTCGCTCTGGTGTCAGATAGGGTTGTGTGCTCACCCTCTACTACTGAATATTTATGTAAGTGGATTTGAAAAAAGGGAGGGGTGAATTAAAGTTCCTCCAAAGTCAAGCATACATTTACAACCTCCTTAGCACAGGAGGTAAATATATGGGTTATAACCCCCACAGAATTGGAAATTCTGAGCTGTTTTACGATAAGAAAAATTGATCTCACCTGGTAATTCTCCATTCAATAGGGTTTTCCTTGTAATTGCAGTGTGCTAATGCAGATTTATGACACGTAACAGTAAAATCCCATGTAATTTTACCATTATCACAGCATCATTTAACTTGTAATCAGGTCGTTAGAAGGTTAATCAAGGTTACAGATATGTTGGCTCAGAATAAATAGTTTTGCTCACTAACTTATGCATATAAAACCTTATCTCCATAAGGACGTGATACCTAATCCTCAGAGTCCTAATTTGATGTTCAAACTGGGAGCACCTCCATCCTTACAGATTTCCAGTGCCTTGTCTGACTTTGTAAAGGGATAAGGTTGTGACGACTTTGTGGAGCTGAGCTGGATACATGCCATGTTGTAAAACATCTAATAATGGTTCTATTTCTTTGAACACAGTTGCAGGAAGAGGCCTTGTCAGAGCATCGGCAGAAGGTGAAGTCACATGCACTGGAGGTCCTGGATATTGTGCAGAGTTGTGTGAAGGTCCATTTTCCACTCGAGGTGACAAGTAAGAAAAAGGAGGTGCCGGACTTCGACAAAACAGAGAGTGGTGTGTACCTCGGAGAGAGTAAAGGGTACCGTGGCAATAGCGGAGAGTACCATGAAGACAGTGGAGTGTACCTTGGGAAGAGTGGAGTGTACCATGAAGACAGTGGAGTTTACCTCGGGGAGACTGTGGCTTCTGACACATCACTACAGGAAAACGAGGATAAGATGAAGCTACCAGAGGGAAACACCACCACCTCCAAAACTACCCTCAAATGTAATGCAATTGAATGGACAAAGGGGTCTGAATGATACAACAACATTTCTAGTGGAATCTCAAATATCCATGGAGACAGGTTTGGAATGCAGCTCAAACAAGAATCACCAAGCTTCTTCTACAATAGTTTACAGGGGGTTACGAAGGGTGAACACCACCTGAATTCATCTGCCTACAGTGGATCTATTCACATTTTGGCAGCACAGATGGGGATAAACCAGCGCTTATTTATAGTCGGAAGCACAATGGACAGTTTCCAGCAGGATAACCATGGGGCAGTAGGTCTTCCTCCATGTGAATCTTGTTATTATTCAAGTGTAACTTAGATTTGAAATGTGAGCAGAAGGTACAGGTCAAAACTGACAGCACCTATCCAAAATCTTCTTCACTTCATTTCAACTCCTTGCACTCAATCGCAACATCATCCTGGAAACTGTGAACATTGCATGCTATGTTTCAGAACTGGAAACTACTGGTGATTCCCGTGTCTGTCACAGCAGGAGTTTCACTGATCCGTTCCAGCCCTTCAACTGTGAAACCCACTATACTTCCATTGGCCTGACCAACTGCAGTTATTCCGTAATTCCCTGCCTCAAACCAGTTCTGTTCTGTCCTTTGTTCTGGCCATGCACACCCTCTTCCTTAGTTCACCCAATGTCATAGGTCATTCCATTTACACTTTCAGGTTTTGTATTAGTTAGTTTTATAAACGCCTTACAATAATCACGTAATCACACTTAGTTCAAAAGATCTAGCAGAAATGTCAATTGCCATCAAAATATCAGTGTCTTAATTTATAATGTCTGGGTTCTGAGTGGAATAAATATTGTGGTAAAGAGGAACAAGGTCCTGGCAGAATTTAGGAACAAATATGGACAAAGCACCATTACCGGAAACTCATGTCAGTGAGGAGGAATCTCGAATGTTGATTGAGAAAACAAATACACATTGTATGTTAGAATTTGATTCTTGAAAAGCGAGATAATTAATAGAGCAAACTGGCAGTGATGAATGATTACATTGTAATTTTCAAATCATATCCAGGGAGAATTTCACAGGAAGTCCTTGCTTCTGAGAGCCAGGAGGGCCTTATGGATAGGAGTTGCCCACAGTGGAGAGAGATAAACACGACAGAATGGCTGTTAAGGCTTCGACCTACAACCTGGTTATAAAAGAAATATGACACCAGCCGATTTAATTGAAACTGATTGTATTTTTCAGAAGTCAACATCATACACAGACTACATGTTGCTGACGCGATCAATTTCAAACTAGACAATGAGTTCTTGTATTGCATGTATGATTATTGTTGGCCAGGTCCAGTTTAAATTACGCATGCCTTCAACATAATTCAAATTTGTGAAAAGCCCAGAACGCCTGAGCTGTTAATTTTACTGAAGAAGTTGAACGTTAAAATTTACATTAAGAATACCTTCCTTTTAAAGGAAAGGATTATGTTGATTTATTGTTATGGATTTAAGTATGTTATGACAAAGATGAAGATGAATTAAACTTTTATAGGACACTTTATCGTAAATTACTCTCATTAAAAGGAAGCTGTGCAATTTAGCTGAATTAAAGAAAGGTGATGAGAAGCTCAATTGGCACTTTCCAGGCAATCAATACTAAAGCTCTGGTGAGGCATGGGTAAGTACAAATGCTGTCTAACTATTTGGTACCACTTTCACAATTGTCACAATCTAGTGTAAACCATGCAACAAAAAATTAACATGGTGCGTTAAAATTGACCAACGAGAGCTGAAAATGTTTAACTCTCGAGTATCAAAATCTCTGTAAGAATGAAACCTGTAACATAGATGAGGCAAGCATTTCCCCCTCTTGTGTATATTTACCTGTGGTGCAGCAAGCAATCAGAATTAATGTGGAGAAACTATTTCTGTTAATTGATTCAATCTATTGGAGAATAACTCAACCAGTTGCTGATGGATTTACAGGGTTTTTAAAAAGCCTATATAAGAGTGAGATATCTTCTATTTTCTGTGCTGTCTTTAATCTAAAATTACAATGTAAAAATTCCAATTGTAGCTTGCAAGTGTCGAAATACTATCGATTTCGGAATAGAGGAAAATATTGCCTTTTGCAGTCATTAAAGTCCAATCTCACTGGATAATACTGATAGCAAGATTTTTGTTGAAGCCTGTGCAAACTATATGGTGTTGTATGTGATGTTGTGCAAACAGAATAGGGCTAGGTTATTAAGAATAGGAGGAGCATAACTATATTGTATCAATATTGTAATTGGCCCTTTGCTGCAAAGGGCAAACATTCACCTTATACAAATGTAAACACTGATTCTACGAATACATTTAACCACATTGTTTGGAGTTTTCGTCAAGCAGTGTGGGAACACATTAACTTTGGCAGGACTTTTATCTAGGCCCGAAATGTATTGTATATAGATTGCCCAGAAGGGTGATAGCAAACAGGGACGTTTCTGATCCAAGGCAGGCAGGAAAAAATACTAAACAAGGTCACCTGCAGCCGTGGCCCGTGGAGGAAGTTCCGTGGGGCAGGCAGGCGGGGCGGGGGAGGGGTAGGGGCAGGGTGGGGGGGTGGTACTTACCTGCAATCATCCATATTCCGGTTTTTACCAACCCCCACATTGTCCCTCCCCCTCCCCGCCTCCCTGCCCCACGGAACTCCCTCCACGGGCTGGTCACCTGTTGACTCAAAGGAGGGTTCCTTTCTAGAGTGGCATGAGGGACGAAAAAGGATAGACTGGAATGAAGCTCAAGAGATTGCCAGTGGCTGAGATGAATTCAAGCATTTCACCCATTGCCTTGATGTTTGTTGAGTTGTCACACTCTTACAATAGGTAGTAGGTTGGATAATATAAAGGTTAGTCCTGTTGAATACAAAATATCTACATAGGCTTCTATTTGTAACAAGGTTAGATGATACAATATTGAGAAACTAGGAGCGCAATCTTTCGTCATAATATCTAGAAAGCTCAAGAGTTACTAACATCTGAAGACTACAATTAAGATCTATTTTTGATGTGTATGACTATGGTTGATTTAAAGCATCCCAATAAAGGCGAATTCTAACCCTTTGATGTTCAAAATTCAAAGAATAGAGTAGGATGGAACTGGGGGTAAGATCAGCTCTGTAAATCCTGCCAAGATGTGCATATGTGTTTATTAACATGATTGTAAGAATA
This sequence comes from Lissotriton helveticus, assembly GCF_964261635.1. Taxonomy (NCBI): domain Eukaryota; kingdom Metazoa; phylum Chordata; class Amphibia; order Caudata; family Salamandridae; genus Lissotriton; species Lissotriton helveticus. The sequence continues at coordinate 234,103,562 of NC_136070.1, read as the reverse complement.
AATTCAAAACAATATGCCTGCTTACTGTGTGGTGTTTCTGGGCGGGACTGCACTGGTAAGCACCATGGGAATTTTTTACATTACAAAATGTCTTGAGCCTTGCAACAGTTAAGGAAGGTAATACATTGGTTGATGGGAAGTTCTTCAGGATAGCTAAAAGTTGAGAGTCAAATCTCAAAACAGCATTAATCTGAACTATTGACCTCATTATGGGCTGTACCTTGTGAGAATTTAGAAACGAGGCTGCAAGATGCATCAGGAAGAGATCTCAGTTTGGAGTTAGTTCCAAGAACTCTTTTGTATAACAACTCTGGTTTACAGTATGCAGTTAGCTTTTTGTAATGGAGTCTTTGGAAGAGACAGGAATCTGATCTGTTGATTAGGACCAAAAGAATCAAATAATTGTCTCATATGTCTTTCAGGAGTCCTATGACTTACAACATAAATTGGTTATATACTTAGAAGGATATTTATACATGAAAGTACTGAGATAGGAAAAATTATTTGACCCAGATTGAGTCTCCAATTGAGAGAGCAAAAGTAGCAATGTGATTGTATGTCTAAACCTCATGTATTGGGAGTGGGCAAATGCAGGAAATGTTTTGATTAGATTTTAAACTTGTAAAAAGATATACTAAAATAATATGAGCCCAGTATGGTGTACATGTACCTGGGAGTAAATTGTCTAATCGAATGGAACAAGGGTGGTGCAGTGTGGGAACGGCCTTAAAGTATGGGGACGCACAAACAAATGTGTTTGTGGATATTTGCAAGTCTTCCTATGACCCATTCCAAACCTGGAAGCAGTCCCAGGTGTCCTACTGACAGGGTGGACTAATGCTGTTTCTAGAGTTGGAATGAACAAGGATCACGCCCAAAATTGGTGGGGAAATAAATGGGAAATCGTGCAATAGCATTCAGCTCTTTTCACATGCGTAATTGCATGAATGTCCCTGATTAATCCCTGGTATTTCTCTGCCACCAGAATTACATTAATGGGAGTCCTGGTAAATCCAGGGATAGGGAAATAATGGGAATTACAACTTTTTGATATATAACATATTGAAACTAGTGTTTCTGCTCCAATCCTGCACATTTCCCCCAGGCATTTCAAGAGGAGAAATTTGGAAGAATCAGCCGTCAAAATCTGTGTGTTAAAAACCACATCTTATAAACCCAATAGGCATTTGTCATGAGGGTCTATGTGCAATTACCCTTACATAAAAGGCTTTGCATGAATGTAAGAGAGAATTCGTACAGGTTTTAGAGGACTACTCAAAGATTTCTGAGAGAGTTGCAGTTTTCTTGGAACAGTCATGCAAACTTTGAGAAATCCGAAAATGGGTAGAGCTACATTTAAACCTAGGAATAACATTAAGGATGTAGAATTATGAATCTTTTTAACAATAAACTGCAACTGAAAGATTATGTTGATGTTGAGCTATGACCCCCATGAGATGTTGACTGTACCAGGTTTTGAGTAAACCGAGGTAATTTAACGTGAATAGATTTGTAAAGGTCTTGAGGATTTTATGATCAGCAAGACCTGCTTTAGTTGCCTTTGAAATGGGTATCTGTACTTCTGCCAACAATGTACACTACAATTTTCATTTTTGTTAAGTAGTAATGTTTACAGTTTGTGTACCTTTCATTTTCCATGTGACATTCTTTAAGTTACCATATTTTGATGTGTATGTAATTTTAGACATTGATGTGTTTCAATGTATTTTTACTTGCACTTCAATAAAATTGTTATATCATACAAACATCCTTTTCGTATTATGGCTGGACCAGGCTATTCATTATGAAAATAGTACACGACAACTATTACACAATTAATTAAAGTGAGAATAATACAGCAAGACAAATTATTCAAGCAAAGCAAAAGAACCTCTTCGTTTTAGTCCTCATAGAAACAGTTTAAAACTGTCAGTCCTAATCATGCCTTCGAAAGGGACCTCTTTATCTTTTTAGCCTGATATCCCATCATTTGCATAGTTATCTCTGCATTCCCTATATAAAGTACTAGGACTCAATTAATAAAGCTATTTGAACACGAACTTTGCTTACATGCATAAATAGCCTTTTTTTACAATTAAAACCACCTTTGTAGTTCACAAACATTGGTTCTGCATTTCTATAAGGGGTTACTAACTCAAAGATGTTCATGTGAGTAAATAGAAAGTTAACATCCTCAGGAATTGTGGAAGCGTTTTGCATTGGATAAAAGAAATAAAACAAAAAAAAGAAATGCTTTTGGTCACATGACACTCATTCTGCATGTGCAATATTAAACTACATTCAACAACTGAACATTCAGAAATGCCTACATATGTGAGCAAATTGAAATTCTCAAACGATTCCTAGCAATACAGGTTTTTAGACATAACCCAGAAAATGTGTGTTCATTTAAAAAAATTGGAAACCCTCTGCACTCTTGGGGGATCGGAAACGTGGGGTGCGGTTTTAGTCTTCTTCTGTGCATTAAGCCCATAATGTCCAAACAGATCAAGTGATCTTAAGTGAGTGAAAGCTACCTCAGTGTTACATTTCATCAAAGAGACCTTCATGTTTTCTGAAAGACACTCATGGAGGCATTTATGTGAAGCGAATTCTGATGCTCAAAGATACTAGAGAAAAATTATCACTTAACTTTGGGCACCATTTTGATGGAAACTGGTCTCCTGTTTTAATCCCCCTTCTTAAGGTGATTGATGGTCTAGTTGATTGTAATATGCCCGAATGTGTGTACTAGATTGGACATTTACCCAGGATGCTGTGCGACCTCTACCTTCATATAGCAAAAATAACCCAATACTGGCTTAGTTACTGCAACCTTTTTGTTTTAAGTTTCGCTTGCTTTATTACCAGTGTGCTGTTTGCTATGGGGCATTTTGTTTTTATACTGTCTTTCTTCTGTTTGTTATATGTTCTAAGGACTATAAAACTATTTATAAACATTTGAACCTTTGTATGCACCCTGTCCATGCAGGGACCACAATCCTCGTCATGGTGATCTAGAAAACCTGTGCTCACTCTCTGGTAGTTTAGCACAGATCACTCAGGCTTATCTAAAGAGGCAATGTGTAAGTATTTGTGCAACACATACACACACACACACAGTAACACAATAGAAACATCACAAAAATACTCTCCACAGGTTTAGAAACAATAAAAATAATTTTATCAGAAAAAGAAGACTAAACGACAAAAAAACACTTAGTACAACCGGAGTTGAGAATTTTTAAAGATTAAATTAAAATCTAGTGCTTTGAGTCAAATGGCGCTTAGGGGTTACTTGAGGTCACACTGAACCAGTGCAAATCTGGATGTTAGGCAAGATGGCGGCCGCTGAGGTGGCCGTGTGAGGTGCTCTGCCTGTGACTCTGATTGACTGCCCCCGCCTGTGGTGATTACCTCCGAGATTGGTCCGGTGCTGGTAGCCTAGACGGAGCGGAGCTTTTACTATTCTTTCCTGGGCGGGTTGTGCTGGGTACAGCTTTCTGAGGCGTGATTCCCGGCTTGTTTGCAAAAGGCTCCTCGGCAGCCGGCGGCCGGTGTTTGATTGGAGTGTATACAGCTGGCCGGTGAGGAGGGGCGAGGCAAACACCGAACGCCGAATACCGTGACCGCGCTGGGCTCAGTGCGGTCCTTTCAGCCGCGGACCGTGGAGGGAGTTACGGTGGGGCAGGGAGGCGGGGAGGGGGAGGGGAGGGGTGGAGGGTGCTAAAAAACGGCATATGGATAATTGCAGGTAAGTAAACAATTTAATTAATAAAACGAATTTTGGAGCGCGCACTGCATCGCATTTTGCGATGCAAGGCGCACTACCTAATTCGTTTTATTAATTAAATTGTTTACTTACCTGCAATTATCCATATGCCGGTTTTTAGCACCCTCCACCCTGCCCCTCCCCCTCCCCGCCTCCCTGCCCCACCGTAACTCCATCCACGGCCCGCGGCTGGGACTTTTCACTGCTACTGCTACAATCTGCTACAATCTATCGTGTTCTAGGACCTGCAGGAGAATAGATTGATACAATTCAGCTCGGATGCCGGTATTTTCGTATTTCGTGGTGTGCACTGTGTGAGAACATACTCCTGGACTTCGGTGATTTAAACAAACCACGCTCCTTCCCGGTAAGAATGGCGCCGAAGGGCAGGGGCACTGCAAGGAACAGAGGGGGCGCCCCGGCTGATACACCTACAGGAGGGGGGCTGAGCATAGCGCTAACCCGGACAGTGCTGATAACGCGCCTAAAACTAAAGGGAACATAACGAAAAGTGTTATGAAAAGTAGCGTTGCGGGGGCTACTGTTAAAACTGTTTTAGCTAGGGCTGATGTTGGTGTTGAAAGAACGGCCTCTGAAAATATCAATATTCAGATTCAGACTGGGCTGACACCAGCATCATATGTACAAGGAGCTCCCCAGCCCCAGAATCTGAGTCAGAGTCAGTGCCAGGTCCTGGAGACGCCCATAAAGCAAAAGACTGTACCAGCAATCTTTGATAAGAAGCGCGCGGCAAAAGTTAAGACGGTTCCTGAGCCAGATTTGGCACTCGTTGGTGAATATGCGGGGGAAGCTACTGGGGGCCCCCCTAGTGTTCAACATTTGATCTCTGCTACTGTTAGTGCTACTCCTGGAGGACCCTCCGATAGAGGGAGCGGTCATGATAGAAATGAAAACCTGGCAGTGAGTGGAGAGAATGCAGCGCCAATAATAGTAACACAATGGTGGCAGCTGTGGAGGATGGCAGCATATTACAAGGATCTAACTGTGAGCCCCCTCTCCAGGGTATCGATAAGGGCCCAGAATCTGAGTACGCTGGATCTGACGGCAAATTTTACTCAATGTCAGACTTAACGACAGTGTCGGATAAGGAACATGAATTGGATAGCTCAAGTAATTTAGGAGAGTGGGGGGACCTCCCTGATGATAATGATATGGATGAGTATGAGCAATCTTTATCTCATGATACTGTAAGGAAAATCGGGGAGACTTGTGAAGGTTTGCAGCATGACCAGGAGCCGCCTTTAGTCCAGCTTAACTTAGATGAGGACTTTGAAGAGGATTCAATTACTCTTGGTCTGATTTATAAAACCATCATGGCTCATCGTAGTGAAACTAAAGCTGAGGGGTTACGCACTCAGGGAGCCGTAAGGAAACTTCAGAACACCGTACGACGCTTGGTGAAGACTTGCGCAAAAGTTACCACTCGGGTGGTTGAAGTAGAAGAAAGAGTGTCCTCCGTTGAGGACTCTCTAGTGAAGCAACAAACAGCTATAGAAACTTTGGAAAAATCTAAGTCTGACATAGACTGGAAGCTAACGGACTTAGAGAACCGTGCGCGTCGTAATAATTTACGCATACTAGGTATAGCTGAAACAAGAGAAGGATCAGATCCGTGTAAATTCATCGTTCAGCTGTTCAAAGAAGCCTTTCCAGAATTGAGTGTATGGAACCGGGAAATGGAAGTGATACGTGCACATAGGTTCCCCTTTGCGATGCGCCAACATGGGAAAGAACGGCAAGGGGTCCAGAATTCATATCCCAGGGCAATACTAATATGTTTGAACAACTATCTGTTGCGTGAAGCACTCTACAATTTGGCACACCAAGGAAAAAAAACGGAGTGGCATGGGGTACGAGTTTTTTATTCGCCCTGATTTTTGCCCTGCTACTGTGAATGAACGATGGCAAATGCGGAAATTGATGGCTCCTTTTCAAGCGAAGGGGGCTCAGGTCTTTTTGCTCAATTCCTCTAAATTAAAGGTCATTTATTTTTAAAGGCCAAATGAGGTATTTTACTTCTGTCAAACCCACACAGGACTATTTAACGGACTTGGAGAAGAGCGCCAAAAAGTAAAAGTATTATACATGTCGTAGTTGTAGTGGGCACGCTACCCCTTGGGTGGGGTGCGCTCTGTTTGCTTTATTTAGTAGGGAGGGTTTAATCACCATATGGTTGTTTGTAGTTTTTCTCTTTTGATTGTTCTCCCTCTTTCCCATGAAGTCAGTGTAATGTTTTTTTCTGAGTTATAGTTGGACACTCTGTCATTCTTTCTTTTTTTTTTTTTTTTTCTTTTTCATTAAATCGGCAATGATGAAATTGTGTTAGTATGAAATGGTGTAAAACAGAATAATCAATGTGGGCAAATGTAATGGATTTCATGTAATTACACTAAATATGATGATGTCTGAATTTATGTGAATTCATAGTTCATAATATCATTTGGATAAAGACAGGGTAGTAGATGGTAGGTTAATTTTCCCTGTTTTCACAGGGTTTGATGAGATATGATTAGTCAAAATATGGGAAGGAGGGACACATGAGGGTGGCGGGGAGGGTCAATGGGGGAGGGGTCGGTCAAAGCACCTCAACATCGCTGAGGACATGGTCTTTAAGCCTCACTTTGGGTGGAAGGGTTGGGGGAAGGGAGGGAAGGGGGTACTGGAGTGGAGTTGGGGGGGTTCTGTCGGGAGGGTAGGGCAAAAATATATAATAATACATGAATATTGGTCGGAAATGAGTCACTTTGGTAAAAGTATGTTTTGCTTTCAGTCGGTATATGGAGCTAGTTTAGTGAAGGATGACACAGTTAAATGGCTGGTAGGTGTATTAGGATAGGCACCCTGAATGTTAAGGGGCTGAACTCAATGGATAAAAGACGCCGGGTAGCACAGGAATTACGTGCCCCTTACTGTGATATAATTTGTCTCCAAGAGACGCATATTGTATGGTCAAAACGCCGATTGCTCGAAGAGTTGGGATTTAATCTTATCGCTTGTACTAAATATTCAGGTACGTCGAGAGGGGTGGCAATTTTGGGAAAGAAGCATATAGGCAAAACAGGTAAAATTTTTGTTGATGATTTAGGAAGATGGGCAATTGCAGAATGTGTCGTAGGTCAGGTAACTTTTCCGGTTTGTGCTGTTTATGGGGCAAATGTTGACGAAGCATCAACTTTAGAGTTTTTGAATGTTGAGCTAGCTACTTGGCCTACACCACTGATTTTTTGTGGAGACTTAAATATAAATTTAGCCCCGAACATTTTATATAATAAAGTAGGAAGCTATAGTGGTCGGAAGCCACGGGTGTTCAAGGCATTGCAGGCATTAATGATGGCACATGGGTTGGTGGATGCATGGGCTTTTCTAAGGGGGGAGGTTCCGGGGTATAAATTTTTTTCCTTTCCCCATCGCAAGTTAGTTCGGCTTGATTATTTTTTAACTCCTCAGTCATTGTTGAAATGGAGTTATTACAAACGTACACGTTTTAAGGTCATGATCGCTGCATATGAGATTTGGAGAACACTACGGAGAATGTTTGGTATAGAGAAAATCTCTTGGTATACACCATTAACATCTCCTATATTTTTGCCAATCGACTTATGGGATCGGGTGGTGTATGTATGGTGGCAAAAAGGATTAAGGTTGTTGGGGGATTTTTATAGAGATGGCTCCTTTAAATCCTTTGAACAACTTTGTGAGCAATACCATCTTCCCAGGGAGAATTTTGCGAAGTATTTGCAAATCAGGAATTTTCTGTCTCAGAAAGCAATAAATCTTCAAGCTAACCCTTTGATAGAAGATAATATAAAAAATGCAAAAATAGGAGTGTTATATGGCCACATGTTAGGTACTAAGGCGAATGATTTAGATCAACAAAATTCTAAATGGGTGAATAAACTAGGGAGACAGGATATACGGATAGAAATTTCTCTGGAGATGGCTATGAATTTATTTCTTTCGGCAAAGTTATCTGCATTATAAATCCATTTTTAATTTATATTACACACCAGATAAGATCTCCAAATGGCAGGGCGATATTATAGGGAAATGTTTTCGGTGTGAATATCCATCTGCAGATGACCTTCATATTTTCTTTGGGTGCCCGCGACTAACAACTTTATTAACACAGATGGAGAATTATTTATCTGCCATTCTGGGTATGCCAGTACAATTAAGTGCTACGCAGATATTATTAGGTGTAGAAATGGGGTCGACAGCACCAGATCTATTACAACAACATGTAAAATTATTATTTTTAGTTACAGCTGTATATCAGCTTGTAATAGCTTCCTGGTGGCTACAGCAGGAACAACCTTCTTTGGAATTATGGAGGGCACGCTTCTTCGCAGTACACAATATGGTGTATAGTCTCTATGCCCTTAAGGGGCATAGAAAAAAGAAGCTTGGTCAACAAATTTGGGGCAGAGTCACTAACCATTTAGAATCTGTTATTTGACTGTTGGTTTCATCAATTATTTTTTCATGCAGATTTTACTGATATTTGTTGAATTTTGGACTATTTCACTGAATGGTTAATTTTTTTTTTTTTTAGGTATGCTTATGTATGTACTGCTATTGATTTTCCTGCGCTTTATTTATCTAGCTCCTGGTTTATGTATGTCATGATTTTTAACAGTGTATATGTATTCTGTAAATTATGACTCTTTACTGACTAATTCATGAATTCTGCAAAAAAAAGAAAAAAAAAAGAAAAAAGAACCAGTGCAAATCCAAAGTTCAGGCCTACACAATGGAGGCCAGGCTGGCTATAGAACCCATGCAGGTCCAGCTCAAAAAGTACCTTGGATGCAGCAAAGCATTAATGTCAAAGTCTCGATGCATCCAATATGTGAAGGCGATGAAGAACCCCTTTACTATGCAGCGTCAAAGGGCAATGCATCAAATCCAATCGGTGCAAAGCCATCACTGTGTTGATTTTGATGGTTCTGAACTGCAGAAATCACCTTTCAAAGACTCAGTACTTGATTGGCACAACGTTGCAGGACAGGACTCACAGATGGCAGAGTCCAGTTGCTGTAGCAGAGCTGAAGGAAGTCTTTGATGGTCCAGAATAGGGTTCAAGCTAGCAAGCCGAAGGAGTCACTCTGGGTTCAAGTGAGATGGGTCCAGTCCTTGTCCCCAGCAGGGCAGAGATCAGCTGGCAGCAGGAGAGCACAGGAAAACAGAAAAGCAGTTCTTCCAGAGTAGTAGTCAAGCATAGGGGCAATCCTTGTAGCACAGCAGTTTTGCTCCTGGCAGAGTTCATCACAGGTCCAGTGGTGTACTGTTTTGATAGGGTCAGAGCCCCAGTACTTATACCCAAATGTGCCTTTGAAGTGGGGTGAATTCAAAGCAGGTCCTTGAAGTGCACAGGTCCCCTTTCATAAACAACAAATGATGGACACAATGCATAACAATGTCATACATTCACCCCAGTACAGAGATCTGGGCCTAAATCCATCGTTCTTTTGCACTCCACACCACCCCAGGTCAGACATGGCCATATGCAAATCAGCCTTGACCCTGTGCCTCATGGGAACAGTCCAGCCGAACTGCCAAGCCATGTCTTTCCTGGACCGGAATCAAGCATCCAAGTACCGGTTTCTGGCTATCGGCCGTCATCAGCCTGGATACCTTGATTCCAGTGGTGTGGAAAGCATGGGACTCACGTCTGAGCATACCCATCCCACTCTGGGTGACAAATGCAAAAACAACAAATGATGGACAGAATGCAGAACAATGTCATACATTCACCCCAGTACAGAGATCTGGGCCTAAATCCATCGTTTTTTTGCACTCCACACCACCCCAGGTCAGACATGGCCATATGAAAATCAGCCTTGACCCTGTGCCTCATGGGAACAGTCCAGCCCGAACTGCCAAGCCATGCCTTTCCTGGACCGGAATCAAGCATCCAAGTACCGGTTTCTGGCTATCAGCCGTTATCAGCCTGGATAGCTTGACTCCAGTGGTGTGGAGAAATTGGTCTCACGTCTGAGCATACCCATCCCACTCGGGGTGACAAATGCAAAAACAACAAACAACAGGGCATGGCTTGCCAGTTCAGGCTGGACTGTTCCCATGAGGCACAGGGTCAGACTGATTTGCATATAGCCATGTCTGAACTGGGGTGGCAGAGTGGGCTAAAGAACGGTGATGGATTAAACCCAGATCTATTGACTGGGTGTGAGTGTTTGATTGGTTCAGATGCTCTTCGTCCATTACCACCCCCTTTTGTACCACTTTTGGCTGCCATAAGTGTGGCAGGGTATGCTCAGACGTGAGTCCCTTGCTCCCTTTGCCACTGGATTCAAGCAAGCCGGACTGAAGACGGCCGTAATGACAGAAACCGGTCCTCGGAAGCTTGTTTCCGGTCCAGGGAAGGCATGGCTTGGCAGTTCGGGCTGGACTGTTCCCATGAGGCACCGGGTCAGACTGATTTGCATATAGCCATGTCTGAACTGGGGTGGCAGAGTGGGCTAAAGAACGGTGATGGATTAAACCCAGATCTTTTGACTGGGTGTGAGTGTTTGATTGGTTCAGATGCTCCGTCCATTACTACCCCCTTTTGTACCGCAGGTCCCCTTTCATCCCAGCACTGTCTGGCAGGCTATCTGTGGGGGATAGTCAGTGCTTTGTGTGGGAAATAGGATACTACCTATTCAGGCGTGTCAACTCCCCCCTCTCTTCGTGCCCAGGAAGAGCTATCAGAATGCAGATGAATGCAGAGGAGGTCTCTGTCACCCCACCCTTCCAGTGTTTGTGGCTGTCTAGGGGGAACTCACAAAGTGTAGCTGTCACCCACCTCAGACGTATATTGGAGACAGGCTGCAGGCACACAGAGCTTCACTAAGAGCAGAGAAATGCCCACTTTTTTATACTGTCATGATGGACTGTCTCTGAAATTTGACATCGCTTGAATGCAGCGCACAGATAAATCAGCAAAGTACAATCTTTCAAGCGCTCGAATACGCGTGCCATCGCACATCAATCGAGGTAAAAGTGAATGAAGTAGCTGGAAGTCACGCAGGCTACATAAGTGAAAGCGAGCCTCAGGCATCCTCCAAACCGTCAGTTAAAAATTTTAGATCCCACTTGGAAGAGGTATCACCTATATTCACCAATGTGAGGCGATCTCATGAACTTCAGGTTATACCGTGCCCCAGTGCCCTGATGATAATCCCGCAAGTCATCGCAGGGATTAGAAACGCGTCAGCCTTTTCAATATATCTGCTACATAGGGCGTTTAATCAACTCCATGCTCAAAAATTAGGGTGTACAATGGTTTATGCACCTGGTAGGGGTCAAGAAGAATTGCCCATGCAGCTCTAAGAAACTCCGCGCCAATCACCTATTGCTAGGCGAATGGAGTTCTTGTGAAATTGCTAGCTGGTGTATTCCTTCAGAATTACTTGGATAAATTCTGTTCGTTCTTGCTGTTTTTATTTTATTATAAGTTTTTTCACTGTATAATATTGTCACATTGCCTTATTAATGTAAGTTGTACAAAAATGTCTTTTGGTGGATGCTAGATGTATTGACTCTCAGACAAAAAGTTCAAATGTATTCTATATATGTCTTTAAAAAAATGTAAATGGGTGACATTGAACATATGAACCTTTCGGTCATTGCTTCGTTTTCGGCATAAAATAAAGAAGCGGTTGAATACAAAAACCATGTACTCTTAGTCTCAGTAATCAGTACTTTTTTAAAGTGGCATTTCTAAAATTGTAATGTTAAATCCATCTTCACCACTAAAGAGGATTTCTCATTCCTATTCCAAAGATATGAAACATGATGCAGCTACTCCTTTCTAATTAGGAATTACAGCTTATAAAGTGTATGAAGGAATTCCCAATGCTAGCCTATAAGGGGAGTAGACCTCACAGTAGTGAAAAACAAATGTGGCTGTTTGTCACTGCCAGGAGATGTAAAACTTAAAAGTACATGTCCTACCTTTTACTTATACAGCACCCTGCCCTTAGGGCTACCTAGGACCAACCTTCGGGGTGACATGTGTAGTAAAAGGGGTGTTTAATGCTTAGCAAGTGGTTTTAAATGCCAAGTCGAAGTGGCAGTAAACTGAACACACAGGCTTTGCAAGGGCAGTCCCAAGACACGTTTACACTGCTCCTTGTGTGTGTGGCACAACTAGTGCTGCAGGCCCTCTAGGAGCAGTTAGATTAGAGGCCCTGGTTATATGGTATACCACTTTACAAATGGCTTAGAAGTAAACTAAATATGCCAATCATGAATACACCAATCTCACCATGTTTAGGGGAGAAGCACATGCACTATAGCACTGGTTAACAGTGGTAAAGTGCTCAGAGTCTTATGGCAAACAAAACAATACAGCAAAAAGAGGAGGTAAGCAGGCAAAACGTTTGGTTGGAAGACAATCCTAAGGATGACAGGTCTAACAAGCTTGATCCGCAATCCTGCTCTGCTCCAAAGCTATAAGAGAGCATTTGCTTGATTAGCCTTTGCTCACCTTTGAGAGCCATTTTGAGGGAAGGTGGTCTCTGGTCCATTTTTATCAACCATGCTAATGTAATTGACATTCTAATTGTTTGCATTTACCCCCTGTGAACCACCTTGAGTGGCTATTTTAGCCAGGATAATGAGTTGCCTCTGCTCTGATACAACAATATTGACCCAATGCAAACTTTGACCTGTCCAAAACTGCCACCCAGCCATGTTGCTATTTTCTTATAAATGTATGCCCCACTTCCCAATTACTTTTCGCCAATCATACACATGAAAGTCGCAGAGATTAAGCGAGGGTCCTCTGACATCAGTTTGCTATTGCAAAATGAGCTTTATAATATAATTTGAAGGGTCAGCATTCTGTTTGGAGTGCAAGGTGTCATTAAAGACCCGTACCAGGACAACCCTTCAACACAGGACAAGAGTTCCTGAACATGAGAAGGACTACCAGCACTGCACTAAGATGGTTAGCAACAGTGAAAGATCTGCTGCTCACATCCTCCCCCTGTGTAACCATGCACAACAGGACACGGATATTCCACCTGAGAGCACCCCAGTCAGTATCAGCGCCCTCACAGGTGAACCCCTGAGGAAATGATCACACTGACTGAAAAGTACCTTCCAGCTTGTTTAAAATGTACTACGTTCCAGAGGGTTTAAAATGTACTTACAAAAGTAACTTGATGTTTGTTTTGTATTGTTTTCATTTTGAGAGACTTCTATGGACAGTTTTTGATTTTAGTGAGAAAATGATTCAAGGGGTTTCCACTGGGTAAACATGGCATTGGCTTTGTGTGTGTTGTGTTTGCGCCTGAGACTGTGTGCATGCGTGCCAAGATGGAGTGGGGTCGGTGTTCTTTAAGCTTAAGCTCGCTATCTGTCAATGGCGTTCAATGTGTGCGAAAGCATTGTACCTATGCGCAATGAGCACAGCTTGTAATTTTTTACATTTCTGACATTTATGTAGTTTTAGTCTATATATAAGTGACATTCTGCTGTCAACTGTATGACACTGTGAGTGACGTTTTCTTTAGAGTAAATCAAACCAATGACTGGAATTTGAGTGATTATTTCTGAGGTTTCTGTTACTGTATCCAGACATGTCACACAACAATGGGCATATGCCTAACAAAAGCTAGGCCTATTATTGATGCCAGCGTTTATAAACAGTATTAGGCAATAACAATGAATTTCCTGTGAAGAATTAGAATAGGAAATGTGTGAATTCAGAAAATATCTGGCTGTGAATTTAACAAAGGCGTTTGGACAAAACGTCCAATTGTAATTATCAGGAAACACAAATATCAGAAAAAAATTATTGTGATGCAAAAATATCATTTTCATGAATATCGTTTTTTTAGATAAGTAATATAATTTTAAAAACAGTTATTTTTCATTTCGTTTTCCATAATATATTTGTAAAAAAATGTATGTGTTCTTATCATTTGTGTGACTGTAATTATTAAAAAAATAAAAGTAGTTATTTTAATTGAATTAGAATTGATTTAGAATGTTTTATTTAACTGTTAATAGTAATATATAGTTGTGTGTCGGGTTGTTTGGTTTGTAGAGGGATAGGTTGGGAAGTTAATGTAGTAAAAACTAATTCTTGATCAATCATTTGTAATTAATTTGATTAGTATTAATTATGTAAATTATGTAACACTGATTTATTTTAGTTATATTTTAGGTGCGAGTTGCTAGGTTTGCAGGTATATAGGGTCAGAAGTTAATTAAATAATCATTAAGTAACCATTAATTATTAATTTATGTGATTATTAATTATGTAACTGTGTAATCATTATTTATTTGAGTTACATTGTATTTGCGCGATGCTGGGTTTGTAGGGGTATAGGGGGGAACTCAATTAAGAAATAATTTGTCAACAATTCATTATTAACTGTTTAATACTCATTTAATTGAGTACAAATTATGTAAATTGTGCTATACAATTTTTATTTGAGTCACATTGTAGTTGCTGGATGCAGTTTTTTTGGGGTATAGAGTGTTAAGTTAATTAAGTAATAATGAATTAACAGTTAACATTTAATTTGACAATTATTGTTTCATTCATTATCAATTATGTAAAATTGTGCAATACTTTATTTTATTACATTTTAGTTGTGAGATGCTGGGTTTGTAGGGATCTAGGGTATAAATATAAAGTAATAATTAACAAGTATTTATTAATTTTTAAATATATATTTAGATGGGAATATCAAATGTCACTGCTCCAAAATCCAAATCTTTCCCTACTGTTCCAGTGACACGAGTAGGATTAATAAATTGTACCCGTCCGAAGTATAACACTCTCCTAACTGCTGCCCTGACTTGAGTGGGAATAGTAAATTCTACCCCTCCAAAATACAACGCTTTCCCTACCATTGTCCAGATTGGAGGATGAATAGTAAATTAAACCCCTCCAAAGTCCAACACTTTTCCTACTGTTGTGTAGGCTGGAGTGGGAATAGAAAATGTCACCCTCCGAAGTCCAATTCCTTCCTTACTGTTGCTTAGAGTGGAATGGCAATAGTAAACCCTATCCCTCTGAAATCCAATGTCTTCCTTACTGTTGCTTAGACTAGAGTGGGAATAGTAAATTTCAACCGTCTGAAGCCCAGTGCTTCCACTACTGTTGTACTGCCTGGACTAGCAATGGAAAATCTAGCTCTTCCAAAGTCCAGCACCTTCTCCATTATTGTGGTGACTGCACTAGGATATGTAGGAAATGTAACCCATATTAAGTCCAACACATTGCCTACTGTTGCATAAACTAGAGTGGAAATATTATATTTAATATTGTTAGACTCTAATCGTTTTAATAATTTTGGTTGAATACATTTTATATTATTAAATGTTGATTTAAAAAAATGTATTATCTTTTTATTTTTTTTAATGTATTTTAATGTGTATAGTTTTTTTGTAAATATGTTTTACAATACGTATGATATATATATATATATATATATATATATATAGCAGCTCCAGTCCTTCTAGACCTTTACCCAGCCGGGTCAGGAATAAAGACACGGCACTCCCGGGCTCAATATAAACAGCGAGGGTGTTTTTATTTAAGCAAACGCGTTTCGGGACAGCGTCCCTTCGTCAGTGGTTCAACCACGAGTGATACAGTTGCAACTTTTTAAATGAGACACCACCATTAATGATAGACACTGAAAACGGACTATAGCGTCCACAACAAAGTTGCGCCATCTTAGAATGGTTTCAGAGTGAATTTTCATTGCGTTAAATAACAGTGATTGCACATTACCACATTTTGCCGTGTATCGGCCAAAGCATAAGATAGCCCGGTTTCATAAATTCGTTACAAGTTTGATTTTGACTTTCGTGATTTTGGCATGAGGCGTAAAATTTAATCATCTTAATGACATTCCGGGCACAATAGCCACGGACTGAGTTTTCACTGGAATATACCCCAGAGTAGATCTTGCCGTGTATCGGCAATCGCAGCCATCCTGGCTGCATGAGCTCATGCCATCATCACAAGTCTATCCCAAACAATTTTATCTAAATCATTATAACAAAACAGGTCTCATTCTCACAAATTTCCCACCACCCCTCTTAAATAAACAATACCTCATGAATCATACATTAATTGCAAGTTTCTAATTCATTACTAATTTTGTCTTTCATCTTCGTCCCTTAGTTTCAGAAATCAGTCCAACTATCAAATCTTCTACAGTGCTTCGCTCACCTTATCCAAGGTGAGTAGCCATCTCCTCTCCCATATTAAGACCCCTCGGTGCCTTCGTTTCTAAATCAATGATATAACGCGATTCAAGCCTTCTAAGGGTCTGCAATCTATTCCCTCCCCTTATATTTGGTGGTACACAGTCTAAGCAGAAAAACCTTAGTAGATCTCTATTACTATTGTGCTTGATCGCGAAATGCCTGGCGACAGGGTATGTGAAGTCCTTATTCATTATCGCCCTCATGTGTTCTAAAATTCTTAGTTTTACAGAATTAATTGTACTGCCAATGTATTGCAGCAAGCAGGGGCACTGTAAACAATAGACCACATGATCCGTCTGACAGGTCATAAATTTATTGATTTTCTTTTCACCTCGACAGCCTCTTACTTTATAGGTGAGTGTGCGTTTGCTGAAAGCACATGCTTTGCACTTCCCACATGGAAAGAAGCCTCTGGCTTCCTTCAGCGTGCCTTTGGTGTTCTGGATCGGGTCTAAGTGGCTATGGACCATGTGGTCCCTCAAAGATCTTGCCTTTCTAAAGGTAAATTGTGGAGTAGCGGGCAGATCCGATCCCACAATCTGATCAGTCTTTAGAATATGCCAATGTTTCGACATAATTGTCCTTAACTTGAAGGAATTTTCTGAGTAAGTTGTTACCATTCGAAACTTCCCATCCACTTTTGGCCTCTCTTTCTTGTGGAACAGTGTGTCGCGTGGCAGGGCCTTAACGCGGTTCAGGGTGTCCTGTAAAAGTTTAGGTCTGTACCCCCTTTCCTCAAATCTGTCCATACTCCCTCTGGCTGCTAAATCAAAGTCCTCCTCATGGGTGCAGTTTCGTTTCAATCTAAGAAACTCCCCATAGGGAATACTATTGATTAATTTACGGGGATGGCTGCTAGTGGCAAACAGCACACTGTTCCCGGCTGTTGGTTTCCGGTACAGGGAAGTTGATATTTTACCATTCTTTATAGATACCTGTAAATCCAAGTAATTAACTTGTGATCCACTGATATCCCCCGTGAACTTAAGGTTGCAGTCATTGTGGTTTAGCGACCCAATATACTCCCGGGCTTCGTCTATGGACCCATCCCATACCAGGAACAGGTCGTCAATATACCTGTGCCAGGTTACCACTTTGGTGTTCCATGTGGCTTTGTCCGGACCCCAGGCTTCCTGCTCCTCCCACCAGCCCACGAATAAATTCGCGTAGCTGGGGGCGAAGCAGGAACCCATCGCCGTGCCCGACCTTTGTCTGTACAGAGTATCCTGGAAAAGGAAAATGTTGTTATGTAAACAAAAATCTACTAATTCAAGTATCATCTTGTTATGCATAGCGAATTTCAGTGATTTCTTTCCCAAAAAATAAGCGATAGCATTTATTCCTTGACCATGATCTATACACGTATACAGACTCGTTATGTCCAATGTTATCATTACATAGGAGGATTGCCATATCAGACTCTCAATTTTCTCAATGAAATCCGTGGTATCTCGGATATAGGACTTGAGTTCCAAGACAAATTCAAAGAGATAAAGATTTAAAAACTTTGAAAGATTCTCTGTTAGGCCTCCTATGGAGGAGATAATGGGTCGCCCTGGTGGTTTCTCCATATTTTTATGGACCTTCGGTAGGTGGTAGAATGTAGGTATGGTGGGGTTAGTGGTCTTCAAGAATAGGTACTCTTCTAAATCAAGCATACGTTTATCATGCCATTTTTTCAAAAGTTCATGGAGAGTGGCAATGCACTGGCGCGTTTTCGGCACCCGACATAAAGAGTGACCCCCGCAAACGGTGCAAACTGGAGCCTGAATCTTTGAAACGGGGGTGCACCACCGACAGCCACGAACGAGGAGTATAAGGAGTGATTCTCCGGAATCCGTTGGATTTATTTGGGAACACAAGATTTATTAACCGGAACTTTGAAGAGACATGTGAGGAGAATACGAGAGACTGACTCAAGAAGGGAAATTCCGCGACGTAAAGCGGTAAGCCACGATTTTTCATTTCTCTCTACATCTCACCCGGTATCCCAAAACTGTAAATCACCTGAAGGTGTGTCGAGGGCTCAATCTAAAATTACAGCAAAAGAGGGGGCAGGCGGGAGTCCGGGTTCGGACCGCCTGACCGTTATAAAGCTATAAAATGTTCAACATGAGTGAACGCAGGGATGCAGCCGGGGACATGTTCAAAAACAAGAACCCGGACATTAGCAAACCACCACCAAAGACTAATATGGACAATACTAATATCTTGGCTATACAGTTTCAGAAGTTAGAAAAACTTTATGAAAGAGAACTGAGAAAATGGTGGGAGGGCACATCACTCCAAGGATACATTGAAGTACAACGTGTACCGAGGGGACTACGAATATTTACCATACCTGCCTATGAAAATCCTGACCCTCTCCTGCTGGAAGCTTGGGCCACCCACATTGCTTTATCCTGCAAAGGAATGCTTGAAATTCTTGTACAGTTTGCATGGAGTGACCGAGATAAGACGGTAAAAGAGATAGAAGCAATGGAGGAGGAATTACAGAAAGACACTGATAAGGATGAACAAGAACGACTCCGAGCTTCCATGAAAACAAGACTGCAGAAATATGAATTAAAAATCAAAATGAGAAAGCAGGAAAAATTTGATCGCGATGAGCGGGATTATGCCATGGGCAGAGTACTTACTTTTGCGAAAAAGTATGATCAGCCGCGGAAAGACCTAGCCAAGAAAGATCAAAAGCCACCTGAATCTAGAGTTGAGACATCTGAATCAGATATCAATCTGAGTGAAGCCTCTGAAGATGAAACAACAAACTTATCCACCCCACAGAAGAAAACTCCTTTTCACCAGGAATTCAAAGTTATTCGACACAGCTGGTTAAGGGGTGGAAAAAACAAACCACCGGAGGGAACAGACAAACCAGAAGAGGTGGCTGGAAGAGGAAGGGGCAGAGGAAAGGCCGACTCAACCTCGCGACCAACAAGAGGCAAGAGAGGCCAAAGATGGTAACACAAAAGGATTCCCTTACAATTGTTAACCTGTCAAACAGAGCTCTATCCCCGAATGAAGAATCAGTCTTGAAACTGGGATTGACTTTCTGTCCAAACACCCAGATGGAATACACACAAACGAGGATCGACCTCTACAAGTTTGTCAGGAAAATCAAGTTGCACAAATACTTTAAGGTGAAACCAACAGCCAAGGAGATGAAGTACTTACGTGGTAACAAGAAGGACACTGACCTGTTGAGTGTTAATGATTTAACCACCTGCGAACTCTTGGAAAATCTGCGAGAGGGCAACGAAAATGATGAAAACATCTCGGAGAACTCCCTCACACAAAGATTAATAAATGTGGATATTGCACAAGAGACGCCGGCGAGTGGTTTTAAACTGGCATCAAAATTTGTCCCTCAAACCGCAATAGATGCCACTGACATATTCTCTGAGGCTGTCATCAGGGACCTGATGATAATGAGAACCACAAACAGTGGATCCAAAACATTTAACATCACGAAGGATCAGAGAACAGCAATAAGGGCACTGGCGGAAGATAAAACTATAGTCTGCAAACCATCCGACAAAGGAGGGAATGTTGTGGTTATGTCACGCAATGACTATATTGAGGAAGCAAATCGTCAGTTACAAGATACCAACTGTTACACTCAAATTGATAAAAAAGAATATCTAACAAGCATTGCCACTCTCCATGAACTTTTGAAAAAATGGCATGATAAACGTATGCTTGATTTAGAAGAGTACCTATTCTTGAAGACCACTAACCCCACCATACCTACATTCTACCACCTACCGAAGGTCCATAAAAATATGGAGAAACCACCAGGGCGACCCATTATCTCCTCCATAGGAGGCCTAACAGAGAATCTTTCAAAGTTTTTAAATCTTTATCTCTTTGAATTTGTCTTGGAACTCAAGTCCTATATCCGAGATACCACGGATTTCATTGAGAAAATTGAGAGTCTGATATGGCAATCCTCCTATGTAATGATAACATTGGACATAACGAGTCTGTATACGTGTATAGATCATGGTCAAGGAATAAATGCTATCGCTTATTTTTTGGGAAAGAAATCACTGAAATTCGCTATGCATAACAAGATGATACTTGAATTAGTAGATTTTTGTTTACATAACAACATTTTCCTTTTCCAGGATACTCTGTACAGACAAAGGTCGGGCACGGCGATGGGTTCCTGCTTCGCCCCCAGCTACGCGAATTTATTCGTGGGCTGGTGGGAGGAGCAGGAAGCCTGGGGTCCGGACAAAGCCACATGGAACACCAAAGTGGTAACCTGGCACAGGTATATTGACGACCTGTTCCTGGTATGGGATGGGTCCATAGACGAAGCCCGGGAGTATATTGGGTCGCTAAACCACAATGACTGCAACCTTAAGTTCACGGGGGATATCAGTGGATCACAAGTTAATTACTTGGATTTACAGGTATCTATAAAGAATGGTAAAATATCAACTTCCCTGTACCGGAAACCAACAGCCGGGAACAGTGTGCTGTTTGCCACTAGCAGCCATCCCCGTAAATTAATCAATAGTATTCCCTATGGGGAGTTTCTTAGATTGAAACGAAACTGCACCCATGAGGAGGACTTTGATTTAGCAGCCAGAGGGAGTATGGACAGATTTGAGGAAAGGGGGTACAGACCTAAACTTTTACAGGACACCCTGAACCGCGTTAAGGCCCTGCCACGCGACACACTGTTCCACAAGAAAGAGAGGCCAAAAGTGGATGGGAAGTTTCGAATGGTAACAACTTACTCAGAAAATTCCTTCAAGTTAAGGACAATTATGTCGAAACATTGGCATATTCTAAAGACTGATCAGATTGTGGGATCGGATCTGCCCGCTACTCCACAATTTACCTTTAGAAAGGCAAGATCTTTGAGGGACCACATGGTCCATAGCCACTTAGACCCGATCCAGAACACCAAAGGCACGCTGAAGGAAGCCAGAGGCTTCTTTCCATGTGGGAAGTGCAAAGCATGTGCTTTCAGCAAACGCACACTCACCTATAAAGTAAGAGGCTGTCGAGGTGAAAAGAAAATCAATAAATTTATGACCTGTCAGACGGATCATGTGGTCTATTGTTTACAGTGCCCCTGCTTGCTGCAATACATTGGCAGTACAATTAATTCTGTAAAACTAAGAATTTTAGAACACATGAGGGCGATAATGAATAAGGACTTCACATACCCTGTCGCCAGGCATTTCGCGATCAAGCACAATAGTAATAGAGATCTACTAAGGTTTTTCTGCTTAGACTGTGTACCACCAAATATAAGGGGAGGGAATAGATTGCAGACCCTTAGAAGGCTTGAATCGCGTTATATCATTGATTTAGAAACGAAGGCACCGAGGGGTCTTAATATGGGAGAGGAGATGGCTACTCACCTTGGATAAGGTGAGCGAAGCACTGTAGAAGATTTGATAGTTGGACTGATTTCTGAAACTAAGGGACGAAGATGAAAGACAAAATTAGTAATGAATTAGAAACTTGCAATTAATGTATGATTCATGAGGTATTGTTTATTTAAGAGGGGTGGTGGGAAATTTGTGAGAATGAGACCTGTTTTGTTATAATGATTTAGATAAAATTGTTTGGGATAGACTTGTGATGATGGCATGAGCTCATGCAGCCAGGATGGCTGCGATTGCCGATACACGGCAAGATCTACTCTGGGGTATATTCCAGTGAAAACTCAGTCCGTGGCTATTGTGCCCGGAATGTCATTAAGATGATTAAATTTTACGCCTCATGCCAAAATCACGAAAGTCAAAATCAAACTTGTAACGAATTTATGAAACCGGGCTATCTTATGCTTTGGCCGATACACGGCAAAATGTGGTAATGTGCAATCACTGTTATTTAACGCAATGAAAATTCACTCTGAAACCATTCTAAGATGGCGCAACTTTGTTGTGGACGCTATAGTCCGTTTTCAGTGTCTATCATTAATGGTGGTGTCTCATTTAAAAAGTTGCAACTGTATCACTCGTGGTTGAACCACTGACGAAGGGACGCTGTCCCGAAACGCGTTTGCTTAAATAAAAACACCCTCGCTGTTTATATTGAGCCCGGGAGTGCCGTGTCTTTATTCCTGACCCGGCTGGGTAAAGGTCTAGAAGGACTGGAGCTGCTATTTTTAACGCGATGCACTGGCGCGTTTTTCGGCACCCGACATAAAGAGTGACCCCCGCAAACGGTGCAAACTGGAGCCTGAATATATATATATATATATATATATGTATAGTGTAGTATAAATAATAATATGTATTGTACACAATATATTAATTCAATTAATATTTTACATGTATGACTATGAATATGTGGGTGTGTATATATATATATATATTTATTTTTTTTCCCGCAAACGTCCCAATATGAGAGGAGCGGCCAAAAGCTGGTGCAGGCGGCGAGGTTCGGGACACCCTCGCAAATTTGTAATTACAGCAAAGTTTTCTTCAAAGGAAGACGCCGCACACCACCTCAGTTATATGACAAGTTGTTTATTTCTTGTAGGTTCTTGTAGGTTCCCCACCTACGCGTTTCAGACAGATACACTGTCCTTGATCACGGTTAACAAACACGTGTCCATCATTGATTTCTACCATTTATACAGGCTAACTCCACCTGGCAATTAAGGTGCATTGTGGGTGCCGTAGTTTTAATGCATTTTTTATCTTGCAGTGCGCTATTACCCAACCGGATCGCGGTATTATAATGGCATTCCTTGAACATCAGGTTATTATTAATCATTGTCGTCTATTTTGTGTTGTCACATAATACCAGACGATATAGGACCACGGAGGAGTCAGGGACTGAGTGTCCATGTGGGAATTAGTTAACTAAATGCCCAAGTCCTCCATTACTCATGGCGTGTGTGAGGCTGAGTGCCTCCGTTCGATAATGTCATTATAAACTTTGATCAACAGTCGGGTTCGCGCAAAGTTAAAAAGCTATCAGTTACAATAGGTCATATCAATTCGCAAAGTCTTCCAGAACAACAATTTTTTTTATAAATGTACGCCCAGTTCTTCGTCCATGTTCAGACCCCACGGCTGTCTAGTTTTAAACCTGATGATTAGTTTGGATTCGAGGCGTCTCAGTCTTGTTACTCGATCGCCTCCTCTTTCATTTTCTCCCATGGTTTATAAAAAAAATTGTTGTTCTGGAAGACTTCTGAACACTCCTTCACAAATATTTAAAATACTTCTTGTAAATATTTTTTGTTGGTTTGAACACTGCTTATGTAGATAACTAATCTTCTGACTTTAAATCCTACTAGTTGGACAAAGCGAATTGATATGACCTATTGTAACTGATAGCTTTTTAACTTTGCGCGAACCCGACTGTTGATCAAAGTTTATAATGACATTATCGAACGGAGGCACTCAGCCTCACACACGCCATGAGTAATGGAGGACTTGGGCATTTAGTTAACTAATTCCCACATGGACACTCAGTCCCTGACTCCTCCGTGGTCCTATATCGTCTGGTATTATGTGACAACACAAAATAGACGACAATGATTAATAATAACCTGATGTTCAAGGAATGCCATTATAATACCGCGATCCGGTTGGGTAATAGCGCACTGCAAGATAAAAAATGCATTAAAACTACGGCACCCACAATGCACCTTAATTGCCAGGTGGAGTTAGCCTGTATAAATGGTAGAAATCAATGATGGACACGTGTTTGTTAACCGTGATCAAGGACAGTGTATCTGTCTGAAACGCGTAGGTGGGGAACCTACAAGAACCTACAAGAAATAAACAACTTGTCATATAACTGAGGTGGTGTGCGGCGTCTTCCTTTGAAGAAAACTTTGCTGTAATTATATATATATATATATATATATATATATATATATACATTCATAATAATCAACTTAAAATTTTAAATGTAATATAATGCATAATACATATTTTATTAATCATATTGTTTATATCCATATTAATGTATAAAAATGTTTTAATGTAAAATAAATATTTATGTTAATTATATTGTACATAATATTATTTTATTTATTTTACTGAAAAAACAAAGGTTACAGGAATGTTAGGAAATAGAATTTTAAAAAGCTCAGAAATTCACTGGGAAAACCAAAGGTAATTAGAGGTAAGGCTCAGATTGTACACACACGAAGGCATAGAAATTCAGCAGTTGTTGTTATCTGAGCTAACTATAACTTACACCTCTGCAATGTACTGCTCATGACCCCACATATTACATCACTTATGACATGGTCAGTGACATCACTCAGGACACCTCGAATGACATCACTGATGACATCATCCACAGAAAACCTCACACACACTCACACCCATATAACCACTCACACACCCACTCGCTCACCCATGGAGCCACTCACACACCCACTCACTCACCCATACAGCCACTCACTTACCCATACTCCTACTCACACAGCCACTCACTCACCCATACAGCTACTCGCACATCCACTTATTCACCCATACCACCACTCACAAAGCCACTCACTTACCCTTGCACCTATACACACCACCACCCACTCACTCATACAGCCACTCACAAAGTCACTCACCCATACAGCAACTCACACACCCACTTATTCACCCGTACCACCATTCAGCCACTTACTCACCCACTAATTCACCCTTACAGCCACTCTTACACCCACTCACTCACCCATACAGCCTCTCAACAAAGTCACTCACTCACCCATACAACCACTCACTCACCCACTCGCCCACTTACATACCCATTCAAACATCCATACAACCATTCACATGTCCACTCACTCACCCATACAGCCACTCACACAGACACTCACTCTCTAATGCAGAAACTCACACACTCAGTTAACCAAACACCCACCCAAACAGCTACTCATTCACCCATACAACCACCCAGTCGTCCATACAGCCACTCATGCACCCACTCACCCACCCACCCATACAGCCACTTACACAGCCACTCACTCACCTTTCAGCTACTCACACTCCCACTTATTCAACCATACAGCCACTCACACACCTACTCACATACAACCACTCAGACACCCACTCACACACAGATACACAGTCACACAGCCACCCACATAATATAATTTAGAAATATCACTTATCAGTAGTACACAAAGTATATACATTTATCTTTTTTAGTACCTTAGTATATATGTTTAAAACTCATACATGTTTGGAAAACACTCACAATCACTGGATGATGTCATCAGTGATGTCATTTGTGATGTCATCGGTGATGTCACTGACCATGTCATGAGCTATGTAATATGTGAGGTCATAAGCATTGCATTGTGGGGATAAGTTATAGTTAGCTCAGGCAACTCTAATTGCTGAATTTCTCTGGTTGTGTGTGTGCTAAATCTGAGCCTAACTATAATTTTCCATAACCTTTGGCTTTCTAAGTGAATTCCTAAGGATTTTTATTCTATATCCTAACTGTAACCTTTGTTATCTTTCTGTGGATTTCTACGGTTTCAAAAATTGCATTGCCTAACTATAATGCCCTGTAACCTTTGTTTTTGCAGTGAATTTGCAAATTGTTTTTGTTGTTTTTCCTAACTCTATTATATGTCCATATGTCTGTAATCCTTGTTTTTTTTACAAAATTTGTATGTTTTGCTATCAAAACACACTGAAATACAACATTAGTTCAACTTTAAATTATGTCGATCAACACGCGTAAACGGATTGAGACGTCCTCGCGGTTATACTAGTGATTGCTAAGGCGGCACCGCTACTCACGATCTTCACACCAGCTGGTGTTGAAGATTACACAAAAGAAACAAGAAACACTTGTGCCATTCATGTCCTTGGAGTCTGTCGGCTGACACTCTCCCCCCCCCAAGTTGCAGAACGGTCAGAAGAAATACCCACCTATAATAAGGCTGTCCCACCTCTTTGCAGTCCTGATGAAGACCCGCTACAGATGCACATAACAAGAGCTTTCACCTAGGGTCGAAACATCGACGTTCTATTTATGTATCAGTCCACACAGAGTTTCAACGAACCAAAGAAATAATTTATCAGTTTTGAGACTATTTTAAAGTGGACACTCATGATGTAATGTTTCGTCTATATGTATGATTATTTTGGCACTCTGTTTAATTATTGTCAGCACTTTGTCACCAGTCACGACTCACTCACCCAATGTATATACAGTCCATGTGTTGTGTTTGTTTTTGGACAGCTTCTCAAGAAATTGTGAATTGATTCACTACAAGGTTAATACAAAAGATTTACCTGTATCACTATTGTGGTCAGTGTTTGTTTCCCATATATCCTTCTACGGCCCAGATGGCATAAATTTCACCTATACAGCGTCTCCAATACATAATATATTCTGTGACCTCCGGTAGGCCGCCCCCCCATAGATGTAGTTGCTCAAATATGCCCATAGACAGATTCGCATATGAGGGGGAAAATGTGTAACCCATGGCAACTCCTCTAGCTTGTCCTAAGGTGCTATCTTAGGGGGGAGTGTGGACGGGCAGCTTTAGGCTTATTGGAGAGGACTGTTAGACAACTACAATACACATGCAGTTAATAAAAGGTACACACGTCTCAAAAAGGAGATCCACACCAATTTATAAAAATAACATGTATCTTTGTATTTGTTTAGGCACCAGAATCAATATGATCAGTTAAGTATGTTTAGAGATAGAAATATTTGCAGTTTTCAAAAGTCGACAGTGCATTTTTCAGAGGCCTCAATGGTATGCTATGGAGGAAAAACAACTTCTCGATCCTATTCCTGACCTGGCGGCACCTCTTGCGGACGCATATCGCCATCATCCATAATATCAACGGACCAAATCCCACAGTATTTCATGATTTTGGATACTGCAATTACGGTGGAGGTGCTCTCTATCATTAGGCCCTCGCCCAGTTCAACATTTATCATTGTTTGACTGAGGTTCTTTCCTGCCAGCGTCACTGTCATTTTTATCCTTCGGACATTGATACAGTCCGGTCTTTTTAAGACTGTATATCATTCCAAATCAGGAACACATTATATCAGACTATTGACCTACATTACCTGTTTTCCATTCTCAGATCGTAAATTCATCATTCTGAGACTTTTTAGTCTCCACGATCGTCCTCAATGCTTCTGAAGTATCGTTGATAGCACTCCTTTTGTTTTTAATTATACAGTTGCTTTGTTTCCTATCAAGTCTGCATAACATTTAAAGAGAACGCACATCAAGTGTCCTTAAGGGAAATATACATTGGTTCTCCTGAAGAAGGCGGCCCATCGCCGAAACGCGCGTCGAGACTAATTGTGTTACCATCTTCACTTGTTGATTAACTTTATTTTTATTTATTTTTTTTATTGGTTTTCACAAAGTCGGAGTCTTAACAAAGTTACAAAAGAAAGATAATTCATGACCACCCCCACCCGCCTCCCACCTTCCATCTTCATTACAAACCAATGGCACAGATACTTATAAACAAAGATGAGGAAAAAAATAGGATAAAGCTGGAAAAAATGTGACAAGAGAATATGTCTGAAAAAGAAAGAAAAACAAAAAGAAGAAGGAAAGAAGAGAGAAAGAGGTAAAAGGAGACAAGGTTTTGTGGATTTCTGGTGGCCCTTCTATGTCTCTATATCCACCTGCCCTTGTTGATCAATCCATTTGGAGAATGCCCCCCAAACGTCAATACCCATCTTCCTTTTTCTTCGTCCTTTCTTAGCATATACAGATTTTTCAAGATGGTATGTGGCAACTAATCTAGCCAACCATTGTGCATAGGAGGGGGACTCTGAGTCTAACCATCCAGAAGAAATGCATATCCTCCATACTGCCATTGCAACAAATATCAGCCCTTCTTCTTTTACTCTCAAGGAGTCCGATTGTGTTCCCAAAAGAATAGTAGTAGGGTTCAGAAGAATTGATTGATTTGTTATTTTACTCAGTAAGTTCTGTATTCTGAGTAGGGTGGAACTAATAGTTGGGCATGTTGCAAATATATGTATAGAGTCGGCCCCTATCTCAGAGCAGCGTGAGCATAATGTTCCTCTCCCAGATCCCCATTTCATGATTTTGCTAGGTGTCATATACAAAAAAAATATAGTTTTAAAATGTTGTGCTTGTAGTTTGGCCGAAATAAGGATTTGCTGTGATAAACACAGGGAGTTGAAAAATATGCTTTGAGGGGAATCAAGTTTAGTGTGCCATTTGGAAGCAATAGTTTCTAGATCATCAGGGGTTTCCTTGTTTATTAATTGGTATATACTTCCAATGCGAGTAGAGGTGTTATTCCGGAGAGTGTTCATAAGCTCAACCTCGGCAAATCCGTTGGCTCCTCCCACTTTCCTGGCAAGGTAATCGTAAATAGCCATATATTTAAATAGGTCTTGACTTTTTAATTTGAATCTAGTCTGCAAAGTTGAGAAGGTCTCAATTCCCCTAGTTGTTATAAGGTCCCCTAATTTTGTAACCCCTGCTCTATGCCATTCGGATAGATAAAATGAACTAAATATAACAGGTAGGTTGTTGTTATTAATTATAGGGAAATAATAGTTATGTCTACCCATTCCAAACGTTTTCCGGACATGGCGAAAAACTTTATAAGAATTCATTAGCGTCTTAAATTTAACGCGGTTGTAATATCCATAGGCTGTTTCTCGGACTAGACAGCCCCATTGTTGTTCCCCTAACAAGGACCGGAAGGGTGAGGGCAAAGACGGATCAACTCCACAGGAGGATTCTCTTAACAAAACTGAGCTGTATTGAAGGACTGCCGCCCAGTAATATAGGATGATGTTGGGAAAAGCCCATCCCCCACTGTCTTTCGGTAACGTAAGATGTTTTAATGCACGTCTAGGTTGAGCGTATGACCAAATGAACTGGGTAAAAATTTGTTGAAATTTAAGTAGGTCTTTTTTTGCTGAACTCAAGAGGGATACAGCGAAAAAAATAAAGTAATTTAGGAAAATAGGTCATTTTAATGACATTGCACCTGCCAACCAGCGTTAGGTGTAGATTATCTATTTGTTTTAGTGCCTTCTTAGTCTGTACAGCAAGGGGAGCCAAATTAGTTGCAACTATTTCCTCCAGTCTAGGTGTTACTAGTACGCCCAGGTATTTGGCCTTTAGTACCACTCTAGCATCGGCCCAGATGATTTTATTATTTGCTAATATCTGTGTTTTGCTTTTATTTAGGGCGTACCCAGATAATATCCCAAATTTGTGGGCCTCCCTTTCTAGGGCCTGTATAGAATTGGCAGGGTCTGGAGTAGTGATGGCGAGATCGTCAGCATAAGCCAGGATTTTACAGCTGTTTTGAAAATATGTTACTGGAGAAATGTTGTGATTCTTCTCTATTTGTTTAATAAGAGGGTCTAGGTAGAGCGCAAACAGTAACGGGGAGCAGGGGCAGCCCTGCCTAGTACCTCGTGAGATTTTAAAGGGCTGCGTCAGATGTCCATTTATAACGACGCTAGCGGTTGGATTATGATAAAGTGCCTGCGCCGCCTGCATGAACCTACCCCCGAATCCCATGCTGTCCATTACTCTCCAAAGAAATTGCCAAGAGACCCGGTCGAAGGCCTTTTCGGCGTCGAGTAGTATTAATGACATCGGATCTCCAGCGACTTGAGCAGCATCAAACAGAGTAATAACTCTCCGGACATGTTCAGTGGTCCCTTTCTTAGGTATAAAACCATGTTGCCATTTTGAAACGAGGGGTTCCACTACTCTAGATATTCTAGAGGCTAATACCTTGGAGAAAATTTTAGAGTCGCAGTTGATGAGGGTTATTGGTCTGTAGGAGTTGATTAACTTTAAATGTATAACAATTGCGATTCTTGAAAAGAAGAATGTTTTTTTAAAATTAACACAGTGATCAAACTATACATGTTGTGTTTACAACTTTTGTTTTTAATGTAATTGAAAGATGAAAGATTCTTTTTAATAATTTGTAATAAATGTATACATATATTTTTTATATAAACATTTGTATTGCGTGTCATGACCTTGAGGTTCTTCTTTTGTTTATTTAGCCTGATTTTCGACAGGTCTTTTGGTTGCCTAGGACGTTTTTTATTATATTTGCATTTACCCTGTCCTAGGAACTTTAATTTGGATTCAGGGGGTCCCTGTTACTATACACGGAAAAACAACTTCTACATACAGGTTTCTTACAGCAACTCAAGGTGAGTAGTGGTCAAGGTCCAAGGCAGCACCAACAGGTCACCTCAGGGTGCACTGGGGCGGCCATGTGCAGAGATACAATACAGCGTTGAGTGCCCTTTTGAAGTCAATGGGGATTGGCCCGGTAACAATGAGGCTGCTGGTTTTGACTGGGGGACCAGTCAGAACCAACCAACAGGGGGGCTCAGGTCTCACAATGCTCGGGGATGTGGGGACACCTTTGGTCCTCTTTCCCTTGGGCCAGGGCCGCCAGATGCAGTGGTGTACTGAGACGTCAGGTTTTTGTCACTGGAGACACTTGAGGTAGAGGGGACCTGCACAAAGAGGCTGCAGGCAGTGTCGGGAAGTTCACAGCTGGTAAGCCCAAGGGTGGATCTGAGTCTCGAGGGTCTGGGGACCACACTGGCACCATTGGCTCACTTCTACATGAGCTAAGGGGCACGGTGCAGTGGTGCTCCCTGGTGTCTGGTTGTTGGTGGTCATTGCAGCTCTTCTGGGGTGCCTGCAGGATACAGGGGAGTACCTCTGCTACTCCACACGGTTTCTGGGTCTTTAGTAGAAGACAGGCAGTCCTCCCAGGCTTTTGGGGGCACAAGAGTGTTTGGCACAATTGTCAAAGTCAGCAGACAGGATGGGCAGAGTTGGCGCTAAGTCAGTTGCTGGCCTTCTGTTCTTGCTTTTGCAACTCTTCAGTGTCCGTCTTCTTTCATATCAGCAGGATCTGATTTCCTGGTGTCAGGGACTCCCCTAAATACTGAATTTAGGGTTTTAAGGGGAGTGTAGGGAAGTAGCCAATGGGTTAGTTACCCCTGGGGTCACTATGCCTCCTATATGACCGCTTCCTGTGGGAAGTGGACCCAACTCTGTCCCAGAATTTCCAATTCTGCCATCACAACGATGGCAGACTCTGAAATTCTGTGTCTCACTTGCCCAGGTGCCAAATGGGCCCTGTTCCGGGTGGTAGCATCTCTCTGAGGGAAGCCAGATTTGAATACCGAAGGTGGCAACCTCTTTGAAGCCCCCTACCTCGGAATGCAAAATTACAGGGCATCCTCCTGGAAGGGGGTGTAAAACACCGTCTGCCAGAGCAGGCATTGTACCTGACCTCCTGAGAGCCTTCTGAGGGGGTCAGAAACTCATCTGTGGTCAGGACCAGCCAGCCAGCACACTATTAGTTGGTAGGTTTTTAGGCGGCACCTCCAAGAAGCCCTCTGTGTGCATATAGTAATAGATCCATCACTGGAATCAGTGTGTGCTCATTAATATAAGATGTGTGATACCAAACTTCTTTGGTTTCAATGTAACCATCATGTAGCTGGGGAATTCGTTTCACCAGTGTCCAGCACATGTACTTAAAATGTCTTAGCTGGTCAATTCAAATGGTCAGCACAGGGGCACATCTGCTCATGCAGATATACTCACACATGCATAGTGCACCCTGGTTTAGGGCTGTAAGGCATGCTGTGGGGGTAACTTACATATACTGCATGCAGTGTCTGTAGGCATGGCACAAAGGGCAGTGTGCTATGTAGTGTTTTCACTTTTGTCTGCACCAAGACATGCAGCTTGTAGTGGCAGTCTGCATGAGTTAGGTGAGAGGTCCCTTAGGGTGCACAATGCATACTGCCTTCCTTAGGGACCCTCTTTAGTACCCATTCCCAAGGTACATGGGGTACCATTAAATACAGACTTACAGGGCTGCCAATGGTATTGCCAATTGAGGAAACAATTGTATAGTTTTGAGGAAGAGATCTGGCACTAGGGACTTGGATAGCAGGAACCCAGTGCCCTTCCAGTCAACATTGCATTGAACATCAGGCAGAAATGGGGGTGATATGTCAAAAAGGGACTGTTAGACCCAGCATATCTTGGCGTGATTAGCCCTGACTTTCTGTCTCTGCCTCCTCTGCTTTTAGATGCTTTGGGTACTTTGCCACTGCTGATCAGTGTCAAAGTACAAGTGTTCCCTGTGTAAGGTGTAATGGTAATTGGTTGGTCATGATTGGTATGTTTGCCTTACTAGTAAAGTCCCTAGTGATGTGCACTGTGTGTACCAGGGCTAGTAATGCAAAGGTGCGCGGAGGAGGGAACTCAGGCCTGCAGTGTAGGGCCTGCGCGCAGTTTGCTAAGTTAGCATGTTGTCCTGACAAGTACAACCACTTGTCAGGCCTTGCTTTCCCTTTTGCATACACAGTGGGCACCCCTGTGGTAGTTCCATGGTTACCCCTGGGCAGGGTGCAGTGTAAGTTAAAGGCAGGACATGTACTAAGGTGTGTGTTATGTCCTGACAGTGAAAAACACTCCATTTCATTTTTCACTGCTGAAAGGCCATCCTGCCCATAGGACAGAATGGGGGAGGCTGGGTGTTGCGTTTGTTAGTCTAGTTTCCTATAAGTTTCAAATGGAGAAGTGAAGTTTAGTATGTATGAACTCAGTGTCATAATACATCTTTCTATGAAAGTGGTTTTGTCACTGTGCGTTCAGAAACCACTCTTTTAGAAATTGGCTGAGTTTTGTGCTTTAAGCATTTCTGTGTGTCTCTGCTGAATGTGGATTGACTATCTGGATCTGAGAGGTGGGAGAAGCTGGGAGAGGTCTTGATCCAGGGAGGGGTTGAGATGGCACCAGGCTGCCCTGCATCTGGAAAGTAGAGGGATGTGAAGCCTGAGAGGTGAAACGACCTGGGCTGGTACTATAAACCAATTGACCCATCTCCTGCTGAATGATTAAGGATCCAGAGCCCCAGTATCAAAGGGAGACAGGTGACATTGGGAGGGCGACACCCAGAACTGATTTAGGCAGGCGTGAGGGACCCCTGAGCACAACGAACTTCAAAGACATTTAGGGGTATAACTATGAGAGCTGAGGGGCCTGAACGTTGGAATGGAATAGAAATGCATTGAGACTGAAAAGGCTTAGATCCATTTTGTGGTCAAGAGGAACCTCTGCTAAGAAAAGAACAACTGAAGAGACTGCTGGGAAGGACCAACCCTTGCTTTGTAGTCTGGGGATGGTCTGCAGTTTGCTGTTTTAACCAAGTAAGAGGATGTTGGGACTGTGTCTTGTAACCCTTGGGCCCGAGATGAGCTGGCTCCCTGATTGGAAACACAAGAACATAAAAGTTTCCAGAGAGGTTTCAAGGAACTCGGTAGGCTTGTGTTGTGGCAGCTTGAAACTTTCGGAAGGTGTGCCCTGTGATCTTGGACACACGGAAGAGAATCAAGACTCAGACGCGCAGGGTGCGTGTCATGGTGCACAGGAGGTATTGGTGGAGAGCGCCTGGTCAACATGTGCATCGAAGGTGAGGCGAGTCTCGGATGTGCTGGGAGCATTTCGGGGTGCACCGCAGGTGCTGATGAAGTGCGTCTGGTCGGCGTGTGCACGAAGATTAAGTGAGACTCGGACGGACAGAGTGCGTGTCGTGGTGCACTGCAGGCACTGGTGAAGAGCATCTGGGCGTGTGCACTCACTGAAAGTGAAGTGAGTCTTGGACATGCAGGGTTCATGTCGTAGTGCACAGGAGGCGTTGGTGAGGAGCGCCTGCTCAACATGTGCATCGGAAGAGGAGTGATTCTCGGATGTGCAGGATGCGTGCTGGGGTGCACCGGAGGCGCTGGTGAAGAGCGCCTGGTCATCGAGTGCACCAGAGGAGAAGTGAGGCTCGGACACGGTGAGCGTGTCATGTTGCGGCCGAAGGTATTGGTGAAGAGCGCCTGGATATCAGGGCACCGGAGTTGGACTAAGTCTCAGTGAAGCAGCGTGTGTGCTTTGCTGCAACCTGGGACTGTAGAGGTGATCGGCTCATAATTCTGTGCACCGGAAGAAAGCGAGGCTCTGAAGCGCAGTGTGCGTGTGTTGGCGCCATCTGAGACTGCAGGACGAGTGCCTGGTGAACGTGCACTCGGAGTCAACGTGAATTCCCATCAGCATTGTCTGTGTGGCTATGTGCCAGAGGAGATCCGGAGGGTGCTGTTGTGAACGAGCAACCGGAGTAGTGTATTCTCAGAGGCATCTGCCCTGCAGCCATCTGAGACCTTCCTAACAGTCGCAGCCCCGGAGGAGCTGAGCTGCCAGGCCGAGCCACTGAGGCCCATTGAGAAAGTTCTGCACGGAAGGCCCAGTTCACAGAAGGAGGAAAGGAGAGTTGGGTCACGCCCCCAGGTAATGTGGATTACTACCTGTGCGGGGTGCGAGCTCGGAGGGACACTCTCTCGGCCTCTCAGTCCTTCTGACGATGTGAGCCTTTGCTTCGGCTCAGATTGGGGCCCGTACTGACCAACGGATTGGCAGTACTGGGGCCAGAGTGAGAAGCTGCACTTTATGTCATAGTGGATACATGTGGGGGCAGCTGTTTTTGATGAGGCTGATTGCCGTAATACACTTTGCCAATATTGCTGCTAACGAACTGCCATACTGTCGTATGACACCTGACATTATTTCTGCACAACGAAGTACACAATTGTAGCGCTACGCATTGCATTATTTCTCCATTGCAAAGTACAGGATTGCATCTGTCCGCATTGCAATATTTCTTCAGTGCAAAGTACATGATTGTAGCTATGCATTGCATTAATCCTTAATTGCAAAGTAAATGTTTGTAGCGGCAAGCATTGCATTATTTCTTCCTGGCAAATATGTGATTGGCGTGTGCATTGCATCATTCCTTCATTGTGCAGTACATGATTGTAGGGGTACGCATTGCATGATTCCTCCCATTGCAAGGTACTAGGGTGTTTCGTTATGCATTGTATTATTTCTCCTTTGCCCAGCACAGGATTGTATCTTTATGCAGTGCATTATTGTTTGTTCATTGCAACATGTGTGATTCTAGCATTTACGACCAGCATAGCATTTTGAAAGCGCTGGTTGGGATTTGAACCCACCAGCCAGCCAGAATGAATATTACCCTTTATTATATGTTGGCTTTTGTATTGTGTGGTCTGATTGTATATATCTTTTTATATAAAGTTTATACTCATTTAATCAAACTTGTGTGGAGTCCATTTGTGGTGATACCAGTGGGTTGCTGTGGGCGTGTTTGTACATACTGTACACTTGTGCCTTGGCGATACGCCTAGCTGCTCGTGCCAAGCTACGAAGGGGAAGAACAGGGCTATCTCAAACGGTGTCCTTACTTGGCCTAACGTTGAGTGGAGAGTCCTGGGTCGCGCACTTAGTGACAGTGGTGCGGGACGGGGAATCCGGCTTCCAACAGGTACATTTTCCTACACATATATATATGAAATTAAATACACCAAATTGAGGAAAAAACTAAGTGATAATCATGAAGTTGTAATAACCAAATCAGATAAGGTCACAAATATTGTGATTTAGCCCAAAATAGAATACCTACAGAGAGCAAACAGGCATGCTATGAGAGAACTAATATCAAAGAATACAATAAGGCTGAAGAAGCACTTAGAAAGTGCTTACAACAGTGGGCAAGAGATGGTCTAATATCTATGGAGGAGTACAAATATCTAAATATTGAACTTCCAGTGCTTCCCATTATATATTTCATCCCCAAAGTCCACAAAAACACCACACAAATACCGAGTAGACCAATTGTATCTGCTATCAACAGTGTGGGGGAACATGTTACACAATATGTGGACTACTTCCTACAAGACTTTGTCAAAAAGCTTCCAACATATGTGAAGGATACAGGTGACTTCCTAAAACAAGTGAATGGTATTCAATGGACAGATGATCTAATATTTATAACATTGGACATAGAATCACTTTATACTAGCAATGAACATCAAACAGGCCTCAAGGCAGTTAAGCATTTCTTGGACACTAGACACATGAACTGGTACAATCACAGCAAGATGTTGCTAGACCTTATCTCATGGTGCCTACAAAACAATTACTTTATGTTTGGCAAAGATCCGTATAAACATATTAGAGGTGTGGTGATGGGAGCCTGTTTCTCCCCCAGCTATGCCTGATTGCACGTTGGCTGGTGGGAGGAACAGGTTCTCAAAAAAACACACTCTGGTATGTATTCACAACATGTAAATTATTGGCTACGTTATATTGATGAGGTTTTTGTGGTGTGGAAAGGTGAAGAGGAAAGTGCCATCAATTTTGTTAAAAGTACCAACGTGAACACTGCCAATCTCAAGTTTACATCACATGCGAGTAAGGAAAGCATTGAGTTCCTAGACGTGAGGGTGTATATTAAAGATGGTGAGGTAGCGACCAATCTGCATAGGAAATCCACTGCAGGCAATTCCACAATTTAAGCAAGCAGTGCACACCCAAAACACGTAGTTAGAAGCATCCCTTTTGGTGAACTCTTACGGCTTAAAATAACTTGCAGTATACAAATAGATCTTGATGAATGCACACAAGAAGCACTCACCAAATTTAAGAGGAGAGGATACCGTGATTCTATTCTCAAGGAGACAGTAAAGAAAGTGGGAGATAGACCTAGGGAATCATTAATGCCAACGGAAGAGGAGGGAAGGAAATCTGAGGTAGATGTCAATGCCCCCAGACTTATAACTACCTATAATCAACAGGAAAGGAAGATTATGTTAATCATCAAACGCAACTGGCCAATTGTACTCACACGTGGAGTACTGGCACATAGACTCCCTGCAGAACCAACCATTACTTACAGAAAAGGATTATCTATGAGATCTCAGATTGTAAAGAGTAGCCCTGAACTGACCACTAAAAATATGTGGCTACAACCAAGACAAGGATTTATCAAATGCTCAACAAAGAAAGTGGTCATATAGCGGGTGTAATCACCCTAAAGGTAAGTAGTCCATTGGCTAATACTTGTCACTCCCTGTAATGCCCCTAAATTGAGTATTTAGGTGGCACCCCTAACACCAGGAACTTATATGTGATGGATCAAGAAGAGAGGAAAACTAAGAGCTACAAGAAAAGTAAGAACAGAATACTGACTGTGGACCTTTGGCACCAAACCCTGTCTGCACCAAGTCTCATCAATCATGACCAGCGACTCGTACAGCAGCTGACCCGCTTCCAAGAACCCCAGGAGACTGCCAACCCTTCTCAACTTGCCAGCAATCTCCCTTGAAGTAGAGGACTTAATCCCCTGTAGTCGGCAGGCACCAAAAAACTAAGTCTAATTCACTGAATTGCAACTCACTGGCCAGTCCGATGAAGCAGCCCCCCAAGAATATGCATCTGTACTCCAGAGGGTCAGATCTGTCCTCCCACCACATGAAAGGACAGCAGGACCAAACGGAGCTGCACAGAACCAATACCGAGGGTACTGGACCCCTTGCAGCAAACAACGACCATGAGTCTCCAATCCAGATCCCAGTGACACTGAGCAGACGTCAAGGGATGTCAGCACCCAGAGACCAACTTTGATAGTGGCCCATCTGTCTCAATTTTGCACCCTTAACTGGCAAAACTGATGACCACAATGCTCCAGGACACACAGAGCATAGCCGACCATTTTTGCTCTGCACCTAAGCGCCCCAGCGTCAGTACTGATGAACCAACTTGTCCCCGGACCCTTGTGATCCAAGCACCTCGTTGGGAGCTCCCGGACTTGTCCCCAAGTCCCCCTCTGCTGCCTGTTTCTAGGTGGCCCCCCTCCTCCTTATCTGTGGCACGCATAGCTACCATCTCGACCAGCACCTCTGCACCCGGACACTCCAGGGCAGGTAAAGAGTAACTGCTGGTTGTACTTTAGACCTTGGCCCACTACAACCTTTAGACCCGAAGGAGACTCTCAGAAGCCGACCATAAATACCTGTATGCTATCTATGCCTTTTCTCCCATAGGAAAGCATTGTGTGTAAGGGGGCATTTACGTAACTGTTTTACTTACCTGCAAAATGTAATATGTAAAAAAGTACTTAATTGCTATCGAAGTTCTTGGTATCAAAATGTTTATAAAAATACAACTCGGTGAGCACAACAAATGCTTAGCACTACCCTCTGATAAGCCTAACTGATTGCCCACACTAGCCCATAAGAGAGCATTTGAGATATAATTTGTGCCTAAGTAAACCAATTGGGGTTTGCCTAGACTCTTTAAACAGTGTACCCCGTTTTGGCCCACTAAATAAAGAGCCAGCTTCAAAAACCCTGCAAGAGCCCACATGTTCCAGAACAGATCTCTGCATCCAGCTCTGCCAATGCACCTAGAGGGTAACTAGCAGCAACCACAACTATGGATGTATGCTGGGTAACTCGTAGGAGCCAGAGCCAAGACACAAGGCAACCTCCTCCTCAACTATTTTACTATGAAACAAAGTGCACTGCAGCAGTGCCAGTGCTCGTTCATTTCTACATTGAAGGGGCTAACTGATGGATCAGGGCTATGTGTCAGCCTTTAAAGAGGAAAGCTAACAGAACCAAGGTGGGAACCTCCACACAGGACAAGAGTCAAACTGCAAACCAGTAAGGCTTATTTAAAAATTCAGAATAATTACAGAAGACAAAGGGATGTGGTAAGGCAATTCAATATATTCCAAATGCAAATAAATGTAAGTCAGCATGGAAAGGAAAAGCTGAGTCCTGATCTATTCAAAAGCCAGAACCGATTAAGGTCTAGCACAAAGCAAATAATGGGTAGATTTTGTGATAAGGGTTTCTCAGTAAAAAGCTGGAGATGGGTACCTGAAACATATTCTAAGTACAGAGCGATAAACAATCTAATGTGGAGTCTGCTCTCTAAATAGACCAGAAAGGAACCTGGCTCACATCCCAAATGCGCATTTATACATTTTAAGAGTGAGAAATCGTACTATCAGTGTGGCATGATGCAAATGATGCATTGCACTATCAATGGTAAAACAGAAAAGACATCACATGAACATGACCTTTGCTGTATTTTCAATAAATATTCCTGTGTTATGCCCTAAAAAAAACCAAAAAAAAACCACCACTGGGTCTGGGCCCCCAACAGCAAGGCTAAGCCACAAAATATCAATGAACAAACAGAATGCCAGTACTGTCACCACTACTTATTTTTAGTTTGTCAGACCATAAGAATTGTGCAATATGGTCAAGTAACACGTAAAAGTTTTGAATTAATCCACTATTTTATTTTTGAATTTTTCAAAGCAAGGATGTTGGTTATTATTTCACCAATCCATTATACATTATGCAACCTCTTCTCTATATACATATATTTACACAATATTCACAAGAAAAACATTTACAATATTCACAATAGCATTATTGTTGAAACAATCATACCCTCATACATTCACATCCATACATAACAAAAGTGTTATCACAAAACCTGGAATCCAAAATATTCACAGTGCGCCATATATAATAAATTTTCAATATTAACAGATTTTTGGGGGATTTTCTTTATATTACTCCTTTGTTTTAGATGGCGAAAAAGATTGTCTACGCGTTTCGAACTCACACTAGTCGCGGAGTTCTCATCAGGACAAATAAGCTCTAAAATCAAATAGAACGATCTGCGGTTGCGTAGGTCACCCGTCGAAACACACCAGTAATCCAAATGACACCA
Organism: Lissotriton helveticus; assembly: GCF_964261635.1. NCBI lineage: Eukaryota > Metazoa > Chordata > Amphibia > Caudata > Salamandridae > Lissotriton > Lissotriton helveticus. Next base: position 234,063,894 of record NC_136070.1, on the reverse strand, counting down.
TCTGTATTCGAAAATCACTTAGTCATCCAACCATTTCCATACCAGTCTTCCTTTCGCACCTGACAGAGTGGAAATGCACTTACTTTAAATTGGAGGTTGCTTGTGGAACCTGAAGTGTGGCCAATCTTGTCAAATCTTGCGTGCGCTGTCCATAGTCGTTAGTCGCAGGCTGCCGGTGCTTACTAATTGGGGGGATGGGTGTATGTCCCCGTTATGCTGCAAGACTCGGCGCTGTAGTGGATGTCCGCGCGCTTCCGTGGGGCGGATTTGCTGTCCCCGTTGCCCACCAGGGGAAGTCACATGGGGTTCGTGGTTTCCGTATAGAGTAGAAGTGTCTTGATGTCAACAGTCGCACAAACTGGGAAAAAAAAAAAAGCACAATTCAGAATTATATCATCATTCTCCATTCAGTCATAGGAAATGGTCTTCAGTTGTATACAGTAGATATCTCTCTTTCAGGAACATCACAAACAGAGAAAGTGAACCATTTTTGTTGATACAGTGTAAACAGGGCGGTAAAACTAACTGAATTTGTTATAATTTATTAACTACTGAAGGTCGCATATGATGCTCTCGGTGCATAAGCCGAGAAAGCATGACAGTTCTTCAACTTGCACATCGCAAATCAGTATAAAAGTGTATTTGAAGCTTGACAGGGCCTAACATGTCAACTTAAGTACTTCGTTACATTATAAAGTGTAAACCATTCAATTGTGGCTCATTCATCCTAATTAAACTTAGTTATTCATTTAAAAAAAAAAAATTCTCTCAGATCAGACATTATAAACAAGCAACCCACTACCCAGAGACCACCTCCCCTCGACCTAGGCTTTCCAATTTCGACTCAAGCCTTGAAGCCTTGAAGCAAAGTAAGCGCACTCTGAAAACCCTATCTGTCAAAGCACATTACTGTTAGCTCTTTTTTGCCACGAGTGCTTTAGTTCATTGATGCGGACAGAAGTACCGAGATGTGTTAAGCTAACCCACGATGCGTGGTACTTAACAGGGCTCAATAACATCTTGGTACTCTAGATTATTGAATATACGGCAAGGCTCCCATACACTTTCAGGCAGATCTATGAGGACTACAGTAAAGCTAGACAATCATCCTCTCCACGAAAATGTGGGGTTATTTCTTTACTTATCTTTCGAGTTTAAGGGTATGTAAAGAAATATCAACGCTTCTTGGAGGCATGGACACATAGACCCACTTGCAAGTGTAAGTGTGCAAACCAGTCTCCTCATAACCTTACCAAATGTGCGCCAATTACTCCGGGAGCAGTGTAGGGCCTATACAAACTCTGGTGCTCCCTGACTTGGAACCATCTCTAATTCTGTTGAGCCCAAATCAAGAATCCGAACTATAGCACTCTGAGTAAGAATGACAGGCACGGGTCACGATTTTAAGGAGTTTTATATATAGTATTGTTTAGCCAAATACATGAAATACTCCATAAGCATGTTTAGTATTGAAGAGTACCGATCATAAGTACAGGGAACTCTGTAAAGGTTAATGCAAAATCTAGCATAAATTTGTCTTACAAAGGTGGGAAATCAGACACCCTAGTGACAGGTGAAAAGTAAGACCTTTTATAGGGCTTCAGACAAAGGATTTTATACATTATTATTATTTTTATTATTATTAATAATTAACACTTCTTAAGCGCGCATGGCTACCCTGAGGCATGCCAGTGCTAGGGTCAAAGAGAACAAGCGAAGGGAAGAGGCTACCAGTTGAAGTTTTGGAATAGCTAGGTTTTGGGACGCTTCCGGGAGGTGAGGTGGGAAGTCTCAGATCGCAGATGCAGGGGGCGGGTGTTCCACAGCTTAGCCATATTGTATAAGAAGGAACAGCCCCCACTTTGCATCCTTTGGATTTTGGGGATGGTGGCTAGATTAAGGCTCACAGAATGGAGGGGTTTCCTCAGACGATATACGGAGATAAGGAACTGGTTGATGAGAGGACCTTTCCCCATGAGGGTCTTGTGGACAATACATAAGGCTTTACATGTAATCCTCTCCTCTATGCAATGGTACATGGTTCTCAGACTATGCATAACATGAATGGTATACTGTTCTCCAAGGCGGGCAACGTGGTAAGTGGATTTAATGAGGGAAGTCCTCCTTGTCGGAACTAGAGTCCTCACACACCCATCAAGCTAGGTGTCATGCTTCATCATATGGACTTTCTCCTCGTCGGGTCGGCACTGCAATACCTGACGGGCACCCTTAAAGGGGCTCTTTAGCAGAGATCTTTTGTTCCTGCCGTATGGTACATGGGTGTGAGGGCCCTAAAGAACAGTGTAGATGTGGTGCAGGTGGGTGACATTAAAAAAGGTGAGATTGTGGTAAATAAAATATTACCCTGGCAGAATTTCTAGGCATTAACAAAGTATCATGCATCAAGTGAGAAGCAGAGTCCGTGGTATCTGAGTTAAAATGGGCTTTATTCCAATAACTCGAGTCAAAGGGAGAATTAGTTCCATCACCACAGAGGTTCAGGAAGAGTCTTCTAACATTTAATAACAAAACATTATATTATATACTTTTTACTCCTTGTACATAGGAGCAGGAGCAAGACAGAAAATGAGATAAGAACATGTGGGTGTACATGAGGGTGTGTACTTTGATGAGTCATAGCGAGGTGATAGGTAGGTGTCATAGGTGGGTGGGTACTTAGGAGGAGTTTGCATGACCAGCTGGAACTGTGTCCTAATTGTGCAATTTGAGCATGACGTGCAATTGACGTGTAACTGGGAGGAAGCTGACTTTCAACCTAGTAGAGAGATCTCTTGTGTCAAGGCGACTTGAGCACGTCTTGTACAATCTGATATGATAGGGGATGTATTATCTGGAGCACAAGTTGTTCATCACTAAAAGACAGAGAGGGCATATTTATTCGTTCATTGCATGAGCTTTCTATGGGTGCAAGCACTGTAATTCACTTAAATGGAGACAGAATGGCTATCGGACGGGTCTGTTTACTTTTCCTCACCGGGCAGGGATGCCACTCTGTACAGCAGACGGATAACTGTTATTCATAATACTGTCTTGGCAGACTTCTTGCTGACGTGACTGCAGCTCAGTATGCCAAGAGTCATGAAAACATTCATTCAGAAAGTGGTTTCAGGCTCAACCAGTACGATATTTATTTAAAAGAGCACAATGCAAAATGCAAATACATGGGCCTTCATTTTAGCTTAACGTTTGGGAGACTTGATGACTTGACTTGCAGGACATGTTTGCAGAGGCCTAGTGATTCAGGCCACTACGGGAAATATGCATGGGTGACATGCACATGACATGTAACATAGGGTATATGTAGTGGACATATTTGGTCAGGCAAAATATCATTTTCCTCAAGATAGTACACATAAACTCTTTATTAGGCTGGTAATCCACCTTAAAAGCAAACTGAGTGGCCGCTCTCTGGCTCTATGGTCCCGTGGAGCTCAGCTCATCTCATATAGTGTGGTCGACATGTTTCATGCATTCTGGCCAATACTGATCCATTGCATTTCATCAGGACCTAGTGTTTTAATACTATCTACATGTGGTGGTGGTGGGCAATGGGGCTCCTATCTACCACACTTTTTGGATGCGAGTGCGAATTCCCGCCAATCCTAGTGGGAACCTACACAAGGAGGATGACATAAAAAACAGTACGCAGTCACTAGATACTACAATCTAGCAGACAGGTAAAAAGACACCCCCCCTACATCCTCATATCAGTTGTTCATTAAGTGACCAAACTTCAATTATAGTCTGACCACTGGTAAAGAGGCGTGATGAAAAATAAGACTGGACTACAATCAAGGCTAGAAGAGAGATTAGTGGTAGATAACATAATAAAGCATTCCCTAGACAGGGTGTCAAAACATTCAGGAGGTGACTCACCTGGCTAAGGAATAAAACTCACTCCATTCGCTATTTTTGGGCTCCAGACACCAAAGTCATGGTGTCCTGCAGAATTGGAGGTAAGTTACAGAATTAAAAATACCATGTTTAGCACTAAACTTATAACACTGGTTAACTGATCCAGTTATGCCTCAGAATATGCACCAATGAGAGGCAAGCAAAAAAACATTTTACTACAGAATACATTAAGGATTATCTCATAGTACTAGTACATACAATAGAGTCCCTCTCAGAGTTCAAAATTCAAATTCAAAATAAGCTTTATTCGTTATCGCAAGGATATCATGAAAGCATACATTACTTTAGTTAAATTATAAAAAGGCGTATATAAGCCCAGAGAAAAAAAACATAAGCACAAGAAACAGGATATAAAACGTGTCTAAAAACAATATTTTAAAAAGGTTTATAAAAACCATGGTTAAAAACGCAGATTGGTATAACCTATGTTATCGAGTTCCTAAATTTTAGCAGCAATTTCAAGAACTTTTCCATGATGGATATCACATTCCTATCCTCCAACTGTTGTAATCGGTCAAAAGCATCTTTACAAGACCTCAAACCCCAAATCTTCAGGAGTGGTCTTAATAAGGATTTTCTAGGGACTGTATAGTATTTACAAAATAGTATGGCATGAATGTTGGATTTGGGTGAAGTGTCATCGCATGGGCAAGGGGGCAAATTTTGGGACCAGTCTTTGCAGGAAGGAAAGGTTATTAGCCGGAAAAAGGAGCCCAGTCTAAGTCTGGAAAGGATCGTTCTTGAAAAACAGGGAATGTCAGTTGAAAGATATAGTTGTAGCCCCTGGGTCAAAGTAATCCTTTGGAAGTCTAGAATTGTTTTCTTCTGTTTTTGAGTAGTCCACCTCTTTGCTTCTAGATGGTCCATTTGAAGCTTTCTCAAGGCTTTCCTTGTAATGTGCTCCAAGGTCAGAGGGTCGGTAAAAAACTCTTGGCGTCCAATTTCACAGCAAACACTTTTAACATATGACATCCATTTTGTATGTTTTGCCCCCTCCAATTTTTGGTTGTCCAAAACTATTTCTCGATTTAATGCTGTCTCGGTGGTGGTCCAGATCTTATGCCACAAGAGAAGGGGCTCAGTTTTAATAACGTCAGCAATGAATGGTAGCCCCAACTCAATGTGGATCATATAGGTTGATGTTGACTTCGGCATCCCTAAAAGGTACCTAAGGAACTGGTTTTCCACTATCTGAATGGATGATGTAATGTCAATCCCCCAAAGGCCAGCCCCGTAAATTGCGGTTGAGACACATTTTGCTTTGTAGATGGTGATAAGCTGCTTAACTGGTTTCCCCCCCAATTTACTAGCAAAGTCTCGGAGCGCCCCAATAGCTCTAGTGAAAGCGAGTTTCCTTGCTTTAACGGCAGACTGCAAAGTCACCTTTCTATGAAAGTAAATGCCCAAGTATGGAAAATGTTCAACTGTGTCTATTTTTTGGCCTTCAATAAAAATTGGACATGGGATTTTCTTTGTTCCCTTACTACAAGCCAAGGAGAACGTCTTACCAATGTTCACTTTCAGGCCCCTTTCATGCATGAAGTGTGTAAATTTAGTGACTGCCCTTTGCAGCCCCAATCTTGTTTGTGACAGTATGGCCGCGTCATCGGCATACAACAGGATTGGGACGGCATGACCCCCCACCTTCGGATAGTCACATTCGACGCTCTGCAGATAATCGCCAACAGCATTTATATAGAGAGAGAAGAGCAGGGGGGCCAATATACACCCCTGCCTCACCCCTCTCAATATAGTGAATCTTGGAGAGCACTCCCCCCTCTGACCATACCGCACCCTGGCCCCCGCATCCCTATACAAATTAATATAAAATTAAGAATAGTTAAATTCATCCCCTGGTGCTCAAGAATACTCCATAGCTGTTCATGGTCCACGCAGTCGAACGCTGAGCTCAAATCTATGAATGTTACAAAAAGATTACCCTTTTTTGCCTCCACATATTTCGACATTAAAAAATATAAGTTCAAGCTCTGTTCAACTGTACCCCTACCAGATCGAAAACCATATTGAAGTCTGGAAAGTACATCCGCCTCCTCTGTCCATTTGTGAATACGTTTCAAGATAATACGTCCCGCGACCTTCCATAGTGAATCAAGTAAGGAGATAGGCCGGTAACAGGAGGGTACATGCCTGTCTCCTTTCTTGTATATGGGTACCACAATGGCCTCAGCCCAAGTTGGAATTTGGCCATAAGCATTCGCAGAGTTCAAGACAGAGGTTAATAGTGGGGCACAGAAGTCTACTTCGGCCTTAAAAACATCCACTGGGATGGCATCTGGGCCGGGAGCCTTCCCAGAAGGGCTCTCTCTTATAGCGAGCATGACCTCCTCACATGAAAAAACAATGTTAGAAGGGCCCTTACCCAGGCCCAATGTGATATTGTTAGTAGAAGGTGTTGGAACCACTAGAGAAGTATTAGGGTAACTCGGTTTGCTATATAGCTGTTGAAAATAAGCGGCCCATGTGTCTCCATCAATTGCCAGGTCTAACCTCCTCTCGGGCAATGTAACCCACGGGAGTGGGGCATTCACAAATTTCCAGAATGCTGAGGAATCGCGGCTTTCACAAGCTAATAACATAGTCCGCCAAGCTTCCGCCTTCAGGGATTTTTTCCTGCCCTTTATGGCAAGGCGGTATCGAGCTCTAGCCTGGCGTATCTCCAGAGGTAGCTTAGGAGTAGAATGTAAAGCTTTCTTCAAAGATTTTAGGGCTCTGGTGCAATCTTTGTCAAACCACCCTTTAAGTGTAGTAGGGCCTGACTTGAACTGGCGGGTAAGTAGCTTTTTTAAGCTTGCCTGTATTTTTAAAAAAGCAATAAGAATTGTTTGTGGATCTTCAGTCGGGGTCAGACAAGTGTGCACCTCATCCCACCTCCGGTGCAACAGGTTTTTAAGGAGGCTAACAGGATCAATTTTTTCCTATTTAAGGGTATAACCATTTGTCGCCCCTATTTTAATTGGTTGCTCATATCTTATGGAGGGAATATTATGACGGATGCTAGAAGGCGATAACAAAATAGAAAGGGCCAGGGGATAATGGTCGCCATATATGTGATCAAGGGTATCCCAAGAGGATATCAAGGAAGCATGTGTCTTAGAGAAGAGTACAAAATCGATAGTCGAATTTGAAGCTCTACCATGAAAGGAAGGTTTGAATGATTTCGGTGGAAAGCATAGGTCATTAGCAAATGCTAAATTAAAAGAAACTAAAAAATTGTTTAATACATCCCCTGTTTTTGAGTGCAAAAAATGATTTAAAATGTCATCAGAATCATTTTCTGGGGTAGAAGAAAACTTGCATAGTCCCCTTAAAGCATACTGACAAGTATAACAGTTAAAATCACCCATAAAGGCAATCGCCCACTCCCCCCACACGACTCTTTAATAGAAACGACGGCATGGGACAGTTCATATAACGCTTTCTCCAGACCCTGTAACGGCATATTATTATAAAAATTGATTATTAATAGACTCAGTGATATGCCTATTTGAATAACAATTATTTGGTACGACTCGCTGCGGAGGTGTTTCCGAACCCTCAAACCCACAGCAACATTAACATATATACACAAACCCCCCCTATTTCTACCTTGCTTGCTCTCTATTGCTGGAGAATGGAAAGTCTGAAAACCCAAAAGATGTAGCGGAGTTTGCACCCAAGTCTCCTGGAAACATAAGATTGAGAAAGAATTGACCACATCCAGCCATGATGGTATAGCTATTTTGGTGGAAATGCCAGCCACATTCCAACTAAGAATCCGTAGTTCGGAAGATGTGGCCCGATTTTCAAGGTGGATATAAGGTGTTTCTGAGTTGTTTGTCAGCTGTACACACGTTGATGTAGTTATGGAATCCAGGGAGGTTGCATCGCTTACTAGCCCTTTGTCACCTAATTTTATAGGCAAGATGGCACTACTAGAAGGTGATTCATTAGAGGTTTTAACAGATACATTCCACATCTCATAATTATCTGTGCCAAGAGAGGGGAGTCATTCGATGTCATCCAAACCAGAAAGAGGTGCATAATGATTGTGGCAAGGAATATTCCAGAGAGGAGTTATAGGTGGCAGATATTGGCCATATCCGGCAAAGTCATGTGCAGAAGGAGAAGGAAATATGTTTTCCATGAATCTGTGCCTGGGACGGTATGGATTATATGGTAATCTTTGATGACGGGGGAAAGAGTAGTTATCATAATGCTGTCTAGGACGGGATGTTTTGCGAGGCATTAGGGCTTCAGGATAGAAGTAAGATAAAACTTTGGGTGTTATTAAGCCCCTGTTGTAGTCTGAAAACCAGTCCCCAATGTGCAGGATAACTCTCGGATCTTTGAAGGTAATAATTACTACATCACCCTCTATGTCTTTAGGGCGCACTCCAACCCAATTTGTTCGTCTCACAGTGATAATATCACCATTTATGTGGGCTGGCAATGGCCTGTTAATTTTTAGCCAGTAGATTACTTTATTCTTCAGGCTAGAGTGGTTTTCATAGGATCCTGAAGGTAAAGGCAAAACCCCCGTTAATACAATAACGTTATGTGAAGCAGCCGGAGGTAGATCCACGTTTCTTTCCCGTGATACTCTTGTGGTTTTCAAACCGTCCTTATTCTTGTCCGATATGGGCTTTTTGTTACCCATTCTGGCTGATTCCATAAGGGAATTTATTTGGGAAGACTGTGACTGGGGGTTTGAAGGCATTTTCGTTGAGACAGTAGGAACATTATTATTGGCTGGTTTTGGTTTGACAGAAGAGGATTGAGCAGTGAGATTGCTAGGTGCAGGTATGCTTTTAGCCTTACTTGTTATTTTTACTGGCTCCTTTGTGGTAGGTGGTTTAACTATATCCTTACTGGTTGTGATTTTTAGGGTAGGACTTTCCATAAGTATATCCAATTGGGCACCTATTCTCTTAACTCTCTCTACTATTGGAAGTAGAAGAGCTTTCAATAGGTGTTCCATTGCCTCAACAAGATCTTTTAAAGAAGGTGGGATATAAGAGGAATTTATTTTTTCGGATGTATTAGCTACCCCTTCTACAATTCCAAGTAGTTCTTTTCTAAGTAAGTCTTTAGGAGGCAATAGTGTGCGGACTGGAGTGCTTATATTTCCCAAACCTCTTTTTCTACGTTTTTTTGGTGGTGAGCGAATAATTTGCTGTGCCTTTTTTGAAGGGTTGTTTACAGACGGTATTTTTATTTTTGAGACCACGCAGGGAGGAGTACATGTTAGGATTTGCTGATCAACCCCCAAGGATGTTTGTACCCCAGTGGGATTTAGAGTGGAATATTCAAGAACCTGCGGGGGTTTGGGGGTGTCAAGATCAATGAGATCAATAATTGGATTACTACTAGGGGGGTCTAGATCTAATTGAGTTTCAGCAAGTATGGCATTTTTTGGGGACGAGCTGACTTGAAATATTAGGGGAATACTCTCAGTATTAAACAAGTCAGCGTCTGTATTTTCCATGGCGGCGTTATCCAGATGTGAACCATTGATGACCTTGGAAGAAGAGACAGTTGCAGTGTTTTTTAAAAGCTCGATAGAAAGACGACGAGCAGCCCGCCGCTCTGCCAGTGCCATGTCTCTATCGACCTCTGCAATAGCTTTTGAGAAGTATTTGTCCAAAGGACCCAAGATAGAAGCACCTACCCTGGGTAACAGGTCGTCCGAAGCAGATGTCGACATTTCTGGGGATGTTTGATGGTAGACGTAATAAATCTAAATAAACAGGTACGAAGTGGTACACGTTAGAGGATATGCCAAGCCAAGCCTTGTCGTGCCTTAGAGGGCCGTAGAGGGCCCGCCCTTTGCCCGGGCTTAGCCCCGACGCGGAGGGCTCTGATCTTAAGCGGCCCCTCCTGGCGCGTGTAACGCGTCAGAGCAACGCGCCGCCGCAGAGGCTGCCGGGATGTGTAGTCCCGGAGCGGCGGCGCGGTTGGTGGCGGTGAGACCCGGTGACGGTGCTGGTGCTGGCGCTGTGAGATCTTCAGGCTGCCCACTCTGCCTCGATCCAGAACGCTTCTTTTCACAAAGGTTAGTCTCCCCCCCGCTCCACCGAGGGCTCTGATCTTAAGCGGCCCCTCCTGGCGCGTGTAACGCGTCAGGGCAACGCGCCGCCGCAGATGCTGCCGGGATGTGTAGTCCCGGAGCGGCGGCGCGGTTGGTGGCGGTGAAACCCGGTGACGGTGCTGGTGCTGGCGCTGTGAGATCTTCAGGCTGCCCACTCTGCCTCGATCCAGAACGCTTCTTTTCACAAAGGTTAGTCTCACCCCCCCGCTCCACCAGGGGCTCTGATCTTAAGCAGCCCCTCCTGGTGCGTGTAACGTGTCAGGGCAACGCGCCGCCACAGAGGCTGCCGGGATGTGTAGTCCCGGAGCTGCGGCGCGGTTGGTGGCGGTGAGACCCGGTGACGGTGCTGGTGCTGGCACTGTGAGATCTTCAGGCTGCCCACTCTGCCTCGATCCAGAACGCTTCTTTTCACAAAGGTTAGTCTCCCCCCCCGCTCCACCGAGGGCTCTGATCTTAAGCGGCCCCTCCTGGCGCGTGTAACGCGTCAGGGCAACGCGCCGCCGCAGAGGCTGCCGGGATGTGTAGTCCGGAGCGGCGGCGCGGTTGGTGGCGGTGAGACCCGGTGACGGTGCTGGTGCTGGCGCTGTGAGATCTTCAGGCTGCCCACTCTGCCTCGATCCAGAACGCTTCTTTTCACAAAGGTTAGTCTCTCACAGTTTATTCAAACACAATAATCAACATATTGTATGAACGAGAGCCTGGTACAGTTGGGATGTCCTTGGGTGGGTACAGCAGGGTGAGACGCTCCTGGGAATGCTCACTGTTTTCTAGTGGGAAGATTGTAATTCTTTTTAGAGCATTGGAATGTTGGGAGCTCCATTGATGACAATGGAGTGCTCCATGCTTTTACGGGCTGGTAAATGCCCGCAAAGCAATATTCAATGTTGTTTTCAAAGGCCTCTCGGAGCCCAAGGCAATTTAAACCCCTCAAACGCCGAGAGGCCTTTGTTTTATTTGTTGAAACATTCTGCCCTCTAGTGGCAGAATGTTCTATTAGCCTTATAACCCTTCATAGCTGGGCTATACCGGCTATTAGTCTCGCCGCCTTCGGCTCGGGCCTTTAACGCGGGCTATAAGGCTATAATATAAAACTGAGAAGTAACAACAATGATCACACTGTGTGGTGCAGCATCCCTTCAGAATGGAAGACAGTACAGCTTCTTTTAGGTTAGTGCAAGTTCAATTTAAAGCAGTTTAGAAGGATAAAGATGAAGCAATGATTCACAGGAGTTGGATAAAACTCTGGCTGTATTCGTAGGCTCTCTCCATTGCATCCGGACAGGCCCAGGTTTTGGCAACATAAATCCCTCTAAATCATCCATGCACTAGAAGCCTACCTAACCACTCGACCATTGAGTGAGCGATTTAGTTCCTCAACAAATAGTAGGTAAGCGTTATAAAAAGGCCACAATACACTACAACATGAGTATGTTGATTTTCTACTTAATGGACTTTTGCATAGTTAGGTTCAGATTTCAAACACAAACCATAGAAATTCAGCAGTTATAGTTACCTGAGCTGCCGCTATGCACTGCTCATGACCTTACATACTACATAACTCATGACATGGTCAGTGACATCATTGATGACGTGACATTTTTTCACTGAATATATATACATGTGGGCACACACACACACACACACACACGCATGCACACACACACGCTGGGCCGATCACTGGCACTTTGCAGCTCTGCAGCTTTATATTTTATACAAACTCCAAACTCAGACTTCGAACTTTGCCTCCCAAGCTGATATTATGACACTGCAACATAAATAAAGCGAGAGTGCCCTCTTGCGGATGTTAGGGGATATTGTGTTATTTAAAGTCTGGTTTCTCATCTTTCATCAGAGATTTTTTCTTTTTTTTTTACAGTTTCATTACTAACTTGGTGAGAGGACACTAGAGTGTTTTATACGCGCACCAACTTGCATTACACATTTTTTAGGCATGTAGAGAGAGATTCATAGATACCACAGAATCACGGGCTGTGAGCCGACGACTTAGGCTCACAACTCCTTCCTCGTGAACTGCATGAGTGTTGGAAGGGTCAGAGGTGAGTGTTGGGCCGGGGGATTAGTATGACTAGCACGGCCCCCAGGCATGTTATTCGTTTTTTCCTCAAAAAAAGGACTCAAGGAGGACTATTTTAGAAATAGACATGAAAAGACTAACTTAACCAAAACACCATCAATACAATATACCCAATATTTGAGTTAGTATGTTACTATGGTTACTTGGGATGGTCCTCCAAGCATGTGCGTGCTCCTGATCTTTACATTGATTCATTTGATTGAGTTTCCTGTGGCCTTTTAATCCACCAAGCAGGTCCCTGGTGGGATGGAGCACCTGGAGTCCGGTTTTTATAGGCCAGAGAGTCGCTCTAGTGACTCTTTCTCTTCCCAAAGCTCTCCTACGTAGGAACGGAGGCTTCAAGAGCGAGAGGCAGGGAGGGGAAAGGTACAGCGTAAGTGATCAGAGAGGGAGCAGGGCCCGAGGAGACGGGAGGGAGGGAGGGGTGAATGGAGGGGCGAAGGGAGGGAGGGAGGGATAGATGAATGGTTGGATGAGTGTGTGTGTGTGTGTGTGTGTGTGTGTGTGTGTGTGTGTGTGTGTGTGTCTGTGTGTGTGTGTGTGTGTGTGTGTGTGTGTGGGTGTGTGTGTGTGTGTGTGTGTGTGTATGTATGTATGTATGTATATATATATATATATATATATATATATATATATATATATATATATATATATATATATATATATATATATATATATATATATATATATATATATATATATATATATATATATATATATATATGAAGGGAGCAGGGGTTTGGGGTAATTGTTCCGGGACTGCTTTTGGTTTCCGGTCCGACCCTGCTTGACACAGCTGATGCAGTCGGATAGGTTAATATCCTGTTGTTAATACAGGATTGGAGTAGAACTAACCTATCTCGGTGTAGGCCACAGGGATTACCAGACGTGCAAGAAAGTTAAGTGCACAGCCTCTGTAAAGGACAGAGATAAGGTCTGGTGGCTGGAGCTAGTTCATAGTGGAATGCTTGTCTGAAGTGAGTGGGTGTGACTGAGCCCCAAAAACCTAACCATTAGCTCTCTGAGAGGTCCTGTCAAGAGTTTGACAGGTGGATTTAAACTACCATAAACTGCTAGAGCTGTGGTGTTCCCTTTAGTTTAAGGAAGGGCAGGTTGTGTCGCATTTTGAGGAAATCCACGCAGTACATGCACTCAGTGGGCCTGAATGGAACTAATTTACATTCCGCATGTTTATACTGAAAATGTGCTATGGATGGGCCCCCTGTGGGCTTATGTTGGACACCCTTATCCTCGATGGTATGAGACAGTGTCGGATAAGCAATGAAGCAGGGCATTTTTCAGGACTGCCTCTGAAGTGCTGCTTGCTGCAGCTGCCTATAGAGTGTACGTTATCAATGTCAAATGTGCTGCTATAAATTGTTCAGTGCAATTTTGACCAGTGCTACTGGTATAAAGAATTTAAGAATGCACTATTTTCAACAGTCCTTCCCCAAACCATTCTTTAAATAAGAGAGAAGCTTCCAATCCCCTCGTTAAAACAGTCTTTCAGTACAACAAACCTTTGACCAAGGTTTCTGTTTAGTTTATTTATTTGTAAAGCACAATGATGCATGGAAAGCCAATCACCTTTCAAATGGACTATTTAAAAATGTTCAATGTTCAATGCAGCTACAACTTGACTTTTAAACTGCTGTGTGTTGCTATCCTACCTGCGATACTTGCTTCCCATGTAAGGTCTCCCATTCTCCATGTGGCCGACTGAGGGCTGACTGGGGACGAGGGATCTCTCTCTTCTCGAGCGCATTCTTCGCGGGCGCCATTTTGGGGGAGTGCAGGTCGGCGGGCTAGTGCTCAGGGCTATACTGGGCATAGAGTATTTAGTGAGCCCAGATCGCCAGCGCTCACTGTTAGACTGATTCTTTTTTTTTATATATATTTTTATTATTTGAAGAAAAACAAGATAGTGAGTACATACATCGGATACCGTACAACAGAGCACATTGGGGAGGTGAACAGGCAAATAGACTAAAGGGGTACATATCAATTAAACGATGACTGAGACGTCAAACACTAGCAAATACGTAGCAGGAGTAAGGACATAACAATCCACAACCCGGCTAGGCTGAAACCTTCAGGGCCCGTCCACCCGCAAAATCAGGATGATTATAGCCAGAACACATGACACCCGAATATAAGAAACAGAGCAGCTCAGGATAATCCACCCACATCTCGTAAAAGAAAGAAAGAAAAGAAGAGAAGGCCATAGAAACAAAATAAAGACAAAACAAAAAAAAAACAGCCCCCCACCCTGCACCCCTGCAGATGGCTACAGCCCAACCCACTAGCAGCGTGCCTGTCGCCCCAGCTAACTAAGCCCTAAAAGAAGGAAGAAACGGAGAAGGGCATCGTCTATCATATCCCCGGCCCCCCGTCCCCCCGCCCGAACCAAGAATCCCCTGAAGTAAATCAAAAACGTAGTAAGCTGTAAATTTGTGGCGTAACAGGGGAAACTTTAAATACCGCCCTGCCTCCATAGATAGTACCATCGCAACCCCCGTGTCCAGCGAGACTCGATGTTAAACTCAGTCTCTCAATCTCAACCTCGTCCCCTTCGAGCAGACACCCGAACCCCTTCCGGATGAATAGCCGCTTCAGCAGGATAGTCAAAACATAAAAAGATCGGAACAGAGTCAAAACCAGGATGTAGCACCGGGTGGAGAGTGCCGATAACTCCATCAGGGTCCGAGACTCCCCTAACCCTCACGGATGCACAGCGTTGTTGCGGCCGCAATCTTAGCGGCCTAGACACACAGGGGAGTAACGCAGGCACAGGCCGGCAACAGTTCCCAGCGTTGGGTTCCGGAAGGGGAGCAGCAGGTAGTCCATCCATAATCAGCAGTAGTCTTAGGCCACACGATCCAGTCACCACTTCGTGTTCTCTCCGTTCACACACAACACCGTTCAAAGGCTCTGACACCTCCCACAGCACAGGGTCTGGATCCCCTGTCGAAGTGGCCATCAAGGGCATCTCGAGTAGTTCCGCTTCCTGCAGTGGAACAGGGTCCGGTCCGGTCCGCCCAATTCCAGTCAAGCAAGTTATCATTGTGCATAGGTGTGCATCAATACACTCATGGAATGACCCTATGGCCGCCAACACAGTTAGTAGTGACGGGACACTACCGGTTCCTTCCACAACACTGCATTCGGTCTCAATCATAGTGTCGGCTCCGGAGAGCCCGGTCCCGCGGAGGGGAAAACAAGTGGATGCGGAACAGAAGACGGCAGAGGGGGACACTCCGTTGGCGACAATGATAGTCCGGACGCAGCTACCGCAGGCGGAACACCCCACCCGGCGGGCACCGGCCGCTCCCAAAACCGGGCCACCGGGCCAGGAACCCCGATCCGCTGCTGAAATTATGTGTCGTCACCCCTCTTTCAGTGTATACCAAGCACACCAATCGCCGTCCGTAGCAGGTCAAAAGAAAACTTGCCACCTCAGCTGACCGGACCCTGTCACACAACCACGGCCGATGTTGTTCAACTTCAGCCCGGCTGGGCCAGTACTCGAGACCCCGGCTTTCAAGCTGGTGTAGGCCGCAAAGTGCCACACGACGTATCTTTTTCCACCGGAATGGCAGAAATCTCAGGAATGCACCATTTCAATCCAGACCAGTTCAGACACAAGAAGGCAGGGCGCAAATTCAGGATATATGACAGGATCTACTGGCAGGAGACGGAGGTCGGCGGAGCCGGGAACTCACGCGGCCATCTTGGTTGCTATCGTAGCTCCTCCTCTGTTAGACTGACTCTTGAGGCGGAAAGCCGGGAATCAAAGGGACGCTTTTAAAAATTGTAATTTTTCTTGCACTTTTAAACTGCTGTGTGTTGCTATCCTACCTGTTATACTTGCTTCCCATGTAAGGTCTTCCGTTCTCCATGTGGCCGACTGAGGGCTGACTGGGGACGAGGGATCTCTCCCTTCTCGAGTGCATTCTTCGCCATCTTGGGGGAGTGCAGGTCGGCGGGCTAGTGCTCAGGGCTATACTGATACAGAAAAGGGGGTGGTGATGAACAGAGTGTCTGAATTAAGCAGACCACTCTTACCCAGTCCAAAGATCAGGGCTTGATCCATCACCGTTAATTATCTCACTGCCCCATCCCAGCTCAGAACCTGGCTATATGCAAATTAGTCTGTCCCTGGCCCAGTGCATCATGGGAACAGGGCAGACCAAACTACCAAGCCAATTCTTCACCAGAAAGGAGACAAGCTACCGGGGACCGGTTTCTGGCATTTCAGCCTCTTCGGCCCGGCTTGCTTGAATCCTGATGGAGCAGTGAGAAAGGGACTCATGTCTGAGTATACCCTGCCACACCTATAGTGGCCAAAAACGATACAGAAAAGGGGGTGGTGATGAACAGAGTGTCTGAATTAAGCAGACCACTCTTACCCAGTCCAAAGATCAGGGCTTGATCCATCACCGTTATTTATCTCACTGCCCCATCCCAGCTCAGAACCTGGCTATATGCAAATTAGTCTGTCCCTGGCCCAGTGCATCATGGGAACAGGGCAGACCAAACTACCAAGCCAATTCTTCACCAGAAAGGAGACAAGCTACCGGGGACCGGTTTCTGACATTTCAGCCTCTTCGGCCCGGCTTGCTTGAATCCTGATGGAGCAGTGAGAAAGGGACTCATGTCTGAGTATACCCTGCCACACCTATAGTGGCCAAAAACGATACAGAAAAGGGGGTGGTGATGAACAGAGTGTCTGAATTAAGCAGACCACTCT
The DNA here is from genome assembly GCF_964261635.1 of Lissotriton helveticus. NCBI lineage: Eukaryota > Metazoa > Chordata > Amphibia > Caudata > Salamandridae > Lissotriton > Lissotriton helveticus. The sequence goes on along the minus strand of NC_136070.1, from coordinate 234,047,025 downwards.
TACCCAGTCCAAAGATCACCCTAAGCGTGGAAGGGTATACTCAGATGTGAGTCCCTTGCTCATTGCACCATCAGGATTCAAGCAAGCCGGGCCGAAGACGGCTGTAATGCCAGAAACCGGTCCCCGGAAGCTTGTTTCCTTCCCAGTGTAAGAATTGGCTTTTGTAGTCTGGTCTGCCCTGTTCCCATGATGCACTGGGCCAGGGACAGACTAATTTGCATACAGCCAGGTTCTGAAACTGGGATGGTGCAATGAGCTAAAAAACGGTGTTGGATCTAGCCCTGATCTCTTGACTGGGTGAGAGTACTCTGCTTAATTCAGAGACTCTGTCCATCACCACCCCTTGTTGTAAATACAGGGCTATACTGGGCATTGAGTGTATAATGACTCTCTCAACGCGTACGTGCAGCGGACGTGCGCAGCGGGCGCGCCGATGGTGCACCGGAGGCGCGCCAGAGGCAAGCCCGTCTGCGCCCGTCCACGGCCGGATGGGGCCCGGGGCTAGAACCCCTGTTCAAACTCAGCACGGTCCTTTTAGATACTCCCATGAGGCCCTTTTTTCTCTCCGGTATAGTCACTGCACCCATGAGACTCCCTTAAATTGTGATTTGAGCCCTTTTTACTGTCATGGATGTGGCTTTCCATTACCACCCTCCAGATCTAATGTAAAGATAGGCACTGCAGATCTTGTACAGACCACCCACTTGAGGAACAATGCGATGAAACACTTAGCATTAACTTTCTTCAGCCTTAACTGTAGGTCACTTCAAAAACATAAAAGAGACATCTATGACCTACTTTCTTTCTCTCAGCCAGACGTTGTCTTTCTCACGGAGACATGGCTAAGTGAAAGCTCCAGCCCTGATATTGCAACCGCTCTCCCCCCAAACTACACCTTTATGGGGAGAAATCGTGTTGGCAAAGAAGGAGGAGGGATAGCTATCATCTTCAAAAACAACTATAAATGTAAATGGGATGATCTTGATCTCCCTGAGTGTGAGGCAGGTCTTTTCAAATTGCCGCTCTCACCTAATGTTACCATTTCTGGAATTCTCATTTATCGCCCCCCCGGACCGGTTAGTACCTGGGCTGCCTCTTTTTCTGATCACATTGCCCAGGTCTTACTTAAGGCTCCCAACTTTCTGATCGTGGGTGATCTTAATATACACCTTAATGACATGTCTCAAGCCACCACTGTCAATTTTATTGCGGATCTAGCAGCGCTCAATATTATCCTCCATAATTCTGGTCCTACTCATACAGAAGGTAATCTGCTTGATCCGATTTTTTCAAATATTGCCACCGTGTTATGTAAACCTGCTGTCCCCATTCTCTGGTCCGATCACTTTTTAGTCGAATTCCAAATTAAATGTGAGCAACGTCTGAAAAATCTCTTAGTTCCATCTGGGTCCAGTAACGGCAGAAATTGAAAACATCTGGACATTAACAAATTGAATCTTTGCCTTGAAAACAAAAGACCAGTGGCTTCTATTACTACTCTGAAGGATGATGCGGTCATCTATCACTGGCTTAGTTCATCTATAGACTCCTGCCTTCCCCTGTCAAAGAAGAAATATAATCATCATCATCCCCCAGCCCCGTGGTTCTCTGAAGCTCTCAAACAGGAAAAAACTAGGTGCAAAAACTTAGAAAGACAATGGCTTAAATACTATGATCCCAAAATCAAATCATTGTACAAATCGGCCCTTAGTAATTATCATCTACTTTGTAACGATGCTCGGCCAAAGGACGTTAATTTAACTATCCTTGAAGCTCAGAACTGTCCCAAAGTACTTTTTAAAGTTGTCAAAGAACTCTCCGGAGCCGCCTGTCAGCCCAATCAATCAATCAATCACAGCATTTTATATAGCGCGCTACTCACCCGGAGGGTCTCAAGGCGCTTGGGGAGGGGGGGTCCGCTACTGTTCGAACAGCCAGGTCTTGAGCTGCTTCCTGAAGGCGAGGTGGTCTTGGGTCAGGCGGAGGTGGGTCGGGAGGTAGTTCCACGTCTTGGCTGCGAGGTAGGAGAAGGATCTTCCTCCTGTGGTGGCTCTTCGGATGCGGGGGACGGCGGCGAGGGCGTGGTTGGTGGATCGAAGCTGGCGTGTGGGAGTGTAGAAGTTGAGGCGGCTGTTGAGGTATCTTGGGCCTTGGTTGTGTAGGGCTTTGTGTGCGTGGGTGAGGAGTCGGAAAGTGATTCTCTTGTTGACTGGGAGCCAGTGCAGGTCTCTCAGGTGTCCAGAGATGTGGCTGTGTCGGGGGATGTCCAGGATGAGTCTTGCTGAGGCGTTCTGGATTCGCTGGAGTCTCTTCTGGAGTCTGGCAGTGGTTCCGGCGTAGAGGGAGTTGCCGTAGTCCAGTCGGCTGGTGACGAGGGCCTGGGTGACCGTCTTCCTGGTCTCGGTGGGGATCCACCGGAAGATCTTACGTAGCATGCGCAGGATGTTGAAGCATGACGAGGAGACGGCGTTGACTTGTCTGGTCATGGAGAGGGAGGAGTCCAGGATGAAGCCCAGGTTGCGTGCGTGGTCTGTTGGTTTGGGTGCGCTGCCCAGGGCGGGGGGCCACCAGGAGTCGTCCCAGGCGGAGGGCGAAGGTCCCAGGATGAGGACTTCCGTCTTGTCTGAGTTCAGTTTCAGGCGGCTGTTCTTCATCCACTCGGCTACGTCTTTCATCCCCTCTTGTAGGCTGGCTCTGGCGGTGGCGGGGTCGTTGGTGAGGGGAGCCCAAACCTCCCTGCCTTGACTCCAAACAGTGTGATGATCTGGCGGAATTTTTTGTCAACAAAATTGCTACTATTGATGCCGATTTTAATAAACAGGCTGATAATCCTCCTACAATTACTTTAGCCAATTGTCTTTTTAATAAACATCTTCCTCAGGCACCCACACTAACTGATAATACTATTGGTCTAAATAAATGGACGCCATTTGATGCCACTACTTTTTGTAACATCCTGAGTGGCATTAAATCAGGGTCCCCAAAAGATCCTTGTCCTCCTTCAGTTTTTCAAACTTTGAATCAGTCTACACTGAATGTAATTATGGAGTTATTGAACATTTCTCTATCTGAAGACAAAGTCCTGGCAGCCTGGAAACATGCCATGATTGTGCCCCTGCTGAAAAAAGCCAATTCGGACCCTGAGGAGCCATCCAATTTCCGCCCTATTTCTCTTCTCCCCATTTTCTCTAAAATTTTGGAGAAGCATGTTAACACCCAGCTTACCAACTTTGTGGAGACTCATGATGTCCTTCATACCTTTCAATCCGGTTTTAGGGCAGGCTTTTCAAAGGAATCCATACTGCTGGGTGTTATGGAAAATATCCGTCTACAAGTAGATAAAGGAGAAACCGTGGCACTTATTCTTCTTGATTTAAGTGCAGCGTTCGATACTGTCTCCTATACCATCCTACTAACCACTCTTCAATCTTATGGTATTACTGGCCTCGCACTCAAGTGGCTATCTAGCTTTCTACTGCAAAAGACTTTCCAAGTTTTCTCTTCTACTTCCAGTTCCAAAGTCCATGTTTCTCAGTATGGAGTCCCTCAGGGCTCCATACTGAGTCCTCTGCTCTTCAATATTTACGTAAGTCCATTGACAAGAATAGCGGAGCAAGCGGGGCTCACGGTATATTCTTATGCCGATGATACCCAGATTATTTTCTCACTTTCGGCCCAAACTAAGCACAATACTTCTGGGCTCCGTGCTGGGCTAACAAATATTGCCGACTGGATGCACACTAATAAACTTAAACTAAATGGCGGGAAAACCGAACTCCTTCTTTTCGGTAACAACAAATCCCTCTGGGGCCCTCAACATTGGCCGTCCAAGATGGGTTCCCTCCCGCTCCCTGTGCAATCGGCTCGCAACCTGGGCTTCATTGTCGATGACCAACTGACAATGAGGCAACAAGCAGTCAAAGTAGCTTCCACCTGCTTTGTCATTTTAAAATGGCTGAGTAAAATTCTATGGATGCTTCCACTGCCCACCCAGAAAACTGTAGTCCACGCTCTTCTATCATCAAGATTGGACTATGGGAATGTGTTATATCTGGGCGCAAGCAAAGAAGTATTACATAGGTTACAGATTGTACAAAACTCTGCTGCCCGACTGCTTTGTAAACTCCCTACCAGAACTTCCATCTCAGCCTCATTGCGTGATCTTTACTGGCTTCGGATCAACAACCGTGCCAAATTCAAAGCACTATGCTATATGCACAAGAATAATTCTGGCAAAGCACCTCAGTACCTAAAGGCCTTGGTACATCAATATCGCCCCCCCGCCTACTTCGATCGTCTAATCAGTGCCAATTTAAAACCCCTAGGATCAGACGAGTCAGAATGGGTGGACATTCCTTTTCTTGTTTGGCTCCCTCACTTTGGAACTCTCTTCCCTACCACTTACGCACTCAACAACACTACCTCAAATTTCGTAAAGACGTAAAAACATGGTTGTTTAATCAATAATTCCTTCCTTTTGTCCAGTTCTTTAGTTCTTTTGCGTTCCCTAGCGCCGGGAAACCTTCGGGTATCTGTTGCGCTGTATAAATGCAATAAATAAATAAATAGGTACATGGCCCTTCCAATCAAGAGCTCGCTCCTGAACCACAAACTCAAACAATCTGCACCATAAGAAACACCTGCCACACCCTGAATGAGTATGTTATTCTAATCAGTGCTCAAGTCAGGTTCTGTGTGATGAATGGGATTGGTGCCAGTTAAAATTGCATTGATGAGGAACTCAGCTCTTGTGCTTTGACGAGTGATGATACAAGACGAAAAACAGCTGAAAGACACAATCAGCTCTCTTCTGTTGTCCTACACCAAATCTCCTACAGCCAAGCTGGACCTGAATTTACCTTCTACCTCCAGAGGATTTTCTGTCACATCTCAAAAATAGAGCAAATGAGCATGGCAAAGAGGCTGGGAGCTTTCTGGCTGCACAGAAAAGACTTAAGGAAGCAATGAAGGCCATTTAGACCCTAAAGGATGTGCAAGATTGCTTACTTGATCACCCACCGGATAATTCCAGAGAATCTACGACTTTTGGGGGGTATTTAATAGCACCACCACCACAGCCATATTTGCAGCAAAGCAGGAATTTCTTCGGGAGTACATATGCGACAAGCCTAGCTCCTGAAGCAGGGCACATGGAGAGATATTCCCATATACCAAATTTTGGAAACAGTTAAATAGATGTACCAAGTGAATTAAGGCACCAAGGGAAGGTGGCTCTCTGTAGAATTTTACAAAATAAACGTGTTCAAAATATCTACAGTCCTAGGTAAAGTGGTTAGTGAAGTAGAAAAAGTTGAGTTGCTATGCCCCGAACTTGACACACATCATTAAGCCAGGCGAAGACCCCCTGTTGTGCTATAGCTGTGGGCCCATATTGTTGATACATTTTAATGTAAAGATACTAAGGGCGGCTTTGTGTCAGGCAAATCACTAAGAAATCGTCTATAGACTGTAGTTCACTGTAATCACTATGATAGCAAGCTCGTGCGCCGCCTGGTGGCTGAGCAGGCCAATGATTGGGTGGAGTAAGAGTTCCTATTCAGGACACAAGAAAGGCAGGCACAGGGAACAGTTTAATTAGTAAACTGAAATGGTTTATTAGGACTCAAGAGTGCAAGTAAATAATGGAGGATTTCTATCGGAGTAGTTTGAATCCAGGGAGCTACATGTCAAGGCTACCCTCTCTCACCACTGCTTTCTCACGCCTTTTTCGCATGGCCCATAAGGCATCCCCAAGGCCTAAATGACATTCACTTCTCGGTGTGTGAACAGAAGCTATTGCTCTACGCAGTTAAAATCTTATTGATGCTTTGTAACCCTGAAAATGCTACCTCTTGTAATTGATCGGATTTCCTTTTTCCCTTAAATCCCTGGCTTCAAAGTCAATTGGACTAAAAGTGAAACACTGCCAATATTGAAATATAATAATCAAATCAAATAATCTTTACTGGCCAATTATGGCCACATAAGACACAGAATAATACAATACAATCACAGCACAGAATTTAAAAACAAATTCATGCACGATAGTAAAGCTCAGGTATTCAAAAGGTACTACTAACACCACTTTGGAAAACCAGATCACCCCTGCTGTAGTAAACAGAAAATGTGTTTTGCAAAACTCACATGAAGCGCAAAGTGCAGAATAAAAAGATATGAAGAAAAATGTACTACTAAATCCTGACTAGTTAAACTTGAACCGTCCTCTTACGTGGGATGCCCACAAACGCCGATGTATGGGTGTTTTGATTACTCAAGGTTTCTCTCACCTGATTAGGAATGTGTGTGCTCGGATGTATGACGTTATAACGCATACTTTTACTCCGCAGACCATTACAACGCGACTTTTACTCCGCATACCGTTACAACGCATAGCGCCTTGGGGCGCTGGATAGTGGTAAGTATAATTTACTATTCTAACTCCAGTCCCCGTGGACCCTAGGGAAGGTGTTGGATAGTAAATTATACTTATTCCCTATCCTAGAGCGCCCCCCAGCGCAATGCGTTGTAATGGTATGCGGAGTAATGGTCGCGTTGTAATGGGTCTGCGGAGTAAAAGATCCGTTGTAACGGGTGTATACCGTGTGCTCGCCTCAATAAAACTGGTTCTGATTTTGCAAGCTCTAGTAAGCTCTGTCTCTCGCTGTGGAGTTGGGTACAACAATAAAATGATGGTGGTTCCGAGATGTAATTACCTGCTTGATAACGTCCATCGGCAGGCACGTGGGGGCAGATTTATGATGACTGGCGCATCCCTGCAAATCAGCAGAGATGCGCCAGATAAGATGCATCATGCAAGTTTACCCTTGCGCCACCACAGATGCGCCGCATTTACAATGCGGCGCATCATGGTGCAAGGATAAACAGATGCGTGACGTATCTCCCCTCGGAAGGGTGGCGCATTGCTGGAGTCTTGTTGTAAGCGCAACGCAACTCCAGCAATGCTTGTGGCCTGCCCATACACAACGAGGTGCGTCAAGCCTTACGTCTGCTTCAAGCAGGCGCAAGGTTTTGACGCAGCGGCGTCGGAAAAGTGACTAAGTGAAATCTTGTAGATTTCACTCAGGCACTTTCCCGAGGCGTTCCTGCGCCGGAACGCCCACCCTGCGCCAGAACGCCCACATGAAACCTGACGCAGGTTTTATGTGGTGCAGGGTTTTACAACGTGACGCATCTCCTTAGATGTGTCACGTTGTAAATCCATCGCAGCATGGCGCTAGCTTTACGCTGTCGCTGCGTCACAGAATTGATGCAACAGCGGCGCAAAAGTGGCGCACGGGCCTTGTAAATCTGCCCCAAAGATCGTTACTGGGTAGAACTTACAAGTATAACAAAAATAATAATGTCAGTGCAGGAAGCCTTTAGCCCTTGTTGCTTTAGGATTAAACCCCGCCATATGACGTCACTCTGAGTTGCACCGGAGCATCACGGTGTCCTAAAGTGACTAGTGTTTAAAGACCATGTTAGAAGTGAATATCAGAAAGCCTAGATGGGTGATTGACACTGGGGTTTTGCAGTTTTTTATACAGTGCAGGAAGCACCCCAAACACAGAGTAGTAAATAGTTTAGGATGAATGGAGTATAGTTCAAAGTGTGTGTGCAACTCTTCTGAAATTGAAGAGCCTACAAGAAATGTAACAAACTAAAGTCAGGTGGTGGTTGGAAAAGTGAAGTCAAACACATGTGAAGCTCCCACACTGGGAAATTTCAATGTAAAGAAAAAGACATATATAATGACAGATGCATGTACACTAGAATTCGAGCTGGTACCGTCACAGAAAATAGAAGGATAAGAAAAAAAGTCTGGTTTTGCATTGGGATGATTGCGAGGAGCAGATTAATCATTTCAGTCCTAGAAAGAGAGGTCTTGGCTTGTTGTTGGGTAATGAAACCCTTCAGACATTTCATATGAGGTTTTCCGTTCATCATCAGGTATAATCATAAGCCTCTAGCACTTATTTTAGCTATGGAAGTGGATGATGACAGCCATGGATTATAATTTCGCACTTGAATATGTGAAAGGACTTCAAAGTGTAATTGCAGACTTCTCATCAAGTCTCCCGGTGTCTGTTCAAGAAAGTGGACAAGGAAGAGGAGGACGAATCAGTGGAATTAATAGGTGAGGTTCGCCTTTCAAGGAGAGAAGCACACAGTAAAGGGATGGATTGATTTAAGTGGATCACAGGAAGAAGTGTCATTGGGTAAAAGAAGAAATAGACATTGTGGTGGTAAATTACTAAAGTGTAATCTGAGGATTACGCAAGTGTATGATGAAGATTGCACATGAAGATCATCCCTGGAGGACTATGACAAAAAAGAGACTGAAAGTGATATTCTGGTGACCAAATAAGGATGAAGAAGTCGAAAATATTGTGAAAATTTGTCATGCACGTGCTAGTAGTATCAAAACAGCCGGTCACTAGTGTCCGCAATCTGGGTGTCATGCTAAACAACAAACTCAGCATGGAAACGCAGGTAATCAAAACAGTCTCCACCTGCTCAGCCCTACTGCGCTCTCTTCGCAAAATTATGCCACTACTCCCCGCACAGGCACGAGCATTAATAGTCAGGTGCACTATCCTTAGTCGCCTTGACTATTGCAATGCACTTTTGCTCGAGTCCCCAGCTGTTCTACTAGACAGACTCCAAAGAGTCTAGTCGGCCGCAGCCAAACTTGCCCTCGGATGGACCAGGAGATCCTCGGCCACAGCAGCTTTAGCCGAGCTACACTGGCTCCCTCTGAAGCAGCGAATAGCTTTTAAAGCACTTTGCCTGGTCTTTAAAGCACTACACGGAACGGGCCCTAGACCCCTACAACAAATGTTTTCCGGGTACACCCCCACCAGAACTCTCCGATCCGCCTCAGCCTGCCTTGTCATGGTACCCAGATTTAACAAGGTAAGGACGGGATGAAGATCCTTCAGAGTGGCCGCTGCTAAACTCTGGAACAGTTTGCCGGTCACTATCCGCCAAATTTCACAACTCCTTCCATTTAGAAAGCGGATTAAAACTTGGCTCTTCCCAAAATCTCTCACTGTTACCCGTTCCTAGTCTCCCGTTATTCTTTTTATCTTAGGAGTAATCTCTCAGCGCCAGGATACCTGCCAGGTGACAGACGCGCTATATAAATTTTTTAAATAAATAAATAAATAAAACTAAAACAAGGCATCCTCCTTAACGATGCATGACTATACCGAATAAAACCTTGGGAAAGTTTAACAATAAATGGTAATAGGACATTTGGAGATGCTAGCTACAAAAGCCAGATTCAATACAGCCCTACTGGAATGTCACACTAAATGATTTATTGTCAAGTGTGATGGGAGCAGTGGCATAAAAAAGAGGCAAGTCAGAAGCAGCAGCTTGTAGGTGGTTTCTTTATTTCAAGGAAAGGAGCCCACGTCCTTCCTCCAGTGGTTCTCAACTCCAACTGGTAAAGTTGGAGTTGGCAACCATGGAGAAAGAACTTGGCAGCACCGACGCAGGACAAATACAAACAGGTTATTGTATGTAACCAAGAATCACACACAAGCCCCTAGAGCAATCCCATAACTACAATAAAAAAGACTAGTAAACATCACACTACATCTCCCCCTTTATAAAAACAAAGAAAAGATTACATGAAATAATTTCAAACGTGTTACAGAAGTTGAATCAAGTAAAATTACACCAACTAATGCAAAATTCTTTAATTATTGTAGGCAAAGACACATTGCACGATTGCCTTTCAGATGGCAAATAGGCCACAGTATTGCTGGTGCTTTGGGAATCCAAACCCAGAACCTCCTCTGAAAAACTGGTTCAAACAAAGATTCTGACAACATAGGCACAAGAGTCGCAGCATGCAGTGACTCAGAGGGACCAGCATCTACCCGATCCAAACCAGCATGAGACACATCCAGCGTACCAAATCAATCAGTCCTCACATATCTGTCAACATTGCCCTTAAGTGTGCCTCTTATGGTGGCCTGTTCAGGCGTGAGTTTAACCAAAGCTATTTTGCCTCACCAGCCTCTACCCTCAATGAAAACCCCTTAGCCACTCTGGTTACCTTGACCGACGTAGAAAATTTGGTATCACCTTTCTTAACCCTATTGGTACTTTTAATCATCACCTAATCACCAACTTGGATGTCAGTAATTTTAACTCAATGTGAGTTATCATAATACTCTGTATAAAGCCTTTGCGTTGCAGACACTTTAAGTAAGATTTACAAACATTTTGCGATGGGTTAGCATCACAAAAGTCATGCTAACACGAGCAAAATGTTTTTTTCCTAATTTACTTTCCAGAACAAAACTTGTTTTGTGCTGGAAAGAGCCCTAAGAGTAATGCAAAACAGCGTGAGCACTATTTTGTGTTACTTAGCGGCAAGGGAGTATTACATAGGAGGTACATGAGCATTCCCATGCAAACACCCATGCCTTTTGATGCAAAACCCTATCTACAAACAATCGCAGACAGGGTCGAGCGCCAAAAGTTAACTCCACTTCAAAGGAGGCATTAACAGGAGAAAAGTGTTTATTTCTCCTTTCTTTTCAGACTTTGCCTGCGTGCTACACCGTGCAACACACATACAAAGTAAGAAAAGTGTTTAAACATGTCTAGACATAGTATTTTGTACAGTAAGGGTACCCTTTCTGTATAAAACCAATGCTAAACTCAGGCATGCACCATAGCACTAAAGAGCTATGGTGTGCAATAGGCGCACTGCAGCTCAAATCGGTGCTGGTGCTAGGGAGAGGGGAGGAAAGAGCCATATATCTGTAGATATGACACTTTCCTGCTCCCTCCATGTCACACAACGCAGCACAGCCTCTTTGGGTGTTGTGCTGCGTTGCATGTCTTTTTGAAAATCTGACCCAGAGTCTTTAACGACCTTCGTAAGATCACGCCAACAGCATTTCTTTTTTACTTACTAAACCTCTGATCCAATCAGGACAAGTTTCAGATTCAGGTGATTTTTCCTGAGCATGCAAAAAGGTGCAACCTCCCATGGGGCTGTGCGGAGTGATGAAGTAGGTCCAAAGCTTTTTTCTTAGGAAATCCTCAACAGGTAATCTATTTACCACCGCTGTCTGAATACCTTCCTTGAGAAACCTGTTCATCCTTTCTACAAGAACATTTTTAGTTGGAGAATACAGAGCTACTTTCAAATGCATGATGTGGAGATGATTAAAACAATCTTTCATGAGAGATGAGGAAAGGTGGGTGCCAATGTCTGGAACTAATTCTCTTGGAGGACCCTCAATGTCAAAAAATCTTTGCAAAAATGTAATAACACTGATGGTAGATGCTGTGGAAACAAAGTCCAAATAAACCCATTTTAGAAAAATAGACAATGAGGACTACCAGAAACTTCTGATCAGATGGCAGTATTTCAAAAGGTATATGAGAACTACTCAGTGAGCTAACAGGTCAACCAATGGCTTATCACTTTAAACAATAGGGCAAAGCTATCATTAGAGCCAATACAAGAAACTAAAGTGATAAATTGTGCATTTTAAACATATTGGTCAAACCTGATATAATTAGAACAAACATGTTTTAAAGGATTTGACAATATTACTAGGTAGCGGACAAAGATCTTTAAGAAGAGGAATGTGAGATTTGACAGTCAAAAAACAAATTCTATGGATTTTAACACAAAGCAATTTAGAACGAGTTTTCCCAAAGTTATTTGAGGACGATGGTCCTCTTTACCAATTCTCACCAAATTCCTTTTGTGAAACAACACTCAATTCATGAAATATTTTAATTCCATGTTTGTAATTTCACTCCTGCCTGACTGTTTACCAAAGGTGCATTTTGAGGCTGCTCATTGGAGCATTTCAACATATGCTTACATGAGGCCATACTGATGTGCAGGTCTCAGAATATTGAACTTAGTGGGTCAACGTATCGTATTTCAGGATGTGTGATGGGAAAGGCACAGGTTTAATTTTTAATACACCTTCCATTCCTTCTGATAGTGAATAAGTGAATTCCAATCAATTGGCAATATTACTGCATCTTAGTTAATTTGCCATGCATTGGTGCTCTCCTCAACCGAATTAGTTGTTGTATGCACCACACACTGACTAGTTCGCATAAAAAATGACTGAGCTACCTCGGTGCAAGAGGTCACCAGGCCTAAAAAATTGGCAAAAAGGAAGTCGTCTCGAAATACGTTTGCAACAAATTGTGTTCTAGCATACAAAGGGGGCAAGTTTAACTTCACACTCTAGAACAGATAGATTATGTGGCTGATGGGTAATGTCCTGCAAAGAGCTCACTCCAACAGAAACAAATATTGTGCCTCTTGGTAGCATATGCTATAATGGCAAAAAACATCATTTTTATTCTGTACTTAAGCGCCCAGCACATAGTGTCAAATCCACTAAAATATCAATGTTTTTTTAACCCCTTGCCTGCGGGGCTAATTCCCCCCCGGTGCGAGGGGGGCAGGGGGTGAGCGCAGCGCGGCAGTGCTCGTGATGAGACCAGGTGGTCATGAGTCACAGTGTAGCTGTGCTCATGACGGCCTGGTCTCGTCACGACCCTGCCCGCTGATTAATTCTCCCACACAGGCTCTGTATTTTAATTATAATGTCCCCGCAATGCTGTATGGTTTGAGTATGTTGTAGAATATTGTAGTTGTATTTGCAGGTGTACAACCTTTACAACGCAACTTTTACCACGCAGTGCCTTTACGACGCAACTTTTACAACGCAAACCATTACAACGCATTGCGCTGGGGGGCGCTCTAGGATAGGGAATATATTTAGTTTACTATCCAACACCATCCCTACTATCCACGGGGACTGGAGGTGGAATAGTAAATTAAATAAATCACTATCCAGCGCCTAAAAGCACTATGCGTTGTAATGGTATTCGTTGTAAATACCGCGTTGTAAAGGCATGCGATGTAAAAGTATGCGTTGTAACATCATACATCCGTATTTGTACAGTGCTTCATACTCCTAACAAGGCACCGAAGCACATTGTGGAGGGATAGTACGCTGTTCTGTGCAGTGCTATAGATGGAACAGTGTGTGTTTGTCGTGCAGCCTTATATGACAAGTCTTTTTTATATTATACGTCAGGACCAGAGTTACGCACTTAATAGTTTTGCTGCTATGCCTGCATAAGGTTGAAGAGAAAATTAGTAAGAGTTAGGTTGTTTAAGCATTCGATTCTAACTGATGGACAGAAGTTTGTGAGGGCAGTCATGCTTGTTTGATGTGTTTTGGTGTGTGGATATGGCTGAAACTGTGTTATAAACAAGATAATATGTCATAGCATGCTATGTTATGATATAATAATTTATTTAACGTTATGTTATGTAACATTATGTAGAATTGTATAGCGCTGCCTATCACCTAGTAGCTTATCCAGGTGCTAGTGTAGGTGTATAGGCATGAGGCTAAGGTTGAAGTGAGTGAGTCAACATCAGAGAATTGGTTGAAGAGCCAGGTCTTCAGCTTCTTACAGAATTCAAGAAGCGAGAAGGCGGCCCAGTTGTGTAGAGGGAGGTTATTCCAGGTGGTTTTGGGAGCAATGCAGGAATATGCTAAACCTCCCATTCTACTTTTGGGGATACGGGGGTGTGCGAGTGAGGCTGAGCACAGTCTAGTCTACTTGCAATGAGGGTTTGTATGATGATATATCTGGTATTCTGGGGTATTCATTTGAAGATGATGCAAAGCATGAGGGGTACATGGAAGCAGGAGGAGCTGACTGTGTTGATGCGTACTGTCATATTGAGTTTGATGTCAAGATTGATGGCCAGGTGTCTTGCATGACTGGTTGGTGTGGGTCCTAGTTCTAGTGACCACCAGGTGGAGATCAGGAGGAGTTTCTGTTCCCAAAGATCAACACTTCCATCCTGTCAGAATTATGTTACCTTACCAGTTAGCTTTCATCCCATCTGTTATGTTGATCATGCCATCGAAGTAGTTGGTTCTGGTAGGTGTGTACTTGTCAAACAACAATAATGTGAGTTGGATTTCAGCAGTATAGGGAATTAAAGAGATGCCATGTGAATTGCTGCTGTAGGTTAGTGGTGTCATGTAAATCTTGAAAAGGGTTGGACTGAGCAATGAACCCTGGGGGACTCCGCAGATCACATTCTTGGGTTGTATGGTGGTAGTCTGACTTGCTGTATTCTTCCTATGAGAAAAGAGCATATCCAGTTGAGAGCCAGTCCTTGGATGCCCTTTTCATGTAGCCTTCTGATGAGAGTGTAGTGTGATACTGTAATAAAAACAAGGGAAACGTCCAATATGATGAGGCCAGTGGTTTCTCCATGGTCCACTATTATTTCATCCGTGACCACAATGAGAGCTGTTTTTTGTGCTGAAGTTGATCCAAAACCATGATTTGGTGCAGTCGAATAGGTAATGGAGATTGAGGTGAATGATGACTTGTTTGTTGATTGCCTTCTCTATCACTTTGGCTGGGTACGGGGGCAGGGAGATGGGTCAGATGTTGCTCAACTCGCTGGGGTCGGCTGTGTTTTTTCTGAGGAGGACATTAATTGCAGCACTTTTTCAGTCTTTAGGGAATATGGCTGATTTGATGGAGGAGTTGTATTGTGGGTGAGCATTTTGCTGCTCTGTGGTCCTCCCACTCACTTGTATATTGAATCATGTTATGGCTATGATTTGGGGAGCAATATATGTGGAGTAACAATCCCAGGCATATATTAGAGCAATGACCAATAGATTAAACAAAACAAACTAGTGCAGTTTATAGAAAATATACATTTTTAATTTGATTAAAAAGGATTTAGTAAAAAACAGTGCATTGATCAGAAATGATAAAAGATTGTATATTAATGCATGTATATTCACAAAACAATTTAATTAAAAAGGAGGTCAGGTGGCATCCGGTCGACGCGTTTCGACATAAAATATGCCTTCATCGGGACTTAAACCATCCAATTTCTGTAAAAAAGATTATAACAATAGTTTATTTGTTACATCTTCTGTCATTGAATGATATAACTGGACTAGTTTTAGTATGTTCTAAACATTCTATTGGTCTAAACATTCTCTTCGCATTAATGATGTACCGCCTTATATACAGATTTTTTACACCTATGCATATACAGATTTTCACACCCAAGCATATATTTTGATATTTATGAGCAACCACAGATATGGAGTATTCAATATTCAATTATTTGGCGAAACACAGAGGTTGGCACATTTGGACAAGGACATTCTTGTATATCATTCCTTTATCAAACAGTGCTATCAAGTAGTTAGATCTGATGGTACAAGTGAATCATTTCATCCATTAGCCTAGTACATTCTAAGCATTTCAAGTGTTTTACGTTTGCTTGGGGCTTCTACTCAAACACAGGCCTTAATTATTTATAAAATACAAAGAGTCATAGGACAGAAATAGTAGAAGAGGGGAAAGGTAGAAGAATTCCATGTATATCACACTAATTCAGATTTTTTCCTATTCTGAGAAATTGGTGTATTAATTATGAGCACTCATTTTCTATAATTTTATGGAAACAACTTTTTATACAATTCAATTTAATTATGAGCACTCATTTGCTATGATTTTATGGAGACAACTTTTTATACACTTCAATTTCTTACCTAAATTTGTATAAATGTACAGGGACAATACTGTTCACCGTTTTTTTTGACCTGCAGTACGGCTGTATAGATGCTGTCTCATCGGTTTCAAAGCTTGGAGATTTATTTATAGTTTTCTAAAAAGGACCAGAATGACATACAAGTAAACCATGGGTCAAGGAATCTAATTCCCTTGTTAAGAGAGTTATTCCATTAACAGGGTTATACATAACAGCTCAGACTAAGAAAGTAGCTGCCCCGCTTACTGCGCATTACTCAGATTTCAATCATGCCCCATCAGAGATACGGTGGCACATATTGGAAAAAGTATATATACCGAATACCAAAGGAGGAGATAAAATAAGAAAAAGACGAGAAGTCTTTTGGATCTTTTCTCTTAAAACCTTTAGTCATGGCCTTAACAGTGATCTGCCTTGGCATAATGCAATTTTATGAAAATGGCGATAAATGATGACGTAACCAGAACCCTTTTTTTAAGGAAAGACACTGCATATAGATAGTGCCTTCCCCTTTAAGAATCTAGGGTCTACGCTAACCAATGACATCTGTCCTTATAAAAGAACTCCCGAATTGCGAATCGGGGCTGTTCTCTCTGAAAAATCTGACCCATCGGCAGTAGGTCTTGACTTATCGGTGCCCCCGTGTGAACTTCAGGTAGGAACCGGGTTTTGCCGTATTTGCTAACGGATGTAAATTTAGCCGCTTGTAACACTTGGGGTATAATTAGAACTTTGCACTTTTGTTTGGTAGGAGTGACGTGCGATGGTAATCTAAAAAGACGGATTTATGACGTCTCCGCCGTAGACTCCAAGTAGGAACCGCGTCCATCTTGTAACCAGTAACTGACCTCACTTTAGCCTCTTGTAGCAATTGGGGTAAAATTAAAACATTGTACCCTGTTATTAGGAGCTACGTGAGTTGGATACCTAAAAAGACAAAATATCACGACGTCACCAGCATACATTCAGAATTGAATCACGTGGGGAAAACCGTATTGTGTAAAATTAGGTAAGCGGTAAAATTAGAATGCAAGTTTGTTGGCACTTCTTGTCGGTGCGAGCTACAAATATTCTAAGTAGTTGCGGTGCATTATGTTGATAATTTAGATGCCCGAGACCTCCTAGGTGAAACGGCAAAACTGAGTGTTCAAGTAGACAAATTAACAAGCCACTCGCCCTTTCTCTAATTAGGAACCGGCAACAGTAAAATATAAAAGAACGTAGGACTTCGGTGCCTTGCGAAATTGTTAGCTCTACCTACGTGAACGAAGCGGTACCATGCAGCAATATCATTTCAAGATATTTAGGTAAGTGGTAATTGCACACTGGCCAGTTTCATCTTTATAAAAATAAAAAGGGCTACACGGAGCCTCGGCTTACATTGCTGCTAATTTATATTGTCAGGACCTTACTCCACACACTGGTGGCCGTGACGTGGTACCTAGCCGTTGTAATGACCCCAGATGATGAACAGAGCATAATCCCCAAAGGGTAAGAGAGCAAGTAATACTGTTTAATTAGAAACAAAGAAAAATTATTGTGGTCACAGACTAAAATGCGTGTTCTTTCTGACTCATAGGATAGTGTCATCTGTTCCTATTGTAACCCAAAAATACTTAAGGCAACGAAAGTTCCTATGATACTTTAAAGAAAAATACAAGGTGAGCTGTTATGTATAACCCTGTTAATGGAATAACTCTCTTAACAAGGGAATTAGATTCCTTGACCCATGGTTTGCTTGTATGTCATTCTGGTCCTTTTTAGAAAACTATAAATAAATCTCCAAGCTTTGAAACCGATGAGACAGCATCTATACAGCCGTACTGCAGGTCAAAAAAAACGGTGAACAGTATTGTCCCTGTACATTTATACAAATTTAGGTAAGAAATTGAAGTGTATAAAAAGTTGTCTCCATAAAATCATAGCAAATGAGTGCTCATAATTAAATTGAATTGTATAAAAAGTTGTTTCCATAAAATTATAGAAAATGAGTGCTCATAATTAATACACCAATTTCTCAGAATAGGAAAAAATCTGAATTAGTGTGATATACATGGAATTCTTCTACCTTTCCCCTCTTCTACTATTTCTGTCCTATGACTCTTTGTATTTTATAAATAATTAAGGCCTGTGTTTGAGTAGAAGCCCCAAGCAAACGTAAAACACTTGAAATGCTTAGAATGTACTAGGCTAATGGATGAAATGATTCACTTGTACCATCAGATCTAACTACTTGATAGCACTGTTTGATAAAGGAATGATATACAAGAATGTCCTTGTCCAAATGTGCCAACCTCTGTGTTTCGCCAAATAATTGAATATTGAATACTCCATATCTGTGGTTGCTCATAAATATCAAAATATATGCTTGGGTGTGAAAATCTGTATATGCATAGGTGTAAAAAATCTGTATATAAGGCGGTACATCATTAATGCGAAGAGAATGTTTAGACCAATAGAATGTTTAGAACATACTAAAACTAGTCCAGTTATATCATTCAATGACAGAAGATGTAACAAATAAACTATTGTTATAATCTTTTTTACAGAAATTGGATGGTTTAAGTCCCAATGAAGGCATATTTTATGTCGAAACGCGTCGACCGGATGCCACCTGACCTCCTTTTTAATTAAATTGTTTTGTGAATATACATGTATTAATATACAATCTTTTATCATTTCTGATCAATGCACTGTTTTTTACTAAATCCTTTTTAATCAAATTAAAAATGTATATTTTCTATAAACTGCACTAGTTTGTTTTGTTTAATCTATTGGTCATTGCTCTAATATATGCCTGGGATTGTTACTCCACATATATTGTTTACCCTGTCCCAGGATAATTATCCGTATCAGGGGGTCCTTGTTGTTAACACAATATGATTTGGGGGAGGAAAGTGGTGCAAAACATTTACCGTGTGTGGAACACTCGTAACAAGATGAAACGTTTATTTCTATTTTATTTGATTTTAACCTTGTGTTCACAGTGAAGGTGGGAGGCAACGGAAATCACCTGGGTAGTTGACCAACTAATATAGGCAGAGGGCACGCAACTGTTATTGACTTTATTTTTGTATCAGTTGCTCTTGCCCCATTAATAAGGCATTTTAAAGTTATATGGACCCAACGGAATGATCATGATAATCTTGCACTGGTCTGGGATAATAGAAAAGGTGATATATGCTATGGTCAGTTTGCCAACAGTCTTGTCTGTTTCCGAACATGGATGCAGATTGAATTGGAACAAGGTGATCTCAGCGACTGCTGTAAGGATCGTGTCTTCTAGCGCAGAGACCCCTTTTTCATTTCAGTTTGAAGACGTGTTATTGAACACGTAACAAGTGATGAATTGCTATTTTATCAAATGCATGTTTCTGGCATGTGCTTTTATTCTGTAAATGTATAATGAATATGTCTGATAAGCAAGATCAATCAAAAACAAATTTAGTAATAATTTAGTTTAGAAATGATTAACCAGGAATATCATAAATCTCAGGACAGCATCCCTGCATAATTCTATTTAATCTGTTTTAATCACTTGTTTTTAAGCTTCTTTCTTTTAGTGTTATCTATAATCTCCATTTTTAGTTAGCCTATTGTTATTGTTATTGTTAACTTAGTTTTCTATAGCGCCAACTCACCAACTGGTCTCTAGGCGCTCAAAACAAACAACAAACAACAGTGCATGAGGACGAGGGAGAGGTAGGGCATGTTATAAGACTATTTAGCTGAATCGAGTACCTCTCTAAATAAAAAGGTTTTTGGCAGCTTCCTGAAACGCAGGAGATTCGCTTCCTTCAGGAAGTGATTCTGGTAGATTGTTCCAGATCTGCGGAACCAGAACTGAGAAAGACCTCCCTCCTTTGGTTTTTAACTTATAACGAGGGCAGACCAGAAGCTGGGATTCGGCGGACTTCAGGACTCGCTTGGGGATGTACACCTCCATGCGCTCTTTGATGTAAGCAGGGGCTTGCCCATAGATGGCCTTGTTGGCTGTGCACAGGCTCTTAAACTCCACCCTCTGTTCAATGGGGAGCCAATGTAGCTTGAGTAGTAAAGGAGAGGCATGGGATCTTCTAGGTAGCTTGAAGATCAGACGCGCCGCGTCATTCAGGACCACCTGCAATCTATTAATCAAGATTTTAGGAAGGCCTAAATAAAGGGCGTTCCCATAATCCAGCCTCGAGACGATGGTGGCAGAAACCACCATCCGGAGTGCGGAGAAGGAGAGAAGAGAGGCCAACTTTCGTAACTGTCTGATTAAGCCAGTACACTTCCCTACAAATGAGGAGATCTGACTGGCCATTGACAACTCATTGCCAATCTTAATTCCGAGACTTTTTACTTTGTCACTCGGTATCGGTGAGGGTCCTAATTCCTGGGGCCAGTAGAGATCACTCCAAGGCGAGGCTGAGGTGGAGACCACCAATACCTCCGTTTTTTCCGGATTTATTTTCAGCGAGTTTGCCGTCAACCAGCTGACTGTATGTCTAAGAATGTTCTGTGCGCTAGTTTGTGCCAGGAGCGTATTGTCAATACTCAGCAGCAGCTGGGTGTCGTCGGCGTAGTTAAATACACGACAACCCATGTTAGCTAGAGAGTCAATCAACGGCTGGAGGTAAAGATTGAAAAGCAACTATCCAACTTGTTTACCTTTAGCCCAGACACTGCATGTCATTATGAAGTAAAGTCCTATAGTCTGAAACCATTTTGAAGTAGGCTCCAAATCCATCTTAGGTAATAGAAGCCTTGATCTTCTCAGTTTTAGGTAATGGGACTCACCGTCTACCTCACTTTTTGCAGAATTATCAACATGTCTGCCTTTGATGCAGATGTTGTCTGTGTTCATCTTTCCAAGTACTGTGAAAGTGTCAAGTCATTCAGCTATATACATCAACAATACTCCTAGTGAGACAAGGTTAAATACCAACCATACTCCAAGCAATGCAGTTTATATTGACATATTTTTACCTTATGTGTACATCCACTGATAGATATAATTATGTCGAAATATTCCAAAGGTGACATTGCAAACTCCATTTCAGATAAAAAGCAACTTATAAGGACTACCATTTGACCCCTTAGATAGGAAAGAAACTTCAACTGGCTCACAGATGCAGATTGCAGATTGCAGAACCAGATGAGCACAGCACCAGATTCTGTCTCAACATAAGAAGCCTCCAGTGGGACTCACCGCGGTCTGCAAAGCATTCCATTCCGCCTTCACCAACTGGCACTCACACAAACTCGATCTCCCAGGTCTGCGACTAGTGTAAGAAATAGCTAATAGGCTATTCCAAACAAACTACAAACCCTGTTGCCCAAGTATGGGCTCTACCTCCAAAACTCCTTTCATTAATTAATCTGCTAGAGCTAGCATAGCGCTTAGAGATAGAACAATGAGGGTGCAAGGGCTATAAATTGTGATATTACATATTTTCCCTGTTTTCACTGTTATTAAAAAGCTTAGCTGTTCTTTATTATCGTCTGTGATGTTACCAATATTATGTGCACTAGGTCTTGGAAATTTAAAATAACTATTTTGAAATAAATATGTTAAAATACATTGTCATATTTACAAGACAATAGCACAACGCAGTGCCGCAAGCAATTTTGCAGTGGCGAGCTGTGTCATTGTCGAAGTGCAGGAATGAGCCGTATTTACTAGAATACAGTGCATTCCTGTACTCTCCCTAGGGCCAGCGCACAAACAGCAGCTGTGCACAAACACAGACACCCTTGCACCATGGTGCAAGGGTGCTTACGTTAGAAATGGGGGTTTCTAGTTGACAGAGGTGGACACCATTATCCAAATCGGGACCCTTGCTTCTAGTCAGGGTAAGGGTGATACACACTTTAGATAACCTCTGCGCACCCCTGGGTGGCTTGGCATGAGCAGACAGGCTTATCCCAAAGGCAACGTGTAAAGTATTTGTACGCAAAACACACTGTAATACAGTGATAACACCAAACCAGTTTAGGACAAACAAAGTATCTTTAACTAAACACAACAAGACCAAAACAACAAAAATCCAACTTACAGGTAATAAGATATGACTTTAGAATAGTTATTGCAAAAATAAAGCTTGTAGAAAACAAATAGCTCCACCTGGGGCTATCACGACACAGTGATAGCTCAAATCCAATGTATGGCACCGACCGCAAGGAGCGCAGCGTCAGGCATGGAATCACATGGACCCCCAAACAAACAGTACCTTGGAAATAAAGTCTATGACGATGCACGGTGTTGTGGAGGTGAGGCATCAGTGCCAAGGTTAAGGCCGGCTCCCTGGATGCCACAGGGAAGGTAAGGCATTGTGTCAATGCGGAGGCCACGTGTCGAATCTAGGATAGGGGAAGTTGGTTGCATCGGTGGTGAGGCGTCAGTTCCGGTACGAAGTCGGCGAGTTCATGAAGTCACCCTTGGTGGTTGTCAGCACCGAGATAAGAGCATGCAGGTGCTAGTGATGACGGAGTCTGTGAGAGAGCTGGCATCGGGAAATGCAGATAACTACAGGCATCGGAAGGCGCCGATGGGCGTCAGAGCTGCGGTGCAGGCCGGGCGGTGCATCGTGCAGTTCATGAGCAGTGCCCCTGGCTTCGGTGAAGGTTGCGACGTTGGAGCAAAGTCACTTATGGTGTCAGAGACAGGTTTTCTTACTTCTCTCAGGTTTCTTCCAGCTCCCAACAGCAGGAACAAACTCCAGAGGTCCAAAACTGGAATAGGCACCTCCTGGCAGGTCAGAGCTATCAGTAATAGAGTTCAGGGGAGCTGAGGGTGCAGTCTTTGTGTCCCTGAGACTTTAGAATACGAGGCCAGCAGACACAGGCTCTTGGAGATTCTTCTTCAAGCAGGTTCACAGCAAAGTTCCAGTCTTTGTCCTTTTCTAGGCAGAAGCAGCTACTGCAGGCCCCCCTCACACAGCACACAAAGAAAGGGCAGTACTCCTCCTCACAACTCTCCAGCTCTTCTCCTTGGCAAAGGTTCCTCTTGAGTACACAAGTAATCTAAAGTTCTGGGGTTTAAGACCTACTACTTATACCCCATTTTGTCTTTGGGGCCTCTGAGCCAATCCAAACCAGTCCTGCACGCACTCATGCAGTATGACCAAAGGGGCTGGAGAAAGCATTGTGCAATAGAGACAGGCCCCAGAGTTGGTTGATATTCACCATGGAAGTTTCCCTAGGGGCCTTGCAAGAGGAACTGAACAGTGACCAAAAGGAGATTCTAGCATTAAAAATAGGAGAAAAGGAATTTACAGACAAATTGGAAGTTTTGGAAAATAATTCTAGAAGAAACGATCCTGAATGTTCTGGGGGCACAGAGGGTGGGAATGTAAAGCGTTTTGTAGTCAGCCTACTCAAAGAATACATTCCGGTAGTGGCAGAGCTAGGCTTAGAAGTAGACATCCAGAGGGTTCATCGCGATCCCTTTAGAAGAATCCCTGAAAAAGGTGAACTGATTCTGAGGCTGTGTGAATGCAATTTTCCTGACACTAAGGTACATTAAAACACAGTCATTCTCAAATTATTATTTGCTTTGTGTCATCATTACTCACCTAGAAATAGTTGTGTTTTATTTTGTTACATCTCTGTCTGCAATCAGTTGCCCCTACACCACCTGCTGGTCTGCGACGTGGACCTAGTCCCTGTACCTCATCTGATTCTGTATCTGTGAGTTCCACTGGTATGCCTTTTCTTGTCGCAATGTTGTGCAGCATGGCAAAAGTAGCCACAATCTTGCAGCAGGTCTCTGGCCCATTTTGCAGTGCTCCTCCACTCTTGTGCAGGCGGCGGTGCCTGGTCTTCAGTATACCAAATGTCCGCTCGATTACCCAGCACATTGACTTGTGTGCGCGATTGTATCTTCGGTCTCTCGGATTAGCCAGATTGAGGTACTGATAGAGCGCCCAGGTCACCCGACTATAAATTTGACCATATACACACTTGGGGGCATACATTTAATACACCATATTTCTTAATCGGGTAACCCACACTCTACTACCAGTTATCCAAAAACTACTAACTAATTCCTATACCTGGGACTTACCAAACCTTGTCCTTTGGGACCTATAACCACAATGGATCAGGGAGCTAGCTGAAAAGATAAGCAGTCTAAAATAATATTCATAACATTTGCACTCTTTATAATAACCACAGACTCGGGAAGTTTTGAAAACCTTTATCTAGTTTTCTTCAAGGTTAGAAAGCATAACGTTTACAGCAAGCAAACTATCGATAACCAAAACCATGAAGAACGTATAACCATGTAACAGATAAATGATTCCAACCATTTAGGAGACTAAAGGGGAGGTAAGAACAGGGAACATGCTAATAATAAACTTTCAGTAATTAGATTTTATATGGAGTTTCTAAAGGACGGGAAAAGTAGGGATCATGTTAGAAATCACAGTTTGAGTACCACTGGAAAGGTGGATAAAAAGAAGGAACTTAATTTTTATTGACGACAATTTTGAAATAACCATGTAGCTATAGGGAAGGTAAGAAATGGAACACACTAATAATTCTGAGCAACCACTTTAATTCAACTAAAGGAGGGTAAAGAAAAGGAACATCTATATTTCATGAACAGTATTTCGCAATTGACTTAAAGGATGGGGAAAAATGGAACATGCTAATAAACAGCTAAAATGTATGACTTTATTATTTGTCAGAACAGTGGAGGGGAAGAAAAGGAACAATGTGACATTAAGGCTTTAGCTGTGTCAGAAAAGGCAAGAAAAAGACGCAAGTGTGTTTCCCTCACAGATTTATATTTACCTAGAACAGTGTGGAGACCAACCCTGGCCACGGGTCAGTTAAGGACAGGAGAACCCCAAAGAATGCAGTTGCCAGTAGGCCAGCAGGTGCAGAATGGAAAGCAGGACAGGAAAACCAGATTAGGATCAGGACAGGACCACCAAAGTTGAGACCAGCACCCGCAGTTCAGCTGCAACGCCTGCGCTACACCCTCTCTACAGCGACCAGTCAAAACCCTGATTGGGTTATCGAATTCCCCAGCAAAGTGCTTCGCCAGCACTTAAGGTTCCCAAAACCCTGATTGGGTCTGTGAGTCTGTCTGACAGAGTGCTTCGCAGCACCTCTGTTCTCGATCATCTCTTGAGTGCGTTGGGTCAGTGACAGGTCAGCTATTCGGACAAGTCGGACAATTTCTCTAGCTAAACCTAGGCTAGTTATACTGTTTTCAGGTCAGTGTACCACCCCCCAAATGTTGCAGGTGTAAGGATCCCCAATTTCGATTGGACACAGGGATAGGACAGGTCATCACACCACCTACGATTTGAGCTTTCTCAAGCCCCTCATTAGAATTTTCATTCCCGCCCATTGAGTTTCAGGTTCACATGATGTCTTTAATTCGCAAAACGATGGACAGTCTATTGATAAATACACTGTAGTCTTTTGACTTTTTCTAAGTGGGGTTAAACGTGAGTTTCCAGGCACATCTTGGCTGGTGCTTCTATCTGGCTGGTGTTCATTAACACAGAGTTCATCCTCTGGCTTTGGACTGTCATGCGCAGAAAGGATTTTCAAAATGGAGTATTCCCGTCCCTCATGCCCAAAGATTATGACACATGAAAAGTAAATAGAAACAGTTTTAGAACTCAGATATAATGAGTACACTGTATACCATGAATCTCTACTCTATACCCCTTACTTTATAATAACTATAGCCTTAATGATTAAGCAGAACGGACAGCGTAGCAAAAGCAGCAATGCAAGCTTCTCGCTTGTGAGAACACAAAGCAGCCATTTTAGCTCTAATGCGCAAGTGCAAACAGTTCCCACCAAAACTGCGAGTACGTCACATTACATGGGTATGACCGACGCATGCGCAGTAGAAATTCCCGCGAAGCAGCAGCCATTTTAGGTTGCAAGCGTATTAGAATTAGTAAACACATAGTCAAGCTTCTCTCGGACACCCACAAGTGTCGGAAAAGGGGCAAATTAATAAGACAAACATATTGGTTAATTTATTAAATGTTATTTGAGGTTCTTGAATCCAAGCAAGGTGCTTTACATGCGAATCCTTGCTCCATCAGTACGGTGTGAATATGAATGCCGGCACTGCATATGCACTGTCACCTACAGGTTGAAACACATATGGTTAATTACTGTCCTCTCACTTCAGCTTTTAAGTGTATATCAGAGAGCATGACATGCATTTACCTAGCAGGTATCCCTCACCAAATTTGCCCTGGTGGGATGTGTGTATATTCCACAGTGTCTAAAAATGAAGGAATCGTGTGTACTGCCAGGGTATTTTGCCACCATATCAGTTATGATATGTTTTGCATTGCAAATGACCTGTATGATGATTGAATAGAATAATTTCCGGTACCTGAATACATACTCATTGTCTGAGGGGGGTGAGAGGGCTACATGTGTTCCATCTATGCAATGATGTTCCATCTATGACATGAGAAAACTGGGCAATCTGGTAGAAGTCCAGTTTGGTTTGCTGCAAAAGCCTGTGGTGTGGCAGGGTATATGATGTGATGGTGTATCCTCTGTACCATTGCATCCATGAATGCATGGAAGAAGCGCAACAGGCAACTTTGGGAGACCCCTCCTGCTGTCGCTATCATCCCGTGGAAGCTCCCTGATGCCAGTAAGTGCAGTGAACACAGGATCTGCACATATGGTGGAATTGTTTGGGTCCTGCGGGCTGGGTGTTCAAGCATAGGTTTTAGCTCAGAAATCAAGTCTAGTATAGTAGCTGAGTCCAGCCTATACTTCTCATGTATCTCTTCTTCTGTATGCTGAAACAGAGTGATGCGCACTGTCTCCTCCTTCTCTGTGCTGCTGCTTGAATATGCATCCTCTTGGCTATTGTGGAAGTCCCAGTGACATTCTGGGCCTGTTTAAATAGGTTGCACCTGGTTACCACCTGGTTTGAGTTGGTGGTAAAAAGCAGGTACAAAATTGCGATGTTTAAACATTAGCAATTTGCAATTTTTTGATACATTGGTTTGCGAAGTCGCTTTTTGCAACATTAGCTTTTTTTAAAAATCGCAAATAGCGGGACGGAATTTGCAAATTCACAAATGGATGTTTGCAAAATGATGACCTCGCAAAATAGGTATTCCCTATTTTAGCGAATACCTATTTTGTGATGTGAAACACTGTCATACATTGGAGAAGGCTATTTTGCGATCGCAAACACTGTTTTTTGCGAATCCCAGCGTTTACGATCTAAAAGTAGCTTGATACATATTGCCCATAAAGAATTATAAAAACCCTTAAACAAGAGGTTGGCGATATGAAGCTCAAGGGGTATGATGGAATACCCAGCTTGGATAAAGGGAGGGTTCCTCAGGGTGGGAGGGAGGGATGGGACACAGAAGGGCCCACATTCTTTCAGTTTTTTTCAAGCACTGGATGAGGAGCGTTGGGGAAAAAATAAAACAATTATGATCCTCACTGACACACGGGATAAGACCAATAGCAGGAGAGAGAGGATATACACGTACCACAATAGCGAAAGGAGAAAAAAACGGCAAGTAGCTTAAGAGTACTTTCCTGGAAGGTGAATGGGCTAAGGTTTAATACCAGATGATGGAAGATCTTAGAATACCTCAAACCCTCCGACAATGATGTCATAATATTACAGGAGACACATCTACGAAGGGAAGAGTGGCAGGGAGTCCTGGAGAGGAATAAATGGGTTACCCACCTCTCATGTACTAATCAGTCCTGTAATGTGAAGCGGTGGTGGTTTTACATAAGAACTCTGCCCATGCTAGGGTGGAGGATTCCAAGGTAAATTCAGGGGGCAGATGGCTAATAAGCTATGCTAAATACACAACTTAGGGACATGTATTTGTGGGCTACTATAGCCCAAATGTTGACCCGTCCCCACTGAGAGAATTATATCAACAGCTTCTCGACACAAAATACCACATCATCATAGGAGGAGATTTTAACACACTGTTGGATCCAGTGCTGGATAAATCTACAACCAGACCAGAGGTGAAATCACCTATAATGAGGGACCAGTTGATAAAGAACTTAGCCTTGGTGGACATTTGGAGATTGAAAGCAGGACAGGAAAAAGGTATACATTTCAGAAAAAAAAGCTGTCCCACTCCTCTAGAATCGACTTCTTTCTTGTAGACCGAAAACTTAATCAATCCAACAGCAGTGTAGTACACCAACAGACACACTTATCAGACCATGTTGCGGTGAAACTAGAGATGTCTTTAGAGGACCCTCATCACAGACCAGATAGACCCTAGATAGACCCTCTTAGGTGATCCAGAAACAATAAAGACCCTAAAAGCTGACACAGTATTTTTCTTTAAACAAAATGATCACTTAGCTCCTCCACATATTGTTTGGGATGCTTACAAAGCATATGGGCCTGAATCACAAAAGTAATCTGAGACAAAATACTAACTTTACGACTTTTGGTATTCACTAAAGGCAGTTAGGAGTAGTAAAGTTAGGATTCCTAATTTTACTACTACTAAACTGAGACAAAATCCTAACTTTATGACTTTTGGTATTCACAAAAGGCCTTTAGGAGTAGTAAAGTTAGGATTCCCAAGAGGAGGTTTGGCTAGGCAAAGAGCTTTGAATGCCAAATCGACATGGCAGATAAAAAATGCACTCAGGCTGCAATGCCAGGCCTAGGACATGTTTTACAGTGCCACTTAAGTGGGTGATACAATAGGTATTGCAGGCCCACCAGTAGCAGTTAATTTAGAGGCCCAGGGTATGTGATATACCACTCTACAAGAGACTTATGAGTAAATTAAGTATGCCATTTGGGTATAAGGCAATTTAAATATGTTTTTGGGAAGGGAGTGCAAGCACTTTAGCACTGGTTAGCAGTGGTTAGGTGCACAGAGTCCTAAGTCCAACAAAAATAGATTCAGACAAATGGAAATGGAGAGGCCAAAGGTTTGGAGGAAGACCACCCTAAGGCTGACAGGTCTAACAACCATCAACATTTACTTATTTGTTTATTTTTTTTAATGAATTCTTTAGATGTAAGCATTCAACTTGAATAAATCCCACATTACAATAGCGGGTCCCAGGCATACAAAGATAAGAAGGTACTTTATTCAGGGATGTGAGACCACTAGGGTTGAGTCATTTTCATATCTTGGAGTCATGATTGATTATAATGTCACTTGGTCTCCACTACTAGTACCCGAAATAATCTGATGTCTAGGACAGTCTCCACGGGTTTTGACTTTGCCTCCGGAGTAGGGAATGAGCCTAAAAAAATTATGTGTACGGGCGCTTGCTATCTTTACCCCAGTGTTTCATCTTTTATGGTGCATGAAGAGCTAGGTCTGGGATACATTTCAGACACATTTACTCTGTCCTTTATTGAGATGGATCGCAATATATCTTAAAGGGCGACAGAGTTATATTGCGATATTACCGTTCTTCTTCAATCAAGATGATGGTAGCAGGATTCCTTGGTTAAACTAAATAAACAAGGGGGCATATTATCAAGGACGGGCGATACATTATCGCCGCTTTTATCGGCAGGAAACTGCCGATAAAGCGGCGATAATGGGCCTGATAATATGCTCTATGAATTCCTATCGAAGCCCATGTTAGATGTCTTCACATCAGGGCGAACCGAAACTGTGAAGACATCTAACATGGGCTTCGATAGGAATTCATAGAGCATATTATCAAGCCCATTATCGCCGCTTTATCGGCAGTTTCCTGCCGATAAAAGCGGCAATAATGTATCGCCCGTCCTTGATAATATGCCCCCATGTATTTTGTGTTTCGGTTCGCCCTAATTTATTTGACACACCTGAGGTCATCATCAAATCAGATTTGATACGGATCCAAAAATAATTTTTATCCCATGCATGTGAAAAAAAAGAGTACCAAGGGAACTGCCTAGCCCACTTGCACGTGCTCATCTCCTATTGAGAACCCCTTGTTCATTGAACCTTATTTAACCTCGGTGATAAAGATGAATCATCGTTTTTTATTGACCAGATTCAGGTTAAACTTTATACACTGCCTTCTGGTAAGCCCCAGGGGATGGCATTTTGCAACAAATATGGGTTCTGTGCAAATGCGATGTATTTTCCAATCGGGGCACGATGCATTTTATTATATTTTGTTGGTTTTACATAGATCTGCGGAATATATGCATTTTTACCATTGTTAAGAGGCATGATTTTTTCTCAGGCCTGGCCAGCATTGACCCATTTACAAATTCTACATAATGAACGCATATGTTTTAATGTTTCTTGTATTTTAAATGGTGCTGTTTAGAGGTGGTCTACATTGGATTTTTAACTAGATGGTTGATTTTATGTTGTTTCAATGTTCTTTTATAGTTTTTTACGAAACTGAAATAAAGATTGATATTACCGTCTATAGACTTCATATAGTTTGAGGTTTATGCTGAACCCAAGATAAAATCAAGTATCCAGAGTGTAATGAAAAATTCCTTGACTTGACATTTTTGCATCCAAGTATTCTTATAAGCTTGTCACAAGCTTCCTCAATTCTTTATTTGCTATGAAGCTAAAGACCGTCCGATTTTAATATTGAATTATGATACAGATCGCTACACTTATGAAGTTGTTTACGATCACAAGATATACACTCGTGTTTAATTTCCCTTGCCTGATAGTAATTTCATAGAGCAGGCCTCAAACGCGAAGGATAAGGTTTTGGCATCCTGGCAGCGACGCAAACGTTTCTGAAGATGCAACATGCAATTAGAAAACAGGGAAACTGCACGCTGGGTTATAAATGTGGGTGTCTTACGTTTGATTAAAACGCTCTCTAATTTCTCAGGTGATAGGGAGGCAACTACCGCTTAGAGAGGCACCTGTGTGCTTTACACATTAGCGCCACAATTGCCCAATCTCCTCTTATAGTGAGAGCATTAACCAACTGAGCCTTCATAACATAAAATAATGTACTTCCATGGTTTAACTTGTAATTATTTTTTATCTTTAAGCTGTGTGGGTTATATTTTAGATGTATTTAGCTGACGGCAAAAGGACAACAAAATAGATGCAGAATATTTTGTTCTTTAAAGCCAAGTCTCTGGATCCAACCCCATACTCCTTGGACCATTGCACGCAGGATCACAGTACCCATTATTTTATATAGACTTAAGGCCAGATGTACGCCCATTTTATTTTGCGCCTCGCAATGTGCGACTAATTGCGAGTCGCAAATTGAGAAGCGCAAAATAAAATGTACAACAGTGTGTTTAACACTGTTTGCGATTCCCAATGCGTCACAAAATGTGAGGCTCATTAATATTTATGAGCCCCAAGCAATTTGCGAGCCCATTCGGAATGACAGGCCCTCCCAGGGTTAGTGGTCTGCTGAGCTCAGCAGACCACCATGTATGGGACTGCTTTTAAATAAAGCAGTTCTCTTTTTTTCAAGTGCAGACCGTTTTCCATAAAAGGAAAACAGAATGCATTAAAAAAAAAAAATGAAACGTTTAAGTTTAATTTTTTAAGGGCAGGCTGTGGCCCCTGGGACCACTGTGTGCCCTTAAAAAATAAAATATTTTTGCATGCATTTGCAAAGTGGAAGGGGTCCCCTGGGGACCCCTTCCCATTTGCAAATGCAGTACCACCTACTTGAAGTACGCGGTGATTGCGAGAGTTTTGGGACCGCAATTGCGGTCACAAAAGATTAGTACATGGTTTTGGGACTCGCTATTTGAGAGGGAACGCCCCTTCCAAACAGCGAGTCGCAAAACCTATTTAGCAAGTCGCAAATAAATTGAGACTGGCTTAATAGGCTTTGTACATGGCCCATGATGTTTTTGCATTCGCAAACGGGTTTGCAAACCGGTTTGCGCATGCAAAAACAGGTCGCACATCTGTCCCAAAAACCTCTCAGTGAACTGCAAAATACTTGGTACGAGGCTGATATTGAGATCGCATCTGCAGCAGTCTGGTACACTTCACCCAAAGAATTGGGTGTGTCTGTCATAAATATCTGAAGATTCCTTTAAGGCTAATGCTCTGTACAAGTACAATTAATAACTATTTAACATTTTGAATAAAGACCAAGTAAACAAAACAAAAAAAGAATTGTGCGTGCCCGGAATTCTGCAGCTGCCCAGACTAAGACACAAGACAAGGGAGGAGGAGGTGGGCTGGAGCTCTTTAGTCAAGTGAGCATTGTGCATATGGTGGGAATAGATACAGTTGCACTTGCAGGCACTTGCCATCTTTTGGGGTTAACTGAATCATACATAAAGACTGCCATCGCATCAGTGAGGTCCACAAAGGCATTAACTTTATTAAGAAAGAACCAACCAAAGGCTAGCCCACTGGAGGCACTCATAGGAGACCCCAGGGGTACTATATTCAGTGCACTCAGGAGGTGTACTACCAGCATAGCCTCTTCCTCTTACTGTACAAATTCCCAGAAGCCCCACATCTAAGATGGCTGAACCCTAATTCCACCAGGAGGGTCTCTGGCTCTCTAAAATCACTCCCTATTTACGTGAGGTCTCCCCCCCCCCCTTATCAGAATCCAAACTGGTTTTCCTTCCTGCTGATATTAGTGCCAATGGGTCAAGAAGGGCTCTGGGAATGAATGGGAGCAGTCTCACTTGATGTCTCCAATCCAATAGTAGTGTTGTTAAGACTACCCTTGTTCTGCAACTATTTCTGTACATTCCCAGATGGCTATTCCCTGCTATGAGGCCAGTTGTAGAAAAAACAACTATCTCCCTAAATCTACGGTTAGGCCATTGTCCTCTGTATGGCATGGTTGTTAACTCCTGCCAGGGATGTGTTTTTGCTTCTGGAGGTGAGATGTTTGGCAGAACTGCTTCTATGCCAGTTTTGGCTCAGGCAACAAAAAAATATTTTTTGTAAAGTTACTCTTCCACCTAAGTGATCAAAAATCTGATTCCACCATTAGATCAGATTTTGTGGTCTAATGTTTGATTTATTTTCCTAGCAGTTTCCCAAGATGAGCTACTAAATAATAACGTTAATTATAGATAGGCCTGTTCCTGGAAAATGCAGTCGAAACATGCACAGCTTTTTGAAGTTCAGTCACCGTCTTTCCCACCCAGTGTGAATGAGAAAGCCGTAGACCCTCCTGGTAGAAGTAGGGCTTAGCTTTCTTAGATTTGGGGCTTCTGTGAATTTTTACAGTAAGGTGGAGAGTCAGGGCCACAAAAAGGGGTAGGCATAGTGCAAATAAGTAGACAGGATTGGGTAGGAAAATCAGAGTGGAATACAGAGACAAAACATTAGGACATGGAGACATGACCACTGACTTCCGCATACGGAAGCAATTTCACTGGGCCTCTTACACATGGACACAAAGAGACGGACGCATGGACACTTATAGGGGTCACACGGACATAGAGAATGGGAGTATAAGACACTTGGACAGGGAGACAGAAAACTTACGTTGGAACAAAAAAACACTGACACTTAAACAGATTTACTCGCAAACATTTGGATTGGGTACCATGGCACTAGAAAAGAAGACACGTATGTTAACATCAGCAGAGTCAGACACTAAAGCGCTCACATGGCAACAAGAAACTCTTACACAGAGACATGAACTATGATACAGCTAGACATTTACTTTGTTATGCATAGACCCTGAATACTTGAAACATTGCTAGCACACTCCAGGGTTCTGTGAAGCACCTAGGATGTGGGAAGATTGCAAGACCCAAAATATGTATAGGTCTGTTCCTTCTAGGAAAACACAAAATTATCAGTCAAAACCCTGATAACTGATACATTACTCTTGAAAACACTTGGCTTGTTAAACACATGCAAGATGAACCTTTTTAAGGGCTCCCTCACCAAATATGTCTAAAACCTGCAGCTGGCTCACTGCTAACTGAAACAGTGAACACTGTCGAGAGAAAGTGTAAATGATAGACGAGGGATTAAGGGTCTGATTTAGTGTTTGGAGAATGAGTACTCTGCCACAAATGTTCCGGATATCCCATCCTCCTTACTACAAGTGCCATTGGATATAATGCACTTGTAATTAGACTGACGAGATAACCCGTCATGTTTGTGAAACTCTAAATCAGGCGCTATGTCAGTCATTCAACCATCATGTTTTATTCTTCTCTTCGAGCAAGAGTAGGAATCCAGATTTTTAAACTAGGGTTGGGAGAGTCATCACAGTCCTGATGTTAACTGTGCCTGAGTTTAGACAAAGTTCAAATACGTTTTTTGTTTGGGAGGGATACCTGGCTCACTTTTGATATTCGGCTCAAACAACAAGTAATCTATAATATTAAATTGTGGCATGCATGTGTAATAATACAGCAAAACAACAATTAACACCATTAAGATCCAAACCCAGTTAATGAGATAAGCATGTCATAAGTAGAAGACCCTAATGTATGGAATAAATATTATGGCAAAAAGGAATTGGAATTATAGTAGCAAAAGTCAGTTTTGGGAGCAAAATCAAACAAAGGAGTTCAATCAATCAATCAATCAATGACATTTATAGAGCGCACTACTTACCCGTAGGGTCTCAAGGCGCTTGGGGGGGGGGGGGGTGCCGTTACTGCTCGAACAGCCAGGTCTTCAGCTTCTTCCTGAAGGAGAGGTGGTCTTGGGTCAGGCGCAGGTCGGTCGGGAGGGAGTTCCAGGTCTTGGCGGCCAGGTAGGAGAAGGACCTTCCTCCTGTTGTCGCTCTTCGGATGCGGGGGACGGCGGCGAGGGCGTGGCTGGCTGATCGGAGGTGGCGTTTGGGAGCGTAGAAGTTGATTCGGTTGTTGAGGTAGCTCGGGCCTTGATCGTGCAGGGCTTTGTGTGCGTGGGTGAGGAGACGGAAGGTGATTCTTTTGTTGACGGGGAGCCAATGCAGGTCTCTCAGATGTCCGGAGATGTGGCTGTTTCGTGGGATGTCGAGGATGAGTCTGGCTGAGGCGTTCTGGATCCGCTGGAGTCTCTTCTGGAGCTTGGCGGTGGTACCGGCGTAGAGGGCGTTGCCGTAGTCCAGTCGGCTGATGACGAGGGCCTGGGTGACGGTCTTCCTGGTCTCGGTGGGGATCCACCAGAAGATCTTCCGTAGCATGCGTAAGATGTTAAAGCACGACGAGGAGACGGCGTTGACTTGCCTGGTCATGGAGAGGGAGGAGTCCAGGATGAAGCCCAGGTTGCGTGCGTGGTCCGTCGGTTTGGGTGCGGTGCCCAGGGCGGGGGGCCACCAGGAGTCGTCCCAGGCGGAGGGCGAGGAGCCCAGGATGAGGACCTCCGTCTTGTCTGAGTTCAGTTTCAGGCGGCTGGTCGTCATCCACTCGGCTACATCTTTCATCCCTTCGTGCAGATTGGCTCTGGCGGCGGCGGGGTCGTTGGTCAGGGAGAGGATCAGCTGGGTGTCGTCGGCGTAGGAGATTATGTTGAGGTTGTGTTGGCGTGCGATGGCCGCGAGGGGGCTCATGTAGACGTTGGAGAGGGTGGGGCTCAGCGAGGATCCTTGAGGGACGCCGCAGATGACTTCGGTGGCTTCTGATTTGTACGGTGGTAGGCGGACTCTCTGTGTTCTTCCGTCGAGGAAGGAGATGATCCATTCCAGTGCCTTCTCCTGGATTCCGACGTTGCTGAGTCGCTGCCCTAGGGTGCGGTGGCAGACCGTGTCGAATGCCGCGGAGAGGTCTAGGAGGATGAGGGCCGCTGTATCTCCGTTGTCCATCAGGGCTCGGATGTCGTCGGTGGCAGCGATGAGGGCGGTCTCGGTGCTGTGGTTGGCTCTGAAGCCAGACTGTGAGGGGTCGAGGGATCCATTCGTCTCGAGGAAGGCGGCCAACTGTTTATTGACGGTCTTCTCGATGACTTTGGCTGGAAACGGGAGGAGCGAGATGGGGCGGTAATTCTTGAGTTCGGTGGGGTCCGCTGTGGGTTTCTTGAGGAGAGCGCTGAGTTCGGCGTGCTTCCAGCTCTCGGGGAAGGTGGCGGTGTCGAAGGAGGTGTTGATGATGTCCCGCAGGTGGGGTGCGATGACAGCGTCGGCCATGTTGAAGACGTGGTGAGGGCAGGGGTCGGTCGGAGATCCGGAGTGGATGGAGTTCATCGTGCGGACGGTGTCTTCGGTGCTGATCGGGGTCCAGGCGCGGAGGGTGGTGGTGGGGGGCGTTGGTGCGTCCGTGGGGTGCGTCGGTTGAATGCTGAAGCTGTTGTGTATGTCCGTGATCTTGTTGTGGAAGTAGGAGGCGAGGGAGTTGCAGAGGTCTTGCGATGGGGTGATGTCGTTGTTTCCGGCGTTGGGGTTGGAGAGCTCTTTCACGATGTTGAAGAGTTCCTTGCAGTTGTGTGCGTTGTTGTCCAGCCGGTCCTTGAATGCAGTTTTCTTGGCGGCGCGGATCAGTTGGTGGTGCTTCCGGGTGGCGAGCTTGAGGGTGGTCATGTTGTCCGGTGTTGGTTCCCTTCTCCAGACTTTCTCGAGGGCTCGGCAGTTCTTCTTGGAGCTCTTGAGTTCGTCGGTGAACCATGGGGCTTTCTTGCTGCCGGGTCTGCTGGGCGGGGTCCTCAGAGGGGCGAGTTCGTCCGCGCAGTTGCTGATCCACTTCGAGAGGTTGTCGGCGGCCTGGCTGGCGTTCGCTGAGCTGGCAGGAGGGTGCTGTCTCAGAGAAGCGGCGAGCTGGTCGGCAGTGATCTTGTTCCAGCTTCTACGGGCCACCTGTTGTTGGTGGTGGTGGATCGTCGTTCTTTTGAAGGTGAAGTGGACACAGCTGTGGTCCGTCCAGTGGAGTTCTGTGGCGTGGCTGAAGGTGATGTCTTTGCTGGATGAGAAGACGGCATCGAGTGTGTGTCCGGCGAGGTGGGTGGGGGTGGACACCAGCTGCTTGAGTCCGAGGTTGGCGAGGTTGTCGAGCAGGGTGATGGTGTTGCGGTCGTTGTTGTTCTCCAGGTGGAAGTTGAGGTCCCCCAGGAGGATGTAGTCAGCGGAGGGGAGGGCATGTGGGCTGACGAAGTCGGCGATGTCCTCGCTGAATTGTGTGCGTGGTCCCGGGGGTCGGTAGATCAGGGTGCCTCTGAGGGTTGTCTTCGGGTCGGTGTGGGTCTGGAAGTGCAGGTGTTCGGCGGTCGTTAGGGTGTCGTCGGTGCTGGTCGTGATGCGGATGGTGTTCCTGTGGATGACGGCGATGCCTCCTCCCATCTGGTTGGTAGTGCGGTCCCTCCGGGTGATCTTGTAGCCCTCTGGGATGGCGATGGCGATGTCGGGCGCTGAAGAGGCGTTCATCCAGGTCTCCGTGAGGAAGGCAACGTCAGGGGCTGTGGTGTCGAGGAGGTTCCAGAGTTCGATGGCGTGTCTGTGGACGGAGCGGGTGTTGAGCAGGATGCACTTCAGGTGGTTGCTGCTGGTGTTCGGCTTCGGCTTGGCGGGCGCTGGTGCAGGGCAGGTCCGGATGCAGGTGAACTTGCAGGCGTGGCAGCTGAAGGGTCCGTGGGTGCGTCGTGGGGTGGCTCGGTGGCATCCTGGGATTCGGCCGGTGTTGAGTGCGATGAGGGTGGCGGCGGTGTACGTCAGGCGGGTTTGGGCGGGGTCCTTGTGGGCCAAGGGCCTGGCACTGGGCGCGGTCCAGGCGCGGACGGGCGTAGACGGGCTTGTCTTTGGCGCGCCTTCGGCGCACAATCGGCGCGCCCGCTGCGCGTGACCGCTGCGCGTTCGCACGGTCGCCACATATGGCGAAGTGTGCGGGGGGGCGGAGCAGCTGGGAGGCGGGAGCGGGGAGGGTACAGAAGGAAAAAGGGGCGGGGTTAGCGGCGGTGGCGGGAAGCGGGGAGGGAAGACGAAGGGCAACTTATAAACAAGAAACAAGAAACAGGCAATACAGAAAGAAACAATACAAATCAATTACAGCAATGACAACAGGGGCACAGGGTGAGAAGCGGCGCCCAGGAGCCTGTGGGTCAGGCGAGCACGAGCCACGCCGCTCGAAGGCAGGGGGCGTGGTCACGTGACGGCAGCCGGGGCAGCGAGGCCGTCAGGCGGGGAGGAGCACACGCAGCAGCTGGTGGGCGTGCGGCACGGGTGTGTCCTAGAACTAGGTCACACTCACCTGCGTCGCACGGTCGCCATATATGGCCAAGTGCGCGGGGGGGCGGAGCAGCTGGGAGGCGGGAGCGGGGAGGGTACAGAAGGAAAAAGGGGCGGGGTTAGCGGCGGTGGCGGGAAGCGGGGAGGGAAGATGAAGGGCAACTTATAAACAAGAAACAAGAAACAGGCAATACAGAAAGAAACAATACAAATCACTTACAGCAATGACAACAGGGGCACAGGGTGAGAAGCGGCGCCCAGGAGCCTGTGGGTCAGGCGAGCACGAGCCACGCCGCTCGAAGGCAGGGGGCGTGGTCACGCGACGGCAGCCGGGGCAGCGAGGCAGTCAGGCGGGGAGGAGCACACGCAGCAGCTGGTGGCCGTGCGGCGCGGGGGTGTCCTAGAACGAGTTGGTTGGGTAGGGCCTCAAAAACAGCTACTATGGACAGCAGAGCATTATTTTTGGCACTCAAAGAAAGCAATGAGCAGCAAGAGATTTTTTTAATATAATAGTTTTTAGAAACTAGAGGTCAGATGTACGACATTCCATTTTGCGACTCGCCAAATGGAATGTGCATGTGTGTCAGCCACTGTTTGCAATTCCTAACGGGGTCGCGAATGACCTGCCTCATCAATATTCATGAGGTAGGTTGCAATTTGTGAACCATTGGGAATGGCCAGCAGTCGCCGGGATGGTGGCCTGCTGGTGTCAGCAGACCACCGTGTCTGTGACTGCTTTTTCAATAAAGCAGTTTTTTTTTTTTAAATGCAGCCCTCTTTCCTTAGAGGAAAACAGGATACATTTAAAAAAGAAACATGAAACGTTTCTGTTCTTAAAATATATTTTCGCACCCATGCACAAAGGAGAAGGGGTCCCCTGGGGTCGCCTTCCCATTTGCAAGTTGCCTACCACCTACATGAAGTAGGTTGTAAACTGCGAGTTTTTGTGACCACAAATGCGGTTTCAAAACAATGGTACATACCATTCTGACTCGCTACTTGGAAGGGCCGCCCTTGGTACGCCCCTTCCTAATAGCGACTCTCAAAAACTATTTACGAGTCACTGACTACAGTGACTAGCAAAATAGCGTTTGTACATACTAGCATCCTTTTTTGCGGTCAGAAACGGCCCGATTTACTGCTTGCACCTGCAAAAAAAGGTCATACATCTGGCCCTAGCTTGTTTTGTGCACTGTGGTAGGTCCCCACAGCTCACATCAAAACTGTGATCTTCAACTCCAGCTTTTAAAAGAAGGGCCCTTATGGGTTGGCTGTACACTGTTCATAGGTGTGGATATGGGCTTTTTCTGTGTCCAATATCTACTGCACAACCTTAGCAGTAACATTTTGCATCAGACTGAGGGTTAGATTATTCATTTTATGAATAGAATTTTTGATTGAATCATTCGTGATGTTTGATTGGATCATTTTTTATTTCTCTGGGGATCATGTAACATTATCTGGCTGCTTTACCAGGGCTGTTAACAGTAACCAATTAAACCCTTTGCCAGGAAAGAGGACTCTAGCTGAGCATTAGGTAGAGAAAGCTCTCAGATTTGAGGAGAAACCAAGATAATCTCAGATGACTCCGTTCTAGCAGGATGAAGAGGAGCATTGTTGTAACCTATCTCTTTGGACTCTCCCTCTCCCCGTTCTGTCCCCCCTCGTCCATACTGCCCTTTGGTACAGCCCTAGAATCTTCAGGTGAAGGCAGCCTTGGAACGTTGGCAATACCGCTTTGACCAGGGCTCTGACAAGCTGGGGGCACCTTTGTTCTTTCAAGTGAATAAAAGAATTTGAACTGTCTTACCTTGTGTGGTGATTTACTACACTTCTTGGCGATGAGGATGGGGTGCTGTGTCAGGGACAGCGTGGTGCCCTACCCTGAAGTTTTTATCGCTTGGTCGGAAGCCGGCAGTACACAAGTGTCGTGCGGAGCATCAGGACGCCATCCTGGGCTTTTGAGGATATTTGGGGCAAGGACTTCATTCTGTGACTGTACTGACTATTCTGTTTCGAGTCCGTGGTGCGGAGCATGTCTGGCGGGGATCGCTCTGTGGCTTAAGTACACGTCAGCCCGGTTTTACAAGCGAGACGCCTGATGTTCGTCCGTGCTGAGGATCCGGCCGTACCCAGATCAGAAACGCTGTGAGAAAATTGTCAGCGTTGATGCACAATTCCGCCCTATTTCAGGTGAGGTGTGTATTGATAGGGGCTGCTGGTGAACAGAGGTTGCTTCGGGGGAGCCCGTGCTGACGGAGGAACCTACCCGGTTGCCTCGCTGGTGGTACAATCCCCTCAGGGCTCACCCGGCTTTGCCCGTCCAGGAAGTGAAGCGGCAGGTTCCCGGCGGCCCACTGGAGGAGCTCAAGTGGCGGAGCAGCTCTTGTGGGAGCTGTAGCAACATCCTAAGCAAAGCATTTAGTTGCGGTGGTGTCTGGCAGTTTTGAAGACCGCGCGGGACATTTTTTTGTTCTAGAATCCGCCCAAGCAGACAGTCTCGTCATTTTTCGTCCGAGGACAGCTTTCGGTGTGTAACGAGCATATTTCCCCTGACAGAAACTCCTCCTCACAGGAAGTTCCTGCCTCCTAAAATTTTTGTACTGTGACTCGCTCAAAGGAGGGGGAGCAGCAAAACAGAAAGCAGACTTTGTACTCATATCCTTTATATGGTGGTTACTTTTGTAGAACATCTGCAGATTCTTCTTTACTCCTCCATTTCCTATGTTCCACTCTTTAGTGAATGTGAAATTGTAATGTTGGTCAATCTTCATCAGGTCATCATTGAGATTTTCATTTTTCTTCAAAACTACCATACTACTCTCAAGGGGGCGACATAAGAGTGTTTGTGTACTCGTATTCTCTTTTAAGTTGTTATAAATTAGTAAAATAACATGGCTAGTGCAGGGATGAGTCAGCCCCCACCATTTCTTAATGAACAAGGAGAGCCAGATATTCCCTGGAGGAGGTGGGAAGGTATTTTTAAATCCTACCTGATAGCAATTGGGGGAGGTAACTTCTCTAATGTGAGAAAACAACATATTCTATTGCACAATTTAGGCATTCAGGGAAGGAAGATCTTTGAACACATAACAGGGAGGTTAATTGAGGATGATCCTGAGGAGCAAATTGAAGGGACAAATGTGTTTGAATATACGTTAAGAAAATTGGAAGCTCACTTTAGAGTTAAACTAAATGTGGTTCTGGAAAGGCATACATTTATTAAAAGAGTACAAAAGAAAGATGAGAAAGTAACCGCTTATGTGGCAGTGTTAAGGGGTCTATCTGCAACTTGCGAATTTGGGGCACTCACTGACTCATTAATTAGGGACAAACTAGTGAGATGTACTAACGATACCAAGATTCAAGAGGAATTACTTACTAGGAATCCGGACCTGGAAGAAGCGTTAAGTATAGCGAAGGGTTTAGAACATACGGCTATGTGCATGAGAGAGATGAAAATTAATGAAGGTGTAAGCAAGGAGAAGAGTGAGAGTAAGAATTCTTCCAATGAAGAGACAGTATGTAAGGTAGCGGATAAAGTCAGAGAACCACAACGTACTAAGACAGAAGGTTTACAGTGTTATAGATGCGGAAGTCCTAATCACATGGCTAACAATTGGAAGTGCCCCACAAGAAATGTAATGTGCAGAAAATGTAACAGGAGGGG
The DNA here is from genome assembly GCF_964261635.1 of Lissotriton helveticus. Taxonomy (NCBI): domain Eukaryota; kingdom Metazoa; phylum Chordata; class Amphibia; order Caudata; family Salamandridae; genus Lissotriton; species Lissotriton helveticus. Next base: position 234,005,722 of record NC_136070.1, on the reverse strand, counting down.
GCATTTTTCAAAAGTATGTAAAGTGTATAAGACCAGCTGGACTCGCTCCTCGACGGTCGCTCCCTGCCTCACTTCCCTACCTACCTACCTACCTCACTACCCTACCTCCTGCTCACCCCTCCTGCTGATTTCAGACAGTGTTTCATCACGCTGCGCCAGACATCGCCTGCAGTTCCAGCGCCTCGACGCTGTATTGGCGCCAATTGCCTGTCCTGTGAAAGCGCCTGGTATCGTTTAGCCAAATTTATTACTTTGTAAATTGCGCTGCATTGAATTTTATGGTGTATGGTATTTGCGCTGCATTTATTTAAGTTTATTTGTCCCCTTGATTGTGTTCGTGCCCAGTTTCAGTTTCCCTTCCTCCATTTGTTGTGCTCGTGGCCCGTGGCTCCTCCCCGCCTCCCAGCTGCCCCTCCCACCCACTAGCCGAGTTAGAGCACTCCTCCCCTGGCTCTCTGTGACCAGCTGGACTCGCTCCTCGACGGTCGCTCCCTGCCTCACTTCCCTACCTACCTACCTACCTCACTACCCTACCTCCTGCTCACCCCTCCTGCTGATTTCAGACAGTGTTTCATCACGCTGCGCCAGACATCGCCTGCAGTTCCAGCGCCTCGACGCTGTATTGGCGCCCATTGCCTGTCCTGTGAAAGCGCCTGGTATCGTTTAGCCAAATTTATTACTTTGTAAATTGCGCTGCATTGAATTTTATGGTGTATGGTATTTGCGCTGCATTTATTTAAGTTTATTTGTCCCCTTGATTGTGTTCGTGCCCAGTTTCAGTTTCCCTTCCTCCATTTGTTGTGCTCGTGGCCCGTGGCTCCTCCCCGCCTCCCAGCTGCCCCTCCCACCCACTAGCCGAGTTAGAGCACTCCTCCCCTGGCTCTCTGTGACCAGCTGGACTCGCTCCTCGACGGTCACTCCCTGCCTCACTTCCCTACCTACCTACCTACCTCACTACCCTACCTCCTGCTCACCCCTCCTGCTGATTTCAGACAGTGTTTCATCACGCTGCGCCAGACATCGCCTGCAGTTCCAGCGCCTCGATGCTGTATTGGCGCCCATTGCCTGTCCTGTGAAAGCGCCTGGTATCGTTTAGCCAAATTTATTACTTTGTAAATTGCGCTGCATTGAATTTTATGGTGTATGGTATTTGCGCTGCATTTATTTAAGTTTATTTGTCCCCTTGATTGTGTTCGTGCCCAGTTTCAGTTTCCCTTCCTCCATTTGTTGTGCTCGTGGCCTGTGGCTCCTCCCCGCCTCCCAGCTGCCCCTCCCACCCACTAGCCGAGTTAGAGCACTCCTCCCCTGGCTCTCTGTGACCAGCTGGACTCGCTCCTCGACGGTCGCTCCCTGCCTCACTTCCCTACCTACCTACCTACCTCACTACCCTACCTCCTGCTCACCCCTCCTGCTGATTTCAGACAGTGTTTCATCACGCTGCGCCAGACATCGCCTGCAGTTCCAGCGCCTCGACGCTGTATTGGCGCCCATTGCCTGTCCTGTGAAAGCGCCTGGTATCGTTTAGCCAAATGTATTACTTTGTAAATTGCGCTGCATTGAATTTTATGGTGTATGGTATTTGCGCTGCATTTATTTAAGTTTATTTGTCCCCTTGATTGTGTTCGTGCCCAGTTTCAGTTTCCCTTCCTCCATTTGTTGTGCTCGTGGCCCGTGGCTCCTCCCCGCCTCCCAGCTGCCCCTCCCACCCACTAGCCGAGTTAGAGCACTCCTCCCCTGGCTCTCTGTGACCAGCTGGACTCGCTCCTCGACGGTCGCTCCCTGCCTCACTTCCCTACCTACCTACCTACCTCACTACCCTACCTTCTGCTCACCCCTCCTGCTGATTTCAGACAGTGTTTCATCACGCTGCGCCAGACATCGCCTGCAGTTCCAGCGCCTCGACACTGTATTGGCGCCCATTGCCTGTCCTGTGAAAGCGCCTGGTATCGTTTAGCCAAATTTATTACTTTGTAAATTGCGCTGCATTGAATTTTATGGTGTATGGTATTTGCGCTGCATTTATTTAAGTTTATTTGTCCCCTTGATTGTGTTCGTGCCCAGTTTCAGTTTCCCTTCCTCCATTTGTTGTGCTCGTGGCCCGTGGCTCCTCCCCGCCTCCCAGCTGCCCCTCCCACGCCCCTTCCCCTCCACTCTCCATTTAATGACAGATGTCCCAACGCGCAGCGTCCACGCGCTGCGGCCGCGCCGAAGGTGCGCCAAAGGTAAGCCCGTCTACGCCCGTCCGCGCCTGGACCGCGCCCAGCGCCCGTCCCCCTGCTCTATGCCGCTCCCAACCCCCCAGAGTCACTAATGATGCCGCTACTCTCCTCGCCCTCAACTCCGGACGCACCCCACTTTGCTGCGAAGCTACCCCAGGACGTACCCACGGCCCATTCTCCTGCCTCTCCTGTAAGTTCAACTGCGTCAGGACCCTCACCAAACACACTTCCTCCACACACAGCTCCGAACCCAACGAATTGAAATGCATCCTACTGAACACCCGCTCGGTCCACAGACATGCAACCGAACTCTGGGACCTAATCGACACTGCGTCACCTGACATCGCCTTCCTTACTGAAACATGGATGAATGCATCTTCTGCCCCCGACATTGCCATAGCCATACCGGACACTTACAAGATCATTCGAAAAGAACGCACCAATAAAAAAACTGGAGGAGGCATCGCCATCGTCCATAGAAACACCATCCAAATTCCAACCAGCTCTGACGCAAATCTTGCAACCGCCGAACACCTCCACTTTCAGATCCACACCGACCCCAGGACCACACTTAGAGGAACACTCATTTACAGGCCCCCAGGCACCCGATCTCAATTCAGTGACGACATCACTGACTTCGTCAGCCCGCACGCCCTCGCCTCCGAGAACTACATTCTTCTAGGAGACCTCAACTACCACCTTGACAACATTCACGACAACAACACCACCACCCTTCTGGACAACCTGTCCAATCTCGGACTCAAACAACTTGTTGACACCCCCACTCACATAGCCGGACACACGCTCGACCCTATCTTCACCTCCAGCAAGCACATCTCCTTCGATCATACTACAGCCCTCCACTGGACGGATCATAGCTGTGTTCACTTCAGCTACAAAACAACCCTGACCCACAACCGTCTACAACCCATTCCCCGAAGAAAATGGAACAAAATCTCCACCGAACAACTCCACACATCACTCAGCCAAAACATTCCCACCCTGGCAACGGACCCAGACCTAGCGGCCACCAACCTCAGGCAATGGATTACCCACAGTGCGGACGAACTAGCACCCCTGAAAAAACACCAGTCGAAATCACCCAGCAATAAAGCTCCCTGGTTCAATGATGACCTTAAAAAATCCAAGAAGACATGCCGCACCCTGGAGAAAAATTGGAGAAAAGAACCAACTTCAGACAACATGGACTCCCTCAAGACAGCCACCCGCAAACACCACCAACTGATCCGATCCGCCAAGAAATCAGCACTTAAGAACCGGCTCGACAACAATTCTCATAACAGCAAGGAACTCTTCAATATCGTCAAAGAATTCACCAACCCCTCCGCAGCATCCAACGACATCACTAACTCCCAAGACCTCTGCGATGCGCTATCCTCCTTCTTCTACAACAAAATTGCCGACATCCACAACAGCTTCAAGAACACTCCCAATGACCAACTCACCCCACCCACTTCAGATCCCACCCCTCCAACTAACTACCTCAACTCCTGGAACCCAATCACCATTGAAGACACCATTCGCCTCATCAACTCAATCCACTCTGGCTCACCTTCTGACCCCTGCCCCCACTTCATCTTCAACAAAGCTGACTCCATCATCGCTCCACAACTCCGCGATGTCATCAACTGCTCCTTCGACTCCGCCACCTTTCCAGAAATATGGAAACACGCCGAACTCAGCGCCCTTCTGAAAAAACCAACAGCAGACCCCGCAGATCTGAAAAACTACCGACCCATTTCCCTACTCCCTTTCCCGGCCAAAGTCATCGAGAAAGCCGTCAATAGCCAACTAGCAGCATTCCTTGAATCCAACAACTCCCTGGATCCCTCACAGAACGGCTTTCGAGCCAAACACAGCACCGAAACCGCCCTCATTGCGGCGACCGACGACATCCGAGCACTCCTGGACAACGGTGAAACAGTGGCCCTCATTCTACTCGACCTCTCCGCCGCCTTAGACACTGTCTGTCACAACACCCTCATACAACGCCTCAACAACATCGGCATACAAGGAAAAGCCTTGGACTGGATCATCTCATTCCTAGCCGGGAGAACACAGAGAGTCCGACTCCCCCCATTCTACTCAGAGCCCACCGAAGTCATCTGTGGCGTACCTCAAGGCTCCTCACTCAGTCCCACCCTCTTCAACGTCTACATGAGTCCCCTCGCCTCCATCGCACGTCAACACAACCTCAACATCATCTCCTACGCCAACGACACCCAGCTAATCCTTTCCCTCACCAAAGACCCCAACACCGCCAAAAACAACCTTCACGAAGGTATGAAAGAAGTAGCCGAATGGATGAAACAGAGCCGCTTAAAACTCAACTCAGACAAGACGGAGGTGCTCATCCTAGGATCCTCCCCCTCAGCTTGGGACGACTCCTGGTGGCCTTCCGCTTTGGGATCTGCGCCCACACCCACAGACCATGCACGTAACCTTGGCTTCATTCTAGACTCCTCCCTCTCAATGTCCAGACAAGTCAACGCCGTATCATCCTCCTGCTTCAACGTCCTTCGCATTCTCAAAAAGATCTTCCGCTGGATCCCCCTCGAAACAAGAAAGACTGTCACCCATGCACTGGTCACGAGTCGACTGGACTACGGCAACACACTCTACGCCGGAATTACAACAAAATTGCAGAAAAAACTCCAGCGCATCCAAAACGCATCAGCGAGACTCATATTAGACATCCCGCGCCAAGAGCACATCACCGGTCACTTAAAAAACCTCCACTGGCTTCCCGTCAACAAAAGAATTACTTTCCGCCTTCTTACCCAAGCACACAAATCCCTTTATAATCTAGGACCCGAATGCCTCAACACCCGACTGTCCTTCTACTATCCCACCCGCCAACTAAGATCATCCAATCAAGCCCTCGCCGCAGTCCCGCGCATCCGAAAAACCACCATGGGTGGCAGATCCTTCTCCTTCCTGGCTGCCAAGACCTGGAACTCACTCCCCACCCACCTCCGCCTTACTCAGAATCACATCTCCTTCAGAAAAGAACTGAAAACATGGCTATTCGATAAAAAGTAAACCCCTCCCTCCAGCGCCTTGAGACCCTCTGGGTGAGTAGTGCGCTTTATAAATACCTGAACTTGAACTTGAACTTATAGTGCTAAAATACATGCCCTTGAAAATTGTGAGACAGAGGAGGAAGGTGAGAAAACATATATTTTTCAGATTGATGATGAAAATGTAAAGGATGACACTAACTATCCTAAATGAGAAATTGCTTTAGATGGTGAAAAATTTCAGGTGTATGCAGATTCATGTTCTCCCTTTACTCTGGTTGATAAAAAAAATTTGAAGAGAAGTTTTCCAAACACAAGATAAAGTTAGAAAAAGCCGACATATGTCCTTCAGGGTACAACAGGGAGATTATTCCTTTAGAAGGTATGGCCAGAATGAGAATTTTATTTAAGAACAGGCACACAGTGGGGAAAATGTATGTCACCACAAAGGGTTCAAGTCTTATGGGGTGGAAACATCAGAAGGAGTTAGGGATCACCCTAGACCCCAATAACAGAGAGCAAGTTTTACTGGTTGAACCCCCCAGAGTAGGCGAGGAACTTACTACTGAGTTTCGGGAAGTGTTCAATGAAAAACTGGGGGTGCTAAAGAACTACATGCACAAAATTAACATAAAAGAAGGGGCCGTGCTAGTGGTGCGCAAAACTCGTTCAATTCCTCTGCTCATGAGGGAACCATTGAAACTTGAACTAGAGAAACTGATCAGCCAAGGTGTCATCAAGGAAATTGAAAGTTCGGCATGGTTGGCCCCAGTGGTTATCACGGCTAAAGATTGTGGGAGGAACATAAGGCTATGTGTGGACTTGAGAGACTTAAATGCCAACATCCTAGTAGATAGATATCACCTACCTAGAATTAATGAGATGCTGAGTACCATTCAGGGAGCAAAATATTTTAGTGTCCTTGATCTCTCTTCGGCCTATTACCAAATACAACTCCATCCCGAGTCACAGCCATTGACAGCGTTCACGACACCTTATGGAAACTTTAAGTTTTTGCGGTTGCCATTTGGGTTGGCGTCCGCAGCTGCAGCATTCCAATGTGTGATGCAATATGTGCTCAAAGACTGTAATAAAACAATGTGTTTCCAGGACAATATTCTAATTTACGGAACGAGTGAAACTGAACATAATGACAACGCAAGAGTAGTCCTGGGAAAACTCAGGGAGGTGGGTTTCACCATAAAAGTGAGCAAGTGCAAACAAGGAGTAAGCACGGTTGACTACCTAGGTCATACCATCTCAGAGGAGGGCATCAAGCCAAAGTTTGACTTAGTTAATGCAGTGAGAGATGCACCCACTCCCTCAAACAAAGAAGAGATTTTGTCCTTCCTTGGTCTGGCGGAGTACATGGCAAAATTTATCAAGAACTTCGCCACAATGTCACCTCCCCTCAGAGAGTTGGTCAAAAAGGGCAACACCTTTGTCTGGGGAAAAGAACAAGAGATGGCATTGACCAACATAAAAAACGCAATCATCGAAGCACCATTCATAGGAAACTTTAACCCAGAAAAGGTTACTATAATATCAACTGATGCTAGCAATAAAGAAATTGGGGCCACTCTAGAACACAGGATAGATAACAAGGTGAAGGTGGTAGCCTTTGCTTCCAGGACACTCACAGGACCTGAGGCCAACTACTCTACAGTCGAGAAAGAGGCTCTAGCTGTCTATTGGGCCATTAAGCACTTTAAGTTCTATGTGTGGGGAGTTCCATTCGAAGTGCACACTGACGACAAGCCTCTGGCGTCGCTGTTCTCAACAAACAAATATGGAGAACATGACTCCACAAATTGCTAAATGGGTACTAGGTCTCCAAGGATTCAACTTCAGAGCGGCATATATGCCAGGGCAACAAAATAAAGTAGCAGACTTCTTATCCAGAGCTCCGATGGAAGGAGAAAGGGAAGAAATGAAGAAAGAAGATACAATATTGGAAGTGAGGCTTGCAGCGGTTGCAAAAGACCAATGGGATGCACATATGGAGCAAGATGAACATTTAAAGAAAGTCAAATCTTACATCGTTAAGGGTTGGCCAAGTAAATGCAAGGACCTGGATCCCGACATTCAACCCTATTGGAATGTGAGGGGTGACCTTTCTGTGGAGGGAAGATTTCTCCTCAAATCAGGGAAGTTGATACCTCCGAAGGGTCTAAGGAACCAAGTGATTGACCTTGCCCATGAAGGTCACTTGGGTTGTAGCCTCAGTAAAGCAAGATTGAGATCGGAGTACTGGTTTACTGCCATGGATCGTGAAATGGAAGACAAAGTACATGACTGCTACGCTTGCAGTCTAAGCGACAAGTCAAAAGTCACAAGGCACGCACCTTAAATTCGTGTGGAAGTACCAAGAGCTCCATGGGAAAAACTTGGGTTCAACATAGCAGGCCCTATTCACATGAGGGGTCCTCAGGAATGGTACTTGTTGGTGCTTATCGATTACTACTCAAACTGGATTACTCACAAGTTTGTCCAAAACATCAACACTAAATCATTGATCTCATTCTTAAGTGATGTATTCTCAAGAGAAGGCATTCCCACTATGATGATCACTGATAACGGCGTACAACTGGTCTCAGAGGAAATGAAAGAGTTTTTACAGGACAGTTCAATCATACACGTACGCACACCCTTGTATTGTCCCAAGGCAAATGGGAAGGTGGAAAGAGCGATTCGCATGTTGAAAGAGTGCATTCAACTAGCAGACAAGTCAGGGAAAAACATGGAGGAAGCAATCAGGGACATGTTATGGTCGTACCATACCACGCCGAACTTGACCACTAGACACTCGCCATTTGAGCTGTTGAGATGAAGAAAGGCAGGGTCCAAGTTATCTCCTAATTGGATGGGATGGAAGGAATTGATAGAGATTGATCAGGATGAGACCAGTAAGAAGATTGAATACAAACAAAATAAATATAAAGAATGGTATGACCGGAAGTGGGGGACCAAGGAGAGGAACTTTAGACAGGGGCAAAGTGTCTACATCAAGAAACCGGTAAAGATAGGCAGAAGTGGAGACAAGTTCTATGCCCCAGGTAAAATCAGGGAGGTCACAAAGAACGTGGTCATCCTGGAAGATGGCAAAATGTGGAGTCAGGACCGAGTGACAACTGTCAGGGAAAGCGTTACCAACCTAGGTGAAGGCACATCGGCTGACCAGGGTTCAAGGGACAAAGAGAGTCAGGTTAGGAAAGGGAATAGACTAAGAAGCTCACCTTTCTGGCACAACCAGTATAGCATGATGTGATGGCTGGTCCTCCTTTCCGTTGTTCTAATGTATTTGCCAGTGGTCTTCTGCGTAAGACCTTGTATTTACAGGTTGGTTCCTCATCCATGTTCGTCCCCTCATCCCTCTCTCCTCACCGACTCTTCCTTGTTCCTCCTAGGAAGGATGATGTGTTGTAACCTATCTCTTTGGACTCTCCCTCTCCCCGTTCTGTCCCCCCTCGTCCATACTGCCTTTTGGTACAGCCCTAGAACCTTCAGGTGAAGGCAGCCTTGGAACGTTGGCAATACCGCTTTGACCAGGGATCTGACAAGCTGGGGGCACCTTTGTTCTTTCAAGTGAATAAAAGAATTTGAACTGTCTTACCTTGTGTGGTGATTTACTACAAGCATACAAACATGCACCAAAAATCCTGCACCAATCCCCTTCAAGTGTGCATTTCCTGAAGGAAGCAACATTTTTGGATATAGTGTATCTCCTAGTGATGTGAAAGCTAGGACGCCTTCCCATAGCAATGGATTCACCTGTGAGTGGATGGTCTCACAACCTGACGCCTGTCAAAATGGGCAGTTGCAACTGGTTCATTGCCTCCCTTTTATAGAAGCTCCAGCTCCTTACATCCACAGAGTCTTCTCCACTGTACATTCCATATGGGTTGACTGTACAAAATGTTTATTTAAAACTGGTCTACTGTTTTTCCTTACAGCAGACACAGTTTATTCTGTTTCCTGGGCCTTCTTCCTCCCTCCCATGTCAGTTAGGAAGTTCAGACTAACAAGAAGCGTCCCTGGACAGTACCCGAACCCTTATGTACTTGTGTTTTTTGTCAATGGCTATCTTTCTTCACCCTTGGAGCAGTCCTTCAGTTCCAGAGTTTCCTAATAATCCTTATGACAATTCCTTTCCCAGTCTTCTATCAGGCAGATGGGAATGCATTCAGGAATCATATTTTCTTCTGACCCAACCATTTTTCTGTATAACAGTTTCTAGGGCAGAACGTAGCTGTGATTGGTGGCAATGTCTAACAAATCAAACTATAGTACAGTTTCCCCATCTATGTCCTACCAAAAGCTGAACCTGTTGGTATCTCAGAAAGGTGCTTTATTGAAAACGTTGTCCCAGAGTTCTTTGTGCAACGGCAAACAGAGATGGCAACCCTACATTTTCTGCAACATTATCCCCAGGCCTACCCAAATCCACCTTCGGCCACTCCACTCTTGCCTCCAAAGGACCTAATACATTCCACACACTCAATGACAGACCTGCTCCCCACTTCATGCTGAGAAACCCTCTGCTGTTTTTGGGATGTCACGTTTAAGCAAGGGGAGGACGCTTCATAGCTATTATACAGGGAGATGTGTTTTTGTGTTGGAGCAGCATCTTCTGGGAGTTCACAGTAAACCTCTTTGTATCTGGTCAGTTGGCCATCATTCCTCTGGGCGAATGATATGTGAACGAGGAATATTTGGCTACAAGCTACACGTGGCTCTCCCTTGATCCAGAAATAAATTTGGCCTTTGGCTGAGACTAAACTCTAGGCAGAAAATGCGACAACTTACAAAAGTTGTTTGAGTGTAGGTAAGCAAACTCCAAGGTATCTATTCATGTTGTCCTTTTAAATCGATCTAAATGCTGATGAATTGGAGTTTGAGGTTTTTCCCCATAAGTTAAAAGACGTTGCACTTTAAAATGCATGATTTTACTGAAAATGATTTTTTTTTAAACAGGGTCTTTCAGGTACATGTAACGTTTTTAATGTAGGTGGTAAAACATCCTACTTTCTAGACTTAAGCACTCGGCAGCTGTGACAATCTTTTTATGGATATTTTAAAGCTGGACTACTAAAGTGTTAAACCTGACTTATTAATTGCAGCGAGGCCTTACTTCTCTCTTAAACATAGGCGTTTAGAAATGGCACCAATATGTGTTGTTACGAGTGGTGAAAACATTTCTTGCATGCTTACATCTGAGATCTGACCTTTGTGACCGTCCCATAGTGTCAACCATGCAAATGTAATCAAAATATTTTTTTCTTCTGGAAGCACGCATGCATTTGAGACTTAATTAATTGGCCCCAGTCGCCGAGAGTTCCAAATACAAAAGATTCAAAGTCAAATTGTTTTTTTAAAAACTCGCTGAAAACATAGCAAAAATAGATGGATTTCCTACAGTAGCCATGTGAGATGGATATGCCTAGACACTGGTCCTGTAGCTCACTATGGTAGACGCCTCAAGAAGCTCCTCACTAATGTGGTATTGCAAGGCTGGATATATCTTTGGTTTCTTGTGTTCCCAGAGAGAGGGAGCATAGCCCAGAAGTTAGGACTAGACTGTTACGCTTTAGGGTTCCTGCAAGATTGAGCTGGACTTGGTTGGTCCCTCTCTGGAGTGGAACAGTGAGAGAAAAATGAAATGCACTGGAATATGAATCCAGGTAAGTACCAGTGACTGAGATTATTCTCAGTTCATTAACTCTACAACGTCAATACATTTATTAAAAGAGTCAAATCTATGTGCAGATGTTTGTGGTAGCCTATTAGACATTATAAGTTTGGTACCAGAATATCTTTGCCAGAATATCGTCTGTCATAAAGATCATGCCCTAAATGTTGTTTACATAACTTTTGCCTTGTTAGGTTTAATAATACGAAATTTAAACCGAATGAGATGATATATTTGTAGACGTTAATTACAATATTTATGACACATACTATTTCTGTAGACAATATCTGATATGCACCAAACTCTAAATAATCTGATAGTCTTGAATTGCGTCTCTTGATCTGTATTATATTTAGCTGATGGCATTTCTAAAAAGTTCTGTTTTCATGGGTTACCGAAAACTCTTGAGAATTGGTTCTGCTATCCGGTTCAGGTTAAGGGTTTTAGAGTGTGTGCCTTTGTACCCTTAGTGACCTGGCTCTGTGTTTCATTCTATTGAAGGTTCACTGGTTGATCAGCTTGAATAGCATTGGGAACAGGTCTCTGCCTAAGAAATAAAAAGTAGTCGGTTTCTGCAGGCGGTTAGGATCTGAACCTCAGCATGCTTTGTGGACAGTGCACAAGCCCTATATTTGACAGAGCCCAGGCCGATTACAGGACCCACGCAGGGCCCGTTAAGTAAAGTAACTTACTCCTTGTTGCAGAATGCAATGCAGCAGTGGCAAGGTGTTGGTTCTGTGGACGAAATGCCTAGTCCAGAATGTGAGGGCAATGCGTGGGGTTAATCAACACTGGAGATGATGTGTTGATCTTCTCCACGTGCTGTTGGTGATGCATTGATCCAGATATTTGTGATTCCGGAGGTGCTGCGACAGTGCAGAGTGCAGTACGCCAGGTCCAGACCTCACAGTGGCGGTGATGCATTGATCCTGATGTCGCAGCATGCGACAGATAGGTGTCTGATTGGTGCAGAGATGTTGAAACGCAGGTTCTGGCAGATGCAGCACTTTAAAATCTCACTGAAGGGCCCAGGACCAGATTGACACCACTTGGTATAGCAAGACTTACAGCCAGTAAAGTCCAGGTGCTGGAATGAAGTTGAAAGGTGAAGTGTTTGATATCCTTAAGACTTTAGAAACCGGAGGCAAGCAAACAAGCCCTTGGAGAAACTTACGTCCTTAGGATGTAGAGAGCAAGTCCAGTCCTTCTCACTTTCAGGCAAGGCTTGGCTTGGCAGGCCAACACAGCAAAGCAGTTAGCAAAGTGGCAGTCCCTCCTACAGCAAAGCAGCTCTTCTTCCTGGCAAAATGTCCTTAGTTCCAGCAGTATTCTGAGTACATGGTGTCTGAGATCCAGTACTTATGCCCATTTTTGTCTTTGAAGTAGAGAGGCTTCACAGAACACTCTTTGTAGTGGTTAAGATCCTGCCCTTCTCTGGCTCCAGACTCACTACAGGGATAAATGCAACCCTTTGTGTGGTGACAGGACACAACTCTTTCAGGTAGAAGTGTCAGCTCCTCCCCCTCATCCTGCTCGGACAGACTCATCAACATGCAGATGACCACTCAGGCATACCTACCCTTCCTTTGTGTGTGGCTGTCTAGTGGGAATGCAGGGAGCCAGCTGTCACCCACCTCAGATGTGTATGCCAGAGACAGGTAGAAGGCACCAAATTATTTCAGTAATAAAATGCCAACTTTCTAAAAGAGTCATTTTCAGAACTCCAATCGAAAACCAACTTTATAAAAAGATGTGCTTTAAAATTGTAAGTCCAGAAACACCAATGGGTCCATTAGGATGTCAGGCGGTGGCACCACCGCGATGTTTGCGGGGCGGAAAAACAGCTTCCTCCGCCCACTAGCTGCAGAAGTCACGTCCGCCATATTACGATAGGTAAACACAGATCATTTCCCATCCGCCGCGAAGCGCCGCGCACCGCCAACAAAGTGCACCCGGCACCGCGGCGGTGAGAGCCAATCCAGACACACCGCCGTGCGGAATGACGTCCGCCCCGCTCCACATATTAGGATAGCCAAAACAAGTTGACGCACCGCAGCGGAGACCCCGCTTAGCCTGAGCAGGCAGAAACTGGATGGCGGAGCGTGACAGACGAGACCCGTACCTGAAAGCCATGAACCCAGCCCCCCATATGCATCCGGTGATGTTCCTCCTCCAACACTTAGGAGAAGTGTGGCTCAGGGGTTAGAGGCGGCAGACCTGGAGCCTGAGTTCGGCCCTGGACCAGGGTTCAATTCCCCGCCTCGGCGGGTCTTGGGCTCAATAATTCCACGGACTCGATAATTCTCGCTCCGGTGCCTTCTCGACTCACGGGTTCACACTCTGCGACTCTGGGCAATAGCTTGCTTAATCTCCACATCGGCCCCTCGCGGTGGGATGCCTGGCTTTCACCTTGTGGATACCCTGCCAGGGTTATCTCACAGGGGAATACCAGGACGGGTTCCCTAAGCAAGCGCGGAGATGCCCCAGGGTAAGTCATGCGCTATATAAGCTTCATAAATTTACACTACCGCCAGATGGGCCGCCGCGGACGCCGCCGCAAGTAAGCTACTACATGACCATTCTAACACAACACACAGGCATGCACAGGGTCCAATCACCACACAGACACCCAGCTGGGGGTCACAACATATCCACAAGGACACACACACATCACCCACCTGACAACATGGCACCGCTCATCTTCCGGACACAAATCCTCCGTCGACCAGCAGCACCATCCCGTTCCCGGTCATGTCACCGCAGCGGTCCACACATGCGCAATATGCAGAAGACAGGGCCACTCCAAGGCATGGGCAGGGCGCAAACAACACAGGGATACACCACCTCAAATCACACTGCAACGCACCCCACCAAGTCACAGGCCAGGTGCCCATCCCGTGCACTCCCATGCACACCAACAAGCACTGCAACAACAAGCACAATACACACTCACTGCACCACACAACACACAACCAGGTAGACAGACACTGCAGCAGTAGCTGACAAGGATCAAAAATCATCAGTGCCACACACACAGAAGGCACACAATCCTAGCCAGCACATACACACACACACACAAACACACACCCTGAGTGTAGCCACAAACACACCACACACACAGGGTTGCCACCAAACATGCATGCACAACAACAACAACAACAACACAAACACTACAGGAACACATACAAAACTCCAACACAAACATACATACCCTGTCAGCCATACTGGGGAAAGGCAAAGGGAACCCTCACACAACATGAGCACAGAACATGAGCATTCAGGGACAAAACACACACACCAAAACACATATCACACAACCCACACTGCCATTTCAAAGCAAACACAGAGGCACACTAAACACCAATCAACAAACGACACAGGACAACAGGGAATGCACATCAGGCAATGGCAGGGCCACATACATACAGCACTGCATGCACAACAAGCAGTGTGTGTATAACAAGCACAAAAGCTGCACACATACATGATTAACACAACCACATCACACACCCCACAAACCTGCACAGCACAAATACCACAGGTACAATAGCCATCACAGATTATACCATCATCAGGTACAGTATGGACAGAAGACCCTGTCACCGCTGTGTAAAAATATGAGGCCTGCTAAGAGCTTGGCAATGTTGAAGTGAGACATAGAGCATGGTGCACAGCCAATCAAATGCCAACACCAAAAGTACTTAATTCAGCAATGACACCGACAAAACACACAACAGGAGTAACTGTATTATTCACATATTGCTCAGATGTAGCAGTACAACAATAGTAGTCAACAGCAAGGCACAAAATGATGATCAAATGCAAGATTACATGCACAGTTCAAATACAAACAGGGAGGCCAGTGTCCATGGCAGGTGAGACAGCAAGTACATGAGAGGCTACACAGGGGTGAGTACAGCACAGCAGAGCAACAGGGCCAGTGTCCATGGCACAGGGGAGAGGCCAACACAGCAGAGCAACAGGGCCAGTGTCCATGGCACAGGGGAGAGGCCAACATAGCAGAGCAACAGGGCCAGTGTCCATGGAAGGTGAGACAGCAAGTACATGAGAGGCTGCACAGGGGTGAGTACAGCACAGCAGAGCAACAGGACCAGTGTCAATGGCAGGTGAGACAGCAAGTACATGAGAGGGTGCACAGGGGAGAGTACAGCACAGCAGAGCAACAGGGCCAGTGTCCATGGCAGGTGAGACAGCAAGCACATGAGAGGCTGTACAGGGATGAGTACAGCACAGCAGAGCAACAGGGCCAGTGCCCATGGCACAGGGGAGAGGCCAACACAGCAGAGCAACAGGGCCAGTGCCCATGGCACAGGGGAGAGGCCAACCCAGCAGAGCAACAGGGCCAGTGTCCATGGAAGGTGAGACAGCAAGTACATGAGAGGCTGCACAGGGGTGAGTACAGCACAGCAGAGCAACAGGACCAGTGTCCATGGCACAGGGGAGAGGCCAACACAGCAGAGCAACAGGGCCAGTGTCCATGGCAGGTGAGACAGCAAGTACATGAGAGGCTGCACAGGGGAGAGTACAGCACAGCAGAGCAACAGGGCCAGTGTCCATGGCAGGTGAGACAGCAAGTATATGAGAGGCTGCACAGGGGAGAGTGCAGCACAGCAGAGCAACAGGGCCAGTGTCCATGGCAGGTGAGACAGCAAGTACATGAGAGGCTGCACAGGGGTGAGTACAGCACAGCAGAGCAACAGGGCCAGTGTCCATGGCACAGGGGGGAGGCCAACACAGCAGAGCAACAGGGCCAGTGTCCATGGCACAGGGGTGAGTACAGCACAGCAGAGCAACAGGGCCAGTGTCCATGGCAGGTGAGACAGCAAGTACATGAGAGGCTGCACAGGGGTGAGTACAGCACAGCAGAGCAACAGGGCCAGTGTCCATGGCACAGGGGAGAGGCCAACACAGCAGAGCAACAGGGCCAGTGTCCATGGCACAGGGGTGAGTACAGCACAGCGGAGCAACAGGGCCAGTGTCCATGGCACAGGGGAGAGGCCAACACAGCAGAGCAACAGGGCCAGTGTCAATGGCAGGTGAGACAGCAAGTACATGAGAGGCTGCACAGGGGAGAGTACAGCACACAGAGCAACAGGGCCAGTGTCAATGGCAGGTGAGACAGCAAGTACATGAGAGGCTGCACAGGGGAGAGTACAGTAACCCTGGGCGTAGTAGGCGTAGTGGGGCTACGCGAAGCTACGCGAAGTGGACCAGAAACTACGTCCACCTACGCACTTCGCGTAGCCCCACTACGCGCCACCCGCCTCCCTCTTGCCCTCGCTAAATACTACCCGCCTCCCTCCCGCCCTCCCTAAATACTTAAATAATGTTTTTAAAAAGAATAAACACCACTTACCTTGTCGGCTGTGTCTCCGGGGCTCCCTCTGGTAACCGCGCCGCCATGTTGGATACTAATGGAAATGGGCATGCGCTGGCGGCCGCGCATGCGCATTAGTATCCAACATGGCGGGGCGGTTACCAGAGGGAGCCCCGGAGACGCAGCCGACAAGGTAAGTGGTGTTTATTCTTTTTAAAAACATTATTTAAGTATTTAGGGAGGGCGGGAGGGAGGCGGGTGGTGGGCAACTTCGCTACGCCCACGGAGTGGGCGTAGTAAATGGCGAAGTAGGCAACACTACGCCCACTCCGTGGGCGTAGCGAAGTACTACGCCCAGGGTTAGAGTACAGCACAGCAGAGCAACAGGGCCAGCAACACACCCAGGTCGCAAACAATGGTCTTGACTAGCACACCTGTGTGGGGCACAGGCGTATGAGGGTGTTGACAACTCACTCCTGGCTGTCATGCGGACTGGGACCTGGCTGTATTTTGGGGACCGCAGGCCTACTTGACTGGGGTGACAGAGGCCCATGTGATGTGGTAATTACAGAGGGCCTGCAAGGTGGAGGGCTGTGTGGACCAGGTGGCATAGTGGCACGTGGAGGTGGAGTCATGCACACGCCTGACACAGTGTGGGTGGTAGAGGTTGGAGGGGTGCCCTTCCACTTTTTGGGAACATGCAATGGCTTCCCTGTCTTGGGGTTGATGGGATGTGGTGGTGACACCACAGGCACACACACCAACTGTCCCGCATCTGGTTCAAACACTGGCACTCCCTCTGGTGATGTGCTGGATCCTGCAGAACGCTTTGTCTGGCTACACCTCTGGACAACCTTACCCTCTCTGGAAGGTGTACCTCCTACAGTGCCCACCTTCCCACTCCCCCCAGGGGTGGTGTCTACAGTGCCCTCCTGTCCCTTCTTGCCAGGGGTGGTCACAACACTGCCCTCCTTTTCCTGACTCACTGGGCTGGTCACAACAGGGACCTCCTTTGCCTTAATCACTGGGCCGGTCACAACACTGACCTCCTTTGCCTTAATCACTGAGCTGGTCACAACACTGACCTCCTTTGCCTTAATCACTGGGCTGGTCACAACAGGGCTTCCCTCTGCCCCAATCACTGGGCTGGTCACAACAGGGCTCTTCTCTGCCTCAATCACTGGGCTGGTCACAACAGGGCTCTCCTCTGCCTCAAATACTGGGCTGGTCACAACAGGGCTCTCCTCCACCTGCCTCGATGGACTTTGATTTGGGGTTGATGTGGTGGGTGGTTGTGTCCCTGTGCTCTCCCCAGGTGTACCCATGACATGCCACACATCCTCTGTGGGCATAGGAGAGTCAATTTCTGGTTATGCCTCTGCAGCATGTGAGCCTGATGTCTGCCACAATGATCTTCTGGCATTGCTCTTCTGTGACTTTCTCTTGTCTGTGCATATTGGGGGGGCCCTGCTCTTCTTTGGGGATGGAGTCTGTGGACGGGATTGTTTGGTTTGGGTCTGACATGTGCTCCTAGTGTTGTATCGTTTAGGTGACGTAGTTGCAAAGTGGTCACTGTCATCTGATGTGGCCACTGAATGGCTGGTCGTCACAGGCACCTGAGCTGCTATGGGAGCATGTGCCTGTTGGAGGGCTGACGTGACTGTGTATGACAACGCCTGGACTGTACGGTGTAGCCCACCCACGTCAGAGCGTATGCCCTCCATGAATGCAATCACCTGGCCTAATTTGTTCTCATTGGCACTGAAGGCATTGAGCAGGGCTGTCTGGCCCACGCAAAGTTGCCGCAGGAGCTCTACGCACTCTGCACTGAGGGCAGCAGGGGGGACAGGTGCAGGGGCAGCGGTGCCATGTGTGACTGTCACTCGTCCCCTCTTAGTAACACGGATATGGCCAGCACCAGAGGAAGTGGATGGGAGGCTGGGCACTGGCCGCTGGGTGTCAGATGCTGCAGCAGACTCCCCATCCCCTATGCCTGCTAACATGGATGCATCCCCGCTGGCATCAGATGAAGTGGTACTCTGTGTCTCAGCCTCGGATTCCTCCTGCATACTCCTGTCCCCCTCAGATGCGCTGGAGTGCTCAGTGTCACTTGGCTCAGTCTCACTTGCCTCCGCTGCCGCTGTCGTGCTGGTCTCGCCACCACTTGTTTCTGGATCATGTTCCGCCATGGTGTCTTGCGATTCTGCATTAGTGAGAGAAACAGTGTTGTGTAAGTGTCATCATCTCACACGATTTCAGATCAATGCAGCACAGTAGAGGCCAAGAGCTACATGGTAACCACCACACCCTGCAATCACTGTGCAGCTACACACTATATAGACCACAACAGTGCCTGTCATGCAGACAAACTGCCAGGAGTGAGGCATGTCGATTCCACACAGCACTACACCCTGCCCGTGGATGGAGTGCCCCCACCCCACATTGACCTGCCCTATGGACATGATGTGGCCACAACACTCATCACCACTGACAGCCCTACAGGGAACCAGAGGGTACCACACACACCTGTTTTGACTACACATGCCACAATGCCAACTAGGCCATAGCAAGCACCATGTGCCAATCAGGGTTCACATTTTTGTCGGATGTGTGGGCCTCAACCATCATGGTGCATGCAAAGTAGACAGACATAGTGTCACACTCATTAAGTGGACACTGCAGTTCACCACATTATGGACTCCCCACACCATCCCAATGATGAGTGACCATGTGGCCCCAATAAATCTGTCAAGGATTGAGAACTCCAGGCAGGAGCAGAACAGTAAGGCCATGGTGGCCCAATGCCTTATACAGGCACACATCACAGTCGTCACTCACATCACATATCACAGCATGGCAACACACGCACATCACATGTGTCACCGCTGCCACAGGCCCTGTACACATGCATCCACTCCCACACAAACTCTCCCTCCCCAGATACTCACCATCTCTGTCTTGCTGTTAATGCCTCTTCAGACGTGCATTCAGGTCTGGATTGGTCACTGCCAGTATGCGTCCAATCAGTGGAGTCATGGTGCGCCGAGCCAAACGCCCTGTGCGTGGTAGCATCCCAAAGGTCATCTCTGCTACTTGCTTAGCCAGCCGGCTGATGTCGTCCCACCTCTTGTGACAGTGTGTGCGTCGTCTGTTTGATACCCCCAGGGCTCGCACCTTTGCTGCTCTGGCCCTCTTCACAGCCTTACGTTGGGTTACCTTGAGCTGCAGGTATGAGAGTAAAGAAGGGCAAATGAACAGTTACACAATGTCAGATGTCAGCATCTACCAGTACAGCAGCCAGACACTGACTACCGCGATGGTGCATCATTTAAAAGCATCTAATGACCGCCTCCGCGGTAGCGGAGCACACCTTCCACGATTTTCAAATCTGCATCATGCCACCGCGATCATCGCTGCCATTGGCTGAATGCAATGCCCCATGGCGGTGATGCACTGCCGGGGCCAGGCGGTAGGTACCGCGAATCATGCGGCGGAGCATACCCACCGCCTTATACACATGTACGAATGCCAATGGCTACCTTGCCTGGGAAGATGGTGGTGCTGGGGTCACACCGCCGGGGCCAGGTGGTAGGTACCGCGAATCATGCGGCGGAGCATACCCACCGCCATATACACATGTCCGAATGCCAATGGCTACCTTGCCTGGGAAGATGGTGGTGCTGGGGTCACACCGCCGGGGCCAGGCGGTAGGTAACGCGATTCCCGTTACTTTATATTGCTCTGTCCGTCGTGGACACTGTATCAGTACCCAGCAGCAACATGGTGCAGGGCACAGCCTTGTACACACAATGGCCTTCTGCCATGTCAATCCCACACTTTGGTATGTGGTCCCTGCCATGTTATTTGTGCATTTGGTGATTGATGATGCTCGACACTCTTGAGATGGTAACAATGATGTTCATGTGATCAATGTGATGTGTGTCATTGCTGACCTTGACAAGGCTTGTGTCACTGTATGGTATAGTCCCAGACTGGTGCCTTCACATCAGCTCGTGCACATAACAGACATTTTTCATACTGCTGTGATGTATGTGTGGACGGATGTATGCAGGCTTCACATAATACATAGAGCTGTGACAGGCACAGCAGATGGTCATGGAAAAGTCATGTTTCTTCAAACACTTTTGCGTATGTACCAGCAACTGGCGGGCACATGTGACATGTGTTGGTCTGCTTGTGTGCATTCACATTGACCAATGTGTCGGTGGCACTTGTGTATTGTTAGTGGAGATGTGTGCCAACTGTGTGTATCATGAGGACACACATGTAACCTGATGTGCAATACAGCTCTCAGGCAGTGTTTGTTTTACCATTACATAGTTGTTGGCATGTGCTGTGGACATCTCATGATGGTTGACCCTGACTTTTTCTATGTCATCTCGCAACTAGGAGAAGGCCAAATCTCCTACTTCACCTGACAGTGCTAGAGGACATGGAGAATGTTGCAATCAGTCGCAAATTCCGCCTGGACAGACCAACACTGAAAGTCCTGTGTGATCTTTTGGAGCCCCACCTGCAGCCTCGACGTCACTATCCAACTGCTTTCACACCCACATACAAGGTGATGGCAGCCCTTCACTTTTTCGCAACTGGTTCCTTCCAGGAGACCGTGGCTAGCACAGGAGGGATGTCGCAGCCCATGTTCAGCCAGGTGCTGAGGGATGTTCTTGCAGCCATGATGATCTATCGGAATCGTTACCTCCATTTTCCATGGGGAGCAGAA
Source organism: Lissotriton helveticus (assembly GCF_964261635.1). Taxonomy (NCBI): domain Eukaryota; kingdom Metazoa; phylum Chordata; class Amphibia; order Caudata; family Salamandridae; genus Lissotriton; species Lissotriton helveticus. The sequence continues at coordinate 233,984,691 of NC_136070.1, read as the reverse complement.
TTGGCTGGTGTGAAGGGTGACTTCTATCCCCTTGGGCGCATCCCACATGTTGTAGGTGCCATCGATTGCACGCATGTAGGTCTGGTGGCTCCACAGGCAACAGAGCACATATATAGGAACAGAAAACATTTTCATTCCATAAATGTTCAGGTGGTGTGCCTTGCGGACATGACCATTTCATATGTGTGTGCAAAATTTCCTGGCTCTGCACATGACTCGTACGTCATGAGGAACAGCATTGTGCCCCGACTGATGAAAAATCTGCATCCCGAGCGTGCCTGCATTGTGGGTGAGTATGCCTACTGATTTGCGTGCTGTGTGTTACCTACTGCACTATGGCTGTGCAACATTGCAATGTGTGTTTGTCATTCACAGGTGACTCTGCATATCCCAGTAGGCCATGGCTGTTGAGCCCGCTGAGGAATCCACAGAGCCCAGCTGACCACCGCTACAATGAGGCCCAAGGCAGGACCCGACGTGTGATTTAGCGGACTTTTGGGGTGCTGAAGTCAAGATTCCGCTGCCTTGACAGGACAGGAGGTGCACTGGCATACTCGCCTGGGAAGGTCTGCAAGATCGTTGTGGCATGCTGTATGCTGCACAACCTGGCCATCCACAAGGGGGTCCCCCTGCTCCTGGACGATGGTGAGGAACCAAGGCCTGCACCTGCTGAAGGACCTGCATCCAGTGATGAGGACAGTGGAGAGGAGGAAGGAGTTGACCAGCGACAACAGCTCATCACCCGCTACTTCACGTGAAGGTGGGTGACGACGTACAACGTGTACATTGTCTGGTGTGGTTGCTGTTGTTGTGTATGGCTATGCGCAGTTGTAACAGACAGGCACACGTACAGTCACCTGTGTGTGGTTGATGTGACATTAACGTTCCATGTGGGGACGTATGCTGGCCTCTATTTGTTCACACCTGCAGCCCATTGTCTTGTATGCCAGTAGTGTCTTGTGTTTAGTGTAGTGTACTGTCTGTGATGTCACAATGACACCAGTGACTTTGGTTCTGTCTGCCTAGGTGCATCAGAATTATGCTGTCCTACATACCATACATCATTTGGACACTTCATGGACTTTGTTTGCACTGTGACTGTTGCACTGAAGAACGATACTGAACAAACTCTGGTGCGTCATGTATTTTATTATTGAAGTGGACATGTGATTGGTGCGGGAATATTTACAGAAAGGTGAGGAATGAGCAGTGAGTCGACAGTCATGGTACATGAGTTGCAAGAGTAGACACCACATGGATGTGGTGGCCCAGTCCAACAGACGAGTGCCATTTCAGAGGAAATGTGGGGATGGACATTCCAAAGAGTCAATGCAGTGGTGTAGAGGGTTGTCATCAGGGCTGGCTCCGTGACTGGCGTGTGGCAGGTGCTTGTGCTCCGGGGACTCCCAGGGTCCTTTTTGGACGCCCCCTAGATCTTTTTTGCGGTGGGGGGTCTGCTGACTGGCCAGCGGCATCAGGGGACTCGTCCCTCTCTGTTGGCGCAGGGGAGGATGGTGCACTGTCATCCTGCCGCACAACAGGAGGGGGCTGTGTTGTTGGTTGTGACACAGGCCTGTCCCTCTGCAACGCCACTTGCTGGCCCATGAGGTCTACCATCTGGCCAAGACGGTTGTCGATGAACCTCATCAGCAGAATGAGCTCCCTCAATAGTTCATCCGACCGGCCACTTTCTCCCTGGACCTGTTGGTACGCCTCCACAACTCTGGTGTAATGATCCAGGGATGGTGTCCACTCCTCCTGAGGTCTGGTGGTGACCCTGGCCCTCCCACCTGCCCTGCTGCCACTGTCCTCTTGCCTCGCCACTCTGAGTCCACGCACACTCTCCCTGCCCTCCACAGTTGATGTTGTGGCCTGGTTGTTTCCTGGGACAGGGGGTGTGCTGCCGGTGGTACTGGTGGTACTGGTGGTGGTAGTGGTGGCAGTGATGGAGGCAGAGGACATGACTGCAGGGGTCTGCTGTGCAGTTGTCGTTTCAGCAGACGTGGTGGTAGGGAGGATGGGTTCTTGGGACCTCTGGGTCTGTGGCACACGAGATGGGCCGGCCAGGGGCTCATCGTCCAAACTGTCCGGGGAGTCCACATCTGAGAGTCAATGGACCGAGGCTGGAGACTGGCTCTGCTGCTCGTTGCTGTGGTCATCAGCAGTGAGTTCTTCATCACCTGTGGATTAGATGGTGAATGATCAGTGTTGTGCACTGTGCAAGTATTGTTTCATCAGCATTTCATTGAGTGTCTATACACTAAACAATTCTGGATTGTCCACTAGTATTATTGATGGGAACACTGCGTGTGATTCAATTGTGCAGAGGTACAACATTTAGACATACATGTCAGGTGTCGATGCATTGGATGAAATGGTTGCTTTGTGTAAGGATGCAGGTCTCACACACACATCAGGAAGAGTTCAAATTGTCTGCCTACCTGTTACTCTGTTTGTTGAACTGTGCAATGGCTGCCACATGCTCCTGGGTGGGGGAGGCCTCCATGCTGCTGGGCTGTGAGACAGGGGGCATGGTGGGAGTAGTGATACAATCCTCCCACCCACACACACCCCTCCATTACAGGATGGCTACCTACCTGTTAGGTAAGGGGGAAAAGTGCAATGGCTGCCACATGCTCCTGGGTGGGGGAGACCTCCATGCTGCTGGGTTGTGGGCCAGGGGGCATGCTGGGAGTAGTGATACAATCCTCCCACCCATACACACTCCTCCATTACAGGATGGCTACCTACCTGTTAGGTGAGGGGGAACAGTGCAATGGGTGCCACATTCTCCTGAGTGGGGGAGGCCTCCATGCTGCTGGGCTGTGGGCCAGGGGGCATGCTGGGAGTAGTGTTACAATCCTCCCACCCACACACACTCCTCCATTACAGGATGGCTACCTACCTGTTAGGTGAGGGGGAACAGTGCAATGGCTCCCACATGCTCCTGGGTGGGGGAGGCCTCCATGCTGTTGGGCTGTGGGCCAGGGGGCATGCTGGGAGTAGTGAAACAGGCCTCCCACCCCCAAACAAGAATCCATTGCTAGAATGGCTGGCTACTCTTCTCCTTGACAACCCTCTTGAGATCATTCCACCGCTTCACGATCTCCTTCTTGGCTCTTGGGGTGGTCCCTACTGCATTCACCCTTTGGACTATCCTTTCCCACATTTGGGTCCTTCTGGCTAATGGTGTCTGTTGGACCAGGCTACCAAACAGTTGTGGCTCTACTCTCACTATCTCGTTGACCATGACTGTCAACTCACTCTCAGTGAATTTGGGCATTTTAGGTGAGGTCATGGTGTGTTGTGTTTGGATTGTTTGTGGGTGCTGGTGGGTGGGTGGTGGGTGTGATGTTGGTGTGTGAGGTGTGATGTGTGCTGGGAGATTTTTTTTGCTGGTGTGATGGTGGTGGTGATGGTGGTGGTGTTTGTGTGTGTGTGCTGTGCTCTTTTGCCTCTCCTGTAAGATGTGGTGTATGGCCTTCTCTTCTGGAGTATTGCAAAGGATTGTGGTCAGTGAGGCTGGTGGTTTTATACTCAGCTGTGTGGGTGTGGCCAAGTGGTATTTGGATGTCAGGTGTGTTGTGGGAGTAGCCCTGTCCTTGTATATTTTTCTTAGCAATGTTTATTGCTATTTGTATTTCTTTAATGGGGGGAGGGGGGGCCATGGATACATTGATTTGTTCAATGTTTGTCATCACTGCGTGTTTTTGGATTCATCCGCCATTTTTTTCATGTTCATTCCGCCGCGGTGGCTATGCTGCAGCTCTCCTGCTATCTCTCCCATTCACTCCTGTGTGCGGCCGTGGCAATCGGAAACAGCGGTTCCGACCGCGGGATACTCGGGGATATCCTAATTTCCCGTGCGGTGTCTCCGCTTTACCTGTGGCCGGTTTTGTCTTTTCCGCTGCTTTTCCGGCCGCCGCGGTCGGAGTTTTGGCATCACCGCACGCGTCGGACGGTTTTATTTCAACCGCTACCACCGCGGTCGGTCTTTAGTGGCGGTTGATCCTAATTTGACCGCCGGTTTATCCGCTGTGCTGGCGGGCAGTTGTTTTCCGCCTCCATGGCGGTCAGGGTGATTTTCTGCCCGCTATCCTAATGTGCCCCCAAATGTTGTTTTCCTATATTTTTCCAATTGGAAGCTATACTTATAAAATGCTTCAAGGCAGCTTCAATGTTATCCTATGGGAGAGATAGGCCTTGAAGTAGTGAAACATGAATTTAAGAGTATTTCACCAGCGGGACATGTAAAACTTAAAAGTATATGCCCTACCTTTTAAGTACACTACACCCTGCCCTTGGACTGTCCACGGCCTACTCCAGAGGTGAGTTATCTGTATTAACAAGGAAGGTTTGGGCTTGGCAAGTAGGTTAACTTGCCAGTTCGACATGACTGTTTAACCCTGCACATACATGCTCTGCAGTAGCAGGCCTGAGACATGTTTAAAGGGCTCTGGAGTGAGTGGCACAATCAGTGCTGCAGACCCAGCAGTAGCATTTGATATATAGTCCCTGGGCACATGTAGTGCGCTGTACTGGGGACTTGTAGGTAAATCAAATATGCCAATCTGGGATAAACCAATTGTTATCACATTTTAGATACAGAGCACATACACTTTAGCACTAGTCAGCGGTGAAAAAGATTTCTACAACTGGCAAAAACAAAGTTAATCAAAACAGTCAAAAACAGGAGGTCAGAAGGCATACGTTTTGGTGAAACCACGCCCAGGATGCCAGGTTTAACATACACCATTTATAATAATTTGAAGAGCAAAGGTGAGGTGGGCAAACAAATAAATGATCAAGATCTTTCCTGTTGGTGAGGTAGACAAAGGCTTTGTAAGTCAAAATCGGGTTCAGTGCCTAAGAATATCTCTTTCATCCAGTGGAATACTAAGTCCAAACACAAGATGATGCTGGCTGGATTCTTTGGAAAGTTTTGCAAATATAAGAGCATTTATGTATAGTCAACATACATGCGAAAGTTAATGTGATACTCCTGAAGGAGGAATGCTAGAGGAGTGCATGGGGGATACTGAAAAGAAGTCAAGGAAGGGATGCTCCTTGCGGAATATAAGTGCTACGCAAACAAATGATGGACAGAATGTTGAATAAATTATACATTCACCCCCAGTCAAGAGATCTGGATTAAATCCATTGTTCTTTTGCTTACCATGCCATCCCAGTTTTGGTCCAGCCATATGCAAATCAGTCTTGACCCTGTGCCTCATATGCCAGGGTCAAGACTGAACAAGACAGTCCAGACCGAACTGCTGAGCCAGGTCCTCCCTGGACCGCAAACAAGCTTCCTGGGACCGGTTTCTGGGTATTACCCTTCATCAGCCAGGCTAGCTTAATTCCAGTGGCACAGTGAGCAAGGGACCCACGGTTGGGTATACCCATCCCATTTAGGGTGAAAAATGCTATGCAAATAAAGGAATATAAGACATCACAGCCTAGGTGGATGGTTTGATTGATCCAGTTCTGACTTGTTAACTGTGGTTAGTGAGAAATGATTGGATCATTGCAGTCAAGGTCAAAAGATGCCTGCCTATTATTCGATCTCCTTCAGCAGTATTGAGTGGTAGATGGTCCGGTAGGTCGCGGGCAGGTCATGGAATACCTGGGTAGCTTTAATCTCCTTAAATAAGGGGAGAAGAAGCTCTTCCCTCATGTTGCCTAAAATGGGTTTACACCCATCATAGGTCAAAATCAGGATTGATGGTAATTGTCGTGGTGTTTATTTCCACATACTCTTGATACTCTTGAATGGTCTCAGACTTCCGTTTCCATGCTTTTGCTGAGGAAATGTTGTGTGATACTTAATGTATGGTATTAGTATGTATGTGAGGTGAGTCTTGTGAGGTGAAGTTGGAAGTCTGGCCTTGTCAGTAGATGGAATCAGGAATATAGGTGTTTTGTACATTGGAATAAGTTACCAAGGGGCATTGAAGAAGCGCCGTGGAGATCTTATTGTACTTGTTGCTTTTTTGATCTGTGCAACATCTTCTTACACTCTTCTTCCTTAGCAAAGAACCGCTGGCACACTGCTCTTCTTTACAGGGAGGTTGAAGATAGACTGCTTGTTAACCAGTACTTCAGGGCAGCAGGTTACATTTTGTTTCTAAGGACCAGGAACCCTTCAGGAAAGAAGGAAGGGATTCCTCCTTCCAGTTACACTAATTGAGGAGGGGTGTCTGAGGCACTTGGATAACCATATGAAGGATGGCTGTAGTTCAGGAGGTGGCAGGAGGGTAATGAGCCACAGATTTGGCAACATTGCTTAGATATGCAGGGATTGCTTTTCAAGAAGTCTGGATGTGGCAGTCTGTAATAAATTATGAATCTCCAGAAAGTCAGGTAGTTGGTTCCAAGTAGTAACTTTATTTATAGGTAAGTTACAGGAAGCTTACATAAACCAAGATGGAATAAGCTGTAATGTATTCCCCACCAGGAGCAGGATAACCTTCCTGCTCAGCCTGCTGACATCAACTGCCTAACTCCCTGCACACCACATTCCATGCAGTCATGACATTCTAAAGGCATCATAGGCTGAACAAGAGGAATGAGCAAAGGAAGAAGAAGGGCATGAAAATAACTTACAACACAGTCCAATACAGAAGTTGAAGATTTCCTTAGTTTTATTGGGTGCCTTCTACATGCAGTTATCTGTTGACCAGCAGAGACTCATGTGAACACAGTGTGGTGACCACCATACAACGACTAGGACCAAAGGGTGGTTGTAATTTAAGAAGACTTTAATAGAAAGATACAACTCCTGTGACCTCAGCCACAGCCTCGCTTACTCGAGCCGCCTCACACAGTCCCCGGCGCTCGCCTTGGAATGCTGATCGCGGTGACATTCTAAGTGATGTCACCGCGAGCAGCTCCATTACATGCGAGGCGCCGGGGGAGTTTATATGTGGGAGATACCACACATCCCCCTTCCCTGCGGAAAGAAAAACATAAACTTAACAAGAACAGAAGAACGCACCAGGTGGCACAGAAACACCCAGCTGGGCGTGGAACAGTCAATGTTCATAGGCCTGGTGAGAGGGTTGACAGGGTGGGCAGTGGTGAACCCCATTACATCATTATATACTGATCAAAATGTCTAGGTGGTCTGGTCACCCTCTTGCTAGGCCTGATAGTTGGGTGGGGAGTTATGGTTTGCCTCTTCGTGGTGGAACTAGGGTCCCGCCTAGGGTCTCCCTCCCGTCCCCTTGAATTCTCTGGTGGATGGTATTTTACAACCCTCCCAAGGTTCCATATTTTCCCTTCCTGTGTCTTGACTGCATTTTTGAATAGTTTGGTGATCTTGGTGGGGTTGGTGTACTCCGACCAACTTGCCTTCCCTGTTGGAGCTCTGATTTTGATACTGTCTCCCACCTTGAATTCTACTTCTTTTGTGGCTTTGTGCCGGTCATATCCTTCTTTTCTCTTTTCCATGGCTTCCTTTTGTTTCTTTGAGCTTTCTGCTTCTTTGGATCGGTCTGACCGCCCCTTGTGCCACTCCATCCATCCTGGGGTCAGCTTCGTGTTGGGAATCCTGGCGCGGAGCAATTCAAATGGGGTGACACCCGTCGTCTGATGTGGTGTGAACCTGTATGCTTCCAGCCGTCTCCACGCCTCCTCCTTCCAACTTATTCCGCTGGCTTTGGCCAATTGGATGCTTTCTTTGAGGGTTTTATTAAAGCGTACGACCATGCCATTGGTTTCAGGGTGGTAAAGGGCGCACCGCTTGTGTCTGATGCCTCTTTCCTCCAGGAAGTCTTCCATCTCCTTCGAACACAGTTGTACACCGTTGTCGGTCAGAATGTTGCTAGGGAGTCCTTCCCGGATGAACACCTCTCCTAGAAAGCTGATGACAGTTTTGGTAGTGACTTCGCTGACAAACTTTATCTCTGGCCACCTGGAATACAGATCCACAAGCACCAAAATGTAGGGTGTCCGCTGTTCTCCTGACATGGGGCCCACGATGTCTAAAGCCAACTCGACCCACGGTCCCGAAGGAGACGGCCTGCACACCATAGGGGGCGTCTGTTGCTTCAGGACTTTGTCGCTGTTGCTGCACGGAATGCACTCTCTGATTCTCCTCTCAGTGATCAGATCCATGCTCGGCCACCAATAGCTCTCCCTGAGTCTTTGCTTGGTTTTGGTGATGCCCAAATGTCCTTCGTGGGCTAATTCGACCAGGTTGCTTCTCACGGTTGCAGGAGGTACAAGTCTCGTACCCCTGAATAGACATCCGTCTATTATGGATAACTCGTCTTTTATGGCCAGGTATGGCCGCAGGTTTTCATTCTGTTTGTCACCGTGCTTCCAACCGCCTCTTACTCTTTTGTAAATCTCCTCCAAAATTTTGTCTTCTTCCAACGCTTTTCTCCATGTTTCTTCCCCCAGCGCCCTCTGGATGGTGCAGACATCCTCCATCTGAAGGTCCTCTTCTTCTTCATCCGCCTTCTCCAACTTCACTCTCTCCCCTTCATCACCAACGAGCCTAGATAGGCAATCAGCTGCGAGATTCTGTGTCCCGGGGACGTATTCAACGTCAAAGGTGTATTCTTGAAGGCCGACTACCCACCGCCTTATCCTGCTGGAGATGGCATCTAAACCTTTCTTACTGAATACCTCCACCAACGGCTTGTGGTCAGTTCGGAGGGTGAACTGAGTTCCCCAGAGGAAGTCTCTGAATTTTCCTAGCGCCCAAGATACAGCCAAAGCCTCTTTCTCGATCACCGAGTAGTTGTTCTCGGACTTCTGGAGTGACCTCGAGGCAAAGGCTATGGTCTCTTCTCCTTCTTCTCCCATTTGGGTGAGGACAGCTCCCAAACCTTTCGCACTTGCGTCGGTGGTGACTATGGTTGCCCGGTAGGGTATATACGACTTCAAACTGGGGGCCTCTGCGAGTGCCTTCTTTACGTCCTCGAACTCCCTCTGGCACTCCTGACTCCACCGGAATTCATTCTCCTTCTTCAACAGTAGCCTGATGGCATATTGTCCTTCCCGCCAGGTTCCTTATGAACTTTCCGTAGAACTCTAACATCCCCATAAACGACTTGATCTCGTCCTTGCCCTTGGGGGGTGTCAGGTTCACTATGGTGTTTTGTAATTCCTCTTTTGGACATATGCCCTCAGTGGTCACCTTGTGTCCCAGGAAGTCCAATTCAGCACAGCCAAACACACACTTGTCTCTTTTCACAGTGAGGCCTTGTGACTGAAACCTGCCCAGGACGCTTCTCAATCTACCATCGTGCTCCACATGGTTCTTAGCAAATATTAGCACGTCATCCTGGTAGCACATGACGCCTGGGATGTCCTTCAACATGTTGCCCATGATTCTCTGGAACACGGCGGCCGCCGAGACTAGCCCGAATGGCATCCTTTTGAATTTGTATGCGCCCATGGGTGTCACAAATGCCGTGAGCTCCTGAGACTCCTCGTGTAGTTTTATCTGGAAATAGGCGGAGGTGAGGTCGAGGGTAGAAAAGACTTTGGCACCTTCCAGCATGCTCATCATTTGGGTGATGTTGGGTAAGGGGTAACGGTCGACCACGACCTCCTTGTTTAGTGCCCTCAAATCAATGCAGAGCCGGACCGATCCGTCCTTCTTCTTGGCTGCCACAATGGGGGCCAACCATTCTGTTGCCTCCACCGGTTCGATTACTCCGGCCTTGCACAGTTTCTCCAGTTCAGCCTTCACCTCCTCCTGGATAGCAATGGGAAGCTTCCTGACTTTGGCCACGACTGGCCTGGCGTTCTCCTTCAGTCTTATTTTGTGGCAGTAGTTTTTCAAACACCCTAATTCTTCCCTGAACACCTCTTGGAACTCTGTTACAATGTCTGCTTTGTGTTCCATAATTTCTTGTACCAGGATCTGGGGATCACAGTTGGGATTCAAATAGACCCCTAGCTCTTTCTGTGCTTGCCACCCCAAGATGTTGTCTCCGACAGTGGACACATATACCTTTGAGACTGTTGTTCTGTTGCTGTATTCTACTTTCCCCAGGAAATACCCCTTCATAGAGATGGGGCGACCGGCATACCCCCCTGGCCTCAGATCCATTCTTTTCAAGATTATCGTTCCCTTTGACACTCGTGAGAACTCTTTGGCATTAATGATGGTAATTCTAGAACAAGAGTCAAATAATGCTTCCACTTCAACCCCTCCAACCTTTATGTTGTCCTTGGGACTGCTGACTTGTCCTCCCTCGACCTGCACCACTATTTCCGCACACTCAAGGTTGCTGGGACTGGGGGCTAGTAACGCTTGTACCTGCACAACAATCTCGTCGCACACCACATTCGTCCTGTCTCTACTCTGTCTGCCGACTCCCTGCCCACTCTTGCAGTACTGCTTGAAATGTCCTTTCTTCCCGCACTTGTTGCACGTGAATCTGAGAGCAGGGCATTCTCTGTCGTTAGCTAGGTGCCCCTGCTTGCCACACCTATAGCAAGTGCCTTTAAACGTTCCCCCTAACCTGCCTTCTTTGTGTTCTTTACTCACTATTTTCTGGCCCTTTACTACAGACACTGCCTCGCATTCACTCACCACCTCACTGACATTGGCCTTTTCATCAATTTTCTTCTCCGCTGCGTCTTGCTTTATCTCTTTGACGCATTGGAGCATATGCTCCACCTGCTTGGCTATAATGAGCACCTCCCACAAGGGCGGGTCGTCCTTGAGCCATAGCTCCTCCCGTACTCTTTCCATCCTGCACGCCAAAACGAATTGGTCCCTGATTCTCTCTTCACTTGCTCCACCAAATTTGCAAGTGGCGGCTAACTTCCTTAGCTCGGATACAAAGTCTTCTATCGATTCTCCCTCTTTTTGTGCTCTCTTCCCAAAGTGGTACCTCTCCATAATCGTGCTAGTCTTAGGAAGGTAGTGCAAGTCTAACTTCTTAAGGCTCACTTCAAATTCATTCAGACCTCTAGCCTCCTGTGCCCCTAAATCTGGGAGATGATCCAGGACCTCCTCACCTTCCGCACCTAGATAATAGGCTAATAATGCAACCTTTCTTTCTAAACCCAGGTTTGGCCCACAAACAGTGGCGTAATTTAAAAACACTTTTTTCCATTTCTTCCACTGGATATTGGGATCCCCTGGAGTGGTCAAGAAAAAAGGTGGAGGGGTGACACTCTGCATGCTAGTTGCTCAGACTTCCCCTGCTGGTACCCAGAGAAAATACACACCCACTGGACACAGTGACGCTGAAAAGGAAAAGGTAAGTTAGCGTACGCCTTAAAGATTACACAATTCTTAGTTTCACATTCCCCCTGTGCCATTAAACAGGAGCGAGAGAGAATGAAATGGTCCTTGGGCAGTCCTCAGGGTAGGGGGAAATTAAGTGCAGAACCCTTGAGCGTATGCTGGTGCTGGCTATATTGCTGCGTTTTCTTGATGCACCGCACTACACTCTACCTAACTCAAAATGGCCTGACTAGAACCTGTGGTGAAGAGACAGAAGAGTCCAGAATCCCTCTGCACAACTGGATGGATACTATCAGTTCGAAATTCGTTCACAGTCAATGTTCTCGCACTTCTGGTGCCAAATAGCGCCAAGACAAACACGGTTACTCTTCCTAATGTTCACTTTCCTACTCCTCCTGCGCTGTCTGTCGAACACGGAGAGGTTCTCTGCACAAAAGGCTCAGTCTCGCTGCGCTCCTATGTTTCACTCAGTTTCCTGCGTCGCGCTTCTCTGGTGCCCTCTAATGTGCTGCTCATAGACATTCCAACGCCGAGGAGGTTCCACGCTTTCCCGCGGCGCTCTACTTCAGACGCTCCTCGCAGCCCTCTCGATGCATCACACACTTTCTCCTAACGTGGTGGGAATCTTCACACACTAATTTCCCCTAACGCGCTGCCCCAGTGCGCTTCCAACAAAAATTGAGGCGGCAGACCGTCACCGTCGCAGTGGCACAGGAGTCTGAGGCGGGTCTCTCACGTCCCTGAAATGAGAGGGCGCTTCCCTAATGCGCGTTGACGGGGCGCAAGATAAAAGTCTTAGCTTCAGGAGTGACAGGGGGCTCGAGCGGAGCTTGTGCCTATGTTTTAAAATGCTCCTTTCAAAAAAAAAATTCTCTTCTCGCTTGCCAGACTGAGGCACAATTAAACACAAGGATACCAGCGTTATTGGAATGCCAGTGCCTGCGTGCGGAAGTCCGTCAGAGTGCTGCAAGGGGGCGCGCTAATGGCAGGCAGGGGTCACCTACTTTATTTGTAGTTCACGGCAGTTCTCATCTTCACACGCTTACTCAGCTCGCCCCGCCTGTCGCTCGATGACCTCGGGGCTGCCTCCGTTGCTTGCCGCTGTGATCGGAAACTCTCAGCAACGCTCGCTTCCTTTTCTTTACGCCAGCTGTTTTTCTTCACTTTCACTGGGCGTGTTGAGGTCACAGGTAGGTTTTCCCTCGTCGCCAGTGTGGTGACCACCATACAACGACTAGGACCAAAGGGTGGTTGTAATTTAAGAAGACTTTAATAGAAAGATACAACTCCTGTGACCTCAGCCACAGCCTCGCTTACTCGAGCCGCCTCACACAGTCCCCGGCGCTCGCCTTGGAATGCTGATCGCGGTGACATTCTAAGTGATGTCACCGCGAGCAGCTCCATTACATGCGAGGCGCCGGGGGAGTTTATATGTGGGAGATACCACACACAGATCACCAGACATTCAAATGAAGCAGACAACCAGAAATATAAAAGGAGTAAGAAACCATTTAATGTGCATGCATTGAAAACTGGTGAGACGTTTTATTCTAGGTAAATAAGTATTCGTATTAAAGCGTGACTAAGAGGTAAGTGAAGAGGATTTAGAACATTTCTTTTTTTTTTTTTTGGGTCCTCATTGTCTGCTCTGGTTTACTACATTGCAGCACAAGGGGAGAGACGTACTGCCACAGACAAACTGGCAGGGACACCCGAGTTATTTATCCAGTGTCACCTCACAGTAATATCTCTACCCACCAGAGCACCACACAAAGGAAACCATTAGAGAGTGAAGTTGCTGCAATCATATACCATTTTGCAAACAAAGGAGTTAGGTCCTGGAGCAAGGAGTGGGGGGGCTGGACCCTATTTAAATCAGGAAAAACACAGAAATGCCACCACCCACTTATAACTTTTTTTTTAAAGAAATGCCAACTATTTAAGAGCAATAGGACAAACACAACATATAATACAAAACATATACAACATTCAATAGAAAACACTCCTGTGTATAAACGAGCAAATCAATATTTATACCAAAGAAAAAGAGACAAAGTCAAAATGGGGGAAGGAGTAACGATTTGATCCTAGAAACGATTAATGTTTATGAATAGATCCTTCCAATGTGCCGACGCGTTTCTGGTCCAAAGAGATCAATCTTTAGACTGTCATCAGGGCTCTGTCACTTATCTCTAGGTTTTTATTCGGAAAACCATAATCCGAAGTTGCAACTTCTATGTTGTCGCATTCCTTTTGTTTGCTAGAGGGGTCTCCACCTGTCTCATGTATGAAGCGAATTCAATGGCGAATGTTTCTTGACTCGTTCAGTTCGCCTGGGATCTTCGCCGGGGGCGTGGACTCTTAAAGCTGGGTCCCTTCTTTCGTTTTGGAACTCCCCGCGCGGCGAGCGCCGCGCTCCTGTTCGGTACGTTTGTCTGCGTGTCAACCACTTTCACATGCAATATCTGTTGTAATCCCGACTGTGCTTCACTGGAACGCTCAATGCTGAAGTGGAGTTTATACACAGGAGTGTTTTCTATTGAATGTTGTATATGTTTTGTATTATATGTAGAATGCTTGTGATTGTATAATAGAATTGTACATAATTTTGTGTTTTGTAAACAGTAATGTATATATTCATTGTGAAGTAGTTGTTGTATATATTTATGGTGAAGTAGCTGAATGCTCTTTTTCTTCTTTGCAAAAAGTATAAAAACTAAAAAATACTCAAGTTATCAGGTACAAATAAAAGTACCGGGTCGAACAAAAACAAGTTGTATTTGTCCTATTGCTCTTAAATAATTGGCATTTCTTTAAAAAAAAGTTATAAGTGGGTGGTGGCATTTCTGTGTTTTTCCTGCAATCATATACCAGTCACTAGGACCGGACTGATATACCCAGGAATACAGGGAATAGGAAGGCAAAAGATTACTAAAGCAGCATAATCATTGGGCCATGGGGGAAAAAAAAACACATAGTCAAAATTTAAGATTGTATCCAGTTCAGAAGGAGCCAAAAGGCTCTTTTGTCTTGATTTCCAGACCTTGCCAGATCCAACTTCGACGTTTGCAGGACAGAAGTGCGCCAGTCAAACAGGGAAGGAGGTGTCGGGTCCTTCCATTTCTTACAGATTTCCCTTCTAGCCAGCAAGATGGAATAGAAAAGAAGGTCTTTTGCCGGGCCTCAACCTCATCCGAGATTCCGAATATTACAACCGGAGAGTTTATCGAGATTTGGAAACCCATAGCTGTCATAAGCGAAGCGCTTATTTAGTCCCAAAAAGAAAGCAACAAGGGACAATCGAAAAACATATGTAGGTCTGAAGCAGCTATCAGACCGCACTTGGGACACGCCACGGGAGAGTCTTTTGAAAATTTTGATAGCTTTTGTGGTGAATAATAGGCTCTATGAAGGGTGAAAAGATGGTTCCTACGAAGCCAGGCTGGTTTAACGATTTCCCACAGAACCTTAAAAGATTTAAACCACAGATTTTCCACGTTATGGCCAGCAAAGGAGGGGCCCCACAGCGTCTCCTGCAGTTGGAATTCACCATCGACCTCACTAGTAGTAGATTATACCATAGTGAAACCTCCTTTCTGGCTGGTGGTTTATCCAGCAATAAGGCCACTATGTGACTATCCCCTCCTAATGGTAATCTGCTCCTAGCCGAAGTCTGTGAGTGGGCCCAACTTACAATCTGAAGATATTTAAACCTCGAGAGGGTTGGCCCAAATCTATTTAACAAAGAATCCCATGGGAGCAGAGTGCCTTCTACAAACAGATCACCCCAGACCTCCAACCCCGCCTCTTTCAATGGTAACGCAAGACTATCAAGAATCCAGCCCGGACTCTCAGGCGAGTTCCACAGTGGTGACCTACTTGAGAAGTATCCCAACTTTATAGAATTACTAAGTTTAGCCCAAGTTTTCGCTGTCCCCTGCAGAACCTTCAGCTTCACCTTCTTAAAAAAACTTGGGGTCTCCAAACTTAAACAAAAACCCCGCCTGGGCCACACCTTCTCCCCTAAGTAATGCTGCAAATATACATCCATCCCCTGATTTGTGGGCATTTTTAATAACATCCTAGCGTGGGAGAGGAGTTGAAATGCCCATGCATATAGTTGAAGGTCTGGCGCTGCTAGGCCGCCCTTTTCTCTGGTTCGCCTAAGCTTTTTCCAGGCGATCCTGGCTATATGTTTATTCCAAATTAAAGAGCCGATTTCACTCTGCAGTTTAGACAAAAGGGAAGATTCAAAATGAAGAGGGATGGTTTTAAACAAAATAGTAATTTTAGGTAATATAGACATTTTTACTAGGTTCACTCTACCTAAGATAGACAACGGAAGTGAAGACTAAGATCGCATAAGTCTTCGACAATCCTTTGCCACATCAGAAAAGAAAAGCGTAGCAATCTTATTTATGTCCTTAAAGATGTTGAGACCAAGATAACCTTAAGTGAGACTCACCCGAGCCCCTGCCACAGGCTCAGGATCATTCCAAACCATAATCTCCGTTTTAGAGGCATTGACCTCATAACCGGAGATCTCCCCAAACTCGTGGGCCAGAGCAATTACTGATGGAAAGGTCGTACGGAGCTCTGAGGAAAAAATGAGAATATCATCCGCATACAGGGCCACCTTCTTCTCCCATCCCCTATAATTGAAAGGCTTGATGTTAACAGTGTCCCTCAGCCGTTGGGCGAAGGGTTCAATATACAAATCAAATAGGAGAGGGGAGAGAGGGCAGCCGTGTCGGGTTCCTCTTGAGATGTAAAAAGGATCTGATAGTTCTCCATTGACCAGCAGGCAGGCTGAAGAATTCTGATAAAGTAATCCTACAGCTCGGCGAAATCGATCACCGATGTTAAACTTACCCAAGACCCCCGACAGGTATGTCCATTTCACCCTGTCGAAGGCCTTGGTAGGGTTGAGCGTAAGTACAGCCATGGGGAGAGAATCCATAGTTGCCATATCAATAGCGCCTATTAAATCATAGGTCAGTTCATATAGCTGATGGCCCTTCACAAACCCCCTCTGATCTTGATGTAAGATACCGCTGCTACTGCCCCCAATCTGTTAGCGAGGACCGCAGCAAAGATTTTATAGTCGGTATTCAAAAGGGAAATTGGCCTATACGACCCACAGCATGATGCCGGTTTCGCTGGTTTCAAAATCAAAGTTATGGACGCATTATTCCATGAAGTAGGGGGTAGCAATCCTTCCTGGAGGATCTGATTAAACAATGCGGTAAAGAAAGGGACAATTATCTGCTCCAGGGCCCTATAAATTTCAGACGGGAGGCCATCCGGGCCTGCTGCTTTACCCTTCTTGCTACTAAAAATAGCCAGTCTAACCTCCTCCTGTGTGATGATCTTATCAAGTGAGGCACTCTGATCTAACGACAATGAAGGAAGTGAAATCCCCCTCAACCACTCCTCCACATGATCTACATTGACATATTTATCTTCATGGTATATATTTTTAAAGAATTGCCAAAACGCTCTTCTAATATCCTCATCGGCAGAATAGACCACATTCTCATAGGTAATTGAGTCTATATTATTCCTAACCTGGTCTGTTTTTGCCTTCCAGGCCAACAATTTACCGGCACCTTCTCCATATTGGAAATGTGCTAACTTGCTAGCTACCCATCTTTCGAGGATACGTGCATTCAAAATTGAGCCCAAATCTCCCTTTAGAGTAAGCAGCTTATTTTGTAGTTCCTGTAAAATATCAGGAGGCGCAGCTGAATTCAAGATAATATCAGTTTGTAATTTAGCCATCTCGGCTTCCATAGATGAAACCGCCTCCCTATAGATCTTCTTCCTATATGTAACCTTATTGGTTATCAAGCCCCTTAAAAAGGCCTTGTATGAATCCCATACACACCCCAAAGAGGTCGATCCAATATTGTCACGCATAAAATATTGTGTTTCAGTTACAAGGAAGGCAATATCTTCTGGTGTTGAAAGTAATGAACGGTCAAATGACCAAGTTCTCGGCGAGACTTTGGGGAAACCGGCAAGCTCTAAAAAAATGGCCGAGTGATCCGATAAATGAAACGGGAGGTAGGAGATGTTTTTCACTAAGCTAACCAGTTTTTGGCTAATCAGCATAAAATCAATTCTTGATTGATGATGGTATTTATAGTTACGAAATGAGATGCCCTGTTGTTGACCTGATCTTATTCTCCAAATATCCATATAGCCAAGTTATTTCATACTATCAAGCAGAAAAGCTCTACTTTTAGAGGGAGTTAAAGGCCGGGAGTTGGGGTTTTTATCTAGATAAGGATCCAATACTATATTAAAATCCCCTGCCAGAATCGTAGGCTCCGGGAAAGAAAGTAAATGGGAAAAAATAGACTTCAGAACCGAAGGATCATCCCGATTAGGACCATAGTACCCTACTATAGTATTTTGGGCCCCCGCTATAATTACCGATACAATAACCCATCTGCCTCCTGGATCTACTAATTTAGAAACTAATCGTGCTTTTACAGATTTTTTATAAAGAATCACAACTCCTCTAATATTCATGGATTGTGTTGTTGAAACACATAGGTCAATCCATCCATTCTTTTTAACCACAGAGAGCATCTCAGACTCAGTAAGGTGTGTCTCTGGCTGGAGCACAATGACCTGCGCATCAGAATCACGCAAATATTGCATTATCTTATTATTCCTAGAGCTGGTACGCAGGCCATTGATATTCCAGGAGAGAATCTTTAAACTATTCATAACAAACAAGTCCTCCCACCGTCATTAGGCTAATTGTCGAAGAACCACAAAGAAGGCCTTCCAAACTGAACCAGAAAATGCCCACAAACACACATCTCTCCAATATCAATAATCATAACAAAACCAAGCCGAAAATGAGGACATTTTTAAATTTTTTCCCCTGCACCCCCCCTGTGCCCCAAACTCCCCACCCCCACACCTTGGGAAACCCTTGCTCTATCTATCCGGACCAAGTCCAGAAGATAGGGCCCCTCTAAGCTCCCATCCTGCTATTTGACCATAATACACCAGAGTCAACAGGCAATCTAGTATAAAAAGATGGTGGGTATCATATCATAACAGTAATTTCCTTCTTTTCTTTCTTTGTTTTTTCTTTTTACACCAATTTCTCCTTTTCACCTCTCTAATATTGTGTTAATATTGTGTCAATATTATAAGGATACCCAACTATGTACATATTTTTTTTGTTTCGAAATTTTTCTCTGCAAGAAGTTACACAACGTATCACAACTTTCCAGGGGGTATAAAACTACCCTCATACAAGCTCATCCGTAACCTGAAGGCCCTTTTTCTTTACCCAAGGTCATTAATAACTCATCTGCTGCTTGTATGGATCTAATGTTATACATTTTATTATTATGCATAATCTTCAATGCAGCAGGAAACATAAGTTGCGCTACAGCGCCTAATTTCCTAAATGCCTCGAGCCTCCTCCGGAACTCCCACTGCTTATCGAGGGTAGTCCTAGAGAGATCTGACCTGATCTTGAAATTAAAACCCTTCCCACTCACAGACTTCTGCTTAAGGGCCAGATTAAGAATAGCCTCATTGAGTGTATATGTAAGGAAATTCACCAAGATTTTTCTTGGTTTGGATCTCTGCGGGTTTTTCCTGAAAGGGTCCCTGTGGATTTGTTGAATATCTATGCCTTGCTCTTCAAGTGATTGGTCCAGACTTAAAGTCTCCTTTAAGAGCAATATGATATACTGCTTAATGTCCGAACCCTCACTTCCCTCAGGGACGTTGAGAATGCGAAGATTGTTGCGACGGGCATTATTTTCCAATGATTCCATTCTCTCAGCTAACATCAGATCCTCCTTTCCAAGCTTGATGATATCTGCTTTAGCTTGATCCAAGTGCAGGGAAAGGCCAGCGACTTTATCTTCCAGTACCTCTGTCCTTGTGGTAAGGCCATCAATTTTGCTGTCGAGGGACTCACAAAAGTTCCTAATCTCAGACTGGTTGGCAGCTGATGTCTCAAAACCTCTTTTAAAATCCTCTGACAAAGACGAAAACATAGACTGTAAGGAGGTGGCCAAAGAGGCACTATAACTACCCTTAACCAGAGTACTGGAAAGAACAGTCACACAATCCTGGAAAGCTTCCCCCTGCAAAGCTACCTCAGTTGAAGCCACTAATGGTGGAGGCGGTGGTGGGGATGGGAGCAGGTGCAAAGATTCCTCATCCACAGAAGTGGAGATCTCCCCAACCTCTACAAACCCCCAGAGATAGAAACCCCCCCAACCTCTACAGTATCCACACCGTCTCCCAGCACAACCTCAACCTCAATGTCAGCTGACCTACTACTAGTATCCATTACTTTGGTCTCTAAAGAGAGACTCTCCAATACCTCCAACTGCATTTGGGAAGAAGTAGTAGGAAATTGAGGGGAGATCGGGGAAGATGAACTTAAGGAAGGTTGCTCTTCAGACAGATGCAAAACGTGCGGGATAGCTTTGAAGTAAGACCGCAATGACTGCGTTATTTTAGAGCCTGAGTTGATAACAGCTTTAGCCCCGTAAGACCCCTAGCTGGCTTACAGGTATACTGCCTGTTTAGCTTAAACCTCCCCATTCAAAAATGAGGAAACTTTCTTCTTAACAGCGAGACTAGCAGGGCCAGGGCCTGGGTCTGGTGTGGAAGATTTAACGCCGATATTTATCTCAAGTGCGATCTCACTGCCTTTGCCCCCTCCAGTGCTTAATTTGAGCAGGTGCTTTCAGGTGCTCAGCACCGGCACTTCTTTCACAGGGCCGGGGCTACAATTTCTGATTCTGCAGGTGGTGGTCTCAATGTTAATTGTTCAAATTCAAAATAAAAAGAACAACATACATTGCATGGTGACTGGCTGGTAAATGTTCATAGACAGGCCAGCATACGCCTGTCCAGGCAGGCATGATTGTGTATCACCACGTTAGTGATGATGTCATCACGTCGATCACAAATCCAAGAAGTCATCGACAAACTATAACTTGCATTATATTCCCAGAGTCTGCTGCACCCTGCCACTGCCTGAACCTAAGCCTCCCATTGGATAATTGTAGCTGGGGGCTGGCTCATGATGGAGTTGAGGCAAGGAAGGTGCGAGAGCACATTTGGAACTTGGGAGTGAGGGCTTGAGGAAGAATAAACGAAAGTAAGTGTGGATTTTCCACATGCTGCGTAGCCAGAGTTGCATATCCTGCAGCCCTGCATTGCTGCTATCTTGAACGTGCTCGATGCGGCTGTGGACCAACACAACTTTTGTGCACCATGGCGTCACCTGTACAATCTGTGCGCTGCACCGCAACATGGTAATTGCTGAGCGTGCATGATTACAGTAGGCACCACAGCCATACTTACTGGCATTGGCAGCATTATGGCTGGGGACAATGCCTGTGCTGGAGCAGGCAGGGTCACAGCAAGCTGAGCAGTGGATGCCGATGCCGTCGCCATCCCTGGACCTACTAATTACAGGCAGCACTAGCAGTGACATCACCTGCAGTGCTCGAGCAGCTGTCTGTTCCGCAATAAACCCAGGCATACAGCACTGATTCATATATGCAAGAAAAGCATTTTCATTTGGTGTACATTTTGTTTTTGCACTCAGTGTAGGTAAGAAAGTAAAACACACCATCTTCCACTTCTTTAGGAAAATGCAGAGTTCAAAATAGAAGGGACATGTACAGGCTGACGATAGGGGTCACAGGCAGCAGCAATGTTATAGATGAGAGAGAGTGCAGGGGTAAAGAGGAGAAAGAAACAACAGGAGAGGGGAGAGAGATAAGACAGAGCTAAGTAGAAGAAAAGGAGAGCAAATCAGATACAAAGAAAAAGCAGCCACGATGTGAAGAGGAGAGCATTAGGAAGAGAGAAGATAGAATGAAAGGATGTAGAGGACAGGACAGAGGAAAAAAAGCGGACAAATGATAAAACAGAGACACAGCTAATCACTGCTAGAAAAGTAATAGTAAAGAGCCAAGATCAAGGGGAGAGAGAGCAAAGCATGGATAAAAGTGAAGAGGAAAAAGGGCAGGGCTAGAATAAATAGAGGGCAAATCAGAAATACAGGGAATAAGGTAACACACCAGGTGTGACAAAGATGATAGAAAACAATTAGAGAGGTAAGAGGATAGACTCTTAGAGCAAAGACTTAGGGTACAGACAACAGATCAAGGTTAGAAGATAAAGACTGAGGCAGTGAGAGTGTTGAAAGTGGGGCTCACCGGAGGAGGAAGTGAGCTGTGGCCACCTTGGCAACATTTTCAGCACCTGCACTTCTTTTTTTTTAAATTAAGCACTGGCCCCCTCTCACGTCCCTTGCTGCCACCTTATGTCTTCCCCCGCGTTTACCTCTCTTATTCGCTGAAGCTGTAGCCTGAGCTGCAAAAGTTTCGCTCAAAGCTAGAGGACCTGGAGATTCCAAGCCTGCCTCACCGTGTGTACCGGGGCCTTCCAAGCTGTCTACCCCCACCTCAACCTCCTTCACACTCGGTCTCCTCCGCTCTCACATAACCCGGCAGACACTCCATGGGCGCCCTGGAGGAGACTGAGAAACCCGGCTGCGGTGTCCTCAGCAGCGTCAACGGGAACAGAGCCTCTGTTGCAGGGAGGCAAGCAGGGAGACAATGTACATGGAAAGCGGCGAGAGAGAACGCCACTACAACCGCCGCAAAAAAAATAAACAAAAAAGAAATCACCAGGAATATCAGCCGCTCACGTCGTGTAACATCAGGGAGAGAAAACTAGCTCAGTCCTCCGGCGCCATCAAAAACTCGAACATAACAAGCAGAATGGGAGCCCAGGTATACGGAGCACCGCGGCAGCTCAGCTCACTGCCGCCATGTTTCCACTTCCCACGTCTCTTCCTGGATTTAGAACATTTCTTAGAAAATATATTTTGAGAAGTCAGGAGATCTCAAATGTCTAATGTTTATATTTGTAGAAACCCTACCATTTGTAAAAGCTAGAACGCTGAGATCGTTAAACCAAATGTAATATTGCAGCTTTCATTGGCACAGTACATCCCTGCTCACAGGTGGCTGTAATCTGTCTCGGAGGACACTGGTATAATTAAAAAGTACTAGACTAGCTAACATCACAATCCCCTGGACTGTACTTCAGATGTTTTCATTCTGAAGCGCCGCTGCTCTTTTAGCTCTGTTAGCTTTTTTCAGCCCTGTACACGAACCTGCATACAGTACACACATTTAATTCACATTCTTCCATCTTCATATACATCAGTGTCTGTATATACGGAGTTAGACTATGGTTAGTTGAAATTGCCTACTTTTGGATCATTTTTATACACGGTAAGTAGCATGTGCAGATTCACAATTAGCAACATTAACCAGAAAAAACTCTAAAATACTCCATAACATTACAACAGCTTGTAATTTATTTAAGCAAATATCGATTTTTGAAAGAATGAAACCCCTACAATGTAACTGCAGCTTAAAAAAACAGAACTGATACCCATTTGATTAAAATAAAACATGCCTCACATGTAAAGAATAATTAAAAGGTATTCGCTCCTTGTTCTTTTCCTCCCCTCTTTCTTATGTTGTACTTGTTTTTTTTAAAGAAGGCTCCAGTCGCTCAATTGATTACCTCAACACCAGGAGGTGCCTTCCACAACCCAAGTCTAGCTACCAGCCCCCTGCCCCCTCCCTGAAGCTCCAGAGTTGATGCCTCCTACACTGTCAGGTGTTTGAGGGCACATCTACAAGTCACAGCAGACAGAGACAGCAGGAGCAGGATCAATCAATGGAGAAGCTGGCAGTGGAGGCTGGTGAATTTTGAAAGTGGTAAAGCTAAAAATGTTGTACCCCAATGTAATAAGTGAGCGAGCGAGCGAAGCTAGCGACCACGAACTGCAAAAGGAGGGTGCGGGAAAATGTTAAAAAAAATTGATTCAAATGGTGGATTTTACACCACATCTTTACTGCAAATTGTTGAAAAAAGGGGGATCCAAATATAGCATTGTGAAGCACAAGTGTGAAGAAAATATTAGAATCAAATAAAAAATGTGCCCCCTCCTCAAACTGGTCTGCTTGCAAAATGACCCCGAAGCCAAACACATACAAGCAACGGAAACAGGCCCTCTAAGTGTTTCCTACCTGTAACACATCTCTGGACCACCTACGTTTTCATTGTATATAAAGAAAATGCTGCAGGTTGTTCTTATTTATTTTATGCAACTTACAACCATTGACAAAGCCTATAGTCCTGGCTAGTTGTAGGTTTAATGTCACTCGTATTATATATCTGGAGGCAATGACAGAAGAATCACAATACCAGTGGGGCAGCACACTAGGCTAAATACAGATTTTTAGCTTAACAGTTTTAAGCCACGCTCATAATTACATCGGCTGCCCCTATGAGAGACCCCCCAGTTTTTTCATTCCATTTAAAACCCTGCACACATACTTTGCTTACAATTTTTATGAGATCCCTGGGAAACTGGGACGCACAGGTTACTCACATGTAAATCAGAGAAAGAAAAATAAACACCAATTAATATTTGACCTCTGTCTTTGATTGCACAGCAAATGTGACAAGATAAGAACAAGATTGAAAAGCTTGTTTATAGAAAGCGAGTTTGTGGAAAAACACAGTATACAAGATTTTGGCAATGGACGGGACAAACCCGACAGCCGAAAACAAAGCCAGCAAACAGAAAATGTGAGCTACAAACCACACAGCTAATGGTAAGCAATGGGCGGAATGAATTCCTGGGTCAACTTTCTGAATGTCCCCAATGTCTTTAGCAAACCAGACAGCTATGCGATTTGGTAGGCTGAGACGTAAAAAAGGAGTTATATGAATGTAAGCATTGGAAGGATAGATGTCATCCAGTCAAAGGGATTGTAAAGAAGCTATTTTCTAGGGGTATGACAAACACAAGAGGAAGAAAAGACATCAAGTACGAAGCAAGCAAACAAGCGCTTAGACAGGCAACTAATGATTAGCAATGGGCTGTAAGTTTTTGATATGGTTCACAGAATGTCTTTTATGCACAGCTAAAAGGCGTCTGTAGGCAAGATCTAAAAAATAGCCGATCAATACAAATGCCTAGGTTCTTGCATTGGGGGAATGGGACTATTGGGTTACTAAGGGTTTGGCGGGCTGAAGGGAGAGGGTGCAAATGCATGCGTGTCAGTGAGTGTATAGCTGGAAAGATGAAAGCATGTGTGCATGGATGAAAAGATGTATGTGTGAAAAGATGGATGCTTGCCGTTATCGCCCCATTTTGAGGGCAGAGAAAACAAATGCTTCCCCAGCTCCATGAAGCAGAGAAGTCTGGAGAGAGGTTGTATTGTCATGGCTATGCTGGGATCAGGGAAAGCCAAATTTCAAGTCCCAGAACATGATGCCATTTTGTTTTGAGTTTAAGTCTGGTGCATTGAGGAAAGTATGGCCACAACACAATGGGGCCACTGACTGTGCACAGGCACACACTGGTGAATGTATTAATGCACCAGTGTCTGTAATGATTCGTCAATGGATGCCTTAGGGTAGGAGCCTGCATGGATGGCTAAATAGTTATGGACAAGTGCCTGGGTGTGACTGGATTGATGAAGGAAGGTGCAGATGTGGTGGAAGTGAAGAGCTGGACGCCTAGGTCTATTCATAACCTTCTCTAAGTAACTGCTTCTAAGCCACAATTTCACAGCTGTAATGTGTGTTACTGAAGAACTTCTCCTGAAAAGTAGCAGCAGAAAAAAATCACAAAAGCACACACAAATTCCAGGTGCTGGCCAACTTTTTATGTTAAATGTACAGGCTTGTAAATGCTGAACTCTCAGTGGGAGAATGGACTCTTTTTGCGTCTCACACACCTCAGGACATGTTCAGTGGGAGAAGTAGGAATCCTACTAGTGGACAATGAATTTTGTGGCCTCTCACATTTTGATCATAACCCATGGGGTGACAAATTGAATAGGCTCTTGAAGATACATGACCTCATACCCAGTATTGATTTATTTGCAAAAGAAATCCTGACACGGGTAGAGGAAGGACGTCCTTAATTGATTTTATCGCACTATCTAAGGCTTGGGCTAGAAGGGTGTGTAAGTTTAAATTGTAAAGAGTGTTCTGAATGATCACTTGTTTTAGGCCTTAACCTATGGCTGCCCTTGATGTCTATGAATGGTATGGTTTGCCACATCAAATATATGAGAAATAGGGGTGTGCGCCGTAAATGGAGGGACGACGAACCAAGGGTCTTCTTAGCCCTGCTTGTGGAGAATCAGAGGGAGCACTTTGAGCTTTGTCTCAGTGCTGAACCAGATCTGGGGTTGGTTTTAGGGGCCTTTGCCAAAACTTGTAAGAAGCCAACTGAGCAATTAACACTATTTAAGCAACACCATGCCGAGGCACAATAAATGGTTTGATAAGTCATGCTAACCAGCTCATAGTAGCCTCATACAAGCTCTCAAAAGCTTGCTGGGGGTTTTGCTAGAAATGAGAAACTGTAGGATGCTCTATAAAGAAGCCATTAGGTTAAGGAAAGAGGAGATCAGAAGGGAGCCTTGGGAGCAGCTTATTGTTGCCTGTGCAAGGAAGGATGCGTCTCAATTTTGGAAGGAAGTCAATGTACCTTCCTTTTCAAGTAGCTCCGCAATTAGCATAGATGGGACCATTCCTGAACATGTATGGGTAAAATACTGTACACATTTCTATGATTCTAATAAATTGAAACCCATTGAGCACATCGCCATTGAGGATTCAATTGGCCTAGGAGGTGCAGAAGAGCTAACAATTTCCCTTGGGAACATAATCCAGACTCTGAATAGATGCCCAAGCAACAAAGCACTGGTACCAGATGGGTGCCTGTTGACCCTTTTAAGGACAGTTTGGCACTTTGGGCCCTAATACTGGTGAATGTGCTTCGGAGTGTGAGGTGTGCTGATCCCCCTAAACCATGGGTTAGGGCAACAATTGTCCACATTTTTAAAAAGGGGGACAGAAGTGATTTCCATTGCTATTATCCATTATTATTAATAGATTCCCCAGCCAAGGTACTGGGCAGAGTTTTGTTGGATCAACTTGAAAACTGGGCACATGAGAAGTGCAGTTTAATTATCTGCACAATATGGTTTCAGGCAGGGCCTAGGGACTGTAGAACAAAGCTTGAATCTAATCTAGTTATGAGTAAATGTGTGTCCACCAAAGAGGGGTGTCTCTTACTGGCATTTATGGATTTAAGCACAGCCTTTGATAATGTCTCAAGGGGGAAGCTGTGGAATATGCTAATAAACAAAGGTGCCAATCGCAGAAACGTTCAGCCTCTCTCCCAGTTGCATGTGGATGTAGAAGGAAGCATTGGGTGTGGACAAACAAGGAGAGTAAGCTAGATATAAAGATCCGAAAAGGGGTCAGGTGAGGCTTTATGCTGGGGCCGTGGCTTGGCAGCCGATGAAGAAGGACGGGTGAGCGCTGAGCTCCGAGGCGGCCTCCCCTATTAATCCTGGTAATATCTATCCTGACGACCCTGAAACCCTGAATTTGCCCGCATCTCCTCCCGCACACCTGGGGGCCTGATCGGAGGTGGAGGGCTCGAGTCCGCGACCGTGTGGAGCCCGCGCCGCGCCAGTGACCTGGTGGGCGGCGCCGGCCATTTTGCGGCCTAGAAGATCGGCCGCATCCCCGGCCTCGAGTAATCAGGAGGCCGGCCCGCGGTGGTGACCGGCCGGCCACCGGCTGCCGAGAGGGACGGAGCTCCGGACTTGCGTGCTCACCGAGGCGGCGGGGCCTGAGCTGCCTTGCGGCGGACCTTCGGAAGGGCCACAGCGGAGGCACCTGAAGGTGAGGAGGCCGGACGCAACCTTCGGCCCTGGGGGCCTACTGAGCGCCAGTCACGGAGCGTGGGGTCGAGGGAAGGCCCGATCCTGCGCAGCCTGCCCAAGGAAGGACAGACCGGCACTGGCCCCTGGCCGCTTGCCACCAGGCTGCCCTGCTGACACCGGAAGGCCTGGCGAGCCGGCGCTGAGGACCCCCGAGACGGCCCGATCTCTTGGGACCCTGCTGACTTGCGGCGGCTGTGGGAGGCTGGAGCCCAGCCTGGGGCCCTACGGACGTGGCGGGGCCCGCTTCCCGGGACCTGCCCTTGCCGGGTGTGTTTCTCCCTGACCCCCACGTGGTTGGGGCCTTGGAAGGCTACCCCTGACGCCATATTGTGCTGGCTGCATTCGCTATCGCTCCTGGACTCAGAGGAGCGGCTCACCCAGGGGGGCTCCTCGTGGTCGGTGTTCTGTGAAGCGGAGAGTGGTGACCCGGCGCTGACAGGGAGTTGCTGGCTTTGGGGGCCCGTGGAGCCGGCAGGTGTGCGACGCGGGGAGTGTCCCCAGGACTCGCGGCCTTGAGAGTTGGACTTGGGGGTGGACGCCACTCCTGATATTGCAGAGACGAGAAACCGGTTGCCTCCATGGGGAAACGCCCAAAGCCTCCCCCGGATGCTGCTGGGGAGGTGACGGACGGCCAGGGCTCCACTCTGGACGCTGGTTCGGCGGCGGGTCTGCCGCAAGGCCAGCTGGAGCAGATCCTGAAGGCCATCGCCGACACCAGGGAGGCCCTGCACCATGACATCGGGCAGGTGTCCACGAGTCTGGGCCTATTATGTGCGGACCACAGCAAGTTGGCAGATCGGGTCAAGCAGACCGAGATCCGGATGGATGCACTGGAGCCCGCGACAAAAGCGGCGGAAACCCTGATGGGGGAGCTACAGCAAAGGGTGCAACTGCTAGAGCAGAGGGCGGAGGATGCCGAAGGACGCAACCGCCGCAATAACATTCGCGTGGTGGGCCTGCCGGAGAAGATTGAGGGGACAGACATGCTGGGCTATCTGGAGGCCTGGCTGCGAGACGTGGTGGTTCCAGAGGGTCTGTCACCGTTCTACACTCTGGAGCGTGCTCACCGTGTGCCGGCTCGACCCCCGGCCGAGGGTCGGCCTCCTCGACCGGTGGTGGCGCGCTTGCTGCACTACAGGGATCGAGATCTCATTCTACAAAAGGCGCAAGCACTGGGGCCCTATAAGGTGGACAACGCCCAGGTCTCCATATATCCGGACTATTCCTTGGAAGTTCAGAGGCAGCGGTCGACTTTTCTGGCGGTCAAGAAGGCTCTTCGGGAGGAGGGTATCCGCTACTCTCTCCTGTTTCCAGCCCGCTTGCGGATCATGATGGATGGCCAATCTTCCTTCTACGATTCTCCCGACGACGTGTGGGACTGGCTGGAGTTGTACAGGACCGGCGCGGATGCGCATCAGACGACCGGGGAAAGACGGAGGGCACCACCGAGACCTAGGCGGAGCAGGAGACCCAAGAGACGACCGCCGAACGCTCGGACACCTTCGGTCTCACAGACTGAGCTGGAACGCAGGGATGCCCTCCGGGCGGTCTCTACTATCTCCCAAACAATGGGTTCGGCGTCGGCTGTGGAGTCGGGCTCTCGAGGGGGCACTGACGAGGTGGCATCGGAGGAATCAGGGACTGGTGGCCCCGAGCCGCCCCATGTCACACCTGGGACTGCTGATGGTTTGCTGGACGAATGATGCTAATGCTTCCCTGAAGTGGTATTGTATAAGCTGCTGTGTTCCTGATCTGGGTTTGGGGTGGAGGCAGTGTCACCCGGATGGGCCTGGGGCTGGTGTTGGGCGGCTAACTTCTGCAGTGGTTCCTGCCATAACTAGGGAGGAGATGCGGGGCGCATAGGGCATGTTGGGGAGAGCTGGCTGGGAGGAGTGTGCTGCTTGCGGTCTGTTGGAAATGGCGACAGGCCACCCCCTCCTATCTCACACCTATTGTGGGACTCTGGTAGTTACCAGGGACTGTTCTTTTTGGGAGTTAATCATTTGGATGGGTTTCTACTGTTTGGGACCTATTCTGGGGAGGGGTGGTATATGGGACTGTTGGGAGGTATCAGGGTTCTGGTTTTGGGGTGTAGTCAGTGTGCATACGATATTTGCTTTCATTGGAACTGTATTCGTTATCATGAATGGGGACCCTCCCTGAACTGAAGTGTGTGACCTGGAATGTGAGGGGACTGAATTCCATGCTGAAACGTCATAAAGTACATGCCTATCTTGTTCGCAGGGGGGTTCAGGTTGCCTTCTTGCAGGAAACCCACATTGATCGAACTGAGGGGCGGGCTCTGCAGCGCAGATGGCGGGGACAAATGTTTTACACAACCTTCTCGGTCTTTGCAAGGGGGGCTTTGATTTGGGTACGGGCGGGGATTCCCTTCCAGGCTTTGGTAACAGTGGTCGACCCTGAGGGGAGGTTTGTGGCTGTACAGGGCCGCCTAGATGGGAGAGACGTGACACTTTGCAGCATCTACGCCCCGAATGTGGACCAGCCTGCCTTCTTTGCGCGATTGTCTGGGAAACTGGCAACTGTCCTGGCCGGCACGGTCCTGCTTGGGGGGGATTTTAACTCTGTACTGGACGTGGAATTAGATAGATCTCACCCACCACTGGCGCAGGCGACAGCTCACAGACTAGCGAAGAGTAGGAGAGAGTGGCAAAGTAGCTGGGGTCTGGTCGATGCATGGCGGACCCAACACCCCACAGAAAGGGACTTCTCCTTTTACTCCCCCCCGCACGATCTGCATGTTCGCCTTGATGGCATTCTGTGTTCGCCGGACGCTCAGAACCTGGTCCGCCACGGCGAATACCTGGCCAGGACGATATCCGACCATAACCCTTCCTTAGTAATGATCCAATGGATGAGGCGACGCCAAGCTATCCCGACGTGGCGGTTGAACCCACTGACATTGGAAGACCCGGCGTTTAAGGCCGATGTGCGCACTGGGGTGGAAGGTTACTTCGACGCTAATGTGGGCACGGCTTCCAGTAGGGCGCTGGAGTGGGACGCCTTTAAGGCGGTGATTCGGGGCGTCTGTATCTCGGCTATCGCGGGAGTCCGTAAGACCCTCCTGCAGGATGTAGAGCATAGCGAGGGCCGCTTGCGCAAAGAGGAACGACGCAGCCACACGACTCCTGAGGCTCACGGAGCGGTCTCGGCTGCACAAGAGGAAGTGGCGACAACAATGGAAAAGCTGCACTGCTTTGACTATAAGGAGTTTCTTGTCCGGGCTCACGCCGAGCGTGACAAAGTGGGCTCACTGCTGGCGTGGTTGGCCAACCCTGGGACCCGTGGCTCCCCGATAGTGCCGCTAGCCACTCCAGAGGGGCGCATGGTTTACACGCAATCGGACATCAACGACCAGTTCCTCATGTATTATACGCACCTTTACAGGAGCAGGATGCCGGATCCCCCGGTGGAGCTGGAGGAGTTCCTGCTGGCGGCGCAGCTGTACCGGCTCGACCCGGAACACGCGAACCATCTGGGCGGGGACATCTCCGAGGGAGAGATCAGAGTGGCCATCAAGCACATGGCCCGCCGCAAGACCCCTGGCACGGATGGGCTGCCGATTGAATTTTATGCAGCCTATGCGGATGTGCTGGTTCCGCGATTGCAGGCGGTTTACCGAGAGGCCTGGGACACCGGGTACTTACCGGCGTCTACTCGCAAAGCTTTGGTGATACCCTTACTAAAGCGGGAGGGAGACGCGAGCTGCCGTTCGGCGTACCGCCCACTCTCCATGCTCACAACGGATTACAAGATCCTGAGCAAGGTCCTTGCGACCGGCTGCTGACCCACATGCGCACCTTGGTACACGGTGACCAGGCGGGCTTTATCACCCAGCGCACCACCGCCACCTGTGTGCGCCGGTTGCTCCGGATCATGGGGGGTGAAGCCGCTACTCTCCCGGGTGCTGCTGTCCTCTCGATTGACATCGAGAAGGCATTTGATAGTGTCGAATGGCCATACCTGCTCCGTGTACTGGAGGCCTTCGGACTGGGCGAGCGCTTCGTGAAATGGACTGCCTTGCTCTATGCCGCGGCCACGGCCTGTGTCAAAATAGGGGCCACCATCTCAGCCCCTTACGCGGTAGGTCGGGGGACCCGACAGGGGTGTTCTCTGTCCCCCCTGTTATTTGCGCTCGCTATTGAGCCACTGGATGCGCACGCCCGTATGGGTCGAGCATATGCAGGCCTTCCTCTAAGAGCCGACACCCACTACATCTCTCTCTATGCGGATGACTGTTTGCTGTTTTTGGCGGACACGAGCGATTCCCTGCGTGGGGCCGAGCGACTGCTGTCGGACTTTGTCCGTCTCTCGGGACTGAGAGTCAACTGGGGGAAGTCTTGCCTTTTCCCGCTGACGCCAGGGGCCGATGACTCCCAACCGGAGGGCGAATTACGATGGGAATACCATTGCCTCCCCTATCTGGGCACGCACATCTACCATTCGCCGTTGGCCCTCTTAGACGGTAACATCAACAGAGCAATTCGGAGTTTGCAGGGCTGCATGGGTTTCTGGCGGACACTGCCGCTTTCAGTCACGGGACGAGTGGCATTGTTGAAAATGGTGGCACTTCCCCGATTGTTATATCTGTTTCGCACCCTGCCGATCCGGATCCCTGCGTCGGTTTTTAACAGACTCCGCTCCCTAACATCTGGGTTCATTTGGGGGTCGGGCAGACGACGAGTTGCGCTGGCCACGATGATGCGCCCCAGGGCGGACGGGGGACTTGCGGCCCCGGATTTCGAGTGGTACTACTTGGCGGGGCAACTGCAGTGGCTCACCCAGGCGGTGGCTTTGGAATTCCGAGGTCCAGAGGGAGTAGCGGGCAGACTGTTCCCGAGGCACGTCATCTCCTTTATAATCTTGGGCTAGAAATTGGACCTCGCCCAGCTCACACTGGAGGAACGCACGATTCGCAGTTGCTGGCTTCGGTGCCACAGGCGCTCCGGTGCCGCTCGCCCTTATGCCCATGAAATCCCGCTAGGGATGTGCACGGCCTTTCCACACGGTGGCGACTGGTCAGCACTGGCGATCTGGGAGGAGCTTGGCTTGCAGGTGATCGGCGATCTCTACAAGGATGGATCGCTGCTCACGTTTCAAGAGTTGCGGGACTCTTATGATCTACCGAGGGGTGGCTATCTGCTGCACGCCTCGTTAGTGGCTGGTATTCGCCATCATTGGAAGAATGGTCTCGCCGACCTCAGAGTGCTGTCAATACGTGGTCATGGCTGCTGGCACTTACAAGGCTGTCACATGCCTCTACCGGAGGTTGTCGACTGCTACCCTGCGACCCCTAGATGAGCTGCGAACCAAGTGGGAAGGGGACATTGGGCGACCAATTCCTGAGTCGACAAGGCCGCAGCTATTGCGACGGGCATGGAAGGGCACTAGGAACGCCAGGTTTCAATTGGTCCAGTTTTTCACCCTACACCGTGCATACCTAACACCAATTAAAATCTCGCAATATTTCGAGGGTGCATCATCGCTCTGTCCTAGATGTAAGACAGCGGACGCGGACTTCGCTCACATGTTTTGGACCTGCAGTACGCTGGCGGGTTACTGGGAGGCGGTGATGTCCTGCCTGAATGCTGTCACGGACCGGCAGATTGATCCTGAAATGGGCACCTGCCTATTATTGTGGTTCCCTCACACCCCACGTACTCGAGTTACCAGTAAATTTTATGACTTGCGTTTGATATTAGCCAAACGAGAGATCACCATGCACTGGAAATCTAGCCAAGGACCCAGCTACTCGCGTTGGAGACCACTTTGGAGCGCTGGGCGAAGGCGGAGAGTGCCTTGCGGCTGCGACAGGCCAGGAGCTTGGATAATGACAGGGCATTAGAGGTGGCTAGGGCGTGGGAGGCCCTAGTTGTGGCGCTCCAGCAGCCAGAGGGTGACTTGAGCGAGGACGAGAGGGGAACACCAGGATAGGGACAATGCGTTAAGGGATACCTCACACCCAACGAGGCACACACACTACTTACAAATAATGATAGCAGATCTGAGAGTTCTGGCTCCCCATTGATAAGCGTTACTTACCTTTTACTACGGTTCCTGTCAAGGAAATGAATAAGCTGACACTTAAATGATTGAGAGAGAGGAGTATGGCACACTGGCTACGGGGGTGGGATAAAGGGTGGGACAGCTCAGCGGAGGGATTGTTCTATATAAAAGGTGTCTTGTTGGAACTGTAATGATATCCTGACCTATCGGCTAATACCTTGATTGCTTTTTCCTTGTAATGTACTTTTTGAACTTGACTGCCAATAAAAATCGTTTTTACAAAAAAAAGGTGAGGCTTTATGCTGGCCCTCTTCCTCTTTAGTTTTTATAACAATTACCTAGATGATTTTTTGATTGATGCAGCAACTTATCCGCCTATTATGGGGTGCCAACAGCACCCGTACTTATGTACATGTATGACTGTGTGCTTTGACAAAAACTACGGGGCCCCTGCAATATAGGATAAACCCTAGCAGGGAATAACTAGTTTAGAAAAACGAACAAGAGCACTGGGTTCAGTGCATGGATACATAAAACAATCTATGCGTTAGCACTAAAGAAAGACAAATCATCAATCAAAACCAATGAAAAAGTATTATTTTTAATATAAATCTTTTTTTCTTTTATGAAAAATATATTTTATGGTTAGTTATTTATAGGTCGTATACATTTAAAAAACATGTCTAAAGTGGAATAAAATCGTTATGGACGCTACTAAGATCTCCACTATAGACGAATTACTTATGGCCTCACAAATAGAACTGGATAACACCAATCCAGTTTTGTTAACTGAAAAGGCAACACCTATCTTTGAAGCAGTTGTTAAGACCATAGGGGAAGTCTTTTGGGTAAGGGGCTCTGCAGGGAGGAACTTGTCCCATCTTAAATCCAGAGGAAAGCATGATTGGTATACCCCAGCATGCAGACGGGCAAAGTCTCTCCTATTAGAGGCCGTCAAAAGTAAATCCCAATCTCTGATACAGACTGCCAGGAAAAAGTATAAGACTACACTGGCACATGCTAAAAAAGAATGGGAAGATGAGTACTGGTCTACTCTTAAAGAAGCTAGCCTAAAAAAAGACCCAAAATGTTTCTGGGATACAATTAGAGCCAGAAACAGGCCAGACAGTGATCTTATCACATGTAACATTTCAAGCCAAGCGTGGGTTAACCACTTCTCAAAGTTATACTCCCGACAAGATGATCTGCCTCTTATTGAGGCTCCGAATGATGCTGAAGGGAGGTTTGTGGTTCCAATAACGAATTTATTAGATTGGAGTACTGTCCCCGACGAATTTGGTTTTACAATTAAAGAGGTGGAATATGCTGTAAGTACCATCAAGCCCCAAAAAGCCGCTGGCTTGGATGGTATTCCTGGCGATCTTCTGAGGTCAGATACTCCAAAGTGGGGTAAATTCATTTACTCCTTACGTGTTGCCATCTGTAAGGGTGCTCCGATCCCCTTGTCATGGAAAGGGGCGGAGGTGGTCCCCATTTTTAAAAAAGGTGCCAGAGATGATCCGTCCAATTATAGACCGATCAGTCTGCTGGACATTACTCAAAAAGTAGTCGGCAAGGTCCTACTGGTCAGAATTCTGGACTGGATAGAAGAAAATAAAATCCTTTCCGACTACCAGGCAGGATTTAGAGTGGGTACTGGGACAATCGAACAAGCTGTTAGGCTTATGATGGTGTATTGGAAGGTCGTGGTTATAGGCAAAGGCAGTCTTTATCTCGCCTTCATCGATTTAAAGACTGCCTTTGACCTTGTACCGAGGGAGACCCTGTGGAGGGTCTTGGCCGACATGGGGTTGCCACACTACTTACTTTCATTACTGGTTAGGCTGCACGAAAATAGTTTTGCCCAGATTAGGTGGGGTCCAGGAGGGGAAAAAACTAGCAGTATCCCGGTAGAGAGAGGGGTCCGCCAGGGATGTGTCCTTGCTCCCACCCTGTTTTCCCTTTACATCAACGGGGTGGTTGAGCACCTTCGAGAACATCCCTCAGATGAACCATCCCTGGCTGGAGAACGTATACCCACCCTCCTCTTCGCGGATGATACGCTACTAATATCGAAATCCCCGATAGGCCTCCAAAGGCTCTTGAACAATTTTCAATCTTTTTGTACTAAACGGGGCCTCGTAATTAACATGGGCAAAACCAAATATCTTGTGTTGAATCCCCCAAAAAAATTAGCACACCCTCCAATCCTGAATGCCGAACCTCTGGAGAGAGTAGAAGTGTTTGATTACCTCGGAATTCGTTTATCTCACAAAATGCAATGGTCCCCACATTTGGATAAAATGTTATTATCCCATAAAAGGATAACAGGAGCTATTTTGAAAGAGCAACGCTCCTGTGTAACTAGACCAATAGCTGTTGTTCTTGATATTTATGTAGTTAAAGGGGTCAGTTCTGCTCTGCATGGGGCGGAGCTTTGGGGCTCATCCATTACCAATGATTTGCCAAAGTCCGAAAGGAAATTTTGTAGGGCGATTATGTCACTTCCTCAGGGTACGCCTACGGTCCCATTAATGCTCGATTTAGGCTGTCGCCCTATTGAAGATCTAGCAAGATTACGTCCACTCTTACTATGGGCACGATTGTGGCGAGTGCCCGAACATAGTAAATATGCGCAAGGCCTCGCAGAAATTATGTCCTTGTCAGGGTGGCACAAAGTCAAATGGCTGAGCGATATTAAAACCTTGCTACTCAATTTGGGCCTAAAAGATTCATGGGCTAATAGATCTTCTCCTCCAAAGGCAACCCTTAAGAAACTTTATTGGAACTGGATTACGTCACAACGAAACACTAATGCTTCTATGGGCAGACTTACTGAAGAGTTCTTAAAATTTAAGGACTTTCCAAAACGTGAACTTTATCTGGACGCTATTGGAAAACCATTTGATAGGGCTCTTTATTTTAAATTTAGAGCAGGAACATTGCCGTTGTACACTTTTTCCTCAAGATGGAAATTGCCTGCACAAACTGTAGAGCTTTGCCCAGTATGTTTAGCTAGACCAGAGACATTGGCACATTTTTTGTTTGAATGTGGAGAGTACAATCTACCTAGGAAAATATGGCTTAAACATCTATGTCGCCAATTGGGCACTAGGTACCACTCAGACGCAATTCGTATACTAATGTCTGATAGCCGTACCACCTATGCTTGTGCTCTCGCAAAATTTTTATCATGGGCTTGGTCAATCCGATCCAAAAGGCTTAAATCAATTGTTTAATCTTTTTCTTACTTAACTTATGGTGTGATTTTTACAAAAAAGAAAACACTGAACTCCTTTTAAAAATAACTGTTTACGTGTAGATTCTTTTTGTAATCTGTTTTATTCTTGGCTTCTTTTACTGTTTTTATGAATTTTATGTGAAGCTTTTATGATAATCTTTTTATCGAAATAAAGCCTTTTTGACTTGACTTGATTTAAAAAACACATTCTTGCATCTAATAGTCAGACAAATAGAATGTCATACATGATCTGTATATTTCAACAATCGATACATGATCCACCGGGAGTAAATTAGTTGAACAACCTGATAATAATATACAAATTCAACAAGAAGCAAAAGAAACAAGGTCACTGGTAATGATGTACAGAACAAATGACCAACGCGTTTCGGCAAATGCCTTCCTCAGGATTTCTGTTTTACCAGTAAATGCTGTCTTGTCTATTTTTGAAGAGTTTGTCAGACGGGTAGATATACCAGTTGAGTTTAATCTGAATGGATGGAACGTATTTTGCTGTAGTATTCGTCAACGTCTTTTTCTATCTGAATGGGTTGGTCACTCCACCTGTCGCAATTCCAAAGTAGATCTATCTAAAAGGTTCTGAACCAATACCAAAAGGGCTTATCCTAGATATTGGTAGGATTGATGGAAGCTGTCTCGTTTTGCCCCGTTACCGCTCTGTATTTATATAATTTGGGTTATTCTGGATAGAGTCGATAATGCACTTCCTGTATTTTGAAGGTCTGTTTCTCCTTAGAGTCATTGAGTCTTATGCCATGATCACTGTTTACGAGGGTCGTAGATTTCGGTTCTTCTCCTCAGCGCCTCCAGCATAAAAGATGTATGACTGTGTGCACATGGCCAGCACAGAGATGGGTCTCCGGAAGCTTATAGATAGTTTTGTAGCTTTTACGTCTCAACTCTTTTGCTATGGGTGTGTCCACTCTGGGAGTAGTCTAACTCCTTTTCATAGTGAAGGTACTGTTCTTAAATGTGTATCCATATTTATTTATCTGGGGTTCCATTTGACAGCATGAGTACTTTGAGGCACCTGTGGAGTGCAAGGGCAATGGTGTTTGAACCAGCTACAGCTTCTCTATTTAAATCTGCTGTTAAGTTAGGCTCATTGCCCTTAGATGCTGATATTACAATATACAAAGCCAGACCTATATAGAATGCCACCTATGGTGCCTGGGGGCACACTGATCATTCTTAACTGCAAATTAGTGCAAACAGATTACTGTGAAGACTCCTATCACTCTCCCATAGCGTTCCTTCGATAATAGCATATGAGGAATTAGGACTACTGTAACTGGGAGACATAGTAAGGCAGGCACCCACTATGCTGTGGCTGTCAGTGTGGTCCAGGCCTGAAGCAGCATTGACACAAACAATGATTAATGATTGCCTAAATCTAAGAAGGGCCCACAAAATGAAATGGCTTATGTATGTAAAAGATGATTTGCAGATAATTAACAGGATGGAACTGTTTTAAAATCCATTGTGTATTAATCAATTAGCAGAACCATTGGTAAAAAGTGAACTTTTAAGATCGATAGCTGATATGAGACAGGATGGTGAATTAAAGAAGAGAATGGTGGCAACATACCTCCCATTATGCGCAACTCCTGCCTGATATTGAGCCATTCCTGCTAAAGCAGCAATGCCAGTGGAGATTTTTCCTATAATGATTTAGGCTTGCCTTGGCCCAAATTTTGGTGTTCCATCCCTCTAATGTGTTTTCTGTAAAGAGGTACTGGAGTATTTGCAGCTCATACGAACCGATGAGGTATGCACAACTCTTTATAGATTCATTGCCTCTGTGGTTAAATATAGAAGAGTAGTTGGGAAATAGAGGATACCTAATGGAGGGTTCTTTAATCCATAGTCTCCCTCCCGACTAGCAGCCTGAAACACGGATATTGGTTTTATTTGCACCTTTTTTTCTGCTTGACACTCTTACGAATCCATGCACTTCATTACAGTGCTCTGAAAATCGGACTCTCGCAGATGAATAAGGCTATACTTACTTGTCCAGCATGAAGTAGTGGTCTCAGGCACCTTGTCAGGAGGGATCCTCGGCTAGCAGGGGCCACCCCTGGCACCTTAAGGGCAGCCATCAGCAGGGCTCTCAGCAGTGGCCAGAAGCAGCCTCTCCACATCTCGAAGGAGAAGCAAGCCGGGATACCTGAGCAGTCTGTGAAAGAGGAGCGGGGCAGGGAAAAGAGGACAGTAAAGGCGTGCAGGGAGGTAAACAAGCCGGAAGGGAAGGCGACTGAGGGCCCACAAAGAAAGACAGGCTCATGACAAGAAAGAAGGATGAGGCGCCAAAGAGCCTGGAAGTCTCCAGATGTGCAGGGGGCAGGGAGGTAGGCCGGGCGCTCGCTCAATACTTGTCTCTAGCCTCATTCACTCCTTCTCTCCTTCCTTCAGCCTCATGAGCGGTGGTATTTCCTCTGAGACACACACACTCTCTGAACTCTACTGGCGGCAGCCCATGGTGATAAGAACAAATCCGGGGGTCCAGTCTGCCCAGAGACGAACCCTTGCTGCCTGTTGCCTTCCTTTTGCTGCACGAAGCCCTCCAAAGTCCTGTGTGCAGCTGCAGGAGCCCACCACATTTTTGAAACAAGCATTTACAATGCAACGGTCTCGCCTTTGCAAAAGTTAGAGCTATTGGCATTGTAATTGACAACATTTTTATTTATGTGTTGATTTTGAAAATAGATAAATAAATGGCATTGTCATTTACAATGCCAATAGCTTAATCTCTCGCAAATGCGAGACCTATTGCATTTGCACCCACACAAAGCAACACACAGAGCCACATGCACCCACACACAGACAGAACCACACACACACACACACAGACAGAACCACACACACACACAGACAGAACCACACACACACAGACAGAACCACACACACACAGACAGAACCACACACACACAGAACCCCACACACAGACAGAACCCCCCACACACACAGACAGAACCCCACACACACAGACAGAACCCCACACACACAGACAGAACCCCACACACATTCAACGCAGGTTTCAAGTTGTCACTTTACTACGTCTCTCACGACGACGACATGACCTCACTTTCTCGAGATAAAAAGGATTTGGGGAACAACTAAATGGGAGGCGATGGACAAATATAAGCGGTTGAACTGCATTCTTCAAAAAAATGAAAACTGGACTATATTAACAAGACTTGAACCTGCTTCTCCAGCTATAAAGTTGGCAGGTTTTGAGGTTACGTAGTTACGTAGTTTTTGGCCTCGCTTTGCTACAGCCGCTATTTTGCACAAAACAATGAAACAAGGGAGAACTGGTGGTAGTGTTCCCTAAAAGGGAAACGTCCGCACACACTCTACACACACTTATATTATCTCCAAAATTACGTACACAATGTATATGTTTATCACACAAATAATCCAAATAGGGTGCCAGAATATCTCAAAGCACCTACCACCTTGAGGTGCCACTAGCGTACACAAAGGTACACATGAAATTTAGACAAGTTTTGAGAAATCATATCAGCACTCCTGTGAACAAATAATTATAACAAAATGCTACCTTTCCTCGGAATGATTTTAGCACTCGTCTTTTCTTGTTGTCTTTGTCTACAGTGTGGTCCAGCTATTTGTGGACTCTGTGCCACAATCTGTGTCTCCAAACCAGTAGCACAACAGACAGAACACATTAAGATGATGGTGCAACAGCATCTTAGTGACCTCATGACCATTGATATCGACTCAGATTGAAATAGGTTCCTTTGTGCTTTGCCTGAGTATGGCAAAAGGAGGGTCTGGGGTTACGTAGTTTTTGGCCTCGCTTTGCTAGAGCCGCTATTTTGCGTTTAGTCGCCATTTTATGTTGCCTCACTCAGGCAGCACGGCTAACGCGGAGAAAATGGTCTTTTCTGCCACTGTCAGCTGCTCGATGTTTTTCTCGTCAAGGAGCAACCTTTGTCCTTGTGTGCGATACTGATGTCAGGGTCCGGCCGAGTTCGCAAAGCCATGTCTAGACTGATTAATCCATGACTTACTCCACTGTTTGGGTCCCACCATTCTTCTCTTCCTTATCTTATTTAACTGGCCTTCACTATTCTCTTCGTGTGTTCTCTTGTTACATAGCTCTTCTTTTGAAGCATTCTACACATGTTTTGCCACCTGCAAATTGAATTACGGGCACTAGTGTTGATTAACCTGATGGGAGGAGAGCACACGGGGTCTGATAGGAGGGTGTGTTTTAGACATCTGATAGCTTGTTTTCGAACTATTCCTATTTGTCAGTTTTGTGTGTATTGGGAGTTGTCATTGTAAACTTGTGTTGTATAATAGACTGTGCGCCACAGATTGAAGGGGCAGTCTCTTGAGAACCTACCTGTGTGGTACTTCTTAGATAACTGTGCTTAGCTGCAGCTAATAAAACTACTTTTCTACGCCAAACAGAGTGTCCCGTGTCTCTGTCGGTCGAGGCAGGTGAACTCGGACATCTTAGGCGTGCCCTGCGCCGCTCGGCCCATAAGGCCGGGTTCTCCAATTGGCGGCCCAACGTGTGGGCGACTTCAGCGGTATTAGTTTTGCCCGAGAGTCGTGAGGAGCTTCGCAGTAAAATTCCGGAGGATTTCGCGAACCACGTGAGAGACCCCTGCATGTCGAAGTGGACCGAAGGTCTTTTGAAGCGTGGCTACTCCTTCCCGACGGCTGCTGACGACTGCTGCCCTGACTGTCACCCTGCCTTGGCCCCTTGGTGATGAGTGATATCGCGAGACGATAGACGGACATCTGTTGGCGTGAGAAAAGCATTTAGGTAAGTATTTGTGGGTAGCACCCACTCTCTTTGTTTTGTATTTTGTTATTCGATTAGCGCGCTAACCGAAGCCAAGGGGTAAGTACGTTTGTGCTGTGACACTATTGTCCGAAAATCCCTTGACATTTGTAAGGAAGTCCAGTTTGTTACGAAATGCCTGGATTTAGTAAGTTTAAGACATTTTGTTGTTGTGGTTGTTTTGCGGATTCCCGACTGGAGGATTCCCGTCCAATTCCTCCAGTTGGAACTCCTACTTACAAACTTTACTCAAAGCATGGTGTGGGTCCTATAGTTTTTAGTGAAACATGGACCCGTTACACTAAAAAGGACGGTGTTTTGCAATGGCCACAACATGGGTCTATTGAGTCAGATATATTAGACAATTTGGAAACGATTTTGTTCAAGAGAAAAGCCCGTCCGGCAATGTTTGACTCCTTTCGCCTATGGTGCAAGGAAGCCAAACAGAAAGAAATTAAGCAAATGAAGAAAGATAAGAAAGAACAGAGTATGTCGATTCTACAAGCTGCCCAACAATTTAAAAATGACGAAGCTGATCAAGCGATTGAGGTTTCAGAAAGACAACATTGCATGGCAATAGATAGATGTTATCCTGTATTACCTATCCTAACAAAGAATAAAAATCCTGATGACGATTCTTTTATGTCCCATTTGTTGACATTACCTCCGCCTTATGTGTTAGGAGCTAATGCACCGCCATTACAGCCCGCTGCCAATGCAGCTGCTGTACTTCCTGCACAATTGCCTGTCCCTGTGATTCCGCCTCAACCCCCTTTGCCAGCAATATCGGTACCCCAATCTCCTGTGCCTCAGCCTTCTCCATCTGTGGTTTCTTTTGCCACAGATTCTTCTTCTGTCTTGCAAAATACATTGTCCCCTGTTTTAGTGTCAGATTCCCCTGCAGCTCGAGGGCGTTTAGTCGACACTGTCTCAGGTCTTTTGTCACCTTTTCTTGGACCTCTTTTCTTCTCTCCCGCCTCGTCTAGGAGGCAATCTCGTAGTCAATTTCCAGATTTGGAAGATCGGATTAAATTAGACTCCCTTGCCTATAATTGGATTATGAGTCGTGTACAGTATAGTACACGTGATATCTTAGATACTTTCCTTCAATGGAACGCGCCCACACAGAGATACGTATTTAATGTCATGTGTAATACTCTGATTAAAGAATGGGGAAACGTAGATCTAGACTCGCCTCCTCAGGATTTATTCGAAATACAGGATCAATTTGATAAGGGACTTATTGTGGGTCCTGATGTAGAGCATGCTGTTCAGAAACTTGTTGCTTATCGTTCTACCCTTTTCTCTCAAAATTCTCTTGAGCCTGATCCCGCGGTTCGTCGTAAAACGGCACAATATCCTATGCGAGAGGTTCCTCCGATATGGAGAGATGAGGTTCCTCAAGCAGGTGCTAATCCTGGTATTCCTGCTCATTTTCAGCGTATATGGGTACAAGATCCTTGGAAAAGGTCAGAAGTATTGGCACTCAAACAGTCTTTACCGGACCCTCGTAAGACTCCTGCGGGATATTATAAAGAGCTGTCTCAGACTGTTGACGCTTGTATTATGAATTTGGCAGATATTGACTTACTCATGGGGAATGTTGTCCCACAAGCAATATGGACCAAGATTCGTAGGCAGGATCATGTGGTAGCTCTAGGTGGTGATTGGGCTGCCATTACAGCTGCGGATGCAGATCAAGTAGGTGGGGCCAAACCGGATGCCCTGATCACAGACTTGCCTGGAAAAATAATAGATTTGATGAAAACTTTAATGCCTGCGATGCGTGTGAATTGGGATAAGCTAGCGGCGTGTAAGCAAAAGACGGATGAAAGTGTCTCCGACTTCTTTACTCGGTTTGAGGAGACTTTCATCGACCATAGTGGGCAGGATATGAGTACTGAAGGTGGACAACGATTGTTTGTAGACAAATTTGTTTT
Organism: Lissotriton helveticus; assembly: GCF_964261635.1. Taxonomy (NCBI): domain Eukaryota; kingdom Metazoa; phylum Chordata; class Amphibia; order Caudata; family Salamandridae; genus Lissotriton; species Lissotriton helveticus. The sequence continues at coordinate 233,941,577 of NC_136070.1, read as the reverse complement.
TAATTTACTTCCAGAATTATCGAATAAATTAAAGCAATCGAAGAGTTCTTGGGCTGTCTCTTCCACTGCTCAAATATTGGCTACTGCTCAATATTATGAGAATAGGGATAAGGAGGACAAGGAGAAAGTGGAGAAAAAGACTAAAGACTTGAAAACAAAAGTCCTTCTGCAACAAGCTTATCCCCCTTGTTCTGCTCAGCCCTCATTTTTGCAGCCCCCGCAGTTTCAGAAGTTGTTGCAGAAGCCAGTTCCCTCAGTTCCACGAGCTCCATTGGGCCCCAACCAGTGTGCTTACACTGGTTGGGTCATTTTAAGTAAACTTGTCCAATTCTATTGCAACGGTATGGTGGATCATTGGCGCCACGGGGTCGTGGTGATTCTCAATCCCTATCCAGAGGTAGGGGTCGTGGTGCGCCACCTCAGGAACGATGTCCCTCTCCCTCTCAGGACTCTGCGAATTATTTTGATCGGCAGAATTCTCAATCTGCACAATATTACAATGATGATTATTGTTTCCATAATGAGGACGTTGCTTTCCATACTAGCTAGGACAGCCGTAGGCAAAGTAAGGGAGTCATATCAGTTCCAGTAGATCAGGAAGGACCTTATGTTAACGTTATGGCATTAGGTGTTACGGAACCATGTCTCTTGGATACTGGTGCTATGAGAAGTTCTATAATGCATTCTAAACTCCCTGGGGCACCTTTGTCTGGCTTAACAAATGTTTCTGTAGGATTCTCTGGCGCCCCAGTTTCAAATCCTATCTCTTGTCCTTTGCCCATTTCTATTGGTCCCTACGATTTGGAAGCTCCACTCCTTTTAACGACGGGATGCGGGGAAAATTTGTTGGGTTTGGACCTACTGAAACGTCTACATGCTACACTGTATTGTTCACCCTCAGGTGTGTACCTTACTTTGGGTGATAAGTTAACTTCTCCAATGTATGTATCTAAAGAACAGCTACCACCCGAGTTGCGTTCACTTCCCGCTACGCTTTGGGCTGTGGGTCCAAATGATGTTGGCTTGTTGCAAATTCCACCATATGTAATTACTGTTAAAGACAATGTTAAAATGCCACGTGTTCCACAATATAAAATATCCAGTGATGGTGAGAGAGCCTTGTTGGCCATTGTTCATGATTTGGTTCAAAAGGGTGTGGTTGAAGAGACTAGAGGAAACGTCTACAATAGTCCTGTTTTGCCTATTCTTAAACGTACTGATCCCTCTCAACCACCTGTGTATCGTTTTGTAATTGATCTTCGAGAGGTCAACAAAATTGTTGTCCCTCAATTTCCTGTTGTGCCAGATATCACAGCTTTGCTTACCATGATTCCTGCTTCAGCAGTTTGGTTCTCAGTGATCGATCTTAAAAATGCTTTCTTTAGCATTCCCATTGCTGAAGAAAGTAGGGATCTCTTTGGCTTCTCTCTCGGAGGTCGAAGCTTCCGGTTTAAGCACGCACCCCAAGGCTATTGTGAAAGTCCTTAAATATACAGTCAAGCTTTGAAATCTCAACTTGATACCTTTTCTTTGCCCTCAGGTGCCACACTTATCCAATATGTGGATGATTTGTTGATCGCAGCTGATTCTGAAAATGTTTGTAAAGCAGCAACTGTATCGCTCTTGCAGCATTTGTCTAATTCACATCATAAAGTATCGTCTTCCAAGTTACAATATTGCCGACAAGAGGTTACCTATTTAGGTCATCTCTTGTCGAAGGAGGGAAGGCGATTGACTCCAGAACGTATTCATGCAATTGTACGAATGCCTGTACCGTCCACACAAAGAGAAGTGCGTGCTTTCTTAGGCATTACCTCTTACTGTAGACAGTGGATTCCAAATTTTTCCCTTCTTGCTAAACCTCTGTTGGCACTTACACTTAAAGATACGCCCCAGCCTTTGCCTTGGACTGATGAATGTCAGAAGAGTTTTACAGATTTACGTACTGCCTTGTGTTCTGCTCCTGTGTTGGGTACCCCAGATTACAGTAAACCTTTCACCCTCTATGTGCATGAAAGGGAAGGTTGCGCATTATCAGTGTTGACGCAACGATTTGGCGACAAACAAAGGCCGTGTGCCTATTTTTCTGCAACATTAGATCCAGTATCTAAGGCATTACCTAGTTGCCTTAGAGCGACAGCAGCAGCGGCAATTTCTATTTGTCAATCCGCTGGACTAGTGCTAGATCATACTCAGTCAGTCAGTCAGTCAAAATACACTTTATTCGATTTTTGTTAAAATCATAAAAGGCAAAACATACATATATTTAAAAAAGACATTTTAAAAATACCCACAATTCATTTTGTTTTTACATAGTGTCCAAAAAAGAATCACTTAATTAGTCACCATAATACATACAATAAAGTAACAGTTAATATATTGGTTTTTAGTTTTTAAACAGTACGGTTCTAGGGATCCTTTTGTTTCTACCTCTATATGCGGCTGTTAAAAAACTCGCTACACAAAAAGTGACATGTGCATCCGGCAATCTTTGGAGATAAAGCAAGGCAGGTCTCACTTGTATAAAGCCCAGTGTTTTCAGGAGGGGAATTAGATATTTTCTCCTCTCAGTATTGTAAAATGCACAGAAAAACAGGAAATGGAGAGTGTCCTGATCAGAGAACTGGTCACACTCACAGGGTGGTGCATGTTCCGGTTTACCCCACACAGGGAAGATACCTAGTGAATAGTGGATTAAATTCATTCTGAGTCTGGTTAACAAAAATCTATGCAAGGGTTTGGAGACATATTGCAGGTAAGGTTCCATCGAGGGGGAAGAGGACAAAACCAGGTGTGCTCTTACTAGCGGTTTATTAACTTCAGACTCCTCTCTCTCTAAGCGTGTCCTCCCCTGGAATTCCTTCTTGATCCATGCAATGTCCGCTTTCCTGATTTTTGACGGAGTTGTATATAAATCAGGTCTCCCGAGGGCAGTGAATGATGACTTTATGTATCTTAGCCAGGCTATTTTCATTGCCCCCTCCCTTGCAGTCACGTCTTTAAGAATTGTGTGGTTTAAAGACAACTCAGTATTTATCCAGGTATTGGCCCAAAAAAGTAAGGGTGCCATTTTCAATCCATCTATAATATAGGGTAGGCCAGCTTCCTCATGTATGGAGTAGGTAGGTGTGGAGTTTGGGACCGACAAAATTCGTCTAATAAGTTTATTCTCTACTATCTGCATACTATCCAGATTAGTATAACCCCACAGTGCTGCACCGTATGAGGCTATCGAAATGCATTTACTTTTGTAAACTTTTAACACAGCATCCATTGGTTTAGCCCCTAGTCTTTTGGTAAAATCCAACAGAGCTGCTGTGGACCGGGCTAAAGAAATATGTTTGGCCTTAATTTGCGGGGCCCAGGAGCCCTTCTCATCAAACAGGACCCCTAAGTAAGGAAAAACCGGGACCCTGGAGAGAACCTCGCCATTGCAAAAAAAGGTTTTAGTATGTGATTTATTTTTTTGTGGACCCACAATCATTGTGTGCGATTTAGTCACATTGATTTTTAGATCCAGTTTGGCCATAAAGGAGCCAAAAAGTTCCAAAAGGGTCTGTAGCCCAATGCCCGTACGGGCGATGAGAACAGCGTCGTCCGCATATAAAAGGGCCGGAATCTGCTTCCCACCTACCCGCGGGACATCGGCGTTGCCTGCTAACAAAGACTTCCCTAGATCGTTAATGTAAATGGTGAATAAAAGTGGGGCTAAAATACAGCCTTGACGGACACCCTTATTTGACCTAAAGCTGTCAGAGCATCGCCCTTCCCTGGTTACCCGGACCTTCGCAGTAAGTCCTTGGTGCAGGCTTGCAATGAGGGCCACCAAAGGGTCCTCAATACCAAGCTCGCGCAGTATAGCCCAGAGCTTGGCCCTATTAACCAAGTCGAAGGCCGAGGAGAGGTCCATAAAGGCCAAATATAATGAACCCTCCCCGGCCACCGTGTACTTCGATATTAGAAGGTGTAAATTTGAGCATTGCTCTAAGGTTCCCCGTTTTTCCCTGAAGCCATATTGAATCTCTGCGAGATCCCCACAAATCTCCAGGTTTGTTCTCAACTTCGTCAGTAGTACTCTGCCCAGGATCTTAAAGGCAGAGTCTATCAAAGAAATTGGGCGGTAACATCCCGGGTTCTCCCTGTCTCCTTTTTTAAAAATTGGTACTATGACAGATGTGTTCCAGGTTTCTGGGAAACATCCATCATTTGTTGCCCTGAAGACGTTTGTAAGGACTTTAGACCAGGTGGTTGGGGCGTATATGAAGAAGTCTACCGGGACTCCATCCGGGCCCGGAGCCTTATTTTTCGTGGAGTCCATTATAGCTTTATATACCTCCTCCTCGTTAAATTCTACTGCCACTAAACCCCTGGTCAGTCCTGTCTCATTTCCATTCACAGGGTCATTACCGCCATATATATTTTTAAAGTGATCAACCCATTTCTCATCACTGATAATACAGTCGGAGATTGTGTTGATCTCCCCAGAGAAGAATTGGTTGTTTATGATGTCCCAGAATCTTTTACTATTCCGTAGTATATCCACGTCAAGCAAATCATTCCAGGCATTCTTTTTAATTATATTTTTTCTATTTTTAACAACCAGTTTATACTCTCGCCTTAATTTAGAGATTAAAGTTTTATCCCTCGGCTTTATTTTAAGGGCATTTTTCAGTTCTTTATGGGCTTTAGAGCAGTTTCTGTCAAACCATTTAAATGGCTTGGGTGGCAGATTGGAATTGGGAACTGTTAGTTCTTCAGCCGTTTGTGAGCAGATTAAATTAAAAGCTGAAACAATCTCTTCATTGGAGGCATTTTGGTCTAAACAAATACGCATGGGTTCCTCTATCTTTGGGCACAGGGAAGCCATAAAGGTTTCCTGAACCACCTTACCCCACTTGAGCCGTCTGCCCTGGTCACTGGGCACCGTCGATGTGCAAGCCCTGGGAAGACCCAGGTGTTTGCTCCATAAGTCACTCCAATGAACCTGTACAGAGACTGGGTTGTGATCACTATGTGGAGAGGCAGTTACCTCGTAAATCCCCATCTTAGAGGTTAAGCCCTGAGAAACGAAAATAAAATCTATCACAGACCCACTTTCAGACCCTTTGTAAGTGGGAGGCGATTCGTCACTACCAGTGCTAAGGGGTTCAGACATATTAAGGCTAGCAAGGAGAAATTCCAGCGCCTCCCCCGCTTTGGTGTGAGCAAAGTGCAAATTGCCATTTTCAGTTTGACCATCTAAGTTGCCTAAATTGCATTTTAAAACACATTTTTGGATGTTAAAATCACCTAGGATTAAAAAATCGAAATTAGTGCAAGATTTGTGACTATAATCAATAAGAACATTTTCCAGATGATCCACATGGGCTGTATCTGTTAGTCTAGCCCAGGAATTATAAAAATTTGAGACCACTAGGACCCGCCCTGGTGAGATAGTCCATTCTACCATTAAGATATTTGGGGACCCAGACTCTAATTGTTTCAACGTCCCTGCCAGTTTAAGCGAGAAGAGGAGCACTAGTCCACCCTTGGCTCTTCCTGCGCTACTTGGAGTTGCTGGGATAGTAAAACTTGTGAACCCATCCAGCCAGAAAGTTGGTGCGGTGTCCCATGTTTCTTGTAGGGCAATTACGTGGTTACTGGCTATGAAGTCTATCCATGTGGGATCTAGTCTTTTGGCTCTAGTCCCTGCCACGTTCCAGCTAAGAAACCGACATGGAGTCTGTTCCACCTCCCCTAATGGAGCTACAGATGGTGTCTGAGTATGTATTAGTTCTTCGTTAATTACAGACATAGAATCCTCCGCCCTACCTGGTTGGGTTTGCAGGGCCAAGTGTCTTTGCACCACTAATGTTTCTGGTTGGGTGCCCTTTTCTGCGGTCTCCTTAGGGGCCTTATCTATTTGTCAATCCACCCCCTCTAGACTATTTAAGCAATTAAACCGGTTGTAAGTTGGGAGGAATGATGCCGTTCTACCCAAAAGTGGCCAGGGATGAGAAGCCTGATGGCGCCCTCTTCTTCCCACTCTCTCCCATCCATCATGTCGTTGGGGTGGATGTTGTAGGCCTGGGGTACTTGGGAAGAAGAAAGACACACGGAGGGTATGGATGGTAGATTCCCTTGATATGTTTCCCCCTTGACAAATGTGCGACACCGTGCCCTTGTCCCTAAAGCTTACCAAAATACAGTCCCCCGTGATCGATTTCTGCCTTCTCCCCACCCATGGGACCCTTCTTACCATTATAATCTCATTGTTAAGATGTCTCGGGAGAGGTCTGTTTCTGTTTAACCACTTAATGACCCTAGTTTTTAAAGTACAAAAATCCTCTATTTCCCCTTCATCAAGTTGAGGGACCCCTGCCATAACTACTGTAAAGTCGTTAGTCTCAGGTGGTAGGTTAGGACGACGAGGTCTTACCGGGGGCATTTTTTGATTGTCCGGGATGTTATTTTCTGTCGTGTGTGCCTGAGATACTAATACAGGGGGAGGTTTAGGTGTGTTGGCATGGAGTACATTGGTGGTTACAGGGTTTAGGTTTAGTGGTCTTTGGGGGACTACCCCGTTTGCGTCCTGAGGTGGAATTGGCGTTGGATTAACCACCCTATGTTTTAACCCTTGCGAGGCTACGGGGCTAGTGATGGCTGTTAAGTCACTATCCTGTCGACCACTGCGGTTTTTCAGGCTTCCCAATGTGGCCTCCAGTATGGTTAATCTAATCTCGATCTTTTTTACGCTTTCGCTGATCGGGAGTAACAGAGACCTTAAGAGAAATTCCAAGTTTCCCAGTGGTACAACAGAGAGGGGGACTATATCACTACTAGCTCCTACATCTATACTCAAGGCGGGAGCTATAACTTCCTGCGCATTGGATTTAGAATGTGACTCTACCAATGGTTTTACTGTGGGTACCTGATGTTTTAAGGATTTCCCGAAGTCTAAGTGTAGAGTCTTGGGTTTACTGCCACCCTGTGCTCCCTTAGCCCTTCTCCTACGTTTTTTGGGGGGGGGTCCTGGGATTGCTTGTGTGGTGACTGCTTTCAATTTGGAATATCTGTCGTTACGGGTTGTGGGCGATTGTGGCATTAAAACTGTAACCCCCCTAACGGGACTAATACTAATAGGTGGAGCACTGCTAGTGATTTCAATTGGGGAGGTGTTCGTCCCTTCCCTTAACAAGAGTGGAACATCCTCAATACGAGTTGACTCCTCCCTTAGAGTAATGGATAGATCTCCCATGGGGGTGTTTTTCAAGTTGTCCACTGATCGTCTCCGTTCCGCCCTTAGCCTTGACAAATTTCCCTCTTTATCCACCTCCCCCACAGCCCGGGTAAAGTAATTTTCAAGAGTCCCATTTTTCACTCCACCCGGCTTCTGAGGGGTGCTCTCCTTTGTTGGTGAAGGCATGGTTAAACTCCAGGAGGGTCAGTCAGTAATGCCACCAAAAACGGGTGCAACAAAATTATATAACCTGTAAGTACCTGTACAATATGGAACACCAAGAGGGTAGGCCCAGCCCGGCCTGCACCGGCCTGTGACGGCCTTGGACGGTCCCGCCCTTGTCCCGGGCTTCTCCCGGTCGCTCCCGCGCGCTCCCGCGCAGCGGGAGTGCCAGGTGCCTTAAATGGAGTTCAACTACGTAGGTCAAGTGGTGGGAGGGGTCGGGGAGAGCGGCCCAGGTGTGGCGAGTCAGGCAGGCGGGCGCTCCTGGGATATGCAGTCCCAGTGGAGCACACACGCACGCTCGCAGCCCCGAAGGTTCAGCCTCCCACGTAGATTCCGCTGGCTCAGACTGCAGGCGGCACTCCTGGCGCGGCGGGACCCGCGGAGCGGGTTCCGCAAGAAGTTGATGCAAAGAAGGAACTCCCGGTGGGTCCAAAACAAGCGGTTCAGCAGAGCGTCATACTCTTAATGTTATGGTGCCACATGCAGTAGACACTCTTCTTAACAGGACGAAAACTCAACATTTAACGAGTGCTCGCTTGTCCGGATACGAGTTGACACTTTTGGCTAGTCACATACACATAAAAAGATGTAATGTCCTGAATCCAGCAACATTGTTGCCTGCTTTGGATGCTAGCGATGTACAAGGTCAACATGATTGTTTTCTTCACACTGAAGAAGAAACGAAGGGTCGAATAGACCTTAAGGACACACCCCTTGTGGATCCGGATGGGATCCTATGGGTAGATGGGTCATGTTTCAAGCTTCCTAATGGTGAAACCACAGCTGCTCATGCAGTAACGACGTTGTATACAGTGGTAGAAACTGCACGCATTCCGCATAATTCAGCGCAAGCTGCAGAATTGATTGCATTGACAAGAGCATGTGTGTTGGCGAAAGAGAAAAGAGTGACTGTCTATACCGACAGCCAATATGCATTTGGCGTCGCACATAGTTTTGGTCATTTGTGGAGGGAAAGAGGATTCTTTACCTCCCACGGCACCAAGATACAGCATGGTCAGTTGGTAACTGACCTTCTCGAATCACTTGCCCTGCCTACTCAAATAGCGATTGTGAAGTGCAGTGCGCATAAAAAGATTACTGATGATGTGGGTCAAGGAAATGCGTTTGCAGATGAGATAGCGAAGGAAACAGCGAGGAATGTTGAAAGTCGCATGTATGTTGCAGGGCCTTCTAGATGGGTTGCAGAAGCTGGTATGTGTGAGGACACAGTGGAAGGTGTGAAAGCAATCCAGAAGGAGGCCACTGAGAAAGAATTAAGTACGTGGAGAGAAAGTACGGGAATGTTGGATAGTACGGGATGTTGGACGGAATTGTCAGAGCATCAACGATGGTTGTTACCTGATGGATATGTACTGCCTGTAGTTACTATGGCCCATGGACCAGCCCATATTAATGCACGGGGTATATGTAAGCTTTTAGCTCAAGTATGCCAGAATGCTGGTATTCCTAAATGTGCAGAAAACGTGGTGAAACATTGCATTGTTTGTTTGATGCACAATCCAGGAAAGGGATCTCCAACTCCAGCAGGTCACTTTGCACCCCCTACGTACCCATTCGAGGTACTGCAAATAGACTACATCCATATGGAGCGTTTCAATAATCTCAAGTATGTCCTGGTGGTGGTTTGTGCCTTTTCCAGATGGATAGAGGCCTACCCCCTAAAGGACAACACTGCCTTGTCCACTGCAAAAATACTCCTGAAAGAATTCTTCCCGAGGTTTGGTTTGCCGCGCATTGTCTGGAGTGACAATGGAAGTGCATTTGTAGGTGAAATTATGCAAAAGGTGTGTGTAGGTCTAGGCATTAGACAGAAATTCCACGCGGCAAACCATCCTCAGTCAGCAGGTTTGGTAGAGTGCTACAATGGCACTCTCAAACTGAAGCTAGCAAAGATTCAGGCCAGCACGGGCCTTTCTTGGCCTGATGCTTTGCCTTTGGCACTCCTTTCTACTAGAACAACTGTTCATTCTCGTTTGGGGCTTAGCCCATACGAAATTGTGTTCGGACGCCCAGCTAACGTCTGGGGAGTCCCCAGACCCAAAAAGTACTCAGATATCCCCTACCCACTGTTGGTTGACTATTTGCATGATCTCACCACTAAATTGCATGTTATTCGTCAACAGGTCCAAAACGCTTTACCAGAGGCCTCTTCAGATCCCGGACACACCATCCAACCTGGGGATTGGGTGTGCCTGAAGAATTTCCAGAGAAAAAAGAACTTGGAACCTCGCTGGGGGCCTCCAAGACAAGTTCTGCTTACAACTCGTACAGCTGTCAAGGTCCTGGGGAAAAGACACTGGATCCACGGTGTGCACTGCAAAAGGGTACCATTGCCTTTGCCTTATGACCAGTGGGTCCGAGAAGGTATTGGTGAAAGTGAGTGTGAGCAGGTACCCAGTTTCGTGCCGTTCAGCAGTGCACACCTGGAGTGGACTAGCTCGGAGAAAGAGGACGATGATGTTCTACAGGAAGCTGTACCCGTTCATCTAAGACTCGATACAACAGATCCCGAACATTTATTCCAGGACCAGACAACGCTTGGAAAGAGACGATATAATTTGAGGAAAAGATCCCCTAAGGACGATTAATTTTGACTTTCCTTTCTAAATTCTGTTAATAAAGAAAAGTTTTTCCTTCCCTTATCCATCAAGTTGCAGGGTCACGGTAGGAGTCTTGAGCTGTGACCTGAATAGTGACTAGGTCAACAGGACTTGCAGTGTCATAGGACGGCTAACAATCACAGCCAAGTGATTAAGGAAGATTATCGTGAGCGACGCCTTTAGAGTAATGGATAGTGCAGGGAAAGGAAGTGATATTAAAATATCGAAGAGAGCTCATTATAAGAAATCATTATTTGGTCGTTGTGGCGTAGCCCTATGTGTTTTAGTAGGTTTAAGTAGTTTATTAGCATGCATAGGATGGGTTATTCATGTCCTGCAGTCAGTACCTGTTCCTGTTTCTGTCCCTCTAACTCCCTCTACTACTGTTTCACCGCATAGGTTTTACTCACTCCCAGACCACGAGCAAATGAGAAAAATGGAATATATTAACAATTCATTTATTCAACTGTTACACGAGCACCAATTGATAGTAAATGTTACTGATTGTTGGGTATGTGGTCTCATACCACATAATACACAAAGAGGAATGCCGTATCTAGTCCTCCCCTTTTCATACGAAGGTTCTGCTTGGGCCTATCTGGCTATGTTTTCCAATGCATACCAGAATTTGCTTCGATACCCTTCTGGTGGATCCTATAATGGTGGAGTGGATTTCAGTCACAGTTCTTTGATAAAGGGCATTGTAACTATGGCAAAGATTGCTGATATCATCAAGATTCCCAAAGACGAAAAGAGAGCGTATGATGGGTGGAATATAACTCGCTATACTCTTAGCCTTACCGACAAGCTCAAGCAACAGAGTTCTGCACCGATTTGGGTACTACCCCAAAGAGGTCGTTTGTGCTTGCAAATACACGGCCAGAATACCAAAACTAAGCAAGAGAGAAGCAACTGTTCCAACACTTATGTCTATACTCCATCTACACCCGCACCATTAGTGGCTTCCCAAGGTACATATTTCATCTGTCATGAAAAAGCTTATACATGGCTTCCCGCACACTTTTCGGGAACATGTTATGTAGCTTTTCTCCTCCCTCTTACATACACCGCTCATGCTGATTATCATAGGAAGAGAGTTGCTAGAGGCGCAGTAAATTCAGAAGATACAGCAGGACAAGAAGGAGGGGATTTTCTGAAAGGGTTTCTTCCCTTTTGGGGTCCGATGGCCAATAGCAAAAATATCAGACAGTTGATCCATGTGGTTGATGCCACAATCAATGTAACTTCTGGAGCATTGAAAAATTTGACTGCTGAGCTTCAGGCGGATCGACTTATGACCTTACAGAATAGAATAGTTTTAGACATAATACTTGCAGATAAAGGAGGAGTTTGCAAATTGATTGGGTCCAGTTGTTGCATTTATATCCCTGACAACGCCCCTACAGTATACCAAGCCATCTCTAAGCTACATGTTATCTCTGAGTCTATCCACCAAGATACTGGAGATTGGTCTGTGATGGGATGGTTTTGGGGACTACTGTCCACTTGGGGATGGAAAATGCTACCTTTCCTCGGAATGATTTTAGCACTCGTCTTTTCTTGTTGTCTTTGTCTACAGTGTGGTCCAGCTATTTGTGGACTCTGTGCCACAATCTGTGTCTCCAAACCAGTAGCACAACAGACAGAACACATTAAGATGATGGTGCAACAGCATCTTAGTGACCTCATGACCATTGATATCGACTCAGATTGAAATAGGTTCCTTTGTGCTTTGCCTGAGTATGGCAAAAGGAGGGTCTGGGGTTACGTAGTTTTTGGCCTCGCTTTGCTAGAGCCGCCATTTTGCGTTTAGTCGCCATTTTATGTTGCCTCACTCAGGCAGCACGGCTAACGCGGAGAAAATGGTCTTTTCTGCCACTGTCAGCTGCTCGATGTTTTTCTCGTCAAGGAGCAACCTTTGTCCTTGTGTGCGATACTGATGTCAGGGTCCGGCCGAGTTCGCAAAGCCATGTCTAGACTGATTAATCCATGACTTACTCCACTGTTTGGGTCCCACCATTCTTCTCTTCCTTATCTTATTTAACTGGCCTTCACTATTCTCTTTGTGTGTTCTCTTGTTACATAGCTCTTCGTTTGAAGCATTCTACACATGTTTTGCCACCTGAAAATTGAATTACGGGCACTAGTGTTGATTAACCTGATGGGAGGAGAGCACACGGGGTCTGAAAGGAGGGTGTGTTTTAGACATCTGATAGCTTGTTTTCGAACTATTCCTATTTGTCAGTTTTGTGTGTATTGGGAGTTGTCATTGTAAACTTGTGTTGTATAATAGACTGTGCGCCACAGATTGAAGGGGCAGTCTCTTGAGAACCTACCTGTGTGGTACTTCTTAGATAACTGTGCTTAGCTGCAGCTAATAAAACTACTTTTCTACGCCAAACAGAGTGTCCCGTGTCTCTGTCGGTCGAGGCAGGTGAACTCGGAGATCTTAGGCGTGCCCTGCACCGCTCGGCCCATAAGGCCGGGTTCTCCAGTTTGAGAGAGGGAAGGAGGCCCAAGGAGAAGAGACTGCTGGAGTGATAGCATGAGACGAGAGCGGAGGTACGAATGGCTGATGTCAGCAGCAAAGAGTTAAAGTGAGAAGCCGGCTTCAAGAGGGAATGGATGCAACAAGCTCTGAAGACTGAAGAGGAGAGAGGTAAGAAGGGCGGAGGAGTAGAGACTGCTGTAGTGATAGCATGAGACGAGAGCGGAGGTATGAGAGGCTGATGACAGCAGCGAGAGGTTAAGGAGAGAAGCCGGCTTCAAGAGGAAATGGAAGCAACAAGCTCTGAAGACTGAAAGGGAGAGAGGGAAGAAGGGCAGAGGAGAAGAGACAGCATGAGCCGAGAACGGAGGTACGAATGGCTGATGTCAGCAGCGAGGAGTTAAGGAGAGAAGCCGGCTTCAAGAGGGAATGGAAGCAACAAGCTCTGAAGACTGAAGGGGAGAGAGGGAATAAAGGCTGAGGAGAAAAGACTGCTCGACAGACAAACACTAGACAGAAACTAGACAAACACCAGCAAACAAGCTTTGGCAAAACCAATAGGTCTGGACTTGATGGCTGTTTTTTTTTTTAACAGATTTACAGAAGAAGATTTTCTGACCAAAGCCTCTCTAAGTGGATAGATTATGAGGGAAATGTTTAGAGAAAACAAATGTCTTAAAGGCCAGACCGAACAAAAAAAAACAGTAGACTGGTGATACGGCTAAATCTGCCTCAAAGGCCAGATCTCAAAACAACCATAATAACTAGGCTCTGTTAGAGAAATCACTATTGGCGGGCACCTGGTGTGTAATTCTTTTACACGTCAGCATCCAGCACTCGGAAGGGGCGAGCATGCTTATGAAGATTAGTCCCCGCGGAAGCCAAAAGTTATTTTCAAGTTTATTTTAATGTAGATAAGAATAGAGCCCTCAGTGAATACTGATATTAAAAGTGAGTTAAAAGTGAATAAATATGTTAGCTTAACATGCGTGGGAGTTATGACGAATATAATGATAGGTGGGTGATTGGACTGATTGATGGACAGGTGGATGCAATGAGGGGTGTAGGGAAAGAGGAAGGTAGGCAGGAAAGAACGACCTAAAGAGAGATGGATGTGCGGATGAATGAATGACTGCATGGACGGACGGATGAATGGATGGATGATTCGTGGATGGATGGTTGCAGGGATAAATGGTGGCAGTTGGTAAGAGGTAAACAGTGAGGAAAAGAAGTGAGTAGGCAAGGATAGACAGACAGATAGATACTCGTCAAAGCGGAGGCTAAAATAACATTGTATAAAACTTGTCCAGGAAAACAGAAGAACAAATTAACATTTAATAATAAAACGATTTCTTTCCCACTCCCTGTTTTTGGTTTTATTTAGTGTCATTGCAGCGGGCCCCAGAGGGTATAGTATATAACGGTTAGTAATGATAAAGTATACAGTGAAACTGACGTTTTTGGCCAGGTTTTTGTTAACACCTGCGTGATGCCTTCTAACTCATTTCCATGTCTAGTTATAGGGAGCAGCAACAAGGCTTAACTACTAGTTCCCAATTTAAACCACAGGCAAACAACACTATGCACGTGGAAGTGACGTCATCCCGACCATGGTATAGCCGCCTGGATCCTTAGCGATGCTATGCATCTAGCAGGCACAAGCACCCTTATCTGGGATAGATGCGGGGATGAAGGGGCAGACCCATTCTATAACCAAAAGTAATACTCACCGCTGCTCCAGGCAGCCCAGAGGTGGTGATTGTCTGGCCAGGCTAGGAGATGGCCATGCACACTGGAGCACTTTCAGTAGCGCGGGCACAAGATGGAGCGTGACTTGGGGCCTGTGGCAAAGAAACGGAGGCTGGAAGAGTTCGCCCTCCCCGCACAGAACACTCACATTACCGGTACCGTTAGGGAGGGGTGAGACTACAGGACCCGGCGGGGAGACGCCGAGGCCAGCAGCAGCAAGCAACAGAAGGCTGGGCGCAGGAAGTGACGTCGTCCCGACCATGGTATAGCCCGGGTGGCTCTGGGCAGTGTCTAGAGCCACACTGGCTGCCAGGCGGATCTGGATCGGAGGAAAGGGCATACTTGCCTCGGAAACTATTGCACTCACCAGTAGTAGTTAAGTTAGCGAGGATATGTGGAATTTCCGTCCGCAAACGACAGGTGTCCCCCCAATTGTGTTTCTAAACTCGAATTCGAAAACGAGCACTTGCCTCCATGAAAGAAGCCCAAACTAGCCCTAAACTTCTACCAAATCTAGCCCAACTTCAATAAATCATGGAATTATTAATTTTATTTATTTAATGCGATTTTGTATAGCGCGAACATTACCTGAAGGTGTCCGAGCGCTTTACAAAAGAACCAGTTGCGATACATAAGGACTTAGGATTACATAAAAGATACAAACAGAAAAAATCAATCCGGCAACAAAAAACGCCCAGAAAGGCATGACGACAAAAGGGGCGGGACTTAAAAAAAGACACGGAAATGCCCCCGAATCGCGTCGTGACGGGGGAAAGAGTAATTGACAACCATCTCTTCCAATGGCTAGCCTCCATTTATGGAGCTAGCCAATGGAAGAGAGAGGCGGGACAAAGCCCCATACTGTAGATCAAAAGATTTCGCCTGCGCGAGCACTGTTGCGCAGTGCTACGGCCAGGCGAAAACTAAAAACATGGAGCTTGACATTGCGTCGCTGCTGGGTGGGGTTAGTGATTCTACGCCACATGTGATCGGAGAGGTGGGAGTGTGACTTCCCTGATTGATATGCAGCCTCTGAACCCCAGGAATAAAGCCTGAAACGCCAGCGGCTGCCTTTACGAGAGACGTCATTTGGGGAGGCCCTTCACCACTGAAAGTCAGGGCTTTGATGAGCTGGTGATCTCATAGGCCCCGGGGCTGAGGGATCATCAGCCCAGCAAAGTGTAGCTGAAGAGGCTGGCGCAAGCGTACTGGCGAATCAAATGTGCGTGCCTGACACCTACCTGTGACTGCTGCCGGACCCACAGTGAGTGACGATCCTTTAATAGATACACAGCAGGCAGTGTATCTGTTTTATAGGTATTACAGTACCTACACAATCAAAATAGTCTACAGGCAGAAAACACAGAGGGCGAGCCCCAACGCCCTAAGGAAAGAACCGCCATTGGAAGCTGGCAATCCAAACATGTCCAGGGGGAGTACGCTCTTTCTCGCTACGGGTGACACACTCCACTGGACCCACTGAAAGGAAGTAGGAAGCTGCTGCAAAAAGCCGCTGGATGATCAATAGTAGCAAAGTGAAGGAAAAGTGGAGTGGCACAAGAACACCATACCACTCAGCTGGCTCAGACTGTAACCCAAGCCATAAGTAAAACCAGATGGCTACTATGAAATAATATCGGCATCAAAAAAGTTGTATTACACAACTATCACAGCAAAAATATTGTCAAACTAAATATCAAGTTTATATACTTACACTGTAAACTATAACAATATTGTTTACAGAATATTGTGGTAGAAAACATCAGGATTATATAGGTATGTGTATATTACTTACTGGCAGTCGTCAGAGGGTAGTTATAGTTAGGACATATTTCCTATAGCACAATAACTTTGGCGCAGTTTGAACAATCCTCACGAAATTTCAAAACTAGTTTGCTACTCACTTCAGCTGTTGTCTTGAAAGTTTTGGGGTGATCAATCAAGTGGGGGTTTTCCCTATCCAATTTCCCAGCGATTATGAATACAGCTTCACCCCATACAGATGAACAGAATTACTTCAAATTTGGCAAATTTGGCAGAAACGTAGATATTGGTCCAGGGAAGTGACTTTTTTGCTTTGGTGTAAATCTATTCTGTAGTTTTAGAGATTTTAACAGAATTTCAAATTTGTATATATGGGAACGCGGATCCTCCAAGGAACGGCAAGCCCCGTGCTCAATCTAATTGGCTGCCAACACTTCAGCCCGGAAGTGTTGGCAGTCACCTTGGGACTCAGCTTCAGTCAAGTACCCCAAAAATTATTTAAAAAAAGAGACAAGGCAGAGTAGGAGTACCCAGACCCCCTCTGCTTCTTTTGAGGGTCCCGTAGGCTTCCCCACTGGGGCAAACAGCATTTTTTTTCACCAGGAGATAGTCTGGATTCACGGCTTCCACCGAATAAAAAGAAGCATTGGCTTTTGCGCTTCTCTACTAATTAGCCCCGGGTCCTGTGGCCATGCGGCCTAACACAAAATTAAAGGAGGGGGAGCATGGAGCCCCCTCCTTGGACATTTGTATGCCCCAGACACCACCACCTCCCCAGGGTTTATGCTGTTTCACAAGGGGCTGCACTGCTCATAACCTTACATATTACATCACTCATGACATGGTCAGTGATCAGTTATCACTGATGACATCACTGATATCATCGCAAATTAATCAGGGATGATATCACTGAATATATCATCTGGTGATTGTGGGTGTTTTCTAAATGTTTTTGTGTGTTAAACGTATATACTAAGGTATCACAACAATACAATTAGTATACTTTGTGTACTACTGATGAGTGATTCCTTTTTTAACATAGTTTATGTGATTCTCTGTGCAACTGTGTCTATCCGTGTGTGAGTGGGTGTCTGAGTGACTGTACAGTAGTGTGGGTGGGTGTATGAGTGGCTCTATGGGTGTATAAGTGGGTATCTGAGGGGCTGTGTAGGTGACTTCCTGGCTCTGTGAGTGGCTGTATTGGTGAATGAGTGGGTGTGTCAGTGGCTGTATGTTTGAGTTAGTGAGTGGCTGTGTTAGTGGCTGTTTTGGTGGGAGAGTGGGTGTGTCAGTAACTGTATGGTTGAGTGAGTGGTTGTTTGAGTAAATGTTTGGGTAAGTGAGTTGGTATTTGAGTGGCCATATGGATAAGTGAGTATTTGTGGAATTGGCTGTATTGGTGAGTAAGTGGCTGTGTGAGTGGTTGTATGGATGTGTGAATGGGTATGTAAGTGGTTGTATGAGTGAGTATGTGAGTGGTTGTATGGGTGGGTGAGTGGATATGTTGAGGAGTTGTATGAGTGAGTGAGCGGGTGTGTGAGTGGCTTCATAGGTGAATAACTAGGTGTGCCAGTAGCTGTATGGGTAAGTGTGTGGCTGTGCGAGTGGCTGCATGGGTGACTGACTGGTTGTATGATCAGGCTCTATGAGTGAATGAGTGGGTGTGTGAGTGACTAAATGGACAAGTGAGTGGTTTTGTAAGTACTTGTATGAGTCTGTGAATGGATATATGAGTGGTTGTGTCAGTATGTGAGTGGGCATATGAGAGGTTGTACGGGGTGTGAGTGGCTGTGTTAGTCGTTCTCTGGAAGATGTCATCAGTGATGTCACTGACCATGTCATGAATGATCTAATATGTGAGGTCAGAAGCAGTTCATTGTGGGGCCATAAGTTAAAGTTAGCTCAGTTAACTATAACTACTGGATTTCACTGCTCTTGTATGAGTGAAAACTGAGACTAACTATAACGTCCCTGTAACTATATATATGTTTTCCAGCAGGAAACACAATCCGGGAACTACCAAATAATTTCCAGTGGCACACCACAGGACAGGCACAATAGTACGTTTTATTGTGTCACAAAACAGAACAACACACTTCGGCGAAGCCTTTTTCAAATCAATGATTATACTGTGTGACATCCTTAATAATCACATTACCAACCTTTTCCGAAGGTTTTATAATTATACTTTCATCATTTGATTATGCGTCCGGGGCGTTTCTTTGTGATTTGGTCAAATTGTCATATCGAACTCTGGGATGCTGTTCTCTTAGCTTATTAATCTCGTGTACCATAATCAAATTGAAGACCTCAATATTATCAAGTGGGACATTTGGATTAAATGTAGACTTTGGTCTTAAACCTGCAAACAGTGCCTCTGTCATCCAATATCATGAATTACTAAGAGGCTGGTGGGAGGTGCGCATGTTGGATGGAGAGGAGTACTTATTTTTAAAAACTGAAAACCCACATGTCCCCTGCTTCTATCTACTGCCCAAAATTCATAAACACCCCACTAGACCACCAGGAAAACTGATAGTATCCTTCAATTGAGGGCTGTTCGAGAATACCTCCATTTTCCTGGACTTGTTTCCTTCACCTTTTGTCAAGAAATTGAGATGATACTGCAGGGATAGTGCAGATTTTCCACGTCATATACATGACATCACCTGAGAGGACAGCTACCATATGATAGCACTAGATGTGTGCTTATGGTACCCCTGCATTGACCATCAGAACGGTGTTGAGGCTTATATGTACTTTCTCAGAGAGAGACATATTTCTCTCTGGGAACATACACAAATGTTGAAGACAATGATGCTTTATTGTCTCAATGAGAATATCTTTATCTTTGATAAAATACTGTACCACCAAAAATCTGGGACAGCAATGGGCACATGTTTTGCCCCCAGCCTGGCTAATCTTTTCCTAAGCTGGTTGGAGGAACGGATTGTGTGGGTAGAAGCTAATGAAAGATTCACAGAGCATATCCCTATCTGGATCAGGTACATCAATGACCTGTTCCTGATATGGGATGGGTCTGTGGATCTAGCCAAGGATTTCATTAAAGAATTGGGGAACAATGATCTCAATCTGACCTTCACCCATTCCATCAGCCCCATGAACTGTGGGTTCTTAGATGTAGCCACTCGCATAGAAGATGGCCAAATAGTTACCAGTCTTTTCTGCAAGGAGTCTGATGGGAACACCCTGCTCCATTCTAATAGTAATCATCTTGCTCCCTTGCGCAACAGTATCCCGTTTGGAGAATTCCTTTGGACGCAAAGGAATTGTAGCACTGAAGGTGGCTATGTCACAGAGCAATATATCATGGCAAAAAGATCTATACAATAAGGCTATAAACAAGGTAATTGAAACTGCTAGTTAGAAAGCCAGCGAGATCACACGGAGTGAAGCTCTTTTTTCATCAAGAACAAAAAGTAAGAGTGATACCGAGGTGCCTAGGATAATTACATCCTATAACAGCAGGTCCAATAACCTTAAACGCATCATGAGACAACACTGGGGATTACTAGAATCTGACCCCATAATTGGGTTGTGCATAGGGAAAACACCATCTATAACCTATAGAAAATCCACGTCCTTAAAAGATCACCTAGTTCGCAGCTATCATAATACACCAACCATGACTACATGGCTGGGTACCGCTAAGGGATTAAGGAAATGTAATTCCTGTAAAGCGTGTAGGCATATAAACAATAGTGACAGCAATTATGTAGGACAGTACAGAAAGAGAAAAAAGGAAATCAATACATTTAGAAAATCTACCAACGACTACACCATCTATGTCCTGGAGTGCCCATGTGGAATAAACTATGGGGCAGTACAAAGTTACAGTTAAAAACTTGCATATTACAACACATGAGAGCAGTGACCAATGCAGATTACAACTATCCAATGGCTAGGCATTACCAAGAAAAACATCAGAGTAATGCTAACCTGATCAAATCTTTCGGTATTGACAGAATTGTGACACATCCCAGGGGAGGGGATCATGAAACACTCTTACTGGTCACAGAATCCAAGTACATCATCGAGTTTAACACAAAAATCCCGATTTGGGATGAATTATGGTGAGGAGCTTGCCACCTATATAGGTCACAAATGATAGGTTGGGGCAATGTTGCATTCCAAAGTCTCCAGAATTGTTGTTGATCAGCATAGCAGTTTTAAATCATTCACTTTTTTAGATGGTGGGGTGAGGTTGCTGAACTTTCCCATAGGGGAGCGATTCTGTCAGTGGGATTTTTAAGCTAATATTTTTTGCATTTGCAAGCTGCTCCTGTTCCCTCCATACTGCTAGGCCTAGCGTAGTGGTTCAGATTATTCCTGATATGGGTTTAAGCATTATCCTCATTTACCTTTCCCCGCCCTTTTTCTTTCTTTATTTCATTATTCACTGTATTCACTTTAATCACAAACAGTTACGGCCCTGTGTTCACTAAGGAATTGAGTAACAAAGAACTTTGCGAATCTTGACAACATATAGATCGATAATAGGTTACCAATGGTATTGCAACAGGCAAATGTGTTCTAGATTGGGCACTTGCCAATAAATTTATGAGAGGGTAAATTACCCATTTATGTATTCTATCACTTCTGTCATCAATTTTTGATTGTAAAGAATAGTATGTTTTAATTCAATTTCACTCAGAGCGAGAGATTACTCGTGAACCGTACTATGAATGGTGATGGACCATGAGAACACAATGAAATTTTGTTTCATATTGGGCATTTGCCGTAAAATTCGTATGTGTTGTGACATTAAGGTACATTACCCATAATTATCATGTTTGACAATCATGATGTCGAATTGTAAAGCATATCATGCCTGCATCTAATATCATTGTGAGCCGAAGATTATTTGCCGGCCGTGGAATTTATTCAAACTTTACTCTGAATTAACGAGTATGTCTCTGAGCATGATACAGTATGAATTGTATAAATACTGTAAAGCATCGGTGCTATCGTATGTACATATTTCATTAAATGCTTTTATTTATTTTTTGAGTCGCAATATTTCTTCGCTTTCCATTAACAATGACCTGTATTTCTAAGGGAAGTTGGGCACAGGTCATTGACTTGACAAAGGCTTTACCGAAACGTGTTGTTCTGTTTTGCGACACAATAAAAACTTATTATTGTGCCTGCCCTGTGGTGTGCCGCTGGAAATTGTTTGGGAGTTCCCGGATTGTGGTTCCGGCTGGAAAACATAATTAGCGGAGTGGTGACCACTGCTGGCACCGGCGTCGGTAGGAGGGTGAGTGGCTGCTCGCAACGATATATATATATATATATATATATATATATATATATATATATATATATATATATATATATATATATATATATATATAATATATTAACTTAAAGATAATATTTCTATTTAATATGTGTATATAAAATATATATATAGCAATTCATACAGGTATGTGTATATTATGGCAGTAAGCAGTACTATCCAGTGGTAAAATTGCAATTTGTAAATATGAGTGTATATAATTCCCGAGAGTCAGACCATGCTGTGTAAGTATTCATTGTTTACATATTGTTTGAAACACGAGTCACTTTCAATGTCGATGAATTGTCTAGCACATCTTTATTTAAAATGCGTAAATTTAAATGTCGAGTTGACACTGACGAAGGTGGCAACGCCGAAACACGGTTGTTAACTTTTTCGTGCAGAAATGACCGAATACATTTTAATTTATACTTGGAAATCGTATATGCGCTCTGTTGGAGAGGTTCTGTGAAAGCAAGAACTTGTGTTGGGGAATAAATCACGCACTCCACTGTGCGCTGAGCATGCACCCGTGGCGCTGAGGTGCAACGGCTGGTGGACCTGTGTTTTTGGAATTTATATATATATGTGTGTATATATATATATATATATATATTACCTACTGGCGGTCGCCAGTAGGTATATATAGTTAGGATTTTTTCTCTATGGGATTTTTGAAAATTCTATGTCTAATATCTTTGGCGTTTGTGGACGGAATTGGCTGAAATTTTCAGGAAAATGGCACATTTTGTTTCTGAGCAGCCCTTGAAAATTTGGGGGGGTTCGTCAAGGGGGGGCCGAGAAAAAAGGGGGGTCCCAAAACGTGTTTTTAACATTGAGTTTTCCATAGGGCGGTTGGCCTCACTTTTAGCCCGAACGGCTGAATGGATTTGCACGAAACTTGGCAAAATTGTAGGGACTGGTAGCCCGATGTGCCTTTTGTAGGTCTCAATATATGTGCTCCAGTGGATTTTGAGAAATTAACGTTTAAAAAAAGATATATATCTGTAACAGCGGACCGGGCAGCGCTCCAGTACGCGTACTTTTCGCGCAACGGAGCTTTGTGAAGCGAAGCTGATTGGTTCTCCGGCGTCTGTAAACATTCCAAACAGTCCGTAGTGGCCGCCATCTTGTCTCTCGGTAGGATCGAGAGACAAGAGGAGGCCAAAGCGAAGGGGCAAATGACCATAAGGGGGAATAGTAGATCCTCGCTGACCCCCTACGTTTGATGCGGAGGTTTTAAAAGGGTCCCGCGGGGCAAAAAAAATAATAATAATAATAATCGAACGGCTGAATGGATTTGCACGAAACTTGGCAAAATATTAGGGACTGGTAGCCCGATGTGCCTTTGCTAGGTCTCAATATATGTGCTCCAGTGGATTTTGAGAAATTAACGTTCAAAAAAAGATATATATCTGTAACAGCGCTCCGCTTCGCGTACTTTTCGCGTTACGGAGCTTTGCGAAGCTGATTGGTTCTCCGGCGTCTGTCAACATTCCAAACAGTCCGTAGCGGCCGCCATCTTGTCTCTCGGTAGGATTGAGAGACAAGAGGAGGCCAAAGCGAAGGGGGAAATGACCATAAGGGGGCATAGTAGATCCTTCCTGACCTCTTAGGTTTGATGTACCATTTTGCCAAGTTTGGTGTAATTCCGTTCAGCCATTCAGGCTGTAGACGTATGTAAATGTCCTATGGAAAATTGCATGGGGAAAACACATTTGAAAGTGTTGAAATTTAGAACCAATTAAAATGTTAGTTTGGTTTTGTATTTGTGTGTGATGAAAGTTAATTGGTTATGTATATATGTCAAATGAGAGGAAACCACAGCCATTTTGTGATACTACTGTCTGAGGTACATTTGTGAGGAATTTTTGGTGGTGAATTTCTGGTGTTTGATTTACACAGTACTAACACTTCTCCTACTTTTAAAAAGGTGAGTTGTTAATTTGTAAGGGGAACTATGTTGTACACTTGAAGATAATTTGAAAAATGTTTTCTGTTATTTATTTGCAGTCCTTCTGTTATACTAAATACTTGATAAAGTTAGTTTTATATTATGTATTACTAAAAACGATAAATGAAAGTGATTATTTTTTTCTGCAATTTACAGCAAGCAATTTCAAAATAAAATGGCTCACAATGAAGAGACCGTGGCAATTTCTTTTGAATTGTCCACTACATTGATTGAAATTGAGAGCACCAATAATGAAATATTGTCACAAGGAGGAGATGACTTGTATGATTCCATTAGATTGATTGAAATGGACAGCACCAATAATGAAATATTGTCACAAGGAGATGACTTGAATGATTCCACTACATTGATTGAAATTGAGAGCACCAATAATGAAATATTGTCACAAGGAGGAGATGACTTGTATGATTCCATTAGATTGATTGAAATGGACAGCATCAATAATGAAATATTGTCACAAGGAGGAGATGACTTGAATGATTCCACTACATTGATTAAAATTGAGAGCACCAATAATGAAATATTGTCACGAGGAGATGACTTGAATGATTCCACTACATTGATTGAAATTGACAGCACCAATAATGAAATATTGTCACAAGGAGGAGATGACTTGAATGATTTTTTTGATCAATCTGTTGATGGCGAATTTATCGAATGTTTGGAGACCATAGAGTTAGAAGAATCATCATTGCAGACTTTTCATGAGGAAATTGCTGATGAGGACATGTTACTAGTTCTTTCAAATTTAGAAAATTCTGAAGAATAAATTTATATTTAGAAATCAAAAATTGTTTGAGACATTATTCATTTTTATTTTTAATTTATGAGGTTGTAGCGAAGTGATTGTAGTATAAAATGAGACTTATAGTATAGAGTGCAACATTTTTATGTTACATGGTAAGTTTACTCATATTTACTTCCCTTCTGCCACTATATTATCTCCAATGTGTATTTGACATCTCTTCTTCATCTCCGGCCTCCTTTCTCTCACTGTGTGTCTCCGATGCATCTTATCGCTGCTATTTTGTGTAATTACAGAAGAGAGTAAAATAAAATAGTTCGGAACGTGAAAAGGGAGCAAAGTAGAGTACTCCTCACCCCCTAGGCCTTTTTAGGCGGTCCCAAAAGGATCAGTTTCTGCTTTCCTGAGAGATTATGGTATGAGTTCCATATACCACAATAACTTGCATTACAACATGCAAGATATCTATCTCCTATTACCAACTTTTGGAGATATTCGCGCTAAGCGCGAATATCTCCAAAAAGTAACACCTGCCCTGAGCAGTTCTTAGCCATGTTATCCAATGGGAGGTGGATAACATGGCTAAGAGCATTAGCTCGGTAATGCATGAATATCGCTGAGTTTTTAGCGATATTCATGCATTGCGGCCGTTTATTATCGCATTTGCGATAAACCTTGATAATAGCAAGGTTTATCTTCGATAATTTCTGACGATGCTTAGCGGTAAAAAATTCGTTGGTAAGCATCGTTAGCGATAAATATCGCTTAACTTTGGTAATATGCCCCAACGTCTGTTAACGTTCGATTCGAAGGAAATGAGGAAGTGTTGAAAAACATTGTCTGCGCCATCTTGCCTTTTTTGAAATGCCACACTTTTGTCGTGCACGGCAGCCATTTTAGATGCCTTGACCAGACCCACTCTCTGCACGCTGTCGATTCGTAGCATGGCTCCTCACCCTCGCAAGCATCTTCCCCAGGCACTGGTCACCCCCGCTCTCTGTCTTATGCATGGGCAATAAACCTCCCCCCATCTGCGCTGCTCTTCCCTGAGAATCACACTCTGTGCCCGCCCGACACCTCCCTTTCGCCCTATTCACTACCGCACCCTCTGACACTCCTCTTCCTCTGTGTCCGATTGTCCAGGCTATCACCTAGCCCTGCAGATGTAGTTTATGGCCCCAGCTGTAAAGAATCACCCCTCTTCAAAGGAGTTATAGTAGATCAAGGCCCACACCCGATGAGATCCGTCACACCACACGTGTTCCTACTATCTGAAAACCATCCTGTATTGTGATTGGGGAGGGGACCGAGCCTGAAGCGGAAGATGCCAGGAATGACTCTTTGTACATCAAAGTTTTTACAATTATGTGTCACATTAAAAATATATAGCACTCCAACAAAGTAGTAGGAATATAAAACTTTAATAACATATAAATATATACAACAAAACAAAAACAGTAAAAACATTTAAACAACGAAGAGACCGTGGCAATTTCTTTTGAATTATCCAATAGATTTATTGAAATTGACAGCACCAATAATGAAATATTCTTGTCAGTAGCGGTCTGTTGTGCGAATAGTTCCAAGGCAGCAGAACGCGCTGAAATCTAGATGGCACGAAAGTGATGTCTAGTAAGTTGCCGCCCAGCAAATAACGGCGTGGGGCGCCGCGGGGGTGAGTGAGTCCAGTAGGCACCACAGCTATTCTTACCGGCATTGCAGAATTACTGCTGGGGACAATGCCTGTGCTGTAGCAGGGTCACAGCAGAAACAAAAAGGATTCTGTTGAAGATGTTGTTGGTTTTAAATTTGAAAACAGTTCTGGTGTCAACTGCTATGCTAATGTAGTGGTTAATGTTTTGTTTTCTCTAGAAAATGTAAAAGAGGGGGAGGCAGTCCAAAGTTCCGTTAAAAGGGCAAAGGAAAGGATCGGTGGTTTGAACTATCAGTCAAAAAGGGGAGGGGGTGCAACAATTTTTCCTACCGGGTCACACTGTGCTTTCACCGGAACTGAGGTCTGCAGGATTCTAGTAATTCAAAGTGAGGCTGGCGCCAGCATGGGAGCGCCGACGTCCCGCGGATACAGTTTCGTCACTCCACGGGCGATCATGGCAGTCATTCCCCATCGGGGGTCGGAGACTCCCGCGGCTCCTCTAGAATCTTCAAGGTCGTGGAGGACTACGGTGGTGGAGTCAACCAGTGACCGGGCCATTTCTTTATGCTGGGCCCGCTCTTGCCAGGTCGACCGCCATTTTGAGAGTTCGGTAGCTACTGGCGATCGCGGGGTCAAATGAGCGGACGGGCTCCACCCTGCCGGGCGAGACGTTGCAGCATGGCCACAGTGGAAGAACCCTTTTCCGGGCGCCTGGAGCGCTGAGGGTGCAGCTGGGAAGCCTCCACCTGGGGAGGCGGGAGAGGCCTGTTCGCACCGTCTCTCCCTCCCAGTGCACCCCACGGCGTCTCGCTTGAGATTTGTTATGGCCGGACCAGGCGATGAGGACGAGGGGGGGGGTCGGAGGCATGTGCAAGACATCCCCCCCCAGTGTTGTCGCAGCCATTATTCATGAAAGAAGAAGTGTCCCGTCCGTCTTCGGGCCGGGCTTCCGGTAGATGTCGGCCGGACGCCCCTGGCTCTGGCCCCATGAACGGGTTTCTTGGTTTATCGGCTGCAGCCGGATCCCGTCGGCCTCGGCCCCCCGACCGTTGGTGGCCGGACCGGAAGAGCATGTGGCGGGAGTACCTGCAACTCTCAAGGGCCACCGCGGCCGGACTGGGAGAGAGAGGGGAGGGTCGAGGAGACATTCCCCCCCCCCTGCAACTGTTCAGCGTTGTAAAGGCAATCCCCTGGCCGGGTCCCGCTGGCCTCGGCCTCTCCTCCGGCTACACCCTACGTTAGGATCTCCTGGCCGAGGCGTGACAGCAGGACCTGCCTTATATGGGCTGCTCCCGGCTGGGCGTAGCCGCAACCCTGCCCCACCTTGGAAGTTTCCAGAGTGGGGGCGGATGTTCTACTGACTTGCATTTTCCCTAGTCTATCGATTTTTTTGGCGTGGCAGGCGGTGGGACAGCGAGGGGTGATTTGGTTTCTCTTACTGTTTTTCTGGTCTCTCACCACTGGCATATTTTAACGTTTTCTTGTTTCTAGGACATTAATAGGTTTTATCATTACGTTATGTTATCGTTTCTTTGTTCGTTGTTTAATAAAAGTTCATGTTCATCAGTGGCCTACTGATTTTCGTTTTCCTATTCTTTTCTTTCCAGGTTGTTTCATGCTAAAGTTTCTGTTAACAGGATACAGTGATCACTTCGTTATTATTGCATATGTCCTTTTCACTAGGGGTGCTCTCTGGTCGGGCCAGATGACGTATCTCTAGTAAATGGTCCGGGTGAAACAGGTGCATCAATCAGTGGGGAGTAGATAGGCATGACAGATTACAACGGGGGAGAAAGGTCCGCATTACGTACCCTTTCACTACTTGCAAAGATTTTCCTACGTTTATTTGCAAACAGGGAATACCTCCAAAAAGAACTAATTCCCAAACAGTCAATGTTCGGACAATCAATCAATCAATGAGGAATGAAATAGGTACGACGTGTTAAAGGCTTGCGTTACCTACCCTTCACTATCTGCAAAGGGAGAGAGAATATTCCTATTCTTCCTCGTTTGCAGGCAGAGAAGATCCTTAAGAGAACCAACTTCGAACAATTCAATGCTCGATTCAAACAATCAACAAGGGGTACTGTGAACACAAATGAACGCCGCTTATGTACATACGCATTGCTATTTTCAACAGGTTGTTCCTAATGTTTCTATTTTAGCGAGGTCAAAAAGAGATCCCATTAGTGGCCTACTGATTTTGCTCGATTCCTTTTGTTTTTTTACACGATTTTTCGCTATCTGCAAAGACTAAACAGAGTATTGCGACTCTGTGCTTGTTTGTAAATAGAGAATGAACCAAAGAGAACAATCAATCAAATGGAGAGAGAAGCAGGCACGACGGATTACAAAGGGGGCAAAGGGCTGCGTTAACTACCCTTCACTATCTGCAAAGAGAGAGTACTCCTAATAGAAATGAGGGGTGGGGGGCAGCATTCAAAGCAGATCAGTGTGCATAAACACGAAAATGTTTTTACTTACCACGTACTTGACATTCGACAGCTTATGATATTTGCTATTAAAAAAACATTGAAATTCACTGAAAAAACCATAGGTTATAGACCATATATAGTTAGGAATTAGCATTTACAAAACCTTGAAAATTCACTGAAAAAACCATAGGTTATAGACCATATATAGTTAGGAATTAGCATTTACAAAACCTTGAAAATTCACTGCAAAAACCATAGGTTAGAGACCATATATAGTTAGCTGGACATTTTATTGACATAAAACCAATGAAATTCCATATATAGTTAGTTGCACTAACTATATATCGCGCACCCGCAATCCACTGCTGATGATGTCACATATTACATCATTCATGACATGGTCAGTGACATCACTGATGACATCACTGATGACATCTCAAATGACATCACTGATGACATCACTGATGACATCTCATTTGACATCAATGACCACATCACTGATGATATCATTCATGTGACAATACAATGCATCTCCTCACATTTTAATATAACCTCTGTTTCACCCAGTGTTAAAAAGAGAGTATAATTTTTGAAACCATTGACACACCAATACTAGTTACTACATACGCACTCACTGATTGCTACGTCTACACACACCTTCACTCATTCACCCATACAATCATTCATACATACAATCACTCATCTTTACAACACTATCATATGCACTCATACACCTATACAGACACTCAAAGTCTGCCACTCATCCATGGAGTTACTCACACACCTAGTCAGTCCTGTAAAGAATCAATGACACTGCCATTTTCTTGTCTATACAGTTAAACATAGAGCACCTTACATTTTCAAACATATACTAACACATACTTACCTTCTTATACAATCATTGATACAAGTACAGATTGATCTGCACAGAGTCACACACCTCCCAGCTAGCCACACACACACTCAGTCTCCCATACAAATACTTGGGCAATCAATCAATAACCCATATAGTTACTCATATAGCTACTGATCAACACATGCAGCAGTTTACAGAACAACAGACATAATGATGCACAAATTAAGACAGTTTAGTCACTAACCCATGCACTCAGTGAGACACATTTAATCACTCACTCATACAGTCAGTCATGCACCTACTAAATCCTTCGTCCAGACACTTACACATCCACTCATTCTTCAATATGTAAGACATATTTAAACTTTATAGAAACAAAAAATCACTGGATGTTGTTATCAGTGATGTCATCAGTGATGTCATTTGAGATGTCATCAGTGATGTCATCAGTGATGTCACTGACCATGTCATGAATGATGTAATATGTGACATCATCAGCAGTGGATTGCGGGTGCGCGATATATAGTTAGTGCAACTAACTATATATGGAATTTCATTGGTTTTATGTCAATAAAATGTCCGGCTAACTATATATGGTCTCTAACCTATGGTTTTTGCAGTGAATTTTCAAGGTTTTGTAAATGTTAATTCCTAACTATATATGGTCTATAACCTATGGTTTTTTCAGTGAATTTTCAAGGTTTTGTAAATGCTAATTCCTAACTATATATGGTCTATAACCTATGGTTTTTTCAGTGAATATATATATATATATATATATATATATATATATATATATATATATATATATATATACATATATATATATATATATATATGTATATATGTATATATATATATATATATATATATATATATATATATATATATATATATATATATATATATATATATATATATGGCTACCTACCTATAACTACCTACTGGCGGTCGCCAGTAGGTAGTTATAGTTAGGACCTATTATCCATAGGAAAGCCGCAACATTCTATTGCCAATAACTTTGGCGCCGATTGATGAATCCTCTCGAAATTTTCCAAACTTTTGGCCAGCTCAGTTCCGCTTCTTCCCTAAAAGTTTGGGGGTAATTGGTCAAGCGGGGGCCGAGAAAAAAGGAGGGTCCCAAAACATGTTTTCCCCATGCAATTTCACATAGGACCTTTAGACATTGCTACAGCCCGAACGGCTGACGGAATTAAACCAGATTTGGCAGAGAGGTAGTTCTCAGTTCCGACTTGCGCCTTTTGCTTATATGGTGTCAATCTGTACAGTAGTTTCTAAGAAAATTAGGGTTAAAGTCATTTATATATCTAGGGGCGCGATGGATTCGCGGATTGTGCGAGGATTGGCCTCGTAGCATAGGCGCACCGTCCCATCACGCGCTCAATTCTAATTGGTTGTCAAGCGGTTGTAAACATTCGAAACCAGGAACTGTTGGCAGCCATTTTGTGCCTCTGTAGAAGCAAGGGTGAAGAAGTCTGTGAAATATGTGTACAAAACGTGAACAGGGGCAGGGTAGACACACTCTGAACACCCCTAGGCCTGCTTAGGGGTCCCATAAGGACCTGTAGAGCAAAAATGTAGGAAAATACATTTTTTTAAATAAAAGTCGCGGGATGCGCGTAGGATCCGCGCAGTCTGACGTTGTGAAAAACGCATGTTTTTTTGAGATATACTTCAAGCTTATGTATTTAGGTCTTGGGTGGCTCTAAAAAGAGCCCTTGTGTTTATTGAGAAATTTTAATAATAATAATAATAATAATAATAAAGACATTTGTAGAGCGCATGGTTACGCCATCTCGGCGTCTCCCCGCGCTGGGTGAGTGGGAGGGGCAAAACGTCTCAACAAAAATGATTACATGCTACCAGAGAATAAGTAGGTTTTCAACAACCTTCTGAACTTGTTCTCAGAAATTTCCAACCTAAGCTTTTGTGGAAGCTTATTCCAGTTCTGAGCGCCTCAGACCCGGAAAGAGCGCCCTCCCATCCTGGCCTTCTTTACCTTAGGGATCACTAGTAACCCTGTACCAGTGGATCTCAGGGATCTCCTAGGCACATATCCAGTGATCAAATCGCTTAGATAGGATGGACTAGCATTGTTAAGAATTCGATGACAAGTGCATAATGTCTTGAACGTGATTCTATCTTTCACTGGTAACCAGTGCAATGCATTGAGGGCTTTTTTTGAAGCCACCTTCCTTGGCTGATTAAGGACCAGCCGCGCAGCGGCATTCTGCAGAACCTGCAGTCGACCAAGACTCTTATCGGTGGCCCAGAGATATAGTATGTTTGCATAGTCGAGATGTGACGTAATGAGAGCATGTACCATGGTCTTTCTTGCCTCGATCTGGAGAAGATCAATTGTTTTACGCAAAGTTTTCAACACACCAAAACACTTGCCAACTACCCTTCTGATATGCCCTTCATAGGAGAGGGCCGGGTCAACCCATACTCCCAGATTTTTTGCCTCGGTACACGGTACAGGGGTTGGACCGAAGCTAGAGGGCCACCACTCCGTTGACCAGCTCGCAGTACTGCCCCCCACCACCAGCACCTCGGTTTCACTGCCATTCAGTTTAAGAGAGTTTTTACCCATCCAGGAGGCAAGTTCCTGTATGCAAGCCCTAAAGTTGGATGCGGAAATCTCTGGAGCCTGTGATAGGGAGATCAGCAGCTGGGTGTCATCCGCATAGGAGACCACCCCCACTCCGAAGCCCTGCACTATCTCTGCCAGTGGCGCCATATATGAATTAAACAGCGTGGGACTCAGGGCAGAGCCCTGAGGCACCCCCTGCTGCAATTCAATGTCTCCGGAGTGGTGCACGCCCAGCCTAACCTGAAAACTTCGTCCAGTCAAGAAGGACTTTAGCCATTTTAGAGCGGGTCCCGAGACACCGCCTTTATTCAGACACTGCAGCAAGGTGTAATGTGCTACAGTGTCAAAGGCTGCACTCAGATCCAACATTATTAAAGCCATAGTGTGTCCCGCATCTGCCCCCTGCCTGATGGTTTCTGTAGCCCTTAACAGGGCAGTTTCTGTTGAATAACCTGCCCGAAAACCAGATTGCGTCGGGTGGAGGAGGCCCGAGTCTTCCAGATGTATCATAAGTTGACGGTTAGCCACCTTCTCCGCCACCTTAGCCAGAAATGGCAAAAGTGAAATCGGTCTAAGGTTGTCTAGTTTGTCCAGACTTATGTTTGGCTTCTTCCTAACTGGAAGAACGATAGCTCGTATTGCGTATTCAAACTAAATGAGACATCCAGCACATGTCTAATAAAAGGTTCGAGAATAGCCAGGCTCTCCAACATCACCTTAGCAGGGGCTGGATCTCTGGGCGAGCCAGATTTGACACTGAGGCAGATACTCTTAATGTGGGGACGATAAAGTTGTTTAGTCTAGACACTGTCTTTGCCTCTATCATCGGTTCTTCATAGTCTACTCCTCGCCTTACTGTCCCAGAGAAGGATGAGTATATCGCTTCTACCTTCTCAGAGAAGTAGGTAGCGATACAGTTACACTTTTCTACATCGCCCCTGCTAGGATTAGCCGTCTCTGCCAAGGAGATTTCTTTGTATATTTTGAAAAGTTCCTTGGTCGAGTTCTCGGCCATTCCAATTTTAGCCTTATAGTAAGTGGCCTTGGCCTGTCTCAACAATCCTTGGTATTTCCTCTGGTGCACCCTGTACCACAGTCTATGCTGATTATTAAAACCCTTTCTCCATTGTCTCTCCAGCCGCTTACATTCGCTTTTATGCAATGCAGCGTCTGGGTGAACCAAGGAGCAGTTTTGCGCTCTCTGCCTCTAACTTTGTTTAAGAGCAACGGCGCCACCCTGTCGAGCGCCTTTATTATGCGTCTCTTCAGGTTCATACAGGCGGTGTCACTGTCAGATCCACCCGGAGGGCCGCCCTCTGTCAGCTCTCTATTAAAGTCTTCCTGAACAAAGGTTTTCTACTTCCTAGATGAGTGGGTGCCATTTCCTGCCTTCTGATTTTCAGTCTCAGGTATCCTAATCACCACTGGCACCAAGAAGTGGTCTGACCAAGGGACTGGGAGAGGTGTAGATACTTCAACATCCTCCCAGATCCACCGGATCACGTAGGTGTCCGTGTAGATGGGTAGGGGCGGGTGATTTTAAATGTAGATGAAATAACTGTAGGTCATGGTGTAAATTAGAGGCAACCTTATTCAAGGAGTCTTCTAAGTGAATGTTCAGATCCCCCAAGACCAAGAGTTTGTCATGCCTTACCACTTAGTGGGCAGTGCCCTCCAATAGATTCGGCAGAAAGTGAGTGATGGGGCCCAGGGGTCTGTAGATCAGGAGCCCTTTCACCATCAGGTTAGGGCTTAACTGTAATGAAAAAGACCCTGCCTCACTATCAGCTATTATGACGGTTCAATGGAACACTCAAGGGAGGATCTAAAAATCACCGCGATCCCGCCTCCTCTTCCCACCGTTCTATCAATTCTCGCTATGGTGTATCCGGGAGGGAGTGCCTCAACGATATCTGGGTCGGAGTTAGCGTCCAACCATGTCTCAGTCAGAAACAGAAAGTCTAATTTCCGGTCTGCCAGCAGCTCAGAGATTTCTATTTTATGCTTACAGAGAGATCTACAATTTAATAGACCTCCGCACAGGGTAGCTGCTCCTGGTTTCCTAGCGTGATCTGACGTTCAACTAAATGAACAGTGTAGGCAGCCATTGTTTGGAGTAGCCAACATACTGTGCTTACACATTCTGTCTATGTAGTTCCTACAAGTAAGTACCGCTGCAGAGTCTAAAGTTCATGAGGAAGACTCTATTCCCTTCATCTGTAAAATGTACACCAGCTCCCCTATAGATGCCATGCATATTGAAACGCAGATTGTTGTGGTATATGGACCCCATTCTATAGTCTTGGAGAAAGCAGAAACAGATTTATTCGCATGTTTCCTAGCTTTCTCAATTCGTGGACAAAATTGATTCGACCAGTTCCATTTCTGCCTTTGGCATATGTTAGAATAGACAAAGGTAGTTTGGGGGAAAAGTGACATCAATTCTCCAAAGGTGTCCTTCATAAGCATTTCCAGACCTACCCCAGTCAAAGTACCTAGGTTATTGCCACCACAGTGCACAATTATATGGTCAGGGTGTTGGAGATGTAAAAAGGATTGCCCAATGGCATCAACTGGTGCCACTTTAGTCCTCTCTGTCCAATCTATTTAATGTCTACATTTGGTAAACCTAGGTCTTTGTGAATACATTTCTGTTCTGCGTACCTTTGGCTCCAGAAAATAAAGCTGTGTCCCACAATCCACACTCTAAGCATGTTGAAGGGAGGTCTGGATGCACTCAGATGGTCTCTGTAAATAAAGTGGCAGTTTGAAAACTAGGGGGCATATTATCAAGGACGGGCTATACATTATCGCCGCTTTTATCGGCAGGAAACTGCCGATAAAGCGGCGATAATGGGCTTGAAAATATGCTCTATGAATTCCTATCGAAGCCCATGTTAGATGTCTTCACATCTAACATGGGCTTCGATAGGAATTCATAGAGCATATTATCAAGTCTATTATCGCCGCTTTATCGGCAGTTTCCTGCCGATAAAAGCGGCGATAATGTATCGCCCGTCCTTGATAATATGCCCCTAAGATTTTTCTAAAATGGTGGATAAGATCCACTGTGGAAAAAAGAAAAGAAATGATTGGTTGTTT
This sequence comes from Lissotriton helveticus, assembly GCF_964261635.1. Classification (NCBI taxonomy): domain Eukaryota; kingdom Metazoa; phylum Chordata; class Amphibia; order Caudata; family Salamandridae; genus Lissotriton; species Lissotriton helveticus. The sequence goes on along the minus strand of NC_136070.1, from coordinate 233,906,828 downwards.
GACAACTAGGGTGCATGTTTGTGTTTTTTAAAAACATGTTTCTTATTGGTTATTAGAAAGTGATTGAAAAGAACATTACGTAGGATAAGCTGGTATATTGAGAAGTCAAGCACACTTGCTGTTTTCATTAGCAACATTGTGTGATGAACTTTTGACCTGTGTGCTCAGTTAACTGTTTCATGAAGTGTTTCTGTGGTAACAGGCAGAAGGCAGTATGGGGGTATGGTTGAAATATATGTATTTTGGAAAGGATTGAAATGTCTAATCAATAGAAATGTGTGTTTGGTTTTGAATTAATGTGGGAAGCAATGTGATTTGATGTGAAGGTGTATATGTGTTGAAAATGAGAGGGAAACTCTGCCATTCTATGGTTCTAGTGAGAGGTGTTGAAAACAGAGATTCTGAATAAGAAAATCTTATTCTGCAAAACAATTGGAAAGGTGAGTTATTAATTTGTGAGGGAATGTATGTGGTGCATTTTGTTTTTAATCAGAGTAATGTGTTTGTCCTGGTAAAGTGCAGGGAATGCTTTTTTTCCTCTTGAATTTTATTGGTAGTGTGTGTGCATTTAGAAAGCATTCTGAGATAAGCATTTGTGTATTTTATGTGTTTGCACACAGATAAATATGCTGTTCTAATGTTTTGGTAGAATTAGAAACCAGTTATTTTTTATATTTTTGCAAAATGAGTGAAGTTTCTACATTAAAATGCAGTACTCATTCTACACTATGAAATGTGTTTTGGTAAAATAGAAGGGATAGTGTTATTTGACTAGAATCACACAGTGAGTGTGTGCATTTAGGAATCACTCTGAGAGAAGCATTTTGGCAGTTTATGTGTTTCCCAACATATTATTGGTTAAAACGTACTGTGTTCTCACATTTTGGTTGAATTAGAAATTAGTCATTGGTTATGTGTTTCCAAAATAGGTTTAGTATTAATAGTAAAATAAAGTTCTGGAATATATGGAATGTATGCTTGATGTTTTTGCAGACAAATAAGTACAAGTAGTCTTGCAGTGACACTTCCACCAGTATGATTTCCTACACTACCCAAACACCACTGCACTACTCTAAACCCTTAATCTACCTCCAGCATGAGTACTTCCTGTACCTATTCATCACTTTATTGCCCTAAACCTTAAATCTACCCCAGCAGAACCTTTACACTACCCAAACACCAGTTTATTTTCTAGAACACTCCCCTACCACAACCCCCTATACTACACAAACACCACTGCACTACCTTAAAGTCTAAAACGCTATCTCTAGCATGATCTCCTATGGTACATACATACCACTGCTCTATGCTAGAACACTACCCCAGTATGACTCCTTATACTACCTAATCACCATTTCACTACTCTAAAGCTTAAATGTATCACAACAGGCCCCATTACAATACCCAAACACTACTATAGTATCCTACTACTCTATTCATAAGAAAAATTGTTATTTGACTAGGATCACACAGTGAGTCTGTGCATTTAGGAATCACTCTGAGAGAAGCATTTTGGTAATGTATGTGTTTCCCCACATGTGAATGGTTAAAACCGTATTGTGTTCTCACATTTTGGTAGAATTTGAAAATAGTCAATGGTTATGTGTTTCCAAAATGAGTTTAGTATTAATAGCAAAAATGCAGTTCTGAAATATATGGAATGTATGCTTGATGTTTTTGCAGACAAATAAGTACATGTAGTCTTGCAGTGACACTTACACCAGTATGATTTCCTACACTACCCAAACACCACTGCACTACTGTAAACCCTTAATCTACCTCCAGCCTGAGTACCTTTCTGTATCTATTCACCACTTTATTACCCCAAACCTTAAATCTAACCCAGCAGAACCTCTACACTACCCAAACACCAGTTAATTTCCTAGAACACTCCCCTACCACGACCCCTGACACTACACAAACACCACTGCACTACCTTAAAGCCTAAAACGCTATCCCTACCATGATCTCCTATCACAACAGGCCCCCTTACAAAACCCAAACACTACTATAGTATCCTACTACTGTATTCATAAGAAAAATTGTTATTTGACTAGGATCACACAGTGAGTCTGTGCATTTAGGATTCACTCTGAGAAAGGCATTTTGGTAGTTCATGTGTTTCCCGACATGTAATTGGTTAAAAACGTATTGTGTTCTCACATTTTTGTAGAATTAGAAAATAGTAATTGGTTATGTATTTCAAAAATGAGTTTAGTATTAATAGTAAAATGCAGTTCTGAAATATATGGAATGCATGCTTGATGTTTTTGCAGACAAATAAGTACATGTAGTCTTGCAGTGCCACTACCCCAGTATGATTTCCTACACTACTCAAACACCACTGCACTACCGTAAACCCGTAATCTACCTCCAGCATGACCACCTACACTACGTATTCACCAATTTACTACCCTAAACCTTACATCTACCCCCAGCAGAACCTCCTACACTACCCAAATACCAGTTTATTTCCTATAACACTACCCTACCACAACCCCCTACACTACACAAACACCACTGCACTACCTTAAAGCCTAAAACGCTATACCTAGCATGATCTCCTATGGTACATAAACACCACTGCACTATGCTCGAACACTATCCCAGTATTATTCCCTATACTACTTAATCACCATTTCACTACTCTAAAGCTTAAATCTAGCCCAGCAGAACCTCCTACACTACCCAAACATCAGTTTATTTCCTAGAACACTACCCTACCAAGATCCCCTACACTACACAAACACCAATGCACTACCTTAAACCCTAAAACGCTATCTCTACTATGACCCTGTACAGTACATAAACAAAAACGCACTACCCTACAACACTACCCCAGCACGACTTCCTACACTACCTATTTACCAACGCACTACCCTAAACTCCAAAAGACTATAACAGCACGACCCACTACAGTACTACAGTACCCAAACACAATTGCACTACCCTAAACCTTAAATATACACGAGCATGACCCCCTACACTACCGAAACACTATTGCACTACACTAAAACACTACCACAACGCAACCCTATATACTACACAAAAACCAGTGCACAACTCTAAACTCTAAATCTACCCCTAGTATGGCCCCCTACATTACATAAACACTACTGTACTAACCTAAACAATAAAACACTACCCAACACGACCCTGTACACTACTGAAACACCATTGCACTACCCTAAACATTAAATCTATCTCACCAGGACCTCCTACACTACCCAAATCATGACTGTGCTAACCTAGAACACGAAACTGCTATGCATTATGTATGTAGTGCTCTTATCACCTTTACAGTTGTGATTCAGGCCTACAGTTTTTTAGTCAGAATTTGTATGAAATGTGTTTGTATAGTAATAAAAATGTATAATTCTTTTAAGTTTTTAATAAATACTTATGTATGTTTATTTTTTACAGATACTGTTTATCATCGTTAAAATTAAGTTATCATGCCGCAGAAAGAAAGAAGAAGAAAAAGTCAGAAAAAGGATATTTATTTGAAAAAACTCAACCACAAGTTTTGGAAGACCAACATAATGTGACTAAAAAGAGAACAATTTCTGGTAAGACTACAAAAGACTTCATTAAAAACATTACTAGATTCAGAAAAAAATCCAAACGTGCAAAGCAGTGAAAATGTTCCAAGCACAAAAAAAAAGCAAAAAATAGGAAAGGCAAAAAAGGCAATGTAAAAACAAAGGATACAACTTATAGTAAAAGAAGAGAAAATCAATATAAAGAAATTCACCAAAAATTATTTTACAACAGAGTTGTCCATAATTTACTGAAAGAAATATAGAAAGAGAACACAATTTTATAAAAAGAAAAAGCATATTGAATCCATTGTTGAAAAGGCTTTTGAAGTAAAGAGGAAACTCTTCATTTTAGTATTGAAGAGAATTCGATCACTAGATAAACCAATCCATTTAATGAAGGCCAAAAGTAAGAGGAAAAGAGTAAATAACAGAAGTCATTTTTGTGATATTTTTTAGGGCAATGGAAACACAGTTCAAGTTCAGAGCCTTTTTTTAATGAAGAGAGTTATTTACAGAGCAATGATTTGTTGCATGCAGTTGACACCAGTGGTCGAGCTTATGAGGTTACAAATGGTTGTCCAATTGAGAAAGAGCAAATGGTTCCTAGAAATGCAGAAGATGTGATAGCTGATGAAGGTCTAGGCAGATGTCCTAAAGCCCCAGTGTACACTTGGGATTGTGGTAGTATTGGTAGTGTACAACAAGAATCTATTGATAAATTACTTATTTCTTACAAGCATATTGTAAAAAAAGTGTTAAACAAAAGATGAAGATGTTGCAAGGACTAGACCCTTGCAGAGTAAGAAAACACACTGGTTTGCAAGGTCATTCTCTGGCTTCTCTTTCTAGGAAAGTATGTCAAAGTGTTTTTCACCATTTCAGGATGTTGGCAGTACATCATACTGAAATGCGGAAGATTGTATTATGCAAAAAGTCCAGCACTAAAGTTAAATGAGTTGAACAGTGCTCTTTTACGTGGGTCAGTATCAGATGTGAAAAAGGTTTGTGATGATATTAAGTTTTGTTACTTTGGTCCAGAAAAAGAGAGTGAAGAAATTCAGACATTAATAGAAGAACATGTTGTAGAGAATGTTGAACATAGTTGTACAAAACATTTTAAAAATGAAATTACAAAGTTGTAGGTGATTTCAGGTGAAAGGCCACATTTTTCATGTATTTGTTGTCGCCGAACTCACTGCAAAAATCAGAATAGGAGTGTTGATCTGTATTTAAAAAGTGAAGAAGAAAATAATGATAAGTGGAAAGAATTTGCTACATATTTGTTGGTAGAGAATTGTTTTGAATTGGGTTCTGATCAGCGTATTTGTAAATATTGTTATAACAAATTAGATGAGAATAGAATGCCTGCTAGAGCTGTGCATAATAATTTAGAGTTGGTTGATATTCCTCCAGAACTGAAAGATCTCAATACCTATGAGTCCATTCTCATTCAATGTGTGCACCCGTTTCAGGCTATTGTTCGTATGGAGCCTAAAACGGGTAAATTGCCTCCTTCAGATTTACAAAGAGGATTAAAAGGAAGAGTTGTGTATTTACCGTTAGATGTAAAGAAAAATAGTGAAACTATTGGTGTAGACAGTGTAGAAAGTGAACTATTAGTTATTCTTGTTAATGGTGTGCCAACTAAGAATAAGAAAATCTGACAGGAGTTAGTGGATGTTAGGAAAGTGCAAAAGGCAACATTGTATTTGATAAAAAACACTACATACTATAAGAATGTTTATATAGGAGAAGAAGAAATAGTTTTAGCAGAAGATACTGAAACGTCAAGTGGACAAATTGAAAAAGTGGATATGTTAGGATGTGAAGAAATCTAGGAACATTACAGTGTGCATCCATTTCATTCAAAAGAAGTGATGGGAAACACTATTGATTTGTTCTAAATGAAAAAAGCAAAAGGAAGTCCCATGAGTGTATGGGAAGAGAGCTTGGAATCCCGTTGTTTTCCACAGTTGTTCCCAACTGGAAAAGGTGTCATCTTTGTGACATACTATCACAAGAAAGGCTCCAAAAAATACCTGCAACTTAAGAGGAAATGAAGAGTCAAAATACATAAATGACTACAACCCAGTCATTCTGTCCATGTGGAATGCCAACATGGATATTCAATATGTTGCAGACAATTACATTGCTGTTGCTCGATAAGTAACATCCTATATTACAAAATCAGAAAAGACAGAATTGAAAGAAATGTGGGAAGGGATTTCTCATGAGAAGACTCTAAGTAAGTAATAATACAGTTTCAGTTTGAAAATGTTATTGAATCGAGAAATTGGAGCATATGAATGCTCAGATCGGTTATCATCTGCAAGTCTATACTCCAAATCTAGAAGAATCATTTATGTGAGTCTAGGTCTTGCAGCAATGCGAAATCGAGTATTGAAATTGAATATTTAGCAGCAAAAGATCCAGAAAGTACAGATATTTTTAAAACGAATATGTTGGATACATATTACCTAAACAGAAATCATCATCTTGAGAACTTGTGTCTCTATAAAGTGCTGCAAAATTACACTTTTAAACGGAATCCTACAGAGAACATCAATGATGGAAAATATGGAGTCATTGGTTACAAAGGATGTTTGTGAAACAAACTAAAGGAAATTTGATTAATCACAGGAAGCTGAGTTGTGACACTGCTGATAAAAGGGAATTTTACTATTTAGCTCTTTTACAACTATTCAAACCATGCCGTTCAGAACTAGAATTACTTGAAGATTTCCAGAGCTATGAAGATTCCTTTAATGCTTGTAAAGATAGCATACAATGCAGTGCTTTTGCAAATTATGTGAAAATGTTGAACGATGAAATTGAGCAAGAAGCTACAATTGCAGCTGAGATTGCTAGAGACAGTTCTTAAGAATGACAAAGTTCTGCTGCGCTGAGTCAAGATCCACTAGGACAACCATTTGTTGAAAACAAAGCAGCAATCGCCATGAATGAGGTGGAAACAGCAATGTAACACGCTCAAGAAGATGTAACAAACTTAGGAAACTTGGAAGAACAACTAAGAGGTCGATTATGATTGCGGTGATTCCACATCCTCCGGGCCGGTGGAAGCCACCGTCGGCCCGGAGGATGCGGAATCACTGCTGCGGACCTTCAAAACAGCCACCACTAGATTATGATGGCAGAGGGATCAGCGGCGGACGGCAGGGCCGTCCGTCGCTGATCCGCGGGGTGTTGGGCGCAATTTGGGAGTGGTGTCTGCAAGACACCGCCAGCCAAATTACGATGGGTTTGTAAACATGCTTTTCCACGGCAGATTTACCGCCGTGGAAAAGCTTGGGGACAATAGCTTCTGGGGGGCCCTTGCGGGCCCCTAGGGTGTCGGGGGGTGCACATGGGGGGTACCTATGGTACCCCCCTGCATTTGCATGCACAATGCGGCAGGCACCGTGCGGTTCCTGCCGCTTTGTGCATGCAAATGCACAGCATGCATATGTAACCTGCTTAAAGCAGCACCCGCCGCAATGTTACATATACGGGATGTGACCACCAGGGTGGCGGTCACATCCTAATTTCACCGGAGGGACTGCCGCTGGTCCTGCGGATGGTCCCTCCACCTCGGGGGTGGCGGACGGACGCAGGTCCGTCCGCCATCCTAATAGGCGCCTAAATGTTGAGCGAAAACAAATATATGAGCAACTGAGACAACAGATTGACTATGGATTACTTCATGAAAAGAAAGAGTGCTCATGTACGTCATTTCAACATATGCAAATGTATGTGAGTGGACAGCTGGAACAGGAAAACAACAAATTACAAGTTATCTACAGAAAACAACTGAGTCGCATTTGTCTTGGGTTGTCACTGCTCCAACTAGGTTGGCAGCACATATTAAAGGAATTACTTTACATCGTTTACTAATGCTACCAGTAGAGCATGAAAACAAATTGGAATACCACAAGCTATCTGGAGAAGCTTGTTGTGAAGTTTCAAGAGTCTTGAAGAAAATGAAACTTCTCATTGTTGATGAGGTAAGCATGGTATCAAACTTAATGCTTGCTTTTGTGCATTTAAGAATGCAGCAAATTCTTAAAACAGAGTACGCAGTGTTATTTGGAGGAAAATACGTCATAGTTTTTGGAGATCTACTGCAATTGACTCCTGTCAAAGGACAACCAGTATTTAAAACACTTGCGCATGAAGACACCAGAAAGTCTCTGGGTAGTGTTGGAAACGTGAACGTTTGGCCATATTTTGCATACAAAGAACTCATTACAAATATGCGACAGGCAAATGATGTTGATTGTGGAACTATTCTCCAAGATATAAGAATTGGACTACTGACTGAACATGGCAAACAAGCTTTGCAGAGTCGATTACCTTCCAATTTGTTTCCAAATGAAAATGTAGTTCCTGAGAAAATATACATGAAAATTGCAGAAAACAAATCTGTAATCTGCTTAATGCCAACACTGCGTGAGTGTTCAATATTCAATTAACAACTTTTGAAACTGGAAAATGAAGAAATAATAAAAATGGAAGTCATCGATAAAATAGAACATGAAGGAATCAATATTATTTTGACCGAAAAATTGAAGACAAAATTGGATTTTTTAGAAAAATCAATATCTAAAACTGCTGGTTTAGAAAAGAATCTATATGCATGTAGGAACTGTCGGATAATTTTAAGGCGTAATTTGGATGTAGGAAAAGGTTAGGTTAATGGAGCAAAGTTGTGGATTTTGTTAATTATCAAAATAAAGATGGTATGGAATTCTTAAAGATTAAATTTGATCAGATTGAAGAAGTGCAACAAATTGGTTGTTGTTCTGTTAGTTTTTTGCTTGTTAAAGATGTATATGTCCGTAGAAAACAGTTTCCATTTTCTCTGGCATTTGCACTGACTATTCACAAATCTTAAGGTTTAAGTGTTGACAGTGCTTTGGTGAACATTGGAAATTCTGTGTTTAAAGAAGGTATGGCATATGTTGCTTTGTCCAGATGCAGAACATTATCTGGTTTGTTTTTGATTGATTTTGATGATACTAAAATTACTGCAGATGCCAACTGTGTCAAAGAGTACAATAGGTTAAGAAGAACATATGCTCCTTATTTAGGTCAATATCCTGTATTTGAAAAGCGTGTGGTTGCTCGAAAAAAAAAGGTATGAGAAAATCTGTACTGAAGGTGTAGAGAAGGGAAAAAACAAGATAATGTTGTGATTGCAAACAAAAAGAAAAAGGACACTGTTGAAGAGATTGTTGGTTTTCAGTTTGAAAATAGTTCTGGTGTCAACTGCTTTGCTAATGTAGTGGTCAATGTTTTTTTTCTTCTTGAAGGTTTGCAACAGCAAATTATGGAGAATCGTGAAAAAAGATTTTGTTTCTTGTTACATTCTCTTTATGAAAAATTGAGAACAGATAAAAGTAAAATACAAAGCGTTTCTGATGTTCGTAATCTTTTGGATGTATGTTCTGGTTCTACACAATTTACACAAAAAATCCAACAAGATGCTCAGGAGTTTTTAATATATGTGCATTGGAAAATGAAGGTGCAGACATGGAGAATATTTTTGGGCTTTGTTATAAAAGGGAACATCAATGTGAAAATTTTATGTATACAGGTAGCACTAATGTAGACACTGAAAGATTTTTATATTTGACATTACCGGACTATAAATCAGTGTCTTTCAGTAAATTAGTTAAAGCTGCAAACCAAAACATGGAGTGTAGGCACTGCAAATCAGAAATGTTATCAACATTATTTATCCAAAGATATGGAAAATATATAATTTTAATGATGCAATGTTGTACAGCTGACGGAAGAAAATTGGACACTTTAATAAAACATTTTGTAGCTACACAACTATCAATATCTGGAAGGACTTTTGTAGCAGTAGCAATAATTTTCCACAATGGTCCTTCAATAACATCTGGACATCTGGACTGCAAATCTCAAAAGTGAGAAAGGCTGGAGTCTTTGTAATGATGCTGAGTTGGTTTTCAAACAACGTTTGCCTTTCGCTTTACTTAATTCCTACCTAATATTTTTAAAGCCAAAGTTTTAGGAAGAAAATTGAGCCTCTGAGGAATTTATTGTTATCATTTCATAAGATTATCATTTGACAATTTACATAAAAATGACTGCAAAAAAAACTATTTGGCCTCAAGGAAATGTATTTCTTTGAATTATGGACTTTTTGTTGCACATTGTCTCGGTGTATCATTTTAACTAGCATTATTTATAGTGTTTATAAATTTAAGTTATAACATTTTCTTAGCAGTAATCATTTTATATACGTGTGATTTGTATTATCTAGTATTTTAGTATAGATGGTTTATTGTTGTTTTAAACAATCTAATTGATTGGGTTTTTTTTTGCCCACTGTTATATGATGAGTACAATTGAAATCACTGTTTCAAGTGAAATTCAATATATTCTGAGAACAGCAAGAAAGGCAAAGAAATAACTTTGTAAAATGTTAAAATTATGTTGTGCTGTTAAAAATGTATTATTATATGTTATAACAATTTTTTCTTTTTTTTTACAGATCTTAATTTTAAGATATCAAATTTATCACCATTTAGATTATAAAAAACAAGTGAATAAAATGTGTACTGTTTTTTACGTGTATTACTGTTGAGGTAAGTTTTAGTAAGTCTTAAAATGCACAATGGACTGTGTTTCCACACATTTGAAGAAAAGGAACATGGATGGACTAGATTTCTGTCAGAAAATTGTAATGCAAAAAGGTATAAAATAGGGGACAGCTTTAGAACACCTGTCTGCAAGATATATGGTATAGTACAGAATAGACTAATATGGTTGTTTTGCAGGTCTTGATGATTTCAGAATTAAAAGAAATGAAGCGTTTTAACTTAAACCACATCAGTCAGTGTTTTTGCATATGTCATTTTAGATCGCATCCCTTCCCTTCAGTAATATATAATTATGTCCTATCAGTTTCCTAAAACATAAGTAGTTGTAAATGTTTGTTATTCTTTGTTATCAGTAGACAAATTTACTCCTATAATAACATTTGGCCTAGCCATTAACTCTCTTAGTTATTTATAAGGTGAGGAAAAGGCATTCTGTATACCTTTTCTTTTCCATGTAAATATAATCTCATCATACACAGTACTTTGCGTTGAAAAGGTGTTCTATAGGTTTTGCTGAGTGTGTCTGCACAGAACAGTCATAGAGCAAGACACATCTCCAGATGTATCAGAAATCCTTAATCTGGACATGTTTGTGAATGTTACAACATCCTCCTATTGGTGTAGCAAAGCACAACAAGGAAAATTGTTTTCACTTCTCCTCATTTTTTCACTTTCAATATATGCTGCAATGCACAGCATATATTGAAGGAGAAAAATTCCTTTACTAAATGTTTTTGTGCAGGAAGGTGTCAAAAACAATCTCCACATGACACGGACATCCTTGCACCATGGTGCAAGGGTGGCTGTCTCACCACATGGCTGCAGTTTGTGCAGCTGTGCAGAGCGAAGCACAGAGTTGCAACATATTTACGCACTATCGCGCGTCCGTCACATCACGTAATAGGTGCATCTCGCGTATGTGCCAAGCGTCGCGCACAAGTCGCATAGCAACCGCGTTGGAAAAGTCGTACCCGACACACACCCTACGCGGATCCTAGACAGCGACCCTAAAATGGTGACACGTTTCACACAGTAAACGAGCAGGGTGTTCGTAGGGTACGCAACTCCCCCAAATAAAAAAAAAAATAATAATAATTGAAGTATATTATCAACAATATATAATAATGAAAAAAATATGTAAAAAAAGTAATAAAAAATGTGTAATGTACTTTAAAAAATAACATCTACAAAGAAAAAGATAAAAAAAATGTTGTTAGAAAATATACAAAAAAACTGTTTATGTATTTAAAAATTATTATTTAAAAAATCTTTAAAATTCACTAAAAAAAATAAGTTTTACATATGTTATAGTTATGAATCAGCATTTAAAAAACCTTACAAATTCACTGAATAACCATAGGTTGCAGAAACGTTATAGTTAGGAATTAGCACTTGAAAAAACCTTTGAAATTCGCTGAAAAAACCATAGGTTTCAGACAAAATAATAATAATAATAATAATAATAGGAAGTCTTGTAGAGCGCAATGGTGACGCACAACGGCGTGTCCCCGCGCTGAGATGCGAGCGTGTTCAGAGAGTGTGCTGAGGGGAAGGCCAGCTATCTGGCATAAAGAAATGTTTTCAGCTTGGCTCTGAAGATAGACTCTGCTGGTTCCAAACGCAGCGCTACCGGAAGTTTGTTCCAGCAGGATGCGGCAAGGTACCTGAAGGATCTGCCACCCATCCTTGCTCTGGACACCTTCGGAATAGTCAGGCGCCCTGAGCCAGAGGATCTAAGCGCACGGGATGGCTCGTACAAGTTATAGTTAGGAATTAGCATTTAAAAAACCTTAGAAATTCACTGAAAAAACCATAGGTTTCAGGGGTGTTATAGTTAGCTGGACATTTCACTCGTATAAAACCATTGAAATTCCCCCACTCGCACGCCCGATATCCACTGCTGATGATGTCACATATTACATAGTTCATGACATGGTCAGTGACATCACTTATGACATCATTGATGACATCTCCAGTGAATGTGATTTGGTTCGATATTTAATTAAGTATTATATATATAGTAATCTGCCTTGAAGACTGAGTGGATGTATAACATCAACTTGCATGAACTCTGAATATAAGCTAATCAGTTTGCTCTATCAATGTTGCCATCCCTGTCTTTCTTTCTTCCTTTTTATTCTAGCTTTGTCCCCTTCATCCTTGTTTTCTTTTTCTCTTCTTTGTCTTTTGCCTTCTCTCTTTCCTTCCTTGTTTTCTTGTTTCTGCCTTACTTCCCCTTCTCTTTCTTCCCTTCTTACTTTTTTCTTGACTTCTTTCATTAATGTTTGCTTTCTATCTTTCCTTCATTCATGTTTTCTTTTGCTCCTTCACTTTTCCCATCTTTCTTTCTTTCCTCTTTCTTTCTTTCTTTCTTTCTTTCTTTCTTTCTTTCTTTCTTTCTTTCTTTCATTCTTTCCTTTCTTTCTTTCTTCCCTTCCTTCTTACATTCTTGGTTCCATTGTCCGTCTTACTTAGCCTTCATTTCCTTCATTTCCTTCATTTCTTCTTTCTTTTCTTCTTGCCATCCTTTCTTTTTTGCCATCCTTTCTTCCTTTTTCTTCCTTTCCTGCCTTCCTTTCTCCTTTCTTCCTTTGTTTTGTTTTCTTTCTTTCTTCCCTTCTTTCTTTCTTCCTCCCTTCCTTTCTTTCTTTCTTTCTTTCTTTCTTTGTCTCTTTCTTTCTTATCTTTTTTCTCAAAGGGAAGGTACAAGCAGCCAATAGCAGACCAATTGGCGTATTTAGAACTGTGTCAGCCAAGACCTTTTGATTTTACTAAAATTATGTTTACTATGTAATTATAGGAGTTTTCAGCCAGACATCATTTATCAGACTCTGGTTACAACATTCAGATTTTTTACCCATTCCAGCATGTATCAAAGAACAATGTGTCAGTCCACTACAGTCATTGGCTGACTTCATTATGATGTATGAATGCCATGCTGCCTTTTCACAAAGAGTACATCTACCGACAAAGTTGTTCCTTTAAGTGCCAGGGAGTTCTCTGTTAATCTCTGCTTTTCTTAAGGCCAAAAACAATTTTTGCCTTAAGTCAAATTTTTTTTTTTTTAGATTGATGAGGGCCCAGCAAGTTCTTGAAAAATATTGTTTTAGGAAAACCATGAGATGACAAAAGAAGTATTGCCAAAAGACTGGTGTCCAGCGCCAATCGTATTGGCTGTACCAATGCTTGTATTGTATTAATATCAGGTCATGGCTGAAAGTGCCTCATTCACAGTACACAGGATTCACTTCACTGCAGTGGCTACAAGACTGTTTTTGTACCAATGCCTTGCAACGTTGTGCATAGGAACTCAGTGATCACAATATGCATCAGCAAAGATTGTTGTGACACTCAGCTGTGCAGATGGCCTCTCAGGTGTGTGACTTCTGTGACGACCCACAGCATTGTGCTGTATGGACTTGTTAGGTATTCAATTTCTGTTTTATTATTCATCTTAGAAGCAACTAATGATTAATCTTCAACAAGTACAAACCATGTAAATAATTAAGTTTCATTTTAGCTGAGCTATTCTCCTAACATTAAGCATTTTATAGGATTTTGACATAGTTAGGTGGTGTTAACTTTAAATACTGCAAATCTATTTAAAAACTACTTGACTATCTTTTCCAGAAAGGAATCAACCCTCTCGCTGCAGGGGCCTGGCACTGAATTGTAAGTTTCAAAAATATGAACCAGCTTGCAGTAGTACGCATATTTAAATGGTAAAACTGCTTGACTATCTTTTCCAGAAAGGAGTCAACCCTCTTGGTGCAGGGGCCTGGCTCTGAATTGTAAGTTTCAAAAATATGAACCGGTTTGCTGTAGTACTCATACAAGTGAGTACTACTGCAAACTGGTTCATACAAAGTAGAGGAAGACAGAATATCACAAAGAAGGGGGAAGATGGCGGCCACTTGTGTGGCCAAGTGAGCTCCATCTCTGACTGTCCCATACCCCTATGACTTACTTGTAAAATATTGGAAATTCTCCTCCCCCTGTTTCTACTAGCTGCCCCTGGTGATTTACTGAAAAGGGATTGCTAAACAAATCTGGCAGAAACCCTCAGCCCTCAATGCTCTGGACTCTACTTATGTATCGGGGCTTGCTGATTTTCGACCTCTGCCTGTCGCCTCTGCATCGGCTGATCCTCCGGCCCTGGGGCGGTCTCTGCTCGGACTTGGACAGCGAGTGTGCGACTCTGGATCCGGAGATGCCTCCAAAGGGTGCCCATGGTGCAAACAGCAGCAAACAGAGAACGCCCAAACTACCCTGGAAAAACAAAGACAGGTAGCGGCTACACAAGACCTAGGAAGTAGCCTGCTACCAGTTAATGCAACAAGTACTCGCTCCTCAAAATCGGTCACCCCCGCTATTTTCCTTATTGGCACAAAAAACAAAGCCCACATTTCTGTAACGTGCCTGGTTAGGAGCTATGGTCAGTCTCCACTGCCTTGACCTTTATTTAACTCCCCGCCCCCTCTTATCAGGTTCCCGTTGTGGGGTTTTGTCTGATTGTGATTTGAGTCTGCTGAGTCATGAGCCATTGCTATTAACATGGGCCTTACGTTTTTCCTGTTTTGTGTCTTTGTTGTGTGTTTTACATCTGGAGCAGGCAGGAGACATAATCTAACCTACCCATCTGGAACACTGTCGTAGACCTTACGATTGGACGTCACCTTTGGGCGTTTTCAGTCCCTCATTTTTGGTACGTGATGTGTTTGTCTTTAATCTTCTGCTCGCAGTCTACTTTTTGTGGCATGGTATTGTTTAAGAATATATGGCCTTACTGTATCTGTTTTGGTGCGTACTTTCCCCAGAGATACGGAGAGTTTGAAGTGGAATTTATTTCCTCCCAGTCCCCTGTGGGATGGGTTGTCCCCCTACATTTTTGCTGTAATTTCCGTGTGCGAAAGGTATTTGTTTTTCCAGCTTTGCTTGTTTTAATCTTGGTTGATTTACTTGGGTATGAGCTTGGTGGTTATGTGGTCTGTGGCCCACCAGCTCTTGGCTGTTTTTTGTGGTGTGGGTTTTGGTTGTTTTAATATCTTGGGATGTAAGGTTATCTTTGAGGCACTTTTGCCGCCTTTGTGCACGTTTTTGTCCGGGTCTCTTCTCCGGCACTTTTGGCACTGCATTATCACTGATGGGTAAGAATTGAATTTGGCATGTGTAATTTGTGTAGTATAACTTTTGTTTTACCATCCTAGTACCCATGTCCTGATGAAGCCTTAAAGACATCTGGCTGAAACGCGACCGCGACTGCGTCGACACCTTGTTCTTAAGGAGTCCCCATAAACTTGTAACTTATTGCAACTTTTTTCTTTTGCGCCCTATACAATAACTGTACAGAGAAGTGATAGCTCTGGCGCACTTTATTGGGACTTCCTTCCTTTGGGATGTATATCACTCGGAGTTAGGAGTGAATGCTACATGAAGTTTGGTATATTTTCTTAGGGTACGTGTATATATAGATAGATTACAGTAATTGTAATGTACAGTTTGTATATGTGATTTGTATATAGTGTATAGACTGTAGTGTCCTTATATATATATATATATATATATATATATATATATATATATATATATATATATATATATATATATATATATGTTTTCATATGTGTTTGTTTCTATGCGCCACTCTTTTTGATGACTCGTATATATGCTTATATGAAATTTTGAATGTGATTGCACAGAAATAAATATACCAACAGGATAATTGATTATTTCTTGTTTGAAAATAAAAACTTGATTGATCCCTCAGTACCCTTTTCTCTGCTTTTTCATCCTTGGATGTACCTTGCCCAGGAATGGGAGGGTGATTTGGGCAGAACCCCTATCTATTTTTGCGCGCACATTTCTGAGGTGGCTGCCAGTGTGGCAGCAATTAATGTATTAAAAGAGCCGGATGCGGGACCACAACAGGAGAAGAGCGGGTTGCCATAGAGCTCTTTAAAGGCAATGTGGAGATGATAAAAGAGCAAGGACTGAGACAAGAAGGGCAGGGGGGCACTGGTGAGACTGAAGACACTCCTATCATTATTACTACTTATCCGTGTATCCATATAACTCCAGTTATTGAGGATTCATCAGTCTATGCTCTCAGCCCTACTTCACAGGTGGTTGAGCATGGCACTAACCTAGCAAGATTGGATGATAATGAAGGGGCAAGTGCAGAGACAACCGAACTGAAAACAGTGGAGATGCTCAAGACTTACATAATCCACATGAAGCCTCTGAAAAGGACATGGGCAGAGCCTTTTTATTCACTCTCTGATCATACTAACTCATCAGGAGATGAATCTATGCAGATGTCGGATGGCTCTTCTAGCTCACTTGGAAGAAGATGGAGTGAGACTAGCAGCCCGCATCAAGTGGAAGAGAAGCCTGGGAACTGGGTTAAAACACCTGGTGCGGGTACAATGCGCAAGAAAGCAACCAGAAGGAGGGATGGGTTTGCACCTGTGACTGATTCGACACACAGTGAACTGTCGAAGGGGATACAACATGATCAGTCTAACACAGTAGGTGCTACACAAGAGATCTCCCTGGCAGTAATCTATGAATCTATAATGTCGCACAGAGAAGAAACACGAATGGAGAGTCAGAAAACACAGGGGGCATGTCGAAAATTACAAAATTCATTACGCCGGGTGGCTAAGACTTGTTCGGAGTATGCTGAGCGAATAACGGAACAAAAGGGGGTGGTGATGGACGGAGCATCTGAACCAATCAAACAGTCACACCCAGTCAAAAGATCTGGATTGATCCATCACCGTTCTTTAGCACACTCTGCCACCCCAGTTCCAACATGGCTATATGCAAATCAATCTGACCCTGTGCCTCATGGGAACAGTTCAGCCCGAACTGCCAAGCCATGCCTTCCCTGGACCGGAAACAAGCTTCCGAGGACCGGTTTCTAGCATTACAGCCGTCTTCAGCCCAGCTTGCTTGAATCCAGTGGCAAAGTGAGAAAGGGACTCACGTCTGAGCATACCCTGCCACACTTATGGCGGCCAAAGCGGTACAAAAGGGGGTGGTGATGGACGGAGCATCTGAACCAATCAAACAGTCACACCCAGTCAAAAGATCTGGGTTTGATTCATCACCGTTCTTTAGCCCACTCTGCCATCCCAGTTCCGACATGGCTATATGCAAATCAATCTGACCCTGTGCCTCATGGGGACAGTCCAGCCCGAACTGCCAAGCCATGCCTTCCCTGGACCGGAAACAAGCTTCTGAGGACCGGTTTCTGGCATTACAGCCATCTTCAGCATGGCTTGCTTGAATCCAGTGGCAAAGTGAGCAAGGGACTCACGTCTGAGCATACCCTGCCACACTTATGGTGGCCAAAGCGGTACAAAAGGGGGTGGTGATGGACGGAGCATCTGAACCAATCAAACAGTCACACCCAGTCAAAAGATCTGGGTTTGATCCATCACCGTTCTTTAGCCCACTCTGCCACCCCAGTTCCGACATGGCTATATGCAAATCAATCTGACCCTGTGCCTCATGGGAACAGTCCAGCCCGAACTGCCAAGCCCTGCCTTCCCTGGACCAGAAACAAGCTTCCGAGGACCGGTTTCTGGCATTACAGCCGTCTTCAGCCCGGCTTGGCTGAATCCAGTGGCAAAGTGAGCAAGGGACTCACGTCTGAGCATACCCTGCCATACTTATGGCGGCCAAAGCGGTACAAAAGGAGGTGGTGATGGACGGAGCATCTGAACCAATCAAACAGTCACACCCAGTCAAAAGATCTGGGTTTGATCCATCACCGTTCTTTAGCCCACTCTGCCACCCCAGCTCCGACATGGCTATATGCAAATCAATCTGACCCTGTGCCTCATGGGAACAGTCCAGCCGGAACTGCCAAGCCATGCCTTCCCTGGACCGGAAACAAGCTTCCGACGACCGGTTTCCGGCATTACAGCCGTCTTCAGCCCGGCTTGCTTGAATCCAGTGGCAAAGTGAGCAAGGGACTCACATCTGAGCATACCCTGCCACACTTATGGCGGCCAAAGCGGTACAAAAGGGGGTGGTGATGGACGGAGCATCTGAACCAATCAAACAGTCACACCCAGTCAAAAGATTTGGGTTTGATCCATCACGTTCTTTAGCCCACTCTGCCACCCCAGTTCCGACATGGCTATATGCAAATCAATCTGACCCTGTGCCTCATGGGAACAGTCCAGCCCGAACTGCCAAGCCATGCCTTCCCTGGACCGGAAACAAGCTTCCGAGGACCGGTTTCTGGCATTACAGCCGTCTTCAGCCCGGCTTGCTTGAATCCAGTGGCAAAGTGAGCAAGGGACTCACGTCTGAGCATACCCTGCCACACTTATGGCGGCCAAAGCGGTACAAAAGGGGGTGGTGATGGACGGAGCATCTGAACCAATCAAACAGTCACACCCAGTCAAAAGATCTGGGTTTGATCCATCACTGTTCTTTAGCCCACTCTGCCACCCCAGTTCCGACATGGCTATATGCAAATCAATCTGACCCTGTGCCTCATGGGAACAGTCCAGCCCGAACTGCCAAGCCATGCCTTCCCTGGACCGGAAACAAGCTTCCGAGGACCGGTTTCTGGCATTATAGCCGTCTTCAGCCCGGCTTGCTTGAATCCAGTGGCAAAGTGAGCAAGGGACTCACGTCTGAGCATACCCTGCCACACTTATGACAGCCAAAGCGGTACGAAAGGGGGTGGTGATGGACGGAGCATCTGAACCAATCAAACAGTCACACCCAGTCAAAAGATCTGGGTTTGATCCATCACCGTTCTTTAGCCCACTCTGCCACCCCAGTTCCGACATGGCTATATGCAAATCAATCCTACCCTGTGCCTCATGGGAACAGTCCAGCCCGAACTGCCAAGCCATGCCTTCCCTGGACCGGAAACAAGCTTCCGAGGACCGGTTTCTGGCATTACAGCCGTCTTCAGCCCGGCTTGCTTGAATCCAGTGGCAAAGTGAGCAAGGGACTCACGTCTGAGCATACCCTGCCACACTTATGGCGGCCAAAGCGGTACAAAAGGGGGTGGTGATGGACGGAGCATCTGAACCAATCAAACAGTCACACCCAGTCAAAAGATCTGGGTTTGATCCATCACCGTTCTTTAGCCCACTCATCCACCCCAGTTCCGACATGGCTATATGCAAATCAATCTGACCCTGTGCCTCATGGGAACAGTCCAGCCCGAACTGCCAAGCCATGCCTTCCCTGGACCGGAAACAAGCTTCCGAGGACCGGTTTCTGGCATTACAGCCGTCTTCAGCCCGGCTTGCTTGAATCCAGTGGCAAAGTGAGCAAGGGACTCACGTCTGAGCATACCCTGCCACACTTATGGCAGCCAAAGCGGTACGAAAGGGGGTGGTGATGGACGGAGCATCTGAACCAATCAAACAGTCACACCCAGTCAAAAGATCTGGGTTTGATCCATCACCGTTCTTTAGCCCACTCTGCCACCCCAGTTCCGACATGGCTATATGCAAATCAATCCTACCCTGTGCCTCATGGGAACAGTCCAGCCCGAACTGCCAAGCCATGCCTTCCCTGGACCGGAAACAAGCTTCCGAGGACTGGTTTCTGGCATTACAGCCGTCTTCAGCCGGCTTGCTTGAACGCAGTGGGAAAGTGAGCAAGGGACTCACGTTTGAGCATACCCTGCCACATTTATGGCGGCCAAAGCGGTACAAAAGGGGGGTGATGATGGACGGAGCATCTGAATCAATCAAACAGTCACACCCAGTCAAAAGATCTGGGTTTGATCCATCACTGTTCTTTAGCCCACTCTGCCACCCCAGTTCCGACATGGCTATATGCAAATCAATCTGACCCTGTGCCTCATGGGAACTGTCCAGCCCGAACTGCCAAGCCATGCCTTCCCTGGACCGGAAACAAGCTTCCGAGGACCGGTTTCTGGCATTACAGCAGTCTTCAGCCCGGCTTGCTTGAATCCATTGGCAAAGTGAGCAAGGGACTCACATCTGAGCATACCCTGCCACACTTATGGCGGCCAAAGCGGTACAAAAGGGGGTGGTGATGGACGTAGCATCTGAACCAATCAAACAGTCACACCCAGTCAAAAGATCTGGGTTTGATCCATCACCGTTCTTTAGCCCACTCTGCCACCCCAGTACCGACATGGCTATATGCAAATCAATCTGACCCTGTGCCTCATGGGAACAGTCCAGCCCGAACTGCCAAGCCATGCCTTCCCTGGACCGGAAACAAGCTTCCGAGGAGCGAATAACGGAAGCAGAGAATCGGATTTCCACTCTCGAAGACTAAATGAATTCTCAGAAGACAGCAACAGAGGACTTAATAGCTCAGGGGAGTGACATGCCCCGGAAACTGGAGGACATGGAAAACAGACTTCGACGAAATAACTTGAGAATTTTGGGAATTGCTGAATGGAAAGAGGGCTCTGACCCACGGAAATTTGTGGTAGGGTTGCTTACAGAAGCATTTCCGGAATTAACACACTGGTCATGGGACAGTGAGGTTCAAAGGGCCCATCGGTTCCCTTTTCAGCAAAAGACTAACAATGAGATTACTAAAGCTACTCAGCCTAGAGCAATTTTGATAGCTTTATCTAATTTTTTGTATAGACAAGCTTTATATGACCTGGCCAGGCCAGACCGTAAGAGAAGGGGGGATGGATTTGAATTGTTTGTGCGCCCTGACTATTGCCACCAAACAGTGTAGCCGATCACAGGGTAAATCAGATCACTTTCGGATAGCAGGAAGAATGCCGTTACTCAGGGTCACACGGACTTCCAGTGCATCCACTGGGGGCCACTAATATCTGGATGGTCACAATTTGAAATTGTCGCTAAGCACATCAGGACATACCCGTCTACGTGCAGACCCTGTGAGCGGCTACTTTCAAGCCCACTGTTTACCACACAGCGGAGCAATTGGTACCTTACTGGATCTTGATTCACTCAGCAGTCAGCGCAGACCCCAACCGGGTTGGAATTATCACCGGTTCTGGGATTTATCATTTTCATCCATTAGGATTTGGCCCTGAAGAGTCAGAGTTGAATGTACTCTGATGAAACGCGTGTCGGCTGGCGTTTTTATGATTGAGCATTAAATCAACAAGAAAAGACGTGTCAACTGTTTGTCTTTCTGTTCTGTAAACTGACATATCCTATGTATGATTATATGTGTGCACAGGTCCTTGTTTTATATTTCAGGCGTAACTCGAATAAGGGGGAGCTTCTCATTTGAACATAAACTGCTGCTAAATGAACAATTTGTCATCCATATACGACAATGGTTAAAAGAATGTCTTGATATAAAGCGGGAATCAGCTAATAGCTGTACTGTATGGGACGCTTTAAAAGCTACACTTAGAGGGGAAATTCTCAGTTTTGGATTATATGCCCAGAAACAACAGAGGCAGCTGATGCAGGGACTATATGATAATCTTATGCAAGCAGAGGGCACCTTAATACGCAATCTAAGAGAGAAAGTAGACACTCGCAAGCACAAAATGAGATAGCAAAGTGTAAGGCTAAGATAAATGAGAAATGGGCCAAAGACAATGCTAGTAAATATCAAGTATATAGGAAAGAGTGCTGTGAGGATGGGGAGAAGACCGGCAAGTGCTTGGCCAAAAAAATTAAGGCAGAAAGAAGCAAGAAGTGCTATTACAGCAATCAAAGATCCAAATGAAAACATAGTGGAAACATCAGCAGAAATACTCAAAGTTTTTCGAACGTTCTATGAACACTTATATACAGAAGATAATATGCGTGAAGGCACACCTTCAAATTCTTTCATGGATGTGTATAGGAAGGTATTAATTGTAGATGATAGTGACTATCTGGAAAAGCCTATAACCCTGGGAGAACTAGAAGCGGAAGTTAGCTCACTAGCCTCTGGGAAAGCTGCTGGACCCGATAAAATTCCATTGGAGTTCTATAAAACATTTCTTGGGGAATTACAAGTAGATATGTTGACGGTGTTTCGGGAGGCTCTGCTCCAGTGTCATGGGATGAAGCAAGCATAGTTATTTTTGTTTAAAAGATAAACCTTCTTTACTGCCGGGATTGTATCAACCCATTTCATTATTAAATTGTGATGGGAAGATATGTGCGAAAATATTAGCAACTCGTTGTCTTGTGTTATAACTTCTATAGTTTCTGCTCTGCAGCATGGGTTCATACCAGGATGAGGCACGGTCAATCATGTTAGTCGGGTAGTTACCACATTGGATGTTGCTACGGTCTTAAAAGCTCTGTGCGGTGTGGTTCTACTCGCGCGAAGAAAGCTTTTGACCATGTCTCATGGGAGTTTCTATGGACCACGATGCAGAGGCAAGGTTTTGGACCCGGCTTTCTACAAGCTCTACAAACCATGTACCACTCACCCAAGGCAAAATTAATTGTGACAGGACTAGAGTCTAATTTTGTTAAAATATCAAGAGGCACCCGACAAGGGTGTCCCTGCTCCCCTTTATTATTTGCCTTATACATTAAACCTTTTTTGAATTTATTAGAACATAGGCTATGTAAGGGTACAGCTAGACCTGGGTTGGAGGTTAGTATACTTGCATATGCAGATGACATAGCGGTCATTTCGCCTGATCCAATCAATACTGCAAAAGAGATCGAACAGCTAGCTACTCAATTTGGGGTAGGATCAGGTTTTAAGTTAAATATTACTAAGACGCAAGTAATTTGTACTGGACGTGTGCAGTAAGGATTCTAGGGTCACAGAAGAGGTTACATATTTGGGGATTCGAATCAATGCTTGTCTGGATAAAATGGTATTAGCAAATTGGGAGCTGTTAATGCAGAGAATAAAGAAAGGTCTAGATAGAATGGAAAATTTACATCTGTCGATAGTTGGGAGGTGCAATGTCTTAAAAATGGATATATTTCCAAAAGTAATGTATTATTTTAAATGTGTTCCTTTGGAACTTATATCAAAACAACTGCAAAAACTACAATCTATATGTTCAAGGTTTCTGTGGGCACAAGGTAAGCCTCGACGAGCAATGAGATATATGATTCTACCCAGATCCGGGGGGGGGGGGCTGGGCAGTCCCGAATTATTTTTTTTACTATCTGGTGTATATGCTGCAACATATGGGTATCCTGTTGGTAGGGGAGAAAGAGGAAACAATGGAAACAGCTCCAAACATTTTTCATTTGCTACTGGGCTCTAGAACAGACAGGAATTTATTTTTAAATTTAGAACCCAGTTACTATTAAAAAAAAACTTGTTTTAAGTTGCTGCAAGCCCCATATAAAGTGTGGAAACAGGTGCAGAAAATGTTAAAGCTCAATAAAGTTAACCATTATACACCTACTTTATCTTCGGCCTTGCCCTCTAGTATTTTTTTTGATAATATCTTGGCTAGATGGAGGCGGAAAGGACTAATGACTTTAGGGGACTTAGTAGATCAAAATGATGTCAAGCCCTATGCCACATTGACAACCGATTATGACCTTTCTAAAATGGATTTTTTTAATTATCTGCAAATTTGTGATTATCTACAGAAGAGAGGAGATGTACAAAAATTGACTGTAAAAACTAATCTGCTGGAAACAATTAGGAAACAAGGGAGGATTGGTATGCTATATCAGAATCTTTTAGAATTACAAGGGGGTGATCTGGAAAAAATAACTCTAAATGGAATACTAAGCTAAATCAGCTAGGGAATCTACTACAGCAGTCATCAGGGCCGGACTGGGAACCAAAACCATCCCTGGCAAAGTGCTCGGCCACACCGGGGGGTTGGGGTGCTGCCGAGCTCTTTGCCAGGGACGGTTTACGGTCGATTTTGTTACAGGGCCGATTTTGCAGCTGTGCTGCAAAAACGGCCCTGTAACAAAATCGGTCCCCAGGGGCCCCAAACCGGCCCCCACCCGTGCGGCGCACTGGGGGATTTCTCGGTGCCCGCTACGGTCAGTCCAGCCCTGGCAGTCATTAGTATTAGCAGAAAAACTTCTACTCTCTTCTAGCCTTAAGTCGCAATATATGTGCTATATATGATCTCTACCATACTCCAGCTAAAATTGCTTGGTGGGGGGGCTCAAACGATGGTAAATGTACTCGATGTGAACGCGATCAAGCAGATAACCTCCACATGTTTTACGAATGTCCAGATCTGAGACAATTTATAAATAAGATTGAGATCTTTCTGACCAAAGTGACGGGAGTACGGGTAGTGATCACTCGAACTGTGATGTTGCTTGGAGTAGTAGAGGAAGAAATAGATCTACAGGGGATGTATAAATTTAGATATCTTATATTTATATCTGTGGCGATTGCAAGATTGTGTATTTCAACATTATGGAGGGACAAAGAGCCACCATCTTTTGAAATGTGGAGGGGCAAATTGTATGCTATATGTAATTTGGAATATAGCCTATATGCTGTTAAGGGCCCTCTGAAATGTCGGCTGGGCACCAAGATCTGGGGTGCGCTAATAGAGTATCTACAATAACTCATCTCTATATATTTTTCTTGTTTTTCATTTACCTCTGCTCTCTCCCAGTGATTATGTTGGTTTCTATATTTAGTAATGTAATTTGAAGATTTGTTGTTTTTGTTGGCTCAATAAAACATTTTTAAAAAAATAATAATTTAAAAATAAAAAATAATAATAATAATAAATAAAAAATAAATAAAAAAGATAAAAAATAAATAAAAATAAATAAAAAATAAATTTAAAAAATAAATAAAAATTAAAAAAAAGTACTCATACAAAGTGGCACACAATTTATCACAGGTGCGTGCTTTCAGTAAGACCCTATAGCACAGTGATAAGAATAGTCAGCATGTAGACAATCTTACTATTTTGAAACTTTGTAAATATTTCTTTATTAAGGGTATGATTATATAAAGTTCAACTGATTTAATTTTCTCCGACATATATATTATTTTGCTTCACCAATGGATCTGCAAGATTGCATGCCTGGGTTGTGGAATTGAGAGAGGTCCATGTAGCCAGTAGAAATGCAGCAAAAGTGAGATAATTAGCCCAGCATTACATTGCTTTGAATACTGTGTGCATTAGGGGATGCCAAAGCTTTCAGGGACTTGATTAATCGTTCATTCTTCTCAGACGATAATAGCCTAAAAATCACCTCGAAACGGGTCTCTATCAGGCTCTGTTTTGTGCCCTGGCACAGGCGGTCTGTTTTTTTTTCCTTGACTGCAGTGACAGTAGGCACATCGATATGCCCATGCTCACACTACTCACTTCTCACTAGTGGTGAAGTTACGGCATGACGTCATGTCAGGTGAGCGTTGTAGGGGAAGGGAAATCCTTTAAAGAGAGTCATTTCTCTCTGGATTTCCAAACTTTTTTTTAAACTCAGGAGCAGCAACATTGTTGTGGTGTCACCAGGCCTTAAAGTGGAAGCTTGTTCAATATTATATAGACGCCATAGTAGCTGCTTATTTATCTTATGGAGCTAACAACCATTGACAAAGCCAATAGTCCTGACTTGTAGGTATGATACTACTTCTTGTATCATATCTGAATGCAATGACAGAAAGAGCAAAATACAAGTCGAGCGGCACCCTATGCTAAGCACAGATTTTTAGCTTAGGTGTTTTTAAGCCACGCCCTTAATTAAATTGGCCACGGCTCTTTGAGAGATCCCTCTAGTTTTTTCATCCCACTTAAAGCCCTGTGTAAAGGTATGTATGGTACAGGTATGTTTGTTGTGAATAAACACTGTTACCCCCCCACAGACTTTATCATGCATGTAATAAAGGTATGTCTGTGGTAAGGGTTTTGAAGGCTATGAGCGTCGTTAGAGGAAATGGAAAGACCCTTCCGCTTCCTCTTTACGACATGACCGCGCCTCAGAAGAACTTGGAGAGGAGACCTCATGGAGAGGTAAGGTTTTTTTTACTTTATAGATAAATTAATATTTGACTAAATAAAGGGATGGCGGGGTTGGGTTGCGCATGGGGCTGTTTCTAGGCTTCAGAACAGGGGAGTGGTGTTTGTTAGAAGGGTTTGAGGGTGGGGGAATTGGGCCGGGAATTTGTTAGAAGGGTTTGGGGGTGGGGGAATCGCGCAGGGGTCCATTTTTGGGGTTCAGGGCAGGGGAAGGGTGTTTCTTAGAAGAATTGGGGGCTAGATGTGGGGAGGGTTCCGTGGGGGAACAG
The DNA here is from genome assembly GCF_964261635.1 of Lissotriton helveticus. Lineage (NCBI taxonomy): Eukaryota > Metazoa > Chordata > Amphibia > Caudata > Salamandridae > Lissotriton > Lissotriton helveticus. The sequence continues at coordinate 233,880,514 of NC_136070.1, read as the reverse complement.
GGGAGTGGTATGTTTTAAGAAAAATGATCTGAGGGATGGAGGTGGGAGGGCGCAAGGGACCAGTTATGAGACTTGGGGAAGGGGTCTGAGATAACCTTTAGCATGAATATGCCCTAAACATACATGGTTTTACAACGAAATTTGTTGTAAAGGTCTAGGTGGTAAAGGCATATTTGTGTTAAAGGTTATGCGTGGTAATGTCATTTGCGTTGTAATGTATGCGTGGTAAAGGCATGCATTGCAACGGAATGCGTTGTTACGTCACACAACCCTCCTGGTAAGACTCCTGGTCCTGATGGAGTCTCAATTGATGTGTTCCGACAGAGCATGCCTTTCTATGCCCTTTTGTTGACCAACGTATTTTGCGCCCTTTTCTTTGCTGAAACACCCAGTTCCTGGAGAAAAATTTATTATTGTCCTGATTTTTAAAAAGGGTGACAGAGGAAATCCTTAATGCTACTGGTCAAACTTGCTGTTGGACTACTTTGTCAAAATACTAGGAAGGGTAAATCTTGAGAAATTAGAGGCGTGGGCAAAAGATAGGCGTTTCCTTTTGGAAGTACAGTACTGCTTATTACAGGGTGTGGGCACAGTCAAACAGTCCCTCAACCTCATTGGTGGGTGCTACTTAACAGGGGTGGTGGAGCCAGAGGGTTGAGGGGAGGTTGAAAATAAATAAATAATGAACTTATGTACAGGCTGGTAGTCGCTTCTCTGTCCTCTTCGGTCATTGACACTTAGAAGCAGGGAACCCACAGACTCCCCTAGCCAATCCCGGCACTGCTGTCACCAGCAGGACAGCAGTGTCATGATTGGTCTGAGTACCATGGTTCGGCGCTCAGACAGGGACTGTGAGCCTGTGATTGTTCTCCACCCAGGCTGTGCAATGCAGCCAGGTGGAGAACATGCCATGTGCACATGACCGTCAAACTGTCATGTGCACTTAGAGAGTGCACACCACTCTTCCCCCTGCTATGGCCAGCCCAACCCTGCCCAGCACCTAAGCCAGTACGGAAAAATATACGGATAATAACATTCCAATATTATCCTTTTATTTTTCCTTTTTGAACTGCTCAGAGTAGTAGGGCAACGCTCCTCTGCCTTGGTGAATGAGAATCCTCTGCCCAACCTGCTCCTGTTCATGAGTAAGTATACCAAGGAAGGCTCTTTACATCTTGCCTTCATGGATCTGTCTAGCCCGTTCAACCTTGTGGACCAGGGCAGGATGTGAGACCTCATGATTAAAGCCAATGTGGACTCCTGCCAGGTGCAACATATCAAGAATATCCATTTGGATACTTTAGCCCAGGTATGTGTTGGCAATGATAGAGAGTGCATGCCTTCTTTCAAAGTTGATAAGGGGAGAAGGCAGGGACACATTTTAGCTCCTATTCTTTTTCTTTTTTATATTAATTCTCATGATATAACTCTACAGTCCAAGGGTAAAGACCTGCCTAGTATAGGGGACCGCATTGTGCCTGTACTAATGTATGCTGATGAAGCTGTGCTGCTATCGAGCACAGCTAAAGGCCTACAGCTATTGTTGGATTCATTCAATGATTAAGGTTGAATTTGAAGTTAAGAGTGAACCACAAAAAATAATTTATTATAACCTACAGACCCAGAAATATTCCCACACATAGGTTTACCATGACAGTATTGCTATCACGAAAGTTTCAAAGTTTAACTATCTAGAGATTTTAGTGGACGCAAACTTTTTAACTGGGCCAAACTTCTAGGACAGAGAGGGTATAAAATGAATAGTGCAGCTGAGGCCATTTTTAGGATCTTTAGGAAACTCAAGAAACAAGCATTTGCAATGCAACAGGTCTTGCATTTGAAAGACTTTAAGCTATTGGCATTGTAAATGACATTGCCAACACCAACACCAACACACATATAAAAGGAGTTGTCATTTATAATAGGAGCTAAAAACGGGGGTAAAATCATTTAAAAAAGGGAGGGATGGGGGGTCTCCCCAATAAAGAAAAAAATCTAAATGCATAACAACGTTTAAAAAAAAGGGATATAGTGGGTTCTAACCCCTAAAGAAGAAAGAAATAACATTCATTTAAAATTTTTAATATAAAAAATATATTTGAACATTTACTTATTTCGATTTTTTAAATATATTTAAGTATGTAAGGATTTTACTTACCTTTAATAAACTTACATTGCATAGTAATTGATGCATGGTAAAGGCGTGCGTGGTAAATGCACAAACAGACCGTGGAGATCTGGAACCTGCTCGACTCTCTCTCGCCCAACTTCGCCTTCCTCAAGGAGACCTGGACCAATGCCTCATCCGTCCCCAACATCAACACAGCACTCCCAAGCGAATACAAGATCCAGAAGAGGAACCGCCCCAACCAGCAGGAAGGGGGCCTCACCATCGCTCATAAGAACACTCTCCAGCTCACCACCTCCAGTGAAACCTTTCCCTCCGCTGAACACCTGCACTTCCAAGTCCAGACCAGCCCCAACTCCACACTCCGGGGAACTGTCGCTTACAGACCCCCCAGCCCCCTGGACCCCTACGCTTCTGCCATTACCAACCTCATCCCACTCCAGGGCATCACCACAATGAACTACAGACTCATCAGAGACCTGAACTTCCACAACGACAGCGCCAGCGACCCCAACTCCACCACCCTTCGTGACAACCTCGCCAACATCAGACTCAAACAACTCGTCTCCACACCGACCCACAGGGCAGGACACACCCTCGACCCCATCTTTGCAGCAGGGAACAGCGTTCACTCAGCTACACAATGCAACCCCCATGGACCGACCACTACTATGTACATTTCACCATCGACAAACCCAGGGCACCTAAACCAGCCCCACGCCCACCACAAAGGAACAGGAGCAAAGTCACCGATAAACAACTCAACTCGGCCCTCACCTGAACCAACCACACTGCTGCATCCGAAGCAAACATCGCAGCCAGAGAACTGCAAACCTGGATCTCCAAATGTGTTGATGAGCTCGCCCCGCTATGCAACCCCGCCAAACAGCACCTCATGAAAGCCGCCTGTTTCACCACCAATCTCCAAGAAGCCGGATGCACCTGCAGATGCCTGTAGAAGAACTGGAGAAATACCAAGACACCCGAAAACCACACCACCTACAAGGATGCCATGATGGACTACCACAACCAAATTAGAACCACCAAGAGGACTTTCATCCACACCAAAATCCTCGCCAACTCCACCAAATCCAAGGAACTCTTCACTGTCATCCAGGAATTCACCAAACCGACAGCAAAGCCACAGACATCACCCTGTCCCAAGACCTCTGCGACAAGCTTGGATCCTACTTTCACCTCAAGATCAAAAACCTCTACGACAACTTTGTCGACCTTCCACCTGACACCACAGCCTGCCCACTCCACAAATGCACCAGCCAGCCCACCATCTCCACCTGGACACCGATCACAGCTGAAAACACCACCTCAACCATGAAAGGCATCCATTCAGGGGCCCCCACCGACCACTGCCCCCTCACATCTACCACAGAGCCCCCACTGCCATCTCATCCAAACTACAATGCACCATAAACACCACCCTTGAAACGGGCACCTTCCCAGATGACTGGAAACTTGCAGAAGCCGACAGCTGGTCCCACCGACTTCAAGAACTACCGGCCCATCTCGCTCCTCCACTTCGCGGCCAAAGTCGCAGAGTAAACAGTCGACAGGGAACTGACACGATTCATCGAAAACAATGCCATCCTCGACCCATCCCAATCTGGATTACGAAGCAACCACGGCACAGAGACCGCCCTACCCGCCGCCACTGATGACATCCTCACCCTCCTCGACCAAGGCCACTCCGCAGCCCTTATCCTACTCGACCTATCAGCAGCCTTCAACACCATCTCCCACCGGACACTAATCGACAGACTACACCACGCCGGCATACAAGGAACAGCCCTAGACTGGATCCGATCATTCCTCACTGGAAGAAGCCAAAGAATCAGACTGCCACCCTTCCTCTCCGATCCCACTGAAATCACCTGCGGAGTCCCACAAGGATCATCACTGAGCCCGACCTTCTTCAACATCTACATGGACGATACACTGGTACATGCTTAGGCTTTACAATGTCCGTTTCCTGTTTGCTTTCCCACAGCAGGGCTGTTGGTTTGCAAATGTTCCCTGCCATCCCTGTAACAATACCATTCTGCAATCTACGATGCATTTTATGTTTTTTTTTAGCTTTTACACAGTCCCTAAAATACAAATTGTATGCCCCATCCTATGACTGAACAATTGTTGATTGGCTCGGTAGTGCCTAAAACTTTTGCAATGTTTGACTTCTAAACTTATCTGCCATGCTATTATTGTTTTTATTTTATGTCATTCTTTATTGATCAGGAGAGATATTAGAATATTGGCAAATTGCCAGCTTTGAATTGTTTTTATTGCACCCTTTGTTGTTTTTAAACTGTATTTTATATCTGTTGTACGTAGGCTATTGTTGCTTTGGAACAATTCAATTTCTAATTTGATAAGCACATGATTTTAGATATGAGCCTCTTGTTAGCCCTGGCATTTGCATTTTATTTTATTAATGTCTGTATTTAACTTGCATGTATCTTTGTTTTATTTTCTTTTATGGCAAAGTAGGCCGAATAAAGTTTTATTGATTGATTGGTTGGATACTGTGGGTATATGCCAGTACAGCACACCCAAAATACTTAAAAGCAAAGTAAGCAAACTTAGAAGATACTGAAAATATAACAGGAATTTGTATGTGAAAGACACATACTGCAAGTATCTGTATATGTTCTGAAGTTAACCCCATCAGCAAAGCTTCTCAGGAGATGTTGGGGACATGGACTCAAGTGCACACCTGCACCATAGAATCATTGACATCCTATGGGATAATCCTGCATAAAGATATCAACACGCAAACACACATCAGCGCATAGGATGTGAGTTTGTGTGTTGAGATTTTTATCCAGGGCTATTCCTAAAAAAAGATAAACACATTTGAGCATCTCCAATGTAGTACATTAAGTTTCACCCTAAACCTCTCTTAATATAGCCTCTACCTCCACCCTCTGACTGATCCCAAACCTCCTTCTGCTACTATGGTCTACAAAATAACCCTTTCTAGACTCTTCCCTCCTCTATCCCTCCTAGCATCACCCCAAACTCATTTTACTACTAAGATCTCCCAAACAACCCTTTGTAAATTCTTCTCTCATCTATCCCTCCTTAGACTCATCCGACACCTCGTTTTACTACTATGATCTCCTTAATCCATTTCTAGAGACTCTTCCCTGCTTCATCTCTCCTTCACTCATCCCAAACCTCCTCCTACTTCTATGATTTCCCAATAAACACTTTCTAGACGGTTCCCTCTTCTATCCCTCCATTCTCCTTTTCAATAACTAACAGACTCCCATGTCCTCTTCTCAAAATAATTCATAGCTCTGTATACAAATTCACTACTAATCCTTTTTGGGCTCTTGGGTAGCGTGCTTCTTACCGAAAAACTCTTCGATGCCTCATCAGGGGTAATAAGTGCTGTATAAGTACAATTACAACCCAACCACCTGACTTCAATAGCGCAGTTCAGTCCCTAGTAATGTACAGACTAGAATAGGGGAGAGCGACGTTGATGGGTTTACCAAAATCAAGCACTGCACCACTCAAGGCCACTCTGAATGCAGCAGCGAGATAATCACAGGAAAGAGAAATGTTTATCACATCACACTCGCTCTAAAGTCTAGCTGTCAGTCGAAGCTCAGACGAAGATAGCGTGCATGATGCACAAAGCCCTGCACCATGATGCACCCAGATACCTTACAAATAAGCTCATTATCTCAGGCGGCAGCCACTCGCTATGAAGCGCCAAGTCTCTCTTGCTTGAACAACCATATTCAGGAAAAAGAAAACCTACGCCCTAAGTTTCTCTGGACCCACTGCCCTAATTTAGAATTTTCTCCTGCTGGAGGTTCAACTTAACCCATCAACAACTATTTTCAAGAAAGAGGTTAAGACGATTTTATCAGGCAGATTCTTAACATAATGCTCAGATCTAACAATTCTCAGAGTCCCCTGGCACCGGGGGCATCATCTTGCCTAGATGCATCTAGCTTCCAGCACAATGTCACATGACCAGGTGGGCATTTGTTGGATTGCAGATATTTCGTTACTGTGTTTTTATACCGTATGTTATGGGAGACTTTATGTTACATAACGGGCAGTTTTTTGGGTTACTCTGCACAGCGCTCTGTTACTCTTGGGGGAAGTTTCCTCTAAATATAACTCTAAATAAACAACAACAACAAAAACAGCAGATTTACAGTGGATGCATGCACCTCCCTAAATACCTGGGGGTAGATGTATCAAGATTCCATTTTGCGATTTCTAAATAGCGATTTTTAAGGAATCGCTATTTAGAAATCGCAAAATTGAATGTATGTAGAAAATCGCAATTTTTTTGCGATTTCTTAGTCTTCCTTATTTGCGAATTCACAATTTGTGAATTCGCAATTAAGGAATAATTTAACATTCATTCCTATGGGCCAGGAGGCCCATAGGAATGATTGTGAAATGTTTCTTAATTTGCGAATCGCAATTTGCGAATTCGTAAATTGAAAATAATTTCAAGGGTGCAGGGGTGTCTCAAAGACACCCTGCTGCACCCCTGAAATTTACATGTGTGTGCATATGGCGCACATACATGCCCTATGCCCATACCTTCACCTTGTAGTTTGATCATAAGCTCATGTGTTCATTTGAATAGATGGGTCTTAGGAGAAATCATACTAGCTTTAAACTTTTGTATGGGAATCCCACGTATTTCTCTGTTTTACACCACAAACACACTTTTTTTCTTCTCAAAGTAAATGGCTCAGACAGTGTATAATAGCTCGGTAGAGCCCACTCCATGAGACAGATGGTGACTTCGATAACATTCCAGGCAGCAGAGCAGCGAAGCTCCAAGTCAAGCCATCCAAGGCCATCTGGGCTGCTTGTCCCATAATAACATCTTGTTCCCATGCAAGCATAACTCAGCCGTGTCTTGCTCACAGTCCTGCGAACCGGACAACAAACAATTAGTTCAAGTAAAATTATGTTTTCATTCTTTTAGAATACTGACCCTCGTTACGGTTGTCATTTTGATGATTAAAGATTAGGCATGTGGGAATTCTTAAAATGCACTGTGCATGATATGTTTCCAGTTTGCTATGACTTCCCTGTTTTCTGCAATTATTTTGTTTCATTTCTCCCACATTAAAACTGGCTGGCCTAAAATAAAGGCTTTACAATAACCGTGTGGATTTTTAGTATGTGCGCATTTGCAGTAAAACTCGTATCAAGAATACATAAATATTACCTGATTGTCTCTGGCATTGTTATGTGCCTTAACTTCAGGTAAGTTGAAGGAGAAACGTGAGACATACCTTGTAGGGCACTTCAGCCAAGAATTGATAAGTTGTGTCCTACCTGAGCTTTCCAAGGGGCCACAAAGGGTCTGCCAGGTTGTGTATGCACAATGCTTGTAAAATGTGGTATGAGATCTGCTGTTCTTGATTTACTGCCCATCACCAGTTGACTTAGTTTATTCCTATGACTCATGCAGTAAATTTTAGCTATTTTTCTATTCTATATTTATAATGATTGTGAAATGTTATTTTTATTGTAATCTTCGTGATTAATACATTAAGCCTAATTAATAGTACTCTTGACAATATTCGTGTAATGTAGAAAACCGTATTGTAAAACCATGGGGATAAAAGCTGCAGTCTTGGCTGGAAGACTGTGGGACACATTTATAAGACCCTATCGGCACAGGAAAGTCACTTTTTCCGACGTTCCTGAGACGATAGGGGTTTAACGTGGCTTAATGCTGCCTTATAAACACACTCTCTACATTTAGTATGAAAGAGGTAGGCAATGGGTGTTGCGGTGGGCGTTCCACTGCATCTCCCATTGATTTTGACGGTGCCCCATATTTAAAAGCGGGGCGTAAATATGGGGCAGAACCAAATAAAAAGCAGGGAAAACCTGGTCTTAACATGGCGAAACGAGGAGAAATGCTTTATTTCTCCTCCTTTTTGCTGTTTCTTCTGTCATAGAAACAGCAAAATGCCATGAGTGACTGTTTATGTGCAGGAATGTGTCCCTTCCTGCACATAAACAATCATTAAAAAAATGACGATTTGCAACTTCTATGTGTGATGCACAAAGCAGCACCCATAGAAGTTACAAATCGCCATTTATGATTGTTTATGTGCAGGAAGGCCAGCTTCCTGCACATAAACAATCATTCCTACAACGCAGGCACCTTTGCACTATGGTACATGGGTGCCTGTGTTGGCGCTAGGCAGCTAAATTTAGCGCCAATGCAGGGTAAAACACAGGGCTGAGCCGTTTTGTTGTATATACGGCGCTGCCATGTTTTTCTAAAGTGACGGGGCAATTGTGGAGCTAATCCGCACTCTGCCACTTTATTATAAACATGCCCCTGTGAGTTTTATGGAACGTGTGGGAAGAATTTGGGTGCATGTATAAACATCAGAGCTGTGCCACAGAGTTGCTGTCTTTATGCACTGCCTGAAGCAGAAAGATGCTATTTAAAATACTGGATGCACTTATCATTACCATTCTTAACATCGTTATTTCTAGTATCGACTGGAAAAGGAAGGAAATGCAAATTCCCCTATGCATGTGCTCATTAAGTAAGTATGGGTCAGTAGGCCGTGTCCTCCTTGCATAGTGCAACAAGCAAGCCCCAGTCAGGTTTCGGTCTCATTGTGCATCAACGAAAGGTGTAGCATGGGTACTGAATACATCATGCAGGGTACTCTTGCAAATATATCTTTTCCACATAAGGTTTGCCTAAACATTAATAAAGTATTTCTACATATATTTTAAGCCACTGGATATACCTTTAGCATTATTCAGACATTTAAGTTCAGTCTTGCTGATGATGCTAGGCCATATCTCCTACCGACCAATACCAGATGGTTTTGGTCTGTTACTAAACGAAAAGGGCATCATACAGGTATACATCATATATTAGAACATTGGAATGTTGAGAGCTCCATTGAAACCAATGGGGTTGCTCAGGGTTTCTAATGGCTGGTACAAGCCTGCAGCTCCAACATTCCAATGTGTGTCTTCATGTTTCTCCCTTTTCAATTTAGAAAGTCCTACCCTTAGTTGGGTGGGATGTTATAATAGCCTGTTATTAATTTATTTATTTATACGTTTTATATAGAGCGAACTTGAGCAGAAGGCATCAGAGTGCTTTACGGAGTAAGGATCACACTAACATGAGGTTGATAGAGAGTGGATGCAAATATATAGTAATGATAAAAATGTAAATGGTATACAGTGGGATATATAAACTAAATAGCAGAGGGTACCCAAGTTACATAAAACATAGATAAAAATACACACACATTAAATGAAAACAGAATCCGATAAATAGGAGGATGTATCAACGCAAACAGTTTAAGGCAGTTGTGGTAGGAATTGCCAGGGTGGGGAAAATAGATGCATAATTTCTCCCCGCCTCGCGCTATTACCAGTTGTTTTAGGCCCTCGCCCTTGATATAGGCCCTTGTCTGCTGCTCAGGCCTATAACTCGAGTTCAGGTCCTTTAACAACTGGTATTGCCCTCGGCAGCGGGCAATAAAGGCTATAATATGGTAGAGTTATTATTGTTGAATACCTAGAATCTCCATTAAATGTTTCTGTTTGAGATAAGCAGAATACTAATTTGACGCTTTTAAACAATTTTTCCTGCCACATCAATCAGGCAAGAGATGTGGCCACTGATGATTTCCTAAGGGTGCCAACAATCAAACTTTATAGAATTTGATTGGCAGCGTATAGAGGAAAGAAGTCACAGTCGTGATGCAATTTTTGACTGAGATGACACACTGACTAATCAGGGGAACCCAGAAGTATAAAACAAGTTTCCTTGACTGGTAGCTTAGCCTGGACATCAGGGCAAACCCTGAGAAAAATATGTGTGTGTATTGTGGTATAGCAATGATGAAGTTAAACAACTTTGTGTTCCAAATCATTTTGATTAAAAGTAGAACATATACAAAATTATGCAAAATGGAAGAAGGCTTTGAAGCTGCTCATGTGTTATAAATAAACAAAAAATGCTCCATATAAAAAAAAAAGAAATCTTGTTCTAACACAAATCAGCAGCTAGAGTAAAAGTTCCCCAAAAATTGCAACGCATGTTCTAGCACGTCAGCAGAAACATAATACTAAGAACGGCTCAACCACAAGTGCATGTATTTGGACAATGGTCGGGGAATAGGTTGCTGAAGATTTTAGTTTGAACTCAAGAAACATTTTAAGAGGAAAACGGAGTCCAACAGATTGAACAAGGAAGCTGTGTTTCACAATGCAGTGACAATTTTGATAGGCTCAGTTAAGATGGTTTGCAGAATAGCGAATTCTCCTTCTAATGAGGATGTTGCATCTTTCTTGAATAAGTATCCAAGATCTCAGACAGTCCCTGACAGTACACAAAAGTGGAAGACTATCCTACAAGGTCTGAGGTTTCAAGCAATAGCGTAAGAAGGCAGATAAAGGCAGCTTTATTTTTTTGTGTTATTTCAGGAGTGATTTTTAAAAAGTCCACTTCTGGGTTGCTGAGTGAATGTACCCACAAGGTAGTCAAAGATGCCTAAGTGTGCCCAGGTACCAACCAGTTAACTCAGACTTCTCCCATTTGATTCCTTGCTACAGGACGATTCACCTTCAAGCCGCTCTAGGTTGAGGCGGTAGGCTCTCAACAGTGTGCTCCCATCCACAAAAATTGTTAAGCTTCTATCAGAGAGAAGTGATTGTAGCTTATGAGACATTTGGGATGCACCTGGGTCTGGAGTAGGACTTGCCCTGGTGACTTTGTAGCAGCATGTTAAGCATCCTCTAAACAAAAGATTGCTCTCTGCTGATGAATGGCAAATACCCGAAACAGCTCTGTAAGGACCTGGTGTGACCAGGTCTAACTGGGAGCTCAAACTGGGTCCATTAAAGGTTTCAAGATTCGAGTAAACGTGATTTATAAACACTTGTCCCAATTCAACATATTATGACATTCAAAAGTTCTGGTTCAAAATCAACGTGGTTTTTACTGTATCTGATACATCTTGTTCATATGGTTTCAACAAATACAATAATTGTGATTGAGTAAAATACGATTTAAACTAATACATTGTTAAGTCACATATGTATATTTCATTCTTTACAAAAGAGTCTTTGAATAAATGATAAAAAATCAAAACATATCCCAATGCATTTCGGGTCAATACTGGACCCTTCTTCAGGGGTGATCTTTTGTTCAAACGATTTAAATCCTTGATATTCGATAGATGTTCTGTGTGTAAGCACTTCAAAGTAGTATTTCAGACACTGTAACGATAGTAATAGCCATAAAAATGATGTCAGTATTTACATGTGAAAGTTTGCAAAGTGTCAAAAGTCGTTAAAATCAAAAATAAATGAGTCATGGATTAAACAGCAGCTAAACTGCAGTGAATAAGGGAACTGATTGGGGGAGTGAGTAATAGTAATGCTAAGGTGCAACCTTATTTTAAAACACCCTACTGTCGTGTGTGTGCCTGACACCAAACACCACGTGATGAAAAATACGTGCAACTCAAGTGCACCCAGTATCGAAATTCTCAACTTACCCGCCCAACACACACAATTGTGGACGGTTTCAAGAATTCAACGAGCGTATCCGGTTCTGTAAATTAGATGGGTACTTATGTCAGTAAAATACGTCAAAAAACGTTATGCGAACAAACAACGTCTCCCTAACTCCATGTGGCTCACCAGCTTACCGAAAGAAAAGAATCAGGAGGGTCAATCTCATATTTCCCGCGCTCTGCGGTACAGCATAAACAGGTTGGCCAAAGACTCCCTGTAAATGAAAGATGCGAGTGCGTCAGTCTCTCACCCCAATTTTCCCGTGTGAGATTATCAACGCGGTAAGAGCTTCCATCATGCCTACCTTCGGTGTCGTGGCGTCCTCTGACCCTCGACCTGGCAATTAGTTCCGGAAACAACATCCGGTGCAACGTGACGTGCTTTAAGTAGTCGTGCGCCCTGCTTTCAACCTAACGTCCGGTTCAGTGCGTGTGCTTTTAAAGGGATAGGTGCTAATGAGAGCAAACACCTGCCAAAGAAGTGGGGTCTTCCGCGATGTAACCTACGCGGTTTGCTAGAAACGTTGTCGCAAAGTCTGGCCAAAGCCATGAATGTTATAAAAATGTAAGAAAAAAGGTATCAATGTCTCTAAATTACATGAAGAAGTGTTTTGTTATGGTTATAACGATCTACGCTCGGTATGATATCGAATAAACACGAGCCAAAGTGCTAAACAATCGTGGTATGAAAAACTAAAAATGTGCTGTACAAAATCAAAATGTGACACTCGTGCTGTCGAAAATAACAAAGAGCATTGTAAGTGGTGCTGTGTGCAATCTACTACATCAAATCCTTTAACAACTTACACTAATGATCTTCACATTTCTGTATTATAACAATGGTTTAGACAGTTATAGATAGCATAGGCGATAAACACTATTTATAACAATGTACATGAAATTACTGCATAGTATAAAAACAGCACACTATAAATCAATCGGTTAACTGCTGTCTAGTACATAATGCGTCACAGAATGAGTTTGTAATCAGAACGCTTCTTACCTCGGATACAATGTCAGCCTAACATAACATATATACATAGTATCCTAAACCAATGTAGATTTGGTCATGTAACAAAGCCTCTTAAAGGTGTAATCAAATGTGAACCTATCTGATTGTTTGACATAGATGGCATCTACATATTGAATCTATTCATAAGAAGCATAACATCTCATATTGATCATTAAGCCCCCCCGGTGTGAGGGTGCCCAATTTTTTAATCCAAAATGTCTCTCTACGAGATAGGGCCACTGTATGATCGATGCCAGGGTGTTTTTCTACCACTTCTAATACTGTGTATCTCAATTGTGGTATGGTGTGTGATGCACTGGTCCAATGTGTCGCTAGACTGGAGGTCGTGGATTTATTGCGTATTGTACTCTTGTGCTCGATGATCCGAGTCTTAATTTTTCTTGATGTCCGTCCCACGTACGTGAGTCCACATGGGCATTGTATTGCATAAATGACTCCTACAGTGTTGCAATCAGCACTGAATTTCAAAACAATGTCTTTGCCAGTTTGCGGATGTGGAAATGTTTTACTCACTATTATATTGTTACACTGTCCGCAGTTGTGACACTTTCTCATCCCTTTAAAAGTCACTGTCTGGTTCCTTTGGGGTTTTTTGAGTAGCTCCCTTATGTTCTTTGCACGTGTGTGTGCTATTATGGGGAAATTTTTGAATATGTGAGTGAAATCAGGTTCATTCGCTATCATTTCCCATCGCTTCCTCAATATTTGTCTAATCCTATGTGATTGAGTGGAATGTTTCATTACAAATACTATGCGTTCGTTTGATGATTTCTCAGTCTTTCTCAACAAACTCTCGCGGTCAATTGATTGGACGCGTAGCTCTGAGTCTTCTAAGACCTTTTGAGGATACCCTCTGTCGGTGTATCGCTTAAGTTGTTCTTTGATTGCCTCTGCACACTCCTCTCCATCCGATGAAATTCTTTTAATGCGCATCAATTGGGATGTGGGCAAATGGTTCTTCAAATTTCTTGGATGTGCACTAGAATAGTGCAACGCATTATTAACATCCGTGGCTTTGCGGTAAACAATAGTTGAAATACCCTGTGATGTTTTTTGTATTTCTATGTCCAAGAAATGTATCCTTGAGTCTTGAACATCATAAGTGAATTGAATACGTGGGTTACGTGCATTAAGTTCTTGGATCCTTTCAACCAGTTCTTGTTTGGTGCCCCGCCAGAGGACCAGGATGTCATCAATATACCTTAGAAAAAGTATCAGGTTGTCCATCCATCTGTGATCTGTAAGTATGTACTGTTGTTCAAAATATGCCATGAAGGTGTTGGCATACGATGGGGCTCCTGAAAACCCCATGGATGTCCCGGTTTTCTGCAGAAAAAAGTCTGATTTCCAATTAAAATAACTATGAAATAGTGAGAAATGTAACAATTCGATTAGGAACACACCCAGTTGTTGCTCTATGTCTGATTGTAATAATCTCCATTCAATGGCTTCCAAACCTTCCATGTGTGCGATTGACGTATATAATGCCACAACGTCTATAGTGCACAGTATTGTGCTATCATCAATGAGATCATTAACCTCAGATAGTTTAGTTAAACAATCCGTAGTGTCTTTCAAATAGGTTCCCCATGATTGTACTAAGGGTTGTAAATAGTAATCAACGAAACGTCCAACTGGTTCGTGTATCGATCCGCATCCAGCTACGATGGGTCGGAAAGGTGGGTCCTCTAGGCTCTTATGGATTTTAGGGAGCATGTATATGTGAGGCACTTGTGGTGTGGCTGTCCTCAGGTATCTGGCCGTGTTGATGTTGATCGTTCCATCATCTTCTGCTTTGGTGATGATCTTGTCTAACAATGCACTGAATTCCGAAGTAGGATCCTTTTCAAGTTTGATGTATGTGAATGTGTCTTGCACGTGCTCCTCTACCTTACGGTCATAAAAGGTAGTATCCATCATCACAAGGGCTCCTCCCTTGTCCGCTGGTTGAAAAGTGATGGACTTGTCCTGTCTCAAATTATCCAAGATTCGTTTTTCTCTTTTTGAAAGATTAGAGTGTTTAGGAGTTTCATACCTGATGGATTCTAGATCCTTTTTTACTAGTGTTTCAAAGTTGTCCAAGATTTTGTGCGAGATGGGGGACATAAACTTGCTTTTAGGCTTGAATATTTCCTTGGGTCGCTGTGACCCATTAGATGTTATGGTAGAGAAGAACCATTTAAGTCTCAATTTTCGTAGAAATTTGAAGAGCGCAATCTCTGTTTCCAAACCATTGGATACATAGGTGGGAACAAATGAGGTACCTTTGTTTAAAATGTTCAATTGATCTCTCGACAATTTTCGGCTCGAGATATTCACGACAAGGTTCCCTTTTTCGCGACTACTCTCTGTGGTCTTCCTCCTTCTGGAACTTTTTTTGCTACTTTGTCCCCTCCTGAGCCGTTTGGTCTTGCTTCTGTAGGTAGGTCGGGTGGATGTGTTGCTGATTGTCCTTCCGCTAAAAAAGAAGGTTGCACACCTTTGGATGATCCAGATGATGTCGGTTCTTGGGATTCTGTGCTCACAACTGGAGCCGGTGCCCTTTGTAAAGACAAATCTTCGTCCTGTACAATGCTTTCCTCTGATGATGTCTGTTTGGGAATCGGCCTGCTTGTGAATCTTCTTTGTGCGTAGGCTTCCGCCCACGTGTAGACTTCGTCTAGCTTATAATCGATCGTATCTCTACGGAACTTGCGTATTTTACGATCATGCACTTCTTTCGCGTGGGTATCCAGTCTGCGATTGATGTCCTCTAAAATTTTTGTCCAGTCCTCAGATGGTATGGTTCTAATTAGATCCTGTTGTAGGTTGTAAATATCTTCCTTTAACTCATTCAAGATTTGCGACAACTCCTCTATTATCAAAAGAATCAAATCAAGCGAACATTTATTGAGGATTGCCTGCCATTTGATCATGAACGCCTTATTAAATTTAAACAACATAGGTTTAAGTGCAATTCGAAGCCCTCTCGGTATCCTTTTGACTTTGTGATATTCAATAAGAGTTGTCGCGTGCAGCCTTTGATTGATTTCTTTGCGCATTACATATTCTAGTTGCTTCAGCATCTGTGCTGTGGTGCCTTTGGAAGTGCTGAACGTGCGAACCTGTTCTATTAATGAGTAAATTGATGCTGCCTCATCTGTTCCGTATGCCTTAATCTCAGCCTGATTTAATGTGAGATTTGAGATTTCTTTGAAAGACGCCATTTTAAACTGGATTACGTGGGTGCTGGTCTAGTGTGTGGGCCGTGTAAAACTGCAATGTAATGGGTCTAGCCTGCACACCTGCTTAGTTTCAACCAATTAATCTAATTTAACAACAAATTTACTTTAATTTAGGAGCTAACCCAGTAGGAATTGTGCCCACAATTCTTAGTCAAACAGCTCTGTAAGGACCTGGTGTGACCAGGTCTAACTGGGAGCTCAAACTGGGTCCATTAAAGGTTTCAAGATTCGAGTAAACGTGATTTATAAACACTTGTCCCAATTCAACATATTATGACATTCAAAAGTTCTGGTTCAAAATCAACGTGGTTTTTACTGTATCTGATACATCTTGTTCATATGGTTTCAACAAATACAATAATTGTGATTGAGTAAAATACGATTTAAACTAATACATTGTTAAGTCACATATGTATATTTCATTCTTTACCAAAGAGTCTTTGAATAAATGATAAAAAATCAAAACATATCCCAATGCATTTCGGGTCAATACTGGACCCTTCTTCAGGGGTGATCTTTTGTTCAAACGATTTAAATCCTTGATATTCGATAGATGTTCTGTGTGTAAGCACTTCAAAGTAGTATTTCAGACACTGTAACGATAGTAATCGCCATAAAAATGATGTCAGTATTTACATGTGAAAGTTTGCAAAGTGTCAAAAGTCGTTAAAATCAAAAATAAATGAGTCATGGATTAAACAGCAGCTAAACTGCAGTGAATAAGGGAACTGATTGGGGGAGTGAGTAATAGTAATGCTAAGGTGCAACCTTATTTTAAAACACCCTACTGTCGTGTGTGTGCCTGACACCAAACACCACGTGATGAAAAATACGTGCAACTCAAGTGCACCCAGTATCGAAATTCTCAACTTACCCGCCCAACACACACAATTGTGGACGGTTTCAAGAATTCAACGAGCGTATCCGGTTCTGTAAATTAGATGGGTACTTATGTCAGTAAAATACGTCAAAAAACGTTATGCGAACAAACAACGTCTCCCTAACTCCATGTGGCTCACCAGCTTACCGAAAGAAAAGAATCAGGAGGGTCAATCTCATATTTCCCGCGCTCTGCGGTACAGCATAAACAGGTTGGCCAAAGACTCCCTGTAAATGAAAGATGCGAGTGCGTCAGTCTCTCACCCCAATTTTCCCGTGTGAGATTATCAACGCGGTAAGAGCTTCCATCATGCCTACCTTCGGTGTCGTGGCGTCCTCTGACCCTCGACCTGGCAATTAGTTCCGGAAACAACATCCGGTGCAACGTGACGTGCTTTAAGTAGTCGTGCGCCCTGCTTTCAACCTAACGTCCGGTTCAGTGCGTGTGCTTTTAAAGGGATAGGTGCTAATGAGAGCAAACACCTGCCAAAGAAGTGGGGTCTTCCGCGATGTAACCTACGCGGTTTGCTAGAAACGTTGTCGCAAAGTCTGGCCAAAGCCATGAATGTTATAAAAATGTAAGAAAAAAGGTATCAATGTCTCTAAATTACATGAAGAAGTGTTTTGTTATGGTTATAACGATCTACGCTCGGTATGATATCGAATAAACACGAGCCAAAGTGCTAAACAATCGTGGTATGAAAAACTAAAAATGTGCTGTACAAAATCAAAATGTGACACTCGTGCTGTCGAAAATAACAAAGAGCATTGTAAGTGGTGCTGTGTGCAATCTACTACATCAAATCCTTTAACAACTTACACTAATGATCTTCACATTTCTGTATTATAACAATGGTTTAGACAGTTATAGATAGCATAGGCGATAAACACTATTTATAACAATGTACATGAAATTACTGCATAGTATAAAAACAGCACACTATAAATCAATCGGTTAACTGCTGTCTAGTACATAATGCGTCACAGAATGAGTTTGTAATCAGAACGCTTCTTACCTCGGATACAATGTCAGCCTAACATAACATATATACATAGTATCCTAAACCAATGTAGATTTGGTCATGTAACAAAGCCTCTTAAAGGTGTAATCAAATGTGAACCTATCTGATTGTTTGACATAGATGGCATCTACATATTGAATCTATTCATAAGAAGCATAACATCTCATATTGATCATTAAGCCCCCCCGGTGTGAGGGTGCCCAATTTTTTAATCCAAAATGTCTCTCTACGAGATAGGGCCACTGTATGATCGATGCCAGGGTGTTTTTCTACCACTTCTAATACTGTGTATCTCAATTGTGGTATGGTGTGTGATGCACTGGTCCAATGTGTCGCTAGACTGGAGGTCGTGGATTTATTGCGTATTGTACTCTTGTGCTCGATGATCCGAGTCTTAATTTTTCTTGATGTCCGTCCCACGTACGTGAGTCCACATGGGCATTGTATTGCATAAATGACTCCTACAGTGTTGCAATCAGCACTGAATTTCAAAACAATGTCTTTGCCAGTTTGCGGATGTGGAAATGTTTTACTCACTATTATATTGTTACACTGTCTGCAGTTGTGACACTTTCTCATCCCTTTAAAAGTCACTGTCTGGTTCCTTTGGGGTTTTTTGAGTAGCTCCCTTATGTTCTTTGCACGTGTGTGTGCTATTATGGGGAAATTTTTGAATATGTGAGTGAAATCAGGTTCATTCGCTATCATTTCCCATCGCTTCCTCAATATTTGTCTAATCCTATGTGATTGAGTGGAATGTTTCATTACAAATACTATGCGTTCGTTTGATGATTTCTCAGTCTTTCTCAACAAACTCTCGCGGTCAATTGATTGGACGCGTAGCTCTGAGTCTTCTAAGACCTTTTGAGGATACCCTCTGTCGGTGTATCGCTTAAGTTGTTCTTTGATTGCCTCTGCACACTCCTCTCCATCCGATGAAATTCTTTTAATGCGCATCAATTGGGATGTGGGCAAATGGTTCTTCAAATTTCTTGGATGTGCACTAGAATAGTGCAACGCATTATTAACATCCGTGGCTTTGCGGTAAACAATAGTTGAAATACCCTGTGATGTTTTTTGTATTTCTATGTCCAAGAAATGTATCCTTGAGTCTTGAACATCATAAGTGAATTGAATACGTGGGTTACGTGCATTAAGTTCTTGGATCCTTTCAACCAGTTCTTGTTTGGTGCCCCGCCAGAGGACCAGGATGTCATCAATATACCTTAGAAAAAGTATCAGGTTGTCCATCCATCTGTGATCTGTAAGTATGTACTGTTGTTCAAAATATGCCATGAAGGTGTTGGCATACGATGGGGCTCCTGAAAACCCCATGGATGTCCCGGTTTTCTGCAGAAAATGTAACATTTCTCACTATTTCATAGTTATTTTAATTGGAAATCAGACTTTTTTCTGCAGAAAACCGGGACATCCATGGGGTTTTCAGGAGCCCCATCGTATGCCAACACCTTCATGGCATATTTTGAACAACAGTACATACTTACAGATCACAGATGGATGGACAACCTGATACTTTTTCTAAGGTATATTGATGACATCCTGGTCCTCTGGCGGGGCACCAAACAAGAACTGGTTGAAAGGATCCAAGAACTTAATGCACGTAACCCACGTATTCAATTCACTTATGATGTTCAAGACTCAAGGATACATTTCTTGGACATAGAAATACAAAAAACATCACAGGGTATTTCAACTATTGTTTACCGCAAAGCCACGGATGTTAATAATGCGTTGCACTATTCTAGTGCACATCCAAGAAATTTGAAGAACCATTTGCCCACATCCCAATTGATGCGCATTAAAAGAATTTCATCGGATGGAGAGGAGTGTGCAGAGGCAATCAAAGAACAACTTAAGCGATACACCGACAGAGGGTATCCTCAAAAGGTCTTAGAAGACTCAGAGCTACGCGTCCAATCAATTGACCGCGAGAGTTTGTTGAGAAAGACTGAGAAATCATCAAACGAACGCATAGTATTTGTAATGAAACATTCCACTCAATCACATAGGATTAGACAAATATTGAGGAAGCGATGGGAAATGATAGCGAATGAACCTGATTTCACTCACATATTCAAAAATTTCCCCATAATAGCACACACACGTGCAAAGAACATAAGGGAGCTACTCAAAAAACCCCAAAGGAACCACACAGTGACTTTTAAAGGGATGAGAAAGTGTCACAACTGCGGACAGTGTAACAATATAATAGTGAGTAAAACATTTCCACATCCGCAAACTGGCAAAGACATTGTTTTGAAATTCAGTGCTGATTGCAACACTGTAGGAGTCATTTATGCAATACAATGCCCATGTGGACTCACGTACGTGGGACGGACATCAAGAAAAATTAAGACTCGGATCATCGAGCACAAGAGTACAATACGCAATAAATCCACGACCTCCAGTCTAGCGACACATTGGACCAGTGCATCACACACCATACCACAATTGAGATACACAGTATTAGAAGTGGTAGAAAAACACCCTGGCATCGATCATACAGTGGCCCTATCTCGTAGAGAGACATTTTGGATTAAAAAATTGGGCACCCTCACACCGGGGGGGCTTAATGATCAATATGAGATGTTATGCTTCTTATGAATAGATTCAATATGTAGATGCCATCTATGTCAAACAATCAGATAGGTTCACATTTGATTACACCTTTAAGAGGCTTTGTTACATGACCAAATCTACATTGGTTTAGGATACTATGTATATATGTTATGTTAGGCTGACATTGTATCCGAGGTAAGAAGCGTTCTGATTACAAACTCATTCTGTGACGCATTATGTACTAGACAGCAGTTAACCGATTGATTTATAGTGTGCTGTTTTTATACTATGCAGTAATTTCATGTACATTGTTATAAATAGTGTTTATCGCCTATGCTATCTATAACTGTCTAAACCATTGTTATAATACAGAAATGTGAAGATCATTAGTGTAAGTTGTTAAAGGATTTGATGTAGTAGATTGCACACAGCACCACTTACAATGCTCTTTGTTATTTTCGACAGCACGAGTGTCACATTTTGATTTTGTACAGCACATTTTTAGTTTTTCATACCTCGTGGAGGTAACCGACGCCATCAGGGAGACGCTCGATCGGGGGGGGAAGGCTATGTTAGTCCTGTTGGACTTGTCGGCGGCCTTCGACACCGTCCCTCATGCGGGTCTCCTTTTAAGACTCAGGGAGATCGGCTTGCGGGGGACGGTGTTGGACTGGTTTAGGTCTTTCCTATCGGGCCGCCGGCAGGTGATCTGGGCTCCTCCGTTCTCCGCGGAAATGCAAGCGCTAGAGGTTGGGGTTCCTCAAGGTTCCATTCTGAGCCCCACCATATTTAACATCTATATGGCTCCTCTGGCGCTTGTAGCGGAGACTTATGGGGCCCGGGTCATCTCATATGCTGATGACACCCAGCTGTTGTTCACTTGCAGCAAAGGTGAGGCTTTTGATGGCGACAGGATAAAGCGCTGTTTGAGTGCAGTATTCGCGTGGTTTCTGAGGCACAGCCTGAAGTGCAACTCAGATAAGTCTGAGTTGCTTTTCTTCGGCTGTGCTCCTGATCCGGACTGGAAGTCCTGGTGGCCCCAGGACATGTTTCCCCCTGAGCAATCATCTTCCCAAGCAAAAAATCTGGGAGTGCTGCTTGATGATGCGCTCTCGTTTAGTCCCCATGTTATGGGGCTATCGGGGAAATGTTTTGGCATCCTCAAGATGTTGAGGAAATTTCTTCCTCTGTTGTCCGTACAATATCGGAAGACAGTAGTGCAGGCGTTGGTGGGATCTAGACTAGATTACGCCAATGCACTCTTTGCAGGTCTGCCCAAGTATCTTCTGGCCAGACTGCAAGTTGTGCAAAATTCGGCGGCCAGAGCTATCTTCGGCCTGCCAAGGAGAACAAGCGCACAACTGCTTTTGAATAGGCTGCATTGGCTGCCTATTTCGAAAAGAATTAGATTTAAAATTCTGACGCTGGCCTTCAAAGCCCTTCACTCCATCGGTCCTAATTATATTAGGAAGCGGATTGCTTTCTATGTGCCTCGGAGGGTGTTACGATCTGCCGATCTGGCCAAATTGGAGGTGCCTCTGGCTAAGCGTGTCCGGATGGGAGAACGAGCCTTTCAATTTGTGGCAGCCCGATGTTGGAATGAGCTCCCTCTCCCTCTACGCAAAGCTACGAACCTCCTGGCGTTTAGGAAAGAGTTGAAGACTCTCCTCTTTTCTGCGTAATTCTTTTTACAACTGTGCTGCTCCTTTATGTGTCTGTAGATCTCAGGCCTCTTTGCAAAAGCGCCGGGACGCCCCCTTGGGCAGCCGTGCGCTCAAAAAATAGGCCTTTAACATAACATAACATAACATAACGATTGTTTAGCACTTTGGCTCGTGTTTATTCGATATCATACCGAGCGTAGATCGTTATAACCATAACAAAACACTTCTTCATGTAATTTAGAGACATTGATACCTTTTTTCTTACATTTTTATAACATTCATGGCTTTGGCCAGACTTTGCGACAACGTTTCTAGCAAACCGCGTAGGTTACATCGCGGAAGACCCCACTTCTTTGGCAGGTGTTTGCTCTCATTAGCACCTATCCCTTTAAAAGCACACGCACTGAACCGGACGTTAGGTTGAAAGCAGGGCGCACGACTACTTAAAGCACGTCACGTTGCACCGGATGTTGTTTCCGGAACTAATTGCCAGGTCGAGGGTCAGAGGACGCCACGACACCGAAGGTAGGCATGATGGAAGCTCTTACCGCGTTGATAATCTCACACGGGAAAATTGGGGTGAGAGACTGACGCACTCGCATCTTTCATTTACAGGGAGTCTTTGGCCAACCTGTTTATGCTGTACCGCAGAGCGCGGGAAATATGAGATTGACCCTCCTGATTCTTTTCTTTCGGTAAGCTGGTGAGCCACATGGAGTTAGGGAGACGTTGTTTGTTCGCATAACGTTTTTTGACGTATTTTACTGACATAAGTACCCATCTAATTTACAGAACCGGATACGCTCGTTGAATTCTTGAAACCGTCCACAATTGTGTGTGTTGGGCGGGTAAGTTGAGAATTTCGATACTGGGTGCACTTGAGTTGCACGTATTTTTCATCACGTGGTGTTTGGTGTCAGGCACACACACGACAGTAGGGTGTTTTAAAATAAGGTTGCACCTTAGCATTACTATTACTCACTCCCCCAATCAGTTCCCTTATTCACTGCAGTTTAGCTGCTGTTTAATCCATGACTCATTTATTTTTGATTTTAACGACTTTTGACACTTTGCAAACTTTCACATGTAAATACTGACATCATTTTTATGGCGATTACTATCGTTACAGTGTCTGAAATACTACTTTGAAGTGCTTACACACAGAACATCTATCGAATATCAAGGATTTAAATCGTTTGAACAAAAGATCACCCCTGAAGAAGGGTCCAGTATTGACCCGAAATGCATTGGGATATGTTTTGATTTTTTATCATTTATTCAAAGACTCTTTTGTAAAGAATGAAATATACATATGTGACTTAACAATGTATTAGTTTAAATCGTATTTTACTCAATCACAATTATTGTATTTGTTGAAACCATATGAACAAGATGTATCAGATACAGTAAAAACCACGTTGATTTTGAACCAGAACTTTTGAATGTCATAATATGTTGAATTGGGACAAGTGTTTATAAATCACGTTTACTCGAATCTTGAAACCTTTAATGGACCCAGTTTGAGCTCCCAGTTAGACCTGGTCACACCAGGTCCTTACAGAGCTGTTTGACTAAGAATTGTGGGCACAATTCCTACTGGGTTAGCTCCTAAATTAAAGTAAATTTGTTGTTAAATTAGATTAATTGGTTGAAACTAAGCAGGTGTGCAGGCTAGACCCATTACATTGCAGTTTTACACGGCCCACACACTAGACCAGCACCCACGTAATCCAGTTTAAAATGGCGTCTTTCAAAGAAATCTCAAATCTCACATTAAATCAGGCTGAGATTAAGGCATACGGAACAGATGAGGCAGCATCAATTTACTCATTAATAGAACAGGTTCGCACGTTCAGCACTTCCAAAGGCACCACAGCACAGATGCTGAAGCAACTAGAATATGTAATGCGCAAAGAAATCAATCAAAGGCTGCACGCGACAACTCTTATTGAATATCACAAAGTCAAAAGGATACCGAGAGGGCTTCCAATTGCACTTAAACCTATGTTGTTTAAATTTAATAAGGCGTTCATGATCAAATGGCAGGCAATCCTCAATAAATGTTCGCTTGATTTGATTCTTTTGATAATAGAGGAGTTGTCGCAAATCTTGAATGAGTTAAAGGAAGATATTTACAACCTACAACAGGATCTAATTAGAACCATACCATCTGAGGACTGGACAAAAATTTTAGAGGACATCAATCGCAGACTGGATACCCACGCGAAAGAAGTGCATGATCGTAAAATACGCAAGTTCCGTAGAGATACGATCGATTATAAGCTAGACGAAGTCTACACGTGGGCGGAAGCCTACGCGCAAAGAAGATTCACAAGCAGGCCGATTCCCAAACAGACATCATCAGAGGAAAGCATTGTACAGGACGAAGATTTGTCTTTACAAAGGGCACCGGCTCCAGTTGTGAGCACAGAATCCCAAGAACCGACATCATCTGGATCATCCAAAGGTGTGCAACCTTCTTTTTTAGCGGAAGGACAATCAGCAACACATCCACCCGACCTACCTACAGAAGCAAGACCAAACGGCTCAGGAGGGGACAAAGTAGCAAAAAAAGTTCCAGAAGGAGGAAGACCACAGAGAGTAGTCGCGAAAAAGGGAACCTTGTCGTGAATATCTCGAGCCGAAAATTGTCGAGAGATCAATTGAACATTTTAAACAAAGGTACCTCATTTGTTCCCACCTATGTATCCAATGGTTTGGAAACAGAGATTGCGCTCTTCAAATTTCTACGAAAATTGAGACTTAAATGGTTCTTCTCTACCATAACATCTAATGGGTCACAGCGACCCAAGGAAATATTCAAGCCTAAAAGCAAGTTTATGTCCCCCATCTCGCACAAAATCTTGGACAACTTTGAAACACTAGTAAAAAAGGATCTAGAATCCATCAGGTATGAAACTCCTAAACACTCTAATCTTTCAAAAAGAGAAAAACGAATCTTGGATAATTTGAGACAGGACAAGTCCATCACTTTTCAACCAGCGGACAAGGGAGGAGCCCTTGTGATGATGGATACTACCTTTTATGACCGTAAGGTAGAGGAGCACGTGCAAGACACATTCACATACATCAAACTTGAAAAGGATCCTACTTCGGAATTCAGTGCATTGTTAGACAAGATCATCACCAAAGCAGAAGATGATGGAACGATCAACATCAACACGGCCAGATACCTGAGGACAGCCACACCACAAGTGCCTCACATATACATGCTCCCTAAAATCCATAAGAGCCTAGAGGACCCACCTTTCCGACCCATCGTAGCTGGATGCGGATCGATACACGAACCAGTTGGACGTTTCGTTGATTACTATTTACAACCCTTAGTACAATCATGGGGAACCTATTTGAAAGACACTACGGATTGTTTAACTAAACTATCTGAGGTTAATGATCTCATTGATGATAGCACAATACTGTGCACTATAGACGTTGTGGCATTATATACGTCAATCGCACACATGGAAGGTTTGGAAGCCATTGAATGGAGATTATTACAATCAGACATAGAGCAACAACTGGGTGTGTTCCTAATCGAATTGTTACATTTCTCACTATTTCATAGTTATTTTAATTGGAAATCAGACTTTTTTCTGCAGAAAACCGGGACATCCATGGGGTTTTCAGGAGCCCCATCGTATGCCAACACCTTCATGGCATATTTTGAACAACAGTACATACTTACAGATCACAGATGGATGGACAACCTGATACTTTTTCTAAGGTATATTGATGACATCCTGGTCCTCTGGCGGGGCACCAAACAAGAACTGGTTGAAAGGATCCAAGAACTTAATGCACGTAACCCACGTATTCAATTCACTTATGATGTTCAAGACTCAAGGATACATTTCTTGGACATAGAAATACAAAAAACATCACAGGGTATTTCAACTATTGTTTACCGCAAAGCCACGGATGTTAATAATGCGTTGCACTATTCTAGTGCACATCCAAGAAATTTGAAGAACCATTTGCCCACATCCCAATTGATACGCATTAAAAGAATTTCATCGGATGGAGAGGAGTGTGCAGAGGCAATCAAAGAACAACTTAAGCGATACACCGACAGAGGGTATCCTCAAAAGGTCTTAGAAGACTCAGAGCTACGCGTCCAATCAATTGACCGCGAGAGTTTGTTGAGAAAGACTGAGAAATCATCAAACGAACGCATAGTATTTGTAATGAAACATTCCACTCAATCACATAGGATTAGACAAATATTGAGGAAGCGATGGGAAATGATAGCGAATGAACCTGATTTCACTCACATATTCAAAAATTTCCCCATAATAGCACACACACGTGCAAAGAACATAAGGGAGCTACTCAAAAAACCCCAAAGGAACCAGACAGTGACTTTTAAAGGGATGAGAAAGTGTCACAACTGCGGACAGTGTAACAATATAATAGTGAGTAAAACATTTCCACATCCGCAAACTGGCAAAGACATTGTTTTGAAATTCAGTGCTGATTGCAACACTGTAGGAGTCATTTATGCAATACAATGCCCATGTGGACTCACGTACGTGGGACGGACATCAAGAAAAATTAAGACTCGGATCATCGAGCACAAGAGTACAATACGCAATAAATCCACGACCTCCAGTCTAGCGACACATTGGACCAGTGCATCACACACCATACCACAATTGAGATACACAGTATTAGAAGTGGTAGAAAAACACCCTGGCATCGATCATACAGTGGCCCTATCTCGTAGAGAGACATTTTGGATTAAAAAATTGGGCACCCTCACACCGGGGGGGCTTAATGATCAATATGAGATGTTATGCTTCTTATGAATAGATTCAATATGTAGATGCCATCTATGTCAAACAATCAGATAGGTTCACATTTGATTACACCTTTAAGAGGCTTTGTTACATGACCAAATCTACATTGGTTTAGGATACTATGTATATATGTTATGTTAGGCTGACATTGTATCCGAGGTAAGAAGCGTTCTGATTACAAACTCATTCTGTGACGCATTATGTACTAGACAGCAGTTAACCGATTGATTTATAGTGTGCTGTTTTTATACTATGCAGTAATTTCATGTACATTGTTATAAATAGTGTTTATCGCCTATGCTATCTATAACTGTCTAAACCATTGTTATAATACAGAAATGTGAAGATCATTAGTGTAAGTTGTTAAAGGATTTGATGTAGTAGATTGCACACAGCACCACTTACAATGCTCTTTGTTATTTTCGACAGCACGAGTGTCACATTTTGATTTTGTACAGCACATTTTTAGTTTTTCATACCACGATTGTTTAGCACTTTGGCTCGTGTTTATTCGATATCATACCGAGCGTAGATCGTTATAACCATAACAAAACACTTCTTCATGTAATTTAGAGACATTGATACCTTTTTTCTTACATTTTTATAACATTCATGGCTTTGGCCAGACTTTGCGACAACGTTTCTAGCAAACCGCGTAGGTTACATCGCGGAAGACCCCACTTCTTTGGCAGGTGTTTGCTCTCATTAGCACCTATCCCTTTAAAAGCACACGCACTGAACCGGACGTTAGGTTGAAAGCAGGGCGCACGACTACTTAAAGCACGTCACGTTGCACCGGATGTTGTTTCCGGAACTAATTGCCAGGTCGAGGGTCAGAGGACGCCACGACACCGAAGGTAGGCATGATGGAAGCTCTTACCGCGTTAATAATCTCACACGGGAAAATTGGGGTGAGAGACTGACGCACTCGCATCTTTCATTTACAGGGAGTCTTTGGCCAACCTGTTTATGCTGTACCGCAGAGCGCGGGAAATATGAGATTGACCCTCCTGATTCTTTTCTTTCGGTAAGCTGGTGAGCCACATGGAGTTAGGGAGACGTTGTTTGTTCGCATAACGTTTTTTGACGTATTTTACTGACATAAGTACCCATCTAATTTACAGAACCGGATACGCTCGTTGAATTCTTGAAACCGTCCACAATTGTGTGTGTTGGGCGGGTAAGTTGAGAATTTCGATACTGGGTGCACTTGAGTTGCACGTATTTTTCATCACGTGGTGTTTGGTGTCAGGCACACACACGACAGTAGGGTGTTTTAAAATAAGGTTGCACCTTAGCATTACTATTACTCACTCCCCCAATCAGTTCCCTTATTCACTGCAGTTTAGCTGCTGTTTAATCCATGACTCATTTATTTTTGATTTTAACGACTTTTGACACTTTGCAAACTTTCACATGTAAATACTGACATCATTTTTATGGCGATTACTATCGTTACAGTGTCTGAAATACTACTTTGAAGTGCTTACACACAGAACATCTATCGAATATCAAGGATTTAAATCGTTTGAACAAAAGATCACCCCTGAAGAAGGGTCCAGTATTGACCCGAAATGCATTGGGATATGTTTTGATTTTTTATCATTTATTCAAAGACTCTTTTGTAAAGAATGAAATATACATATGTGACTTAACAATGTATTAGTTTAAATCGTATTTTACTCAATCACAATTATTGTATTTGTTGAAACCATATGAACAAGATGTATCAGATACAGTAAAAACCACGTTGATTTTGAACCAGAACTTTTGAATGTCATAATATGTTGAATTGGGACAAGTGTTTATAAATCACGTTTACTCGAATCTTGAAACCTTTAATGGACCCAGTTTGAGCTCCCAGTTAGACCTGGTCACACCAGGTCCTTACAGAGCTGTTTGACTAAGAATTGTGGGCACAATTCCTACTGGGTTAGCTCCTAAATTAAAGTAAATTTGTTGTTAAATTAGATTAATTGGTTGAAACTAAGCAGGTGTGCAGGCTAGACCCATTACATTGCAAATACCCGAAACACACATCCAGCTGAAAAACAGACATGCGGAAAGAAACTGGCATTGATCTTGACAATACTGCATTTTTAACTTTTAAGTCGCAATTGAATAGCTACACAAATTGTATTGTCGAGCTAAAAGTTACTGTTTTGGAACCTTAATTAAAGACACCAGTAACTTTGCATGCACCTTATTTAAAATAGTTGCAAAGCTTAACAACCCCTCTTGGTATGTGAGCTCAATAATTCCTACCCAGGAACTATGTGACAAACTGTCTTCCTATTTTACTAATAACGTTCAAACAATCCATGACAGTATTAAAAGTGTTCCAGTCTCACAGGATACACAACTAATCCCAATGACAAGCCAGATATGTTTTCAAGAGGAGCCATCTGCCTCGACGGGAAAGAGATCTTAAAAGTGGACCTTAGCCCTGCCATTTAGGAGGACAACACAATGAAACTACTGAAGTCTTCTAAGTCTGGATCTCCTGGTGATACTTATCCTACCCAAATCGTACATGACACAGCAGAAATAGTGACACCTGCAATCACAGTCATCGTGGACCATTCTTTTATTTCTGGACAGGTTCCAATAAAATGGAAAGCGAGTCAAACCAATGCTAGAAAACCAAATCTGGACCTATTGTTGGAGTCCAGTTACAGGTCAATGTCTCTCTTGATCGATCTCAAAAATAGGGGAGAAATATCTTGATAAGTGGCTTTCAAACCACATAGAACAAAATAGTCTACTGGATGTGGTTCAAACTGGATTCTATTCCCTGTAGAACAGATTCAGCAGGGCAGACTTGTAGCCGCTTTCATCACTCACGAAACGTGCACAGTGAAAGAATGAGTGATATGTAAGTTACTGACAGAGCTCTGAAGAGGGTGCATAAGTCACTGAGAAGAATGTATAGATGCATGTGTGAGTGAGTATGCAAGTTCTGACACCATTCTCATTAAGGTTAGATTCCATGTCAACATCATCAAAGCACTGAAGTCTGAAGTGAAATTGGAGGCACAAGTGCGATTAGCGAGGATGAAAACTCGCCAACTGTCAATCTGGAAGCAACCGATCTAAAGAACAATAATGAACCTGGTCGAGATTCGGTATCCAAAAAGAAGGTGGAGAAGAAAAAACCTAAACTTAGAAAACTTCAAAAATCATTAGATGACGAAACAACGGATCAGGCGAGTAACCAGGACCAAACAAAGAAAAAATGTAGACCCCTCCGGAAAAGTTTGACTCCTACAATTAAAGGAGACACAGAACTTAAAAATCAAAAAAATGGGGCAGCTGAAAAGAGCAAGGAAAAACAACAACATCATGATACCGGCAAACTAGGACTTTCTGTAGAACCATCATTGAGTGAGGTCCTGAGGACCATAAAGGATTTTCACTCGGATGTTAAAACCGATAGCCAAAGGAATCACGACGCGATTCAATAACTCCAAGGCGCTATCCAGAAGGTAGATAATACTTGTACGGAGATAGTGGACAGAATGGCTTCGGTGGAGAGTCGCACAGAAAATCTAGAAGCAGATGTCATTAAAATTCAAAGTAGAGAAAAGTCTCAAACTGCTATCATTGAAGATTTAATGACAAAGGTGGAGGACCTCGAGAACCGGGGGAGAAGAAATAACCTCCGCTTCTTGGGAATTGCAGAAGGGGCAGAGGGGAGTGATGCCAAGGGATATATTGTCAACCTTTTAAAGTCTTCCATGCCCGAACTTTCAAAATGGGAATTGGAACGAGAAGTCCAACGCGCTCATCGCTTTCCTCTAACACTCCCCAAGAGACCTATAAAAGAAAATCAGTATCCAAGAGCTATTCTGGTCTGCTTCGGAAACTTTCTTTTACGAGAAGCAATTTATGACCTGGCTAGACCAACGAGTAGAAAAGAATATCAATGAAACAAGTTCTTTGTCCGGCCGGATTTTGCTCATGCAACGGTTGAACGCCGATGGAGGTTGAGACAACTCTTTGCCCCATTTGAGAAGATAGGAGCAACCGTCTATCTGCTAAATCCAGCACGATTAAGAGTACTCTACAAAGGAACATCAAGGAACTTTACAAGCGAGATCCAAGCAGAAGCTTACTGGCATGAACTCTCTGAACTAAGAAAATAGGAGGGGGAAAGTTAGTCAGCTGAGCTGATATATGGTTAAAGTCTCTTGATAACTCAGGCGATCAAGCAAGCGGTGATGCTCGGATCACTCGTCGCCCACACCTGGGGCCCCTTGGTCCCAGGATGCTTCAAGAATTGGTGGGGGGAGGGAGGCGCGAGAGGGGGGGGTGGGATGCTCTGTTCGAGGGCAAGGGAGGGGGGGCAGCAGAAGGGGGGAAGAGGGAGATAGGGGGGTGCAAGGGGAGGGGCACAAAGCACAAATAGCACGGCACATTTTTTCTTTTTTTCCGTTTAGCATTATAGATAGACAGATACACAGAGAAATATTTTGTCGTATTCTAGATGAGTTGTAGAATAGCCTCAATAAATGTCTGTGGCCTGAATGATCCTCAGAAAAGGATTCGGGTGACCGCAGTGCTTAAAACAATGAAGCTAGATATGATATGCTTGCAGGAAACGCATGTCGAGGGAGGGAGAACGTTCATCTTAGACCAATTGGGGTTCAATCTCCTGGTGTGCACAACGCATGGGTCTAAGACAAGGGGTGTTGCGATACTCGCTAAAGGGAAGGATAGTGTAGTGGTTAAGAAACTTGAAGACCAGTGGGGCAGGTGGGTGTTAGCTGAAATAATAAATAAGGGTGCGAAGTTCACAATTGCCTCGGTTTATGGTTCCACTGAGGATGACCCAGAGTTATATGAATATCTTGACGCAGAACTAGCGCATTGGCCAGAACAAATTATATGTTGTGAGGATTTGAATATTAATATGCAGTCTGGCAATGGATTACAACTAGGGCAGGGATATGCTGGCAGGAAAAAATGAGTACTTCGAGCAGCTACAGACATGGCACAAAATAACTCACTATGTGATGTGTGGGTAGGGCTTCACCCGTCGATAGATGGCACCACGTTTTATTCTGCACCACATAAGATCTTGGCATGATTAGATTACTTTTTAATTTCTAACTCCCTGCTGCCAAGATCTAGAATTCAGAAATACCCAAGGATTATATCAGATCATAGTCCTCTGGTCCTAGCGGTAAACTTGGGGGGCGGCAGGTAGAGATAATGGGTGGACATTTGAAAGAGCACTTCTGAAGGATACAGAATATGTTGTGCATATGAATAAATGGATACAAGAGTTCTGGTAATTTAACAGGGAGAGTGCGTCATCAGGGGTTGTCTGGGATACATTCAAGGCGGCAATTCGGGGGGAAACGTTGAGCTACACCTTGTTTAAACAGAAGCAGGAAAGAGCTAGGGTGGAACAACTAGTAAGGACAATTGGACAAGCAGAGGAAGAGTTGTGCTCTTTAATACAGCAGAATGTGCCACTGGAGTCACAGTTATTTAAAATCACACAACTGAAAGCAGAGGTGCTAGAGGAAATCAGCAGCAATGTGGCAGTGAAATATTTAGTTAAGAAAGAGCAAGCATTTGAACTTAGCGAAAGAGTCGGGCATATCCTGGCAATCCGAACCAGACAACAACATGACATCGGGGGAGATTAAGGAGATCATGGATAATCAAGGGATTCTTAGGAGTGATACAGAGGGAATTAGAGAAGCCTTCAGACAGTTCTATGCAGACTTATATAACTTAGAAGATGGATATGGAGGAGTGGATATAAAGGAATATCTTGCCCAGAGCCTAGGTGAAAACGCACCGCACCTTTTGGATGAAGAAAAGGCATTGTTAGAAGCCCCGATCGGTCTAGAAGAAGTACTTAAGGCAGTTGGTGATCTTCCAGCTGGGAAAGCAGCAGGCCCAGATCTGCTGCCAGTAGAATTCTATAAGACATTTCAAAGGGTGATTATCGGTGAGATGTTGCATGTCCTGAAGCAGGCACAACAGGGTAACTCGATCCCAATGTCTTGGAGAGGGGCAGACATCATTGTTATTTTTAAAAAAGGGAAGATTAGTACAGCCCCAGGATCTTACAGGCCAATCACTTTGATGAATGCAGACTCAAAAGTGTATTCAAAGATACTAGCCAATAGACTAGCAAAAGTGATAGAGGACTTGGTTAGTGACACCCAGCATGGGTTTATACCTGGGAAGGGAACCACGCAGCACATCAGGCAGGTAATCACTCTGTTTGACGCCACAGGGATCCCAGGGGATCCTATTGCAGCTCTTTTTGTAGATGCCGAGAAGGCGTTCGATAGGGTTTCCTGGGACTATTTATGGGCAGTACTTATCCGATACGGGCTAGGTGCAGGATACTTTAAAGCGATTCAGGCACTCTATGCAGGACCAACGGCCAGGATAAAAGTCAACAGAGGGTACACAGCCTCGGTTCAGATTCATAGAGGGACTAGACAGGGGTGTCCTTCTTCACCTCTGCTATTTGCCCTGTACATGGATCCTTTGCTTAGGAGTTTAGAAGCCAATATTAACATACCGCCAGTGACCATAAACCAAAGCCAGTTCAAAACATTCGCTTATGCGGATGACGTGGCAATCGTTTCCTCTAATCCCACGTTAGCTATCCGGGAGATAGAAGCGGAAGCCCAGCGGTTTGGAGAGGCTTCAGGATACAGAATAAATAGGGAGAAGACTCAGATTGTTAAAAACTCATATGCTGTGTGCAGTGATCATCGGGTAGTGAAATCTGCCGTATACTTGGGGGTGGAGATCACAGCAGGTTTGGATGACATTGTCAAAATTAATATGTCACCTCTAATGGCCAAAGTATCCTCAGATCTAGTACGAATGAATAATTTACATCTAACTCTGGTAGGCTGCACGAATGTGATCAAAATGATTATTTTACCAAAGTTTTTATACTTTTTCAGGGCAATCCCATTGTTCTTTGAATCAAGCTGGTTTAGTAAGATAGAGGCGGTTCTGAATAAATTTATATGGGCCCATGGAAAGACTAGGAGGGCATATAGATTCATTTCTCTCCCCAGGGATAGAGGAGGATGGGGGGCCCCAGATTTCAGACTGTATTATTGGGCGGCTACAATACAATATATACAGGGACTGATAGGAGGGGGAGGCCTGGGTACAACGATTACAGCCAATTCCACCAAGGTCTATGCCACTGTTCTTGGGTCGGAAGCGGAAAACGCATTTCTTAATCGCATGGACTCATCATATTTTAAAAGGACACGATTCAAGACAGTACAGGCTGCATACAAAGTATGGGAGGCCTTTTTGAAGAGAGCGGGTTTAGGAAGATATAATAGATATATTCGGCTTTATAAAAACAGATCCCTCCCCATAGAAATCTTTTCAGACTCAGTCATGGCAGAATGGGCAGGGAAAGGGATTAGAAAACTGGGTGATCTGATGGGCCCCCAGGGAATTGTTCAGTTTGTGTAACTGCAGGATAAGTTTAATATAAAAAGGAACAGTTTTTTTAAATACCTGCAGGTACGCAGTTATCTGTGCAATAAACGAGGGGGAGTGGCAGGATTTAACAACAATTGTATATTGGACCTGGTAGGAATGGGAAGGGGGGCGACAATCCGTAGTATATATGCAAATCTAGTTATCACTAAGCCAGATGATATGGAGAAGCATACCGGGAAATGGACGAATAAGTTGGGGGTCGAGATGGCTAGATTTCAAGATTCCCTGAAGCTAGGTTGTACAGTGTTGTGTTCAGCCCCGCTGCAATCTCAGCATTACAAAACGCTCTTCTCGCTCTATCATACCCCGGCTAGAACAGCCCAATGGGGCGGCACCTCAGGGACGACGTGCTTCCGTTGTGCTGAACCAGTAGCTGATATTATACATATCTTCTCTACATGTCCGCAACTGTATACATTGGTTAAAAGTATTGAGCAATTCTTATCACAGGTTACAGGGGCCAACATTGTCCTTACTCCAGAATTAATGCTGCTAGGTGTGACATCAGAACAAAATAATATATACGAAGAATTCCTATTCTTAGCTATGGCTGTTTTAAGATTGTTGCTCGCTAGTGCATGGATGGAAAAAACTCCCCCAGCTGTGCAACATTGGCTTGCTAGTTTATTGGCGGTTTACAATCTCGAAAAAGGGATATATGGAAGGAAAGGCAAAAAGGGTAGGGCATTAGGTAAGAAGATTTGGAAACCATTGATGCTGTGGAAAGGGGATTGGACAGAGGAATAGTGGAGTGATGTTAGTAACAATGTACGGGTAGATCCCTCTCTGTGCTAATGGAATAGGCAAGTAAGAGTCTTCCTTTATGGTTTCTACGACTGAATATGCTAAATCATATACATTCTTCTATAAATTTGGGAACATTTTATTTGGTATGGATAAACAACTAATGTGTGTACCTTTCTTCTTTTTTTTCTTACATTAAATGCTGTGCTGTGCTATATGTGAAAAAAATCTTCAATAAAAAAAAAAAATCAAAGCACTGAAGTCACTTAGAGAACTGCTGTTTGTGTTTATTCCTTAGTTTTCCATGTATTGAGAAGGAGCTATTACCTAGTAGGTCCTTGCTATTAATCAGCCCAGCCACAATAAAATTAACCATGCTCTAGAAGGACACACAGGTACCGGCCTCTTAGAAAATGTTTAGAATGTGCATGCACCAGGTGCCTGGCAATCCTAGCCTCAGTGCCTAATTACCTACTCAGCCAGGGCTCTCCAGTCATCTCTGTCCTGGGATTTTCTTTCAATCTGACTCCAGATGTAACCCACATCCTTGCAGTCAGCCTTGAGGCCTCTGTGCCAGGTATTTCTTGGCCTACCTCTTTTCCTTTTCTTTTGAGGGTTCCAGGTCAGAGCTTGCCTGGTGGTGTGATCTCTCCAGTCGCAGTATCTTTTCATGATTTCCACATGAGCAGGAAGTTGGAAAGTCTACTGCCATAGATTGTTGTTGCTGATGGTGCTTGGATGACGGATTTGGAGGATTTTCCTCAGAAAGATGTCAATGAAGGTCTGGACTTTCTTGATAGTG
Source organism: Lissotriton helveticus (assembly GCF_964261635.1). Lineage (NCBI taxonomy): Eukaryota > Metazoa > Chordata > Amphibia > Caudata > Salamandridae > Lissotriton > Lissotriton helveticus. The sequence goes on along the minus strand of NC_136070.1, from coordinate 233,844,540 downwards.
ATCTCTGTTGTTCTCCAAGTTTCTGCTCCATACCGAAGGACTGAATGTGCGTTGCTGTTAAAAAGCCTGATCTTGGAGGGCTGAAGGGGCCACATATGGGAAACGAGAATTTCCTGAGCAGTAGATTGGTGGTTATAGATGGAAAATGTTGTGAACAACATCATGTAAGTTCTCCCAAAAGGTGTGTAATGAGTGACATTCGTACAGCATGTGTCATAAGTTGGCATTCTCAGTTTTACAGAGACTATCTTCTGATAGACACACGGAAGCTAGAAGGTGGGGGGGCAAAATATTCTGTGTAGGATGTGCCACATTAGGCGTAATCTTTTTAGGTCTCGCCTAGCGATGCAGCGCATCCGCTGCAAGCCTTGGCGAGACCTATAGTCGTCGGTTTGGTACGCGAAGGGAAACAAACCATATACGCGCACGGACAGGCGATGTGCACGTGCATGGCGTCTCCTCTCTGCCGCACACGCTCCCACCGCGCGCTTGTTACTTTAGTGACACGGCAGAAAGCGTATATTTGATGCTTACTATAATCTATTTTTGGCTACGTAGAACACAAAGTTCTAAAAATATGGATCTTGGTGTTAAGATAAATGTCTACGATGGTCTTTAAATTATGCACTGAAAGCATTGAAATACAAGTTTACAGAATAACACTTGTGTTTTCTTTTACCAAGTTAATGGTTTTATGGTATTGAATGTCGTATGTCGTAGTGTTGCTTTTATATCCCCTTTTATTGTACACTACACACCCACTCTTGTTCACACATGGCTTGGTATAGGATGTATGACGTTACAACGCATACTTTTACAACGCATACCTTTACAACGAAATTTTTACAATGCAAAAACCATTACAACGCATGTATTTACAACGCATGTTTTTACAACGCAGGTACCTTGACAAAGGCATACCATTACAACGTAAGTATTGGTAAGTATATATTAATTTTTTTAATGTAAATTAATTAAAATGAATATAATTTAATTTAATTTCATTTCATTTCATTTCATTTAAATAGTTTAATTTAAATTTAATTTTACTTTATTTTTACCCTGTACCCCTGTACCCCAAAAACCCAAAACTGACCCTGAACCCTAAAAATACCCTGTACCCCAAAAACCCAAAACTGACCCTGAACCCTAAAAATACCCTTTTACCCAAAAACTAAAAACTGACCCTGAACCCTAAAAATACCCCTTTACCCAAAAACTAAAAACTGACCCTGAACCCTAAAAATGCTCCTTTACCCAAAAACTAAAAACTGACCCTGAACCCTAAAAATACCCCTTTACCCAAAAACTAAAAACTGACCTTGAACCCTAAAAATACCCCTTTACCCAAAAACTAAAAACTGACCCTGAACCCTAAAAAGACCCCTTTACCCAAAAACTAAAAACTGACCCTGAACCCTAAAAATACCCCTTTACCCAAAAATTAAAAACTGACCCTGAACCCTAAAAATACCCCTTTACCCAAAAACTAAAAACTGACCCTGAACCCTAAAAATACCCCTTTCCCAAAAACTAAAAACTGACCCTGAACCCTAAAAATGCCCCTTAAAAAAAACCAAACATATAACATTTTAAATATAATTATATACTTACCAATACTTACGTTGTAATGGTATGCGTTGTAAAGGTACCTGCGTTGTAAAAACATGCGTTGTAAATACATGCGTTGTAATGGTTTTTTGCGTTGTAAAAGTTTCGTTGTAATGGTAGTGCGTTGTAAAAGTTGCGTTGTAAAGGTTGTTTCCCCTTGGTATATTTTTCTACCAACCACTACATAGCTTTTTGACAATGTGTTCCTTTGGACTGTTCCCATGAGGCACAGGGTCAGACTGATTTGCATATAGCCATGTCTGAACTGGGGTGGCAGAGTGGGCTAAAGAACGGTGATGGATTAAACCCAGATCTTTTGACTGGGTGTGAGTGTTTGATTGATTCAGATGCTCCGTCCATCACCACCCCCTTTTGTACCGAATGTGTTCCTTTCTGGCACAACTTTCTATTGACTACACAACTCATTCATGTATTCCCCGCTCTCAGTCTGCATCAGTGCAGATAATTCCTGTATCTTTATCGCACTTTTGCTGAACCTTTTTCATCCCTGCTTTCTCCCTTTATGCTTTTTAATCTGTTTTTTCTTTTCTTCTATTATCAGTTTCTCTCTCTTGCTCTGAGGTAAAATTTGTTGATGAAAAATATATCTCAGTCCCCAGAAATGAATGTGGTGGAGACCGGCTGGAACCACCAACACAAATTAAGCTTTGGTTTTTTTCGGTAAAAAATCTTGACTAAACCCCTGATGAAAACCAAGCAAATTATATTCATTGCCTTCCTGATCAATTTCCCTGTTCGTTGCAGCCAAATAAATTAAGTATACTTGTTTCAGGTTTCCTTCTGCTTAAGGCTCCATATTGCCTTGTATTTCATAAACGTTCATATTAAACATGGTCAGCGACTAGCTGCCGCCTCCCCCCCAAACCGGCACCCAACACCCAGAAACGTGGACACGAGACTTCTTTACTTTTTGGAAGGCGGGCGCTAGTCGCCCGGCCGTATTTATTAAGATATGAAATTAAAAAAGGTTTTAATTGCATGATCAACAGTTTATACAAAAATCAGCAGGACATTAGGTACAAAATTATTGTCAACAAGTTTGAGAGCCTGACCTTAACAAAACTCTAATACATGTTGTTTCCTAACCGAGACTAACATCCTCATCTTGATTTTTGTACATTTCTGGCCATATGGCAAGGTCACTACCGGTGTCAGGTCCTACAAGCTGCGCCTCCCCTAGAGACGTGCGCATGCGCAGTGTTACCCCGGGAATTGCCCTGTCTACGCCCTGAACTCCATTTACCCACTAAAGGAGGGCCCTTACTCTGCGCCGGTGGCGTCATGAGTCCACGCGCGCGGGGTGGCTACTAGCCTAAGGAAAGCGTGAACTACTCCTACCCGCGCTCCTTTGCTTTGCAGCATCCATTACCTTGCCCCTGGAGTTCTGGGAGTGGCCCGCAGGCCCCTCCCCCTGGGCGGGAACCTCCATAGGATGATGCCCGCCCCCTCAGACCTCAAATATGTGCTCACCGATAATGACCTTACCGCATGCCCCATACCTAATAAATACGACGACCTATGGAAAAAACTCTAAAGGACAGCTACACTGGCTAATTAATAACAGCATTACCGTACAGCTACAAAGGGAAAAAAGGCCTAAAGACACTTGGCATCCAAGAAAAAGTACTTTACACATAATTCGCGAAAAAAGGGGAAAAAATTCCTAAACATACAGCATCATCAAAATATACCGACAGATCCATTACTATTACCATGTAATACATGTGGACAGTACCTTCGCAAACTTACCATTAAACCGGACATAATGAATGCCACAACACTTTGTTCTAAGGGATGGTGGGTGGGAAAACAAAGAAGCCCCGGGCGCGGGGCACACGGTGCTGTGGGAGAGCGTCCAGGGACAAGGGGGTCTCCTGGGCGCTCCCCACCTCTTTATTCTCCAGGGGCCAGGCGGGGGGGGCACGCCCCCCCCCCGGCCCGCCCCTCCTATAGCCCGCCCCCCCTGACCCGGACCTTTTACCTGGTATCCGGGTCAGGGAGGCCGCCGGCCAATCGGTGGTGGGTCGCGCCCCCCAGGGCCCGCCCCCACCACCGAGAGACAACAAAGGAGAATGGGGGGGAGACGGTCGCCGCGCCGCCATGCGTGCGGGGGGGCCGAGGGCCCCCCCTTTTCACATGGTCAGCGACTAGCTGCCGCCTCCCCCCCAAACCGGCACCCAACACCCAGAAACGTGGACACGAGACTTCTTTACTTTTTGGAAGGCGGGCGCTAGTCGCCCGGCCGTATTTATTAAGATATGAAATTAAAAAAGGTTTTAATTGCATGATCAACAATTTATACAAAAATCAGCAGGACATTAGGTACAAAATTATTGTCAACAAGTTTGAGAGCCTGACCTTAACAAAACTCTAATACATGTTGTTTCCTAACCGAGACTAACATCCTCATCTTGATTTTTGTACATTTCTGGCCATATGGCAAGGTCACTACCGGTGTCAGGTCCTACAAGCTGCGCCTCCCCTAGAGACGTGCGCATGCGCAGTGTTACCCCGGGAATTGCCCGGTCTACGCCCTGAACTCCATTTACCCACTAAAGGAGGGCCCTTACTCTGCGCCGGTGGCGTCATGAGTCCACGCGCGCGGGGTGGCTACCAGCCTAAGGAAAGCGTGAACTACTCCTACCCGCGCTCCTTTGCTTTGCAGCATCCATTACCTTGCCCCTGGAGTTCTGGGAGTGGCCCGCAGGCCCCTCCCCCTGGGCGGGAACCTCCATAGGATGATGCCCGCCCCCTCAGACCTCAAATATGTGCTCACCGATAATGACCTTACCGCCACAGGCCAGCATTGTTAACCGACGATCTGGCCTCCCCCTGCCTTGACCTACCCTAGAAAGTTCTCACTATAGCAAAAACCCTCCAACCAGGCCCTGACATTATCAGACACCCAGGACCTTCCCTTCCTCCGTCTAATGGACTCCCCTCACCAGGTAGAATTATGCACCCCAAATACACCCATGTTGGATCGTCTGCAACCGGTGGGGCTTGAAATAATTTGTCCCACTGTGTGTTGATCCTCTTTACCGAGTGATTCAACGCCCTGCCCGAGTCCGCCCCTCGCCCCTGCGGGATAAGTTGAGACCCTACTACTGTGCCACCCGGGCAAGTCCTAGCGACCCACCCGCAGCGGAGATGAACTCATCAATGAGTATTCGCCTCCCAAGTTTTGGCCCAGTCATTCCCCCTTAGGTGAAGTATCACCACTGACGGGGGGTCGGGCTGCTGAGCTAAGAGTCCCTGAAAGAAGTTCCTGAACTGACCAAGGCACAGACCCCCAAAGGAAATCTTCCCTGTCCCGCATCCAGCCCGTTGCTTGTGCTGGGACGTTGTAGCTCCTCCACTTCTAGTGGTGAGTTCCTCCCCTGCGTCACAGGTTTGAGAAACTCCAAGAACCAGGAAAAGACCAAGAAAACCTGGGTGACAATCCCACTTCCACCTTAGGGAATGGGTAGCACTTATACCTGCCAGCACTACTTGGGCCCTTGGGTGTCCTCTTTCTCGACGTATGCTTCCTTTTTGACGTCCACCCGCTGCTGATGTTGCGGTGTGGAGCACCCCTCAGATATCTGCCATGGACCCAGCCGTGACTGACGTAAGCATCCCGTGGGCCGCCCACCTGTTGCAGCTGTTGTGATGTGAAGCACTGGAGCACTCAGGCATCCACCATGGACCCGGTCATACATAAATGGAAAAGATAAACACAAAGCGTTAGTGTTTCTGGCGATAACTGCTGTACACGTGCCAGTCTTACATTACCATCACTTGCTAAGTTTTAGATAACATTAGCGCCAGATGACAACTCATTCGTGTGCAGTACAGCAACTTGCGGACAATCATGTTAGGGCTACCTAAGGGTGCCTGGTAGTAAGCCCTTCATGAAAGCTTAGACCTGTGGTCCATAGTGAATGCAATAGCCCATCCATTGTTACTCCAGGACCATACAGTGTGAAATGCCGTGGAATCGTACTGTATATTTAGGTAATGTTCCTGACTTCATACCCCAAGTCGATCAACACATGCCTGTATTCCACGTACTCAGATGCTAGGCTTTATGCCACTTGCTGACATTTACATTAGGGCTACCTAAGGGTGCCTTGTAGTATGACCTTCATGACAGCTTAGACCTGTAGTCCACCCTGAATGCAATATCCCCTCCATTGTTACTTCAGAACAATACCCCTTGTGAAATGCCGTGCAATAATATTGTATATTCAGGTAATGTTTCTGGCTTCTTAACGAAAGCTGCCCCACCCATCTGCATTCAATGTCCTCCGATGCTAGGCTTTAGCTGAGATGAACACCGGGTGCACTCACCACCTTACTCGCCGTTGCGAGTGGACCGCAGCATCAGCTTGTGACACCCGTAGCGCATTTAACTCCATGCTACCGTGTGGTGCCTATTAATATAACCCTGGCTAAGAATAAGCCTGTAGGCTCCAGTGAATGCCATAGCCCCCCCCCCCATGGGTACCATCAGTTCTGCCCTGTAATTGGATGGGATACATATAAGCATTCCTCAGAGGCCTATTCACACTTGCCCACCCCTAACCTTATTTACCATTTCTGTTTTCACTATCAAAGCCTTTAAGCCTATTATTCAGATCGAGAGGAGGGGGGGCACCGTCTTTACCAGTTCCACAGCAAAGTCATAAAGCATAGGATTAGCACCTTGCTATCCGTGCTGAGCTGTAAAATTGGCCCTAAGCCCCTTACCAGTCCAGTTATAGCTTTGGCTTTTGGTAAACCACTATCCAAACCAAGCTGGCATGAGGAAAAACAACCCCTGACATGTGTTCCCCTCTTATTAAAGCCCTCAGAGAAGTATAGCTCTCCGTTACCCAAGGGAGCACCCAGTTCAACCCTAATCTAAACCCCTTCAGACAGCAAGTGCATGAATTACTCAATAAAGAAGCAGGGAACCCTGGGTAGTTCTCAAATTTAGGTAACAAACAGCTCCCGTATAGAGCACTGTGTGCCGCGCAACCTAGGAAACTGGCTTTCACACTATTGGTGTGCCGCGCAACCTAGGAAACTGGCTTTCACACTATTGTCAAGCCCTACACTTAAACACACGATACTCGCAAGGAGGAACCCAAGGAAGAGGGCATCAGCATGGAGAACTTACGTGGGCCCGCCACCCTCTGAACAGACCCACTCATTGAATAGTCTATACAATAAAGAGGTAGTTAGCTACGTCTGGTATTCCACTAATACCACACAGTGGAAACATAAAATGCGGTAACTCACAAGCCCACTAAAGGAAACCCTTCACTGTAGTTTTTGGAAGCAGCATCATTGAACATTCAGTTTTACCAAATCAGTGCTGCTCGTAATTCCCTGCAATGATTGCGCAGTCAGGCTTCTGGGAGCATCAATAGTTGATGCCACCAGTATATCCAGGATAAGGACAACGCTGACCTATTCTTACTGTTACAGGTGAAAAGACTGGCCCATTTCATCTAGCCCAACATTGTTTTCATTTTGCTGAAAATATCAATGTAAATGTAATCATTGCCTACCTGACTTTTGTTCCTGCGTCTGTGACTAGCCTATATTGCAGTATTATACCTCTAATTGTCCCGTGTTCTCTCTTGTAACCTGTAAACCTGTTACGATTTACCCCTGCGCACTTATGCTACCCTACGAGTTTTGTTTGCCCGCCATCGTCCCTTTTACCTCATTGTAACATAAGATCTGCTTCTTGTACTCAGTTCACGTGTAATGATCTCCTCGTATAACTGATCTGTTCCTATTGTGCTGTGCTCTGATGCCTGCGGGCAAAGTTGGCGCTGCTATATAAAACACGTAAATAACAAAATTAACTAAATCCTTGGTGTGAATTGCAGCTCAGCATCTGGTTGGTACCCCAGGAGCAATTTGTATGCATGTTTGTATCATGTAATCCTGCATTTGGTTACCTCACGCACATTGCTATGTGCACTGTGACTACAGCCTGCAAACATGTGTCTCCTACATGACGCCCGTGTACCCAGTTGCACCCGCATGTGTCGGGCTCAGATATAAGCCAATCGCACGCTTCTATCCCTGTGCACTTCATTTCACCATCGTATGCAGTCCCTGGTTAAATATTACAATTCCGTAGGCTATGAACTCATCACTTTCTCCCCTACGACTTCCCAGTATTGTGGCAAAAATGTGATATGGGTGGTCATACTATAGCATATATGTAGTGTGACACTGTTATAGACCAAATAGCCTGCCTTCTTGAATAACTTGCTCGAAGCCCACATTCAAACACTTAATACGAAGACAGACTGTTCAGATCTGCTGCCTGGCAGGAAAAACACAATGTGCTCTGTGACTGTACAAGAACGTAAATTCTCAAAAAATACAACGGCTACATTTACACAGGCGTGCCCAGAGCCGGCATCACAAAATTGTTGCAACCCCGCACCAAGTGTGGACCTTATTTACAGTATCCCTTCAGGGACGGGGAAAATAAGTGATTTGCCCAGCATCCCACGAATTACACCAGGCAGTGTGAACCCCCCCATGGAACCCTGTCCTATTCCTTCTCGAATCACAGCTTAAAAAATTGAAGTGCATGTTAAGCATCACTTCTTGTCCCCTCACCTGGGCGAGGCTTGGCCCCCCTAGAAACTCTCAGCCGACCCCGACCCAAGGCAATCACAAAATATTGTCAGAAATGTTTTGGCGCGTAGCATCCTACCAAAGTACGAGTTTTAACTAACGGCCAGTTTTGTTCGAAATACTACACATCTAAATTGGATGTAAACAGAAGCCTCCTGTACTCATTAATATCCCCGACTTCGGCACGGGGTGATTCAGTGATTTGCCCAGCATCACAGGAGGCTTAGCAGCCTTGCCGGGACTCAAACCGCTTTCCCCCCTGTCCGAGATCGAGCGCCCTAGCCATTAGGCCAGCTCCTCTCCTTTTACTAGAAAACAAAAATTGCAGCTAAAGTCACTTTCATTCTCCTATTAAGACACCTTCGCAAACTTAATCATAAGTGTCTGCAAACCTAGCAGTGATTAGTTTAGTTGTTTAGAAATGGTTTTGATCCTGACGCCGCATGCTGCCAAGCAACAGTCTATTACGATCCTGCCGCGCAAATGGAGACAGTCACCTCTCTAGCCTGTTACGCTTGGTATTACAACATGAGTATGTCTCGAATATAACTACAACTTCGGAGAGAAAATGCCGTCTAAACCATCCAACTGTGCACTGCTCTCAACTTCCATTTTACGTGTTGCCTTGTAAGGAAGATGCCACGAGAAATTGTCTATGAAGTGATATTTTTAACACCACACCAGATTGCATTCGATTACTCTACTGCCAAGTAAACTGAAAAGTAATACTTCCTGATACCACATGCTGCAAAAGGTTGCTCTTTAAAATTAGACTCGCGCGCAATTATATATAACGAGCTAGGACAGTTCCCTTCTAGAAAAGTCAACAAATAAATTAAGGCTTTCCCTGTGAGCCAGAAATCAGGACTGTGAGCAAGAAAAAAACGAATCTGGAAGTCATCCAAAAGAACAGATCATATCATTCAGACTACACGAAACTTGATAAACACAAAATTAACTTGCACTGACCATCACTTATTTAAGGAAATATTACAAATTAGATGATCCTTCACAGGCTCCCATATGTACCACTCAGAAGGAATACAAAGAGCATCTATAAGCAATACATGCGAAAAAGTTCTCGAGTTTTGCCTCATGGGAACGCTTAAAAACTGCGGTCTCGTTATCCATTTAGAGTGCAGTCACACTTAAATGTATTCAATGTACTTTGAGGAAAGTACCGAACACCACTTTATTACCCTCCTACAAGGGAGCGAAGCCGGGCGTCAAAAACTGCAGATTTGTCACAAATGTTAGGCCAAATTTATAGGGAGTAACTGGGATGTCCGCGTTGGGAAAGGAGAGAGGAATTGTAGCCTTCTCTCAAGGTCTGCAGTAACGGCTTCACCTGCGTAACATTATCCCCATAAAATTGCCTGTTTCCTGATGACTACAAGGACGCCCCACCCCCTTCTTTCTTTTTTAAAAGTATCCCTGAACACACGGCGCAAAGCTATCCGGAAATCGTAGTCGCCATAACACTGGGAACACTCAGCCGAGTGTCGAACGCCCCCCAAACTGCACACAAAGTTGGAGGAACAGCTGATTTGCAAGCAAGCGTGAGCTGTGAACTATTCACGGAAAACCATGCATGCCCTTTGTGCCCCCAGGATGGCATAACCTTCAGTCATCACCCGGTGTACATGCATTACGATTCTAACCATTCCGACCCTAGGCTGTCCGGGCAAAGGTGTCGGGCCTCTCAACACACCATGCTGCGCATTTTTTATCATTATCCCCGTTTCATTTGCATCCAACCACATCCCGCGGGTGATCAGCTCCCATGTGCCTACTTTCACCGCTGGTCTCCTAGCGCCTAAACGCCACTGGATGCCGCCTCTATGGCCTTCGCTGCCGAGCACCACACGTCCCTGCTTCTCCTCTGCTGCCTGGCTCTTCCCGCGCTGTGCGTCCTGCTGCAGGCAACCCCTTAGACATTGCGATGTTCCTCATGCCCCGCTCCACAGACCTGGAAAAGAAAGGGAAAATTACTAAAACAAAGAAGCCCCGGGCGCGGGGCACACGGTGCTGTGGGAGAGCGTCCAGGGACAAGGGGGTCTCCTGGGCGCTCCCCACCTCTTTATTCTCCAGGGGCCAGGCGGGGGGGGGCACGCCCCCCCCCCGGCCCGCCCCTCCTATAGCCCGCCCCCCCTGACCCGGACCTTTTACCTGGTATCCGGGTCAGGGAGGCCGCCGGCCAATCGGTGGTGGGTCGCGCCCCCCAGGGCCCGCCCCCACCACCGAGAGACAACAAAGGAGAATGGGGGGGAGACGGTCGCCGCGCCGCCATGCGTGCGGGGGGGCCGAGGGCCCCCCCTTTTCATTTGCTTTGCATTAGTTACCTTGCTACTGAGTTTCCTGCCACGGTGGTTAATCTGATTGGTCTGTGGTTGGCAATCACCTCCCTGACCCAACATCTGAGGAAAGAGAACACTACCACCCTTGCCAGTCTGTTTGAACCTCTACTACTCAACTGGTGGTGGCAAGGATCTTTAATTAACAATTCCTCACAAGAATTAAAGATATTACAGCAGGAAGCGGAATAATGGTCTCCCTACCCTATTTAATTAAATACAGAATTTCCGTTGCAAAGCTAGAAACGCTTTTATTTTATGACAAAATTACACTTACATCATGTTTCTTCAAAGGTGTTTTGTACTGGAGTTATGCATGGTTAGTGTCTTCTCTGCACTGACAGTGTTGCAACGATGTAGCGCTTTCTACCAGCAACCACTAACATATATGTGAGTTGCTGGTCTTTGTGCTGCTTAGTAGATTTGCCATAAGGCTAGGCCATAGGGAAGATTTGACTGGGTATGATTCGGTTTTATCCTGCTATTTTAAACATGTGCATTGTTGATCCACGAAATATAAAGTAAATTTTGAGTTTGTGGAATGATTTGGGAATGAAAATAAGGCGGACCCGATTTTCGCAGAAGTACAATGAAAAAAATATATTTTCTTCAGGGCATACCCCTTGATTTTTGACATTGTCAAGTGGTAACGTTTAAAAACAAAGCATGCACAGTGTTTCAAAAAGTATTACGCAAACAGTCATCCAATATACAATTTGTCCAATTCAAATGACGCGTTTTCTGTTTATTTCTGCTATTTCTATGGCGCCCACCTCTCCGCCCGGAAAACCAGGCACTTTACAGAAAACAAACCCCCTGTTCGCAGGTGAGGCAGAGGACGCAGTCAGGGTTGAAAGAGAGCCGGGGTGAACGGGCGGGTAGGGCCGTGAAAGAGTGGAGACACGCACCTCAAGGTGGAAGGGGTGTATCAGGGAGGGAGGCATATCAGTGGGGTTGGGGTGATGGTGTGCGTACCTTCACTTCTAGGGGTGCATACCCAGACACCAGGGGGAAGCGGTGTCCCCTCTCCCCCCACCCCAGGGAGCATTTCATCACACTTGTGTTGCAAAGGTTAAATATAACAAACCCCTCCCTATGCCCTGGTGACCCCTTATAGACCCCTTGCTATACAAACAATCATGGACCCTATAAACACGCCCTTAACGGGCGCCTGAGACATGGTGACTCCGCATGGGGTCCCAGTGGCACGCACATACACACTGCCTTGAACCCCTTCAGGCACCCAGTTGGCGCTTTATATGTGCATGGACCTTATTAGAAGCGCTGTACACGCCCTCAGGAGTACGTGGTGCGCCCTCGATGACTCGGTCAGTTTAACGCTCGCTGCTGACACTCGCGGTGCCCTGAAGTAATTTCTTCGAACCCTGACAGCAACATTCAGGTCGGTACATTGACTCCCATTACATTTGGTAATACAAGAATGTTGTTCACAGCGCATACAAACTACTAACGCGTGGTATAAAGTGCTATATACATTGGATTATTATCAATATTGTGGGAACTAGTCGAGGTGGGCTGCATAGATAGGGAGCGGCGAGTCCTTTCTTTTTTAATTTTTACAAACCAGTCCCCTTATATGTTTGTGAAAATCAATGGTCTGTGGGTGGTTAATGCGACACTGGGGGGTCCTTGCTGAAAGTAAAGGGTGGGGGGGTGAGGGAGGTGCAGAGAGCTAAACATAAAGCAGTCTTCTCACCCGAGTGCCTGTGAGAATGGGTCCCAGGGAGACTTGGCATGAGCCGGTGTCCCCCTGGGATGTTTCGCGCAGTGGGATATCCCGCACAGCGTGATTGGCTGTTGGGGAAATTGGGAGGGGCTGTTTTGTGCGCGGGGAGGGAGCGAGAGGGCGACGTCACTCGTCAGGAGTGAGGGAGCGGTGGCGTCGTGTTTTTTTTACCCACCCACCCGCCCTTGACTTTTGGGAGGTCAGTGAGGGTTTTTTTTAGTATATATGTCTGTTTTGTCTTAGTTAAAAAAAAAAATTTTAAAAAAACAATAATAAATGAGATGTCACTCTAGGGCAGTCTTGACAGTTCTCCTTTTGTGTTATATATGTTGTTCAGGCGTGTTTGTAGGGGATAGGATAGTCTAGAGCGGACGTATCCTTTCTCTCTGGGGGGTGGGGAGGGTAGGTGGAAAAGGGAAGGAAAAGTTGGAAGGAAAAAACATTGAATTGGTATTAAAACAGTTTTGGAGTTTTGGCAATTAATGGAATCATTGGGGAATGGTGATGTAAAAACCAGTTGGGGAAAAGGTTTTGGAAAAATTATACAATGGTTTTGTTTAATAAAGGTAAAGTGCGGAGTCTGTCTTTGGCTGTCCTAATAATAAAAGTTACCTTTTATGCTATATAGCAGAGTTGTGTGGAGTGTCCTTATTTGCGCAAAGGTATTTCAAGGAATAGGCAACTCAGCAAATGTAAAGGCTGCTTCAGGCCGGTTCAGGCTTTGATTGATGAAGTCACTTGAGACTTCTTGGTGCCTAAAATGTGTCATTTTTATAAGAACCCAAGGCTGTTACCAGTGAGCTCTGGAGTGCATGCTTTTAAGGGGAATTTACACAAATGTTTGCACCAGGTACAGTCTGATTGTGTATTAATAATATATATATTTGAGACGATGTTTGTGATCTCAAACATGAAATGTTTTAACACACTTTGCACAGTCTAATACTGCGTCTAATACTATTTTACGGTTACAGAGTGCGTTATGTCCCAGGGTGCGACTTTGCAGCACTATAAGTGCACAGGCCACTCTTCCCAAGTACATGGCAGGAGTCACAGCTGTGACTCTCTGGTCGCACACAGACATCCGCAGGGGTCATACTCCTCCCAGGGTACGACCTCGTAGCACTATAAGTGCCCCGGTCACTCTTCCCAAGTACAGGGCAGGATTCACAGCTGTGACTCTCTCTGGTTGCACACAGACATCCGCAGGGGTCATACTCCTCCCAGGGTACGACCTCGTAGCACTATAAGTGCACAGGTCACTCTTCCCCGGTGCGGGGAAGGATTCACAGATGTGACTGTGATCGCACGCAGACAGCCTTTGATTGGTTTGACATACATTTATATTTCCATTTCTTTGAAGGAGCGCTTGTCCGTTCTAGGTATTCACCTGAAAGATAACACAATACATGCAGTGTATTATTTTTTAGCCACGTGTTTGACCCGTTCCCACACCCCATGACTCCGGCCATGGGCTCAGGGCCACCTTTCCCCTACTCTGTATATATTACATTGATGCAGCTATACAGTGGATACATACATGACCTACAGTCTCTATGCACCATATGTGTCTTCCAAAAATACGGCAGAGCACCTTACGTGCACCGTATGGGTGATTCACAGCCCTCAGTGCACACATTTATAGGCAAAATCCGTACATTTTATAAATTATACACACGAGCGAGTGCCCGGGGGCACTCATGGGCACGCTAAGCACACCTTGTAGACATCACTATGGGCATTTAACAGCCCCTCTTCCCCCATCCTATGCACTCCCCAGAAACATGCCCTTGTCTCCGTGAATACTCCCAGACATTATGCAGACAAGCCACGCACAGGGCGTAGATCCTACGCACTCTACACGCCTAACACCTGGACCTCCTAGTGCCTAAAAATGAATGTGTCCTTCTATAATGTAACTGGTGCTCACAAAAAGCCCCCGACACCTTCTGGGTGAGTTCTGCTATATTAAACAATAAAAAATAAATAAATAAACACGACGGGAATAAACAACAAGCATTTGCACTGCAATAGGTCTCGCATTTATGCGAGTTTGAGCTATTGACATTGCAAATAACAATGCCTTTTATTTTTGTTTTCGTTATTAAAACATAAATAAAAGCATTGTCATTTACAAAGCCAATCGCTTAAACTCGCATAAATGCAAGACCTATTGACCACAGCTTCCCCCAGTTGATGGATGACGCATCAGGGTTTCTTTCTTTACTAAGTCCAGCTGGTCGCCCATTTGTGCTGGATTAGGGAACACAGTTTAGAATTTAAAGGTTTCAGTTCTGAGTATATTTTAGAGGCAACATGACCTCCTTTTCTGAGAGTTGGGAGAAGCTTAGGTAAGGATGCGTCTTTAAAAGGGAAAGCAGCATGCTTAGTGCTGGCTGCCTTTAGCTTAAAGAAATTATAGTACTCAGAGGTGGCAATCTCATATTTTCGGATGTATGACATTACAACGCATGCTTTTACATCGCATGCCTTTACAACGCGGTATTTACAACGAATACCTTTACAACGCATAGTGCTTTTAGGCGCTGGATAGTGAATTGTTTAATTTACTATTCCAACTCCAGTCCCCGTGGATAGTAGGGAAGGTGTTGGATAGTACATTCAACCTATTCCCTATCCTAGAGCGCCCCCCCAGCGCAATGCGTTGTAATGGTTTGCGTTGTAAAAGTTGCGTTGTAAAGGTTGTTCACCCATATTTTCGTTTGATTTTGGAAAATGGGAGTGAGTGTTGTCAGGAGCCGAATTCACCCACAGCATGTATGCCTTTCGCACACCAGGAGCTTCTTCTGATAAGAGGTTAGTGTCCAGTTTGATATCTTTGTTGTGCCAGATTGAAGCTCCAAGGGAGTGGCAGAATTTTACTTCAGAAAAGCGAACGTCTAGTTGTAGAAGGACATTTCTGGTATAATTCAAAATGCGATTTCTGAGAATGGGGCAGTTTTGTTTATCGTTAGGAGGGATGGGAGAGGGAAACTCTCAAGTAGCAGCTATCTCTACAGAAGGAGGACTGCTTACTTCTAGAGCTTACGTTTATACTAGCCCACAAGGCAATTTTATCTATCTGAAAAACTCTAGATAACATATTGAGCACTGCATGGTGGGAATGGCTATGCTACACTAGGGGTGCATAGACGATCATGTCAACTCATTACCCCTGTATGTCAGCCAATAAATCACTTTGGGACAACCTAGACCATTATTTAGAGCTAGTCAAACCTCCATAGATCCCCCTTCTTACACCATGTGATATTAATAATGTGTGATACTACTATACTACGTTGCAATTATTAAGCTAGATATTGTAATAGATAACTGTGACCTTGACTACACTTGTTGTAACATATTTCTAACTTTTGTATATGGCCTGGATGTATTTCTACTACACCTTTCTCTTTTTTTCTTTTTTGTCTTTCTTTGGTTCCCCCATAGCGGTTGGCCTAAATAATTTGTTCTGATATGTAATGTTGTGCGATTAGCAGCACCCTCAATATGTAACAGCCCTAAGTCACACCTTTTGATGTTACCAATGATTCAGTTTCTCTAAGCTTCAAATATACCTACTGTTTCTTGGTGTCTAAATATTAATAAAAACTTTTGAAATTAGAAAAAAGGCCTGATTTGCTTTGCAGTGTTAGGTCATTGGAACACCATGTCTTCTTTAGCTTAATGAAGGCAGCCCTTCCTTTGCCGATTCTTGCCTTGACATCGGTGTCTGTGCCGCCTTGCGTGTCTATGACCATGCTCAGCTAGGTGAAGGCCTCAACCTGCATCACCTGCCAAAGTGACTGGAGTTGTGATGGCCGTGTTAGCCTTCAGAATCTTGTTTTTTCACCTGTGAATGTTGAGGCCAAGTTGTGCTGATGTGGCTGCCACATTGCCAGTCTTCTCTTGCATCTGCAGATGTGTATGGGAGAGTAGGGCCAGACTGTCTGCAAAGTCCAGGTCATTGAGCTGCGTCCAAAGTATACACTGGATCCCATTTATTCTCCTTTCTGTGGATGTCTTCATGATCCAGTCTAAGTCCAACAGCCTCGGTGCTGTACCTGTTCAAAATGCTGGCCTGCATGCTGTTGCCCCTAAAAAGTAGCTGCCTTTAGGTGAGGTTACTGCAATATTCCTCCCAAATATTAACTTTTAGCATGCACGGAAATGCGGATACCGCCTCTTATCGTTCTGTAGGTATTTCCGTCCCATAGGAATGGGTCGGAGGAGGCGGCTGTGTACGCAGTGGAGGCTGCATAATGCCCCATAGTTTTTTAGCTTGCAGAGAATTCCTGGATTTGACCAGTTTGGCGGAATGCCTGAATTCCGGTATCGCACAGCCTAGGGCCTCTTAATGTCTGTGAGGTATGGAAGTTTCAGGGGCCCCTAATCATATTGTGTAGGCGGAGCCCCAATATTTTGCATTATACTACTGCCCGAATTCATAAATTGTTGCATAGCCAGTGATGTACGCATCAGAGACCAGGCCTTAGTGGAAGTAAAGGCCTCCAGCATGTGATCTTCCGCCTCCCAGTTAAAGTCTTGAAGAAAAGCCAGCCCATCAGCAGAACTGCTGAGGAAACCAACATCTAGACCTGACCTTAAAGAGTTGACATAGCTCGGGAGGTTTGGTGTCTACTGCACTGAACTGTGCGCATCCTGCAGGTCACAGGCTTCAGAGCAACCCTGACTTGCTGGTAGGTTAATACACCTGCTTTGTCAGTGAGTGTTCCGGTTTGAGAACAGTCTCCTAGATGAGTCTCATGACAACAGCACTGTAGATACACCTGTGTGACTCATCAAGTGTAATAACCATCTATTTACAGCACTTATGCTAGGATTGCATCTGCACTAAAGGAGAGGAAATTCAAAGTTGGGTCTCCTTCCCCAATTAGATCATGCGTAAAATTAGGCAAATGTGCGATTTTAGTGCATGCAGATTCGACGTTTCAAAAACAGCCGAAAGCCAAATAAAATACATTTTTTGATCTAAATGTTTCCAGTTTATGAAAAAATAATAAAGCATCGTAAAAAAACAGCACTATCCATGGTGCCAGTAAGCGCCTGAACACGAAGTGCCATCTGTCGCAAAGGGCAGCCTTAGGAGACCGGTCTTGTGACGCTCGTTAACTTATCTATGGTCTGGGATTCGTGGTCATGCTTCCCATAACTGCCCAGCACCTCCTCTTCATCGCAGTTATTTATTATTCTTGGGTAGGTTTAATAATAGGTGCTATACTCTAGACCATGGCCCTGAACACTTCCAGCTCGCCTCACCACACATTAGTAGGCAAAGCATCCCTGGGTAAAGTACAGACCTTCTCCCGATGCTGTCCTTTGATAAAATGGCTACAGGCCACAACACGGCGAACGTTTACTTACAATTTCCGGAATACTGCACACTTGCTCCAAAAACTATGCTCTAGCTGTATGCTACTAGTTGTGGGTTATATTTGTATAATGTGTTTTTCTTTTTAAAGTATTTCTTTCTTAAGTACCGGCCTAGTAAACATTCAGTTGTTAAGTCCTATACATATTGTTTTCTGTCTGTGATATGTATGTATGGTAAAACGTTTTGCCCTTATTGAGATATTCAAACGTCAAAATACAAATGTAAACCACACATACAAATTAAAAGTGAAAAATGAAGAATAACATACTACTATTCCATCTGAGGTCGCCCAATATGATTTCCAAAGGGAAAGCTGTCCCCGGAAAAGCTTTCCGTTTCCAAACCAGTTAACAACTCAAATTGTCAATGGTTTGAAACCGCAAATCATATCATTAATACATGCCTTTTAGAACTGCAATTAAAAGTGGCGTCCCTTTATTTATTTATTTATTTTACAGGCTTGTATCGCGCTGGCCTCGACTCCCAGATGAGTATCTCCGCGCTTTTGACTTTGAGATCAGGAGCACGTTAGCCGTCTAAAAACTGAATAAGAGTGTTTTTAACATTTTCCTGAAAGGAAGATGGTCCTTACAGAGCCTAAGGGTGCTAGGGAGACTGTTCCAGAGGGACGGGCCAGCTATTGAGAGGGCTTTGCTACCCTGTCTTGTCTTTCACGCCCCTTCCTAATGCGATTCGTAATGTGTTGCATAACGCTTTTGCTGGTCGAAAAAGTGTTTCTGACTCGCAAAATGGATTTAGTACATTACTAAACATAATTGTGAAGTTGCAAACCCTATGGTTTTTCAAATCGCCTGTTTTAGGAGCACACCTTGTTTTAATACATCTGCCTTTTAGTCTATAAGCACTGAAAGAAAGAAGTAACTTTGACAAATATCGACTCCACTGTGTTTTTGCAAGGCTGCCGGAGGTAAGGAGAATGCATTACCGTGTGAAAATAATATGGCAACCCACAACAATGGGTTCTGCCTGGATTATGGGGTAAACCTCTTTCATAAATGCTAAAAGGGGTGTAGATTGACAGAGGGGACGCTTCTTTTCTCATACGAGGCGCTATTTGCCGATGTATGCGCTCATTCAGACACTTGCATGGAAGTTGTTTATTGGTTACGGCCTCGTTTGCTATAATGCTGCTCGTGCAGGCGGCATCCCTCAGGTAGCAGCAGCCTTGGATGGGAAGAGAGCTTTCCACTTGCCTCTCTTTAATTCACCGTTATTACTGTGACGGTTGAGGCCCAGGCCTGGGCCCCAGGAGTCCCTTTATTGTTTACAAGACTCACTTTAATTCTAGCACCAGCTGCAGCGCGCTAATTACAGTGGAGTTAATTCCAAAACAGCTGCTGTTGCGCACTGGGGTTGGCTTGCAATTGTAAACGGTGAAGCCGGCCGCTCCCCCACCTCCTCGCGGTGACAGCGCATGGGATTTCCCTGGTAAACACAGGGAGATATTTCTACAGCAGAAGGGGCGTGTTGTTTTGAAATGAACAGAGGATGGGCTGTGTGCTGGCAGAGGGCCGCCTGAGACGTGCACACACGTTGGCTCGGTGCAGGGCTGGATACAGGAGAGCTCTATGCAGTGCTTTAAATGGGCCGGTACTGTCCGGTGCGAGTACCGGCACTTTCAATTGGAGAGTACCAGCACTTCTCAGAAACAAGCAGGTACTCTGGCGCAGAGTGCCTGCACTTCTATTTTTACGTTTTAAGCACTTGCTATTTGCGGTAAAGATGAGATGCAGGGCTGCAATACCCCAGTGCTTAATTTGAGCCGGTGGTTTCCGGTGCTCGGCACTGGCACTTAATTGACAACACCATATTCTACATTGTTATAGTCTGAATTGTCACACTTGTAGCAGTGTGATGGTTAGTAGTTGTGTAGGTACTGTTATTGGCAGTGCTGGCAGTGGCAATGAGTGGTGCAAGCTGCAGTGGCCTCCTGAGGAGGGCCCTGGCAAATATTGTTTTACAAATTAAGCACTGCACTGGCCATTATGACTTTGTTGGCTTCATATTTGTCAAAACTGTTTGACCAAAAAGAGGTAGTATTTCCAGTTGTCAAAATGGCGAATTAACAGACTAATAACATCTTTGGAAATTACATGATTTGAAAACAATTTATAATGCACAAAACAATAACCCGCAGGTATCAAGGCGCCTAACAATACCATCAGAAAATTGCGACATACATCCCTACACATAGGCTTGCAGAAAGAGGCGAGTTTTAAGGGCACTTCGGAATTTCTGTAGGGAAGGTAGAGACCTAAGGTCCAGAGGGAGATCATTCCACCATTTGGGAGCTAGGGTAGAGAAGGCCCTGCCACCCCACTTGGGTTTTCGTATGCGGGGGACTGTCAAGAGTGATTTCCCGGAGGAGCGCAAATTCCTTCCGGGAATGTAATGGGAGATGATGGAGCCAACTCCTTTAACGCTGTTTTTTGCAATGGCTCTATAGGTCATGCATAGGACTTTGAACCGTACTCGGTGTTCTACCGGAAGCCAGTGCAGCGTTTTCCTGGCCAACGTTGCCGAGGAGCGTCTGGGAGCATCCAGAACAAATCTGGCTGTGGCATTCTGAACTACCTGTAAGCGCTGTAGGAGGCTCCTATTTAGCCCCACATACAGCGCATTACAGTAGTCCAGACGAGAGCCAACGAGTGCGACAGCTATTTGCTTTCTGGACTGTAAAGAGAGGTATTTCCTGATCCTTCGCAGGGTGTGGATTAAGCCCCAGCAGGTGGAGATGGTTCTACTCACCTGCCTGCCCATATCCAGGGCAGGGTCTATCATCACCCCAAGATTCTTAGCAGATGTTGTGGGGGAAGGGCACTCTCCTAGCGAGTCAGGCCACCAGCTGGCTGACCAGATGTTCTCTCTCCCTCCAAAAACCATCACCTCAGTCTTCTCCCCATTCAGTTTGAGAGAGTTCTGGATCATCCAATGACCAACCGCCTCCATACAAGATCTAAACTTGGAGGCAGTTTGTGCATCTGAATGGGGAAGAGAGACGAGTATTTGGGTGTCATCTGCGTAAGAAACTACCTCCATCCCGAAAGTTCTTATAAGTCTGGCTAGTGGGGTCACGTAGATGTTGAATAGGGTCGGACTAAGGGCCGACCCTTGTGGGACCCCACACAGCACTGGTCGGGATGGAGATAGGAACTCCCCCAGCTTGACTCTTTGTTCCCGCCCTTCAAGGAAGGAAGTCAATAGATCTAGAGCTGCGTCCTTCACCCCCACATCTCTCAGGCGAGATGTAAGTACTGAGGGGGAGAGGGTATCGAAGGCCGCAGTTAGATCTAGTAGGACCAGGAGGGTGGTCTGGCCCCCATCCACTGTCGTGCGGATCTTATCAAGCACGATGGTGAGGGCCGACTCGGTGCTATGTTCCCTCCTGAATCCGTGCTGGGAGGAGTCCAGGCAGCCCGAGCTTTCCACAAAGGCAGCGAGATGCTTGTTTAGGTGTGACTCTAGCATCTTCGCTGGAGCTGGGAGCAGCGAGATTGGACGGAAGTTTTTTAGGACTTCCGGATCAAGGGAGGCCTTCTTTAGCAGAGGTTTCACGACTGCGCTCTTCCACTCTGAGGGGAAGATACCATCTCTCATAGCTAGATTCATTATTTCTAGCAGGGGAGGTAGGAAGGTCTCCCTACACTGCTTGATGATTTTCAGTGGGCAGGTATCTAGGGGGGAACCAGATTTGGTCTTATTAAGCAGGATCTCCAGATCCTGCAAAGACAGCGGGGGAAAAGAGTCCAGAGTACATGGTGGGGAGATGTCTATAGTGGTCATATTCATCTCCACCCGAACAGGGGGCACACTGGTGCATGCTCTTTGCTCCTCGAGAGCCAGGTGGATGTCCTGTATTTTGGTGTGAAAAAAGGAGGCAATCCTATCACATAGATCTTGTGATGGTACTACAGGGTCAGGGGCTTGTAGGTTGACTAAGGAATCAACGATTTTAAAGAGCTCCTTCGGCGAGGAGAGCGACGTTGTCAAGGCCACAAAGTGATCTTGTTTGGCCTGTACAATCTCAGCCTTGTATTTCCTGACAAGGAGTTTATGGGCTTCCTTGTTCTTAGGGTCCCAGCTAGAGTGCCAGAGCCTCTCCTTCCTTCTCACTTCTTGCCTGAGGAGTCTAAGGGAATCTGAGAACCATGGGGCAGATGGTCTCTTTCTGGCTCGGCGGCGGGTCTGTACTGGGGCCAGTTCATTCAAGGCCTTAGTAGTGACCTGTTCGAAACGGCCAACCGCGGTCTGTACGCTGTCCAAGCCAGTAATAGAAAGGCTGGCAGCCCAGGGCGCAAAGGAGTCACTGTAGATATTCCTAAAATTTCTAGCAGTTTCCATTGTGTGAATCCCTTTTTTACTTCTATCGACCCTGTGGTATTCCAAGAGGAATGGAACCGCAAGATGATCGGACCAAGAAAGATGCACCGGATCCTTGGTGGTCAGGCGATGGTCATTTGAGAAGATACCATCTAGTGTGTGGCCTGCACGATGTGTGGCCCCGCTAACTCGCTGCGTGAGTCCACAGGACGCCAAGGCCTCAGTGAGACATGATGTATCAGATAGGTCATGTCGTTCTAAGTGGTAATTAAAATCACCTAGGATGGAGAAATTTTCTCGACCAAAGTAGGGTTCCAGGGACTGGAGGAAATTGTGCGTAAAATCGGTCCTCGGGCCAGGAGGTCGATATAGAAGAATTCCATTGAAGAAGGGACATTGCGCTTCCCTTATTGTGAAATAGAGAGCTTGGAAACAATCCGGGAAGTCGGGAATAGGCACAGTGTGGCATTGCAGGTGGTCTTTGTGAAGGATTGCTATACCCCCTCCCACTCGGCCCTGTCTGTCCAGTCTAGCCAAGCAGTACCCTTCCGGGATCGCTTCAAATAGGTCAGGACCAGAAGATTCTTTAGCCCATGTTTCAGTGACGAACACTAGGGCAGGCATTTTGTCTAGGACCATCTCTCTGAACATTATCTTGTTTTTGACAAGGGAGCGGGCATTGATCAGGAAGCCTTCTACTCCCATTGTCCCAGGGCTAATAATGTCGGGCTGGCCAGGGGAGAGCTGAGGGGGGACAGAGATAGAAGGCCTAAGCATGTGGTGACAGCCACATCGTAAGGGAAAAAGGAGTTCGTCCGGCTCATAGGAGTGCGAACAACCTGATCTTCGAGGTTTCAGGCGTAGCATCTCCTGGAAAGAATATCTGTAGGGGGATGAAATGGCTTCGTCTGAGTCCAGAGTCCAGCCGCCCAGCACGTCCTCAGCGCGGACGGGCGCAGACGGGCAGGACTCTGGCGTGACTCCGGCGCGGGTCCGGCGCGTCCGCAGATCGCGTCCGCTACGCAGAGGCATGGGCTCCGTTTTTATAGGGGCCAATCGGGTGCCTTCGAAGGCTACCCCACTCCAAGATGGCCGCCGAAGTTAGATCAAAACACCCTTAACAGCGTTAGGATCGGCTGGGGTGAGTCTGAGCAATTTTCGAACCCACAAGTAGCAGGGGAAGGGGGGGAAGTAACGCTGCCGCTTTTTAGTCAAGCGGAGCGAGTATAAACAGCTTAGCTTTGTCGTCAAACTAAGTGATGTGAGTTTTAAGAAGCTGCAAGGTCAGCTGGTAAAATAGTGCAGTTTAAAATACAGGGTCACAATCTTAGCAGAGTCACAATTTTAACAAAACAAAGACCTCCCGGCTCAAGCCTCAGGAGGGGTGTCAGTCATAAGAATTGTGAACCAATGCGGCGCTTTCCCTTTTATAGGGGCCAATCGGGTGCCTTCGAAGGCTACCCCACTCCAAGATGGCCGCCGAAGTTAGATCAAAACACCCTTAACAGCGTTAGGATCGGCTGGGGTGAGTCTGAGCAATTTTCGAACCCACAAGTAGCAGGGGAAGGGGGGGAAGTAACGCTGCCGCTTTTTAGTCAAGCGGAGCGAGTATAAACAGCTTAGCTTTGTCGTCAAACTAAGTGATGTGAGTTTTAAGAAGCTGCAAGGTCAGCTGGTAAAATCGTGCAGTTTAAAATACAGGGTCACAATCTTAGCAGAGTCACAATTTTAACAAAACAAAGACCTCCCGGCTCAAGCCTCAGGAGGGGTGTCAGTCACAAGAATTGTGAACCAATGCGGCGCTTTCCCTTTTATAGGGGCCAATCAGGTGCCTTCGAAGGCTACCCCACTCCAAGATGGCCGCCGAAGTTAGATCAAAACACCCTTAACAGCGTTAGGATCGGCTGGGGTGAGTCTGAGCAATTTTCGAACCCACAAGTAGCAGGGGAAGGGGGGGAAGTAACGCTGCCGCTTTTTAGTCAGGCGGAGCGAGTATAAACAGCTTAGCTTTGTCGTCAAACTAAGTGATGTGAGTTTTAAGAAGCTGCAAGGTCAGCTGGTAAAATCGTGCAGTTTAAAATACAGGGTCACAATCTTAGCAGAGTCACAATTTTAACAAAACAAAGACCTCCCGGCTCAAGCCTCAGGAGGGGTGTCAGTCACAAGAATTGTGAACCAATGCGGCGCTTTCCCTTTTATAGGGGCCAATCGGGTGCCTTCGAAGGCTACCCCACTCCAAGATGGCCGCCGAAGTTAGATCAAAACACCCTTAACAGCGTTAGGATCGGCTGGGGTGAGTCTGAGCAATTTTCGAACCCACAAGTAGCAGGGGAAGGGGGGGAAGTAACGCTGCCGCTTTTTAGTCAAGCGGAGCGAGTATAAACAGCTTAGCTTTGTCGTCAAACTAAGTGATGTGAGTTTTAAGAAGCTGCAAGGTCAGCTGGTAAAATCGTGCAGTTTAAAATACAGGGTCACAATCTTAGCAGAGTCACAATTTTAACAAAACAAAGACCTCCCGGCTCAAGCCTCAGGAGGGGTGTCGCAGGCTCATTGTACTGACAATGACATTACAAGAAATCCCATAAAATGAGAACAGAGCTACATCACAGAGAATGATGTGGCTTCTGACCAAGATGAGATCACTGACCATAAATTACATGCCATAAGTAAGTGAGCTTTGATTACAGTGTTCAGCCTTAATGTTACTTATATTCGTTCAGTTCGTAGCAGTGGCGTAACGAAAGTTGCGGGGCCCCCCTGCAAAGTGCATGGAGGGGGCCCCATGCTTCCGGACCCAGTCAGGAGCTCTAAGGCCCACCCGTGTACAGTGCCGGTGGGGGCGCCCTGGAGTTCGGGCCCTCGCACTGCAGGGGCCATTGTTACACCAGAGCGAATCTGCAGCCTCACACCAATAACTGAACTCCATCTGTAAACCAAGGATGAGCTCGATCTCGCTCTGTGCACTGGCCTACGGTCTCAAACTGACAACCGGCCTTCAGTCTCAAACCAAGGACGAGTGTCCAAATGCAGCAAAAGTTGTGGCTCCACCCTCATACCAAGGACTGGGCTCCAGTGTCACAAGTTAAGCTAGTTGCAATTTACTGTGAGGACAAAGATCCTACCTCACACCTTGGGTCTGGTGAAGAGCTTTGGGCATTTAAAGGATCAGGGTTACAGACAAACTCTGCATGGCTTTCTACCCAAACCTCTTTTGATCTGTCCCTCTCTGGTTCTCCTTATTGAGATGTGACTCATTTTCTGTGTTCCAACAGCTCTCCCTCTCTAGTCGTCGCATGCGCCAACTTGACCACTAACGCTTTTTTCTTAGTGATTAAATGACAACACATCCCTTATAGCTATTGGGTGAGAACGTATGCTTCTTGACCGGATCACCGCTTTTGGCCATTTTCATCTAGTATCACAGTATTTACTCAATAAGGGTGTGGACTGTCACCATCCATTTCCAGGACCAGGCAAGCTAGATCCTGGCATCAAATAATCAAGTTGGCTCAAAATTGAAGTGAGATAGCCTGTTGCCCTGATCCCTCATGCCTTCTTGTGCCACTCTGATATGGAGCTGCTCCAAGAGCCACCTACATCAGTTTGATGTTTGCTCTGGTTTGAATCTGAAGCAAATAAAAATGGCATCTCCGGATACTCTTACAGGTAAGACAGGAGTATAACCCATAGACCAAGTCAGGACTGGGTAGGTAAGGTACAATTAGAAGACAATGTCCTGAAAGGTAAAAGTCAATGGACAATTATTCATAGCATGCACATAGCATTACTTGGGTGGGCAAGAAGGAGATAACTAATTTTTTATCAAAAGGTAATTATTCAGCTTTATGTGGTAACATTCATTTCAAGGTCGGATATACACAGTTAGGAACAGCACTGCATAGAATGTATTGACAACCACATGGAACTTGGTGCAAAAACATGAATAAATAGTGCAGGTGGCGACGCAAGTGAGAGAAAAACAGCGTAGTCGGCGCACTGTGCATGAAGTGCAGACTATTTACAGTGGGTGGCTAGAACCGCGCATGTGACATTGTGATATCACAGTGGGCACAATTAATTTTGGTTCAGGTCTAAAGCCACTAAAGAGAAGTGCGCCTATTAGTCAGGCTGTTGGGTCGACGGCGTTTCGATTCAGAGGAATTAGGATCATCATCAGGACTGGTTGTCTGATTTAGGAAGTGCTTCGAAGGATCCAAGGGAATATGAATCCTTATGACCTAGTAGAAGGTTTGAGATGGCTTGGGTATGAGGCAGCTTGGTTGGTCACCAGTAATTTGGTGTCTTCGCTGCTGGGCCGTGAGGCAATTTAATGCTGGGCCGTGCTCGCTGCAGAAAATCAGCGTGTGTCTCTGCCCTGTGGGTGAGCCGTACTTCAGTGAGTAACTGATGGGATCAGCGTAGCAGCCGGCCGTGTCAATCGACCGCGCTGTGTGTCGGCGCTGAATAAATCAGCGTGACTGTCCGTGTGTCAGCAGAGTGAAAGTGAGTCACAGTTAAGCATGGGCGGATTTTGCGGATTGGCAATCCGTGAACTTGCGTATTTACAGATTGGCAATCCGCAAAATCCGCGAACTCCCGCGAATTTGCGGATTTTTTATTTTTTTTTGTTCGCAAGGGTTTCTGCCAGTTCGCGAGGTTTGTGTTCCAGTTCGCAATTGCGAACTTACTTGTCGGCTCGCAACGGCCGCGACTATGTTGTTTCTACGTCTGGTTCATCATCACAGGTTTGCGAAGTTACCCTAGCGGTCGTACATGGGCGCGGCCATATTGTTTGCGTGACGTAATTCCTTTTCCGGGCGCTATGTGTAATCTCGCAAAGTGTGCGGCTTGCTAGTACAATTTCGCGTGTGCTCGCGAGGAAAATCTCGCACGAACTTACCCACGCGGTCGTGACCGGGCGCAGCCATCTTGTTTCTCATTCATTCCTATGGTTCTGGGCATGCTTTCTGAATCTGTATCCTCTCTGAATCTCTGCCATCCTTTGCTTGTTTGAAGTTTTTTTTGATCTATTTTACATATTATCTATCCCTCTATTTTTCTAGCTCTATATTTTTGTGTTTTCTGCTACTTTTTGTTAATTTTAAACTAGTTTTTTAAACTCTTTTATTTTCTTCTTCCCTATTCTATTTCTTCTTTATTATTTAGCTTCCTTTCTGCCCAGACCATGGTAAAGGGAGTCGGGAAGCAGCCCGCGAAGGAGAAGGGTCCCGCACCCCGTGCCCGGCTCCCGTGCGGGCGTTTGAGGGGGGAGAATGTCGCGCCCCGGGGGATCTTCAGCGCGGAGGAGGTGGCCGCACTAGTTTTTTATGTTCAGCGCCGCCTCCCCAGGACCATCATGGCAGGCGGCAAGATCGCTAGCGGCTACGGGCTCCGGGAGCGCCGGAAGCGGTGGGAGAAGGTGTGCCGGTCCATGTACCAACAATCTCGGGTCCGGCGCACCTACAACCAAGTCACCCACCGTTGGATGGATATCCTGGACCGGGAACGCGATCTGCTGGACCTGCTCGGCCTTGAGATCCCCGGGCTTGGTGAGTAGTAGTAGCTATTTCTTTACTACTCTGTTTTCTCCTGCTCTGTGTGTTATTATCTTGCAAATTTTTGTTTTTTACCAAGAGCAATAATGCTGCTGATTACATTGTAGGTAAATTATATTTCAAAATCTTCTGTGCATTTCAGGTGCACTGCTCTCCTTCTCAGTAGCGCTGCTACTATGCTTATTTGTTTCCGATTTTGTGTTCATTTCATTGGCCTGTGAAATTATGCATGAGCAAAGTAGCAGGGATGCGCCAGTAATTGTGCGCCACGCCACCACCACCCATGGTGCACCGTATTTACAATGCGGCGCACCATGTGCCCAAAACGTCACCGAAGCGTTACGCTTCTGTGCCGTAAAGGCGGCGCATTGCTGGAGTTGCGTCGCAATGATGGTGCAGCTCCAGCAATGCTCTGGGGTGCTCTATCTCCCCAATGCTGCGTCAAGCCGTACGTCTGCTTCAAGCAGGCGCAGGGTTTGAGTCACGCATCATTGTCCTCAAAGTGACCGATTGAAATCTTGTAGATGTCACTCAGCCACTTTTAGGATGCGTTCCTGCGCAGGAACGCCCTCCCTTACGCCGGAACGCCCCCTGATGGCGCAGGGCTTTACAACGTGATGCATCTCCCATATGGGTCACGTTGTTAATATACGCCGCACCATGGCGCCTCTTTTGTCCTGCCGCTGCGTCACAAAAGTCACGCAACAATGGAGCAAAGGAGCCGCAAGGGGCTTCCAAATCAGCCCCTACAGACTCAAGTTTAGTCCTTCTTTTGTACACATGGCGATAAGAAGAAATAGTGGTGGAGGATTGATAGTTTGAGTATTTTAATGACTGGTTAATGTAGTAGGAAACTTTTAGTGTTGTCGCTGATCTGCAATCCCGATGGACTTTGTCTGTCACTTTGCGTGCTGCGGACTGCTGCCTGCCAGTCCTAGGCGAACCTTTTTAGTAGTTTGTTTAGTGAGTTACATAAGAACTTTCCAAGTCGACGGTCCGCAAATCAAGCAATACTAATAACGTAGTAGACCACATGGGATTGGTCAATATATCCCGTGGAATAGTTGTCTATTTGCTATTTCGCCAAAATATTTTGTTATTGTTCTTTTGAAATGTTTGATTTGGTTGACAACAATCATCCATGTTTTCGTGTCTTTCTTTCTTTCATGTTGTACATCAGCTCCCCCCAGGGGCAAGAGGACAGAGGAGGAGGTGGTTGCTGCTGCTGCTGTGGAAGGGCAGGATCGGCCAGGCGAGGGCTCCTTTGCTGGCCCCAGTAAGTTTTCATTTTAATATAGAGTACCTATTTTTTCCTAGCGTTCCTCATTCGATTTTTTCTAAATCGTCTTTGATCTTCTTGTAGACTGTATCTAAATTCTTATCCTGCCTCGACTATGACTCCCTGTGGTATTACTAGATTATTCTTATTAGTCTGTCTATGTAGCTAACTAAGATTGCACATTTGGCAATTCCATTGGACTCCCATTCTAGTCAGCAATAGCTCTATGTACTGAGCCTTCCCTGGAAAAGGAACATTTTTACTTTAGATTAGACAGTCACAAATTATTACATTGTTTTCTGTTTTTTTTCACATTTCTTTATTCCTAGACCAAATATTATATAGTAGTGAGTGGTGTATTCTAACAATCTTAAATGTACTTTGTAGGTGGAACATCTGGTGGCGGGGCCAGCGCAGAGGTGGTGGTAGTGGATGAGGAGGACACTTCTGGGGAGGAGGCGGTGCAAGTGCCGGACAACACCAATGTGCCTGTGAGGGTTCACACGGTGGTGGCGGGCAGAGGTAAGCTATATATTCCTTACTTATTGAGATTGAAGACTGCAGAGTGTGCTTTCTGCACGGGTGTATTATAAATCAACCAGGTAGTAGCCTCCTCTAAATGTACTTCGACTTAGCTGTTTAGTTTTTGGCGAGAAGAATCCCAATCAGATCTGAGATGAACTTGATGGATGGGATGAACGAAAAGCGAAAGAAGGGTGTAAGTAAGTGTGGAAGGACGAGAAATTTAATGATGACTGGCAAAGAAGAATGATATGTGTTTGCTTGGTCCCCGAGGTGGCTGGGAAGGAAAGAATATGGTATGGCGCATGGCTGGGTGAATGATGAAGCAAGGATGGGTGGAAGGAGAACAGCCTTGGTGGGTGAAACAGAAACTGTATGTGTGCATATACTTTGAATGGATGGATGCCTGGATCATGGTACTATCTGACTCTTAGATAGCATATGTGTATCTAGAGAGAGTAGATGGTCACTGGATGAACAAAGTGTTACTTTGAAGATCATGTAACACCGCACCCGCACGTCCGTTCCAGTGTAGGAAAGGCAAAGAAAAGAAGTTGTAATTTTGTCCAAATACTACCATGAATAGTAGCAGTCGTTTGTATTGCAACTGCAAGCACAGCATATATCCGGTTATTATGGTGGACACTCCCTACCTCTCTTAATAATTTTAGTTTGGTAGTAGTGCGTCATTCATGTGTGGGTGTATCACTGTTCACTCAATAAAAAGCAAAGCACCTAAAGTCATCCCATATGTAATCAAATACATCCCATGTGAAGTGATAGATAATCAGATTATTTAGTTTCTTCTTTTTCCTTCTCTAGTACTCATTTGCACTGTAGGGTGAAAGTTACATTAATTAAGCAGTAGCCCTTTTAACAGAGTATTCTCAGTGCCACCTGTAATAGAAAAATATGAGCTTCACCACCTGCATGTACTGTACCGGTACAGTAACGCAAGTCTGTCTCACTCATCATGGTGTGCGTCTGTTTTTCTCGGGTGCAAGTTCACTGCGCTGGCATTATGCCGGCTTGCAGAAGATAACGTACCAATTTTCCTAAACAAGAGAGAAGAAGAAGAATAAGACTGGTGTACTGTCATAGTCGACTGTAATGGAAGTTCATAGTGCTTGTAGAATTTGTTCCTTAAACTCCCACTAATGTTAGAGCAAGGATGAAGAAGTGGGAGGTTAGATAGATACTGGCCTCAATAGTTATGTACTGTGCTTTCAAGTTGCTAGTTGTACTGTGACACAACTTTCTGCTCAATCATTTTGTGTTAATCTTAAGAGCATTGGTTACAGACTATGTCTTTCTTTCTTTATATAGTTGCTCCTTCCAAATCCAACAAACCATCAAGGAAGGAGCAGGCTCGAATGGCCCGGCAACGGAGGCTGGATGCCACTGTTGCAGAATATCGGCGGCTGCTGGCCCTGGAGGAGGAAGACACGCAGTCTACTAGTACATCTACTGCGACAGCTGCATCCTCCTCCAGGCCCACACGGGCTGCCAGTCAGCGCAGTGCTCCAGCGGTACGGAGCCGGGCTACCAAAGCCAACAGCCACCGCCGAGCAGCAAAGACATCAGCTGCCCCCCACAGGAGTTGCAAGGCACGCCAGCGGCGCTTATCCCTCAGAGTGTCCTACTTGGAGCAGGAGGTCTTAACTTATAAGAACTTGGTGGAGGGCCTCGGCTCCGACCATGCCACCCTCCGCAAGGAGTATGATGCCCTGGCCGCTACAGTGAACAGCATCCTGCCGTAGTGTCCCTTGCCCCTTTTTTAGAGACTTTTGGGGGGTGGGATTTGGGAGTTGGGTTCTTTTTGGGACTTTTGAAGGACAATCGTTGGGGTTAGGGAGGGTCTTGCGGGAGATTATTTTGTTAGGGCTATACAAATATACTTTTTGAAACTTTATCTGAGCATACCTGTTTTTTACTGCTTTTGAGTCTGGTGGGTGGGGGTTTAACAGTAAGTTTGTTTTCCTGAAACTTAAGTCTGTGTCATTTTCTTCCTTTAAGTGTAAATGGCTAAATGTTTTCAACACTAAGTGCCTCTCACAGAGTAAGTGATCCCCCCTTTCCCACCATGGATTTTCTTCAAATCACTTGCAACCAAAATTACACATTCCCACGAGTGCTCTAAGACCCCAGAACTCAGTTGCAAAAATCAAGAACACCCCGGAACACATGCAATCCTGCTGCTAGGGCTAACCCTAACGAACCCTAAGTTACAAAAAGTGCCAAAAGGCTTTCCCGCATGGATGTTGTCCAAACCAGTTTTATCCGGTATTAGACCTTCCCAGCAATGGCCCCAGAGCCGTAAACCCAGGCGAAAACAAGTAGAAGACCCCCAAACAGCCAAAAAGCAGTAGTACAAAAATGTGGACTTAGTCACTTTTCTGAAAATTTCCAAAATCACTCAGTGCGCGCTCTGCAGCTAGGCCCTAACTCCCCTCTGCTGCCATGGATTTCCTTCAAACCTCTTGCTATCAACACTATTCATACCCAGCAGTACTCCCAGACCCTGAAACCCACCCACAAACACCAGGAAGCCCCCCAAACAGGCCTTTTGAAAACCCTACATTGAGCAAAAAGTCAGAAAATGCAAAAACTTTTTCCTCATGGATGTTGTCCAAACCAGTTTTATCCGGTATTAGACCTTCCCAGCAATGGCCCCAGAGCTGTCAACCCAGGCGAAAACAAGTAGAAGACCCCCAAACAGCCAAAAAGCAAAAGTGCAAAAATGTGGACTTAGTCACTTTTCTGAAAATTTCCAAAATCACTCATTGCGCGCTCTGCAGCTAGGCCCTAACTCCCCTCTGCCTCCATGGATTTCCTTCAAACCTCTTGCTATCAACACTATTCATACCCAGCAGTGCTCCCAGACCCTGAACCCCACCCACAAACACCAGGAAGCCCCCCAAACAGGCCCCCGAAAACGCTACATTGAGCGAAAATTCTGAAAATGCAAAAACTTTTTCCTCATGGATGTTGTCCAAACCAGTTTTATCCGGTATTAGACCTTCCCAGCAATGGCCCCAGAGCCGTCAACCCAGGCGAAAACAAGTAGAAGACCCCCAAACAGCCAAAAAGCAAAAGTACAAAAATGTGGACTTAGTCACTTTTCTGAAAATTTCCACAATCACTCAGTGCGCGCTCTGCAGGTAGGCCCTAACTCCCCTCTGCCTCCATGGATTTCCTTCAAACCTCTTGCTATCAACACTATTCATACCCAGCAGTGCTCCCAGACCCTGAAACCCACCCACAAACACCAGGAAGCCCCCCAAACAGGCCTTTTGAAAACGCTACATTGAGCGAAAAGTCAGAAAAATGCAAAAACTTTTTCCTCATGGATGTTGTCCAAACCAGTTTTATCCGGTATTAGACCTTCCCAGCAATGGCCCCAGAGCTGTCAACCCAGGCGAAAACAAGTAGAAGACCCCCAAACAGCCAAAAAGCAAAAGTACAAAAATGTGGACTTAGTCACTTTTCTGAAAATTTCCAAAATCACTCAGTGCGCGCTCTGCAGCTAGGCCCTAACTCCCCTCTGCCTCCATGGATTTCCTTCAAACCTCTTGCTATCAACACTATTCATACCCAGCAGTGCTCCCGGACCCTAAAACCCACCCACAAACACCAGGAAGCCCCCCAAACAAGCCCCCGAAAACGCTACATTGAGTGAAAATTCAGAAAATGCAAAAACTTTTTCCTCATGGATGTTGTCCAAACCAGTTTTATCCGGTATTAGACCTTCCCAGCAATGGCCCCAGAGCCGTCAACCCAGGCGAAAACAAGTAGAAGACCCCCAAACAGCCAAAAAGCAAAAGTACAAAAATGTGGACTTAGTCACTTTTCTGAAAATTTCCAAAATCACTCAGTGCGCGCTCTGCAGCTAGGCCCTAACTCCCCTCTGCCTCCATAGATTTCCTTCAAAACTCTTGCTATCAACACTATTCATACCCAGCAGTGCTCCCAGACCCTGAAACCCACCCACAAACACCAGGAAGCCCCCCAAACAGGCCCCCGAAAACACTACATTGAGCGAAAATTCTGAAAATGCAAAAACTTTTTCCTCATGTATGTTGTCCAAACCAGTTTTATCCGGTATTAGACCTTCCCAGCAATGGCCCCAGAGCCGTCAACCCAGGCTAAAACAAGTAGAAGACCCCCAAACAGCCAAAAAGCAAAAGTACAGGTGATTCAAGTTTTAATTATATTAACTGTGCAAAACAAAGAAAGACAGAAACACAGGAATAAAAGTGAATAAGTACGAAAAAGAAAATTTCTGAATCATTGGCTCATTTTCAGGGCTCGATGTCAGGGAAGAAGAGTTCGTCCTCATACTCTGCAAATTCAGACAGGAGTAGGTCAGTGTCCCCTAACACAGAAGAAATTCCCTCATCTAAGTTGCTGTCCTCCTCGTCTTCTTCCGTCGTGCAATCTGGTACTTTGTAATCTGGTGGTATGAGGTGCTCATTCATCTTGATCATTGTCAACCTCTCCACATTTTTGGGTGAGATGCGGGTCCGTTTGCAAGTTACAATGCCACCAGCAGCACTGAAAACACGTTCAGAAGACACGCTTGCGAGTGGGCAAGACAAGTAATGTATAGCCAGGTTGGTGATCTCTGGCCACAATTCTTTTTTCCCATGAAAATACGCCAATGGGTCAGCATTAACATAGACCTCTGTTGAGTCATTCAAATAGTCCTGCACCATCGACTCAAGGTTCTCCACGTTTCCTCCACTTTGCTTACTTTTTGCTCGGACCTTTTGAGAACCATACCCAATCGCAGCTAGCCAATCCTCTTCATCACTCGATATTTCTGTTGTGTCTGGTGCAGATGATCCGGTTGCCGGGGTCTTTAACGGCTGAGAGGTCACTTCTGCCACAGCCACAGGTGCAGAAGTGGAGTCTTTTGACTGGGGATGGCCTGCTGATGCTGATGTACTGCCTTTTCCTTGAATTTTCTTCCGTTCTCTTTCAAACCTCATGGCTGACAAGGCTAGCCAATGTTTGTACTTTGTAACATCTTCATCACCAAAAGGAAATAATGCACTGCCTGCCAGCGCCTTTTTGTAGCGTGGATGCAGAATAGTAGCACAAATGTAATGCTGTTCTGAGAGGATCTTTTGAAGACGTTCATCGCCAAGTAGGCGCTCTAATAATTTCTCCGCCAAAACAAAAGCTTCTTGCTTTTCTTCATCTTTTTTAAACTTATAAGACACCGCCTTCAGTTTGTGCTCCAGCATGCGCAACAATGGGATAGCTTTTCCCAAATTACAGTCCTCCCTGCTGACTGCACGCGTGAAGACCTCAAAAGGACGAAGCATGTCTGTCAGGCTTTTAACTAGCTCCCATTGCTCCGCATCTAGCCTCAGGTCCTTCTGAGCTGTACCCAGTGTTAAGAAATACTGATCGAGTACCGTAAACTGCTCATACAGACGCTCAAGCATGTAGAAGGTTGAGTTCCAACGTGTTGGCACCTCCTGGATGAGTGCTTTCACTGGCATTCGATGTTCATGCAGCAGGCGCCTCAGATGCTTCCGGGCCTTAAAAGAATGGCTGAAATGGTTGCACATTTTTCGGCAGTTGACCACTAACTCGCATGCTGGACTGTCTTTATCCAAGAATTTTCTAACAACCAGGTTGATACAGTGCGCCAAACACGGCACTCTGAAATAGTTACCCAGATCCATGGCCTTAACTACATTGGCGCCATTATCCGTGGAAACATAACCAATCTCGCGTTTTTTGGGGACAGCCAGTCAAAGACCTTTGTGTTAAACTCATTCAAAATGTTTTCTGCTGTATGACGTTTCTCCAAGCCAAACATGGCTAGTGTTGCATGTTTTGGAGCAGCTTTAAAAACTTGGTCCAGGTCAGCACCTGCGTTTAGCTTTGCTTTAACCCCTGAAAAAGAGACCCAGTGTGCAGTGATGCACATGTAATCAGTGCCTGCGCCACTGGTCCACATGTCTGTTGTCAGATGTATAGTGTGAACAGCACTCTTCTGCAAAGCTGCCCCAATCACCTTCAGAACACGCTATCATTCACCCCCCCGGATTGTTGACGAGCGATGGCAGACCTCATTAAATGGGTCCAGCGCATCCCCCTCTAGATACAGGAGATTGGATACTAAGAGGGTTTCGCCTCAATTGCCGCTTCCTTGATGTGCTGCTCGGGGAGAACCGCGTAAATAAAAGGTCCCCGGGCACCAAGTACTTGCATCTCTCCAACCACCTTGACGTATTCAGAGGGCTACTACTTTACTCAGGTGATTGTACAACTATTTCACGTCCTGATACATCTACCCCATCGGATGTATGATTCAGTCCCAAGGTGACCAGTCATAATGTGCCTTTTTACTCTTGGCCGTGAGCCTCCACGTGCAGCACTCCCAATCGAGACAACCCTGTCCTGAAGATGGTCCACATTGACTAAGGACCGAAACGTCGTCGACCCTCCAGCGCAAATTTCAGGCGCATACTATTGTGACTCCAATTATTGTTACAATTATAGACTACATACTAAATTGTCACTGTTCTTATGTCACTGTTGAGCCACTCTTTGTATATATTGCACTTTGCTCACTTTGCGCCGTCCGCCGCTGCACATGCTTTCACTTGAGTCGCCACCATCACTTGTACATATCGTGCACCAAGTTTATTCTAGGGTTGTCACTCTAAAGTTTGATATATGTGCTGTAAATAACTTTTTGTCTCTCAAAAAATTGATGCCTTAATATAAATCATACGAAAAATTACTTATTCAAAAAATTATCTGAGTAGATGTCTCCTTTCAATATGTAATGTAATGCTTTTTGCATACTGTATAAACTGTCTTAAAAATTATACCTCCTGGGATACTGTTTTACCTTTCCAATCACCTTCAGCACATCTTCATGTAGTGCTGGAACCGCAACTCGGGCAAAATAGAACCGGCTAGGAACCTTCCATTTAGGGCAGAGCGCTGCCACTAATTCTAGAAAACCAACCCCTTCTACAAAAGAAAAAGGGAGAAGATCCAGCGCTAGCATTTTAGCCAGCTTAGTGTTATACAGATGCACCATTGGGTGGTTGCGTTCATATGGTGCGTCTGAAAACAACATGGTTTTAATGTTGCCCTGGACCATTTTACGGGATGATGATGACTTCTTCGACCCAGTTACGCTCGCTGATGAACTTTTTCGCATTGGTGTCTCACTCTGTCCCACACTCTTAGTGTGGCTCACAGGGGGTGTGCTGACAGGGGTACTGGGTGTAAGTGAAGCGTGTGACGCTTCTTTCTCCTCGTCATCATCAGATGGAACATCAACGTTTTTTCGACTTGCAATTCGGGCTTTCTTGATCTCCTCTAGGTGCACAAACCATTGGACAGTGTGCTGTCTTTCAAGATGACCTCTCTGGCCTCCAGTCCCATAGTTGGTACCAAGCTTACCACGACTAACTGCAAGCTTACAAATGCTACAAATGGCTCGGTTTTCCTTTTTTGTGCAAATACTAAAGAAGTCCCAAACTGCGGTCTTGAAATGTCTGGGGGGGCCGGAGGAGGCGATACTGGTGGTGGTCATGCTGCTAATGCCAGATGAAGTGGAGGATGCGTATTGCTGAACTTTACTACGTTGTGCACTTTGCCCACCACTAAATGAGGTCGAGGTGGATGGAGGTCCCTTCTGGCGAGGAAGAAATATGGAAGCGGTAGGTGGTGCTGTACTAGTTAACTTCAATGATTGTGGTGTTCCCATTGCCTCCTCGTCGACTTCATCATCACGCTCAGCAGCTTGTCGGGCTAGGGTCAAAATGTCTGTTTGCTGCATGCCCGCTGGGGCTTCAGTGACGTTAGTGATGACTGCGTCATCGTCGTGAGAGTCTTCAGCAGCAGGAGTATACGCCACTTCTTGTTGAGCGTCATCACACTCCATAACTATGAGAGTTTCGACAACCTTCCTTTTACGCTTAGCTACCTTTGTCAGATCATGGTGTGCCTCAGCCTCACTCTCAGACGGCAGTGGTGCTGGTTCCCAAGTATGATCCATATCATCAGAAGGAGGTGGGCTTGAAGAAGATGTAGACACCACCACCCTTGATCTTTTCCTTGCTCGGGATGTGGAAGACAATGAATGATCATCAGGAGGAGTGGCTTCCTCGAATGATACCTCGGCTTGATTGTCGATTTCCAGATGTGCCCCTACTTCGGGAGGAACAACTATTGTGGGCACTTGTGCCGCTCCATGCACCTCTGCTTACTCCTCTCCTTGCGCCGCCTCTCCTTCCACATGTACTTGGGCTTGTACTTGCACATGTGGTTGTTGTTGCGGCTGTGGTTGTTCAACACTCGTCAGATGAGTTACAACAACCTGTGTTGATTGAGGGACATTGGTGCTACTTTCTTGCGATGAGCCAACATCACTGGTCGATGGTGATTGAACAAGTAGACTGGCTGCCTCTGCAGCACTCAAGGGCTTGGACTTAAGTTGGCGTGGGGGTGGTGGCACTGAGCCCAATGGGGCGGGGGTGCTGCTCCCAGCTTGGTCCCCAGCAGATCCCGCTGCTGCTGCAGGCGTATTTTTTTTTTTATTCCCAAAAAATGTGGCGGGCGGCACGGGCGGCACACCAGTTTGCTTGGTAACTTGCTTCTTCTGCTCCTTTCTGGCATCTTTCTTGCTAGAGGAGCTACGGGGAACTTTTTTTGGGGCCATCTTCTTCAGATGTCACTCAGAACAGCAGGCCGCAGTTGCACAAGTTGCAGAGTTGTCTGTGGCCACACGTGACGTTGTGCTGCACACACCGCAGCAGGACTTCTTCCTGGCACTGGTGGTTCTCTTGTGCACCTAAAAGCAATGGAAGACAGAGGAACATCAGTTATACAACCCAAAAAATCGACAAAAACCACAAAATTCAGCACAATCCCAGCCCACCCATGCCCTCAATGATGTTTAAATTCAAGAAGACACCCCACAGAAAGACTAGACCTATGCACCACTCACTACCCCTGGGCATAATGGATGAAAGTTATGCAAAATGGGTGCACCCCAAGCACATGTTGCCTGTACCAGCGCTCAAAATGGCCACCACCACCCACATGGCGAGTCCACATCAACAGTACACCCCCAAAAAAACGAACAACACACAAAAATCACCACAATCTAATGCCATCCAGGATGTTTACATTAAAGAGAGTGAGACCCCACAGGCAGACTCAGTCCTTGCACCACCCACTACCCCTGGGCAAAAGGCCCCACCAGCAGCCCCAAAAAAATCGACAAAAAACACAAAATTCAGCACAATCCCAGCCCACCGATGGCCTCGATGATGTTTAAATTCAAGAAGACACCCCACAGAAAGACTAGACACCCATGCACCACTCACTACCCCTGGGCATAATGGATGAAAGCTAGGCAAAATGGGTGCACCCCAAGCACATGTTGCCTGTACCAGCACTCAAGATGGCCACCACCACCCACATGGCCAGTCCACATCAACAGTACACCCCAAAAAAAACTAAAAACACACAAAAATCACCACAATCCAATGCCATCCAGGATGTTTACATTAAAGAGAGTGAGAGCCCACAGCACTAGCAAAATATCGAGAAAAACAACTCTGCAAATGCTGAATGACGGTAAATGAACGCCGCTCGCCGCAAAATTGTATCACCAAGAAAAAAAATCCGCCGCGTGCGAATTTACGGATTTTCTGCAAATTCGCTAGAGTTCGCGGATTGCGAATTTGCCGAAAATCCGCAAATTCCGCAAGCGGAACGGATTTTGCGCCCATGCTTAGTCACAGTAACAAAAAGCGCATTTCGGCTTACATTTAATGTTCTTCTTGCTCTTTGTAAAAACTGCAAGCGGTCTGGAAGTCATGCAGAGTGCAGCAAAACATTAACATTAAATACACTTACCCAATGTGGAGTGACCGGGAGGACAGAGGTGTATGAGCCAGGCTGCTGTTGCCGCCCTAGCAGAGGGTGTGAACCCGTAGGCTGGGTGCTGCTCAATGGAAGTAGGAGAAATCCCCGGGATGTAAGCAGCTGGTGTCTGCAGTGAAGAACGGATGGTGATGTAGTGGACTCCATCCATAGCGACAAGAGCTGCAGACTGCAGCAGAGGAGTGGCAGCGGCACATCCGCAGCTCTTCCTGCTAGAGGCGAGCATGCATTCAGCAGATGAGAGTGCACTCTTGGAGGCAGACAGGGCTGACCAAGGCTCAGAGGGGGTAGAACACGCAGCGGCCCGACACTTACCCTTTGTAAGGGATTATGAAGTGCGCGAAGGTCTGGCAATTGAGTGGCAGATAGCCCATGTCTGTGAGAGAACAACATGGCTGCTGCTATCCCGTGTGCTATAGCTGACTGATAGTACAAACCCAATATACGAGAGGTTCTGCACTGCCTTGAAAACGTGCTCAAACAATTTATGAGTGAGTGTCAACGATCCTATTCAACCTACATCACACACCAACTCTTCAAAGAGGTGCAGGTGTAAAATGCTACCACTCCCTTTCAACCTGTATCTACTCTAACACAAATGCTGGCTGCTGGTACAACCTCTGCACCCTGCCCACCTACTTTCCAACACACAGTGTGCAACCTCTGCAATATGCCAACTCTACCAACGTCAGGACTGTTACTTGTCTGTTACAGACTTTGTTCGCAGGCCCCAGAGTCTGCTCATTACCAATATGCTGTTTATATGTGCATGCTAAGACGAAATATCAGGCTACCTGGGGAAGGTGGATGTAGTGATTATGATGCTGCTTGTCCCACATGCGATGCACAATGGAAATAGGTTGATCAGGGTGACCCTCAAGAAACACCATTTAAAATACGAATGTGCAATGCAATAGTTCTCGATGGTAAACATGAAAACAAGGGCTGTGCTGAAACATAAAGCGCGGCGCCAGTGTGCCAAACATGAAAGTGGACAGGTGCTGAAACATAAAGTGTTGCGCCCGTCTATATCAAAAGTTATGCGCATGGCAGCC
This sequence comes from Lissotriton helveticus, assembly GCF_964261635.1. Taxonomy (NCBI): domain Eukaryota; kingdom Metazoa; phylum Chordata; class Amphibia; order Caudata; family Salamandridae; genus Lissotriton; species Lissotriton helveticus. Next base: position 233,804,100 of record NC_136070.1, on the reverse strand, counting down.
CATAAAGCGAGACACAGCTCTGCTATTAGCTTTCACCCCACCTGCCAAAAAGATTCTATCCCCTTTGGGGAATTCCTACGAATCCGTAGGAATTGCACCCGTATGAAAGACTTTATGTTCCATGCAGAACAACTACAAAAATGTCTGATCTTGAGAGGCTATCCGAAAAGACTCATTAAACAATCCCTCAAAAGGGCGAAATACTACAACAGAGATGCCCTGATCAACAGTGTCCCTAAACATCCAGAGGACAAATTGGTTTGTGTAGTGGATCACTCTAGCATCAATCATAAAATAAGTATTGGATAAAAACTGGAAGATCCTCAACACGAATGAGGAAAATGACCTCATACAGAAACCCTTGGTAGCGTTCAGGAGAAACGCTAACCTCAAAGACAAATTGGTACAAAGCAGATCCAAGCCCACTACATCTCTTAGACAAACTACTATAGATGGCCTACCACCACCTAGGGGCAACCACAAATGTGGCAACTGCCATGCTTGCGAATCGGCTATAGTTACACAGACATGGACTTGTGGAGACAAGTCTGGTGATATTAAACATTTGCGGTACAAAAGGGGGTGGTGATGGACGGAGCATCTGAACCAATCAAACACTCACACCCAGTCAAAAGATCTGGGTTTGATCCATCACCGTTCTTTAGCCCACTCTGCCACCCCAGTTCAGACTGGGTGTGAGTGTTTGATTGGTTCTGATGCTCCGTCCATCACCACCCCCTTTTGTACCGCTTTTGGCCGCCATAAGTGTGGCAGGGTATGCTCAGACCTGAGTCCCTTGCTCACTTTGCCACTGGATTCAATCAAGCCGGGCTGAAGACGGCTGGAATGCCAGAAACGCGTCCTCGGAAGTTTGTTTCCGGTCCAGGGTAGGCATGGCTTAGCAGTTCGGGCTGGACTGTTCCCATGAGGCACAGGGTCAGACTGATTTGCATATAGCCATGTCTGAACTAGGGTGGCAGAGTGGGCTAAAGAACGGTGATGGATCAAACCCAGAACTTTTGACTGGGTGTGAGTGTTTGATTGGTTCTGATGCTCCGTCCATCACCACCCCCTTTTGTACCGATATTAAACATTTGGCCAACTGTAGAAGCTCTAATGTTGTATACTTAATACTCTGCCCATGCGGGCTAGGCTATATTGGGGAAACAACAAGAGAGTTTTGCATCAGACTGTCAGAACACAAGTCAGCTATAAAAACCTCTAAAGTACAGGCACCCATGGTAAGTCACTATCTTCACGAACAACATACTGAAAACGATATGAGATGGGTCATTTTGGAACGTGTCAAAAACATACCTGGTAAAGATCCGATCAAACTCAGGAAACAAAGGGAGACTTATTGGATATATTCCTGTGACACTGTACCTAGAGGGTTGAATGAGGAAATAATATGGATCGTGACCTCCTAATATCCATCATTATCACCCACTATTAGATTAGACATTTACAGCTGGCTGATATTCCTTGTGTTTAGCTGTGTATCAATACTGTACCCCTTACAAATAGGTTGTTAACTACTCTCCTGTAAATTCTACATCTAAGCATTTCCCATTATGGTAAGCTCCTTCTAAAAAGTACTTGTAGAATCCATCTTGTGCTTAGAACTGCTACAGCCAAAACTTCACGACTCTGTTGGATCTATGCCGCTAGAGATTAGTTCTGCTCGATAGAAACTATTTAACATCAAAACATTTCGAGCAACCATTCCAAGATGGCGCCCACTACTCTGTGTACCTTACAATCGTGGTACACTGTATCCATCAGTAAATAAAGCTTTGGTAGCCGATTTTTTCACATCACTTTCAGATAATATTTGAATTTCCAAAGATTTAATAAACGCAAGAAGTATTTGGTATAGTGCGATGAGACTATACCGATTGTACGAACCTGTTCTAAGATGGCGTGGCTGACACCCCAGTGCTAGTTCCCGCGAGACTCTTTGGACTTTCGCGAGGGTCTGACACTGACGACTGCGGAAATCTAATAAAAAGACATGCGATGTCCATTTGATCGTTTTACCCCAAGAGAGGAGAGGATGCCAAGCAGGACCATTTGGCGCCCCATACAGGTAAGCGAGGACATACTCCACCGCATATCCTCTAGTCATGGAAGCTTGCCATGTGTTAGAAACCCTATCGTCAGACGGAAACACATTCCGCCGCCTGTTGGTACTGCTTGAAGTTATGTGAGGTGGGAACTCGTCTCTCTATTACGGATGGCAATACCATCAAAATGGGCTGTCCTTTGTCGAGTGGGTTGCTAGTAATATGGTTGTAATTGTGTTCCCAACTACAAAAAGAACCCTCGGCATACTCAGATGCATTCCGAGGGCGAGCTGTAGAATAGCGATCCCTGTTAGCCCTCTATTGTGGTTATTTTAAAAGAGACACTTGTGGACATTGTCCTTTCTCCCCCGCATTACAACGCTTTAAACAAACCATGCATGTACTTTTGATAAAAAGCAAACAGGGACCTGAAGGCATTTTTTTATTGTTGCAGATATATGTATAGCATGGGCTAGGACCTCATACAATCAAAAGTGCATTGATGTTCCAAAGCCAAAAAGAACACGCTCATGAGGAAAAGCCTTTCGCTCTCTGTTTCTAGGTAAGAACAAAACGAGAGTGTAATAATGTAGGAGATCTTCTTAACTTTGAATAGTTTTTTAAGCAGTAATTTTTCTTGTAGATACAAACTGAGAACTACGCTCTATAATCCCGGCTGGATTGATAAAGTTTAAAGTCTTGCTACATGTTGGAATTTGCATACAGGATATTCCACCAACAGACCACTGTCAGTCTCATTGAGAAGTAGGTTTCATCCCGGGAACTGTATCTCGTTTTGATGGTCTTTAATAGCCAATTTGGTTAACTGCCATCCTTTATTCTTTAGTTTATAGAAACTCCAACGGCCAACATTTCTTTGGGATCTTATACCTGTACTCCCCGGATCCTAGAAACACATTCCACCATTCAAAGATGTAGGTTGCTGCAGCTTTCTGTCTCTAGATTCTTCCAACTCGGTGATGGTCTAACTACTTTTGATAGTAACACATATTATATTCTGCTCTATCACTTGGGAGTGAAACTACCTTCGGGGACGTCTGGCTCTTTTCTAATCTACAGGCTAATCAATGGAGAGAGCGAGGGTTTTTAGGGGTGAGTCCCATCCCCAGATATGTAATTGTGAAAACAAAATTGGACTGGCCCACTGTGTGGAGATAGTGGAATGTTAGTTGGTATTCCGAGTCACTTGTAAATTGAGCTTACTCAGCTGGGCACAAAAAGCTTTGTTTATAAACCCCTCACACACCAACCTGGTTGGTGTCATGCTTCATCATCGGGGTCCAACCAGGCAGCCGAATGCCGCCTGGTTGTGCCTTAACGCCTGACTACAGCAGAGCAGGTGTGGTGCAGTTGTGTGATGTGGATGAAGGTGAGTGGTAAAATACACCTCTGGGAATCCTTGCCCAATATTTTATTAGTGGCGGCCCAGGGTGTGAGATAAAAGTATGTGATGCAACTACAAGTAGAAAAATTAGGACTACTTAGTTGTCTAGGTGTTGGCGGTCTACATGTTTCAGTCCCATAAGAAAAAGTGTGCGGGACTTTCGTCAGGACCAGGTAGTGAGTGGCAAAAAGTGGTGCCACGTGTGAATAATATCCTACACACGCGCTAAGGTGTGTTGAAAAAGGTTAAAAAATGCAGTTTGTTAAACTTACATATACTGCAATGAAGCGAGAAAAATCTTCGCTTGGGGTTATAGTCCAGAAGATCGGGGCGGGGGGAGAGATACTCCTGTATATTATTTGATAGTGAGGAGTCCTCTGCATTAAACCTAGTCTGGTGCCCACGGCGTCCCGGCTGGTCTCTTTTCTAATCTAATCATTCTGTTAGAGCTATCTAATAATAGACTCTGACTTCTTAAAGTTGGAACAACTTTTGGGTCACCTTTCACGTGATTCCATCTTTTACCACATTAAAAAGCTCTAAAAGGGAGGAGGAGCTTGGCGGGCATCCGAGATGGCCGCTTGAGCACAGCGCTCTCCGGACCCTCGCCGCTCCCGGCATTTTATCCTGGCTGAATCCTGATTTCTTGCAAGAATTCGTGTAGGGGACGTTTGGCTGATTACCCTGGCACTTTTCAGAAATCGATTTGGATCTCGTATTCCTGAGATATGGTGCTCTGAACTTTTGGGCTCCGCCCTTGAGGTGCGCCCGGGACGGGGTGCGGTACTGTAGCCGTCCTGCAATTGAACAACAACGGCAGGAGATCTGGCCTTGTGGGTCCCCCCTTCCTAAGTTTCGGTTTCGATTCCGTTCCGACTTGGGCCACGGATGTGGATGTCGTGTTGCGACTGAGACTTGGAGGCAGATCGGCTGTTGGGCTTTCATGTGACCTATTTGCTGGCTTGGCGACCTCTACCCGAGTTGTGGCCCCTTTTTATGTACTTTTGATCCTGTACTTTGGGTGTCGGGCCCGTCGAACCTGGTGGCTTGTCCTGTGACGCATCTTCAAAATGGCGGCCAGAGGGGACAGAGAGACGCGCAAGACGAAAACACCTCTGCGCGGAGCTCCAGTTCAATCAAATGTCATGGACCGTTATACCCATTCTAAGGGGTCCCCCGGAGCTGCCCTGCCTGGTTCTAGTATAGCGTCCGAACGAATTTTGGAAGAGTCGGCGGAGCCTTCCCTACAGGATATCATGGGCGCCATCTCGGGTGTGAGGGAATCCATCGGCCTACAGTACGAGGCCTTGGCCCACAAACTTGACACCGTGGCTATTGAGGTGAATCTGATTCGTGCTGATCTCGGCAAGACGAATGAGAGGGTACAATCACTGGATATTAAATCCTCTAGCCTTACGAATGACGTCTCGGAGCTCCAAACAGAGATTGGAAATCTCCGTCGGGGGAACGACTTCATGACCCGTCGCCTGGAGGACTTTGAAAATAGGGCGCGTCGCTGCAATGTTCGTCTGGTTGGTGTACCGGAAAACCCTGAACCCCACTCGGTGGATCTCCTGGTTGAGGATCTGGTCTTGAACCATCTGGCCCCTTCTGGTCTCACAAAATTTTTCACGGTGGAACGCGCACATCGTGTTCCAGGGGGCAAAGTCAAGCCGGGAGCCCCGCCGAGACCCATTGTAGCGAAGCTTTTTCATTATAGAGACCGGGACGCTATCCTGCAGGCCTCGCGGGTGAAGGGCCCGGTGGCCTTTGAGAATGCTACGGTGAACTTTTACCCGGACTTTTCCCAACAGGTTCAGAGACAACGTATGGAGTTTCGTGGTGCCAAGAAACGTCTCCGGGATCGGGGCCTACGTTACGCCATGCTCTTTCCCACCAGACTCCGGGTCGAATACAATGAGCGTACCCTTTTCTTTGATCGGCCAGATGCTGTTAATGACTGGCTGGACTCATTGCCTGACCGTCCTCCTGAGACGGACTCCGCCGCTCACCCTGGTGGTGCCGAAGGTGGTGTGGAGATCTAACTGTTCGGCTCTTATGTCTTATTTTGAATACATTCTCAGGAGTGTTGGCCGGCGTCCCTCTACATTGTGATCATTCTGTCTTTCGTTTGTTATTTTTGTTCTTGCTGAGGTCGGGGGGTGGATGGAACGGAGACCTTTCCTCCTCCGGGGTCTTTGTGTAGAATAGGGGTTCTTGGGCGACAGGCACACTGCAGGTTGGGGTGGCTCTTTAGCTTTTTGCAGGGGTGCAGGGTGGGGGGTGTTTCTCTTCAGTTTGGGGGAGGGGGGTTGGGAAGTTTTTTCTTTTCTGTGTGTTGTTTTCAAGGCGAGTTGCTCCTGTGTTTGCTGCTGTTTCTGATGTCTAGCTCATGGACGAGGGGTCTTGGCTCGGGCGGTTGGGATGGGGGGTAGAGGGTTGAAATTTCTTTCCTGGAACGTTAATGGCCTGGGAGATCGTATTAAGCGCAGTGTGGTCTTAAAATGTATACGACGTTTGTCACCGGACATTGTTTTCATGCAAGAAACCCATTTGATTGGTAATGTTTGTTATGCAATGAATAGATGGGGCTACCGCCTTGTGGCGCACTCGGGGTTTACCTCCGGATCTAGGGGTGTGGGTATTCTTGTTCGAACCTCCCTCCCCCTGGCTATCGATGAGGTGATCCATGATGACCGTGGGAGATATACTGTCCTGGTTGGTAGGTATGAAGGCCGCACCCTATCTCTCTTCAATGTTTATGTTCCCCCGGGTTTGCAGGCCTCTACTTTTACTGACTTGGGCCGTGTTTTGTTAGATCTCCCTGATAGCACTCTCTTTCTGGCCGGTGATTTTAATTCGGTGCTTTCCGGCCTTCACGATCGCCATCCCCCTAGAGATACCCCGCAGGCTCAGCAGTGGTTGGGTGGGTTTTTAGATACCTTTGGCCTTGTGGACTGCTGGCGACTGTTGCATCCTACTCAGCTCCAATACACCTTCCATTCTGGGGCCCATGGCAGTCTGTCTCGGCTGGATTATTTCCTGATGCCCGCAGCCCAATCATCGGCGGTTCGCGAGATTTTACATTTGCCGAGGGGTATTTCTGATCACTCGCCGCTCTGGCTTCGTTTCGAGGCTGGGGTAGAGGCGGCGGGCCGAGTGGCTCCCATTAACCCTTGGTATCTTTCCTCCCCTGAGACTCGTACCCTCTTGCTCAAGTCCATGGATGCATATTTCCTGGAAAACGAGGGGTCGGTCTCTTCGGCTGTGTCCCTGTGGGAAGCCTTTAAAACTGTGATTCGTGGACAGGCCCTTTCCTTGATTGTTGAAGCTAAGAGGGCAGGGAGGAAGGAGGTGGTGGACCTTGAGGGGGAGATCTCTGCTTTGGAGGACGAGTTGGAATCTGGTGTCACGCCTGAGAAACTCCATGCCCTGGGTCTAAAACAGTTTGCATATAAATCTCTGGTCACTGACGCTGCAAAGGTGATGTTTCGTGAGCAGCAGGGCAGATTGTACGATGTGGGTGACAAGGCGGGCAAACTCCTAGCGTGGTTGGACAAGAAAGAAAGAGTTAATCGTGTGGTGCCCGTGATTCAGTCTGCGAGTGGTGAGAATGTGATTGATCCGACCGCCATTGTTGATCGTTTTGCGGAATATTTCCGTGTGGTATATGCTCCTGTGTCTGTGAGGGATGTTGCCGACTCCCGCCTTCTTCTGCGTGATATCACTTTGCCCTGTGTCACCGACTTGGACCGTATTGCTTTGGACTCCCCTTTTACGAATGATGAGATAGCCAATGCAGTTCGATCGCTCCGTTCGGGCAAAGCACTGGGCCCGAACGGTTTGCCTATTGAGTTGTACAAATTACGCCCCGATAAGGTGGCGCCGTATCTCCGCGCCATGTTTCTAGAATCTCGTGAGCGGAACATACTTCCTTATGATCAGCGTCTGGCGACAATCGTCGTCATTCCCAAAGAGGGTAAACCGCGTGACCTCTGTTCCTCGTATAGGCCCATATCCCTATTAAATGTTGAACCTAAGGTGTTGGCTAAACTTTTGGCGACCCGTCTCCTTTCGGTTCTTGGGGAGTTGGTCCATCCGGATCAATCTGGCTTTATCCCGCATCGCAACACTGCTCTGAATTTACGTCGCCTCCACGGCGCGCTGGCGAGGGCGGGGCTTTTGACTGAACCGGCCATTTTGGCGTCCCTGGATGCCTCCATGGCCTTTGATACTGTGGAATGGCCCTATTTATGGGCGACACTTGAGAAATTTGGATTCGGGTGCGAGTTTATTAGCTGGGTTAGGCTGTTGTACGCGGAACCTCTGGCGCAAGTTGTAGTGAACGGTAGAGTGTCGGCCCTCTTCTCCTTGGGCAGGGGTACCCGTCAGGGTTGCCCCTTGTCCCCTCTGTTGTTCGCGCTCGCTCTTGAACCGTTGGCGGCCTGGCTCCGTTGGGAACCGTCCCTTAAAGGTATTCGTTGGGCCCCGGATTTCGAAGACCGCGTCTCGCTTTATGCGGACGACATCCTCTTGTATCTTACTTCTCCTCGCAAGTCTTTATCTGTTTTATTTGACGTTCTTGCGTCCTTTGGCGCTAACTCAGGCCTCGTCATCAACTGGTCTAAATCCTGTGTATACGTTTTATCTGGTATCTTGCCTCCGTTGCCGAGTAGACTTCCTCTTCAGGTGGTCCGGGATGGTTTCAAATACTTGGGGGTTTTTGTTACCTTGGATCCGTCCCTTCGTTTTGATCGTAATCTCCTTCCCCCGTTGCTTAGGCTCCGTTTGGACGTTGCCCGCTGGCGCAAACTTCCCCTGTCTCCACTGGGTCGGGCGGCCCTGTTTAAGATGATGTCACTACCGCGGTTTCTCTACGCTCTCCAGAATTATTATGATCCTATCCCCAAGACCTATTTTCGGGAGATTGAGAGCCTTCAGAGGCAACTTATTTGGGATGGGCGACCGCGCATTGCTCTCGCGAAACTTTCCATCCCGTGGTACGATGGGGGCATGGCGCTCCCCGATATTAAGAGATACTACTGGGCTTCCCATCTGTCCGCTATTAATCACGCTATGTTCTCTCCGGGTCGTAATCCGGCGTTTGAGATGGATAAACTTCAGCTTCCGGGAGGTGACTTTAATAGAGTGCTCTATTCTCGCTCCGCTGGGCGCCATCTTGTGGGACCTACTTTGACTGCTTTGACGGTGTGGCGTGCTGCGAATGTGAGCCTGGGCTGGGAGGATCGCTTGACGTTGGCGACGCCGCTTTATGCTTCAGAACGTCTGGGCGGTCTTTGGTCTTCCAAGGGTTTTGACCGTTGGGACTTGATTGGGATCTCTAAAGTGGGGGATGTATATTCTAAGGGTTCTGTGCGCCCGTTTCAGGCCCTCCAGGCTGACTACGGCCTGAGTAGTCGGGAATTCTTTCGTTATTTACAGATCAGGCACGCTTTGGTTTCGGTGTTTGCTCCTGGTGAGATTCCGCCTGACTCTTCCCCACTTGAAGACCGTATCCTTGACGAACATCTTCCTGATAGCACTATCTCCCTGATCTATAAAAAGTTGATTAACAATCGGACTGACTTATTGGCCCGACTTCGGGAACAGTGGATGGGAGATGGGTTGGAACTTGATGATGAGGATTGGCAATCGGCCCTCTCCTCTCCGAAGGAGGTGGCTATACCGGCTCGACTCCGTCTGGTCCAATTGAAGATCCTTCATCGGGTGTACGTGACGGGACCGCGACTGATGGTGATGGGCTTTTCCTCCGATGGACTGTGTAAGCGTGGATGTGGTTTGTGTGCTACTTTCCTGCATATTCTTTGGGAGTGCCCGATGGTGGCTGCTTATTGGGTGGCTGTGCTTGATCTGATGACTGTGGTGACAGGGATATCCTTGCGTCCGGAACCTCGTCGCTGTCTTTTGAATGTTTGGGAGCCCACGGACTATTCGGTGGCACAGACTAGATGGGCCACCCTGGGCTATATGATTGCGAAGCGAGATATTGCGCAACTCTGGGGGGCCTCCAGGCCCCCTGCCCTCTCGCAATGGGAGGATAACATGGATTGGTCCATGTTCCGTGAGAAAACTGTCTATGTGGCCAGGGGCAGACCCAGGGCATGGGTGAAGGTGTGGGGTCAATGGAACGAATACCGTGGCGACATTTGTACTCCTCCCCTTGTGGACACTATCGAGATTACCCTATCTCCTTAGGCTAGCGTTCCCGGAATCTTCATATAGGGACTGAGCTGGTGTCTCCGGCTCTCCCCCCTTCTTCTTCCTGATCTCTGCCCCCCTCCCCCCCCCCCCCCCACTCCGCACTCCTTAGTGCTTAGGATATTGCTACTGCACTTCCGCTGCTGTCCCCCCCTTGCGTCCCTTGGGCTGACCTTCAGTGATACACTCTCGCCTTTCTGTATGTTTGTTCTTTCATATATATAAAACCTGTTTTTGTCCTGTATATAATGTGGAGTATTGCATTGTTGATTGACGGTTACCTCTGCGGGCATATATGATATGTGTCTACTCCTTTTTAGCGGCTGGCCCGTGTGGTTGTAGGCCCATCCTTGTACCTTTTTGCTTGCTCAAATAAAGGTTTTAAAAAAAAAAATAAAAAAAAAAAGCTCTAAAAGAAAAAAGAAATGTGTTTGGAAATTTAATGCACAGTACAGAAATTTTAATAATATATTTTGCTATTTCAGATATGTAAACACCCCGCTCGTTTATCTAGACTCTGTTGTTCCGTTTTCGGCCCTGATGAAGGTGATTATACCATCTCAATCACCGAAACGTACGTAGGCCAATCATGCACATCTGAAAAGCCTAAAATCAGGAAAGTTACTCAAAGAAGAAACAATCGTGGATAACAAAAGGATGGACTGATGCCCCTTATTATGATTATGTCTTAAACAAACAAATTTTTGAAAATATCAGATGTGTGTTTTTTTCTCTCATGTTGTTCCCTTTTCTGTAATAACTTTGTTGTATGGTATGCTAGTCAGTATGGTTGAATAGTATGCTTGGTGAGATAGTTTGTGTGAAAGTGTTACTCTGACTTCACTTATGTTTTGAAAGGGGTCCTTTTTGTGTGGGGTGCTTTAATCATTTCTTATTTTATGTCTTATGAAGAATGGTTACTTGGTTGACAATAAATGATTGATTTGTCATGGACACCAAAATAACTTTTTATATTTGTAAAAACAGAAATGTATAACAAAAATGTTTTCCAAAAAAAGATAGAGAATGAATTCATATCAATAAAAAGGAAACTTGTATGGAAATTAATGTATTTGCCTGACCCAAAGTATATAGGTTAGACAAGATTTTGTTTTTGTGTATTATTTTCGTTTCCCCCTCCTCTTGAACCTTAAATAACCAGGGGGTGCCTTAACTTCATAGAAGCCCATAAAGCGAGAGCCATAGTGATAATAAAACATGAAAGTGGGCGCGGTGCTATACCATGAAGCGCAGCGTATCTGTACAAAAAAGTTATGTGCATAGTGTGGTGAATTACTAGAATGAAATAAAACAACTAATCCCTAAAGGAACAGATATTAACCTATTGCATAAGTAAACTAAAGTTAGCCGGTGCACCTTAGCATAAAACGGAAATGATGTATCCGGAGCACAATCCAATAAGGTGCTAGAAAAGAACAGCAAAGCAGGTGTTAACCAGTGGGAAGCAGCAGGCAGAAATAAACTTCGTACAGTGATTACAGCAGGTCCTCCAGACAGTGCATGTGCTCTGCCTAGGCTCAACCTAAAAATTATAACCTATCTCTTAAATTGGTAGCGTTTATTGGTATGTAGCATTTTCCTGGTAGGCTTCCTGGCGACTTTCTGAGAAAGATGGGTTCCGTGACCAAGCCATGCACCCATTCTTGTTATGGCCTCCTGGAGTGTGGGACTGATTTTAACATTTTAACTAGGGCGATTTTGGGTTCAAGCCTAGCCATGATGAGGAGCAGGGTACCATAATGCTTTTCCACATGAACTCTTCCAGCGGACAATATTTAAATCTTGTTTTAATGTAGCACCGTCCACTGTAATTGTGTTATTCCATCAGAAAATGGTGTATCTTACTATCTTCTGACTCAATGTTACTGAAGGCAATTTTTCAAAATTAAATGTCCGCATTTATATCAACATTAACATATGCATATGAAAAAAAATGGATGTGTTATTCACGTTTAGATTGACTATAGCTAATGTAGGCCGGCTTTTTAAAATGGCTATATGTCTGGTTGCCATCTTGTCTTTCTTTATTCAAGGAGACGCTGACTTCGCACCTACAAAATAATATGTCCTTGCTCTTGTTCTGATGTGGAATGTTTTCTTTTGCATGATTGTTAGACCTGTCAGCTTTAGGGTGGTCTCCCCCCAAACATTTTGCCTTACACCTCTATTTTTTATGATTTCATTTTTTGTTGGCCTTAGGAATCTGTGCACTTTATTACTGCTTACCAGTGCTAAAGTGTATGTGCTCACTCCCTAAAACATTGTCTAATTGGCTTACACACAATTGCCACATTTAACTTATTATAAGTCCCTGGTAAAGTGGTACTACATGAACTCAGGACCTGTAAATTAAATGCTACTAGTGGGCTTGTAATTCTGATTGTGCCACCTCCTTACGGAGCCTTTTAAACATGACTCAGCCCAGCCATTGCAGCCTGTGTGTGCAGCTCAAACTGCCATTCCGACCTGGTAAATAAACCTTTTGCTAGGCCTAAACCTTCCTACATGTAATATATTACTAGGATAGGCCCTACACAGCTCAGAGAACAGGCTGCAGTGTATTTAAAAGGTTTTACATGTCCTGGTAGTGAACATACTCTTAAATTTCTGTTTCACTATTAAAAGCCCTACCACTATCATAAAATAACATTGGGTTACCTTATTGCATTTAATAAATGATAACTTTCAATTGGGATCAAGTAGAAATTTCAAATGTATAACAAATTGTAATCTTAAAAACCTCTTTAATGGTAAATTCGGATTTTAAATCACAATTTTGAAAATGTCACTTTTGGAAAGTTGCCATTTTCTTGTCCCAACCGTTTGGTGCATGCAGCCTGTATCCTGGATCATATGACTAGGTGTAGTTCAAATTCAAATTCAAAAGAAACTTTATTTGTTTGAGATTTTGCAAATAAAAGTAGCATAAATACACCCATTAAAATCAAAACCTAAAACAGTAAAGTATTGCAATTTATTTAAAAGAGAATATCAGACTGGTTCTGCAACCTGATTATAGCAGCATAATACCTAGAATCCTTACAGCATGTTTTAAGAAGCAGCCTACATGTATGCTAACCACATAATCTGGTAGTTAGAGAAGAAAAGTAAATGCAGCTCTAGAGTGCCTAATATTATGATATTTCTTTTAAAAAGTGGGTGTAAATACTGACTAGTACACCTTTCATGATATTTGCAAATGAACATAAATATTGTTTGCCCTATTTTCTAATCACAAGAATATAGAATAGCAGCTAGCTTTGACCTAAAACCAAGAGGAAAACACAGCAAGGAATTTAACAGCATTAGCTCTTAGAGGGAACAATAACAAATGCTCCCATCGTCCCCATTGTTTCCGGAGATAGTTTATAGGGCTGTTTATTGGTTTCAAAGACTGATATGCCACAATCTGTGTATTCCTTTCCATTCTTCCAAGGCAACATGCTGACTCACAATTATAAAGTGCTAATGCAATCTCTTTTTAATTAAAGATTGTGCATGTATCTGGCTCTACAAAGACCCTCTGGAGACCAATTTTACCAAGTTCAGTGTTAACATTAATCCAATATAATATCTCTAGGTAGGTCCACCTCCTCATTCTTCCAAATTGACAGCCATAATAATATTGATCGGCCTCTGCTGTAATCCCCTAAGTAGCGTAAACCTACTTCTTCATGGCAGATGAAGTGAGAGGTTGAAATTGGAACTGCTAGCATTCGTCTGCAGAACCTGGTTTCTACTCCACACTTCAGAACCATGTGTTGCTGTGGGGACACATTGTGCTTTATATATCTGCAACATTGGAGGCTGTGGGAGACTGAGAAGGGAACTAATTGCCTCAGATAATTGTGTTCTGCATTTTATAATGCTTGGAATCTATGACCCTGAGGCTGCAAAAGTAACTCCCAGATACCGGAAGCTACTTACGCTAGTCAACCAGTTAGAACCAACTGACAGGGTTGAGAGCTGGCTGCACCTTGGCCCACATGCCATGATATATGACTTAGAAAAATGTGTGTGCTGATCCCCAATGGCGCTAAACTCAATAAAAGCATGTACTAGGAGACACAGCTCCTTTGGGGTGTGAGCCATAAGCACTGGGTCATCTGCATATAAAAGTGTAGGTATTAATCTGCCCTTGATTTTTGGAACATCAGTAGTAATTCTTGTTAAAAACAGGTGAAGTTCATTACAATATAAAATAAAGAAAAGAGGGGCCAATACACCCCTGTGAATCTCTATATATTTAGGCAATTCACAATTGCCACTAATTCTGACCCTAGCTCTCATGTAGATATGCAATATGCATATGCAAGAAAGTCCACAAGTGCTACGTCCGACACCCGAGATAATAGCATTACCCAAAGTTTGGAACGACTGATGCAACCAAATGCGGCAGAGAGATCCATAAAAGTCAACTAAAGACACATTTTCTTGGCAACAGTATAATTGTCAAGCACCAAATTCAGATTTAGACATTGCTCGATTGTCCCTATCTTGTTACTAAACCCATATCGAGAAGGATATAGTGCACACATGCTTCAGCCCACTCCTTGCCTCTGGTATAAATTATGCGACCTAGTATTTTAACTGAGTGTCTATCAACAAAATGGGTCTATAACAGCTAGAGTCTGTCCGATTACTCTTTTTAAATATAGCGACAATGATTGACATGTGCCACGAAGTAGGCAGATCAGAATGTGCAAGGTTATTAAACACATTCGTCAAAAGAGGGGCCCAGAAATCTGTATTGTGTTTTATTAAAGTCAATTGGAAAGCCATCAGGCCCTGAGGCCTTTTCCTCTACCCTTTGATTAATGGTCTGTTCCACCTCACTCAGGGTTACCTTAATGTGTGTCATCAAGCTAGGATTTATTTCAAAATCACACTCAGATGAAGGGGCATCATTAACTTTCCTGAAGTGGGCCTCCCATACCTCACTAGTAATATGACAAGGAAATGAGGACACAGGCTGATTTTTGCGCTTCATGTCCGAAACAGTTATCTAGAAGTGCTTGATATCTTTCTGAAGGGCTGCCGGCTCTAATAGCTCCTACTGCTCAGATATCCCCTCCTGCCAACATTTAGAGGTAACTGCTTTATATTGTTTTTGCAGGGCAGTGACTATTAATTGATCTCTGGGACTTTACAAGGGCCAATCTCAACTCTCGATTAGCCAGAGTACAATCATGGTTAAACCAGCGCTGTAGTTTGTTTTTGGTCTGCACAGGTTTGAGGAGAGCTTTTCTAATACTTAAACATCGGCCATTAAATGCACCAATAATCTGATGCTCAGGATCCTACTCTGTCAAACAGGCCTCCCTAAATCCTAGATTTTCCTTAATTATAGACTTGAGTACTCTGAAAGGATTGCTCACTCTCCATACCAGTCGCAAGTTGTCCATAGTGGGATAGAGATAACTAACCCCAATCTCTTTACTACGCTCATTCTTAGGTAGTATTAAAAAAACAACCTCAAGGCATTTATTGTCACCATAGGTAGATGGGACAGCTGTCCCATATAGAAGTACATCTTTTAGGTTCTGAGTTACAAAGATATATTCCATTGTTGAGGATGTGCCTCCACCTCCATATGTGGGTAGAACAGTAATATCACTGCCAACAACCTCCATTGCGTCTACTAAGTCCAATGGTGCAAGTAGGGACACTAACTCCTGACTTCTAGAATCAGAAATTACAGGGGGGCAAGTGACAGTACTTGAACAAGGGGAAAGGCGAACATTAAAATCACCCGCTAAGCGTAAGTACAGTCTCCTCTAGTGGTGACTTTATTCATCAGCTTGATAAGATAATTAAATAATTCTGAGAGCTTAATTTTTGGGACGTTGGTAAAAGCATTGTTATAAAAGTTTGCCAGATAAAGACTGAAATGGTTGCTCCATAGTACTAAGTTGAAACTAGTAGTTGGCGTAACCAAAATCTTTATGTAGTCCCCTTAGGCTAAATTCAACCATAATGTTAACCCACTAGGTGTAGCTGTCCATTGGGCTTTGTGTATTATCCCTGGATAGGGGCGCAGAGCTATCACCCACCACACTTGCACATCACAAAGTTTGGCCTCAGCACATTCACAAAAGGGTTTGACAATAGTCTTTCTTTACCCCAGACAAGCTGGGGCCAGGGCACAGAGGCAGGAAATTCCAAACATCTCTGGGGGTGGTAACCTCCAAACCCGGTTCCTACTGCAAAGCTGGCAACAGGCATAGATATTGGACCCTCAGACGTACATCTCTGGACCTGTGGAAGATTTGGAATGACTGCTGTGCTGGCCTGCTGTAAGAAGGACTACTGCTTTGCTGCCCTCCTGCCTGAGTGAAAAGGACTAGACCTACATCTTGGACCCAGGGTCAACAGATTAAATACAAGAGCTAGTTGGCTGGCCTCCTGATCAGAGCCTCAGGGACAGAACAGGCTCCATCCACCTTGAACACAGCACCTGGACTCTGTCTGCTGTGGGTAATTCTCCCCAAGTGGTGCCACCCCAGTCTTGCAGCCTTGGAAGTGGGCGTTAAGATGCTCTACCAGCTCAGCTGTGACCTTTTGGGCAGAACTGATGCAGCACGAAGCATCTCCTTGCAGCTCTGCATCGGAGCTGCTCCTGCACAATGCATCCTTTATACCAGACCTCACATCATGGTGGAAGCTCATTGGAACTGCTGCTATGTGACGCATCCTCAACACATCCTTGCCGCAGTATCTTATAATGCTCCATAAACAATATTTAAGGTACTTTGTTCAGTGGGCCTAACTTTGACCCTGTAGCCAGCTGCGCTCCATAGTGGTCAGCCTGAACTTGTGAGTTTTTCCCGGTCCGGCACGACCAGATAAACAAAGCTGGGGCTTTGTGTTTTTGTCCACTATTTTCACTTCCATCTTTAAAACTGCATATCTCCAGTTCCACCAATTGGATTTTTTTTCATTTTGATCTCAAATGATGTATTACATTTTATTTTATAAATTGGTGTTGGATTTTTCTTGTGTTGCGGTGTCACTTTATTAATGTTTGAGATGGCTCATGAATACTTTACACATTGCCTCTGAATTAAGTTTGACTGCTTTTATGCCAAGCTACTAGAGGGTTAATCACAGGTTAATTTGGGGTTGCTTGTGACTTCACGTTGTCAGGAATTGTGGTTGATGCTTGAGTAGGGTTTCAGCCCCATCAACCAGTAACCCAATTTCCTACAGTGATACTTACTTAAGGTACTAATGAGCTGTTTCAATGCACCTGCAGAGTACAGATTGGTATAGTGTATCTCATTAGGTTGCAGATAACTGTAAGTTTAAAGGACGTTTAGGGAAGCCTCATTGTGTAGGACATTGAGAAAATAATTAGCTTAGTTATCTACTTGTGCCTTAATCTCATTGGTTCGTTATGGGAACCATGTGTAGCTATATCAAAAGTCAGAATTGTGTGATTTTAAGCTATTACAATGTAGATGAGAATTCAGAACCTCTTTTTCCTGACTTATTAGCAGAACCTTTTACCGACTTAGCTAAGTAGGGTGCTCTCTTTATGAGAGAACTGTTTTTATTTCCCTTTCCTTTTTGAGACAACTTTATCATAGTTCCACTTTGCTTTCATGACTTTTTAATTGCTTTGAGCTATATATTGACTAACGCATTCATGTGCTGATTACTGATTTATAACTAATTTGAACATTTGAATTTGTAACCTTGCTAATTCCTTATAAAACCCTTTATGGTTTGAATTTATCCACTCTCTGTTTTCCTTTTTTATGGTATTAACTAGCAGTCCGTCCCGACGTTGTCCGGGGATGAAATAGAATGTGTGCAATGGTTGTAATAGGCAAGGTAAATTTATTTTAAGATTTCACGGTATACAACATTTTTAGTTTCATTAGAATCTGGACGGAGGATAAATTGGTTGTCGATATTGCCGGACCTATAGAGTGCGACATATAACTGTCCTTGAGTGAAGCAGTCTTCTCGCAAGTCTACTCCTATGACTTTGTATTTTGACCATGAGATTTGTTAATGGTAGAATAACATGATAGGAATTCCAACTTTAATTTGGAGTATATGAGGTGGAAGTCCGGAAGGGTTAAGTGAGTTTAGGAATTCTTGAGGATAATGCACGGCGTCTTCAGTATCTAATACTGTATCAATGGATTTATAGACTTTGGTGTGACCCGGGATTTGTAGTAGTATGTGTTCATTGATATGGTTGACACTGGAGTTTTTAGGCGCCACTATAGCACTTTCCCAAATCCATCGGAAGTCTTTTGTCAGAATATGCTCAATGTCTGTATATAAATGCTGTATGAGTTCTTGTAAGCTACAGACAGGCGTACCTAAGTTGTGTATATTAATATTCCCATTACAGTTATCTACTTCTACATTACCTACTTGTAGTAGAAGATCTGCAAATTGAGTACCTCCACCTCCCAAATGTGTCCTCATGTTAGTGCGTAAGGTGAGAGGTTGGACAGAGTCCCAGAGGTGTGATGCTTTTAAGCATGCTTTAAGTATATCAGCACGTGTTCCTCTTGGAACAACAGGAAGAGTTTGTCTGAAGTCACCAGCAAACACAAAAGTGACCCCACCCATTATTTAAGTGGAACTTCTAATGTCTTTTAGAGTTCTGTCGACGGCGTCTATATGTGCGTGGTGTGTCATAGTACATTCGTCCCACATGATAAGAGACACCTTTTGAAGCATCGTGCCTAAAGGTCCATTTTTCCGTATAGAGCAGGTAGAATCCTTTTCAAGGGAAACAGTTAAAGGAAGGTTAGAAGTTGAATGTGCAGTTTTTCCTCCAATTAGCAAAGTTGCAGCTATTCCAGAAGAGGCAACAGCAAGAGCCAATAGTTCTAAAGAGCGTATTTTGGCTAGTATGAGGTTGATTAAGTAAGTTTTGCCAGTCCCTCCAGGGGCGTCTAAGAAGAATAATTTGCCTTGTTTGTTTTCCACACTATGAACTATGGTGTTGTAGGCGAGTTTCTGATCAGGAACTAAGTTTTGCAAATGTTGTGCAAGGTAGTCACGTAGTTTGTGTATACAATCTCCATTTTCTGTATGGTTGTACGGTGTATGGATTGTTCTGACCGTTGCTGGCAGTTTGAAATCTGTTAATGATTTCTCGCTTAGTAGATACAGTGAGCCTTCTATTTGTATGAGTCCCTGGTTAAATATGTCATTATTGATTGCCATTGAGTTATCATGTGTTTGCTGATGCATAGTGTGTAGTATATCTTCACATAAATGATCTTTATATTCCTCCCATAAAGCCATAGTATCTGGAGGGTTACAAAACAACAGAATAGTAACAAATAACTGACGTAGCTTTGAGGGAGAATTAGAAAGTACAGCATCACCTAATGTATGTTTCAAATGTTGGTCATCTTCAATTTGCCCAAGTTTTTTACACGCCGCCTGATAGGTAGGCATTAATTGGTCATTAACGGTCAAAAGACTATGAAACCCTGTAGGGCCAGAAACATGTTGTAAAAGAATGCGTAAGTGGAAGCACTCCGATTGGTTTGGGTGAATACTGTACATCCTACCAAGAGCAGAGTCTTTCCTTACCCCAGAGTGGCCTAATACCCCCTGGCCACGTTTCCTACGTGTAAAGGTTGAATTAGCCCACGTATAGTATTGTGGAACTTCTTGGTATAGCAATGTTTGAGCAAAAGTGTCAGACTCACACAATTTGAAGAACGCAGTAAGGGTTGTGGGCGTTGGGTTCTGTGCTACGTCTTTCACGTTTTTGTCATGAAAATATACTCTTTGGCCATTCGGTAGATGTACAGCTAGATGTGTAACAGTCGGATGCCTTTCATGAATGTGAAACTCTAAAATGCGCCACACTGCCTCTAAAGTGCTAATATAACGGCCATTGACATATGTTTCTATCTCATTGTTTGTTTTCGATAGTAGCAGTTGCCTGATCTGAGCCTTTGTTAATATATTTGCAAATATATTTGATAGCTTTAACTGATTGGCAGTATTCAATATTAATGTGAGCATTAAAGCTGCGACACAGTACATGGGAATATGGAACTACCCACTGGTTATTGACAGTGACCTCCTGTCCTCTGACAGTTATTGTGACTGTATGTCCACCATGTTCTGGGCTTCTCCTACGGTAAATGGGATAGCCATTAACACCAGTTTCGGTTTCTTTAGTGAGAGGCCGTGGGTATTTCTTAGTGAAAAATTGCCGTTTTTCATACATGGTGAAAGAATGTTGTGTTCACCACATGGCCCATGTAACATGTTTTTTTTGACGATCATAAATAGTTGTTGATCGTTTATGGGATCAGGCAGCTCAGCGGATATAATGTGAATAACTTTGTTTGCCTGTATTTTCGGGTCAAGCACAATAGGATGTGTACGTAAGGCAGTCCTCCCTTTTGCCATTCAATAGTAAATATGTAAGCTTTAGCAGCCCCAAATATAGCCTTTTGTGTTAGCAGTTTCATGAGTGCTTTGACCTTTAAATTGAATACACGTGCGACGATGTCATGTCTATCGCATGATCTTTGTTTTTGGAAATAATTGAGTTTTAATTTCTGGCCACTCTGGATTGCATGTGAATGTGATGAACAAATCGGGTCTACCATACTGCCTGATGTATGTCATATCATCCTGTGTCTTTTCGTGCATGTACCTTGGTGATCCAGTGAAGGTAGCTGGTAATATAACGTGTTGTCCAATATCGAGAGCATTAACGTTTTGATCTTGATTAAGGGCATCTTTTAAATTGATGTAGTTGTCCGCGCGTAGTTGTGTTTGATTACGCCTGATAAAGTCCAGTCTTTCCGTGATCATCTTTGCCATCATATCCACAATGTATTGATTGAAGAGATTGCGGAACCAATGCAAGGTATTGAAAGTGTTGGATCTAACCATTTTTATTTTATTTATTTTTATTTTTTTGAATTTATATGGCGCAAACAGCTACCCAAAAAGGGTTTCCCGGCGCCTAAGAGCACAGCACAAATGGTGGAATATACAGCAGAGGTTGTTCAAAAACACTGGTCGAACAACCAGGTCTTTATCTCTTTTCGGAACCTGGTAAGACTTTGCTCCTTTCGTATATGGATTGGGAGTGTGTTCCAGATGGATGGGCCCTGATGGGCAAAAGATCTTCCTCCCATCCTAGCTAGCTTGAATCTAGGTACACAAAATGTTTCCGCTGATTTGGATCGTAGATTTCTTTTTGGAATGTAGGGAAGGGCTAATGCCTGAAGGTATTAGGGCGCGGTACCTGCTTTAATTTTAAACATATAGTTTAAGGCTTTAAACCTGATACGATTTTCCACCCTCAACCAGTGCAGCTCACGCAGGTAGGGGGACACGCTGTTGTTCTTAGGTATAAAACAAAGGAGTCGGGCAGCCGCATTCTGTACAAGCTGCAGCCTCTTTGTTACTGCCTTATTTGCACCCAGATACAGGATGTTCCCGTAGTCGAGCCGAGATGTAATTAAGGCGTTGACCACCGTTTTCTGCAGGGGGACAGGCAGCATCCAAAGGATCTTCCTGAGCCACTTCATGATTGTAAAGCAGAGGCCCACTACTTTGTTGACCTGTTGCTTCATAGACAAGGAATTGTCCAGAATTACTCCCAAATTCCTTGCATGAGTCACTGGTATAGGAAGATTGCCCATCTAGGCAGGCCAGTGTGATGTACTCCACAGCTCAACCATTAGAGTATAGGCATAGTACTGCATGCATGTTACCGTTTTGTTAGTAAGCAAATTTGCTTGGGGTATATTCAGACAATAACCATCTTCACCTTTAGGAATAGAATGGGGTATTGTAAAGGATCATATGATCTATGCAATTCTGAAACTTTACGTAGTAGCCCGTCCCGAGTATGTAAGACAATGTTGCGTGGGCCCTTGTTTTCGTTTACTAAAAGAACAGCAACCTCATCCGTTGTTGGTGCATTATATCTTCCAGAATGTGCATTTTGAGGACGTTGATCAGCGTGGATAATAATTTGCAAATCATAATTATTGAAATTAATCTCATAGTTGTACTTCAGGGACTGAATGTAGGTGTTATGAGTGTGCAATGTGTCTTGTAGTTGTTGAATAAGCTGTCTGTTTAAATTTGGCAGCATGTGTGACCATGCGTCTACTTGTTGCTGTTAAGATAGGAAATATATTTGTAGAAACTGTGGATGCTTGCCTTCTTGTGGAAGCAGACTGCCAATTAAGTGGTATAACTGGCTATGTATTTTAAATGTAGGCATGAAATTCCCTTCCCTTACTTCATTTGCCCCAAAGGATGTCATTTGGAAGAGAGTATTGTAACAGCGTGTGTTTGTTAAGAAATGATTTGAAAGTGGGTGAGTGCCATCAAGTAGTTGTCTAATGAGTAGAGGAGGCTCTTGAATGTTGTTGATAAGTACCTTTCCTGAGGAGCAGCAAAGCCCTTGAGGTTCAGCCTTCCATTTAAGTGCATAGCACTTGTTACAGACATTGTCCATATTGCCAATGTTTACATGTGGATTGTTGATGTAGTCAGTAAGTGTGTTGTAGTGGAAGGCAGATCTGACAGTGTGTATAGTGTGCGGCTGTTGTTGTAAATGGAGTTGTGGTAGTTGTGTATCAGTTTGCCGTGTTGTCCGTAATAAAGTTGTGGTTTGAGGTATGTTATGTGTGTTGTGCTGCTGACCATGAATAAAAGTGTGACTTATGTGTGTTTGAATGTTGTTATTCTCTGTCGTACTGGATGTTGTGGCCTGTACAATCCTGTGAGCAAGACGTTCTGAACGGCACATAGTTAGTTCATTGCAAAGAGCAGACGTTGATGGAGCAGACATGTTTGTTAACATTTGCTCATGTGCCTCTTGGCTTTCCCGTATGCGCTTATTCCTTTGGGCCCATGTTTTATAGGTTGTCCTTGCAAGTTGTGTCTTCCTCTTCACCATTCTTGCATGCCCTTGGCGTACACTTTGCACGAAAACTAATAGTGATTGGTCGTGTGACCTTGAGTGTTCTCCAATGTTTCTAGTTGCGATAATGTGTGCAGCAGGCAGCGTTTGAAAGTGGGTAATGCTGACGTTTAAATGGATAAAGTGCGACAATAGTTAGGCATGTATGTGCACAGACTGTGTGCACCTTGGAGTACTATGTATTTGAAGATGTATATAGTGTGGATGTGCTCTCTGTATATTTGGATAATGCACATCCATAAGGCACATCATTTGCAATACGCTCCCTGTCCCATACGTGATTTTTTATGAATGTGTGAGGAACTCTGTGTATGAAAACCTGTTGTTTGTAGTGATTAGAGAAATGTAAACCGTGACGTATGCAGCCTTAGGTACGTATCACAAAAGGTAAGATGAATTTGATGCGTTGTTTATTATTGAGCTTACACGTCGCCTTTTACCTGTCTTGTGAAGTTGGTCATACACGGTAACGTTACTTGGTAATTTGTGCGCAATATGGTCGTCCGCTTGTGCATGCACTGTTAGGAAGAGCCCTCGTGATCTGTGCCTCCTCAGCGATAACGTTTGCAGGTTGTGGGTGGTGTGGAGTCCGTTGGTTATAGAATCCTGAACAGCATTGTGTCCGACGTGAGGCTGTTGTAAATTCGTGTACGATGCGAGTGCAGTGCGTGAGAGCGTGCGAAATATCAGTTTGTGAAAGTTTTGAAATGGACGGTGGTACGATGATTCGCCTTAAGCACCGCCTGAGCCTCGGAGGAATTTGTGAAAGCGCGTGTCTTCTCTATCTGCGAGCGTCTTTGTCCGCTGTACTTGAGGGCAGTGTTAAATGCGGTGTGTGTTATCCCCGCTGTTAGGCTGAGTGGCTTGAGCCCCCGCATGAGCAGCAGAGGAAGAAGTCCGCTGGTAGGCTGAGTGGCTTGAGCCCCCGCATGAGCAGCGGAGGAAGAAGTTAATCCGTGAGCGTGTGTTTCCGCTTTAGTTCTGGGCCGTTAAATCGGTAAGTGGTGAGGCTGCCTCACTTCGGTAAGTGGTGAGGCTGCCTCGCTTTAACCCCCGCCTTGCTTTCTTGGAAGTATTTCCACGCAACATTTAGCAGTAATGCCGCGTGAATGCCGCGCTTTAGCAGTAATGCCGAGTGAATGCCGCTCCCTGTGAATGCCGCGCCCATTGCCACGCCCCTCTCACAACGCCCATTGTTTTTGCTTTTATTTAACAGTAATGCGGCGTGAATGCCGTGCCCCGTGAATGCCGTGCCTATTTCCCCGCCCCTCTGTCAACGCCCATTGTTTTGGCTTTTATCAGTAATGCCGCGTGAATGCTGCGCACCGTGAATGCCGCGCACCGTGAATGCCGCGCCCATTGCTGTTTGCTGTTTGGTCACGCCCCTCTCACAACGCCCACGCCCACAAAGGAGTACTGTATTGCCACGCCCATCGCTGACAGCACAACGCACACACCCAGAAGGGACTACTTTACCCCTAAGGTTATTTTACTTTGTAATGTATATGGTGGGCAGCTGTATAGCCTATGTCCATCTGATGCAACTGTCCTTTCCAATGCTGTATTGGGTGTTGTGATTGGTGCTGTACTTCTTGAGCTTACCCGCCTCAAAGGTTTGGGCTCTCTCTTTATTATATTAGTATGGATTTCAATCCATAACATGTTCATCAAAAATACATTTAATTATACCATACGGATCGAATAATACATAGAAATATTCCATATTGCATCATAATTAATCATAGGGTGCAGAAGTAGAAACAGTAGTTAAAAAACTATCTGATGGGGGTAGAAAATAAATAGGGTTAGGTTACATACGTAAACATTTTACTCTTTCATATGGTCAATCATTGAGCCCCAAACCTTTAATCCCAATCCCCGTCTGCGTGGCCCCTTGAGAGAGTAGAGACTGTATTCAAGATTACAAAAAGCATAAAATCTAGCTCTCCACATCTCAAAGGAAGGGGGCTTTTTGCAGACACTAGGGGGCTATAATTGAACGTGCCACTGCCATTGGAGTGGAGAAGCGTGGCTCAGTGGTTAGAGGCGGCAGACCCGGAAGCTGAGATCGGCTGTGGACCAGGGTTCGATTCCCCGCCTCGGCGGGTCTCGGGCTCAAAATTCCACGGACTCGACAATTCTCGCTCCGGTGCCTACTCGACTCATGGGGTCACACTCTGCGACTCTGGGCAATAGCTTGCTTAATCTCCACTACGGCCCCTCGCGGCGGGATGCCTGGCTTTCACCTTGTGGATACCCTGCCGGGGTATCTCACTGGGGAATACCAGGACGGGTTCCCTAAGCAAGCGCCTTGAGACCCCTGGGTGATTCGTTCGCTATATAAATCGAAATACATTTACATTTACATACATTGGCATGAAAATCAGATAGCGGAATTTATGAGCAGCCTGTCCAGTTATTATCCCCTCCCCTATACCTGATAAAATTGTTATTGGCATAATCTGAGTTCCCACCCGAGTCATCTCAGAAAGAAAGGTTTCAATTTGACCCAATAACCGACTTAAATAAGCACATGCAAAACATATGCAGGATATCAGCCTGCTCTGCCCCTCAGCAAAAGCATTTCCCATAATTCGCCCCCCGCCCTATTGATACATTCTAGCAGGAGGAAAATAAAGATCGAATATAGTTTTAGAATGCTGTGCTTTTAAACTTGCAGAGATCAATATCTCCTCCGCAATCGCAATAGATTCCTCCAACACTGGCACCTGCAAACCCAACCGATTGTTACATTTGCGATTTTGGGCCTTGTTACATTTGCGATTTTGGGCCTCTAAATCATCCTGCTATGAATCCAATAGACAATTATATAGAGAACCTATCCAATCTTTACGTCTAATAGCCTCTACCAAGCAGTTCTGATCTACTACTGTCGCCTTCTGACTCCCACAAAACGAATCATGAATCTGAAAAAACTTACAAAATTCAGTTTTTAGAAGGAGATACTTTCCAGCCAGTGTTGCCTGTGTGAAAATACCATCATCATTATAAAAATCCCCTATACCTTTATCCCCTTGTGGCCCCATCTGGCCATTATCGTATCCCAGAAAATAGGTGGCGACACTGTTGGTGTATAATAACAAACTCCATCCATCTTGAAACATCTCCGTACTGCTTTCAAAACTTTAAAAGATGCGATCAAAACCTTAAAGCGAGTTTTTTGATAGTAGCTTGACTGAAGAATCTTGAATAAACAGTTCTCGGCCTCAGAACCAAGTAATATCTGATAAATGGGAGGGCTTCTGCAATATTTCCAACATCCTCCTCGGTGAGTAAAAACTGCATATTTTGCAGCATACAGGCATACTAATAGAGTGTAAAATTAGGCACTGCCCACCCTCCATGCTTATGGGGTAGTGTCATACATTTCATTGCCCTACTTGGTTTCCCCTGGCCCCACAAGAATCTACCACATAATGACTGTAAATTCTGGTCTGTGCCCGAGTAAGTTCTAGTGTTACTGATCTAAAATAACGATAAATTGAGACATTCAATCATGTCTAACTAATGCTTAATTCCTATCAGCATAGAGCCCCATTTACTCTTTACCACTTCTTTCAGACATACCCTAATTTTGATTCTGAGATAACTCTACAGGTTTGATTTGTAAAAATAACCTGTGTTTTAGATGAATTGAGTTTATAGCCAGATGCCAGCCCAAACGAGTGAGACAACTGTTCTATCTCAAGGCTGGCAGCAGCCGGGTCTGAGGTTACAACCGCGATGTCATCTGCAATAAGCAAACATCCAAAAACTTTCCTGTTCACAAAACACGGATTTAATCAACGGGCTTTCCTCCATTATGGTTAGAAATAGGTTGATGTATAAAGTAAATAAAAGTGGGGAGCTGGGACATCCCTGCCTTGTACCCCTAGAGTTAATAACCGGCTCTGACTCCAGACCCATCATACATATCCTGGCTGTAGGGGTCCTATACATAACCTTAATAGAGTTGATAAAGCCTGTCCCAAAACCGAGGCGTTACAGGACTACCCATAAGAACTCCCGGGAGACCCGTTCAAATGCCTTTTCGGCATTCAATATTACCAGGCCTATGGTGGCTCAATGCACACTGGCCACATCCAGCATAATCACCACCCTGTTGAAATGGTTGACCGTGCCTCCTCCGGGTATGAACCCATGATGTTGGATAGAGTCCAATTGGGTAATTACCCTGGCAAGACACATATTCAATATCTTAGCATAAACTTCCCTGTCACAATTCAGCAAAAAAACTGGTCTATAAGAACCCAATAAAGTGGAGGTCTTGCCTTTTTTTTTTAAACAATGATATTTGCCTTATCCTAAGAAGGCAGCGCATGTCCATATTGTGCCTCTTGTAATGTGACCAGCATGGCAGTTTTTAACTCCGGAAAGAAAGCTTTATAAACATCAAGTAGAAGTTTTGTCTGGGCCAGGTGCCTTGCCCAAAGCCAATAAATGTATTAATTCCTCCAGGTCTTCAATTGTGATAGGTGTTTCCAACAGCGCTGATTCTTCAAAGCCCAACATTTCCCTGCAAGCATTCTGCAATAGGACCTTCCCTGTCTGACCACCAGGGTTGCTCTCCGTATAGGGTGCCTCAATGAATGTGATAAAAACTCTTAAAATCTCGCAGATGTCTCTACTATCTTCCCTGTTGTCATAGCCGCAATAACTTGGGCTGCTTCCTTAGACCAATGCCTTTGCGCAAGACACCTTCCAGTGGCCTCCCCATATTTGTAATTATCTTCTCTATATACTTCATATTTACAAGCAATTTCTTTATTCTAGTATAGATTAATCTTAGCCGTGCAGCACACTACCTCAGTTTGCAGCGACGTGATAAACGTACTATCATGCACACCTTGTATAAGGCTCCGTTCGTCCCTTTTGAGATCCTCAAAGAAGCTCTGCATCTGAAGTTTGAGTTGATTCTGTTTGTAAAGCCCAAAACTAAGAGCCTCCCCCTGAGCCCTGCTTTAAAGGCATCCCATATCAACAAGCACGAGGTTGATTTGTGCTTAATAACGAGAAATTGCATGGTCCAATGTCTAATATGGCTAATAAACAGAGTATCATGCAAGAGTTTCTTATCAAACAAAAAAGATCTTAGAGGTCGAGAGATGCATATATCCGGGATATCTAATAACAGGGGGCTATGGTCTGAGGTTATTCTGGGACACACTTGAATTTTCGACCCTGAAATTAGCGTCCTCAAAATAAAAAATTGTCTAACCTAACAAACGTATTATGTGAGTGAGAAAACTCTGAAACTGGGGTCTGGATATCTCAGTGTAGACTAAACATCAGCATGTCCATGATCAGCTACCAACTGTTGTAATGCCTTGAAGACTTTCGGCTTCCTACCCCTGTAATTGGCGACGTCTTCCTGACTTTATGACAGTCTATATGAATATTAAAATAACCACATGATAAGAGTGGTGTAGGCCATGATGCAAGTTCTACATTGAGGCCTTCAAGCACCTGTGCCATGTCCAAGTTTGAACCATAGACGTAGCATACACAAACTTGGCAGCACCTGCTAGACATTCCGCTATAACCCACCGGCCATATTTATCTACCAATGACCTGCCCATACCCTGTATACTTTGTGCTGCCAGGATAGATACCCACGAGTTGTTGTACCTTGTTGCGTAGACGCAATTAACATATAGCTAAGCTCGGCTAAAATCCTGCGTTTATCCCAAGGAATGTGCGTTTCCTGTAAACAGACCACATCAGGTTTTTATCACCCGCAGTTCTGCCGCCACTCGCTTCCTTTTCCTATTATTGTTCAAGCCAAATACATTAAAAGAGCAAATGCGTAGCCCCAGAGAAAGCGCCCTATCCCCCATTGATCAAATCAAAGGCATTCTGTAGGCTGACTCACCTAGGTTTCAAGATCTGAACACACCGATCAAGCTTCCACATATTAAGGATTAATTTCTATACCCCCCACAACCCCAACCCTCAAAGTACACCCCACCCTACACACCTGAACCTACTCCCCCACATCCCCCCAAGGACTCTTCACTGGGGCCTTCTCCAGAACCGAACCCCCATTCCCTCCAAGGTCCAGTGAGATGAGAGGCTCCCTGGCTACCTGGAACACCCCCTTTCCACTTCGTTATCTACATTATCATGCTATCCCATACTTAAACTCCAGAGCAAGAGAAAAAAGAAAGTATAGACCTAGGTGCCCAACTAAAGGGACTGTAAAAAAGTTTTGGCTTGCACCTCTGAGGCGAAAAGCCAACTTTGCTCATTATGAATTATCTTCAACTTTGCCGGGTTCAGAAGAAAAGCCTGTGCGCCCTTGCCCTGAAATAGTGGAATTAGTTTCCAGAGCTGACAGTGTTTTTCCACTGTCTGATGGCAAAATTTAAGTCTGACGAAAAACTCATTCCCCTTCCCTACCCTCTTCTTTTCTGGTTGTGCCAATTCGTTCACCGCTTGGCGCGTTGGAAAATTATTTAAACATTAAAATTGCCCTTGGTCTAAAAGTAGTTTGTCCTGCTCTCAGTTGTTCTTTAAAGGGAATCAATGTGCCCACTTTATTTCTTGAATCCAGTTCCAGTTTGAAAGTTTGGGAAGCCTTCGTCAAAGAGGTCAACAATAAATTTTCTGACGAGTTGTCTTTCTGTGCCCTCCGGTATACCCAAGACGCTGAGGCTATTCCATCATAGGCGATTCTACAGGTCCATTAATTTCCATTGTGTGTCTTCTTTCCCAGAGCATACCGCCTCGGTTATAGATCTCTGAGCCGCAAGTTCGTCTTCCAAGGTTGAAATCCGAGCCTCTGCTTCATTAATCCTATCCGCATACTCTGCGCAGGCTTTAGCGATATGCCTTATAGAGTTTGTTGTTTTTGACATGCTCCCTGCGTCCTTTGGCTCTCCTCGTGTGAGTCTCTTCAATGTGTGCATAATGCTTTGATAAGTCACGTCCAGGGATATCTCCTCAGGCTTTTCCAACAGTGTCTTTTCCGGATGTTTAGATGCAGGCCCTCCGACAGCTCCAAGCTCTGTTGAAAATGAAAGTCCCACAACAGTACACCTGTATCTCCGGATTGTACAGCTCCCTCAAGCATCTCATGCCTCTTCCGTACCACTGCTAAGCCATTTTTAGGATTGCCAGCAGTTTCATCCTCAAGGTGTATGCTACTAGCTTCACTCCAACAGCTGCCGGGTGACTGTCCTCCAGAGCATGGTCTAAGAATAGACGGGGTCTCCTCTCCTGCTGAGTTAGATGGATCATACATGGAAAACAAATGATCCCCAGAGTCTATCTCTTTTACAGTGTCCTGGTTGCCGACATTGCCCTTTGCCACCTGCTCATCATAGAGCGGGGTTTGGCCACCTTTACTTTCCTCGTGGATGATTTTCGTGATGTGGTATTACTTGGCCTGCTTGGCTCAGTGCGGTCACTGGGGATGCCCGCCCCATTAAAGTGGGGAGAGGTACGTGTCCTAATCCAAAATTCCAACCAGACTCCCCCATTAGTAGTTAAGGCTTCAACACCAATTACCAGCTTGTGCTGTTTGACTGGAATCTGGTTGTCCAGAAGGGCAGCATCACCTTTCTGCCCAAGCTGAACGGCCTCCACAGGGAGGTTCTGCTGAGTGCCAACACCGCCTTCCTGACAGGCTGGGACACTATCCAGATCCATTCTATATTTTTGGGGCGGCTGGGACTTTCTACTCTTGGCAGATGAAAACAATAAGGGAATGCCTTTGTTCCCCCCAGACTTGCCTCCATGGATTTTGCTTGGTTTTTCCGCAGTGCTTTCTAGGGAGCTGGTACCGCTGTAAAGTGAGCTGAAGGAGCGGCCAATGCACGAGGTTTCCCACCTCTCGTGGCTTTCGGAG
This sequence comes from Lissotriton helveticus, assembly GCF_964261635.1. Classification (NCBI taxonomy): domain Eukaryota; kingdom Metazoa; phylum Chordata; class Amphibia; order Caudata; family Salamandridae; genus Lissotriton; species Lissotriton helveticus. The sequence goes on along the minus strand of NC_136070.1, from coordinate 233,773,570 downwards.
GCATTGTGGCCACAGGAGCTGCTGGAACTGCAGCACCGTGAGTGCCCCCAACACGGCAACGTTGTGAATCCAGCGGCAGGCACCAGGCAAAGTGTGGGCTCAGTTGAGTCGTGGATACCACAGACGACCCAAATCAATCCAAGGTACGAGGCTGTTAGGTCGTAGCAGCGGGGCAGGGCACTCTGTACACTCCAAATTAAGTTACATCCCAGAGGGAGAGGAGGGTCTGGTTGCAGCAGCTTATGCATCCGACACAGCGGGCGCCATCTTGGCTCAACCATGTCTCTGTCTTCCTTGTGGAGCCAAATGTGCTTCACGTTATTAAAATGTATTGATTTTAGTGACAAGCCTCAGTTGCAAATCAAGAATCATCAGAGAGTGCTTTATGTGACCCAAATTAGCACCAAGAATAGCACTCCATCAGCACTCAATGGATGACAGTAAAAGGATGAAGGGCAGAGTTGCCCTACTAGGATTTACGTCTGTGACCTGCAGGTTGTGCTTAGCTCTCAGCAACAGCAGGTTAATGCACCCACTTCAGATATCTATCTTTGATTAGCCTAACAATTTCAGGCTCTAATCCGCCAAGGCCCAGCCTTTCACGCTTCTGAGATAGAGAAAACGGATACCGTTGAGTTGGTTAATGGTGACCTCTCTGTTATTTACAGCAGTACTTAGCCAGATTCAGTGGCACTTATATAACAAGCATTTGCAATGCAATAGGTCTCGCAGCATTAAAGTTTGAGTTACTGGCATTGTAAATGACAATGCGTTGCATTCATTTTTTTTTTAAATTTGCAATTGGTATATAAACATTGTTTGTGAATGGTTAGCTGTTGCTTATGCTAAGCAAAGTTGGCAGTAATATAGAGTGCTAGTCTTGCTTGTTATAAGCATGCTGATTTAAAGCACTCTGATACCTGTGGGTAAAGTTTGCGCCATATTAAAGTGAAAACTAATACATAACCCTACCTGTACCACGTCCACCAGACCATAAATAACGTGCAAAAAGAAAAGACCATTCACCATCTCCTTCTAGGAATGGGCTGCCCACTATGATCCCATACTGAAACCCCCAGCAGGCAATAAAAAATATAAAAACATCGGGGTGGAACACAAACGATATAAAATAATGGGTTAGGCATGTAAATACCAAAAGGTTTGGGGTAGATGGGGCGAGACCTACAATTTAACAATAATAATCCCGAGTAACAATTTAGTCCTGATTAGCATGACGATTGTGTGTTTGATGGTACCCAAGTAGACAAAATATTTAGAACATCGAACAGACCGGGAAGGCTTAAATTAAGGGGGTCTTGCTACAAGCAGGAGAGAGAGAACGGGGATGGAGCCCCCAAATATACTGTGAGAGTGGTCCGTTGCCAACGCTACCCGCACCCCATCTTTCTGTGCAGTACACACAACAGGCAGAGAACACTCATGCCTGCAGCGCCGAGGAGGGCGGGGGTGCTCGAGCAAGCCATCATGCCCGTGTGCACGCCAGGCAAATGTACATGTCGGTGATATTCTGTGTATGTGGAGAGTGGTTACTGCCCTGCCAGCTCCTGTGGCAGAAGTGGGTATACCCACAAGTCCGTGAGGCACGTAGTGCAGAAGTGAAGACATGGGGCGGCGAGGGGGGGCGTTCTTGGAAGCAATAACATGTGTGACCATTAACGGAGGAGGGGGAGAGTGGGCTTCCCATGGGTCTGTAACCCGGGCTGAGTGATGGCCCTGTCGGATGGGGGAGAAATGCAGAGGGGTGGACAGAGATACGGCTTCGGGGCATAAATTAATGAGTGGGTAATTATTGGGGGGTTTTAAAGCGCCGACTTGGCGCCTTTGGTCCTGTCGCTCCCCCCTCAGTCATGCATTCTGTCACTGGCCCCCGTCCTCCCGTCCTGTCCTATCTGCGCCCATCCCAGCCCTGCCTTTTGTTACAGTCTTGTCTGATGTCACTACCACTATCCTGCAGGCCGTCACTGGCACCCCTCCCTGTCCTGTGTACTAGCACTGCCCTCCAGTCTAGTCTGCCGTCCCTTTCCTTCCTGCTGTCACTGGCCTCTCTCAGGCCTCCCGCTGCCACTGACCCCCGGCTCCCCTCCCCCCCCGCCGGTCGGACACCCAGCCCTCCCGGGGATCGCATTCAGGGAGGACAGAGTGCTGTTGTCCTGGGAGACCGGTTTGTTGTCTGCAGGCCCAGGGTGGGCAGGGATGCCTGTGCCGGGAAGAGCATGAGGGGGCGGGAGGGCGTAAGGGGGGAGGTGAAGTTTCTTCGCCACTCTCCAAATCCTTCCCTCTGGCTCCTGCCAGCTGAGCTCGCCAATGAGCAGGCGGGACACGCGGAAGCGCCGAGTGCATACTGGGAGCTGTAGTTCTGCTGCCACACAAAGGGTCAGCGTCGCCCCGGAGTTAGCGGACCTGTCGCGGGAAGATCTGAAGGAAGGCGCAAATTCAGCTGGTGAGAGCTGAACGGCAGTGCTCGGGCACGGGGTCGGGAGTGGGCATTAATACCATTGCGGCCAACCCTGGGATCTGCAAGCCGGGTCAGAGGTGCATGTGCTGAGGCATCTGCGCACTGAGGACAGGGGCAGGATGGGGGTGCTCTGCTGTCATGGACCTAGCCAGGGTGTCTGCAGGCCCGGACTGTCATGCATTGGTTGAGTTCCTTGAAGAAACTGAAACCTACAAATCGCGCAGCATTCAGAAGCATGGCCGCGTCGGAAGCAGGAATAGACGTGCGCGTGCACTGCCGAAACCTGCCGTGGGGCGGGACTTCTGTTTTCTGCTGGAAGCCCACGGAGTGCCCGGCCAGAGGAGCAGTGGTGACGCGGGGCTCCCATGCCGAGGGAGAGCCCCACGGTGGCGGCTGATGTCCAGAGTTGCGCTGATGAGTGGGGCTTAGTTGTAGTGGGGGGTGGCGGCGGGGGAGGGGGGTTGTCTCTGTGCGCTGGTGTGTGTGCGCTTGTGTGTGTGTGTGCGCATGCGCTCTTGTGTGTGTGCGGCGGGGGGTGTCTCTGTATGTGTGCGCTAGTGTGTGTGTGCGTACGTGTATGCCTCTGCGTGTGTGCCTGTGTGTGTGTGCGCATGTCTCTGTGTGGGTGTGTCTGTGACCAGTCTGCCGGAATCGGAGCGCGTGGTTGTGTGCGCCACCCGCTCCGATCCGATCCTGGCATATTCGCGCGGCCAGGTTTTGTCTCCTAGAAAGCTGAGGCAGTGACGTCCAACGTTCACTGTGTCTGTAAGCGCGCACTACAAGGGAATTGTGGCCTGCTGAATGGAGCACGCGTTCTCGTGCGCGTGGCCCGTTCAAATCGCTTTCTTGGAGGGGAGATACGCGCGGCCAGGTCCTGTCTCCTGGAAAGCTGAGTCGCTGACAATAGGTCTATGGCGAGACAGCGCTTCGCGCTGTAAACGCCACGAGACCTAAAAAGCAATGGTAATACCAGCAGGTCTACCGTTGGTCACCGGCCTTTTGACAATTTTTGTTTTGTTTTGTCATGGTTTTTGAAAAAAGTTATTGTCAGGAAGCAGCAGGCCCCTCAATAAAATTTCAAAAATGGCTAAGGGCAAAAAAAAATCTGGTTTAAAAAAAGGACACATTACCATGGTACACTCGGCAGTGAAGTCAGTCCATGGCTGAAGTGAACTAATATTGATGCTAGCTGGAGTAGGTGGAAGAAAAATGTGAATGACACAGTGACAGTCTAATAGATGAAGTCTGGTTGAAAACCCTATAAGTAACTATGTTATGAATTTTAGTAAAATTAAAAAGTCTTGGCTAACACAGATCTAAAAAAATGAATTATTCTTGCATTGGCTGCTAGAATTGCTTTAGGAAACTATGCCAGAGTGAAGGGAAGAAAAGGAGAACGGAGAAAGGAAGGAAGGAAAGAAAGAAAACAAGAAGGAAGGCAGACAAAAAATGTAGGAAGAAGGGCAAAAAGGGAAGGAAAAAAGATAAAAAAGGAAGGAGGGAAAGGAGGGAGACAGAAAGGAGAAGAAGGAAGGAAAAATAGAAGAAAGGAGGGAAGAAGGAAAGAAGTCAAAAAGAAGGCAGAAGGAATGAAAAAAGGTTAGGCGGCAATAAAGAAAGAAAGAAAGAGGGCAAAAGAAGGGAGGAATGAAATTAAGGAAGTCAAAAAATGAAGGAAGAAAGAAGGCAATCAGATGGAAAAGAAAGAAGGCAGAAAGGAAAGAAAGTAGGAAAGAATGCAACACAGAGAGAAAGAGGGAAAGCATGAAAGAAAGAAGGCAAGAGAAAAACTAAGAAAACAAAGGCAGAAAAAGAAAAAAAGGAAAGAAGGACGGACCAAAGGGAAAAAAAATAGTCAAAAGAGTAAGAATGAAGTAAAGTGCGAAAGAAAGAAAGTAGGAAAGAATACAAAAAAGAAAGAAAGGCTTAAAGAACAGAAATAAAGAAAGAAGGAAGGAGAAAAGTAAAGAAGGCGATCCATAAAGATGAAAAAAAAAGGAAATAATTAAAGCCGGAAGAAACAGTAAAGAAGGCAAAAAAGAAAAAAGGAAAGCAGTAAAGGAAAAAGGGAAGAAGGGATAAAAGAAATAACGGAAGGAAGGAAAGAAAGAAAAAAGGAAAGTAGGCAAAGAAGTGAGAAGGAGGCAAAGAACTAATGAAAGCCAAAAGAGAAGAAAAGAAAGAGGAAAGTTGATAGAAGAAAAAGGAAGTGAAGGAGAATAGGAAATAATTATGAAAAAAGTAAAAAAGGAAAGAAAAATAAAGACAGAATAAAAGAAAAAGGCAAAAACAAAGGAAATTAGGAAAGGAAAGAAAGAAAAGAAGGAAAGAAAGAAAGAAAGAAAGAAAAAGAAGGTAAAAAATAAAAGAGGATGAAAGAAAGAATGAAAGAAAGGAAAGGCAAAAAAGAAAGAAAAAAGTAATGAAACAAATCAAGGAGGAAACAAAAGACAAAAAAGAAAGAAAGAAATAAGGGAAGAAGGAAGATGTAAAGCAGGAAGAAAAGAGGGTTCACGGTAGAAAATACCAGATACTAAAATCCAAATTATACCACCCCCCTCCCCCCCCCACTATGTTTAAATAAAACTATTACAAGTGTCCTGCAAATTAAACACACTCACTTCATATGTTTCATCTTATCACAACAGGCAACACTGGCACTAGAGGGAAATAATTTGTGTGTGGATGCCCAACTTGTGAAAGAGCAAAAGGCAGTCACTGCAAGTGATGCTAACCAGAGACATAAATAGGCTGACCCAGTGCCCCATGGTGTGTGCTTTAGTTGGCAGGAGCAAAATAGGAATGGTTCAACAACAGACCAATGGGAGAAGAGAGGTGGCTGAAATCTCCTTTAAGTAAGTATGGTGTATACATTATTTCAGTAGACCCAAAAATCAAAAGGTCTTGTGTAACAACTAACACAAGACTTAAAAAGAAGATTTTACAGTGGAAGAAATATAGGAAAAATTAAAATATGATATTTATGAAATACTTCTTTCAAATAATTGTGCATGAAATATTGTATGTCCAATACCTAGTGAAAATGACCAGTAATTTCTATCAGTCTCAGAAGAATGCTAGGTTGTGTCATTAATGTCAGAATTTTAAACTGCTGATCGTACACAGATCTCAGTAACATGCGCTAAACTGATTTAGCCACCTTACCACCCATAGTTAACAAAACAGGTGGCAGGGTAAGTCAGAAGGCACAATGAGATGCATCTGTTTTCAAATAAAATAATGTCACCCTGCATGGCTGGCCACTGGAGCCCAAAACAAGGTCAGTTGTTTCTCTCAGCTAACAGCTCACATTATTACTGATGTAGCTGGCTCTCACATTACTTTTCAGTAAGGTTGGGCTTGTCAACATGCCTTTTACGATAACAAGTTTGGTTTTCAGATTAGCCAACAAACACACAAAGAATCTCCATTGAAATTCATTATATGTAAATGTGTCTCATACATATTCATTGTAGATGACCTAAAAACGGGAATGCATTTTAATATTTGACCGATGAAGGGACCCTGTCCCAGATTTCAGTGCTATACATAGCAAACAAAGATGTAAAAAACTGAGGGGCATATTATCAAGAACAGAGTTAAAATTATCGCCGCTTTAGCGGCAGGGAACTGACTCTAAAGCAGCGATAATGGGCTTGATAATATGCCCTTGAGAATTCCAATAAAAGCCCATGTTCACACCAGAACATGGGTTTCCATGGGACTTCTCCAGGGCACATTATCGAGCCCATTATCGCCGCTTTAGCAGCAGTTTCCTGCCACTAAAGCGGTGATAATTTTAACGCCGTTTCTTGATAATATGCCCCTGCGTAGGCTAGGCGAATGTCCATAGTCTGTAGAGAATAGCAAGTTGTACAGCTCGGATGTACGGGTGGTATGAGGCGCTGGGACCAGACCTCCATGAGCGAGTGAGCCTTTATCAGGGGAGTGGCGGGATGGATTGGATCCTTGTTCATTTACATTTATTCTCATGGTTTGCTGAATCACAAAGGAAAAACACATGGTTCGCAGATGGAAGTCTAGTTGTCCACTTGTGAAAGGTTTCTACTGGGTTGAATTACAGCATGTGATTTTATTTGGAAAACAGCAAATATATGTCAAAATTCTGTTGGGTAAATACAACAAGCATTGGCAAATCCAAGAGGTCGGGAGTTGGGTGTCAGACTTTTGACTTTGCTAATTCTTGTTTTGTTCTCTCATGGTTTATGCAAGAGGTGATTGTTGGGGAAACTACTGGGCCCTCATCAATCTAAAAAACACTGAGTATAGGAAAAATATGTTTTGGTCTGAAAGGGCACACATTACCATAGGAGTCCCTGGTGCTAAAGAGAACTACTTTTTGTGCAGCTGCGCTCCTTGTTAACGGCAAGCATGTTGTGATTCTAGTGGCGGCTGCTACAGAACAGAAGTGGTGCGCTAGGGGGTCAGAAAAGACCACTTACCTGCAGGCGCCTGTCTTCTGTTCCTTTCGACTCTCTGCAGCGCCCAGACTCGCCTAATCCAATAATAGTATTACCAGCATAACAGCAGCGTCGTGATTGGTCTATATGGCCTGGTTTACTGCTCTGATAGAGCCTGGGCCTGTTCTCCACCCGGCTGTGCAACACAGCCGGGTAGAGAAATTCTAAGTGTCCATGTGGGTTTGACCATCCTAAGAGGTCCGGCCAAAAGGTCGTGCCCACTTATGCTGCTCACCACTTCACATCCCTGCTCACTGACAACAGCTCAGCCCCGGCCAGCCTTAAACTTGCTCAGTACTGAAAAATAAAATGATAATAACATTCTGTTATTATCATTTTATTTTCCCTTTTTGCACTGCTCAGAGAGCAGTGGGGCGATGCACCTTCGCCATGATGGAGGAGCTACCACTGTGTAATTCACAGTGAAGTCAGCCAATGGCTGAAGTGGGCTGAGGATGGAAGAAAAATGCGAATGACACAACATTAGACTTTTGGATGAAGCCAGACCTAAAAATAAACTGAAACGAATAGACCCCATTATACAACAAAAACAGTTAATTATGTTCAAAACCAGTTCCTGTGTGCATATGGTATTTTTTTTCCTGGTGGTTCATTAAATGTACTAAAGTAGGTGACCAGCAATTGAATGTAGTAGAATCCATTTGTTTGTACACGCAACTGGATTTTCCACCGAGGATGGTTATGTAATGACATAAAAAATGCCATTTTCTAAATGTTTTCTAAAATTTGGTGCAAACTGCAGGTATATTTCTTGATCACCAACGGCTTTGAACATTAGGTGCCAGATTACATTGCCAGTTAAATGAGCGTCCGACCAACATCATGCAGTAAAGGGGCCAGCCGATAGGTAGTTGTGGGTCCCGACCGCCAAATTAGGATCCAACCGCCGTGGAGGCAGTCGGAAACATGTCTCTTTACATTGAAGCTTGTGCTGCAGCCCAGAAAAGGGTCGCAGCACAAGCCCCAATGTCAAAGGGCATGCGTTTAAACATCCCTGCACCCTGTGGCAGACACCACGCGGTGACTGCCACACAATACAGGGATGTTTAGGGGGGTACAGGGCCCATAGTGGAGGACCATGAGGGACAGGGGTTCTGCTGGGGCACAAAAAAACCTTCATGCCAGCCTTTTCACGTCGGAAGAACGGACATGAAATGCCTGGTGGAAAGGTGGATCGCAATCCCCACGGCGGTGCCTCAGACGGCACCACCTCTATTGTGGGGAATGCGATTCGACCGACCGCATCGTAATGCGGCGGTCTGACGCATCTATAGATGTCAGTGGGACCGACATCGTGTCGGTCCCATCAACATTGTAATGAGGCCATAGGTTTTGTGCTTTTTAATGGGGGAAATGGATAGAAAATATCACTACTCTGACACAAAAACGATAACACCCGCAATAACACTCGCACAATATTGAGATTTATCAAATGGGCGCGAAATGTGGCCTGCCACCCCCTGCATTTGACAGCAGCTCAAATAAAAAATTGCAGCTCAAATAAGTAAAACGTAATTGTTCACGTTGTTTGTTTCCAGGTGCATTGAGGTGCAGGATGCAGCAGAAATATATAAATATAGATGAAAGCTGAAGATTCCAGGCCGATGTGCTCCTCCCAGGTCACCCTCAATGGATGCAAGTCTGCAGATCTGCATTCTCAAGGTATCGGTCGGGTCCCTGATGAGGAGCAGGGAAATGGGAGTGCGGTCACAGAAATCTTTTAGTGGGCTGTGCTGACAGAGAAAAAGACACGCTTAACAAATTGCCATTGTTTGGCAAAATATTGAACTTTCATGACAGCCATTTCTAAGGACGTGATAGGCCGTTTAAAAAAAAAATCTGGAGTTTTGACACAGCACTTTAGAAAATAGCAGCGCAAAGCAGAGAGTACATGCATTGTGAGAAGAGCAATGTAGCATAAAAACAACACCGGTAAGTCAGGATAATATTAAGGGGAAACAAATGTACTAGTGGGATAAAATGATTCCACAACTGGTTCTGTAAGACAACTAAATCTATGTAGTCCTGAGGCAAAGTAGTAGGTCTGTAAAGAGTAGCAGACTGACTTCTATGAGAAGGTGAGCCTGTAAAGATTTCTGAATGAGGACCACTGTTACATGAGTTGGGACTATCAAAGTTTCCTAGGAAGGCAGGCACAGCCAATAGGTCTCACCTATGTGAGTGCTATTGGCTTTGCTGATGTCTTTTAGTCATATTGTACAGTAGCGTGGCTGTTCAGCATGGCTCAGGGTTAGTGGCGTAAAGTAGGGTGGCATGGAGTGGAGTGGCGGGGAGTGGAGTGGCGTACAGTAGACTGATACAGAGTGGAATGGAGTAGCGCAGCGTTACGTAGAGTGGAGTGGCACAGAATGCCATAAAGTGGCAATGTGTTGAGTGGCATACTGTGGAGTAGCATGCATGAAATTAAGTGGTGTGGCGTAGAATAGGGTGGCGTAGAGCGGCACGGAGTGGAGTAGCGAAAAACTGGAGTGGAGTAGAATAGAGTGAAGTGGCATACAGTAGCATAGAGTGGAGAGGCACAGAGTGGTGAGGCATAGAATGGAGAGATGTAGAGTTGTATAGTTGGAAATGTAAGTAACTAACGCATACAATAGAGACTGCAGATAGTACAAAAGCAACATGAATAAAAAGCTTCATGCCTTTGTTAAAAGTTGGCATGCACAGTGCAATCCAGGAATAATACCGAAACGCTTATAAAAATGAAAAAAACAGTGCGTTGCAAAAACACGAGGAAGAACACATGTACTTGGTGTATGATTCAGGGAGGAGTTAACACAAGAAAGGAAGGGAAGCCTAAGGGAGCTAAGCAATTGAAAGATTGCAAACAAGAGTGACAGCGAAAACAAGTAATGGTATACTGTGGGTAGGTTGTAAGCCCACTGAATTGTAAACAATACTTCTCGCAGCATATGCTTCGTGTAGGTGAGACCTAAAAAAAAGCTTCTTCAGTTTCTCACCAAATGCGAAAAGGGATGAAATGCTGTAAAGAGAAGGAGGAAAGGAATTTCATACATTCAGAGCTCATTTGGGGAGGGGCTCAGTCAGACTTTAGCAGTTCTTTATTGGTAAAAATAATAAGTACAGGTGTTCAAACTTTTTCGTAGTCATTACCCATTTCCCCTGTGGCAGTGCCCACTTCCACCCACCACTCAGACAGATATTTTCTACCACTGGTACCACCCACTTCCACCGATCGTGCTACCCCGTGCACTACCTGAGTTTGACACATCCCACTGTTTCAGGGCTCTGGCCTGCTCTAACAGGGTATTCCTTTAATATGGGGACCTTTACTCTGGAATCCCCGGATGTACTCCAATGCAAGGCTCTTGCAGGTTCTGTAGGTGCAAGCAAACTTGCCTGTCCAGCCTCCTGTCATATTCTGCATATGGCATGAATTAAACAGCAGGGGATTTTCTTAGCACGGGCAGCGCTTTATAAAGCAACCAAAACATAAACAAGCATCAGTAATGCCAATAGATCTGGCTTATGACTGAAAGGGCCGCTTTAGTCAGTGGTGAGTTTAGGCACTTGATAAGTCACCACACATGCACTCTTTTACACAGCCTTGCACTCATGCATCAATTCACCCACCTCCTGACTCATTCCTTCATTCATCCACTCAATCATCCACACAACAGATATACAAACTTATCTTTATGTGCACTGGGAGCACTTTTCATTCATAATCACGGTGATATGTAGGATAATTTCACGTTTTGGACACCCTGAAACGTTTAGCTTGCCGTCACTTCAGGTTGTGTATGTTTTGATTTAGTGGAGGCAGAATTATGTTATTAGATATTCCATGGGTATATTGTGTGTAGATAGGTCTGAATTAGTTTTGTACTATGAAAATGAGAATGGATACGTGGATATGTTGGTTGTAAATAGTGTTTTTTGATATTTTAGTTATTGAATATTTTATGTCTAAGTGGAAGCCCCAGTCCTGATGAGGTCCGCAAGTTGATGGGCTGAAACGCGTCGACATTTTGTAAAAGGACACCTAATGAATTAAAATTCACTAACAGTTATAAACAGCAGTGGATAAAAAACAAGGATCGAATTGAGGATCTTGTAATACTGTGGTGATAAGGTGTACCTGATTAAATAGGAACGCTCTTTTGATAATATAGGATAGAGCATCCGGTAAAACAGTAGGGGCCATGAGAAATAATGAGTGAATTCATACCCTGTTTTTTCTATTTTTTCCATTGTTTCATTGTTTGTAAACAATTGTATATGTTGGTTGTATATGTGTGTAAATATGTATGTATTTATGTGTATCTTGTATGAAAAAAGCAAAGTAAAAATGAATATATGAAATATTTGAAAACAAAATAAAGCAAAGAAAAAGGAGACCTATCCAGAGAATAAATTAGTTATTGAGGTAATAATTGGTATTTGACATCTGAAAAACTGAAAGATTTTTTCCATAACATGAAATAGGTCCAGATAGGTAATTAATAAACCTATTTGAGCAAATTTGATTGAATTGGTCCCGCATCATCCTAGTTTGTTTTCTTCATGAATTTTCCCAGATGCTTTTAGGGTTATATAGGGAATTCCCTGTTGGATTATGCAATAGAAGTATAGAGGCTTGTGATGTCCAATACTATCAGACAGTAAGTGGGCTGCCATTCCAGCGTCTCTATCTGGCCGATGACATCCGTAGGTCCTTGATGTATGATTTTAAACCAAGGACTGCCTCAAATAGGAAATGATCTAAAAACCTGGAGAGATTTTCAGTGAGGATGCCCATCGAAGAGACTATTGGTCGCCCAGGTGGTTTGTCTTTATCTTTATGCACCTTTGGAAGGTGGTAAAAGGTGGGTAGGATTGGGTTAGTCGTTCTTAAAAATAAATACTCATCCAGATCCAGCATTTGTTTGTCATGCCTTTTTTTTATTAGTGTATGGATTTGTTGGATACTCTCATGGTATCTTTCCATTGATGTCAATTCATAACAGTTCCGATCCCTCAGTTGCCGCAGGGCTTCTTCTACGTACTGTTCTCGGGATAGTAGGACAATGTTCCCCTCTTTGTCCGAGGGTTTACATATAATAGATTTGTTTTCTTCAAGATTTCTTATTGCCATTCCCTGCGCCCTAGTTAAGTTGTCCTGTTTTTTAGACGGTTTTTTATTCTCCCTAAATAAAATTAAATCCTTAATGACCAAATCAAAGAAGGTATCTATGGCATCGTACGGCATCTGTGGTAAAAACTGGGATGGTCATTTTAAACCACTTCTTGGTGCTTCTTGCTCCACCTCCACTCGCCTAGTTCTTTGGTTTAGTGTCGTCACCGGTTGAATATCTTCCATAGAACCCTCCTGACGTAAATCTTCCAACATTTCCAGAGCTGTCAGATCATTGACAGTAAGTAAATCCGTGTCCTTATTCCTTAACTTAAGGAATCTCGCTTCTTTTGTTGTTGGTCTTATTTTATGACATTTTTGCAACTTTAGTTTGCGGACTAACTTAAACAAGTCAATCCTTGTTTGGGTGAATCAGAATCAGAAAAGACTTTATTATACGTTTTTTGTAGCAAGAAAAAAAACATAAAAGCAATTATTGCAAATACAATTCAGTTTTACATTTTAAAATAAATATTTGATATACATAATATGTTAAAAATTGATGCCAATCTTATATCTCCCGAGAAGAGTTAGATGTACAATATGAGTTAGTGCCACAATTTAATAATCATAATTTTCAGTTAATGGTTTGTACACAATCAGTATAAAACACACAGTATAGCGTACCAGTTTAAGACCTAGTTTCATTATAAGTTAGAACGATGTCGAAAAATACATTTCAAGAATCTAACAATGTGCCTCGATATGCCCTCCACTTCCAGAAATTGTAAATAAATCAAGGCCGGGCGGCATCTTCTAATGCCCATGAATTGTAGTATTGGCAGCAACCAGGTCTTTCTGTGTTCCGTATAAAATTTAAAAAAAAACAGGGTGTGAATTGTTGCCTGCACCGAGGTGTCATCACAAGGGCATGGTGGTAATTCTGGAGCCCAATTTTTGGGCTGTGGGAAGGCAACCAGACGGTGGAAGACATTTAGCCTAAATCTAACCAGAAGAAATCTTTCAAATACAGTGAAGTTTTGGGTTAGGTATGGCTGAATGGAGAAGGTGGTTTGAATGGCTATGGACTGTTGAACAGATGGTTTAACAATTTCTTTCGCAAATCTTAATTCATCTAAGTGTGCTAAGCACATAACCTTCAGTGACTTCCTTGTTAAAGACCGGATAGAAGAGGGAACGGAATAATGTTTTTCCAGGCTTAGGTCGATTAGGAAGCGTTTTACATATACCAACCAGCCAATTTTATGGCACTGATCGAGAGACATACAATCTAGAATAATACCCTGGGTTAAAACATTTTTATCTGTTGACCAAATACGGTGCCACAGGAGGAGTGGTTCCATTTTTACTAAATCAGTCAAATAGGGCATACCCAGCTCAATGTGGCAAGAATACATGGAGGTGGTCTCTAGCAAGAACCTCAGAAAAGCATTTTCCACAGATTGTAGGACATTATTTTTTTACGTACCCCCAGAGACCTGCCCCGTACAAAGCAACGGATTGGCATTTAGCCTTGTATATCTGGAGGAGTTCTAATGGGGGTCTTTTACCCAATTTTTTCGAAAAATTTACCAGGGCGGTTGTTGATCTCATTAAGAGAAGTTTTCTTGACTCGATGGCCGGTTTCCAGTTGAGTCTATTATCCATAATGATGCCTAAGTATGGATACTGGTCTGTGGAATCTAATTTCTCCTTTCCTGGGTAGATATTAGTTTGCTTTTTTTCCCAGGACCTACTGTCATAGTAAAGTTTTTTTGATGTTTATGCATAGGTCTAGGTTATTCATAAATTCTGCGTACCTATTTAGTGACTTCTGGAGTTTGAGGGGCGTTCTGGCGAGTATCACCGCATCGTCGGCATAGAGAAGAGCGGGAATAGGTCGATTTTTTTACTAAAGGAAGGTCCCGGCTCCCAGTGATCATTGCCCTCTCCAGCCCTTTGGTATAGAGCGTGAAGAGGAATGGGGCCAGGACACATCCTTGTCTCACTCCTCTCTCTATTCCAAAATTCAGCAATGGTTCTCCCACTGCCATTTCCGCTAGAATGCCCCAGAGTTTATTATGGGCTACGCAGTCAAAGGCAGCTGATAGGTCTACATAGACCAGGTAAACCGAGCCTCACTTCGCGCTAGCATATTTTCCTAGGAGCAGTGCCAGATTTAGTGCTTGGTCTATCGTCCCCAGGCCTTCTCGAAACCCAAATTGAAGGTCCGAGAGGATCTCTCCATCTTCCGCCCACTGCTGGAGGCGTTTGAGGATGACACTGCCCGCCACCTATCCCAAGGAGTCCAGCAGTGAGATTGGGCGATAGCAAGATACCTCCTGACGGTCCCCCTTTTTAAAGATGGGGACCATAATTGACTTGGACCATGAGTCCAGTAGCCCCACCTCACAGGAAGCCTTAAATACTCTTGTCACCAGTGGGGCCCATAGATCTAAATTAGACTTAAAAAAGTCTACTGGGACCCCATCCGGTCCTGGTGCCTTTCTATTCTTACTAGATGTAAGGGCAATGAGAACCTCTTCAATCAATGTATTCCATGCGATTGTGTGGGCAGAATGTCAGTCGCAGTTTCAATACCAATTCTTCCGTGGTAATTAGGACTTTCGAAGATAGATTCATTATGGTCTTCTTCCCCTACCATCTTCTTCCTCTTTTGCTGCGAGTCACTCTGGTTGATTGATTGGGCTTGGCCCTTCCTCTTCCAGCCGCCCCTTCTGGTTTGCCTTCTTCCTCTGGAGGCTTGCTCTTGCCCCCTCTTAGCCACGATTGGCAGATGATGTTGAACTCCTGTTAAAAAGGAGCTTTCTGTGGTCTTCCAGATGGGCTCGCTGTTTCCTCTCCCGATTGTTCTCTTTCCGTGCTATCGGATTCGGAGGTTTCTACCCTGAGTGGTCGTTCATTGGTGTGTATCTTGCTCATATTCACCAATTCCTAGCATGGTTGGTCGTACCTTTTCGCAAAGGTCAGGACTCTCCCCATTGCATAGTCCCTTTCATCTCGATCAAATTTCTCTTGCTTTTGCTGTTTGATCTTTATTTCGTATTTAGCAAGCTGCTTTTTCATAGCCTTTCTTAGACGTTCTTGTTGTTCTTTGTCCGTATTTTGTTGTAATTCTTCCTCCATAGTCACGATTTCTTTAAGGGCTTTGTCCCTATCACTCCAGTCAAATTGTACTAGAATTTCCAACATGCCTTTACATGACAGAGCTGTATGTGCCGCCCATGCCTGCAACAACATTGGATCAGGGTTCTCATATGCTGGAACGGTATAAACACGTAAACCTCTGGGGACACTTTCCACCTCTATATAGCTTTGTAAAGAGGTGGCCTCCCACCATTTACGTACTTCCCTCTCATACAGTCTTTCCAATTTGATGTACTGAATTGCCAGTGTGTTCGGAATATCACTAGTTGTTTTGGTTTCAGCAAATGTTGCATCCGGCTTCTTTTTTTTAAACATACCAGCCACCTCCTCCCTGTGCTCTGTTACGTTAAACATTGTTCAATATTCGTTTAGGACGTGGTGCTCCAATCCCGGGCTCCACCTCCTTCAATCACCGGTATTCTGACTCCATCCCTCGCCCTGTCACAGCCACAGTTCAAAAAGCGTATAAAATCGTTGGGGCTTACCCGAGTGTCAGTGGTTCAGCCCAAGCGCTAGCGGATCACTGGTTCCTCTGGAAAGTGAACTCCTCCACTATTCCTTTAATGTTCCGTGAAGGTGCTCTCGCAAGTAATTTTCTCGCTCCAATTACACCATACAGCGAGTCACTCGAGAGGCGGGTGCTGTTCTGCGGTGTTGTCCCGCATAAATATCCAAGCTTCACAATCCTTTCTATTCCCAGAAAGGAAGACAGCACTCACGTTACTTTTGTATTAGCGGTATTTATTCTTCAAACAAACAGATGTGTTTCGGAGAAACTCCTTCCTCGGTGTCAACACATAACGCGCTGCGCGGCACCATTTAAACTAATTTACATTTCGCTATGGAACTCGATAAGGGCCAGCCTCTTCGCTACATAGCCCGCGCAATCTTGAAAGTATATACTTCCCAACTTTTTGACCATACCACAGGTACAAGCAAAAACGTATTGCAGCAATTCATTTAAACCCGACATTAGATTTTATGTATAATAGATTGCAAACTGTGTTTAACTGGAAATGCATTTAATCTTGCCGTGGATCGGCAATTGCAACCTCTATCATGAGGTTGCTTCGCCCCTCGATATTCCATATTCCTTGTAGCCATGAATCGGCATTATTATGATATGGTTCAGTTCTAAAAACCGGAATCCATTAATACCACAATTGTTCCACCCTACAAGGGAATAATCCCGAACAATCTGAAAAAATCTAGAAAACCCTATTAAATCTAGTTACCCAAATGCACTGCCAATTCCTCCCCTTTGTTCAATCCATTTGGGGACTTGGTTTGCAGATCCACGATGTACTGGGATTCTAACCTTCTTAAATTTAAGGTTCTGCAATGCTCGGAATCACGAGCTTGGTAAAGAAAGAAGGGGACCTTGGCTGCTGGTAGATATTGGCGTGCAGTGCAGCAGCTTCCGCATCACTTGGACCCATTGGGGTTAGACATTTTTCAATATTTTATTGTGGCAGAAATTATTAACACAGAGCAAGCGGCACCCACTAGAGTTTTGACAATGGAACTACAAGGACTATGGCAGCATATTAAATGGTCTACGAAAACCATAAGGCTAATCTGCTTACGCCCACTGGGACGGGACTTGTATATCTAATTAAATCAGCTGTTCCAAGTAACGCTTGCTATCTCCGTTTGTGAAGCCAATGATCAAGAGCACGCTGTGCTCGAAACGCATTTGGTAAGTTACAGGTAGCAAGTGAAGGGGAGGCCTGACATTGCTGCTGCCGGTGGTATTTGTGTATTCAACCCCTTCGTGTGGCATCTTCAGTGGGACAACTCTCTTTTTCTTTGAGATATATATATATATATATATATATATATATATATATATATTCACTGAAAAAAACATAGGTTATAGACCATATATAGTTAGGAATTAGCATTTACAAAACCTTATTTTACTCACACAAAACCATTGAAATTCGCATATATAGTTAGTTGCACTAACTATATATCGCGCACCCGCAATCCACTGCTGATCATGTCACATATTACATCATTCATGACATGGTCAGTGACATCACTGATGACATCACTGATGACATCTCAAATGACATCACTGATGACATCACTGATGACATCTCAAATGACATCACTGATGACATCACTGATGACATCACTGATGAGATCACTGGTGACATCTCAAATGACATCACTGATGACATCACTGATGATATCACTGATGACATCTCAAATGACATCACTGATGACATCTCATTTGACATTACTGATCACATCACTGATGACATCATTCATGTGATAATACGATGAACCTCTTCAGACTCTAATATAACCTTAGATACACTCAGTGTAAACAGACACTCACAGACTGTCACTCATCCATGGAGTTACTCACACACCTAGTCAGTCATGCAAAGAATCAATCACACCTCCATTTCCTCAACTATACAGTTATACACACCTTACTTATTCAAACATATACTAACACATATTTACTCTCTTATACAATCCCTGATACAAGTTCACAATGATCTATACAGCCACTCACACATTCACTGGCTCTTATGCACAGTTATTTATATATGTCAACTCTCACATGTACTGTGTTTTACATATGTACTTACTTTGACATGTAGCACTGAGATATCCATTCACTCACCAATACACTCATGCACACAGTCAACCGCCCATACAGCTGTTTCCACATGCACTTTTGAACCCATACATCTAGTGAATCAACTGCTCAGACATCTATGCACAGAGTCATACACCTCCCAGCCACCCACACACACACTCAGTCTCCCATACAAATACTTGGGCAACCAATCAATAACCCATATAGTTACTCATATAGCTACTGATCAACACATGCAGCAGTTTACAGAACAACAGACATAATGATGCACAAATTAAGACAGTTTAGTCACTAACCCATGCACTCAGTGAGACACATTTAATCACTCACTCATACAGTCAGTCATGCACCTACTAAATCCTTCATCCAGACACTTATACATCCACTCATTCTTCAATATGTAAGACATATTTTAACTTTACAGAAACATACAGTCGCTGGATGTTGTCATCAGTGATGTCATCAGTGATGTCATTTGAGATGTCATCAGTGATGTCATCAGTGATGTCACTGACCATGTCATGAATGATGTAATATGTGACATGATCAGCAGTGGATTGCGGGTGCGCGATATATAGTTAGTGCAACTAACTATATATGCGAATTTCAATGGTTTTGTGTGAGTAAAATAAGGTTTTGTAAATGCTAATTCCTAACTATATATGGTCTATAACCTATGGTTTTTTCAGTGAATTTTCAAGGTTTTGTAAATGCTAATTCCTAACTATATATGGTCTATAACCTATGGTTTTTTCAGTGAATTTCAATGGTTTTTTAATAGCAAATATCAAAAGCTGTAAAATGTATTCTTCTTTTAAAGGAAAAATATATTTTGTATGTATTTAATATAATTTTTTTATGTATATACATTTTTTGAGGGAACGAATTTATCAACTATCATGCTGAAGAAGAGTGTGGGGAAAAAAAACAAAGAGGAGGACTAAGAGGAAAGAACAATCAGTTCAAAAATACAATTGCTTTAAAGCATGAAGTGCTTTTCCACACACTTACATTTAAATAACCCATATTAGAACATACAAAATATCTACAGAGGAGACGGTGTACATTGAATTTTAGACTCTTCATTGGTAACTACATGTTGGTACTTACATCACCCACACAACACAACAGCTCTATTCAGAGCTACCCTACCTCAAAAGCACTCTAAAATATTATTTTAATATTTCCCTTGGTTTTCCCCTTGTTGCGCTTTCCGGAACGCTACCCGGTGGGCCTCCTCAGCCACCCTCAGAAAACCTAGGGGGTCAGGATATGTCTCCCGTGCCCCCTTATACCCATTCCCAACATTGTTTATCCTCCATCTTGTGACTAAATTCGTCCGAAACACAAGATGGCGGACTCCCGTTACACTACCGGTGAGCTACCCGGTTCAAGTACCGGGTAGCGCTTCCAACGCGAAAAATCGGAAAAAAAAATATTTTCTTTTTTTGCCCCGTGGGGCCCTTTAATAGCCCCCACATCAATCCTAGGGGGTCAGGAGGGGTCTACCTTGCCCCCTTTCATTCATTTCCCCCTTTGTTTATTTCCACCTCTTGTCTCTCAATCCTACCGAGAGACAAGATGGCGGCCGCTCCGGACTGTTTAGAATGTTGACAGTCATCTGAGAGCCAATCCGCTTCTCCTCGCGAAGTTCCGTTATGCGTCTGGTACGCGAACCGTGGCGCTAACCGGGACGCTGTCACAGATATATATATTTTTTTGAACGTTAATTTCTCAAAATCCACTGGAGCACATATCTTGAGACCTAGCAAAGGCACATCGGGCAAACAGTCTCTACAATTTTGCCAAGTTTCATAGAAATCCATTCAGCCGTTCGAGCTAAAAGTGAGTCCAACCACCCTATGGAAAACTCAATGTTAAAAACACGTTTTGGGATGCCCCTTTTTTCTCGGCCCCCGCTTGACGAAACCCCCCCCAAACTTTCAGGGGACGCTCAGAAACTAAATGTGCCATCTTCCTGAAAATTTCAGCCAATTCCGTCCATCAACGCCAAAGTTATTCAACATAGAATTTTCAGAAATCCTATTCAAAAAAATCCTAACTATATATACCTACTGGCAACCGCCAGTAGGTAATATATATATATATATATATATATATATATATATATATATATATATATATATATATATATATATATATATATATATATATATATATATATATATATATATATATATAACATTTCTATTGCAAAATGAAACCCCTCATTTTGTTCCTTTTCAAATTAAATGTATTAAGTGTTACCACTTTATTCCAATCAAGATGACTTCAGGTGTGCCATACTTTTGTCATAAGTAAGACTGTTAGCGCTCTAGTTGTTCTTTAGAACACTCTGGGACATTCTGTCACTGGGCTATAGTTGGGCTACATCTGGCTGATATTTGGGCTACATTTGTTTTTTTTTGTCTCTAGTGGCCATCTTTGGGCTACATTGGGCTACATTGGGCTACATTTGGGCTCTAACATATATATATAGCCCAATGTAGCCCAATATATATTTTTCAAAGTAAATTTTCATAAAAACCACTGGAGCATATATCTTGAGACATAGCAAAGGCACATCGGGCTACCAGTCCCTACAATTTTGCCAAGTTTTGTGGAAATCCATTCAGTCGTTCGAGCTAAAAGTGAGTCCAACCGCCCTATGGAAAACTCAATGTTAAAAACACGTTTTGGGACCCCCCTTTTTTCTCGGCCCCCGCTTGACGAAACCCCCCCAAACTTTCAGGGGACGATCAGAAACAAAATGTGCCATTTTCCTGAAAATTTCAGCCAATTCCGTCCATCAACGCCAAAGTTATTCAACAATAGAATTTTCAGAAATCCCTATTCAAAAAAATCCTAACTCTATATACCTACTGGCGACTGCCGGTAGGTAATATAACATTTCTATGGCAAAATGAAACCCCTCATTTTGTTCCTTTTCAAATTAAATGTATTAAGTGTTACCACTTTATTCCAATCAAGATGACTTCAGGTGTGCCATACTTTTGTCATAAGTAAGACTGTTAGCGCTCTAGTTGTTCTTTAGAACACTCTGGGACATTCTGTCACTGGGCTATAGTTGGGCTACATCTGGCTGATATTTGGGCTACATTTGGTTTTTTTTGTCTCTGGTGGCCATCTTTGGGCTACATTGGGCTACATTGGGCTACATTTGGGCTCTAACATATATATAGCCCAATGTAGCCCAATATATATTTTTCAAAGTTAATTTTCGTAAAAACCACTGGAGCATATATCTTGAGACATAGCAAAGGCACATCGGGCTACCAGTCCCTACAATTTTGCCAAGTTTTGTGGAAATCCATTTAGCCGTTCGAGCTAAAAGTGAGTCCAACCGCCCTATGGAAAACTCAATGTTAAAAACACGTTTTGGGACCCCCCTTTTTTCTCGGCCCCCACTTGACGAAACCCCACCAAACTTTCAGGGGCTGCTCAGAAACAAAATGTTCCATTTTCCTGAAAATTTCAGCCAATTCCGTCCTCAAACGCAAAAGTTATTCGACATAGAATTTTCAAAAATCCCATAGGAAAAAAATCCTAACTATATATACCTACTGGCGACCGCCAGTAGGTAATATATATATATAATATATATATATATATATATATATATATATATATATATATATATATATATTTATATATATATATATACACATATATATATATATATATATATATATATATATGTATATATATATATATATTCTAAAAGAAGGTGCCCGAAGGATGAAGCGCCCAGCACGTTGTAAGTTCATTTTTCATTGGAAGACAGCAGCACACTCAGAAAAGCCTTCCCAGCCGTATTACTTGCCAAACGTGTTTCGGGATTAAAGTTCCTTGTTTACTGGCTCAAGGAAACAGCTGTACATGGTTTGATCGCACTCGCGATTTTCATACTCTTGTCCCGCCCCTCTGGGCGTGTACCCGCATGGCATCATGGTCCTTGTAGTAAGGTAAGTTGTCTTACCACAGTGGATACTGCTGACCATTCCCTTTATTCAATTTTAAAAGTTTCTCAATCGCCGGTCACAGCGAGACTGAGCTGCTGCTCACTTACGTCTTCCCAACACAATTCAATTCAAAAACTTTATTCGGAAACATGTAAATCATGTCCATAAAAATACATACATACAATACATATTAAAAGAAAATACACTTTAACAATCGCAATCAGCTACAAATACAGTAAGATACATATAACAATCAAATGACACACTTAAAAGTTTTCCAATAAATAAAATGTAATAAGAAATTTGATAAATGTTTTTTAAAAAATCATGCTTTTCCTATAGCTGATGGCCCTGAGTAAATAACTAGCCGTATAAAAACAGATGTCAGGGTGATGCAAGTTAAAAAGTAATTTCATTGCCGCTTTAACAGTTCTTGCTCCAAATTTAATAAATAAAGGTTTTAAAAAGAATTTACGACATTCGCTATACAGGTTACATATAAGTAGAAAGTGCTCTGTGCTTTGTTCCGAAATATTGTCGCACCGACATGGACCTGTAGGGCGCATCTTAATCTCAGGGAATGCAACCAGTAGGTGGACCGTACCCATCCTCATCCTGGTGAGAACAAACCGGTGTTGCCCTTTGGTCACCTGGATGAGGTAAGGGTGTAGGCCCACAAATTCGTTCAAATGGTTATAACATATACAGGTGGAAAGTTTAAGATCATCCATAGCTCGTCTTTCTGCACAATGATTTAAGAAAATTGATTTCAGACTCTCCTTAGAGAGATCCGAGGCAGAACAGTGATCTAATGTAACGTTAAGCCCAAATACACTAGAGAAAGAATCGATTGTGTATTTAATCCATGGGATTTTAAGAAAATAGTCTAGGCGTAAACAATCCTCAATAATGGCCCTATTAAATGAGGTTTCGTCTTTCATCCAGACTGAACGCCACAACATCAAAGGTCTCAACAATAATAGATCGTTTATATGGTGTAGTCCTAGTTCTTTATGGACCAAACTATTAGCAGTAGAGGTCGGGAGACACAGTAATTTTTTCAGAAACATATTCTCTTCTACCTGTAGGGATTCTACCCTAGATACCCCCCATACCCCTGCTCCGTAGAGGGCAGCCGAGAGACACCTAGCTTCAAAGATCTTAAGCATTTCTTTAGGCCTTCTACTACCTAATTTACTTGCAAATGCAAATATTCCATTGGCACTCCTGATCATTTTGTCGCGCACCACCTTGTGCTCGACATCCCAGTGACCATTTTTGGAAAAGTTAACTCCCAGGTAGCAAAAGTTTTCCACAGACTGCACCACTTGGCCGTCAATGAGATACCTATAGGGCTTTTTAATTTTTACCTTACTAGCTCCGCACTCCATCACAAATGTCTTGCTTTTATTAATGACCAGCTTTCTTTTCTCAATAAAGGCCACAAATTTATCTATCAAAAGCTGTAGACCCCGGGGAGTCCTAGAGAGCAACACAGCGTCGTCCGCATAGAGTAACACGGGGATGGTACTTGTGTTTACTCTAGGTGCGTCAGCTGGTGCCCTCTGCAAGATCGAGTCTATTTCATTAATAAACAGAGTGAAAAGCAAGGGTGCCAGTACACACCCTTGTCTAATACCTCTCCTGACCCTGAATTTATCTGTGCATTCGCCCGAAGGCCCGTACCGGACACTCGAGCTAAGCCTCTCGTATAAACGGGCCAGAAAATATATAATTTCCCTGGGTGCTCCCATTTCTAGCAAAGTAGTCCATAGTATGGCGTGATCCACCAGGTCAAAAGCGCTGCTCAAATCAGCGAAACAGAGGTAAAGTGAACCATTTTTTGCACGGGTGTATTTCCCAATCAGTAGCTCCAGATTTAGGCATTGTTCAATGCAACCTCTCCCTTTCCTGAACCCATATTGGCAGTCTGTCATTATATGATTAGACTCTGCCCATTCTTCCAATCGGACGAGGAGTACACGGCTCATGATCTTGACCGACGAATCCAACAACGAGATTGGCCGGTAGTTTTTGACGTTTCCTCGGTCCCCTTTCTTATGAATTGGAACTATTATAGATTCGGACCAGGTGCACGGAATAGTATAGCGAACAGCAGCGTTAAAAACTTTGGCTAGTACTGGCCCCCAAGTCTCAGGCGCAAATTTGTATACATCAACTGGGACACCATCGGGTCCCTGGGCCTTACCGCCCTTACTAGCCCTGATACTACTTAGGACCTCCTGTATGGTGATATCTAAGTTAAGTACTGGCCAAGAGCAACTTATCGGCAACGTTACCGTATCAGGGTTAAAAATGGCAGAAAAATGCTGTACCCATGATTCCTTACCCACGTTTGAGGTTAACATGGGAAGTTTATCATCTCTTAAAAAAGGGCTATTTACTACTGCCCAAAAAAGCGTACAATTATTCGATACAGCCGCTAGATCAAATCGCTCCCAAGCTTCCTCACGCAATTCAGCTTTTCTTTGCCTAAGAGCTAAATTATAGTCAGATCTAAGCTTGACCACAACTGTTTTATCTCTAGGTTTGATGGATAATGCCTTTTTTAATGTCTTCAATGCCACAGTGCATGCATTGTTAAACCATCCCCTAGCTTTATTGTTAAAATTTCCAGCAGACCTAGTAAACTTACTACTAATAAAAACATTGATTTTTGTAAAATGGGAAATACAGGCCTTCATATTTGGTTTCTCGTCAATAATAGATGTAATATCATTTAGACAGCAGGAGATAATGCAATTAGAAGTTACTTCAGCCTTATCCCCTGCCCACCTTATTCTGAATCCATTCGGCCTATGTACTTCAATGTTTAAAATAGGACTACTATCTGGAATTATACAAGCTTCCCAGAACCTAGTTTCAATAACAAGACAGTTGTGGTCACTAACCATGTGGTCTACAACCTTGACATCAGAACTAAAATCAGCTAATTCGGAAGACATGCAAATAAAATCAATCACAGTGTTCGCCCCACGCCCCACAAAGGTTGGCAAACTATCACCCTTCCCGTCCTGCTCAATCTCTAAGATTTCCAAGTCATAGGCGAGTAGGAAGGAGTTCAAAGTTTCTCCATATGTATTGTGTTGGAAGTGCGTAGCTGGCTCTCCAACACGATTCAAAGTACCACACAACCTTTGGTTAGAGAGAGGGCAAACAGAAATATTAAAATCTCCAACATATATGAATTCAAAAACTGTATTGGAGGCTTTCATCAATTGTTTGATTGCGACGTCTAATTCTAAAATAACCCTATATCTACTGGCATCAAAAACATTATTGTACATATTAATCAACAGAATGTTTTTGTCTGCCTCATCCGCTAACCATAGCAATTGGGAATTGTTGCCCACAGTAATATGTTCCTTCACCCTAATTCGCATTTTCACAGAAATCAGAGTTAGCAAACCACCTTTGGCCCTCCCTGAGGTAGTTGCCACTGCTGGTAACTCATAGGCTACAAAACCATCAAGGCCCTTAAAATTTAAACACCAGGTCTCTTGTAAACATAGGATATCAAATGTTCTAATTAGTTCTAGCCACCCTAGTACATTTAATTTAGAAACTAGTCCTGCTATATTCCAACTGGCAATAAGGCAAGTTGTTGACGCCCCCACTAAGGTATTGCAAGATGTACCCACAGACTTAGGCAGTGTACTACCAGTTGTAATTGGGGGCTGATATGAATCTACTCCTGCAACCACTGCGACAGACTCGTGTCTGACCTCTTGTCAATCGCAGTTGTTAAGACCAGACAGGGCATCAAATCTATTGTGCAATAGCAGACTTGGTACTAGGGGGGATGCCCAGCGGTTATGCATATTCAGGTTGTTAATCAAGTTGTTATCCCATCCTAATGCTGGCGTTTTTGGTAGGGTTACATTTTGCTGTTCCCCATGGAAAAATTTTAGTGTTAGGGGAACCACCGTACCTCTTCTACGCTGAGGTGGAAAAATATGTGTTAGAACATTAGGAAGTATATTGGGATGTGCAAATGTTATCGCCACGCAATCCCCTTTAAATCTTTTGGGGCGATTCCCTATCCAGGGAACACGTTTAACTGCTTTGATATCATGCGCCAGTTGCTGTAACCCACCAGGCGCTAACCTCATATTACCAGAGAGCCAGTGAAGGGCCTTACTGCTCAGAGAGCTGGCTGACTCGATAATACTGTCATCCAACTGGGGTACATTAGCTAACACTAGTACAACAGGTGAGGCTTCCTCAATGAATTGCAAAGGGTCTGTACCGTGGACTTGTGCTTGTGGAATATTAACTATCAACGGGCACCCTTCTACTGTTGTTATATTATGATTAACTTTGGGGGCCGACGTATGGGCTGGATCAGTCAACACACCAGGTATCCCTTCTCCTGCATGATTAACCTCTTCTATAATATTTCTTGTTAATAGCGAAGTATTGAGACTACCTATTTCCTCCGTCAGCTTAGTTTGCATACCTCCAAGTCTTTTTACTTCCGCCTGGAGTTTATCTATTTTAGAGATCAGAGGTTTTACAATTTCGATAAGTTTACCCTCTACAACCTCAAGGAGTTTAGCAAACATTTCATCCTCTCCTTTGTTTCTTGCAGTCCCTTCCCCTGCTGCCTTTAGGGGAGCTCTCGAGGAACCTGGAGATAATGTTCTTTTCCTTTTCACTCTTGGTCTTTGACCACCCTGTTTCCGCTGATTCTTCACACAGGCACGCACAGGTCGGGGTGTGTGCTCTATCAGAGGTAAATCGTCCTCCACAGGACCAGTAACAGTGTCTGGATCTGAATCAATAACATTATCAAAGTCTACATCCAAGATAACAGGGGATACTAACGTGATCAGTGGCTGACTGTCAGACTCAATCATAGGTGAATCGTTAGTTGAGACCCTTGTTTCCACCATCACAAAAGGGCTATCCTCTGCCGACATAGGTAAGGTAGGGCTTAACCTGCGCAAATCTGGTGACTGGCTTAGCCCAAGTGATTCCCTCCTTTGTTCGTTTATTTTCTTTACAGTTTGCACAACATAGTTATCCATGGTATTAGCGGGCACAACAGCAGGTTTCTTTTTAGTCGCCATATATGTAACACGGTAAACAACAGAGCAACTATGTCTTACTTGTGGACGCGTCTCTGGTGAAACAGGGGGTCAGGCCCTGCCCCTGCCTCTTCCTGCCGATGAGGGCCGTAGAGGGCCCGCCCTTTGCCCGGGCTTAGCCCCGGGCGTCCCGCTCGCGTCCCGCAAAGCTGGCCCTGCGGCGCTTATGTGCGCCTCCCCTGGCGCCCTCGCGGTGTCACTGACGCGCGCCGCCGCGTAGGCTGCCGGGATTCGTAGTCCCGGAGCGGCGGCGCCAACAAACTGCAGGTAAGGTGACTCTCGGCGGTGGCGGCGTGGGCTGAGTCTCCTGGCAAGCTGTGGAGTATGGTGGCGTCTCTTCAGGTAAGTTAGTAAATGTCCCAGAGCTCCGCCGGCCCTGCGGCGCTTATGTGCGCCTCCCCTGGCGCCCTCGCGGTGTCACTGACGCGCGCCGCCGCGTAGGCTGCCGGGATTCGTAGTCCCGGAGCGGCGGCGCCAACAAACTGCAGGTAAGGTGACTCTCGGCGGTGGCGGCGTGGGCTGAGTCTCCTGGCAAGCTGTGGAGTATGGTGGCGTCTCTTCAGGTAAGTTAGTAAATGTCCCAGAGCTCCGCCGGCCCTGCGGCGCTTATGTGCGCCTCCTCTGGCGCCCTCGCGGTGTCACTGACGCGCGCCGCCGCGTAGGCTGCCGGGATTCGTAGTCCCGGAGCGGCGGCGCCAACAAACTGCAGGTAAGGTGACTCTCGGCGGTGGCGGCGTGGGCTGAGTCTCCTGGCAAGCTGTGGAGTATGGTGGCGTCTCTTCAGGTAAGTTAGTAAATGTCCCAGAGCTCCGCCGGCCCTGCGGCGCTTATGTGCGCCTCCCCTGGCGCCCTCGCGGTGTCACTGACGCGCGCCGCCGCGTAGGCTGCCGGGATTCGTAGTCCCGGAGCGGCGGCGCCAACAAACTGCAGGTAAGGTGACTCTCAGCGGTGGCGGCGTGGGCTGAGTCTCCTGGCAAGCTGTGGAGTATGGTGGCGTCTCTTCAGGTAAGTTAGTAAATGTCCCAGAGCTCCGCCGGCCCTGCGGCGCTTATGTGCGCCTCCCCTGGCGCCCTCGCGGTGTCACTGACGCGCGCCGCCGCGTAGGCTGCCGGGATTCGTAGTCCCGGAGCGGCGGCGCCAACAAACTGCAGGTAAGGTGACTCTCGGCGGTGGCGGCGTGGGCTGAGTCTCCTGGCAAGTTGTGGAGTATGGTGGCGTCTCTTCAGGTAAGTTAGTAAATGTCTTCCCAACACAGTACAAAGTTCCATTTGTGCTCTGTGTTCACCAGCGCAGGATCTGCCTCGTATGCAGAGGAGCATCTTCTCAGCCAGGTCAGGCCGATACAAATTCTAAAAGAAGGTGCCCGAAGGATAAAGCGCCCAACACGTTTTAAGTTCACCTTTTTATTGAAAGACAGCAGCACACTCAAAAAAGCCTTCCTAGTGCGTATTACTTGCCAAACGCATTTTGGGATTAAAGTCCCTTGTTCACTGGCTCAGGGAAACAGCTGTACATGGTTTGATCGCACTTGCGATTTTCAAGGAAAGGGGGGGCCACTCGGCCCCCCCGCACACATGGCTGGGCCCGGCTCCCCTTCATCCGTCCTGATTGGTCCCGCCGTTGACCCGGAGGCGGTCTTACGCTTCCGGGTCAAGGGGGCGGGACCCGTGCCAAGGGGGGGTTTAAGAGCCTGGGGAGCGCGGGAAGCGTCCTCTTTGTGCCCCGCACTTCTCAGGCTCGCTCCTCGCCCCACAGTGGGGGCTTGTAATTTTCTTTCCTTTTTTCATTCCAGGTTTCGCATTTTGCAGGTTTTTGGGACTCGGAGCGGCGGTCGGCGTGCCCAGCGATCGTGAGGAGTGACCGGGGACTACAGCCGGAGCTTTGTTTTAAGCCGTGCGGTGTGGGGAGCTAATCGGAGCAGTGGGCATCAGGCACAAAGAGCGGGGTTTTGAGGTGGATGAGGTTAATCATCATACGGTACGTTGCGGGCTTCGCGGTACGCCGCTAGAGGACTGGCTCGGCGCGAGGAATCAGGGAAATATAATCGTAACGAGTCTCTCGGCAAGTAGGGCGGTGCGAAGCAGGGTCGGCCCGGGCAGCGACTGAAGGGGAGACCAGTGCTTGGTTGGCTGTTAGCAAATAACGGATTGCTGTATATTGAGGCGGGGGCAAACTGTAATTACTTATAAAACGTTCGTAATAGCAACGTGAAAGAAAGGGCAGGCTCGGGAAAGTGTGATTCTGGGCAAATCAGTTAAATTCACTGGGCCTAATAAACCAAGGTGTTCTCTATCAGTGAATTCCTTTTTAGCTGACGTAGGTCGAGTGTGCATGAAACACAATTGTTTATATGGTGTGATTCTGGGCAAATCACTTAACAAGGTGAACTGTGTTGGGGCCAGAGAAAGCTTGATAGCTGGTTCTGGTCATAAATTTTGCATTTGTATAAAATTTGAGAATACCCTGAATTCGGTTGTTAAAATTTTTTCTCTTTCCAGGCCACAAAGTCAAGGGCCGCTGCGGACCGAGTAGCTGGGAGCTCACGGTAGACAGCGGTTTCTGAGGACGCGGGCAGGCCTGCATTTCACTGCTTCTGGCGGGCCGCAGGCTTGAGTTTACTCCCCCAAACACTCCGGGCTAGCTGGGGTGTGCGGTCATAGTTGCGTGGTGCCTACGGCCAGCTCGTGAACCTCCGACTTTGACAGGTACAGGGCACAGTGTGCCGGAATCAAACAAAAACGCACTGTGTAGTGTAGGGGTTAGAGCAATATGTCTGCCAAAAGGGGTACTGGGAATTCGCGCATGGAATTAATGTTTAAAACAATGATGCGCAGAATGACAGCAATGGACAAGAGATTGGGGAAGGTGGACAAGCTGGGTAGGACTGTTGCTGAGCTGGATGCGAAGGTTGCAGCACAGGCAGGTCCGACGGCAAGGCCTAAACGGACCATTGTACCGCCCAAACCAAGGGGGGATTTCGAGACGCCACCGAAACGTAGCAGAGCTAGAAAAGGTGGTGGTCGCCCTCCAAAGCCCATTGTGGGTGGGGGGTCCCCGAGGCCGGTACCGAATCAAGCGCCTGTGGCACCTGGGTCACCCACGCCCGCTCCGCAGATCCCAGTGAGCGTGCCAATAGCACCAGTCATGCCACCCATTAACCCAGTCCCTGTCAGTGTACCGCTGCCGGCCGCGCCACCGAGTAACCCAGTCCCCGTCATTGGCCCGCTGCCGGTCGCGCCACCGAGTAACCCAGTCCCCGTCACTGTCCCGCCGGGATGTCCAGCAGGCCCATCACCTGGGGCGGGTCAGGTGCCACCAGAATTAGTGGCACAGATAGCCGCAATGCTTCCATGGTTGGGGATTGGGGGAATGTTACCTACGGCGGCCGACCCGGGTGCAGAGGCACAGAGAATGGTTGCACAAATCATGTTGGCTAGGGGCGTAAGCAGCACGACGGGCGCACCGATTTCTCCCCAAACAGGTCCAGTGAACGTCGAGGGCGAGTCAAGGCCTCAGGATCAACGCAACCCTCAGAAAGTGGTAAGGAGGTTGCCCTGCCGGTATTGGGCGAAGGCGCAATTCCCTCCAGGAGTGAGAGTTTGGCCCAACATGTTTCTCAAAGTGTGAAGGAATTGATTTGGGCAGACAAATATATTAATATTTTTTCATTGTTGATTGATAACAGGGAATGGGAATATGCCAAGTCACAGAAAGAGATGATGTTGCCTAGTGAATGGCGATCTCAGCTGTACAGATTTAGGGTAGAAGAGACGCTCATCAACTGGATTAGGGCTTTTTCAGTGTTTAGTGCGGTTACCGCTGAACGTTATCCCGGCATGCAAGCTGAGATGGCTTGCTATCAGAGCAGGATTACAATGTTTAATGAGAATCATGGGGGTGACGCCTGGAAAGAATATGACATAGCTTTCAGGAAATCGAAGGAGTTTAACAGATCGTTAGCTTGGGACAAGGTTGACTTTATTTCCTAGCATTCTCAGTTTGAGAAGGGGCACTCTGTAGGTACTAGCGCAAACTGGAACAAAGGCTACTCCCCCAAGCCTCAACAGCTCTTTCAACAGCCCTTTCGGCCAGCGAAAAGCGGGGAAATGGCCAATAAGGGCAAAGGTACTACGGGTGGAAAGGAGTTTGCTGGGATTTCAATAGGCGAACCTGCAACAGGGCACCGGGCACTTGTAAATTCAGGCACGCGTGTTACATATGCGGCCATCCTTCCCACCCAGAAACGGCATGCCGGTCAAAAGGTAGTGCGTCAGGTAACAGAGGGAGGAGAAAACCAGAATAGCGGAGGTTACCCCCCTATTGCTCATTCACCCATTATCGTGAATGCTATGATCCCTTGGCTTAATAGATACCCAAATCATACTGCCGCAAGGACTCTCCAAGAAGGTTTCACACACGGTTTCCGGATTCCAGCTGGGGGTTATACTGGGACACCGCAGTGTAAGAACCAACTGTCAGTTAAAAACAACCCCGGGGTGGTGGCAAACAAAATAGAGAAAGAACTGTGCTTAGGTAGAGTAGCGGGGCCTTTCCCCCACATCCCGGTTGAGGATTTTGTTTGCTCGCCTTTAGGCGTGGTCCCAAAGAAAGAAAAAGGAGAATATAGGCTCATACACAATCTGTCAGCACCTAAGGGCTTATCATTGAATGATGCGATTGATGAGTCCATTTGTAGTATGAAGTATGCGTCTTTTGACCAGGCAGTTGAAATGTTGAGAGTTCTGGGCCCTGGGGCACTGATGGCAAAATCAGATATCGAGTCAGCGTTTAGACTACTTCCAGTACATCCAGCAGACCAACACTTGTTAGGTTTTTCATTTGAGGGCAAATACTACATGGATAGGTGTATGCCCATGGGTTGCTCTATCTCCTGTGCTTATTTTGAAACATTCAGCTCTTTTCTGGAGTGGGTCCTGAGACAAGCTACGGGCCACCAGTATGTCATGCATTACCTGGATGATTTTCTTTTCCTGGGTCTGGCGGGCACACAGGAGTGCGCGAGGGCATTGGCTGGAATTTTGTGTGCTCATGCGTGCTTTTGGGGTCCCGCTCGGGCAGGAAAAAACAGTAGGGCCATTGACATGTCTGGAATTCTTGGGGATTGAATTGGACTCCATGGAAGGCTGTTTTCGGTTACCCAAAGAAAAGATTGAGCGATTCAGGGCGACCCTTGAACTATGTTTGCTGAAAAAGAAGTCACTCTCCAACACTTGCAACAGACAGTGGGCCAGTTGAATTTTGCCTTGAGGGTCATACCTATGGCACGCCCATTCTCCCGCTCCATTGCGCAAGCCATGAAGGGCTTGCGGGAAAAGCATCATCGCACACGACTGTCAGTTGAGGTTCGCCAGGACAGGCGGATATGGATTGAATTCCTGGAGGATTTCAATGGCAGAGTACTTTGGGGTGCACCCACGCTGACCTCAGCAGAGTTGGGACTATGGACTGACGCTGCCGGCAGTGTAGGGTTGGGCGCCATACTTGGCAACAAGTGGGTGGCCCACAGATGGCCCAACTGGTGGGATGAGAACGGTTTGAAAGCAAACATTGGGTTCCTGGAACTGTTCCCAATCTGGGTTGCGTTAAAGGTGTGGCCCGAGCGATTGGCTAATCGGTCGGTCCTTTTCTGGTCAGACAACATGACCGTGGTGGAATGCATCAATCAGCAGGCAGCACGCTGTAAGTTCATACTGCACCTGGTAAAGGAGATTGTGCTGAGTTGCATGAAATTGAATGTACATTTCAGGGCTAAACATGTTCCAGGGGTCTTGAATAATGCAGCTGACGCCCTTTCTCGCTTTAAGATGCAGGTATTCAGGGAACACCTACCGGCTGCAGAGGCCTTCCCAGCTCACTTACCAGCGACACTTTGGCAGATTGGTGCCCCCAACTACATGACCTCGTGGCAGCCAGCCTAGCTCCCAAGACCAGGACAGCTTACGAAGGGGCGTTCAGGTCTTACTGTACATTTTTGGGTCATGACTGGAAGGACAGATGGGATCAGGAGGCTAGTTTTAATGGGTACATGGACACATTATACAAGGAAGGGCGCTCGGCGGCAACAGCCAGCAGACATAAGGCAGCAGTTTCCTTTTTCGCACAAGCAAGGGGAACCAGGGATCCTACGGACAGCTTTATAGTACAGAAGGCCTTGAAGGGATGGCGGCGCCTACAGGCAAACACCGCCGATAGCAGAAGACCGATTGGTCTAGAACGGTTGACAGCATTATTCCTCGCCCTGCCCAACACATGCAGTTCTTCGGGAGAGGTGATATTATTCAGGGCTGCTTTCTCCCTGGCCTTGTACGGGGCTTTCCGAGTAGGCGAACTAGTTGCTAACAACAAACTTGACACGATAGGAGGTATTCAGCTGAGAGATACCAGTATACGGGGTGACACAATGTGGGTCACCATCCGGAAATCCAAGACTGATCAGGAGGCTAGGGGGGCGAGTCTAGTACTGCACCGGGCACCGAATAACCTGTGCTGCCCGGTATCACATGTGGAAGCATTAATCAAGCTACGAGCAGGTGAGGCGAGGGGAGCATTGCTAATGCATGCGGATGGTACCCCTCTGACCAGGTTTCAGTTCCAAAGAGTCTTAGCTATGTGTATCGCCAAGGCAGGTTTAAACCCCAAGGAGTTTGGGACACATTCTTTCCGGATAGGGGCAGCCACCGAGGCCACTGCGAGGGGTATGAATGGCAAGAGTGTGAAGAGGATTGGGAGATGGTCTTCCAATGCCTATAAGCGTTATGTGCGGTTGCACATGTTGTAAGGTCAGTAGACATCCCCTGACGCCTCCTTTGTCTATGTTTATCTTACAGTTTCTCGGCCTGTGACGCAGGGCGGAAACTTCTTCAGAGTCATCGGAGCCAATCATCAGCATCTCGACAACAGCAGGAAGACAAAAGGAGGACACCTATAGTATGGGTAGTCGGTCATTCTTATGTGAAACGTGCTAAACCAATTTTCCTTGCAGGAGAGGGCAGACGGAGGGCGGAGTTCGGGGGTCTCAATGTTTCCTTCCATGGCAGAGGGGGGCACTGCCTTAATCAGCTTAGGGGCTTCATGTCAGAGTTACTCAGAAGACACACCTCACCGCCCTCAGTGGTCATCCTGCACCTGAGGGAGACCGATTTAGTCGACTTGGGCAGAAGGGTCCTTTTGGAAGAAATCATCTCAGCAGCAGGTTGGCTGGCGAGACTGTTACCGGATTGCACTATAGTGTGGTCACAGTTGATACCGAGGCTTCAATGGAGGGGTGGTGAATCAGTCAGGGCGTTGAATCACTCGGTAAAGAGGGTCAACAATAAAATAGACAAGCTTTTTCAAACTCCTCACCTACAGAGTATACCTCATGGGTGCATTTGGGGCGAACAGTTCTACCTGCGGGATGGGGTCCACTTGACAGAGTCAGGGAATGCCCTATTGATAAGGAACATACTGGCATGGGTTGAAGGTTTTGCTAGGAGGGTATGACCTTTCAGTGTAGCCAGTTGAGGGGGGCCAGAGAGTCGGTCAACTATGCTGGCCTGTGGGGGTAAGGTCATAATCGGTGAGCACCAATTTAAGGTCCTTAGGGGGCAGCACCATTAATGAATAGGG
The DNA here is from genome assembly GCF_964261635.1 of Lissotriton helveticus. Classification (NCBI taxonomy): domain Eukaryota; kingdom Metazoa; phylum Chordata; class Amphibia; order Caudata; family Salamandridae; genus Lissotriton; species Lissotriton helveticus. The sequence goes on along the minus strand of NC_136070.1, from coordinate 233,738,989 downwards.
CTGCCCAGGGGGAGGGGCCAATGGTCTCTCCTAGAACTTCAGGGGCAGGATATCCGCTTGCTTGGGGTGCGGGGGAGGGAGTCACGCTTTCCTCGGGCTGGTAGCCACCCCGCACATACACTATGACATCAGCAAATGGCGCGAGTGTAAGGGCCCTCCATTTTGGTTAAATGGATTTCACGGAGCATACGAGGGCAATCAGGAGAGGGACGAACTCTCCCGGTAACCGGGCACTTGTCGCGCATGCGCCCTCAGACGTGAGGGCGTAGCTGGGTAAAGGATCTGACACCGGTTAACGACCTTGCCGTAGGACCAGAAATTATTAGAATGCAAAATTGATATGTAGGATGTTAGATTCGGTTAGGAAACTCGCTGTATTAGACATTTGTTAAGGTTAGCCCATCATACCTGTCTAACTCGCTGTAAATCTAATGTCTACATTTTGCATTTAATAATCATGTAAATAATGCTATTTTATTTAATTTTGATTTGTTTTTATATTTTAATAAATACGTCCGGGGGGTCACGTGACCCCCTGGCTTCCAAAGAATTCTGTTGTTGACTGATAAGTGTTTACTGTAGTTGCATGATAAGGCGGGGGTGGCCGGCAGACCCAGACCATGTACTCTTGACCCGTGCCACTGGGCGTGTACCAGCATGGCATCATGGTCCTTGTAGTAAGGTAAGTTGTCTTATCACAGTGGATACCTCTGGCCATTCCTTTTATTCAATTTTAAAAGTCTCCCAATCGCCGGTCACAGCGAGACTGAGCTGCTGCTCACTTATGTTTTCCCAACACGGTACAAAGTTCCTTTTGCGCTCTGTCTTCACCAGTGCAGGATCTGCCTCGTATGCAGAGGGGCATCTTCTCGGCCAGGGCAGGCTGATGTAAATTCCAAAGGAAAATGCCCGAAAGATGTTGTAAGTTCACCTTTTTATTGGAAGGCAGCAGCACTTCATCCTTCGGGCACCTTCTTTTAGGTCAGAAAAGGTCAGAAAGGTTGCACAGGTTCAGGCAACTGGGCTAGGTTACATTGAACTTAACGGCTGTACCCTCAGGCTTTGTTCATGAAATGCATCTTAAAGTCATGAAATAGTGACAAAAAGTGGCCTCCTCAAACCAGGAAGCGATGCCATAACATCAGCAATACAAGTCACAAATTTAGAACTAAAATGACTGGCTGTAATAGTTTAACTAAACTATTTTCTATCAAACTATCAGCTTGCTGTTTTGTGGAAGAACACTAATTATCTGCCATACACTTTCTTTCATTTTTAATGAAAGTCTGTCCACCAAACAAAAGTCAGTAAACTCATTTGTTCCCAGATATCCGATTTGTATTTTCTGGAAATGCTCTAGTTTTTAATCTAAATATCACATTATTTTTTTATTATAACAGTCACAGTCATCAAGAACTCAGGTATCCATTATATATCATTTGGTACCATCATATGTTCAGGGACCCCATTATTAGCCATCATTGACATTATAAATTGCTGCCACATCATATGATAATCAATGCGCACAGTTTACCCCATTATTCCCCATATGCCAGTCACTGCATGTGATATGACTTAGGTGCCTCATCCTTATGCCAGTCCATGTCCATGATGATACATAGTACCTTCCCATGTATGCCAACCAGTGTCCATGATGTACCCCAGATATCATCTCACAAACTCTCAGCTAGCCCCTAGTAACCCGCATCTGTCCCACAGCTAGCTCTTAAAGAGCCTCAGGTGGTCCTCAGATACCCTCTGTCAGCCCTCATAGATCATCATTTGACCATCATTAACCCTAGGCACACAACTGGGTCTAAGAGATGCTCTTTGTCACCCAGAAACCATAAAAAGCATATCAGAGATAAAGAGCTTGCTTTTCACTACTCTCAGCTGTCCCCTTCGCCAAAGCCCTCAAAATACTCTCAGGCACATAAGCAAGTCTTCGCATTTGGTGATGCAGTGCACGCAACGAAATTCGTTTTATTTATTTATATGTTTACTTACCTGTTAAACTCCGTAATCCATACATTACTACCCCCCACCCTGCCCCTCCCCCTCCCCACGTCACCGCCCTGCAGGAATTCCTACTACCGACCACGGCTGTTCACAAGCACTCTTCCTTTTCACACTCCCCTTGGAGCAACCCTTTCTTCTGTTTTAAAGAATTATTTACAGTGATCCGTGATAACAACTGTGGAATTAAACAGTCACTATTGGAGCTAAATTTGGTGCTTGTGTGTCATTTTGAGACATATATTTAATTGTATTGACAATGATTTGAAGTACATTTAGGGTGCAATTTGATTTCTATGTGTACCATGCATACAAATTTTGACTTAATGAAATTCGTTCAGAAGTAAAATCAACTGGAAACAGTCTAGGACCATTGTTTTCTATACCAAACATTACCCAGGTCAGTGGACTATTATGGGTCACCCCATTATTTCATAATGGTAGAGTTACGACGGATTTGGGGATGCTACTACAGAGTTACAAGGTCGCCATCCCCTGGGGGAGACCTTAGGGGTACTCAACACAGAAGAATATTGTAGATTATCACTTTTTAAGTGCCCCTACCACCAAAGTCAATTTGTGGCACAATTTGCATTCAAAATAAGTGCTGCAACACAGGGCTGCTTTTAACATTACCTCAAGCTATCAGCAGTTCACACATGCAAGTGCAAAAAGGGCTGCTGGCCTATAAAATGTCATAACCTGTTATATACTAGGGATTTAAAGGTAGTCTTAATCCCCCTGCCCTATTATCTACTAAGGATTTTTAGGGTAGGTCATTCTACTTAATGTTTGTGTTTTCACTGTGTTTTCAAGATAGCACTGGCCCTGGGCCTGGTTAGGCAGAGCCCAGGAACAGTCAGAGTCAGTTACCACCAGTACCAGTCAGCAATGCAATCGGTCTCGCCTTTGGACCTTATATGTATTTAGCTATGCAGCACATTAGCCTGTGTGCTGAAACATCTATTGTTCTTTAACATGGAGAGAAAGTAAGCACCAAACTGTGTGACACTCCAGGTATAGGAACACATGGAGAGAAATATTGACTTTCAGTGGGAAATGGTATAGTCCAAAGCTCTGTTTTTGATTTAAAATCAGGGCCTCCGGTGGTCATATCACTGAAAATACAAGATTTGGAAAAAATGTTATTGTCTACAGGTGCTCGTGGAAGACAATTTCTATGGACTGGAATCTAGAGAATGCTAAAGTGATTCTGGTATTTTACTGACCTCTGGTGGTGGTTTTCTATCAAGACAGTTAAATAGAGGCAGTTGAACAGAAAAAAAGTCCATATGCGGAAGCAGACTAGTCCTAGGGCTGATCTCCAGAGCCCACAAAGTACATACACATATAAGTATATAACAATAATATACTAATGTATATACAAGAGGTCTCGAATGCTTGACCTAAAAATGGGGGTGCACTGGGCACACAGAATGACTTTGCAACAGTATTATTGTAATTACATGCTTTTAATAGAAAACAGTTAAAGGATGGACTTGTTTTATAACATTGTTTCACTTTTCTTGATATTTAGTATATCTTTATTTGATGTAAGATCTTATACGGTTATGATGTGTATAAGAAATATTTTATAGTATAAAGCTGGCGGACTCGTTTGTGTTTTAAATTGTACCGGGCTCCGGTCCAGTTGCTGCTGAGTTTGTGTCTCAAATGATTAAAATAAACAAAATGTGTACAGAGCTGGGAGTGCAGCACGAGTGACAGCACGTACTATATAAAGCACAACACTTTACCAAAGGTTTGTACTCAGTCACACTGTCATGTTTGGTTCAGGATTATGTACTTCATCGGGCCACGCAGCACTGCTCCATGAACGACGGACTACAGACCCAGAACATTCTATTCGGAATCCAGGCGCGTCTGCCCCTTCCAGCTCAGCTGGTTCCACCTAATGAGACGTGACCCATTTAAAAAGGAATACATCCTAGAAAATTAGACTGTATTTTTCTCACTTAAAAATTAAAGTATGTGACTTATATGTGCTACTTGGAATTCCCCACAGCCCCTATTGAATTTAGGCCTGTGAATAATTTCTACTCTGAACATTTGTCTTACCCCATTATGTAATCAGTTCAACGCACATTTTTTACAAGGAGACTTGAAGAGCAAGTGCCTTCCCAGATGGCCCACTGCGAATGCTGCTCCTGTTTCTAATGAGATTCAGCCTGTAAGAGCTAGACTGTGAAATGTGGCCTTATGAATAATAGATCACATCACATCATTCCTGACTGGCATTCCGTTGGAAAGCTTTCCTTGAAGGGTGTGGGCAAGCAGAACTTTTTTTTGAATTGTGACGTATGCGGTGAAAAAGCAATGACATAGAAAAATTTGCTTAACTGTTATCAGGCACAACAACAAAAATCTAAAGACCGTAAATGTGGCCACTGAGATCCAAAACGCGAAAAGGTATTCTTTGGAGTGAGACTAGGTGGAACTAACTTGGAAAGGGATCAAGAGAGATTTGCACAGGTTTGTGAACAGCCTTTCTTCTTTCTTCGTCCCATGAACCATCAGCCCGTGATCCTGATGTCAGAGACTGGTGCCTCCACACGAAAATGCTGCAAGGCTAGGTTCACAACATTAAACCGTACAGAGACTCATAATAAAAGCAAAAACAAAACATTTTTTAAAGTAAAGTTCCTACTAATGAGTCTTCAAGCTACAGGTTTTTTTTGCATTAAAATGACGAAGGTGTGCATGGACATACATTAAGGTACAACTGGGAATGTGAGCGAGTTTTATTGTATTAGAAATTATTGGTTTAGGTACATTTGATAGCATGAGGAGTGGACCACAGCCTGCTGTACTCAAAATCATTCGCATTTGCTGAAGAAAAAAGTGTCTGCCTATTTTACGTGTATGAGTTTTCACTGTGCAGGTGTCTATCTCTTTTTCAGAAATTCAACAAACATACATTCTCAGACATGGTCTCTGTGTATAATTGTGATTGGTCAAGGCCACTTAACCTAAGCAAAGCTGAAACTGTGCACTTTAGTTAAAGAAAACTATTCATAATGTGCAATGCACCAGCGTACATCCTTAATTATACACTGCCCTAACCAATAGGCTGTGATAGAAGTAGGTTTTGCAGAGATGTCATGTTTGATTAGCTATTGAAATTGAACCACTTTTCCTACATGAAATCATGTTATTAAATGCGTGTGGCTCCTGTACCTAAATCAGTATAAAAAGACATCCTCTTTTGAGATGAGACAGACTTTTGAGTTCAGTAGGCTATTTTACTTTGGGATTATTGCCTTGACACCTTAGAGTTTTAAACTTGTTGCTGCAGATTTGCTTTAAGACTAAGCTAAGAGAGATATTTGCTATGTATGAGAAAGTTGCCCTGGGAGCTCTTTGAGCTTTCGTTTGGAGATTGACTTTATTTCAGTGTGCTTGCTAATCTATTTGATTTATTAACTTCGTTGCTTTATGTAATGAAGTTACATTGTTTGAATAAATACATGAGGTGATAGCTTTTAGAATCCTGTTGCATGCAGTGAATCACTGACGTAATATCGACGGACACAATATTGGCCTACATGTTTATCGACACAAAAATATCGACTACACTAATATCGATAACCTATACTTAATTTAAAAAATACACTATTATCGACCCCAAAATATTGTCAAACATAATTATCGATTACAGTATTATTGAATACATAAATATCGTTATTCAAAATATCGAACATCCTTTAAAAATATACAACATGTCCAAAATATCGATCACAATAATATAGACAGCAATATTATCGTTTTGGTTAAAATATCAAGAACTTAGAAACAGAAAAAACAAACTAAATTAAACACCATAAATATATTTAAATAAATAAACATACACTGCATATAAAATACATTAAATATAATAAATTTAGAAAATAGTAAAACATATTTTAAAACATTAAATCATAAATGCACTATTAATTACCATTTCAATTTTATATTTAGATTATATACACACATTATTTAACATCACATATAATATAATACACATTTAAATAATTCAACCTGTGGGAAAAAAGAGAAAAAGTAACTCACTCTTAATTAGCGTTTTCCATATATGGAAAACAACTACCAAAACAATTAAAACAATGAAGATCAACCAATGAAAAACACACAATACTAAAATAAACCAATGAGGTTAACCAAACAATTAATTAAACACCATATAAAGAACGAAAACATATTCTTATTTTACACCTTAAACCAAAAACAATAAAGAAGCCGAAACCCTGCTGGATTTCTACCAGAAGCAAGGACTTCATTAAAGAAAAATCTTCAAAAAGTAGGTAAATTACCATTTCTAAAATAACAGTAATGCTAATCTTCAAAAACTACTATTTAACATACTCAAATAATTAATATATATTTTTTTCTATTTGTCTCCTCTACAGATAATTCTCAAACCATCCAGAAAAGTACAGATCAGCTTCTAAAAATAATCTAACTAACAAAGTAAGTATTCTGCAAAACGCATTTAAAAAACATGTAAAACACCCAACCAAACTCCAACTCCATTCCAAACACCCATCCGACCCCATGTACATATTTTAAAAAATAAGTAAAAATAGGTTTTACTCTTCCAACAGAAAGATCAGCAACTTAACAGAATTCAACCAACAAATAAAGGACATCTCCATTCAAAAGCAGCTCAAAATCAACATTGTAAGTATATTAATAACCATGTGTATTTCTTAAGACAAAAACATGTAAAATGTTCGTTTTAATAATTTTTATAAAAATCTTTTGTAGAATTTAACGCATCACAATGACAGAAGGCGCTCAATTTATCACATCTCAAAAAGGAAAGATTTTTGTTATGTTACATGGGGTATGTGTGTACTCAGAAAAAGCAAAGTGGACTAAAAGAAAATTGGAAATGCAGCAAGTGCTATTCAAATAAGTGTTATGGTTGGGCAAAAACTAAAGAAACAACTGTTTTGTATACAAGGGAGCATAACCACCCTCCAAATGTTAGTGAAATAGAGGTCAGGAATGCCCTTGATGGCATTGGAGAAGCTAGCACTAGCTCAAAGAAACCTACCACTCAAATACTTAAAGAGATGCTGCCTAGAGTACCCAAACATGCTACTGGGCAAATGTCCTCTATTTCTTCATTAAAAAGAACTATAGCTCACACAAAAAGCCACAACAACTACCACACCTACTCCAAAAACATTTGAAGAGGTGGTAATTCCCCCAGAACTATCTATAACTCATAATGAAGAACCCTTTGTTCTTTATGACAACAAATGCAAAGAGAAAAGAATAATTATGTTTGCAACTGCAAACAATTCATTAAAGCTAAAACAATCAGAAACATGGAAGATGGACAGAACATTTAAAATCTGTCCCAAACCATTCTATCAATTATACTGTCCATGACCTATATCAGAACACCAACATCCCCTTTATCTACGCCTTGCTACCCAATAAACAACTCTCCACATATTTGGAAGTACGAACTAAAATTAAACAAGAAATAAATAATTATTGTTCCATGGCGGCATCACCGCAATGGAAAGGCTGGTGAGGATTGGATTTGGGTACCCGTTGCAGGCCCCCCTTGTTTGGGGGGCTGTTGCTGCACTGGGGGGTAACCATGGTACCCCCCTGCATTTCCATGCACCAAGTGACAGGCACCCCGTGGTGCCTGCCACGTAGTGCCTGGAAATACAGTGCAAGCACTTCTAACATGGTGTACAGTCCTGCAGCCAGCAGTACCACCCGCAATGTTAAAAGCCCTGGATGCGTCCGCCAGGGTGCATTCTAATCGCAGTGGTGGGACCGCCGCATGTCTGGCAGGCGGTCCCAAACACCTCTACGATGGCGGGCCCGCCATCGTAATCAGCCCCTAAGTGTTGTATATGCAACAAACAGTTTGTTCACATACCAAATAAAAAAACTTATTGCACTGGCCTAAACTATCCAAACAAACTAAACAAATGTTTGAATACCTTCACAAACAAGTCAGACTATACCTAACAACAAGAGGCCTAGAATACTTAGCAATAATTGTCAACAGCCTCTAAATTCTCAAAGCAGTTTAAAATGTATAATACTTTTCTGTTAAAATTATTAAAATACATACAAATACATTTTATATTTTCACAAAATTAATTAATTTGTCTAATATATTTGTATTAATAAATAAATATATATATAGACATATTAATTAAATATATGAAAATATAAACAACAATAACACTAACTCTCTTAACATTTCCCTCTCACAATAATTAACTAAATTAACTTACTGTTTCCATACCTGTAGACAGAGAATCCCACATCTTGTACAACAATCCAGATAACTCATATTCCAAATAGAATAATAATTTCCCTAAAATAAACTTTAAAAAACCAGAAAAAGTGTTTTAAACAAAGAAATGCTCCATGAAAAGCTGAAAAATTAGGGAAGTGTAAAATAATTATCATTTACCTAAACTAATATACGCTTCCTTAATTTTAAAAAACGCAATCTTCTGGTAATAACAATTTCTATCATACTAAACCTGTAAAAAACGCACATACATTCCCACCCACACAACTATACACATAATATACAATATAACAGTATTACAAGCATTATACACACCATATTCAGACATATTCTAACATATTTATTTTATTTTTATTTAATTGCTTATAGAGCACCCGAATCAACCCATAAGGGTATCTCTGCGCTAGGACCACCTAAGGAGCTGATGAAGAGTGATTAGAACAATTATGTTTTCAGCAGTTTTCTGAATGCTAGGTAGTCCGTGCATTGACGCAGGTTCAAGGGGAGTTTGTTCCAGTAGTGTGGAGCCAGAGGGTAGAAGGCTTTACCACCCTGGCGGCTTTTTTTGACGCGCGGGACTTGGAGCAGGGCTTTGGCTCCAGAGTGGAGGGGTCTGGAGGGAACATAGTTAACAAATTTATAATTTAGGTAGCTGGGATCTAGTCTGTTTATGGCTTTGTGTGCCATACAGCAGATCTTAAAATTGATCCTATTCAGTATTGGTAACTGTCGTGTTTGCACTCATAGACCACGCAGACACGGTAAGTTACTTCAGGAGCTTCTTTATTGGTCGTCTTCTCTCTAGTATCCCACTATGTAACTCCCCTTCCTTTTTCCAACTCCTCCTGTTCCGCCCACCTCCCCTTACATCTACGGGGAGTCGAGCAGGTCCTAGCGCCCCAGCACTGCCCACTACATTACATCTCCCCCTCTCTTAGCAAAATAACAATCACAGCTTACTTGCAAATTTAAACATGTATAAGTCATAAAAAATAGTTACAGTTCTTCAATCAGACGAATCGGTCTCGGAGAGTTCGTCGCGGCCGCAGATGTGTATCCAGAGGATTCAACTCTTCTCGATCAATGCTCTGAGACACAGGCTGGCTGGAGGTACGGGTCTCATGATTTTTAGATTCTCCACTAACAGGACTGCTCAAAATCTCTTTAACTTTGGCAGTACACCTCTGAAAGTGCGACACTTTCGAGTAATCCTTTTGTCATCAGACTCAGCAGTAATCATAGTCCCCTTTTGTCCGGTCACCAGCAGCGGAGCATTATGATAGCGACAGTCTGTCTTCTTTTGTTGTTCTTGTTGAACTAGCACCCAGTCTCCTTCCCGGATCGATGAGGGTGCGGCTCCCCTTCGGTTGTCAGCATAGGACTTCATCTTGTCTTTCTTCAATTGGTCACTTACAGCGACTCCTGCATGCTCGGATTCGTGAGAGACTCTTCCTTCACTCCAATCTATCATGGGTATGCGGGTGCGCACTGACCGACCTAGCATCAGGGTTGCCGGACACTTGCAAGTGGTGGAATGAGGTGTGTTTCTGTAGGCTCACAACACCTCATTTAATGCTACTTGAGTATCTTTCTGAGATAGCTCAGTTTGTTGAATTGTTTTCTTGAGTGTAGACATGAATCGTTCGACCATACCATTGGCCTGTGGCCATAGGGGCGTGATCTTACGGTGTCTGAAATTGAGGTACTTTGCAAAGTCTGCGAAATCCTGACTGTTGAATGGGGGCCCATTATCAGTTTTCACGACTTTTGGAATGCCCCAGGCTGCAAACACTTCATCCAGAATAGGTAGGGTACTGGAAGCTTTGGTTGATGAGATGAAACGTGCAATGGGAAAACGGGAGTATTCATCCATGATGACTAGGATGTACTGACTGGATTTGAATGGCCCAAAGAAATCCACTGCGACATGCTGCCAGACACCGTCCGGCAGTGGGGACATCTGCAAGGGTGCAGGCGACTTAGGTCGGTTTACCAGTTGACACTGAGGGCAGTCCTTCAACATGAGCTCAACCATGTGGTCTAGCAGCGGGAACCAGACTTGTTCTCTCAAAGCACGTTTAGTGGCTACAATGCCTCGATGACCTTCATGTGCCAGGTTGATTACCCCTTGACGCAGTTGCTTCGGGATGACTAGCCGATTGTCTCTTAGAATCAGGCCGTTGGTAGCAATTGATAGTTCCTCGTTCACATGCTTGAAAGAGCCTAGTTCTTGTACGTCAATTCGGTCATCTTGCTCCTGGTCATCCAGATGTCGCCAACTGCTAGTCTGTATGCGCCGTTTTACATCTTGTAGTGTGCTGTCAGCTCGAGTGGCATCACAGATGGTAACAAGAGGAACTGATGGAGGTCTTGACTGAGCCACCACAAATTGTACATATTCCTCAGCTATTGATGGTCTGGACGTAGTTGTTTCCTTGGGGTGTCTTGACAGGTAGTCAGCAGGGTTTGCAGCTTTTCCCGGCTTATGCACAATGGTGTATGTGTACTCTTGGAGACGAAGGTGGCATCTTGGCACTGGGATTGCCAAAGATTGTGATTAACGCTTGATGACAATGTAAAGTGCTTGCCGTAGATGAATATGTGAAAATGTTCGCACGCCCACACAACAGCCAAGCTTTCTTTCTCTGGTTGAGAATATGCTCTTTCAGTGTCCGTTAAACTTCGACTTGCATAAGCAATGATGTATCGCTGATCACTGTCCGTGTTGTATTGAGCTAAGATGGCTCCCAGTCCAAACGGACTAGCATCAACCGTGATTTCAGTCTTCTTTTTTGGGTCAAAGTAGGCCATGTTGTTTGCTGACTCTACGGCCATTTTGATTTCTTTGAATGCTTGTTCACATCGGGAAGACCACTGAAACGGATGTCCTTGTTTGGTGAGTTTTCTGAGGGGATAGCTGATGGTTGCATAATCTTGGATGTATCGGGCGCAGTAACTTGCCATCCCTAAGAATGAACGTACATCCCCAGCATCACGGGGACTTGGAGTCTCCTTGAGGGCAGCCACTTTTTCGGGGTCAGGCCTCATTCCCGCCCCAAAGAAGATGCGCTGGTAGAATTTCAGAGTTGACTTGTGAAACTCACATTTTTTTTTGTTTAACGTGAGATTGACTTCCATGAGATCATGAAAAACACGGTCCAGGGCGGTGTCATGTTCTTGTGTTGTAGATCCATAAATCAGGATATCGTCACTATAATTTAAGGCATTTGGGATATGGTGAATGATTTTCTTGATGGTTTCCTGAAAGATTTCAGCCGCTGAAGAAACCCCAAAGCTTAGTCTTTTATACCTGAACAGGCCTATGTGTGTTGAAAAAGTGGTAATGTATCGGGATCTTTCATGCAGTTCTAGTTGATGGTAACCTTTGTTAAGATCTAATTTAGAGAATATCTTGGCACCATTTAACGAGGCAATCATGTCACTGATGTGAGGTCCAGGGTGTCATTCCCTCTCAATGGCCGTGTTGGGTGCCCTCATGTCCACACACAAGCGAACCTTGTTAGGTTCTCCCTTCTTTGGTACAACTACTACCGGAGAAACCCAAGGGGTTGATCCTTCTATTCTTTCAATGATGTCCGCCTCAAGTAGTTCCTGTAATTCCTTTTCTACAGCTTGCTGGAGATGAAAAGGGGCCCTTCTGTGATGTTGGGCTACCGAGGTGACCTGTTCGTTTATGTGTAGCCTGATCTGACAATGAGCCATTTTTCCGAGCACTTTGAACAATTTGGGAAATTTCTGAACAACATCCAGTTCATCGTTAACTTTGTATAGTATATCCACTAGCCTAAGTCGTTCAGCAGTCGGAAGACTTAGGAGACAGTCTGCCTCTGGCCCATCAATGACGTGGATGTACGCTGGTATTGTGCGATCTTGATATGTGAGGTTGGTTGAAAACTTTCCTAGGCACGGAAGTGGTTTCTTAGACATCCAGGTATAGACTCGCACATGAGCTTTGCTTAGCTGAGGAGGTATTTCCATCCTGCAATATTCAGCCACAGGTATGCAGTTGAGGGAAGCCCCGCTGTCCAATACAAATTTTTCCCAATGAGACCCAATTACAATATTGAAACGGGGGTATTTCCTCAGACGATCTGGGTCAGCAACCATACATATGTATTCATCGCTGTCTTGCAAGATGGGTGACAGTGACCTTGACTCTTGTGAAGACGAGGGCCGGGACCGATATGTTCTGTGAGACTGGCAGCTGGAGTGAGACGATCCTGTAGACGAGTCTCTACGATCTCGTACTGCTTATGCATGATGACGGCTGCTGGTGGGTCTAGATGGTCTTCCTTGATCCCGTTTCTTTTCTTTTCTCGATGAGCTACACACGTTCTCAAAATGATTTTCTCTCCCACACTTTCTATATCGTAGCCACAGCAGTAACACTTGAGTTGACGCTCTTGTCGTTTGTGGGTGGTGCTAGAGCTACGATGCTGGTATCCAGCAGACTGACGTTGACCTTTGGACCTGGATGACCTCAGCTTGTTAGGTGAATAATTACGTGTGTTGCGAGACTGGAGCCTGAAGGCTTGTTCCCTCTTTTCACTCCGCCCCGCGTCCATTTTCTTAGCATGGTCTTCGGCTTGGTCATGTTCACGTGTCATCTCCTCAATTTCATCTAATGAATAACTCTTCTTAAGTAGCTTCCTGTGTAGTGACTCTGACTGACATCCTTCAATAATTCTTAGGCGCAGAGCATCCTCAGTTGAAAACGAGTCAAACTCACAATAGCGAGCCAAACGTCGCAGGCGGGTGATGAAGACACACATGGACTCATCTTTCTCCTGAGCCGCTAGATTAAATGTATTCCTCTCGTAGTCAATGTTCTTTTTATGCAGAAACTTCCTATTTAAGACGACGTCACTTCCGGTGGTAGTTCCTTTATGATCTGGCCAACCTCCTGCTGTTTTTCATCAGATACGTGCGATCATTTCATAAAGTCCTCAAAATCCTCAAGCCATTCTTTCCATCAAAGGCCCATTCCTCCGCCGGTCTCAAGTGCCAGAGGTTCAGGTGGGCGCAGAAACGAAACTCAAAGCACCGCCATGTGACCAGCGGTGTTTGGTGCTGGGCCTTGCAGAGGCGGTGGTGTGATGGACATTGAAACACTGCAGGAACTTCCAGGTGTGAGGATGACGGTCACGGACACAGGACACTCAGCAACCTTCCTGTGGCACACCTGTTGCTAATAGCGCCGATAACCGCTTCACCAAAGCTCCTCACTTAGGCACGAAAAGGTAGTCCTTCGAAAGCACTATATAGCACATTTCATGTTGCATCTGCCAAGTTTCTTTGGACTCCTCAATAAACCGCTTACTCCCACTACTTGCACCACCTTCTATGTTATATTTGCCAAGGACTTTGGTCTTTCCTAGTAGGTATACCAGCTTTTCCCTCTAGAAACGAGGTTGGCAAGTTGCTTTAGCCAATGTTTGATTACTTTTGTCCATCCGCCTGACTCCAAAATGTCCGCCAATCAACAATCGCAGGGGATTGGTGCAGACGCCTGACCTTAAGATGGCCGCCACCGAAATCTCGCGGGACTTCGTGTTCTCCTCTCAAGGACTTTCACCACTCGGGACCTCAGCCGAGCACTTACCTGCAGGTAAAGCGTCCCGCGCAGCACGCGACTGGGGTGGGCTCCCAGATTGGGACTCCCCGCACACGTGACCAGGGTGGGCTCCCAGGTCGCAACACCACCAGGCACAGCGCGAACGTACCGTGCCTCCAATAACCGGGGTGGGCACCTGGGCTCCAGCAGACCATGCAGGAGACAAGCGGCAGGGGTAGGCTCCCGGACTGCCAACAGCACACGAGCCGCCGCCGCTACCACCGCCACCACCGCCATTCCACAGCGATTCAAGCCGCCGGACGACCAGATTCCTGCGTGTGCCACCAACCACGTGACACAGGCGCACTCCTGGGCAATCATGACCACTCCTCGTCGCCAGATGTTGTGTCTACGCTCATAGACCACGCAGACAAGGTAAGTTACTGCAGGAGCTTCTTTATTGCTCGTATTCTCTCTAGTATCCCACTATGTAACTCCCCTTCCTTTTTCCGACTCCTCCAGTTTCACCTTACATCTACGGGGAGTCGAGCAGGTCCTAGATCCCCAGCACTGCCCATAACATTACAGTAACCAATGTGGTTTTTGAAGCAAAGAGAGGGAGGCGGTTCTTGGGGGGGGGGCATTGGTCACCAGTCGGGCTGCGGTGTTCAGGACCAAGCTCCACCTGTGGAAGACACAGCGTGAGTTTGTGGTACAATCGAACTCCAAGGTTTTTTACCACCTGTTTCGGACATGGGGTAGGACCTAATTCCTCTGGCCACCAGCTCGGAGACCATTTCACGGTGGCTTCGCCAAATAACATTATCTCTGACTTAGCTGTATTGAGTTGGAGAAAATTGACTTTCATCCACTCGGCTATGGCCTTCATTCCTTTAGCGAAGGTGTACTGAATATTTGAGTTGGATTTGTCAAATGAGAGGAGTAGTTGGGTGTCATCAGCGTAGGATATGGGGATGAATCCCAGTTTCCTCAACAGGCTCGCCAGGGGAGTAACGTAAATGTTAGACAAGGTGGGGCTCAGGCATGAGCCCTGCGGTACTCCCTTGGTCACCTTGGTTGTCTGTGAATGGAATGGGTCTAGGTTGACGGTCGGACAGAAAGTTGGACAACCATTTTAGTGCATTTCCTGCGATGCCTATGTCTCCCAGTTTTCTGAGAAGGGTATGGTGGGAGATAGTGTTGAATGCTGCGGAAAGGTCAAGCAGCACCAAAAGCACCGCTTGACCCTTTTCCAGCTGCATCCTAATGTTGTTCGTGACTGCCACCAGTGCGGATTCAGTGCGATATCTAGAACGGAATCCTGATTGTGAGGGGTGTAGGCAGTTAGTGGATTCAGTGAAGTCTGAGAGGTGTTTGTTAATGTGTTTTTCCAGAATTTTGGTGTGAAGGGGAAGAAGAAAAATGTGGTGATAGTTGGTTACGTCTTCCGTGGAAATTTTAGGATTCTTTCTAATTGGAAGGATCTGCGCAGCTTTCCAATCCAGGGGGAGGACCCCTTCCTGTAGGGAGCTGTTAAAAATAGAGCAGATGGGGTCGACTAGTTGTTTAGACAGAGTGGCGGCTATTTTCGCAGGTATGAGATCAAGTGGGGATCCTGATTTTGCGCACCTTAGTAGGGCCTCTGTCCCTTCTGTTGTGAGTAATGGGAAGTTCTCTAACATACGAGAGATGGGCAGGATAGGTGGGAGATCAAATTCAGGATTAGATTGAGAATGTTTCATAGAGGTGATTTTATTTTAGATCGTATCAATTTTTTCAGTTAGATGGCTAGCTATCTTGTCGCACAGTGTTTGGGATGGGGCCGATACTATGTTGCAGGCCTTAAGGTTTGTGAATGTTTTTAGGATCTGATAGAGAGTGTTCTGAGAGGTTCCTGCATGTTCGAGGGTGGTTCCAATGTGAGTTTTCCTAACGTTTTTTAAATTATGGTGGTAGTGCGTTAAAGCATGCTTATATTTTTCTTTATCTGGCAGTTCCTGTGAGCTCTGCCACAGGCATTCGAGTTTTTTACATATACCTTTTTCTAACCAGGGGGCGGTAGAGAACCACGGTGCCTGGCATCGTTTTGTGTTCGTGGGGCAATGTTTCAGTGGGGCTAAGCTGTCTATGTTTGAAAGTATGCTGGCATTGAAGGAGGCTAAGCGTTTTTCTACATTTTCCGATTCTGAGTGTTGAGGTGAGCAAAAGGCAGCTTCAAAGTGTGCTGGCGTTATTTTATGCCAGTGTCTATATTTTTTTGGTGATAGCATTTGGGAGCAGGCTGTGCTTCGGGGCAGTTGATACGGAACTCGACCTTAGAGTGGTCCGACCATATCATGGGGAGCGTCGCTACGTGGGGTATATCGGGTGAATTAGTTAGTATTATATCCAGAGCGGGACCAGCTTGGTGGGTGGGGGCTTTATTTATTATGGTTAGATTGAGTGCAGACAGTTCTGTCAGAAGAGACAAAGCCTCTGGGTTGTCTAGGATTTCGCTGTGGATGTTGAAGTCGCCAAGAGTAGAAGATTCCTGACAGATAAGACGTGTGGCGCAATGAGTTCCATAAGCTGTGTAGTGGAGTTGGTTAGTGGTCCCGGTGGGTGATATACTACAGCTCCTTTCCAGCTAAGACTATGGTGTAAGTTCATTTTAAAGACCGAATTTCCAGCTGGTTGTTGCTTACTTTGTCTACAATGGAGAATGTGATGGGGTCTTTTTAAATTATGGCTATTCCTCCTCCTGTCCTATGTGGTCTGTCTAGTTTTTGTATGTGATAGCCATCAAGGAGTGCTACTGCAATGGCTGGGTTGGAATGAGGTTTGGTCCAGGTTTCTGTTAGTAACCCTATTTGAGGGTTAGTGTTAGTGGAGGACAGCAGGTCCCGTATGTTAACTGCATGCTTTGGTAGAGACCTTACTTTTGCTGGAAAGCAGTTCCAGCCTTTACTATTATTTGACCTAGAAGGATACATACTATCTGTGCAATGGTAATCAGATCTAATGCCCTGCTTAGTTCCTATGTTGATTCTCTGAGGTTGGGCTAGTGTGCTTTGGAATTTAGAGTTGTTGCATGAAAACGGTCCCATTACTTCAGTGGTTTATAAATTGTTTCTCTGTTTGTATGCCTGTTCTTAATCTCAACCAACTCTCTGCTAGAATAGGTGTGAAGAGTTCTCACCTTCTTGGTGTGCGTTTGGGCAAAACCAGCATGGTTTCCTGCTCCTGGCGACGTTCGGGCACGGACGGGTGCAGACGGGCTTGCCGTAGGGGCGCCTTCGGTGCGCCAGCGGCACACCCACTGTGCGTCTGTCCAGGCATGTGATATTTATACTGAGGTCAGTTAGACTGCTAACCTCCCGTCAGGAATGAGTGTGAAGTGGTCGAGCCTCACTTCCGGTCCATGGCGCCTCCCTCCAAACGACCAGAACCATCCGTGCTGGACCGAGGAGGACGCCGATTTCAAAGTGCAGGAGGTGACTTAAATCGAATGAGTGAGGAAGTTTAAAATAATTTGTACAAATACAGTGAGATTAAAAGCTGTGGGACAGTAGAGTAAAAATAATTTAGAGCCCTTTCCCCAGGCGCTCTCCATGTGCAGTTTAAAAAGCTAAACTCTGTACAATTTTAAACAGGATAAGCACTCTTGATAGGAGTCCTTTCCCAGGCGCTCCACATCAGCTCATCAATCACCTTTTGTCAGCCTAAGCGCGTCCGCTGAGCGTCTGTCCAGGCATGTGATTTTTATACTGAGGTCAGCTAGACTGCTAACCTCCCGTCAGGAATGTGTGGGAAGTGGTCGAGCCTCACTTCCGGTCTGTGGTGACTCCCTACAAACAACCAGAACCATCCGTGCTGTACCGGGGAGGACGCCAATTTCAAGGAGCAGGACAAAATTATAGACACTGGCATAACATACTTTAAGGTTTCTAAACTAGGCCTAAAAAAATAACGATACATAAATCGCTTAAACATAACGTACACATAAAAAACGCCATAATTCCAAAAACACAACTCTACACACACTAACTACAACCTAACTACCTTCAAATTTAATTAAAAATGTAGTTAAATAAAGAAAAGTAACCTTACCTTACTCGACTCGAAGCAGCTCCCAACCACCAGCTTCTCTCCTTCGAAATAACCCAAAACAACCGCGAGTAGTTACACAATACAAGCCCCAAAGAAATATGGCAGCTTTGAACATATGAAATAAATGTAATTTGTTTAAAAAAAGTATTACATTATATATAAATTACTTAAATGTTTAATTAAAATACTACAAATTATAACTTATTTGTTTAAATGTTTTTTTCATTTTTTCTGCATTGTAAAATTATAATAATAAATATTATTAAACACATAATATTTAATATAATAATTCCATATATTTAGAAGTTATATACTTTTATGAAAAAAATGTAGTAAATATATTTCATGTTCAAAAAATGTCTGCCTTATAAATGAAATGTATAAAAATTAAACTATGTAATAATTAATCATATTAATATTATTAATTAAAATGTATTATTGTTTGTTCTAAGTTTTGACTAAGTTTATATTTAAAAAAATGCATAAAACAATTGTGAAAACTGCTATATTTTTATGTTAACAATATATGTAACTAAATACCAAACTGTAATTAACAACTGTTATTCATAAATATATTTTTTTCACAAATGAATCTAAAGAAATGTAAAACTACATTGTGTGATATTACAAAGTTTACATAACTGTATCAAACAATGTACCAATGTTATAAAATGTATTTATTTAATTATTAGATGTAAAAATATACATATTTATCAAATAAGTTGTGTCTGTAAAATATATATGATTTACTATCACTATTTCTTGAATTATCTTACATATTTTGAATAAATTCAATATTTCTTGTTGATTTCAAAATCATTTACAATAAATAAACATCAATAAAAAAATAAAATGTCTAATTTGTTGTGTATTATTTTATTAATGCTGTATTCACTGTAAGATATGTTTTTATTAAATATACTGTTTAAAATAATGTTTTCATTTACTATATAAACAATGTTATTTTTTTTCATTTACAACTATGTTATAATTAAAATATTATACTATGTTAAACTGTATATTTTGTTAAGGTTATAAATTAATACACACAAATCTAAATTACTATTCCCACTCCAGTTAGTATTTATCCACGGTAGGTGTTGGACACTAAACTTAATTAATTTACTATTCCCATTTCAGTTAGCCTTAATTCAGGGTAGGTGCTGAATACTAAACTTAATTAACTAACTATTCCCACTCCAGTCAGCATTAATACTGGGTAGGTGCTGGACACTAAACTTAATTAATTTACTATTCTCACTCTAGTTAACATTAATCTAGGGTAGGTGCAGGACACTAAACTTAATTAATTTAATATTCCCACTCCAGTTAGTATTAATTCAGACTAGGTGCTGGACACTAAACCTAATTAATTGAATACTCCCACTCCAGCTAACATTAATCCAGGGTAGGTGCTGGACACTAAACTTAATTAATTTACTATTCCCACTCCAGTTAGTATTAATTAAGGGTAGGTGTTAGACACTGAACTTAATTAATGTACTATTCCCACTCCAGTTAACATTAATCTAGGGTAGGGGCTGGACACGAAACTTCATTTACTATTCCCACTCCAGTTAGTATTAATTCAGGGTAGGTGCTGGACACTAAACATAATTAATTTAATGTTGAGCCTGTTTCCCCCACTAGGTGAGCAGGACGAGGGTAAGATGATGAAGAAAACCACAGGTGGTAACCGTGGGTGAAGACCCTGAAATATATCCCACAAGGAAACACTGATTTTCACTGATTTAGCTGGGTGAGAAATCCTGCACCCGAATGAGACAGTGGCTAACCAACATTCTGTGCTGTGGATAGAAATAGGCTCCAACAAATTAAGATAACCATCCTCAAGTGTTGTTGTTCATTACTTGGACAAGCCTGACTTATGTAAGACAGAACCACTCTGGAATTGTTTAAACTATTTGGTCACAATTTGTCAGAGTTGGTAACGTTCTTGGTCATGTAAGAAGAAGCTAATACCTGGATCAGTATCCCAAACCACGTGTCAATAATGGCATTCTATTGAGATACGGATCCAGGTATTAGCTACCGCATTTGGTTTCTTTGATAATCTTCTGGTTTGATGTCAGTATTGTAAGCAGATTGTACTTTTCTGGGTGGCAACTTCACAGAATTGGGGACGGATTTGGATGTACTGCACGGTTTTCGGACTGCTGCTCTGTCATTTGTTTAGCATATCAAAGGATGATGTTGATTTTAAAATGAAATCTAAGAAACAACAGCCATTGATAAAGCCAATAGGTGTGACATGGCTGCCAGCCTTTTGGCAAATCCGGTTTTATTTTGTCATTTTTTTTGCAAAACATTATTGCCACGGAAGCTGCCGGGCCTACATCAATCTAAAAAAAATTGGCTAACGGCAAAAATGTTTTTGGGTTTCAGAAAAATCATGCATTACTATAGTACCCCCTGGCACTAAAGGGATCTACGTTGTGTGGGGATGTGCTCCTTTTGAAAGGGCACCATGCCATAATTCCTACTGAATGCAAAAACAACAGTTGATTGGCAGAATGCAGAACATTGTCATACATTCACCCCAGTACAGAGATCTGGGCCTCAATCCATAGTTTTTCTGCTCACCATGCCATTCCAGTTTGAACCCAGCCATATGCAAATCAGTCTTGACCCTTGCCTCATGGGAACAGTCCTCCCCGAACTGCCAAGCCAGGACTACAAACAAACATCTTAGGACCGGTTTTGGGGTTTCACCCCTCTTCAGCCAGGATAGCTTGATTCCAGTGTCATAGAGAGCACGGGACCCACGTCTGGGCATACCCGTCCCACTCGGGGTGTCCCACTCGGGGTGACAAATGCAAAAACAAAAGTTGATGGACAGAATGCAGAACAATGTCATACATTCACCCCAGTACAGAGATGTGGGCCTAAATCCATTGTTGTTTGCTCACTATGCCATTCCAGTTTGAACCCAGCCATATGCAAATTAGTCTTGACCCTGTGCCTCATGGGAACAGTCCATCCTGAACTGCCAAGCCAGGTCCTCCCTGGACTGGAAACAAGCATCCTAGGACCGGATTTGGGGTTTTACACCTCTTCATCCACGATAGCTTGATTCCAGTGGCATGGAGAGCACGGGACCCACATCTGGGCATACCCGTCCCACCCGGGGTGACAAATGCAAAAACAACAGTTGATGGACAGAATGCAGAACAATGTCATACATTCACCCCAGTACAGAGATATGGCCTAAATCCATTGTTTTTTTGCTCACCATGGCATTCCTGTTTGAACTCAGCCATATGCAAATCAGTCTTGACCCTGTGCCTCATGGGAACAGTCCAGCCGAACTAACAAGCCAGGTCCTCCCTGGACTGGAAACAAGCATCCTAGGACCGGTTTCGGGGTTTCACCCCTCTTCAGCTAGGATAGCTTGATTCCAGTGGCACGGAGAGCACGGGACCCACTTCTGGGCATACCCGTCCCACTCGGGGTGACTGTTTTGATTTGTTCTGCATTCCGTTCATCATGTGTGTCTTTTGATTTCTCGCCCTAAGTGCGCCAGGTATGCCCAGTTGTGCAACAGAGCAGGAAAGAAAGAAAGTTAGAAAGAAAAGAAAGTGAGAAAGATATGAAAAATACAAAAAAGCTGGACAGAAAGAAAGTTAGAAAGAAAGGTGAGAAAGAAATAAAGAATGCAAAAAAGCAGGAACGAAAGAGAAAGAGAGAGAGAAAGAAAAAGAGAAGTACTACAAGTGCTGCAAATTAAACACAATAAAGGCTGGTCTTCTTTCTGGGCAAAGTTTACTAAAGTACCTTTGGTCAAACTGAGTCTAGAAGAAACTTTTCTGAAGAATTGCCCGCTTATGAATTAACTTGCATAATATTGAAGCTTTCAGTTGTGTACTGTACGCATATTAAAAAGAGAATAAATTAATAAGTGAGTGAGTGAGTGTTTGCTGTCATTGAGCTTCGCATTTTAGCACTGCTGACCCCTTTCTTAACACGCTCTGATTAATATTTTAAATAGCTGTATCTCAGCGCTTTTAAAGTGTACTTTGTGTCTGTATTTTTAAAATCCATCTTCGCCCTTAGCCTGTGCCCAAATCTATTTGCTTGCCTCATTTGCACTTATTGCTCTTTGCTCTTTGCACATTTAGCGTTTTTGCACATTCCCCCTTCCTAGTCCGACTGTGACGGTGTCAGCGCTCGACCCCGGCGGTACCCGGAAGTTAGGTGGGACCGCATTGCACTCGGGGTTGGCGCTCTAGTGTTTTCTCGGCCGACCCTTCATAACGCCATGATTAGACGTGCGCGCAGCGGGCGCACCGTCTGCGCGCCGAAGGAGCGCTAAAGGAGGCCCCGTCTGTGCCCGTCCGTGTCCCGGACGGGCCTAGGGCCAGTGCTCCTGCCTGCCTCCCACGGACTCCACAACGTGCTCCCCTAAGGTATTCTTCCGAACAGTTAGTTGCCCTGAATACTGCTAGATGTGGTGCTGATAGTCCATGGGATGTGTCAGATAGCCTGTTGCGCATCTGCTCCTAATGTGAATTCTGCTTTGTGTCCTCGCCGTGCCCTTTGGATCAGGCGAAGACTAACCCGACGGCTATTAAAGCGGGGCTCATTAATGACAGGTCTCTGGTGAAACACGCTGCTGATGTGTTCGAGATTTTAGATGAGAATCAGCTTGATCTCTTCTTTATCACAGAGACATGGCTTACGGAGTCCTGCGCTCCGGTGGTGGAGCTTGCAATACCACGTGGTTTCAGGATCACCAGGGCTGACCGCTCGACAGGTAGAGGGGGCGGCCTTGCTGTGATTTATAGGGACCAATGGGCTTTTGCGATCGAACCTCAAGACCCTTTGGGGGAGGCGGAGCTGATCCATTTTCTGTGGTGCTTACCCCTCACTTCACCTTGGGAGGTACCCTCCTATACCGCCCTCCGGGCCATGTAGGTAGTTTTGTTGGGGGGCTGGAGGAGGTCATTGTTCCGTGCGCCTTGAAATTCACAAGGTATCTCCTTTTGGGTGATTTTAATATACACGTTGACTTGTGCGACTCTAACGAGGCCATCCGCTTAGGTGAAGTTCTATCTATGGCTCACCTTACTCAATGGGTTGATACCCCAACTCATGAGGCCGGTCATCTTCTAGATCTGATGTGTTCTAATTTTGAGATCACCATGACTCCCCCGGAAAGGGTTACCTGGTCAGACCATGCTCTGATTCAGTTCGCTTGGTCCCTGAATAGAGATGAGGGCAGGGGGAATCCCCCTCAGGCTCATTCTCAGCTGATCAATTTGGCTACTCTCTCAGACTCCCTTGCCCGAAACCGTCCAGCTCTGCCGTTGGAGATCGATTCCGCGGTCAGTGTCTTCAACTCCTGGGTGGAACAAGGGTCGGTCATGCCTACTAACAGGGGTCGGATCAAGAGGATTAGGTCCACTCCCTCTAAACCCTGGTTCAACCGCTCCTTGCGGGAACTTAAATCTGGCTGTAAAAAACTGGAGAGGGTATGGCGTCAAGCCTATCTACCTGAGACTAAGAGCAGGTTGCGTACAGCACAGAAGGAATACTATGCGGCGATTAGGGCCGCCAAGAGCAGTTACTTCGCTTGGAGGATTGAGAAAGCGGATAATAATGGCAAAGAAATCTTTGCCATAGTTCAGAGCTTTCTATCTCCATGTGCTGCGCTTCCCGTGTTACCTTCTTCCGATCTCTGGTGTGAAGAACTTTCATTTTATTTTTACGATAAAATCGCTAAAATCTAAGCTGACTTACAGAGGGTGTGTGGCAATTTTCAGTCTCTACCGGTCCCTCCATCTCTAAAGTTGTCTCAAACCAGCGCCCAATTTACGAACTTCAATCCAGCCTCACAATCAAATGTGCTGGCAGTCCTTGAATCTCTGAAATCGGGATTGCCTTCGGACCCCTGCCCGGCAAGGGTGCTAGGGGGGGTGGCGAACATTGTTTGCCAGGAGGCTACTCAGATTGTGAACCTCTCCCTCTCCTCTGCCACTGTCCCTTCTTGCTGGAAGCAAGCCAAACTTCTTCCACTTTTGAAAAAGGCAGGGCTGGATCCATCGGCCACCTCTAGCTATCGTCCCATCTCGCTGCTTCCTGCGCTCGCGAAAGTCTGCGAGAAGATTGTATTCAGACAACTGGATAATTTCATCGAATCCTCTCAGGCCCTTCACCCAGCTCAATCTGGATTTAGGGCGGCTTTTAGCACAGAAACGGCACTGGTGGAGGTGTCTGAGGCCATCCAGGAGTGTCTTGATGGGGGCGGCAGAGCGGTCCTGATTTTGTTGGACCTCTCTGCCGCCTTCGACACGGTACCCCATGCTCTGATCTTGGCCAGGCTGGCGGAGGTGGGCATCTCTGGACGTGTCCTTTCCTGGCTTACCTCTTTCCTGACCAATAGGACGCAACAAGTGTGGATGCCGCCTTATGCCTCGCGGCCAAAGAATCTTACTACAGGTGCGCGCCAGGGGTCCACATTGAGCCCCCTGCTGTTTAACATTTACATGACCCCCTAATTCATCTGGCAGAGCAGCTGGGGGCCAAAATAATGGCCTACGCCGACGACACCCAGTTGTTGTTCACCTGGCCGAAGGACAATCTGGATACCTCGGTGGTGCGCTCGTGTCTGGCCTCCGTCTTCCGCTGGCTTGCCCTGGCACAGCTTAAGTGTAATGAGGAAAAGTCAGAGGTTCTTCTTTATGGTACCTTTCCGGACAATTTCAGGGACCTCATCTGACCAGTCGATCTGGCCTGCCCTAAATCAATAGGAGGCCCGGCGAAAAATCTAGGGGTTTGGTTCGGGCAGGATCTTAAGTTTGAAGACCATCTAAAAAAACTGACTGGTATCTGCTTTGCCACTCTTAAGGCGTTAAAAAGGTTCTTGCCACTCCTCCCGAGAGAGGCTAAAGAAACGGTTTTGCGTGCCCTCATTCTGTCTAGGCTCGATTATGCCAACGCACTGTTCAGTGGCCTACCTGCCTATCTTATTCAGCGGCTTCAGGTCATCCAAAATGCTGCTGTGCGGCTTTTATTCCAACTTCCTAGGAGAGCCAGTGTGCGATCTCACTTTCGCAGTCTTCACTGGCTCCCAGTCGCCCATCGAATCCTGTTTAAATCTTTGGTTCTCGAGTTTCGGGCCACCCACAAATTAGGTCCGATGTATCTGCAAAAAAGGTTTGTCATGTATGTTCCCCGTCGCGCTCTTCGCTCTGCAAATTTGTACCAAATGACCATGCCCAAATTTAAGTATTCAAGACTGGGCGATCAATCCATTTCTGTTCAGACTGCCAGGGCCTGGAACGCTCTCCCGCTGCATCTAAGAGCGTCTCCGACAATCTCTATGTTCAAGAAGGGGCTCAAAACACACTTGTTTAACATTACCATATAATAATTTTTCCTATGCGCATTTTTTTCTGGATAACCTCACTCTTCGCGCCAGGATACTCTGTAGTAGCAGAGCGCGATATAAAAACATTTATAACATAACATAACATAATATAATTTTAAATGGACCCAGTCTATTATTCTGTGAAATACCGGCAGTCAGATAAACAAAGGACACTCCAAAGGGAATTTACAACAACATCAGCAGGAGACAGGAACTGATAAAGTTGCAATGCCCCCTCTGATCATATCTGGTAGATAGCTTCTGCTATCACAGCATGCTCTAAACACGAAGACAGCACTACATTAATTATAAAGTAAAAACAAAAAACACTGGCACTGAAGGGAACTACCTTGTCTGTAAATGTGCTCATTGTGAAAGAGCAAAATGTTGTCAAAGTGAAGTTACCAGTGGCTGAAGTAGGCTGGCCCATTGCCCCATGATATATGCTGTAGTGAGAGGAAGCAAATGTGAATGCCACATCAGACCAAAGTTGATGCAAAGCCCTTTTAAATAAGTATATTTTATATATTTACATATATGAATCAATGCTGCATTGGTTAAGAACAAATGGCTTCCAGTTGTGAAGGACATGGGACTGCAATTCCCAGAATGCCTTTGCAGTAATATAAAGGCATGGCAGTAATATCAATGCTGGACAACAGACTTAAACCACTTGAGAAAGATGAAGAGTTGAAACGTGTTGTGGTGTCTAGTGCAGTGCTTTAAATGGGCCGGTACTCACAGGTACTGAGTACTAGCACTTCTTATTTTTATCATTCTGAGTAGCGGCACTTCTCTTCTGCCAAGGTGAGAACTGGCACTCATGAATGGTAGGCTTATTGTCTGCTAGCGCTGGTGAATACTAGATTGTCAGGATTGGAATCAGTCTCTGACAGTCTATAGCTCTGAGTAGAACCCCAGCTCAACCATTCAGCATGGGCTAATTTGCTTAATGTCCAGGTGTTCAGTATCACACTGTGTTTGACAGTGGAGGGTCAATTTAGACCCTGTGCTGTCAATTACATTTACACTACCGTGTGCATTTTTGCGAACACAGCAATCAAGGCAGCCGGCAGACAGCGGCAATTGAGAAAGCCATGGGAGGTAAGGAGTTTAAAATGGCTTTCACCCCACCTGAGACTTGTGTGTGAGTGTCTGCTTATGTTTGTGTCTCGTGTGTGCCTGTTTTTGTGTGAGAGAATAGTGAGAAAAACGGGGAGTGAATCGGGACACTCTCAGGAGGTATTTTAAAGGAAATGTGTGGAATGCTGTGTGTACAGTTCTACTTGTTTTTTCTCAGTGTGTGCATGCTTGAAAATATATAGTAGTGTGCCAAACAACAACAAAGTACAGTATGACATTAAGAAGCTGCCATGGGACTGCAATTCCCATAATGCCTTTGCCATAATATAAAGGCATGGCAGTATTATCAACAAGGGATAACAGACTTAAACCACTTTAGAAAGAAGAAGAGTTGAAACGTGCCGTGATGTTTGGAGCGATGTTGTTTGACCAATAAAGAATTGTTAGGCACCTCTCTTTGTGCAACCAATATTAGGGGGTAGAGCTCACTGCTTTTCAGACCACTTTGTGGACCCGGACATATTG
Source organism: Lissotriton helveticus (assembly GCF_964261635.1). Classification (NCBI taxonomy): domain Eukaryota; kingdom Metazoa; phylum Chordata; class Amphibia; order Caudata; family Salamandridae; genus Lissotriton; species Lissotriton helveticus. The sequence continues at coordinate 233,712,001 of NC_136070.1, read as the reverse complement.
TCACACCCACACTGCTACATCCTTAGATCTTATCTTAAGAGATATGTGTTTATGGTGTGCACTCCCTGTAGGCACCCTCTTCATGAAAGGTTGCAACCCTACCATAGGGATACAATTCTATCAAACATTACAAACAGAGGTGCGCCACATTGAAAATATTTACATGATTATGAGAAACTAGAAATGACATTTGTCCAAACAGAAATGTGTAAATCCACAAGTGATCTTCATTTATTGATGTGTCTTAAATACACCGTAAAAGACAGTCAATGCGATTCGTCCAAAAACAGAATGGACTTCTTCAGGGCTGCCATATGACAAATTTACAACAAATATACTAAATAGTCACTTAACATACAGTAACATTTCTTTCTTTAGTCCCCAAGCTACATCCACCTCCTCTCTCACATTCCTTTTTCCTCACCATTACAATATGACTGACAACGTATCTCTGTATCGCAGTGTGCTCTGTATTGTTATACTTTCTATTTCTTCTATCAGGTAGTAGGAGCACTCAAATGGTTCCAAATGTCTCTTTATTTCATTGAGGTGGACTGGATTCAGTGTGATTGCCTTTCTCAATGCAGGTGGAAAAAAAATCAAATGTCAAATTGCTAATTTTTTAAAAGAGTCCATACTCTTTCCTAATGGATGAGGTTTCGTGGCTATCAAAAGTGGACTGCACTAATGTCACAAGTTGAACAATATAACATATGCCATTACAGAGTGTCTTATTAATTTTTTTATTCGTTGTGAGTTCAGGGACCCCAAACTCAAAATTGCTATCTCTTCCCAATTGGAAGTTACACTTGTAAGAGGTTACAAAGCAGCTTCAATGATAACCTATGGGGGAGATAGCCCTTGCAATAGTGAAAAATGAAATTTGCAGTATTTCACTATCAGGGCATGTAAAACACTAGTGCATCCTACCTTTCAAATATACTGTACCTTGCCCATGAGGCTACCTTGGGCCTACCTTAAGGGTGCTTTTAAAGTAGTAAAGGGAGAAGTTTGGGCCTGGCACTTGCCAAGTTGATGTGGCAGTTTAAAACTGTCCACACAAACACTGCAGTGGGAGGTCTGAGACATGTTTGCAGGCTACTCATATGGGTGGCACAATCAATGCTGCAGGGCCACTAGTAGAATTTCATTTACAGGCCCTGGCACCCCTGGTGCATCTTACTCGGAACTTACTAGTAAATCAAATATGCCAATCATGGATAAACCTATCACTGTTACAATTTAAACAGAGACAATATGTGCTCTAGCACTGGTCAGCAGTGATAAAGTGCCCAGAGTCCTAAAACCAGAAAAAAACAAAGTCAGAAAAACACAGGAAGAAAGCAAAAGGTTTGGGGATAGCCCTACTAAAAGTACCAGGTCCAACACAACCCCCTTCCAGCCTAATGCCAGGGTAGACTAATCAATACTTTGATAAACTTCCCTGCATAGGGTGATAGAGCATGGACCCTGGCCCACAGCAGCAATGACACGTTCTAGCTCTACGCCTTTGTGAAGCATGTTGATTCCCTTTGTCTATACTCTCAGAGCCCACTAAGCTAACCAATGGGGAATCCTTCTCATCACCTGTGGATCCCATCTGTGCAGCACCTAACCCTACTTTGCTCAGAGATTTCTCTTTCTCCCAGTAGGCAGACAGTACCACCATGGCCAACACGAAGGTGTGGCTCATTCTACCTCTGGGGTGTGACTCCTGCATCCAAATCAAGGGCAACTCTGTCTTCCAGGACAGCAACCCACAATGGCCACTGACAGCTGTTAGTGACTGGAGCCAGGCCTCAGGCCATCCAGGGCTTTCTAACCTCTGTGGTTTCCCAGAGAGGGGGCTGTAGCCCCATGTGACGGCACTCTTTCTACACTCTCCCTCCCACCAGTTCAGGGGTGGTATCCTGAGACTGGTCCTCCAGTCCAGGGCCTGTACCCTCAGGCTGAGCATGTGCTGGCAAGCCATGACTTCCAGGAGAGGACTCCTACCCCCACCAACCCAAGGGAAAGACTAACCATGCCAGAGTCTACCTGCCAATGGGTTTTGGGCATCCGGGGCCTCTGCCCACCCCCACCTCTCCTCCTACCTACCCCACTACACTGGGACCCTTCTGGCCTACTGTTAACCTCCCCCACCTCCCTCAGTTGGGGAAAACCTGAACCACCCCCTTCAGAACCACTCCCAAAAGCATATTCAGATACACTGGCATCCATCAAAAGATCCGCCTCCAGTGCAAGCTCCTTAGGATCAGAGAACTCACACTCCATCGGGTGTTGGCATAGCTTTGGAACAACGTGACTGAACATATGCTTTCCAGCACTCCAATTGTACAGCCGGTCACATGTGTTCACCAGATTACCCTTCACGCCACCATCCAGTGGCTTTTAAAAGTACCCCAGATCACCCTCCTGAAACTGGTGAGACAGTATCTGACTGTCCCTGAAACTCAACACACACTCTTATGGGGAGTCTCCATACTTCCTTATCAGGGCTTCTACTATGAGGGAACACCTCTCCCTGTCACTCACTTCTAGAGCCAGTATAGTGTCCCTCACACCACTAGGAATATGGCTCCCCACACCAGTTCCTCATCTACTTCAGAGACCCTGCATACCTCTGGAGCTACCTCATGAACGTAAAGCCCCTAGTTTATGTCATCCCCCTCCTTGAAGTCAGGCACCATGTCTTTAGGCATGTGGACATTTTCTAAAATACTGGACATTACATTTTCGCTGCTACCATCTGAGCGGGACTCCACCCTCACAGCTTCCAGCTTCAGCTCCATCAGACTGAGCTCCTCCTGAGCAAGTCTCATTTCCTCACAAGTGTTTTCGCTCTCCTGCTACAATTGGAGTTTCACAAGCTCCAACTCAAGCTTCCTGGCTTTCCACCTAAGCTCCAGCTCCTCTGGAGACAGGCCTGGAGAGAGAACACTGCTGCCAGCCCTGGGGGGAGCTCTTCTATAAATCAGGGTGGCACCCTCCCCACAGGTGATGCTGGCTACTACAGCCATCCCAGGTGCAGACTTTGTCTCTCTTCCTCCACAACATCACTCCCATCCTTTGTGTACTCACCAGTCTCCCTGGCTGTCAACAAAGCCCTCAGCACCTTATGCAGCTCCTCCTTTTCAGTGAGATCTTTAAAAACCTTTGGCATCCCTGAAGACCTTTTTGAGCTGCGGCACCAACCTCTCCTGTTCAAACACAAATTCAGCAGATGTTGATGACTCACCAGACTGAGACATGATTTGTAAACCAAAATCTCAGTCGTTGCAAAGAAGAGAAAAATCAAAAACAGTATGTGATTGCATAGTGGTCGGCAATATAGAGTACTGTACACCAATCACTATATGCAAAGTACAAACACAAGTCCTATCCTCACCGCTGACCACCAAATTTATAAATTGGGGTCTCTAGTTGGTAGAGGTTTGCACCCTGTCCAAGTAGGGACCCCCATTCTACTCAGGGTAAGGGGATTACACAGTTGCAATTATCCCTGCTCACCTCTTGATTGCTTGGCACGAGCAGTCAGGCTTATCTCAGAGGCAATGTCTAAAGCAGTCATACAAACACACACAGTAACACAGAGAAAACACTACAAAAGAACACCAAACCATTTTAGAAACATAATCAATATTTATCTGGATAAAACAAGACCAAAATAACAAAAATCCAACATATTCAAGTCACGATATCACATTAAAAAGGGCCAAAAATGGATGCATCACTTTTAGAACAAAGGCGCTCATTACAATAGCATAACGATCGACACCGCTGGGCGGGCAGTGGCTATCGTTACACCATCGTAATGAGAAATACCCATCGCCATATTAGGATGGCGGTAGATATCGCGGCAGACGCAGAGTCTATCCGCCGGTGGCAATTGTTACGATTGCCTGCTGGGCGGAGCTGAGCCACTAATATGGTGGTGGTGCCTAGCGGGCACCGTCCACCATAATAGGATGAGGGTGTTGAATAGGCTGGGGGGGATTGGCTTTGGGGGCCAGTTGCGGGCCCCCTCGTGGTGGGGGGTGAGGGTGTACACTGGGGGGCAGTACCCTGCAACACGTGGCAGGCACCGGATGGTGCCTGCCACGTGGTGCAAGGAAATGCTGTGCATGCTTTTTTACCATTGCAGACGGTGCTGCAGCCAGCAGCACCGTCCACAATGGTAAAAGGCCAGGATGTGCCTGCTAGTATGGCGGGTGCATCCTAATTGGGCTGGTGGGACTGCCGCACGACTGGCGGGTGATCCCATCACTGTTATGATGGCGGGCGGACTGATGTCCGCCCGACATCTTCATGAGCCCCAAAGTACCTGGGATGCATCAAAATCAAAGATGAAAACAGGTGCAGGGAGGTGAGGTGCCGGAAAAGCAAAGTGATGTGTTAGTTCCATACTCCCAGGGGAGGTAATGCGTTGGTTCCTTACTACCTGGGCAGGTGATGCATCTGTTCTAAGTATGGGCGCATTTTGCGGATCTGCGGTCCCCGAATTTGCGCGAAATCGCAAAAAAGTCTGCGAATTCGCTGATTTTCCCGCGAGCTTGCAGATTTGTGGGCGATTTCCATCAACTCAACTGGAGTACTTTCTACTGGCTAATCAGTAAGTGCTACCTCGTTGGGTAAATGTATAGTGCTTTTCCTACACTGCAGCTGCGTAAAGGGCCAGAAGAATTGTCTCCACTGACCATGTGTGCCTGTAACTTTGCCACCGCACCAAAAGGCGCCGAGGTCCCTTGAGTGAGCTGTCCATCACAGTTGGGAAAGGGCGGGAAGACGTTTGATACTGCTGGTGTGTGGTGCGGGGCTTCTATGCGTGTCAACATGCCTCTTGTGTATAAAGGGTCAGAGAGAGAGCAGGGCAGTGGGTGAGGAGAAAGCAGCCTCCTGGTCACAGGAACTACACGGGGATTGCGCTCGAGAAACTCATGGATTCAAAGACCTCCCTCGAGTATTACAGCTAATTTTTGACGGCAGATATGGGGTTAAAGCATACTTGCCCAGCCTCGACCGTGCTCACTAATGTTTTGGGCTGCTTAAAACGTTACTGAATTTGAGCTTCAACTCGGGCACCTGCTTTGTTTATATCTGTAAGTGCTTCCTGTTGAGGTTTAATTTTTGTGACAGGAGCCTCGTTCCAGAATGAATCCTGCCCTGCATAGTTATCCACGAAGATGCCACCGTTTTGTGCAATACCTCTACTCAACTGGAGTACCTTCTACTGGCTAATCCTGTAAGTACTACCTCGTTGGGTAAATGATAGTGCTTTTCCTACACTGCAGCTGCGTAGGGCCAGAAGATTTGTCTCCACTGACTATGTGTGTCTGTAACTTTGCCACAGTGCCAAAAGGCGCCGAGGTCCCTTGAGTGAGCTGTCCATCATAGTTGGGTAAGGGCAGGAAGACGTTTGATACCGCTAGTGTGTGGTGCGGGGCTTCTATGCGTGTCAACATGCCTCTTGTGTATAAAGGGTCAGAGAGCTAGCAGGGCAGTAGGTGAGGAGAAAGCAGCCTCCTGGTCACAGGAACTACAAAGGGATTGTACTTGAGAAACTCAGGGATGCAAAGACCTCCCTCGGGTATTACAGCTAATTTTCGACTGCAGATATGGTGTTAAAGCACACTTGCCCAGCCTCGACAGTGCTCACTAATATTTTGGGCTGATTTAAACGTTACTGAATTTGAGCTTCAACTCGGGCACCTGCTATATCTGTAAGTGCTTCCTGTTGAGGTTCGTGCCAGAATGAATCCTGCCCTGCATAGTTATCCACGAAGATGCCACCGTTTTGTGCAATACCTCTACTCAACTGGAGTACATTATACTGGCTAATCCAGTAAGTGCTTCCTTGTTGGGTAAATGTAAAGTGCTTTTCCTACACTGCAGCTGAGTAAAGGGCCAGAAGATTTGTCTCCAGTGACCATGTGTGCCTGTAACTTTGCCACCGCGCCAAGAGGCGCCGAGGTCCCTTGAGTGAGCTGTCCATCATAGTTGGGAAAGGGCGGGAAGACGTTTGATACCGCTAGTGTGTGGTTCGGGGCTTCTATGCGAGTCAACATACCTCTTGTGTATAAAGGGTCAGAGAGCGAGCAGGGCAGCAGGTGAGGAGAAAGCAGCCTCCTGGTCCCCAGAAATACACGGGGATTGCGCTCGAGGGATGCAAAGACCTCCCTCGGGTATTACAGTGAATTTTCGACAGCAGATATGGGGTTAAAGCACACTTGCCCAGCCTCGACCGTGCTCACTAATGTTTTGGGCTAATTAAAACGTTTCTGAATTTGAGCTTCAACTCGGGCACCTGCTTTATTTATATCTGTAAGTGCTTCCTGTTGAGGTTTAATTTTTGGCCCACAGGAAGCACTTACAGAGTTAAGGCAGGTGCCCAAGCTGAAGCTAACTTTGTAAACATTTTAGAATGGCGCCGGCAAGCTACCAGGGTTGCTTACTTGCAAGTTGCAACTCTGGCAGCTTGCCGACGCCATTCTAAAATGGTTACAAAGTTAGCTTTCTTCAACTCGAGCACCTGCCTTAACTGAAATCCGCCCGCGAGCGGATTTGCGGATTTTTTGGCCTTGATTTCTTCAGCCACATAGCAGGGGCTGAACAGGAGTAGGAGCGTGTGCCATGGACATCGGTGACACAGTGCTTGGGATTCAGGTTTCTGTGATCTTTCAGGCATATGGCACGTGCTGCATTGATTCTTTGGCCACACAGTGATGATGCATTGGGTTGTCAACAGCACAGCGGTGCTTTATTGAAAAAATTGGCATTGAGAGCTGATGCGTGGATATTCTTGGTTCATAGCAGCAAAACCACCTCCAATGGACCAGAAGTGGAATTGGCACCACTTGGCAGGTCAGAACTCCCAGAAGAGTAGTTCAGGGGTTGCAGATGAAGTCTTTGATGGCCCTGAGACTTCTTAACAGGAGGCAATCATGCACAAGCCTTTGGAGAACCTTGGAAAGTGCCCACTTAAACAGTAACACTTAGTCGATAATCTTTTTCTGCGACATGAGATAAAAAGGAAGCACTTCTTTCAATCTCCAAATACAGTGTAGCCAATTTTGGTTGCACAATAACTCAGTTCGACTACAAGTCTTAAGTTAGTAAGTTTACTCAAAATTCAGACTTAAAAAGATTAAATTATATTAGTCTGAGCATTATCGCATAGAAATAGAATACAAACAACAAAGTGCCAAATCTTCTGAAGCCATTTACTCTATATAATGAAAAGAAAACATCTAATTCAACTATCGCTATTCAAGTAAGAAAACATAATCTTGCATTAGACTATCAATTTGTCATCCAAAGTAGTATAGATTCTATATCTGTCCCTACGCTATCCTCAGGTGACAACTCTCAACTTAAAGCAGAAATGTAAGTAAAGTGCATTTAGAAAGGTGTCAGTTGTCAGAGTCCTCTGTAGTAGAAACTCTGATATGGCTCAAGTAGCACAATGCCACACTAACTAAAGTAGAGGTCTGAACGTCAAGGTATCCTAAGTAATGGTGGGCGGTAAACTCCGCTCCCCCGGTGGAGTTGATGGAGTTTTTGTCACTGCGGACTCCGCTTGGAAGGCTGAGTTTGGCACAACTCTGCCTACGCCGCATAGCAGAGTTTACCAGCACCCTGACTCACCAACACATATTACTTAAGTTCTCACCTGCTCTCTTCCACCCCCCCAAAAATGAGTGGTATTAATTTGGATCAGGGTGCTAGGGTGTTAAAGACCTGGATGGTCGCCGCTCTGGATAAACTGGTCCCTGAGCAGATGGAGAAGACTAGATCCAAAGGGAAGAGAGCGCCATGGTTCGATGCCTCATTAAAAGAGAAGAAGCAAGCCCTTCGTAAGGCAGAGAGAAGATGGACACTACATTACTGTCAAATAGAGGCTGAAGCCTTCAAAACCCTACTCTCAAAATATAAGGCAGACATCTTGGAGAGAAAGTCAGCTTTCTATGAGGGAAGAATTAGGGAGGCGATAAACATACAGCGAGAGACCTTCACGATATTAAGGGAACTCACGCAACGGGAGGGGAAAATTTCTATGTGCGATCAACCAGACTGTGACTCCTTCCAAAATTTCTTTCTTCGGAAGGTACAGGATATCATTACTGATATCAACGCACGGCCAGTTACAACCATGCTGCCCAGTCAGGTTGCTCTGGCGCCGTCTAGGACTATGAACAGTTAACCCCCCATCGACGATAAGCGCTTAGCGGAACTTGTTGGACAAATTAAATCAGGCTCTAACATAGATCCATGCCCCCCAAAAAATGTTAAAATGGCCCTGCCAGGCATCCAGTCCCAGGTGCTGAGTCTATTGAACAACTCACTGAAAGCAGGCTATCTTCCAACTCAGATGAAGGAAGCTAGGGTATCCCCACTTCTAAAGAAAGCAGGTACGGACACGAAAGCCTTAAAAACTATAGGCCTATCTCGCAGCTACCATTCCTGAGCAAGATCCTAGAAAAACACGTCCTGGGCACATTAGCCGGTCATCTGGAGGAACACCATCTCCTTCATGCCAGGCAGGCTGGGTTTCGGCCCCAACAAAGTACAGAACTAGTCATGGCCTCGGTCGCCGATGAGCTGAGAGTCAGGGCAGACAATAAACAGCCATGCGCCCTGATTCTCTAAGACTTATCAGCGGCTTTTGATACGGTCAGCCACACCATCTTGCTGGACCGTATCTCGAAGTTGGGGATCATAGGCCAGGTGTTTAAGTGGCTGGAATCCTTCCTGTCAGGACAAACTCAGAGGGTGCAGCTGGGAGACCAGTTGTCTGGGATCAGTGATGTGACTTGGGGGGTGCCCCAGGGGTCGACTCTATCCCCCTTGCTTTTCAATATCTATCTACAACCATTGGTGGAGGAGCTCATGCGTAGGAACTGCGAAATCTTCAATTACGCAGACGATACCCAGCTATTGGTTAAGCTGGAAGACACTAAAGAGGCCCTGGAATCAGTGAGGAACCTGCTCAGCTTCACGGTCAACTGGATGACTAACAATCTGTTGAAAGTGAATGCTGATAAAACGGAGGTGCTGGTGATCAGTAACCGGGAGAATCCCTGGAGTGACCTGTATTGGCCCCCAGAGTTAGGAACTACTCCTTCTCCTGGGTTAGTGGTAAAAAGCCTGGGGCTGAGGATCGACGCGGACCTCTCGATGGCCCCTCAAGTTTCATCTGTGGTTGGCGTCTGCATAGGTGTGTTGAGGCAATTACGAAAGCTAGTCCCCATCTTATCAGCCGCCACCCTGCAATCGATCGTATCTGCCACAGTCATCTCGAGACTTGACTACGGCAACGCCTTATATCTCGGCCTGCCACAGAAGCTTTTGAGGAAGCTGCAGGTGGTACAGAACGACGCAGCAAGGCTGATCTACTCCCTGCCCAGAAACTCGTACGCAACTCCCCTGCTTCAGAAGCTGCACTGGCTACCAGTGAAATTTCGAGTTCAGTTCAAATGTCTCTGTGTGGCCCATAAGGCACTCTTTGGGAAAGCCCCAGAGTACATTAAGCAACATCTGAAGAGGTAGGTTCCTGGCAGACCTCTACGCTCAGGAAAAACTTTCAATTTGACCCAACCCAGGTTCAAACTAAAACCCAGGGGAGGTAGGGCCCTGTCTGTGCTTCTCCCGCAACGGTGGAATGAGCTCCCGGCCTTTCTGAAGGAAGAATCACAGCTACTACCCTTTAGAAAAAAATTGAAAACCCATTTATTCAGAAAAGCACTGACTCTAGTTTAAGTGGTGGAACAGCGAAGGGTTTGGTGGACCAGTGTGTTATGTTTCTTCTGTTAAGCGCTTAGAGACCGGCGGTGATAGGCGCTATATAAACAATCTCTAACATAACATAACATAACCTACACGTTCCTGTTTTTTTCTTGGGCTTGTTTTGGTAGCTCTTGAATTGGACTCTTTTTCACGGGGAGTTGCCCTTGTTTCTTGGTTTCAGACCAACGTTTCCCACAAGTGGGCAGATTCCAGCGAGATGCTTACTCAGTCTTTGCTGAGTGACTGAGTATTCTGCAGCCCCAGCCCCTCTGTGCTCAGTGAGGGCCGCATGGAGCAGGAGCGGCTGCAGTGAAAGGAGCACAAGGAACAGGAGGAGCAGGAGTGTCGGGGCTACCTCCAGCTCTACAGCAGAAGGTTAGAGGGGGGCTGCCACGGAGCGCTGTGCTCCCCTGCTTGTTACTGCCCTGTGTGTGCCTGTGTCTTCTTTACTACTGCGTGCTATCTACTGCACTTAATCCACTGCCTGTGCCTCTGACTACAGCACAAGTGCTATCTGCCTCTCGGTGCTGTGCTTCTGGTTATTGCCCTGGCTGCTTTTGCCAGACGCTTCTCCAGCCCCTGCTCTATCTGCCACTTGCTACTGAACTTTAATACCTATCTGTAACATACTACATCACAAGTGCAGCCTTCCATGGACTACTGCACATGTACGTCTGTCTATGCCCCTGTCTGATGACCAGGCCACTTGGGCCTCATTTGCATAGGTATGCTGCCACAGTCTGTGTAAATGTACGCAGTGTTCTCTGCAGTTTTGCTGCTGTTGCACCCGATGCTCCAGCATCCCAAATATATTTAGAATTGTAGGTACATGTTACGTGCAACCCTTTGAGCGCTTAATAAGTCCAAGGTATGGCCGCAGGCTTCTTGGCACATTTATGTTGCTGCTCAAAGGCCAGGAGTGGGTGAGTGGAGTAACTCCGCCCCCTCCTAGAACTCTGTGGAATTCCACTGAGTTTTAACGGAACTCTACGGAATTCCATGTAGTTCGACTCTGCAAGCTCCACCCACCCTCTGTCCTAAGTCAGAATGCCCACTATCCCTCCCCACATAACATCAGTTGCATCCAAAGAACTTTGCCCAAACTGTACTCAGTACATTTCCATACTATCAGCCACACTGGTTTCTCTATACGTCCTTGCCGCTCTCATAGATCGTTACACCAGCCATCCTTGCCGTCTTTCATGAGAACTCTCCTCCCATCGTGTTATCACACTTCTTTGCATCAGTTGCCGCTTCACATGCCACACTATCTACAAAGAAAAAAAATCCATTTTCTTTCTACTTGCAAAGTCTTGTCCACCTGCAGTGGGAACACAAATGCTTGCAACATTTCTACTGCAAGAAAAATATGGATTCAAATGTTAACAGGAACGTGAGCTTGAATTCTGATACATCCGAGGCTTATAAGTTAGGCTACATTAACGTGTGCACAGGTTACATTATGTGCACTTCTCTCCACACAAATAAATCGAATTTTCAACATGTGCTTTAGAAATTAATTTGAATTTTGAATTTAAAAAAATTTATAGAGCGCACATTCACTATACAGTTTCTTGCCGCTAGGGGAAATACTAGACTGAAAGGGGCAACAGTGGACTAGGGGCTGAAAGCTTGCTGGATTAGAAAAGTTTTGAGGGCCTTGCGAAACTCCATGTAGGAGGAGGAGTGTCTGACTGAGGGCTGAGAGTGTTCCAAAAGGTGGGAGCGAGGACCGAGAATTTCTGGCCTCCTGATCTTTGTTTTTTGAAACGGGGATGGCTAATAAAGATTTGGTGGATGATCGAAGATCTCTGGGAGGGCGGTAGTTGGTGATGGCAGAGTTAATAAAAGCAGGAGCCGTGCCCGCCCGGGCTTGAAAAGTAAGGCATCCGAGTTTAAAAAGGGCCCGTTGTTTGATGGGGAGCCAATGAAGGGCAGAGAGAAGAGGAGAGGAGTGATTGGACTTGGATAGGTCATATACCAGGCGGGCCACCTGGTTCTGCACCAACTGGAGACGTTGAAGTGCGTAGGCGGGGGCGCCATTGTAAATGATGTTGCCGTAGTCGATCTTGGATAGGACCATGGCCATTAAAATCAATTTAAGTGCAGGGGAGGAAAAAAACGGGGCTATTTTCCTAATGGTGCGCAGGGTAAAAAAAAAGGAAGAAACAACAGAACTAATGTGAGAGTGAAGTGTAAGATGCTGATTAAGTGTGATTCCCAGGGTTTTGACAGAGTAAGAGGGAATGGGGGGAAAACCAAGGAGGGGAGGCCAGAAGGAGGGAGACCAAGGATTACCACTGCCTCCAGTCAAAACCAGTTCTGTTTTATCCGGGTTGAGTTTGATATGGTTCGCATTCATCCAATCCCGGATAAACAGCATGACAAACTGGAAGCTAGTGATACCTGATGTGAGGGAAGAGAAGTTAAAAATGAGTTGGAGGTCATCAGCATAGTTGTAAACTGTGACCTCCATTTGTTGCAAGGCAAAGATAAGGGGAAAAATATAAAGATTAAATAAAAGGGGAGAAAGGGAGGAACCCTGAGGGACACCACAGTGCACACTGCGAGGCGGGGCAGAGAATTCAGCCAGATGGACAGCCTGGGTACGGTCGGACAGGAAGGAGCCTAGCCAGGCCAATATCTGCCCCCCTATGCCCGCCGCCTTGACACGGGACAAAAGGATGGAGTGGTCTACCGTGTCAAAAGCGGCGGACAGATCCAGAAGGACTAAGGCCTGGGGGGTGTTGGTATCGAGCCCCTCCTTGAGTTGGTCCATGACCGAGATAACCACTTTCTCAGTGGAATGGCGAGGGCGAAACCCCGCCTGGCAGGGAGCAAGGTAGTTAGTAGCCTCTACGAAGTAGCTGAGCGTCTGGGTGACATGGGACTCGGCTACCTTTCCCAGGTACGGGAGAAGGGAAATAGGGCGATAGTTGGCCGGGGAGGTAGGGTCCGCCCCCGGCTTTTTTAGTATAGGAATAATAATGGCGGTCTTAAAAGGGGTAGGGACAAAACCATACATGAGAAAATCATTCAAAAGGGTATGGGCAGGGGATGGGCAGCCAGAAAAGACCTGGCAGAGGATGCGAGCCGGGCAGATGTCAGCTGGAGAGCCAGACTTGACACGCCTAAGTAGGGGAAGCAGGGATTCTACAGTCAATGCAGGAATATGGGTAAAGGACAGAATATTGACGGGTGATTGGGGGTCAGTAAAGGTAGGCGGGGGGAGAAATATTGGCTTTGATACGAACAATTTTCTCGATAAAGAACTCGTTAAGTGAGTCGCATAAGGCCTGAGACGGGGGGATCTTGGGCAGAGTTCTCTCCGATGATGCTAGCTCGTGAACAGTGGCAAAGATCTCACGTGGCTGGCTTTCCGCAGCTAGAATACGACCCGAAAAATATTCTGTCTTAGCTGTCAAGATGTTTTTTTATATTCGCTGAGTATGGTAATGTAGTGTTGCCTACGGGTCGGGCAGTATGCTATTCTCCAAGCTCGTTCAGCCTGTCGTAACTCCAGTTTCTTAGCTTTAAGGCTAGGACTGAACCACTTGTTGGCATTATGGGTGCGGTTGACGGAGATCCGCTTCAGGGGAGCCACTGGGTCGCAGGCTTTAATAAGCCAGCGATCTAAGGTGGTGACCTGGGAATGTGGAGCCAAGCCCGATAAATCCGGGCAGGTGGTAGTTAGTGAGTTGCATAAAGATGGAATGTCAACTCGATTCCAATTCTTTGCCCAGGTGTTTTTGGTGAAAAAAGGTGTTTTATCAAGGCTCAAGTCTAAGGAGAAAGCGAGCAGGGAATGATCAGACCATGGGCCGGGCGAAATAGTTGGAACAGAAATCAGGATGTTTAATGCCCATATCTGATCGAAAATATGGCCTCGATTTTGGGTGGGAACCTGAACATGCTGGATGAAGTTGAGACTAAGAAGCAATTGAGTAAAATCTTTGGATATACTGTCCTCGGCAGGGTCAGTAGGCCAGAAATTAAAGTGTCCCAAAACGAGGACAGCGGCACTATTGACTGCCAAGGTGGCCAGTAAGTCCTGGAGGGCGGAGAGGAAGCCAGGGGATGACTGAGGTGGCCGGTACATGAGTACACACAGGTAAAAGAGGTCTTGAAGGAAGTGGAGCGTACCACAAGACAATCGGCTGCTGGTATCGTAGGCGAAGTAAGTGTCTGAAAATGGAGTCCCTTACGGGCGATCAGAGCTACCCCGCCGCCTGCTCTCCCCTCCGGTCGATCGGCACGGAGCATGCAGTAATGAGACGGGAGGGCCGCCAGAACGCTCGGTAGGGAATCAGAACGATACCATGTTTCAGTTAAAAACAATAGATCTGTGGAATTTAGAATCTAGGAGATCAAAAAGTTCGATTTGGTGCTTGACAGCAGATCTTGTGTTCAGCAGGAGGGCGGTGGTGAGGGGGGGGGGCGGGCATAGTAGCCATAGGTGGGGCAATACCAAGGGCTTGAACATAAGACAGTATTTCAGGATTTAGAGGCCAGTTCCTGTGGTGGTAGCGCAACTGAGCGGAGGAATATGCCACAGAACGGGCATGGTAGTGTGCCCCTTGCCCCGATCGCCCGTGGACGGGCGCAGACGGGCTTAACTTTGGAGCAACTTCGGCGCGCCATCGTCGCGTCCGCTGCGCTTCCGGAAGCACATGTGCGCTTTATGCGTAGAGCCTCGGACAACTAGACCGCCTAGTCTGGTCTCCGTGTCCTTCAGGCTCTCCCAAGATGGCGCCCGCTTTCCACCCGACCGGCACAGAGAGCCGTGGGGGAAGAGCCGCCCTCGACGCAACGGCAGAGGAGCCTCGATGGACCGGGGCGTGTGCAGCCACAGGAGATGGTAAGTCGCACAATCCAGAATGTTACAGTACAGCAGTGGTTAAAAATAGTACAAGGCGCCTGTACCTATTCGTACAGAGCGCCAGGAACAGCACAGACAAAGTTTAAAAATACGGTGGTGTAAATAGAACAGGCGCCTGCACCTAATCGTGCAGCGCGCCAGGAATGACAAAAGTAAAATGCTGTAACTCGATTAACGAGTGGCAAGAACAAACACGATGCACACTGTGGATCCTTTAGCCTCGAAATCCCCAGTGACGCCAGGAGCTGCCACCACCCTGACGAACACAGGAAGCTTCGCAAGGTATGCCGCTTTATGCGGGAGAGCCTCGGACAACTAGACCGCCTAGTCTGGTCTCCGTGTCCTTCAGGCTCTCCCAAGATGGTGCCCGCTTTCCACCCGACCGGCACAGAGAGCCGTGGGGGAAGAGCCGCCCTCCACGCAACGGCAGAGGAGCCGCGATGGACCGGGGCGTGTGCAGCCACAGGAGATGGTAAGTCGCACAATGCAGAGTGTTACAGTACAGCAGTGATTAAAAATAATACAAGGCGCCTGTACCTATTCGTACAGAGCACCAGGAACAGCACAGACAAAGTTTAAAAATACAGTGGTGTAAATAGAACAGGCGCCTGCACCTAATCGTGCAGCGCGCCAGGAATGACAAAAGTAAAATGCTGTAACTCGATCAATGAGTGGCAAGAACAAACACGATGCACACTGTGGATCCTTTAGCCTCGAAGTCCCCAGTGACGCCAGGAGCTGCCACCACCCTGACGAACACAGGAAGCTTCGCAAGGTATGCCGCTTTATGCAGGAGAGCCTCGGACAACTAGACCGCCTAGTCTGGTCTCCGTGTCCTTCAGGCTCTCCCAAGATGGTGCCCGCTTTCCACCCGACCGACACAGAGAGCCGTGGGGGAAGAGCCGCCCTCCACGCAACGGCAGAGGAGCCGCGGTGGACCGGGGCGTGTGCAGCCACAGGAGATGGTAAGTCGCACAATGCAGAGTGTTACAGTACAGCAGTGATTAAAAATAATACAAGGCGCCTGTACCTATTCGTACAGAGCACCAGGAACAGCACAGACAAAGTTTAAAAATACAGTGGTGTAAATAGAACAGGCGCCTGCACCTAATCGTGCAGCGCGCCAGGAATGACAAAAGTAAAATGCTGTAACTCGATCAATGAGTGGCAAGAACAAACACGATGCACACTGTGGATCCTTTAGCCTCGAAGTCCCCAGTGACGCCAGGAGCTGCCACCACCCTGACGAACACAGGAAGCTTCGCAAGGTATGCCGCTTTATGCAGGAGAGCCTCGGACAACTAGACCGCCTAGTCTGGTCTCCGTGTCCTTCAGGCTCTCCCAAGATGGTGCCCGCTTTCCACCCGACCGACACAGAGAGCCGTGGGGGAAGAGCCGCCCTCCACGCAACGGCAGAGGAGCCGCGGTGGACCGGGGCGTGTGCAGCCACAGGAGATGGTAAGTCGCACAATGCAGAGTGTTACAGTACAGCAGTGATTAAAAATAATACAAGGCGCCTGTACCTATTCGTACAGAGCGCCAGGAACAGCACAGACAAAGTTTAAAAATACAGTGGTGTAAATAGAACAGGCGCCTGCACCTAATCGTGCAGCGCGCCAGGAATGACAAAAGTGAAATGCTGTAACTCGATTAACGAGTGGCAAGAACAAACACGATGCACACTGTGGATCCTTTAGCCTCGAAGTCCCCAGTGACGTCAGGAGCTGCCACCACCCTGACGAACACAGGAAGCTTCGCAAGGTATGGCGCTTTATGCTGGAGAGCCTCGGACAACTAGACCGCCTAGTCTGGTCTCCGTGTCCTTCAGGCTCTCCCAAGATGGCGCCCGCTTTCCACCCGACCGGCACAGAGAGCCGTGGGGGAAGAGCCGCCCTCCACGCAACGGCAGAGGAGCCGCAATGGACCGGGGCGTGTGCAGCCACAGGAGATGGTAAGTCGCACAATGCAGGGTGTTACAGTACAGCAGTGATTAAAAATAATACAAGGCGCCTGTACCTATTCGTACAGAGCGCCAGGAACAGCACAGACAAAGTTTAAAAATACGGTGGTGTAAATAGAACAGGCGCCTGCACATAATCGTGCAGCGCGCCAGGAATGACAAAAGTAAAATGCTGTAACTCGATTAACGAGTGGCAAGAACAAACACGATGCACACTGTGGATCCTTTAGCCTCGAAGTCCCCAGTGACGCCAGGAGCTGCCACCACCCTGACGAACACCGAAATGAACACAGTAATAATACGAGTATTGTTTTAATAAACGTCTCTTTATACCATTTATCAATGAACACATTAGCAGACATTTCTTATGAAATATTAATACATAAGCATCACAGTTCTATCAGTGACATCTCTAAACGCACATGAATTTCATTAGCTGTCAAGGATATTTTAATATATATGTTATTTTCAACATTAATCACAGGATATATGTGAGTGCGGTCTACAGGTGATTATAATGCGCTCCTAACACATCTCTCAGGGTGGAATTATTCTTGCACTCCTCCAAAAGAAGGATGTAGAGAGCAAAGCCCAGTCATTTCACTCTTAGGACAGACACTGGCCTGCACAAAAAAGCAACCTGCAGAGTGTCGGTCCCTCCTACAGCATCCAGTTCTTCTTCCTGGCAGAATACCCTATTATTCCAGAACTGTTCTGAAGTTGTGGTGTCACAGCTCCAGTACTTATATCAGTTTCTGCCTTTGAAGTAGGCAAACTTCAAAGGAAAGTCTTTGTAGGGCACCAGCCCTAGCCTTTCCCTGACCTTGCTTCAGACAATCTACAGGGGGGTGGGGACAGCTGTGTTTGAGGACAGTCACAACCCTATTCAGGTGTCAGTAACAACTCCTACCACTACTCTAGTTCAGGAAGACCCATCAGCCTGATGATGGGACATCAGGACATGCAGGGCACTCCTAAGTTGCCTTTGTGTGACTTTATAAAATGAATGCACTAACAGCCCAGCTGTCACCCTCCCTGACATGGATTCCACAGGCAGGCAGAAACACAGAATACTAAAGCAAGAAAATGCCCACTTTCTAAAAGAGGCATTTTCAAACACGCAATTTAAAAATCAACTTCACTAAAATAAATATTTTTAAATTCTGAATTCAGGGACCCCAATTCCAATTCTCTCTCTCTTCCCAATTTAAAGTTGCACTTGTAAGAGGTTACAAGGCAGCTCCAATAATAACCTATAGGAGAGATAGCCCTTGCAATAGTGAAAAACTAAATTAGCAGTATTTCTCTACCAGGACATGTAAAACACCAGTACATTTCCTCCCTTTCAAATACATTGCACCCTGCCCAGGGGGCAACCTGGGGCCTACCTCATGGGTGCCTTACATGTGGTACAAGAGAAGGTTTGGGTCTGGCAAGTGGGTGCACTTGCCAGGTCAACACAGCAGTTTAAAACTGCCCACACATACACTGCAGAGGCAAGTCTGAGACATGTTTGCTGGCTACTCATGTGGTTGACACAATTAGGGTTGCAGGCCCACTACTAGCATTTGATGTACAGGCCGTGGGTTCCCGTGGCAGATTTTACAGGGAAATTACTAACAAATCAAGTATGCCAATCATGGATAAACCAATCACCATTACTTGTCAGTAGTGGTAAAGTGCCTAGAGTCTTAAAACCAGCAAGAACAAATTCAGAAAAACACAGGAGGTAGGCAAAACTTTTGGGGTTAACCCTGCAAAAAGGGCAAAGTCCAACACATGGCTATCAAAAGGGGACTGCTCTAATGTCACAAGTTTAACAATATAACACACGCCATCAGAGTGTCTTATTTATCATTTGTTTGTCCTGCTGTAGATGTCCATGTTATAATTTTCTTGAGTACAGTAACTGTTGATTCCTCAATGGATACGAGCAACATGGCACTTTTTAGTCATTAATCACACACTGTGAAATATTCATCAGCAGTCCTCCTATTACCACCAATACGGCTGAACTGCACTTGTTTGCATCCCTCATGCTGTCATAAGTATGACAGATGTAGGCATAAACCCGTAAGCACTGGTTTAGTAACCAATACCTGGCCATATGTGTGTGTGTGTGTTTATTCATGCTGGCATTGTTTATTTTCTCTGTGATAGCAATGTTGCCTCATGGGGGAAATAACAAACAACAAAATTTGCATAATGTGTGTCGAGGCTTTGTACAAAATGTTAACGGTGTCGTGCTAGTGTACTTCCGGAAGTGGTTTTGTAAGCAATGTGGTTTCAGAGAAACCATTACTGTAGTTGCGCAAGAAAATGTGTGCCAAAATTCATTGTACTGAAAAAAAGGCAACTTAAGAAACTAGCACATGTAAAAATGGCAGTGTGTCTTCCCAGGCCTAGGGCCTAATTATGAGTGTAGCATTGCTGGAGCAGGACTGCCGTGCTCCTGCACCACCAAACCCATGCTTGAACCGCCCGCCAGATTAGGAGTTTTCCCCTATCTGGCAGGCGGTTCTTTGGCGTTCCCACAGCGGTGCCTATGAAATAGGCACTGCAATGGGAATGTCAAAATCATTCAAAATAATTACCTGCACAACATGGGCTGCTGAAGTCCATGCCTGCAGGTACTTGGGTGCATGCACACAGGAGTGCTAATGCTGCATCCCCCTGTGTGCATCCAAATGGCCAGAGGCACAAGGGGGCCCTACCTTTGTTTCCTCACTGACACACTATTCATGAAAAGTGTGGCAATGGGGAAACTTGTAATATGCTTGGTGGGGCCGCAGCAGCCCCACCAAGCATATTGTGGCCTCGAGACTGCCGCAACATCAATGGCCAGGGCGATCGAGCAGCACTGGGACCACCTCTGAGGTGGTCCCAATTAGGCCCGACCACCCAGGTCATAATAGGGCAGTCGGAAGACCCCCACCGCTGTGCCTACACCAGTCTGCGGTTCCGTGGTAGCCTAGATACTTGACACCCACTCCTCTGACATAAGTTGACCAAAGCTATCTAATAAGAAGCACGCTTATGCAAAAAAGATGCTAAAAATCCAGAAATCATCTAAAAAAGGCAATCATACAGTTTGAAAACCAAAGCATACCAAAAGCCATGATTAAGACTATGAAAGCAGATAAAAAAACTATTTCAAAACGAATTTAGGATGTTTAAAATCAGGCAGAATCAAAAGTTCCCACCACAAGGAATAGTCAAGCCTTTATGTATTCTGAGAGGTACACAAAATATTTCTGCTCACAGTGACCGGAGACGATGATCCCAAAGGCACACGTTGGAACAGGTGTAGGGAGCAAATATGTTCACATCCATCCCCACAGCAGCCACTGAAGGAGTGACCACAGGCAGTCGAAAATATACAGAACCAGAGATAAGAGCCAATTCACTTCAACTAAATAAAAGAATTACAGAAACATACTAAATAACAAAAAATATACATATTTAAATGTAAAAATATAAAAAAAATAAACAAATGAAATATGACTACAAATATTATTATGATTAAAATACCAAACTATATTCTCAAAATAATAACAACCATTAAATACAATCTTATTTACATTTAAAAATCACAACACAACACATACAATAATAAATAACAATTATAAAAAATTAACAATTTTTAAATGTTTTAATTTGCTATTACTTAAATAACTTTCTGCCCTATACCTCTACAAATTACACAACACGTATCTAAAATTAATTCTTAAAGTGATATGATTTACACATTTTACATAAGTATGCATTTATTAAATATTATTAATAATAATTAATTATTAGTATTAATAATTGCATTTAATTTCCTTCCCACCATTTATCCATACACAACCAACATCCCACACCTAATATATAAATATAAATGTAAAAAATATTATTTGCATATTTTCATCATTAGTAATATATAAGTGAAAGAATATATCAATTACATATTTTACATAATTATAATTTCAATAATTATTAAAAAGTAACATTCTTTTTTATTATTATAATTAATTTCTTACACACGTTTTACCCATACAAAAACAACATACTCCAAAAAAAGAAGAGTATACACAATTTACATAATTATCCATTAAACTATTAATATTAACTAAAAATGTATAATGAATAATTATGATGTATTTACTTCCCACCCTAGACCCCTGCAAAATACACAACATGCATCTAAAACGGAATTTAAAAAAAATAAACAATTAACATAAATAATCATCAATTAAAAATAATATTAATTTAAAAATAATTATTAATTAATTATAATTTATTTATTTAGTACACTGTAACTCTACAATCCCCACAACTCACTATGGTACTAAAAATACCAAAAGATTCTGAAGATTACATTTTCATAACTACTAAAAATTACAAAACTACGTTAAAAAACATTAACAATAATTATACAAACAATTTATAACATATACAATTAAAAGAAACTACTAAAATACATATCAATAATTAAAAAGCTATATTATTAAAAATCTATATTTTTGTAAACTATATTAATGTTTTCGATATTGTTAAAAAAAATTGGTGTTTGCTTGCAGACGTTTTGGATAATGTTGTTATGTTTTTAGCACTTTTATCATGCACAAATCACAACTGGTCTCTTGGCTCTTACCTGAAAGTTGTACTAACATGTTACTGTCAGGCTTGTTTGTTTGAAAAATAATGTTTTCAGGTTTTTCCGGAAGGGAAGGAGGGCGGTTTCTTACCTCAAGCCTTCCGCAATCCATTCTAGATCTGTCATATCAGAACTGAAAAAGACCAGCCACTCACGGTTGCCTTATTAAAACATGGGGAAGTCAACAAGATAACCTCATAGGAGCGTAAACAGCAACCAGACACATGGTGCCTCAGACGCTTCTCAATATAAACTGGCACAATACCAAGCAATGACTTGTTGGCAATGCACAAGCCCTTAAACATAGCTCCCTGTTCGGGGGCTTGGCCTGCGGAGCTGCGAGATGGCCACTCTTTGAGTTAGCTCCGCCGGCCGGATAATAATCCTGCAATAATCCGGACAACTGGAGAGCTCCTACTGTGTTCCACACGCTCTCACCGATAGCGGACATCAGGCTGAGATGATCGCTGCGACCTGCGAGTCCATGCTCCACTCCGTAATGGAGCTGTCCCCCTTGCTGATTGGGTGCAGACCGCACGCGCCTGCCGAGCTGCTATCTGGGCGGATCATCTTCCAAATTGAGCCCGCAGCTGGACGCGTGCAGAGGGCCCTGGTCGGAGCGGACCCGTGGACTGCCTGTTTGCTTGTGGGCCCGGAGGTAAACCTGATCCCAATGCAGCGTAGTGCTGACTCCCACAAGAACCTTGGCAGTTCGGCCCCCAACCAGCACAAGGAGGTTAGGTACTGCTGAGTTCAATTGGGGCCGTGGGCGGCTGAAGAGCTACCCGATCTCCGAGGGGGCGTGGATCTTGCCTGCGGCGCATCTGCGCCACATTTCAGAGCTACGCCGCTGTCACTGCTCTTCAAATATGCCTCAATTAGTGTTGCCCTGGAAGATTCTGCACCCATGAACTGGACTAATACCTGAGTTTGGAGGGCCTGCGCTCTACGAGACTGCCATTTTGTTGTGGGGGCTTAGTGCTGTTGCGCACATTTGCTCTGCCTACAGTCTCTGGGCCCCACTGTTGTAGCAATCAGTGGAGCTCATTTCACCGCAGCTGCATCTGTCTGGTCTGGAGGACTCTAACAGATCTGCTATGGGAACGACAGTGATATTAAAAGTCCCAAAAAGAGAGGATAGCTTCTAACAGTGAGTGATATATACCTAGCCTGGGTGGGTGCCCCATACCCCGCAGGACCCCCTTTGCGCTCGCCAGGGCTGGTCGCATTGGGATCTGGTCGGCGCTTGAAGTACCCCCAATTGCTATTTTGGTCACTAGGGGCCCACTGGCATGCGGCGGAGGTGACGGTGACACCTGAGGACCTGAGTGCGGGAAACCTTGCTGCCCTGGGGAAATATCTGCTTGCCTCATGTGGGTGCCCCGTTCTTGTGGACTATACCATGTGCTTGGGGAGATCGGCCACTCTGTGATCAAAATTGGCACCTAGTACGCATTTCCATTGGCCGAATTACCACTTGGTGTCCACGCGGGGCGTAGTCCTCCCAGGTCCATCACATACGTGTTGTCCTTCTTTAGTGCTGAGTGTGGGCGATCCCCTGTCCAGCCTCTGAGGCTCGAGGGGTGTGGAGCTTTTGCGAATCCTTGAGTAGCAGGTGTGCCAATCGGGGGGGGGAGCACCCCCGGTGTGTCATTACTGCTGCGCTACACAGGCACCATGGGGAAGCAGGACGCCAAGCAGCCAAAGCTGACCTTCGACCAGCGGAGGGCCACGAGGCTCACGGAGTCGGCCCCCGAGGCCTGCGTACTATGATGTTCAAAATGCGGCCCAGCCTGCGCAATGTAGACACCAAACTGGATATGCTTACTACCCAGCTCAAAGTGGTCAAGACACAGGTGGGCGCCCACGAAACTAGGCTTGATATCCTTGAGAATAGGAATTCCAACTTCCACGACTTCCAGGTAGAAACAAAGGAACAACTATTGCAGTGGATAAAGTACCGGGTCTCATTTGCGCCAAAAATGAGGACTTGGAGGTGAGATCGCGCCTCAACAACCTGCGCATCACGGGCATACCAGAGACTACAGCCATCGCCAAAATGGAAACTAATGTGTCTGAACTACTTCGAGAACTCTTTGGA
Source organism: Lissotriton helveticus (assembly GCF_964261635.1). Taxonomy (NCBI): domain Eukaryota; kingdom Metazoa; phylum Chordata; class Amphibia; order Caudata; family Salamandridae; genus Lissotriton; species Lissotriton helveticus. The sequence continues at coordinate 233,688,639 of NC_136070.1, read as the reverse complement.
ACCCACCTGTCCACAGTATTTGCGGATGAGAAGACGCACCGGACCCTGGGCCCTAGGCCACCAGTAGGCACAACGTCCAGACCCATTTTGGCCCGAATCCTTAATTATCAGGACAGAAACCTTATCTTACGTCTAGCATGTGAGAACGGGAAGATCATGAATAAGGGCAACCAAATCTCTTTCTATCCAGATTTCACACCTGCGGTACAGTCGGCGCGGCTTGAATTTTTGCCAGCTAAACGTCTCTTACTACAGGCCCAAATCCCTCACTCGCTGCTATACCCAGCCAAACTTAAGGTCACCCACGACGGCACAGCACATTTTTTCACTGATGCCAAATCCACCCTGAAATTCGCAAAGCACATCGGTTGTAAATATTCGAAGTTGGGCAACAGATCTCCAGCTTCTGCATAAGACAGATTGAGCGACAATGACTAATGGACCTTTGCAATAGTTTCAATATCTGTCAGGGATGTCGGGGGAGGGAATACTGTAGGCTTTGGCTCTATTGAGATCTAACTGTTGTGTTTTGGTTGTACTTTGCACTCCCTTCCACTAGTAGCAGCCAGCCGTACGCCCTGTGAGCCCACAAGGGTGGATCTGATGAACCTTATCATGTGAGGAGGGGGATTGGTACATATAAAACTGTGATGTGTTATTTTTTGCACGCCGGTATCTCCGGCCATTGATACGACACGTAGATGTCATGCCCGCTTTATTTGTACCCTTGGTTGAGCTCTTCGCAGTTTCCTGGCCACCTTGTTTAGTCAGAGGAGTACGCCTCTGGTTCTGCGCCCCTATGGGAGGTTTCCCTAGTATTACCTGTTCTCTTATGATGTTGAGGGGTTCTACACAACCTGATTGGGGGTTGAAGTGGGTGGGGGGCTGGGGGAGATTGTTTTTATGTTCTTAGCCAGAATGTATGCTTGTTACTATGTTGAATGCATCAACATTTCCGGGTTCAGGTCGAGTTGCCTATGCTTAGCTGTTCACTCATACTTCAGGCTATATACCATAACGCTATCACTTTAAACTTTCTCACTACCTATTGAGACATAACATTGACGTATGTTTATTACAGGAGACCCACCTTTATGCCGTGCCTTCTCCATGACTCAAACACAACAGGTGGAGCAACGTCTACTCCTCCATATACTCCAACTATTCCCGGGGTGGCGGTTTTGGTCAGGAAGGGGCTAGAGTGGAGAGAGGGGGACATACATAGTGACCCAGATGGTAGATTTTTTATCATACTTGATTCATTTGGTAGGACTATACGGTCCCAATATAGACTTCCCTAGTTTCTTCCAGGACGTCTGGGCCAGAGTCAGGGCAACCGGTTGTAGTACCATTATCTGGGGTGGGGACTTTAATGCTATACTGAATGACGATATGGACAGAAGAGGGGAGGCCCGGACCCTACACCCTTCGGCAAGCACTGCTTTAAACGCCAAAATCTCAGATGGAGACCTGGTTGATATTTGGCTCCATAGACACCCTGAGCTCCATGAAGGCACTTGTATCTCTGAACACCACGGTGCCTGATCCCGCCTGGATTATTGGTTGGTTTCTCGAGATGTGGCCACTTGAACTACTGAGGTGACTCATCTGCTGAGTTCCCTCTCGTACCATGGCCCATGCCTGTTAAAATTGGTACTTCCTGAATCCCCCACGCATGTTCTCCTGACGTCTCCCACCACACGCCCTATTAGGCTTTCAAGGAAGAAATAAAGACAGATATCACGGACTACTTCACCCTTAATTCTGGTTCGGTGGATACACAAGCCTCCCTCTGGGAAGCATTCAAAGTGGTCATCAGGGGTCAATGCATTTCCCGTCAGGCTAGTGTGTTGAAAGCCATACGGGGCACACTTGCCTCTCTTGAGTCTCAAATTAAAGGGCTGGAAACACAGTTTTATTCCTCCAATGACCTATCTATCTTAGCTTTATTGAAGGCCAAACTGATTGAATACGATGAGGAGGCACAGCGGGAAGTTAAGTTTCTCAGAAAATATGCAGAGGCAAGGAAATATTGAGAGGGTGACAGGCCGGGCAAGACATTGGCTGGCATGATCCGTGCTCCACGCTCCACCACCTACATCCCTGAGTTGATCAACGCGCATGGGGCTACTGTCTGGGGGCACAAGGATATCCTAGATGTATTCTCTTTGTTCTATTCTAGACTTTACACTGCCACCCAAGAGACATGCCCAGAGGGTATGCTGTCCTTTCTTGACTCTCTAGAGCTGATTTGGTTTAGCCAACAATATAGAGACTATATGGACTTCCCGATTACAGTGGAGGATATCACACCTCAAGACAAGGCCCCCGGGTCTGATGGCCTAACCACCGCCTTTTGTAAGGCATATGTGGAAGAACTAGCCCCACATCTGTTGGCATTCTATGAAGAAGCCCGTACCACCGCCATACTACCCCCAACCATGCGCGAGGCAATCATTATCACTTTAAAAATCCGAGGCTGAACTCGATTCCTATCGGCCGTTATCACTAATAAATGTAGACGTCAAGATTTTGTCCAAATTGATAGCCAACAGATTGCAACCCCTGCTTCCCCTCAATGCACGCCCCGACCAATCGGGCTTCATTCCCGGACGGTCTACCTCTCATAACCTCAGGACAATTTTTTCGGTGTTGCATTACCTCCACCGTGATGTACAGGCTGCAGCAGTTTTTCATGATGCCACTAAGGCATTCGACACGCTCGAACGGCCGTATTTATTTGCTATTTTGGCCGCAATGGGGTTTGGTCCCCTTTTTATCAATCTCATTAGATTACTTTATACAAAGCCAACGGCTCATATCAAGGTGAGCGTTCTCCTGTTGGAATCCTTCCCTATCTCACGCAGCACAAGGCAGGGATGTCCCCTATCCCCCCCCGCTGTTTGCGATCGCGATGGAACCCCTTGCTGCGCACATCAGGCAACACCATACGGCCAGAGGCATAGGTTTTAGCACCAGAAGCCTCCTCATCTCACTATATGCTGATGATGTCACATTATACATCACAGACCCCGGGGTAAACCTGGACCCCCTCTTACGAGAATTTATTAGATTCGGTGGGCTGGCTGGGGTTTCTATCAACTGGGCTAAGTCCGTCATGTTTCCACTAATGGATAATACGTCCCCAGTGACCTCTGAGTTCCCACTGAGATGGGAGACCAACACTGTCAAATACTTGGGCATTTGGATCGGCCGTAACCTGCAGGAAATATGGATGTTAAATTACGAACGCGCTATTGTCTGGCTGGAGGAGAAGGTAAAACTATGGGGTAAACTCCCGCTGTCCCGAGCAGGGAAAATAGCCCTAGCAAAAATGGTTATTTTACCAAAATTCCTTTATTTATTCACTAATATTCTGATCCCTCTCACACACTCCTTTTTTAAGACCCTCAGATCATTACTGGTCTCTCTGGTTTGGGCGAGTGGGCAGGCTAGGGTTTCATGGACTGCTTACACTCACGTGACACAGGGTGGTATGGGCGCTTCCGACAGGCAGCTGTATGCCTTATGCGCTCAGGCTCAGTTCCTACACTACTGGATTCACCCAACACCTTTTCAGCCCCATGTGACTGTCGAAACCGATGCAGTCGCACCTGTCCCCATACATGTGGTGCTGTACCAGTCATATCGCCTCCCTAGAGGTGGCATAGATACGGAAACCCAACGCTGGGCATGGGATGAACTGCGCAAGCGGGCAGGTGCTCCCGTATTGTATGCCCCTTCGATACCACTAGCACACAACCCCATGTTACCAAATTTGAAAGATGGTATTAGCAAACAACTGGCGCCAAAAATGACCCTCCGCATGTTTGCTGATCTATATCCCGAAAACAAATTTCGCTCCCCTCGACAACAGATGAAGGTCACACGGTACCGTTTGCCGAACTCTTCCTATATCACAAATTGCGTGCTGCATGCCGCTACCTCCATGACAGCTTTCCGGCACCCCATTCCTCACTGCCAGCATTAGAAAACCTGCTACGATCCCCCTCACCCGGTAAACTGATCACAGGTCCCTGCACTCATATGCAGACCTTGGCTCCACTGGTGAAGGCCAAAGCGTTACAGGGTTGGAACGTGGAACTCCATGTGCCACTGACTGAGGATCAATGGGCGTACTGCTGTCGCCAACTCACTGAACTGTCCCCAAATTATAGGCTTCGCCTGATTCACTTCAAATTCCTCCATAGATTTTACAGGACGTCCGTCCGTCTACATCGTATGGGGCTAAGAGATGACGATAGCTGCTGGCGCTGCAGGTTTCAACCCACCTCATTTTTACACATGGCATGGGACTGCCCGAAACTGGTGTCATTCTGGTCCACAATCTTCTCAATAATAAAACAGATCATTGGCACATCTCTAGCTCCCACCCCCCTACTAGGATTGCTGAGCTATGTCAAAGACACGCAACTTCAGACACTCAAACTACATGCCCTACTTCTCCTGCTTGCAAAATGGCTGGTGGCAGTGCACTGGGGGAAGAAGAGGGTGCCCTCCATTAAGGAGTGGATAAGGGATGTCACGTACTGCCACTCCCAACTCATCACATTTTGTGAACTGATGCCCCCCACCTCCAGACTAGGGACATTTGAGACCCGTTTATCACCTGGGCTCGGGAACGGCAGGGATCAGACGGGGACACATTGATGCACACAAGGTCACCCGTTGGGCCACCGTAACTTGCCACACTTGTCTCTTCATATAGCTACCCTGAAGAAAATGCCCACAGAAGCTCTGGATTTATAAACAACAGTCCCCTAGACGTATATTTCTTGATTGACATCACTAGTAAGTAAGTGATATACTTGCATGTCTAGCATCCATAATAAAGGCACTTTCTGTACTAGCTTTGCAGTGAACAGTGAATGCATTTTTTACTCCTGTCCTGGATATACATTGTCTATGCACTGGCTAGTTTTGTTGTTTGTTTTTATGTATTTTCATATGAAAATGCAAATAAATAAATAAAATAAATAAAAATAATAAAACCATAGCTCTCTGTTTAACTGGCAACTAGTGAAGTTGTTGCGACAGTGGGGTGGCATGCACTGATATGGGCAAATTGAACGGTAATCTTGCATTGTCACCTGGAGCTTGCCCAGCAGCTTATTGGGGAGCCAATATATAGGGTATTACCATAATCTAATTGTGACAAAATCATTGCTGCCACCACTGTACACATGGTTCAGAATGAGAGAATTAGAACCAGTTTCCGGAGCCGTTCTCAGGAGACCTGTGCAATTCCCACACACAGTTGCCACCTGCTTGGACATGGGCAGATTGTTGTCCAGCTTAATGCCCAGGCTTTTTATTGCTGGAATGGTGCCGGGGGGAACCTAACTCCAGTGGCCGGAAACTATCCATCCAGGGATTCACCTTTGTTGCAATTGGCAGCACTTCATCCTTGTCTGGATTGATCTTCAAAGTTAGCTGTCATCCAGTTCACAGCGAACTGAAAGATATTCTGCATGTTCAACTGTGACTGTGTAGAACTCTCAATCCACAAGACCAACTGAATGTCATCCTTATGGTTTAACATAGGACCTTGGTTCATTGTTAGGTCAGAAAACATTGCATGTGCACCGTTGTTAATGATCTTTTCTTGTATTACCCTTAAGGGGTCTGTTTTCCACACTCCTTTTCCACAATTATTTGGTGAGGCACCAGAAGATGGCCCAGATCGTGGTATCTTTTTAGTGGTTAAGGCTTAGAGGTGGCATATGGGTAATGAAGCAAATTAGTCTATTTTATGAGCCTAAATACCCATCTGGGTACTTGGATCAGTGATCTATGTTCATGGAGTGGTCTTGACCATAGGGATGGATTGTATCAGTTTTTATCTAGGGTTTTATGAGCGTTGCCAGTTTTTTCAGGACTCTATCTCTCCCAATGTGTGCATGGAGGTGCCATCGGTGCAGATTGTTTTCAACCTACACGTGCAAAAGGCTGAATGAGGAGGGGGTGTGTCACTATTGAGTGCTGTTTTATGGTTGCACCGTGCCCCGAGATCATGTTCTCTCAGCATGGGTTGTGCAACATGCTCCTCGCTTGTGGCACCAGTTATCTCTCGAAGTCACCATTTCCGGAGACTTCATTTTGGGCTAACTTTTACTACTTTTGTGAGGTGCACTTCCCTCTTGTGTGATCTGCCATATCGCATATGAAGAGGCGGAGGGGGTCGGAACGTTGCTCTGCATTTCCCATGTACCCTGGATCATGCCAGCTTGTGGTGTTCGAGGTTGGGGCTTATTAGTTAATTGCTAGGCCTGCTAGGAGGGTGATCTCCTTCTGTTTTCCACTCTCGCCTGGAGCTGTGATAGACGCCGCGCCCCTCCTCTCCCAGGTACCCCCATCTCACTCACACCATGTTTTCTCTGTGGTGTTTTGGATCTACGATTCCTAGCTTGTGGCCATGGGCTTCCTACTAGCAATGCATGCAACTGTCGCTCTTTCTTGGAGGGATATTGCACGGTGGCCAGGCTTCAAAGATTTGAAAAACCCAAAGAAATGCAAGAGAAAATATTGCTGAGATCCTGAGAATGTGGGAGGTTGGGCCAAGCCCAGAACCGTCTCTGAACTTTGCCTAGATGATGACTGGACCAGAACTGTCTTGCACTACTGTGATGTCTGGCTAACCTGGCGAACCTCCTGATGGACTTGACGCTATGAGGGTGCTTTGCAGCTTTTGGCACTTGTGCATGTGCTGTGGAGGTTATAAGTTCATCACTATCACGAGAGTACAGGAAATCTTGTTCCTGCTAGGTATGGGTGAAGAATTCTGCTCCACAGGAAATCTCCGGGAAGATCTTACGGTACTTCGAGGACAATATTGACTCGACTTCCTCCCCGAGAACCGAGTGGGACGCCTTTAAGGCGGTGACCCGGGGTTGCTGCCTCGGTGTCCAAGCGGGCTTGCGTAGGCAGGTAGAGAGAGATCTGATACAGGCGGAGGAGGCACTACTGGATAAGGAGCTGGGGACAACGGGGGGCGATGATGCCCAACTCGTCACGGCCAGAGCAGATCACGCTGCCTTGCTGGAACGCCTAAAGAATATCAACTTCGCAGCACATTCCGCACGCACCCACAATGCAGGCGACAAGCCTGGCAGGCTACTGTCATGGTTGGTACGGCAGGACACACAATCCGCATCGATCCTATCTATCCGCACAGCCCAGGGTGTTGAGGTCTATACCCAGAAACAGATCCATGATGCGTTCACATCGCATTACAGATCCCTGTACAGCTCACGACTACGAGCCACGGTGGTGGAGATCACAGACTATCTGACGGCATTGCGGCTCCCGACCGCCACCGCTGCCCAACAGGCAGAACTGGGAGCCGCGCTCACTGATGTGGAGCTACGTGAGGTGATTTTCTCCCTCTCCAATTGCAAGGCGCCGGGCCCCGACGGGCTCCCGGCGGAGTTTTACAAGGCCTACTCCCCGGTGTTAATACCGGAACTGCTGAAAGTGTACAAGGCAGCGCTGGAAGACGCTGAACTCCCGGCGTCCCTGAACGAGGCTAACGTGGTCTCCCTGCTGAAACCAGGTAGGGAAGCGAGCGACCTCGGCTCGTACAGGCCATTGGCGCTCCTCAATACCGACTATAAAATACTTGCAGCGGCCCTGGCCCGGAGGCTTGCACCACTGGTCCCCACTCTGGTGCACTCCGATCAGAATGGCTTTGTACCCACACGGAGCACGTCCTACAATCTACGCCGTTTTTTCAGGGTACAACGTTATGCGACCCTAGCATGGCCACGCTCGGGATGCATTGTACTTGATTTGGAAAAGGCGTTCGACTAGGTGGAGTGGCCATATCTCCTCCGAGTCCTCGAGAAGTACGAGCTGGGGGATGCTTACGTCCAGATGGTGGGACTTCTCTATCAGGCGCCCGAGGTCCGGGTCCGGACTGGTCGGTTGTTCTCGGACAGGATTCGCATCGGGAGAGGTACCAGACAGGGCTGCCCCCTCTCCCCCATTTTATTCGCCCTAGCGATGGAGCTGTTGGCGGAGATGCTCCGCACCTCCGGAGACACCTGGGGCATCCCACTGGCGGATGGCATTCACTCAGTGTCTTTGTACGCCGATGATTTGTTATTATATGTCAGAGACCTCACGCGCATTCCGGCGGCGATCACAGACATCTTTCGGATGTTTGGAGACATGTCGGGGCTCCACGTCAACTGGGCCAAATCGGGGACCTATGCATTTGATGGCGAGATGCCGCAGTGCGAGGCGCGCATGATGGGGGAGACGCTCCGATTGCACCCGACGGTATTTAGGTACCTAGGGATCTTGAAATACCGAGACCCTATAGACCTCCTGGAGGGTAATCTAGTGAGAGCCATATCCTCGCTCACGGCCCAGGTCTCGTTCTGGAACTCCCTCCCGCTGAATGTACCAGCCAGGGTGGCGCTCACCAAGATGATTATGCTCCCTCGGCTTCTCTATTTTTATACCAATCTGCCAGTGTATGTGCCGGCACGCATATTCAGAGGACTAGACACCCTCACCAGGCGCCTCATCTGGAATAAGGGGAGACCCCAGGTAGCACTGAAGACCCTGTATGCACCCACAGACGCTGGAGGCCTGGTGGTTCCCAATCAGGAGCTCTATTACTTAGCAGCGCAGCTGCAGTGGGTTGCCTACTGGCTGAGCGGTAAGAACCTAGTGGACACGGCCACAGCCGATTCCATCCTCTCTCCCGTACAGGCGCTCACACTCTTCCACCCACTGGCACAGGGACGGCCCCCCACGCAGGTCCATGTTGCGGTGGCAAAGCGGTGCCTTGTGCGGAGCCTCCGGCTCACCAAACATTCAGTGCCCTATGCCCCGAGCCTGCCTCTGCTGGGGACACCCCTGGGCGCGGGCACACTGTCCTCGACCGAGCTGCGCAGCTGGACTGCGGCAGACCTGGACGACCTAGGCGGCCTGTACAGCGATGGGGAGCTGTTGCCCTTCGAGACCTTGACCGCGGACACGGACCTGCCAGTGGGTCAATTTCTGACGCACGCCAGGCTCCTCCATGAGTTAACGGAGGCGTGGGGTGACCTCAGCCATGAACCGTCCACTCATCTACTCATCCAATATCTCCATGTGATGGGAGATGGGTCCCACCTTGTACATTGGCTTGCACAAGCCTTACACAGCCACACGCAATTTTCCTCTCGGAGACTGAGGGACAAGTGGGTGACCGACCGTGGCACAGACTGGACGGACAACCAATGGAACGCTATTTTGGCAGGCGCCAGGGTCATCCCCCGCAACGCACGATTCAAGATTATCCAATACTACATCATCCACCGTGCATATCTGTCTCCGGACAAACTGAATCGCTACTTCGGCCTCACTTCGTCGGCGTGTCCCAGATGCGGCCTCCGGGACTCGGACTTCCTGCATGCACTCTGGAGCTGCGCTCATCTTACCTCGTACTGGTCTGCGGTCGCGGACATGTTGACGGCGGCCACAGGCGAAACCCTTCCCAAGACGTGGGAAGTGTGCCTACTGGGACTCTACAGGAGAACCAAGCAGTCCAAGCTGCGGGTGCGCTTTTGGGATTTAGGCCTGATTACGGCCAAGCGTCTTATCACACGACGTTGGAAAAGCGCCGACCCACCGCGTCCTGCAGACTGGCGTCGCTCCTTTGCCAACTGGGCCTGTGCGGAGAGTGTGTCCCTCCACAGGGAGGAAACCGCTGGCCTACGTAAATACCCGATCGCCCAGGACTGGGACGCTGCCCTGATTGCGTATCACCGCGCATGCACACAAGCCGGCATAGAGTACCGTCTCGACGCGACACAGAGGGGGCCCTCTTGATAACTGTCCACACCTGACACGGACTCCGCCGTCCCTCTCCCCCCCCCCCGTCGTCCCCCCCCTCCCCCCCCTCCTGTCCTCCCCCCCATTCCACACGGCCCCCCCCCTTCCATCCCCCCTCCTCCCCCGAGGACTGAGGCCTTTCACGACGGAGACGTCCCCTGCCACGTTCGCCTCCCTACCGCTCGTTCCCCCCCCCCTCCCTTGCCATACAGCCGCGACAGCGCCGCCTCCTCACTCGTCCCCGCCCCCGCATGTCCCACATCGGATGCACCACACACAGTTAGGGTCCTAGGTACACTGCCACACGCACGAATGCTAGTCCAACAGTTATTGAAATGTTTCTTCCCCCCCCCTGTATTGGACTACCCAGTTAACTCTCTTGGTTGACACAGAGGCCAATCATACTGTGCCCTTGATCATGCCCGGCCACACTTCCTCGTCTGCATCTCACATGCGGCTGCTTCGATGCGCCCAGGACCAGGAAGCGGACACCCAGCGATCCATGCGACGTCGGAGGGTATCCTGTTGCCTCTATCCTCTGCTACTTGGCTCAGGGGACTCCATTTCACACAATGACTGTTGACTTTTCTTTTTGAACACGCTGGTCCCTTTTTGCAGTGCTGCGAACTGCGGGCACTGCACCATGAGTCACTTCCTCGCACAGTCACTTATGTACTAATGCACCTCTACCAGCAACTGTTTATTTTCACTCATGTGTAACTGCTGTGTCGACATGTGCCATCTGCTGGGTACTGTTTGTGGCAATAATCCGCTGTTATGACACTGTATGAATAACTACTGGTTTATCTGTGAAATTAAATAAAGTTTGAGACCGTTGGTCTTTAAAAAAAAAAAAAAAAAATGGGTGAAGAATTCTGCTCCACCAGTGATGTTTGAGGATTCTTGCCATCCATGTGGAGTTCCCAAAAACTCTGCAAAGTGACACAGATCGGAGTTTTTTCTCTCAAGCAGTTCAGCAACATTGATTTAGGAAGGCGAGCGCTCGCAAGAACACATTATATGTTAGACCTCCTCTCTGCAAGACTTCTCCACGCAGACGGTCCTGACCGCTCACATTGAGAAATCTGGCACTTGTGTTGAGGTTGCTGCAACTCAAGTAGAATGTCTACTTGAGCGGCAGAAGCGCCCTCTGGCACGACGCGTAGTGCCATTCCATGCTGATTTTGCAGCATGGAACAAACTTCCAGCACTAAAAATCAGTGTTAGTTGCCTGACTTAACAGACTCTGCCGCTGGTGAAACTCTATGGAGCATGGTGCAGTCTTTCTGGCTGCTTGCGGAGTTCTGCTGAATAAAACTCTGTGAACTCCGTCTAGGCCTAGTTCTTGCCACTTGAGGACAGCTTAATTTTAGAACTGAAAGAGGGGTCCTCAATTTGCTGGAGCCTGTAGTTTATAGGGGCACTGTTGGGGCTACACGAAATGATGAACTTAGGTCATGACCCAGATGCCAGCGAATAGGGTGCTGTTGATTTCTAATCGGAACCCGTCTCATTGACTTTGGATGGGGGAACCTGGGTGCCTGCTTTTAACGCACTAATTACGGGATCCGCCCCGCCCTCTTGTCAAACTGCCCTCCCTCTGGAGTGTGGCCAGCCAACAACACCCTGGGGGATCATCAGCAGAGGTGGCCCTGGCTCTTGGCCGTTAATGGCAAACTCAAGAAAGGACACCCAATTGGCAAAACACATGTAGCAGCCCTGAATCCCCAGATCCACGAAAAAGTTTGTATTCTCAACGCTGTCTCAACTGTCCTTTTTTGATTTTGGTACTGTTAATTCTTGGGATGTGGGTGAATGGGTGGTATTTACTCTGGAGTGTCATTTTACTGTACATTTGAATTCTGTGTTTTTGTGAAGGCATTACCTCCCCAGATAGTTACCCCACCCTGCCAAAGTTGTGGCCCCGGTCCGTCTTGGGCTGAGAGCCCTGCCTATGGTTGCTGTTGCCACATGTTTGGCCAATTATCTGATCCCTCTTTTGAGTGTGCGGTGGCTGACCGGCCTCCCTGTGGTTAATGTAAAGTTCATTCGGATTTCCCTAGACTTCGTTCTGTAGATTAGTATTTTGTGGTTGTTTAATCTGGCCCATCAATCATTGTGTGTGGTATGGTTTTAACCAGCATCTGTCTGCCAGGTGGCCTATTCTGTGACAATAGTAGCATTCTTTAGGGCTTGGTTGATGCCAACCTCCCTGTCCTCTGCCACTGTAGCGAGGCTAAAATCCTGTGTGGCTCCCTTTAAGACTGGTGCCATTCATCTGGGTCACTTATATGCAAGAGGTAAAGGGACACTCCAAAATTCATGGTGCTGCATTCTTGGCTGAGATGGCCCTCCCAGTACTGGGAGAAGATGAGCAGTCCTCCTTGGAAGACCCCATTACCAACGAGGACTTATGGTTGTCATTCATTGACTTAAAACTGCAAAAACACAGGGAGGTGATGGCTTCCCAGTTTAATTTCACCAACGCTATGCAGGTATGCTGGCGGAGAAGCAACTGGAAGTCTACAAACAGGCATGCCAAAGGGGGAGGTTACCTGCCTCCACGCGTGAGGCATTAATCGTATTACTCCCTAAACTTGCAAAGGATCCTATAGAACCGTCATCCTATAGGCTGTTGTCCCTTTTAAATGTAGATGTTAAGATATTCAGTGGGGTCCTGGCAGTGCCCCTACTCATGCATCTACCATCGCTGGTACATACAGATCAGTGTGGGTTTATACACAATAGATGCACCATGTATAATCTTAGGTGCTCTGCTCATATATACCATGGATCACATATGAGGGAGTAGCGGTGGGCTTTGGGGTTCTTAGACAGTGAACAAGCATTCAATTCACTCGATTGGGATTATTTGTGGTTGGTGTTGGAGAAAATAGGCCTCGCCAACAGTATATTCCATAGGTTAAATTACTGTATACGGACTACAAAGCGCATGTGCATACAGGTATGATGGTGTCAGGAAAAAGTGTGCTCCAAAGAGGTACAAGGCACGGTTGCCCCGTCACCTCTTTTATGTGCTCTGGCCATGGAGCCCTTGCTACATTATCATGTCGGGCTTTCAGACCCTGGGGGATCCTTGTTGGAGAAACCACCCACATGGTGTCCCTATATGCTGATGATGCCCTGGTGTATCTCCGACATCCAAGATACACTGAACCTATACTCCTGAAGGCACCACAGACCTTTGAAGCTGTATCTAGTCTCTTCATGAATGATAAAAAATCACACATATTCCCGATGGGAACGCTACCAGGGTCTCAGGTGGAGTTTCTCCCATGGGTGGCTCTCCAATGGTGGGATGAGGGGATCATACATCTGGGTATATGAACAGCATATACAGAGCAGAAATTCTTACTTCTTAACATGGTTCTGATGTCGGTGGGGCTAATGGCATCTATCCACTTTGGAAAACACTGCACCTGTCCCTGATGGGACGTGTGGTCATGGTAAAAATGGTCACACTCCCCAGATGCTTATACAGTCTACAGGGTACCTTCTTTGAACTATCTCGGATGTATTTCACTGAGCTGGATTGCCTAATCTTGGAGTTTATGTGGGCTAATACAAGGAATAGAATAAGCCTCTCAATGTTCAAACAGACCTGGGAAAGAGGTGGGATGGAGATTCCAAATGTTGAACTCCATTATATGGCATCCCACCTTCAACATGCAATAAACTGGTTAGACGAACGAAGGTGATAACTGGGAGACGACTCTCTTGCAGGGCACATATGGGAACAGACATTGCCGACCTTGCTCATGAGTGGGGTGTGGGTGCCAGAGGAATACCGTACTTTGTTTGTCAGGTAGGCATGGTATGGGAGCATGCAGTTACACTGGTGCTGCAATGGGCTCAATAAGCTAGGGATATGCCACTTTGGGAATTTAAACCATTTGTACAAAAAAAGGAAGAATAATGGCTGTGTGCTCCTGGGAGAGATTTTCTTTGAGACGTATTTATTACACATGCAGATGCCATTGACTCATTTGGTTTGGGACCAGGTCAATATTTTAAATAGGCAAAACTAGCAGCAACGGCACATGATCTGTGGCCATGCTTCTAGAAGGATCACAGTTAGAGTACTTACTCGAGTTACAGGTTGGGAGATATAATTTACATCCCAGGCCCTACAACAGGTCCTACCTTCCTCTCTCACCACTATCTTTCTTGGGGTCAGTCTATCTACCTTGTGTGTTTGGGTGGAGCAGCGTACGTCTTCGTCGATGATCCCCTTGTGCGCGCGCAAGGGTGACATCTTGTTTTTCCTGTATCTTGGTTGGGTCAGCACTAGGATATTTTGGTCTCTAATTGGTCAACCCATCCCCTAATTTGAAAATTTGGTGAGGCTTGGATCCCAACCAGAAGCTTCTTAACTAATTCTACCTCTGACACTTCTCCAATCAATACCCTGTGCCTACCCACACTCTCATCATGTGGGGGGGGGGGGGGGCGCTGCTTTGTTTCCTCACAGTGCTTCCTGGGTGCAGGTTCTTTCTCTCTCCTTAGCTCATGTCTTTCTTCCACCTCAAGTCTAGATTGCCTCCTACCTCTGACACTTCTCCAATCAATACCCTGTGCCTACCCACACTCTCATCATGTGGGGGGGGGGGGCGCTGCTTTGTTTCCTCACAGTGCTTCCTGGGTGCAGGTTCTTTCTCTCTCCTTAGCTCATGTCTTTCTTCCACCTCAAGTCTAGATTGCCTCCTTCGCTCTGAGCTAAGTGCTGATCTTTATAGTCTGCTTTTGACCTCAAATTTGCTTTCTGTTGTTTCCTTGGCTACCTGGGTAGATTCTGTAGCTCCATTCTCGTCATCGGATCCCGGAGGACTAAGGCCCCCTTCCTCACTCTCACTAGCAGTATTACTGTCTACAACCACCACAAATCTCGCTGATACTCGTGTGTGTTCACCTAGATCAGTGAGGGTGCGCGTTCTCCATACTGCTGACATTCTATGTGTCGAGTACGAAAGTATGGGGGTTGAACTTCCGAGAGCCCTTGCACCGAACTGGGGTTGATCAGTGACTGCTTGGGTCTGTTAGTCTTTCATGCCTGGGACTTACTGCTCGTTATTCATCGGGGGCTCGCCAGCTTCTGCAATTGGATTAGAATACCCTAATGCAGGAAGAGCAGGCGAGATCACCTCCATACCTGCATATGGTGGGGGAGTTGCTGATGCCTTGTTTGCTATCTGTAGTGCAGGATTGTTGATCTGGGCTTCCTCCAAGATGCCCCATAGTTTTAATAATGCCTCCTTTTATCTTTCTTTTGACCCGTGTATTTGGTCTGTATTTATGTTTTCATGTGTTCAAGTATGCCAGGGTCATATTAGCAAGAACCTCGTTAAAATTATCGCAGTTTTAGCGGCAGGAAACTGCTGCTAAAACTGCGATAATGGGCTTGCTAGTATGCGTTAGAGAATTCCAATAGAAGCCCAGGTTAGATGCCCTGCATATCTAACCTGGGCTTCTATTCGAATTCTATAGCGCATATTAGCAAGCCCATTATCGCCGTTTTAGCGGCAGTTTCCTGCCACTAAAACGGCGATCATTTTAACGAGGTTCTTGCTAATGTGCCCCTTAGTTTCGAAAGTTCCCTTGGCCAGGGAAATGTATGTGCCTTTGTGTGTTCATGCCATTCTTGGCAAACCTTATTGCGATTTTTTTAGCCTGTGTGGGGAACCTGCTTTGCATGTCTGTTAATGGTGTCACCATGATCAGTTTGGTAATTTAGAGCATTAGATACCTTAGTTTCTTTGTTTTGGGGACTCTCTGGTTTCAATCTGATACATGGGAATATATACAAGGGGGTTACTGCTTCTAACTACGTTACTATGAGCTCAGCACTGTCTACAGATGTATCAAAAATTCAACATGAACATTTCATAAACACAAACAACAATGAATATGGAAGGTTACAGTCTATTAAAAATGCAGTTGCTAATTGTTGGACCTGGCCCTTTTTGGCAGGTTCACCGAAACTTTTTTTCTTTTTCCTAGCCTGTGTCTGGAACCTGGTGTTGGTGATTTTAGGCCTATGCGCACTCTTTCACTGTGGTACAGTGTAAAGTGCGTGAGATCTCTGTGTTTGTGTGGTGAGTGACCTGCCCTCCCATAGGAATGAATGGGGAATATGTATGCCCATGGTAGTTCCTGATGTGTGGGGAGTGCAGGGTTGAGTTTGGTATGTACGAACTCGTGAGATTGAATGCTGCGCAATGGTATATGCGGCATGATTGTGTCTAGTGTAGAAGTGCCACTTTTAGAAGTTGGCATGTTTGTGTAATTTGTGTCTGGCGTGTGATTGGCTGAGGCTGGCTGGTGAGCCTGGCTCCAAGAGTCTGGGAGGGTCTGCCCCGGTGGTGAATGGAGGGTTTAGCATGCTGATGTGAGGGGAGGAGTGAGCCTGGGCCTGCTTGTGGAATGACTGTCTGGTCTGAGGGTTCTGAGTGAGGCTGGGTTTTCCCCACACAATGCTGGCTCCACCCCCTGGGGTGCGTCTGATGTCCCTAGCCTGGCCAGTGAAAGGAATTCCCTATAACCAGTTCTAGCTGGTTCTCACACTGCCTGCACCCTTTAGACAAAGGATTTTGGGTATAAAAAGGGTGCTGTGACACTCTAAAAATGTTCTTGTTTCTGACTTGAATCCTGCCAGGGGCGTGCTGCTGCTTGGGCTCAGGGGAAAGGCTTGCCTCCCTCGGCCCTGCCCAGCCCCTGGATGCCTGGAGGACTTCTGGGGGACCCCTCTGCTTTGCCTGGGGAGATTGGAGGACTTTTCTTTGCTGATGACGCCCTGGGAGTGCTTTCCTTTTTATTGCAGGACTCCTGGGTACATCTAGCGCTGGGAGCGCTGTATTCGCCCTTAGCGCTTGTGAGCGCTTTATATTTATGTCCATAGAGCTGGGAGCGCTTGATTCATGCCCATAGCGCTTAGGAGAGCTTTATTTCTGTTCTAGCGCCTGAGAGCGCGTTTACGGGCCTCTGGCGCCTGGGAGCACCTTGATTGTTTTGGCCGGTGCCCACCCGGCATTGTTTGACCCCGTAGTCTATCGAGGAGGATCTCCCCTGCCCTCAGCAGCGCGACCCGGAGCCTGGGGGCTCGTCCGCGGGGCCGCGCTGCCATTGGCTACCCCCGCCACACTATCACAAGCTGGCTCCGGCCGGAGGAAGGAAACAGGAAGCAGGGCTCCCTCAGCGGCGGTGCGAGCCCTGCGTGTGATTCCGATCAGAGAGGAAGATGGCGCCTGCCGCTGTGGGGCTCCCGTGACCAAAGGGGGAGCCCCACACCCAGAGAAGAAGCGGGCTGGAGGTACCGGCGGGGCTCCGTTCCCGAAGAGGAGCCCCGCGCTGTGGGAGAAGTGCCGCCGTCCGCCTGGCTCCCCGAGTGCCGGGAGAGCCCAGAGAGAGGAGCAGGAGCTCTTAGGCTGAGCCCCGCCGCCCAGGACCGCCACCGGAGGAGTCAAGAAGCAGCCGGTGAGTGCGGGAGGGCTGGGGGCTCAGAGTGACGGTCAGAGCGGCCCCGGATGGCAGCGGGCCGCTCCAACGGTATATAGAGCCTGAGAGGCTCCAACGATCCAGGGGGGCACCTTTTTGTGTGCAAGCCCCCGAGCGGGGCTCCTACGCTGCAGGGAGCATCTGGTTCAGAAGCCCATGAGGGCTCGGGGGCATTGCGTGTTTTTGAGCCTAGCAAGGCTCCAACGACGGCCGCACTCGTGCAGAGAGTCCAGAGAGGCTCTAGGGGGCATTTCGTAGTTCGAGCCTTGAGTGGCTCCATGGCCCCACAATGTTTAGAGCCCGCGAGGCTCTCCAGAGAAGGCTCCGGGGGCCCTTTTTAGTTAGAGGGGGCGTCGGGGCACATTGCCGGTGCCCGCCCCCTCCTGCCTGAGAGATGTTTGCTTTAGAGCCCCGAGAGGCTCCCTGCCCACCTTGTTGTTTTGCGAGCCCAGAGAGGGCTCTTAGGGGGCAAAGTTATTGGCAGAGCCTGTGTGGCTCCAGCTGGGCGCAGCTTTGGTTCTAGGGCCAGTGAGGGCCCTGGCGCAGTTTTGTTGATTCACAGCTGCCCAGCAATTAGTGGGCAGCTGCACCGTTTAGGCCCCTGACTTTTGGACACAGGGCGTCCTAGCCCCAACAAGGCCAGTTGGCCTAGGGACTGCCACAGTTAGTGGGTAATGTGAGTTTTGTGCAATGTGATGTGGTGCTAGGAAATGTAATGCATTTAATATGATTACGCACCTTGATCTTACACCTCTGAATGTTTTTAGGCATCATGTGTTTTTGCGCTATTGAGTTATGTTCTGGCACCTCTGGATGTTTTTATGCATCATGTGCCTTGTTATTACACCGCTGAATGTATGTTTTATGCATCATGTGTTTTTCCTTCCCTGCACCTCTGAATGTGTTTCGATGCATCATGTGTAATGTGTTCTTGCTGATACCCCTAAATGTATTTTATTCTTAGGTGGTTGTTCATTCCAGTACAGGTGGTCCTAGGGAGGTCCTGGTCCCCTGCGTGATATTCTCCTCAGGTGGTTAGGGTTGCGTAGGTGGTACTTACCTGTTACCAGTAGTTACTGGTTGTGTGCTATTCTTGCTAATTTGTGCTACAGTGATTTTATATCCTTTTATTCTAATTTCTGACAGTATTTCTATTTCTAAAAGTGTTGATTCTGACAGTGGCCCATGTGGCCCTGTCTTGTAAATAATCCCTTGTGAATATTGCCCGTGCCAGTTGGCACAATGTACATGTGTGATTTCTATCTAATGTGTTTTGACAATACAGAAGTTATTTTTATATAACCTTGTGTGGAGTTCCTTTTGTGGTGTGCCTAGGATGTTGTTGCTGTTGTGTGCTGGTGCAAATGCTTTACACATTGCCTCCGAGTTTAGCCTTACTGCTCGTGCCAAGCTACCAAGGGGGTGAGCAGGGGTTATCTTGGCGTGTGACTCCCTTGCCCTGACTAGAATGGTGGTTTCTGCCTGGCTTTGGCGTCAGCCTTAGCCTACCAGAAATAGCCAGTTCTAACACTAATAAAAAAACAGTATCTGATCTATATTGCTTTGATGTCATATACAGGTTGCGAGAAATATCAGCACCTTCATATGGAACATTAAATTACCAACAAAGCACAGCACTAAAAAAACACAGTTTGCAATATTAACAGCAACACAACATAGCAAATCAACAATTGCGCATCAACAATTGCACCCTGCATCACACCCAGGGGCCAAACATACCTCTGTATCAAGTCCAGCAGTCCAAGTGGCTAGCATAATCAATAATTGCACCCTGTATCACACCCAGGGGATAAGTGTACCTATCAAGCGTGCCTATCAGGCCCAGCGGTCCAAGTGACCAACACCAAAAAAAAGTTGTAAAAAATGTCCGCAGTTCACTGCTAGCGCATGCTATCCTGTAACCAGCGGAAGCTCTGCTCGGTATACAAGACTAAGTGAGCCTGATAGTCTGTCACTATCAGCTTTGGCACAAAGATAATAATAATAATTTGCGGGGAAAAAAGGAATAACTCGAGAACCACAGGTCCCGCTTGGCCAAACTCAAGTTACACTCAATCTTCCAGGTCTAAATCTTTTTCCCTAAATATTCAAATCACACCCTGGGGAAAAGCGTCCCGTCTGTGTCATGCCCAGTGGAAAAAGCATACTATCTGTGTTACACCCAGCAGTCCAAGCGATCAACACCTGTCAAATCTTTCAGATACTCACGGTGCTGGTATACTGGTGGCACTGAGAAACTTTTTTAGACTAAAAATTAAGATTGAGGAGTCGACTATGACAATAAATATTCACCTTTCCTGGAATGCTGTCTAAAAAAATGGTATCCGTGGGATTGTCTCAGAGGTCCCTTGCAGCTCCTCACCTAGGACATATAAAATTGAAAATATGCCAGATTTGTCAGTGGCAGGGCACTCAGGTAAATTTTCTGCATTTCTCCCTCTTTTACTAAACGCTACATGCTGTACTAAGGTTCTGATGTAGTCTCTTATCCTCTGTGATGGGTGCTTCAGGACGGACCTCCGCCCCGCGGATTCATGCCGTCAGAAGGCATCATAATCCCATAATGATGGCAGAGCCAGCCTCGGCTCCGCAGTCGGGATTATGTTGTCACTTTCACACAACCTTTCCATGTTAGCCTTTCCGACATGGAAAGGCTGTAGGAAAGTGACTTTGGGGTCCTGAGCAGGGCCCCTTCAATCAATCAATAAATCAATCAATCAATCAATCAGAACATTTGTAAAGCGCTCTACTTACACGTGAGGGTCTCAAGGCGCTGGGGGGGTGGGGGTGCTGCTACTGCTCGAATAGCCAGGTCTTGAGGAGTTTTCTGAAGGTTAGCAGGTCCTGGGTCTGCCGTAGGAGGATGGGGAGGATGTTCCAGGTCTTGGTCGCGAGGTGGTAGAATGATCTACTGCCTGAGGTTGCTCTTCGGAAGCAGGAGACTGTGGCGAGGACGAGGTTGGCGGAGCGGAGCTGGCGGTTGGGGGTGTAGAAGCTGAGTCGCCTGGAGTGCCTTGTGTACGTGGGTAAGCAGCTTGAACGTGATCCTCTTGTTGACAGGTAGCCAGTGCAGGTCTTCCAGGTGGGGCATGATGTGGCTGCGGCGAGGGATGTCGAGGATCAGGCGTGCAGAGGCGTTTTGTATGCGTTGCAGTCGCTTTAGGAGTTTGTCCGAGGCTCCTGCATAGAGGGCGTTTCCGTAGTCCAGCCTGCTGCTGATGAGGGCGTGGGACCGGTCTTCTTGTTTCGGTGGGGATCCACCTGTAGGTCTTGCGGAGCATGCGGAGGGATTTGAAGCAGGACCTGCTTTGTCAAGGAGAGAGTGGAGTCGAGGATGAAACCTAGGTTGCGTGCATGGTCGGTGGGTGTTGGAGCTGTTCCCAGTGTGGTTGGCCACCAGGAGTCCTCCCAAACCGAGGGGGTGGAGTATAGGATGAGGACTTCCGTCTTGTCTGAGTTTAGCTTCAGTCTGCTGTTCTTCATCCACTCAGCGACCTCTTTTATTCCTTTGTGGAGGTTGGTTTTGGCGGTGAGGGGGTCCTTGGTGAGGGAGAGGATAAGCTGGGTGTCGTCGGCGTATGAAATGATGTTGAAGTCGTGAATTCGGGCGACGTGGGCTAGCGGTGCCATGTAGATGTTGAACAGCGTCGGGCTGAGGGATGAGCCCTGGGGTATGCCGCAGATGATCCTGGTGGCTTCGGAGCGGAAAGGGGGAGGCGGATGCTCTGGGTTCTGCCAGAGAGGAAGGAGGTGGTCCAGTCCAGAGCCTTGTCTCAGATCCCAGCGTCATGGAGGCGTGTGCATAGGGTGCGGTGGCAGACGGTGTTGAAGGTGGCTGACAGGTCCAGGAGGATGAGGGCCACAGTTTATCCGTTGTCCAGCAGGGCACTAATGTCATTGGTGGCGGCGATGAGGGCAGTTTCGGTGCAGTGGTTGCTGCGGAATCCGGACTGCGATGGGTCAAGGATACTGTTCTCCTCGGGGTGGTTGGTCAGTTGTCTATTGATGGCCTCTCGATGACCATCGCCGGGAATGGGAGCAGGGAGATGGGACGGAAGTTCTTGAGGTCCTTGGGGTCAGCCTTGGGGTTTTTGAGTAGGGCGTTGATCTCGGCGTGCTTCCAGCTCACCGCGAAGGTGCACCCCTGGTCCTGGGGGGGCACCTATAGTGCCCCTATAAACATCCTTGCAGAGTGTGGCAGGCACTGCATGGTGCCTGCCACACAGTGCAGGAATGTTTACAGACATCCACTTTTCAGTGCCAGCTTGTGCTGTGAGCCTTTTCCGTCCGCCGCACAAGTTGCCATTAAAAAATGGATGTACCCAAGTTCTGCGGTCGGAACCACCAACCTATGGTCGGGCAGTTCCAGCCCACAGTAATCAGCCCCTATGTCGGTTTGACGTGGAATCTAATATGCAATATGGTTTTAGAGGCGGGAGGAGCACCATGGATCAATGTTTAAATTTGCACTTATTAATAAGCAAATATACTATGGCCAAGGAGGGGTGCTTAACGATGGCTTTTATGGACTTATCTAGCGCTTTTGACCTGGTTAACAGGTCAAAGCTTTGGAATATCCTGCTGGAAAAGAGTCTCGACCCTTGCCTAGTCTATTTTTTAGCCAACCTTCACCAAGATCTTACAGCCTCGGTTAGGATAACGCAGGCTGGTGATTGCACTAGATCATTCAATTCTGGGAGGGGCATCTGGCAGGGATGCATTCTTGCACCCCTGCTGTTCACCCTTTACATTAATGACCTGGACAAAGTGCTTGTGGAGGTGGCCTTGGATATCCCGCGAGTAGGAGACTGCTTAATCCCTGTTCTCCAATGCGCGGATGATGCAGTACTTTTAGCCCGTACAGCAGTGGGCCTCCAGCGGCTTCTAGACGCCTTGGGGGCTTTTATGCACTCCTTGGATTTAATTGTGAATAACAGAAAGTCACATACTATGACAGTAGGTCGCAGAGTTATGGAAACATTTTATTGTAATGGATTGGAAGTCTCTTCCGTCTCCTCAATCACTTATCTGGGAGTACTTTTTAATGACAGGTCTTCCTGGGTTATGCAACAAAAAGTTAAAAAGAATGCAGACTTACGTGCTTCCTCATCTCTTTTAGGGTTTGCACAACGATTGGGGGCCAGACCGATAGAGTCTATTCTAAAGGTTTACAAAGCCAAGTGTTTGGCCATTGCAGCCTATGGATCCTCTATCTGGGGCTATAAAGAACAGGTTGGGGTACAGGTTGGGATACAAATAGCTGAAAACAAATTCCTACAAAGTCTTCTGTCTGTTCCACAATCTACCCCATCGTATGCCATACACCAGGAGTTAGGGCTCGGCTATGTTACTGATACTATGTACACAGCTCCGTTGCTCTGTTGGCTCAAAACCTGGTTGAACCCTGATTTAACCTTGAATCATTTGATTTTACGGGACTGTTTGAAGTTAGATAAGTCCCTAAAAATCAAATGGCTCTCATATGTCAAAAGCATGTTTATTAAAATAGGATGGCCAGAACTTTATGAGGAACCGGAGAAGATCAGTAAGGATGATGTGTTGTGGGTAAAATTGAATTGTAATAAGGTTTTGATGATGAAACGAGAAGAACAGGAGCTATGTAAACCATCATTTAGGTCCCATTAGGAGAAGCGTGGCTCAGTGGTTAGAGGCGGCAGACCCGGAAGCTGAGATTGACCGTGGACCAGGGTTCGATTCCCCGCCTCGGCGGGGCTCGGGCTCAAAATTCCACGGGCTCGACAATTCTCGCTCTGGTGCTTACTCAACTCACGGGGTCACACTCTGCGACTCTGGGCAATAGCTTGCTTAATCTCCACTATGGCCCCTCGCGGCGGGATGCCTGGCTTTCACCTTGTGGCCACCCTGCCGGGGTTTCTCACAGGGGAATACCAGGATGGGTTCCCTAAGCAAGCGCCGGGACGCTTACGGGCAGCTGTGCGCTTTACAAGTCCAGCACATTTACATTTACATTTACATTACCTTTTAAAAACATCAATCAATTGGAACCTTATTTATCAATAGCTAATAAACCTTACCATCGCTGGCTCCTAATTAGGCTCCACTTTAATTTGATCCATTTTACATTGGGGGATTATCGGGAATGGTGTAATCCTGTTGATGCTGAACCCTGCAAATGTGGTAACTTTTCATCTCAGGACACATTGCACTTCATTATGTTTTGTGATTTTTATTCCCATATTCGTTTGAGATTTCTGGTTCCTATCCTGAGAGGCGGGGGTTTCACTCAGGTAAAACCGGCATTGGTCTTCCTACAGTCTTTGTGTAATCCTGGGGATATTTTTAATATTGCATCCTTTTTGGTAGCTGCTGTGAGACTAAAGAAACAAAAATAATTAAAGATGTCTTTTCCCAAAGCAATATTGTAATTTTTACTGTAATTTTATGGGCTAAGGGGTATGATTTTGTGTTAGTATTTTTATCTAAGTGCACAGAAATCTTGTCTGTGTATTTTAATTATTAAGTTAAAATTATTTGTTATATTGTCAATGTTTGTGTTTTATCTTTTGTACTTTTATGATTTTAATTAATCGAATAAAGTGGATTGACTGACTGACACAACGGGTGAATTCTTCTGTATGTGAATGTATCATTCACATTGACTTCAACATTTTCAATATTATCACCTTACTAGAGCCTGTTGCACTTCAGGAGGCTCACAAGTCACCATTTACATTATTAGCCTTTATGGATTCGGCATTGTGCACAACTTTGGTCAATTGTGGTCGTAGAGAGGATTTGTGACCTCTGCTGGGTCTCCTATCAAGAATGGGTTGTATGCATCAAACCTCTTGGAAGTCCTTCAGTTACTGAAAGACATTACTGTGGTAAAGTGTGCTGCACACAAGAACTATTATGACTTTGTCACTAGGGGCAACTACAATGCAGATGAGATTGCTTTAAATTGCGCTCTTCAGTCAAGCACCTTCCAAATGGGTGAGCCATGCAATGCTGAGGGAGAACCAGTTTCAAACATTTTATTACACACTGTGCAAATTTTCAATGAGAAGAGGGAGTTGCAGCAAAGAGCTCCAGAGATCGAAAAGGGCAGATGGGAAAGAATGGAATGTGTGGAGGATGCTAGTGACATGTGGGTATCAATTGAGGGAAAGCCTGTACATCCGGATTCAATGTTACCAGCTCTAGGGAGACACATGCATGGGCCAACACATGTGGGCCTTGATGGGATGGTAATGACATATACGCAGGACTGGCATAATCCACAATTTCATGCAATGGCAGCAAACCTGTGCCAGATTTGTCCAATTTGCCAGAAACAAAATGTGGACAAGAAGGTTGCAGTGACTCTGAGTCAGATAGGGAAGTCTGTTGGTCCTTTCAACCGTCCCCAGATTGACTTTATGAAGATACCCCAATGTAATCAGTCAAGGTATGTCTTAGTCATTGTATGTCTGTTCTCTCGTTAGGTTGAGGCATATCCCACCAGGAGATGCAACAGTCTGACAATTGCCAAACTACTACTGCAGACATTCATTCCGTGCTTTGGGATGCCAGTTCATCTTGAATCAGATCAATGAAACCACTTCAAGAACGAGGTGATGCAGTAGCTCTTTTGACGTTAGGGATAGACCAAAGATTCCATTGCAGCTATAGGCCAGAAGCTTCATGCACAGTTGAAAGATTAAATGGGACGATTAATTAAAAACTGGCAAAAACTTGTGCGTCAACATCTCTCAGATGGCCCAATGCACTTCCCCTGGTACTGCTGAGCACTTGTACCACACAGAACTATCTCCTCAGGTGGTGCTGATGGGGAGAGCCAAAATAATTTTGTTCAAGGTGCTGATCTTGTGAGTACCACAGATGATCTGGTTCTCGAATACTGCATGGGATTGACTGACGTGGTACATTTTATCTCTCCCCAAGTCAATGTTGCCATTCCGGCTGATAATGAAACTCCATGCCTTAACCTGTGCCCCAGTGATTGGGTTAATGTGAAAAACCATGGTCACATGTCATGCCTGGAGGAACATTGGAGATCTCCAATACCAAGTGATCTTGGTTACCAACACTGCTGTGAATTCTGCTGGACGGCCAAACTGGAATCATGCCTCCCATACAAAGATGGTGAGACAAGCAGAGGAAGAAAAGGAGCCAACATTGACTAATTCCTCAATCACGTCTAGGTTTGAGGTTTCCAAAGCATCCAAACAGGAAGGCCAATCTGGAACTTCTAAGCCTTCCAGATAAGAACAGCGGCAAGAGCAGAATGACAGTACCACACTTCAATCCGCAAACAACACTGCAGGCTCTAGACTGAAAGTGTGCATTCGCAGAGATAGTGTGAAATCATGGAGAGCAGAATTGAATCTGTTTGGAACAGGTGCACCAGGATCAGAGTGGTGTTGACAGAGAACGTTCTGCCTCTGATCGCGAATCAGCTTCATCTGAGTCAGAAATCACAAGTACCTCTGAGAATCGGGCATCCACAGAAGAAGGTTGGCCAAAAACTAGGATCAGACAAAAGAAACTGTTGACAACTACTGAGCGACCTGAGACTATAACAGAAGTTAATGAGTTAAAGGAACAAGAACATCTAGAACAACAAGATACTTGTGACGAGTTTCTAAACTTGATGATTCCAAAAAGGTCCAAAAGGGAGAAAAAGACCAATCACAAATATTCAGGTCCCAATGGGACATACTTCACCAGGATTGACATTGAATCTGACGATTGTCAGACTGCCACTGAAGACCCTCCATGAGTCAAAGACAATTAAAGGTTTGAATCTATGCAAACTGTTGACAAACTTGAAAAGGACAGAAAGATAGTTAGGGTAAAGGTAAAAGGACTACCGATCCTCAGACATCCAATTGATGGGGAATAACAGTCACCATAGATTTCGAGGTAGTGTAGTGTATTTAGGGTAGGCAAAGGACTAATGTCTTCAATAGAAGGTACAGATTAATCACTTGATCTGATTTAAGCTAACATGGTGCAGCAATGCTGCAAAATTGTGCTTGTAGATTTGGTAGTTGCCATTTCGGTTTCTGTAGTTGGGTGGTTGTTAGATGTCCATCTGCTGAAGGGAAATGTTTCCCAAGTGCTAATGAATAAAACTAATTAACCTGTTACTAGTAAAGAAATGAATGAAGGTAGAGTTTGGCATGCCCCTCGAACTGGATGTGGTTATACTCATAAGGTGGGGAGAGGATGTAGACTTACTGTTAGAGCGGTCAACTTCGAAGCTGGTGAACCAGGTTTGAATCTCTGGGCAAATCACTTAATCTCCCCGTGCCTAACAAAAATAAAAGTGTCCATCTGTAACGAAACTGGTGCTCATGTAAAACGTTCTGATACATGATGTCTCGAGTCTAGTTTGTGCTATATAAAACTCTAAAAAAATGTCTATTTTTAAACATCAGCCGAATATTTTAGAATCATGGAAATTGAGAACCTCTTTGTCTGCTTCTGCCTTCAAGCCAAGGGCTCTGCATACTTTCATTTGCCCCTATCCTATCCTTTTTCTTGCAGTGGCTTTCTTATTCTGTTCTACCAGCAGAACTCTATTATACTGTTTTATACTGATTATGAAAATTATTTAGAAAATGTACCATTGGCGAAGGGATGTGTATTTGTGGTCTACCAAATATGCTTATTGTTTTTCTAAAGCTTTTAAATAAAGGAATTTTGCAAGTTAAGTTAAGCATAATTTGGTTAGTAGAACTTGTGTTAGTAACAGGGGTAAACATTTTCATTATGTACTTATATAATGAAAATGCTTACCCTGTAGTGTGTTTTATCTAGGTACCTGAATCAATATCCTATTCTTTGCCATTGTCCGGTTATAAATCAATAATATCCCTGCAACGGCATAGAAACCCTTTTCATAATTGGATCATAGCGCATGCTGTCACATTAAGCAAGCCTATTCCTCCAGCCCCCTAGAAAAGCACACGAGTTCTTAAACAAATCCAAGCCTCCAGCAAACCTGGGAAATCCCCGCCTGCTATTGTTTTGATTTCGTCCGAGAACTCCTGTAAAGCACTGTAAGAACGACCAGTTCTTAGTGACATCTTTATTGATGTCTTATGTCCATCCTTACGTCAACCCCGGCACCTTTCATGTATAAATATACCGACGCTGCCTTAAGCAAAGACACGGTGGTGGTGAATCTGGAGCAGCGACTACTTGCCCGAGAGCCCAGCTGATGCGAGAGCCCACGGACGCTGCCCCTCCCTTTTGACGCGCTGAGAAAGACGCTGTCTTTTCTCTTGCCGAGAAATCCAGCCTCCGGCGTTTCCAGCTTACCCTTGCGGGTGACTGGGATACCGAGTCCTGAGAGAGAGATACCAGCCCTCCTGCCTTCTAATACCCAGGTACTGAACTGACTAAACCCTTACAGAGAATTCTTGAGTCAGATTCTTGGCAAAACAAACTTAACTTAAACTGCTACCTACTTACTCCTTCCCATGTATTAGGCTTAGGTCAGGTACACCGGGGTAGGCGTAGTTAGAAGCACCAGTTGAGTACGATTAGTCAATGTATATATGTATGTATCTATTTTATCCATTTTAAAGTATCACATGGCTAAGAAACCATATCAATGCTTTTACAGTATTATTTCATAATCCTGCTTTTACTGTATGCACTTTACTTAACTATAAGTATTGCAATTGTAGCAATTCATTTCTCTTGTATGAGGAAAGAGACTGCTCAATAAATAACACCTTTTATTGAAAAACGCCTGTCTCTCTTTTTCTCTGCAAATCTGGTGAAACTAAGTATGCACATATTGACTGAGTAAAACAGTTGTCTTTTGTTTTCACACGACTCTAGAGATGCACTCTTAATCAGGGAGAGCAAAGTTGTCATGTTTTATGGTTGTCAGAAACTAAATCCATTCTTGTCTATCCAGGGAGGTTAAACTCCTCCTCGCTTATTCGAGAAAGTTTCTAGCGAACTCTGAGCTAGCTGGCAAAAACTTAAGTCTAATATCGTCAGTAGAGACCTAGTTAACCTCAGTCCTACGTCTACACTACTGAAGATATTATTCCAATGCGCAGAGCCTATTGGGAATATAGGAACTACACTACAACCCCTGTTACTAACACGAGGGCTATGAACCAAATTATGCTTAACTTAACTTGCAAAATTAGCAACAACTAGGGGATTTTCATTTGTTAATTAAACAAAAGAATAAGGATAGCTGAAGAGAAGACGAGCAAGAAGGTTAACCTGGACATATTACTGGAAAGGGCAAAGGGAATCTAGAGGATCCACTCCCAAGGGAGAGCATTGATGTCACCAAGAAAGGAACATTATGTGTGATAAGAAAACCAGAAGGGAATGAGACTCTTGAGGTAGGGTGTTGGAGAAACTGTGAGCATAGCAATTTAGTTAGAGGAAGAGTTTTCGCTGAATTACAGGTATGTATTAAAAAGATATATTGTGTGTGTGGTAAATCAGCATATATACTGTTGCAACACAATTGAGTAGGTAGTCGCTATATAGCTTTAGTCTTTTCAACAATCTATCATACCAGTGATATAGATCCACAACCTTATCGCTATAGGAAGCGAAGCAGGCACAGCTTTAAGCAGCTACTCAGCGAAATATTTGCACCATTAGTATCCTCAGTGGGAGTAGTGTTAAATAACATTAAAATGTAAAGGAAAATCAATCTTAGTGGATAGGATTGCTACTAATAAGGCAGGCACCCAAAATAAATAACCACCTTAATAGTTATAGCGCCAATATTACAAATATTACTTATGAACTAACTGAATTAGAAGAAACAGGTGCCTGAGAAGGAATCGATAAGGTATTTGGGACTATTGAAAAAGGTTTTGTCAAGATAGGCAAGTTGTTAGGTAGTGTAGGTGGAGGAATACTAAAATGATTCATATTAATTTGCATTGCATGTGTGCTTTTCTTCCTAAAACTTTTCAAAGGATTTTCATCAAATAGTGGGTTATAATGTGGGGCTAAGAAGCAGTCAGCAAACAGCAGAAGAAAGAGAAACAGTTGATGTAAAAGTTGAAGAGATGGAGAGCAAACTTTATGACATCATGAAGGGACTGGGAGGATCCAAGCAGAAGAATCCTAAAATTACAACAACTGTGTTGTAATAAATACATGAATGTGATGATTCAGAAATCATCAGAGGGGGGATTTTGGGATCAGTGATTTAAATGAATTAAACACAAATAATCAAGCTCATGCTAAGCCAATGTTGTGCTTTCTTCCATTTTGGATGTGACATCGTAATATATCATGTGATCACTGGTGCTGTTGTTTTTCATTCTGATAAAGAATTGTGGGCTTCATACAGAATATACTGAGGCTTTCCCAGTCACATTGAACAAATTGTACCTAATCAAGGACAACCTAACAGTCTCAGACCAAATAACATACTATGTAACAAGTCATGTCACCTGAATAGATTCTGGGAATGGCCCAATTTGGCAAAGACTTTACCCCCTCAGAAGTCCCTGGTATATGGTACCGAGGGTACCCAGGGCATAGGTGGTACAGGGGTCCCTAGGGCTGCAGCTCGGTTTTGTGCCACCCTGAGTGACCCAAGTAAACTACTGACAGCAGACCTGCCATTACAGACAGCAGGAGCAGGGCAAACTGTTTGAACTCGACTGTGCCCTCACCATGTGTGGCACAGTCAATACACTATTTTTAATATAGGTCGGGTACCCCTAAGGAAGGCCTCCTGAGCCCAGGAGGCAGAGTGCATTATAGTAAAGGTGAGGACATATAAGTGCAAGCCTATATGTCCCTATAGTGGTGTTCCCCACTGGAAAATATTATAAGTGTTAGCAGTCCATAGGATAACAAGGGCTGACACCCCGGAATTCTCGAATTTGGCAGCTCAATTATTGTACCGCTGATATAGGTCTTGTTTGGTATCAAAAAACTTGCCTTCTCACCCCTGACATGAATCTCATGTCGGGGGTGATGTGGCATGCACCCAGGTGGCCAACTAAGACGTTGCCCACCTGGTTGCCCGAGCTTCTCCGAGCTCCAGCTGCCAAGCCTGCGCTTCCCAAGTTTGCTGTCGCCAAGACAGGACTCTGACCTACTGCCAGCCAAAACACCCGACCCCGCCACAGTGTCAAACGAGTATGGCAACATGGTGTTTTGGTGAAGGCAGTACACTGAGCATGGTGAATACTGGAAAGAAAGACAAGCATTGAGAACGATAAAGGAGTTTTTAAGAGAGACGCCGCTCACACAGAAAGCCGTTGTGGTCCGGAATTATCACCACAGATCAAAGGAGTGTACACAGATTAATTAGCCTTGAGGAAGTCGCGGGATAACCTCGCTTGGGCGGCGAAACACGTGTTGGCTGTTGGAAGCTGTTGTAAAGGCCTACATGAATAAAATACCAAAGAAGAAAGAAAGGATTATATTGGTGTCTTACTGTGTGATACATTGTTAACTGGTTGTTCTAACTAAATTGGGAGACCTTATCTACAATAGACGTGTGCTGGGGAGTGAATTCTATTTCCTGCTACCTGAGGCTTCTTTCTGTGGAGGTTGGTGGTTCTCCACACCCTACAGCACCGTCAGAGTAACTTGAGAGATTGAGAGTTACTGTGTGATTCTTCCTAGTGGCGCCATATAACCTATACTTAATACCACTTTTCTGAGCGTTGTATACTCCCTAGCAAAGTGCACTGAGAGTGTCGGGGCCTGTAAATCAAATGCTGCAGGTGGGCCTGCAGCACTGGTTGTGCCACCCATACAAGTAGCCCTGTAAAGAGTCCTCAGAACTGCCACTGCAGTGGCTGCGCGCAGTTTGTAACTGTCATGCCGACTTGGCAAGTGCACCGACTTGCCAGGCACTAACCTTCCCTTTTCTTACATGTAAGTCAACCCTAAGGTAGTCCCAAGGTATCCCTGTGGGCAGCGTGCTGTGCAGGTTAAAGGTAGGAGATGTACTGGTGTGTGTGACATGTCCTGGTAGTGACTTACTGTGTATTTCGTTTTCCACTATGGAAAGTCTATCTGTCCCATAGGATAGAATGGGAGTTTACTTATAACATCTTAGAAGCATAACTTCTCATTGGGACAAGATAGGGAAATGGAGTTCAGTATGCTTGGACTCCGAATGTAAAAATGCATCATCTAGCAAAGATGATTTTTATGTTCGGTGTTTGGAAATACCCTTTTTAGAAAGTGGGTATTTTCTCACTTAGCCATCCTGTGTGCCTCTGCTGGGTTTGTGGATTAACTGTCTGGCTTTAGAGTGTCAGGGGTTGGAGATGTGCATTCTCTTCAGACATCCACTAGGGGTCAAGGTGTGTCCTGCCTTTCCTGGATGAGTCAGGGCTGGGCTGAATAGACCTGGGCTGCGTTTAGAGTAGGAGGAGGGCCGCCCGTTGGGTGGATTCAACAGACACAGGCAGATCTTGCGCGTTTTATTTGGCAAGGCAGGAAGCCCAGAATGAGGAGATCACTCTCGATGCTAGCCCCTGAGGCTGGAGGTCTCGGGATTCCGGATCTCCGAAAGTACGTTCAAGCAACACAATTGCGCTATCTGGTAGAATGGAGCAGGTGGGAATCAGACAAGCACTGGCTCTTTCAAGACCAGGCGGTGGCTAGTCGGCCTTTGCAGGAAGTGCCGTTTCTACGCCGGGCTCACCGGCCCGCGAATCTCTATGCCTCATTCGTCACCCGACCCGAGTACCCCTGCGGGTATGGGATGCGACAAACATCCATTGCAATCTCACCTCGTTCCCCTCGCCACTTACACCCATAGTAGATAACCCGGACTTCACTCCGGGCACTGAAAAAGGGGCCTTTACCCACTGGAGAACGGCCGGATGTCGGGCCCTGTGTCACATATACGACTCAGAGGGAGTCATTCCCTTCCCGCGCCTCCGACAGGAATACTCCTTCCAAGAGACCGAGAGGCTCCGCTATATGCAGGTACGCCACTGGGCTCTGCACCCACAGGTGTGAGACGCAGCGGATAGGCAGCTCCTCCCTTATGAGAGGTGGCTTATGACTCGCTCGTCGGATGCGAAACTGATCACAGACCTTTACAAACTACTACAGCCGCCTTCCTCACACCTCTATAATCCGGGGAGGGAGCGATGGGAGCGGGAATTGGGCAGGACACTAAGACATAAAGAGTGGGAGCAGATTTCATACAGAGCACGGCACTCAGCATACCATATGGGACTCACTGACACACTGACCAAAGTCTCTACCTATTGGTATTATACCCCAGAACCAATACACGAGATGGACCGTAGTAAGGATAGCGCTTTCTGGAGAGGATGCGGACGGGTGGGCACGCTGACACACATCTTATGGGACTGTCCACTCCTAGAATCTGACTGGAAGGAAGTGATAGATGAGATTGACTCCCATTTCGACACCGAACTGCCACGCTTCCCAGCTTATATACTGCTAGGCCTCCCGAACGGGTTGGTGTATCCCCTTAAATCCCGTAGGGGCAGACAGATAGCTATTGCATTAGGGTCGGCGATACAGAACATCTTACTACTCTGGCGCACCACCACACTTCCTTCTATCACGGGCTGGCTTTATAGACTGTGGCATGTGATAGGGATGGAGAAACTGTCGCTCACAGTGGCGGGGGACATAGAACAATTTGATGACCTCTGGCAACCATTCCGGTCTCTGCTGCTCACCGAATTTAGGGAAATCACCTGCCCCAGATACCTGCGCCTTTTAAGGCTTACGACACCTGAAGAGTCAACTTCCTGAATAACCATTGAGCTAGTTTTCTCAGTTCAGGGAGATTGGGGTAGAGGGTAAGGGGCGGGCCTGCGCACTGGATGGAAAGGGGGGGTGCAGGGGATTAAGGAGGTGGGGTTTTGGGGGGTTTGGGGAGAGGGACTGTTCATTTATCGCAACACCGTATATCTTTAGGGGTTGCGGGGTGGGTTTGCAATGTAACTGCTCTTTGGACAATTAATGCTGTGTATGCAACCCTAGCCGCAGCGACCTGATATCTCATAGGCTATGTATGTCCTGTCTCTTTCTGTTGTTTCAATAATAAAAAATACTTAAACCTAGAGTAGGAGGAGGAGCGGAGGAGATTTCCTTGCACCTGAATGGGCCTGGTCTGGTTTAGACATTGCTGTCTCCACCTCCTGCCGGGAAGCTGGGCCAGAGAGGACCAAACTGGTTTGGACTAGGTACAGACAATCTCTGCCTAATAGAACAAAGACAAACTGAGTATAAATATTGGAGCCCAACCCCCAGAACTGTAGAACTCACTGGAATCAAGCAGAAGAGCTAGAAAAACCGCCAGGAAGAGTACTGCCCTTTGCTGTTTGTTGCTTTGTTGGGTTGGCCTGCAGTTACTGATTCTGCCTTGGGCTGTAAAAGGATTGGACTGAGCTTTCTTTACTTGTGCTGAGTATCTCCAAGGGCTTGAAGTAGAGCTTGCCTCCTGTTCTGAAGTCTCAGGGACCGCAATGACTTAACTGATCTATGGGTACCACCTCTGGAACGGTGGTTTCAGTTGCCACAGAGGGAGGAAAGCAGCTGACTATGTCACCGACTCTGTTGCTGGCTCCGTGTCCTGAAAACACCGCAGAGGGCACCGCCGCACCTCACACCTCAACCCTGGTCTCACGGACAACATCACCACCGAGCCACTGCTTGCACCGTGACCTGTGGACACCATACTCCGCACCACCTTGCTTCACTTCTCCACCCTGGTCTCACTGACTCGGTCGCTGCCGGCTGCCTCCGGGGCACCGCTCGTAAGTATCACGATGCACCATCCTGTCCTACAGCGCAGACCGAACCGACCGACGCCAGCTCCCCGCAACCGGCTCTGTCGCCTGGACAGTGATCTGTCAACACCGCATCGAGCATTGCCTTCACTCCGCACAGTAGCCCTTGTCTCACCCACGCCGCTTTAACATCGTCACCAAGCCGCTGCCTGCTCCGTGCCTTGAGGGTCCCGCACGCTGCACCGCTACGCTTTGAATCGCAACCACAGCGGTTGCCATGACTGGCTCGCAGCAACGCGGCGGCCGCAACAAAAAGGTATTGTTTACAAGCCTGCTGATGCCCCGAACGACACGGTTAGATGGAACTGTAGGAATCTGTTGTTTTCAGTATCGCAGTAGCACCCGACAGAGCTACCGATCCCAAGGAACTGCATTTTCAGTGTTATTCTTGCAAAGTGCATATCTTTAAGTACTATATGTTGGATTTTTATCGTTCTGGACTTGTTTTAAATATATAAAGTATTGGATATTTTTCTAAACTGGTGGGGTATCGTTTGTAGTGCTTTTACTGGGTTACTGTTGGTTATGTACAAATGTTTTACACACTGCCTCTGAGATAAGCCTGACTGCTCATGCCAAGCTACCAAGGAGGTGAGCAGGGTTTTTTTTAGGAGTGTAACTCCCTTACCCTGACTAGGAAGAAGGGTCCCTACTTGGACAAAGCTGCAAACCATTGCCAACTAGAGACCCTCATTTCTAACAAGAGTGTTGCGATAGTCAAGCCTGCGGATGATGAGTGCTTGTGCGATTGGTCCATTTGGTGTTCTGAGGCAACCATTTGAAGTTCTTTTGCAGCCTGCATAAGATGTGGAAGCATGTGGTGTGCACACTATGTTGACTTGAACTGTCATGTTGAGCTTGTCATCTAAGATGAACACTAAATTTGTTGCGTGGTCTGTGGGTGTTGGTCATAGCTCCAAAGGCCACCAGGGGGAGGTCTTGTTGCCGAAGACCAGTACTTCCATCTTGTCGGAGTTGAACTTCAGGCAGTTGGTTTGCATCCATGGCTATGCAGTTGGTGAAGTTGGTTATGGTGGTGTTTGTCTTGTCCATCGGGGATAGGTTGAGTTGGGTGTCGTTGGGGTAGGAGATGACTTTGATATCTTGTAAGCGGATGATGTCGGTGAGCGGTGTAATATATATGTTAAAAAGACTGGGGCTGAAGGAAGATCCCTGTGGGACACTGCAGATCAGTTTCTTGGTATCTGATGTGAAGGGTAACAGCCTGATCCTTTGGATTCTTCCTGTGAGGAAGTTACAGATCCATTTAAGAGCAAATACAGCTTCATCTTAATGTATGAAATTTCATTAAGTAGTGACGGGTCCATGGGGATGGGGGGAGTACCAAAGTACGTTAGGGACTACACCGCTCCTAGTCCGAGCAGTTGTGCCACATTGGACAAATAAATGAGAGAAGCGTCTGCATGCTGCGTATTTCTCTGAATGTGATAGAGTTAGGCTCAGCTATTCAGCCCAGCTAGTTGCCTACATAAAGTAGCATCTGGTGGTGTAGCCAGAGGAAAGCTATGGAGCAAATTATCTATGTTGGGTATTCAACATAAACTGCTTTGACTATGCTAGCTGTTTAACAGTTATTTCAATTGACATATAAACGGAGTACAGATATTTCAGTTTCTGAAGGAATAAGTACTAAGAAGTTCTTCACACAGTGTATATTGTCACCCGCTGTGCAATATTTATTTCGCAGATGTGGGAGTATGCCTGAAAAGTGTCTGGATGTTTCCACTCACTTTTTCCAACTAACTCGTGTGTTTAGATTCGGTGCCATGGGAAGGTCCGGGTGAAGTGATGGTGCACTTTTAGTTTAATTATGTATGCTTCAAATGCATTCATACAGCTTTTAATTGAGCGCAAAAATGTGAGTCACTAAAAGTTACAGTTTTGTGTTGTAAAGATTCGTATAAAGCTCCGCGCCTGAGATACGCAAGGAAGAGATCAAATAGAGATGTTAAACACAAAAATCGTCACCAATGTTGTAAAGAAAAATATTAATCACGGGAATTTAACAGTAGCGAATATTTTTTTCTCCAAAGCGCTTCTCCTTCGGGATGTGCAACAATTAGTGGCATGATCAGAGGCTCGAGAGACCGCGCAGCGGGGCACGCGGGTACCCCCTACAGTTGCCGCTGTAGAGCTGCAGAGACGTGGACCGGGTTGGACGCTCAGCAGTGGCTGGCTCTGCGTGTCCTTCACAGCATCATTGGGCAGAGCTGTCGTCGTCATGGGGATGTGAAGCTGTGGGAGCTGCAGAAGATGAGCAGCGGTGACATGTGTGGCTGGATCCTGTCCGGGGCTCGGGAATGAAGAGAGAGCGCGGGATCTAAGCAGCAGGCGGCCAGCGGGGATCTCTCTGCTGTCGGCGCCCTCAACCTCCCCTGCAGCCCCGGACCCCTCACGATGCTGAAGCCCAGGGACCTGTGCCAGAGCTCGGGCACCAAGACCTTCCTGGATGCCATGCACGGGGGCAAGGTGCACCTGGCGCGCTTTGTGCTGGACGCGCTGGACAGGAAGATCATCAACTCGCGGACGGAGCAGGGCCGCACCCCGCTCATGTTCGCCACCTGCCTGCCCGAGGCAGACATGCGGCTCAAGTTCATCCGGCTGCTGCTCGACAACGGCGCCGAGGTGAACGGGCAGGACGAGGGCGGGCGCACGGCTCTGAGCCAGGCCTGCGAGCTCGGCCACCTGGAGTCCGTCAAGCTGCTGGTGCAGTTCAACGCCGACCCCGAGATCCCCGACGGGTCGGGCAATAGCCCGCTCATGTACGCGGCCTCCTGCGGCCACAGCTCAGTCCTCGACTTCTTGCTGAAGTCCTTCAAGCGCCTGGGGCTCCGCGTGGACCGCACCAACCAGGCGGGTCAGTCCGCCCTGCAGGTGGCGGCCGCCCTGGGGCACGGGGACTGCGTGCAGGTGCTGAGCGGCCGCCTGCGCGGGGGCCGGTCCCAGGGCGAGGGCGCGGCCGAGGCCCCGCGCAGCCCCGGCCGACGCATGACCGAGCGCGAGGGCGGGCCCTGGAGCCCGCGGCCCCTCTCCCGCCAAGTCATGGAGCGCTTCACCCGCCAGTTCCAGCACCGCCCACGCACGCCTCCCAGCCCCCGGGACAAGGCTCTGCCCAGGGCCCGGCACATCTGGGAGGCCCAGGACGGCGGCGGCCGGGCGGGGCACCGCAGCCTGGCGCCCCCCGGGGAGCGCGAGGGCCGCTCTCTGCGGGAGGGCAGGAAGTCGCAGTCCAAGGGACGGAGTTCCTGGCTCTTCTCCAGATCTGCCAGCTGCTCCCCCCGGCGCGGGACAGAGAAGGGCCGGAGGTGGGCCAGTCAGGACCAGGGAGACCAACACCTGTTTGTATGCAGTGCCACCTTAGAGCCTTCCATAGAAGCCATCCCAGCAAGGACTGTGCCATCCCAGCAACCCTGCAGTGGGCACCAGGAAAAGGGACAGAGCGGACCCCGCAGTGGTGAAAATGGGGATTGGGATTTTGGCTCACCCCGCATTGTGATCCAGACCCGCATCTTGTCCAAGTCACATGAGACTTTGCTGAGGGCTGAGAGCTGGGACTGGTCTGACAGTGATAGGGACCCCATCACCCCAAGGGGCACTGGCTCCCACAAACCTGTGGTGAAGGCTGAGGATGATGAAGAAGCATTGGTAGACAACCATGGTCCTGGCCACAATCGACTACTACGGAGGTTCACCTCACCCGAATTCCAAGGCCTGCCTGGGAGCAACCTGGCATCAAAGTCGGAGGATAGCACCTTTCTTCTCTCCAGCACCCAGGCCCAGGTGCCCAGGGAGCCTCCCACTGGGAGTGGAAGCAGAGGGAACCGCAGCCCGCTCTTCATCCCCAGGAGCCGCAGGCAACCCATTGTCATGTGACCCACCAAGCCTGTCAATAGTCCATAGCCTACTGGTGACCAGCCATGTCAAGCCTTCTACAGCCACCACCACACCATGGGCTAGGGAACTGAAAAACAGCAATCATGGACCAAAAAATACTAACTTGAACTAGCAAACACTGCCACACGCCCTGAAAGAGTTAATAGTATGTGTGCAACAACGCAGAAGAACGACATCCTACAAATATGGTCTGGGAAATGTTGATAGTCATGCGATCCATGGGAATCCTGGCGATTTTCTAGTTCTAGGTCACCCGAAGACTGATCCATTCACATCTCAATCTCTGGACTCTTTGGTTGGCACACTTAGAGGAAGTCAAGTAGACCAGGCGCACATGGACTACAGTAACCGGCAAGGGAGCTCTCTTCACCAGCAAGATACTGTCATTCCATTATGCAGGTTATAAATGTATGTTCCCATGAATAATATATAGAAAAAAGTCCATCTTATTGGTAATTCTATTTAAAAATATAGATTAAACTGCAGAAGCCTGCAATAGTGCTCAGAATACAGCTATAACATGATTACAGCTTCAAAGTTTAGCAATATGTGCATAATAATAATATCAATGATGCTTACTACTATGTATGTTACTGTGAATGACTGACTAGGACAGGCACTCGTGCGCGACAGTGCCACGCAGAGCTATATAACAGAATGTTTCGTATGTCGTCTTTGTATCTGAGGCACGAGGCTTCAACATGCGCTGATCTCAAGAGACAATACAGTCTACCACATTTCAAGTATTCAGACTTTTCTCTGTGACAGTTCATTCTCACATTTTTAAAGCCTTTTCTTCATTATCCAGCACACTGACTCCGCTAGAGTTTCCTTTCATGCGCTGCACATTTAGAGCGGTAATGGGGACATCTGGCATCCACCCCAGAGGACGCCTTTAATGTGCAGGAATCACTGAACCTAAAGAAAATCCCTTCAACATCGACTAGTCCAGAAAAAAAAGACAACCTCCGGTGAATACTCGACACCGACTAAACCAGCACAAATCAAACTCAGCTATTGTTTGTAACCATCAGCTCGTGGCTTGTAGTAGTAAATGACTATCCGTATATAGGTAGACTGTATATTACTTAAACTCGTGACTGTGAGCGATGCATCGCGTTTTAAGAGATATGATAATCCATGTTTATTAATATTACTGCCAGAAGCACAGCGCCGTTATAAAATAGCTAATACACGCAGTATTATTGAATAAAGATATGTTGATTTATTTAAAAAAAGCTTTTAGCTTCAAAGTGTTCCATGGCCAACTCTGCAGCATGAAACAACTACGTGGGCTGGAGC
Organism: Lissotriton helveticus; assembly: GCF_964261635.1. NCBI lineage: Eukaryota > Metazoa > Chordata > Amphibia > Caudata > Salamandridae > Lissotriton > Lissotriton helveticus. The sequence continues at coordinate 233,649,250 of NC_136070.1, read as the reverse complement.
TGGGGAGGGGAGGGGTGTATGGTCTGCGGTTTTTACTCGTTACAGAACCCTCTTCCCATGAAATGCGGCCGGATAGAAAGCCACTGTCACGAGAGGAGGGGGCGAGATCGGGTGGGGATAAGAAATTCCTTCCCCAAGGACTCCTAATGCAGATTTCTAAAGTGCGAGGCGAAATGAAAGCAGTTCCCACATGTATTCTGTCGAGAGTGCTTGGCAGGCAGCCTGACACACACAAGTCATCACAGAGCACTGCTTTAATGTTTCATCTCGTTAAACTGTATTTTGTAGAGAGGGGGTCAAAACCCTCCTAATCTGTTTTCGATTCTTAAAGGAAGCTGGGCACCCGAGGTTTTTTTTACCATCAGCATCCTAGCCACAAACCTCTTCTTTTTTTTTACTTGAAAAGTTAAAAAATATATATATGTTAAAATAGTCCAACTAACCCAATTTTCCTATCGATTTTTTTTCAGTGTTTATTGTGAATGTGACTTTAATTCGAGCTGTCACCCGGTTAGCAACAGATACACCAGGCATCTCCAAGGGGATTGATGGGTTATGTCATTGTATTTTTATTGTTGTTTTTAAAAACAATCACCTAGTGTCTGTTTTACTATGCTGAGGAATGCAGACTACATACATAACACTGGACTGGGCCTGATTACCAGAGCCCTGCAAAGATAGTTGGCATTTAAAGCTGCATAAAATCAAGTACTCAGGGGTTCGGAATTCCCTGGGTGCAATAAATATTACCTATTTTGCGTATTTTGTAACATGGGTTGTGGTGCTCCTCACATCAAGATCCATGTGTCTCACTAAATACTGGCTCCTTTTCCTCCGTTAAATTCTAATGTTTGACTGCCAGCATTTAAGGCACAGTGGGAACAACTTATAATTGTGAATGGATAGCAATTTACCCGGATACTTGTAATCCTGCCTTCTGCTGGAAAAGGATGCACACTCTATAAGGGTTGATTTGTTCTGCCAACATATTTTTCAAAATATTTTTTTGCACTGAGACTCTGCAAACATGTTATTTTCCCCCACATTTTTGGCCCTGTTTCCTTTTTTGTTAAAAACAATGAAGCAAAACATTTAAATACGTGCTCATTATGCAGAGGTCTCTGTCTCATGTGGGTGGTGGGAGTAAGATAGCCAATTCTGGTTTTGTTGTTGCTTTCTGATACTTGTTGCAGTGCTTAATTTGTAAAAATTCCAAATGAATTAATTTTGCCAGCCAATTGCTCTCCTCCAGATTTACTTAGTTTCAAAGAAGTAGCATTTTTATAGCGATGGAATGAGCCCAGATTGTTCCATGCCTTTACAAATCCCATCTCCTTCCAGTGCTGTTTTTAATTCCTTTTTGATTGTTTTGCTTTCTTTCTTTTTCCTTCTTTCCTTCTTGTATTCCTTCTTTTCTCTTTTCTCTTCTCTTTCTTTCGTTTGCCTTTTCTTTCTTTCTTTCCTTCCTTTTTTCTTGTCTTCTTTCTGGCCAGCCTTTTTGCCTGCCTTCTTTCTTTTTTTCTTTCCTTCGTCCCTTCCATATTTCTTTCTTTCTCTGCACCTCGTCACATAAAATACCTCCCACTCTAATGCTGTAATGATCCCCTGGATGGCCTTGTCTGATGGACACAGATTAACCCCACTTTAAAACCTGTACTGCGTGAACGAGGCAAATCAGCACAACAAGTGACTTTTAAAAGAAATTAACGTTTGAAATGTTTGACATGCAGATTGAAATAAAAACAAGCAGTGGCAAAGTCGTTAGGCCTTTTGGCAATTCTTTTTATGATTCTTCATGAATTTTACAAAAAGTTATTGTTCAGAAAACTACTCTGCCCTCATTACATATAAAAACCAAAAAAAGTAGCTAACTACATAAATGCATAAAAAAAGTACAGATTACCAGGGTACATCCAGTACCGAATAGAACATCATTGTGTGTGGATGTGCTCCTTGTGAAAGGGCAGCACGCCTTAACTCATAATAAAGTTAGTCAATGGCTGAAGTGGGCTTACATTGCCCCTTGATGCATGCTGGAGTGGGTGGAAGAAACATATGAATGACATAATCACAGACCAATCGATAAAGTCTGGCTTTAAACTCCTATAAGTAACTATGCTATACATACTTTTAGAGAAAATATAAAGGTCTTGGCTAAAAAGACCGAAAAAGGGTATCAGTCTGCATTAGCTGCTAGCCTCGCCTTGGAGAAAGAAGGCAAGAAAAGGGAAGATAGTAAGGAAAAATGTAAGGGAGGAAGAAGGGCGGCAGATCAAGAAGGAAGGAAGGCAGACCAAAAAAGTAAGGAAGAAGGACAAATGGGAAGGAAGGAAGGCAAAAAGGAAGAAAGGAGGAAAGAATGCAAAAGGAAGTAAGAAGGAAAACATGAAAGAAGCAAAGGAAGGAAGAAAGAAGGCAGAAAGAAAGAAAAAGAAAAAAGAAAGAAAGAAAGCAATATAGAAAGAAGGAAGGAAAAAGGACTAATAAGAAAGAATGGAAGACAGGACTAAAGAAAGAAAGAAAAATGGAAAGCAAACAGAAAAGAAAGAAAAAATGAAGAACAAAATGAAAAAATAGGGCAAAAGAAGGAACAAAACAAGGAAAGAAGGCTAGAAGGAAGGGAATAAGGCAAAAAAAGGAAAGAAAAAAGGCAAAAAAGAATAAAGTAGGAAAGCGGGTAAAAAAGAAAGAAGGGAAGTAGGCAAAAAGAAAGAAATTAGGAAGGAAAGAAGGCAAAAAGAAAGAAAGTAAAACGATAACAATGAAAAGAAGGAAAAAGAAAGAAGGAAAGAAAATAGTTAAATAAGTAAAAAAGATTAAAGGAATGACAGGAGTTTAAAGAGAAATAAAGAATGGATGAATGAAAGAAAAAAGGAAAGAAAGAAGGAAAGAAAAAAGGAAGAGCGCCAAAAAGAAAGAAAAGAGGAAAGAAAAAGGAAAGGAAAAGGCAACGGAACGAAGAAAGGAAAGAAGGAAAAGAAGAAAGGGAAACAATTAAAGAAAGGAAAAGAGAAAAAAGAAGAAAAAATAAACAAAGGAAATAGGGAAAGAAAAAAAGAAAGGAAAGAGGGTTCACAATATAATTGGATAATAAAACCCAAATTACACCCCACTTATGTTTTAATAAAACTAATGCAAGTGTGCTGCAAATGACATACGATAACACTTGTTTTTCTTTCTCAGCAAAGATTATTAAAAAGCCACTGATGAAACTGAGCCCAGGAATATAATATGTTATGTGGTGAAGTAATAGCAGTCCACTTCAAACGGAATTTACAACGGCATTCTAAGGAGTCAGGAACTGATACATCTGGAATGTGCCCTGTGCTCACTTCAAATGCATCCTGCTATGACAGCAGGCAACACTGGCACTAAAGGAAAATAAACTATCTTGTTTGCACATGTGCTCATTGTGAAAGAGCAAAATGCAGTCACTCAAAGCGATGTTAACCAGAGGCTTAAGTAGGCTGACCCATTCCCCCTGCGGTGTGCTGTAGTGGGCACAAGCAAACGGGAATGACACAATCACAGACTAATGGGTGAAGAGGGGTAGCTGAAAGCCCCTTTATGTAATTATGTTATAGATATTATTTAAGTAAAACCAAAAAGCCTTGTCTAATGCCAGACCTAAAAAGCAGTGAGCTTATGTCATGGAGTGTGAGGAGAGGTGAAAATGGGAACATTCACTACACAGTCAGTGATGTATTTTGTCACGGACCCTCAAAAAAATACTGGGACGTGTATTTATTTAAGGTAAAAGTGTTGAGACGCCTGGACAGTCAATGAAGAATAGTTTAACTGTCCAGGCAGATCTGGAACATATGATCACCCTACTTTAGGCCACAGTGCCTCGGAAACACCTTTTTTTTTCCTGGGATGTCAACCAGCCCCACCTGACTCGAGTTCCAGTCCTCCCCTGTCTGTACTCTGAGAAATACACTTACACACCTCAGCTGGAAATCTCACACATAGAAAATGTTCTCCCTCCGCTTGTTGCCACTTTCAGAGTCCTAATATAACACTGGTTTACAGTGCTGCCACAGCTTTATCTAGTCAGGGCTAGTCAACTTGCAAAACCTGGGTCCAAAAGTCAATATGAAAATGCCTCCTTTGAGGATTCGATATGATACCCCAGGCTTGCAGTGATCATCTATGTACCAGAGACCTATGCGAAGTTGGGTAGCCACAAAAACAAAGTTTGGGCAGCTCAATGGGGCCCACAGATTAGTACCAGTCCAGCCCACTGGGTATTAGTTGCACCTGCTATTCATAGTGCTTGGAAACTTTAAAAGTGTGGTGTGACATGCCATCTAAAACATTATTGTTAATAATATGGCTGTGCTGCAACCCAACTATGGGGCCGATTATGATGGAGGATTTTCCGCATCCTCCGGGCCGGCGGAAGCCACCGCCGGCCCAGAGGATGCGGAAAATCCTCTGCGGAGCCTCAAAAGACCCACCGCCATATTAGGATGGCGGTGGGTCTTGAAATCTTTCCGCAGCTTTTCCGCCGCGGTCGCCTTCCGACCACAGCGGAAAAGCTTTAACATGGCTGGCGGTGTCTATCAAACACCGCCAGCCATATTAGGATGGCGTAAGACGCATGCTTTTCCGCGGCGGCTTTTCAGCCGTGGAAAAGCATACGGACCTTCACTTCGGGGGCCCGTTGCGGGCCCCCTGATTGAAGGGGTGGGGTGGGGGGTGCACATGGGGGGTACCTATGGTACCCCCCTGCATTTGCGTGCACAAAGCGGCAGGTACCGCGCAGTGCCTGCCGCTTTGTGCTTGCAAATGCACAACTTTCATTTTTAACATTGCGGCGGGTGCTGCTTCAAGCAGCACCCGCCGCAATGTTAAAAATACAGGATGTGACCGCCGGGGTGGCGGTCACATCCTAATTTGCACGGAGGGACCGCCGCTGCCCCTGCAGACGGTCCCTCCTACTCTATGGTGGCGGACGGATTCAGGTCCGTCCGCCATCATAATCGGCCCCTATGTGTGCAGGAGCTCTGGAGGGAGTCTGACTAACTGGGTGTTTATTGGGAGTGGGGAGAGTTTGCATTTTTTAGGTCTGGCTTTAGCCAATTCCTGTTGTTTTTAATACATACTTACTTTCAGTAAGTCCTCTTCATATGTTGCAGTGTCATTCACATTTCACTAACGCCCACAACAGCATTTCTTAGAGCAGTGGTTCCCAAACTTTTGACTCCCGAGGACCCCCATTGAGTCACCACTGGAAGCCGGGGACCCCCAAGTAATTTGTATGAGTTAAATTGTAAACATTAAAAGAGTAATTCGAAATAAATACACACGTGTGCACAGAAAACAAATACTCAAAGTAGTAAGTGTTTTGAGGCCAGATGTACCATCATTTCATTTAGCGCCTCGCAATTGGCGACACATTGCGAGTGGCAAATTGTGAGTCGCTAAATGAAATGTACAACAGTGTGTTTAACACTGTTTGGGTTCCCAATGGGGTCGCAAATTGTGAGGTTCATTAATATTAATGAGCCTCTCACAATTAGCGAGCCCATTGGGAATGCCAGCCCTCCCAGCGATGGTGGCCTGCTGGGCTCTGCAGGCCACCATGTCTCGGACTGCTTTTAAATGAAGCAGTTTTTTAAAAAAAATGCAGCCTGTTTACCATGCATTTAAATAAAAAAGAAAATGAAACGTTTTTGTTTCATTTTCTAAGGACAGGCAGAGGTCCCTGGGACCACTGCCTGCCCTTAAAAAATAATTTTGCATGCATTTCCAAAGGGGAAGGGGTCCCCTAGGGACCCCTTTCCATTTGCGAATGCATTACCATCTACTTGAAGTAGGTGGTAATTGTGACTGTTGAGCGACCGCAAAACATTTGTACATGGTTTTGAAACTCGCTATTTGGAAGGAGCAATTGCAAAACCTATTTCGCCAGTCGCAAACAAAATGCGACTGGCGAAATAGGCTATGTACATGGCTCAATAGGTGTTTGCATGCGCAAACAGGTTCGCGAACCCGTTCGCGCATATAAAAACAGACCGTACATGTGGTCTACTTCAACCATTGGCTTATCAGCGTTTCTGTAGGAATTGTGTTTGTTGTGTTGTTAATACCTTTGGCTCTGTTTGATGAACCTCCATAAAACTTTCCAAAAAGGTGCTACTTTTTGACTAGGTTGTGAATGGAAAGTTTTGGGGTGATTCATCAAGCAGGGCCAAGAAAAACAGGTACGGGGGTTCAAAACACAAAATTCCCATGCATTTTTCATAGACTTATTTAAGAAGCACTACTGCAAAAACTGCTGAACGGAATTACACCAAATCTGTCAGGGAGCTAGATCTTGGTCCGCAGACTGTGCTTTTTGTTATTTTGTTTAAATCTCCTAATTGTTTTTTAAAAATGATATGTGTATTGTTGGGTCCGCCAGAGTCTCTATCGAGTCTCTTGTGAGCAGCAATTCAAAAATAGAAAGTTCTGATTGGCCCAGGAAGCTTTTTTTTCCATTGGGCCAATTCACTCTTGTGGGAGTCAGACTCCCCCAGCATTGAACACTCTGATTGGATGCCAACAACATGAGAAACATTTGCTGGCAGCCACAAAAGGGCTCAGGGACTTAGTCCACTGTCCTGGACTTAAAGAAAAAAATATATAAGGGAGCAAAGTAGGCATACCCTACCTCCAGGCCCCTCAGGGGGGGGGGGGGGCACAGGATCCCCCTTAAGAGCAAAGTTGGAAAAATAGCAATTTTTGCCACAATCCAGTGGGACTCCCACTGATCACAAACAAGAAAAAAAAACACAATCGTGTCAAGGGCTGTATTCTTTAATTAAGGCAATGGTGGGGGCCCTCTTCCCAAGTTGTTTACAGCACAAAGACTCCACCCCAGGGAAATAGTTTAGTTTTTTTGAGGAGGACGGTGCATGGCCGGCTGGGGCTGCGGGGGGTTTTGGGGCTCCACCCACAGCTGCTAATGTGTGATTTGTGGGTGCAACAGGTGGGCACCAGAGCGCCTGCCTATCATAAAGACAGGCCCGGGGCACACACCCTAATTGATGCTGGCCCCAAGTGATGAGGTCCCCGGGGGCGAGTACGACTCAAGGAGAAAGGCAGCATAGCTCCTTCCCCTTTGAAATAAGTTTTGGTCCCAGGGGATGAGGTCCCAAAGGCCATAATAGTCTCAGGGAGAAGGGTTATGTGGCCTCCCTCCCCTTTTAATATATTTATACAGCCCTGGGGGAAGCGATACCTGGGGCCATCATAAGCTTGAGGAAGGGGGCTGCACACCTCCCTCCCCTTTCATATATATTTATATGGCTCTGGGGAATTCGGCCTCTAAGGGCCATAATAAGCTCAGTGAGAGGGGCAGTGCTTCGCCCTTCCGTTTAAACAAAATATGGCCCTGGGCCTAATGAGGCTTAGGGTTAAGGGCCACGTAAGCTCCTCCCCTTTAAAATGAATGCAGCCCTGGGGATGCAGTCCCAAGGGCATAATGTGGTCTGGAGAGGGGGTCCACTTTTATAAAACAATAGACTCCCTGGGGGATTGGATCCTCGGATCTGAGAAGACTCGGGTAGAGGATCATGTGGCCCCTCTCCCCCTTTAAAAAACACACAGACCCAGAGGTTGGGGTCCCTATGGCCTAACAAGACTTGGGGAGAGTGGCTGTACGGTCTCCCTCTCCTTTATTATTATATTTGTCCCAGGGAGAATGGGGTCCCCCGGGCCTTATAAGGTTTGGAAAAGGGGCCCAGTCAGCCTCTCTCCCCTTTTAAATTAAGTATGGCCCCTGGGGATGGGGTCCCCGGGGCCCAAAAACTGGATCTGGGAGGGGGGCCGCAATGATGTAATTTGACATGTAATCAGTGATGCCATAAATGATGTCATAGAATATGTCAGAAGTGGTGTAATATGAGAGGTCATATGAAGTGCATAGCAGTGGTGCAAGTTATAGTTAGTTCCACTAACTATAACTGGTGAAGTTCTGTGTTTTTTTGTTCAAAATGTCATATATATATATATATATATATATATATATATATATATATATATATATATATATATGTGTGTGTGTGTATACATATATATATATATATATATATATATATATATATATATATATATATATATATATATATATATATATATATATATATATGACGTAGACTTCGCCACGGCAATCCCAGATCACAGGACTCAGGAACAGACGAATACAGACCCAATTGTAGGTGCAAGGTGAGTTTATTAGATGCTTTGCATGGCCGCCATGACGCGTTTCAGCCTTGAAGAGGCCTTGATCACATGTCAGATATATATATATATATATATATATATATATATATATACACACTAAACATTTTTTTCCCCTCACACAAGGATCGGACGTTTTGAGTTTCACAACCTTTTATGAGCTTTACGAAACTGTCAACTCTTGATCAGGGATTTTTGCTACTTGGTGCCAAAGAGAAGGAGGGAACAAAAATGCCCTTGTGCTATGATGCCATAATACGTCAGAGGGCCCTGCTCTGGAAATATTTATACTTTTCCTTTCTAACTGTCAAGTCAGAGGATGTCTTCACAGCTCATGTCCAAATATAATGTAGCTACACAATTTATTAATTTTAGAAAGGTGTGCCAGTGCCCTCTGACCTAGCGTAGCACGGGTACAGAAGCCATTGTACACCTTCAAAATTGCTTTAATATATCATACAAAGGCAGCTCGCAGCACCTGTCACATTTTGTTCTCGTATAAAATTAATAATAACATCTACAATTGAGAAAGGTGTCCTTAAATCTTTAAAAAGCAGGACAGTAGTTTAAAAGCGCGCTACCCTTTTCCAATTAACCACTCAGGTGTGTGCGTATAATACAGAGGCTGCCTGTAAAAATATTCTGAGCTCAGCTGTCTTTCCGGTTGGAAATTCCAAGGGACATCAGGCTTTGTTCTCACAAAGCAAAAATAATTGGATTATTACAGAGGGGAAGTGAGCCGACATGTGAAGCCGGCTCTTCACTGGCGCACCTTCGGGCAGGGAGGCAGCTGCAGGGGAAGCTGGGCTGTCTGCCCCCCTGCTAGCAAGGGACCAAGGCATAGCCAGGCCTGCTTTTCTTATATTTGTATTGATGGGATGCAGAATACTCCTTTATTTTATATCTATAATCTGTTTCTAGCGAGTGTATACAAAAATAAATGTTTCCTTGTAAGTAAAAAATGTTACTTGACTTTTGTGATTTCAAGAGGTTTATTAAAAACATTTGTATTTCTTTAATTTCGAAGGTTGTTGCGTGGGTCACCTGTTATGAAATAATGTAATCACATTTACTACAATAAACAACTTAAAACCACTAAGACCTGTGACATATTTTACGTACGAGGAAACAACATTTAATTTTTGGGTACAAGAAATGTTAGGATATATCCCTATAACATGTTAGGTGCCTTGGGAATCCTACTTGTGCATTCTATCAGAACTGTTATCACTCTTTATGGCTAAAGGATGAAACCCTCCAGGGGAAGCGCTAATCTGCACCAAACATGTGCAGTACTAGATATATAGAATGATAAAAGAGCATTGTCAATCACCTTGCAAAGCTGCATTCTGGACTGGGCACACATTCACACACAGTTCTCTTCTCTCTTATGTTTGCTTCTGGTACAATTAAAAAAGCACCTTCCAGAGTCTGCACAGCTCAAGTCAATGTGTCTTTGACCTGGTCTCTCAAAGGAGCTAACAGGAACATGTTTAAAATTCCATTAGCAGGCTGCAGGCAACTATTTAGTTGACTTTTATGCCTCCTTCTTACCACCAGGAAATGCAGTCTTTAAATGTAACAAAGTGTGGGATGTTGTTACTGGTCTAATGTGCTTACAAAGGAACTGTTTGTAGCGAAATTGCATCGATTTCAACGAAACAGCTTGTAAAGTAGTATTCAGAGTCTCACATGTTTGCCAATGCAACTAGCTAAATGTCGCCAGCCCCTACCCTTAACTGCCTCGTGCACATATCACCTGTGCCCTGATTTGCACCATGACATTTCACATTTTTGGCTCCCTTACTCCTTGCGTGCTGTTTTATAGTATAGGAGCTAGCCCAGGAGGATGGCTTGGCAGAGATCTGTAACCCATTTGGCAGTAGTGCATTTTTGCCCTTGCATGAAGGCCAAGTTTCGGAGATAATTTTTCTCAACGAGGTTTCTTGTCACGATGCAGTGGTGTCTTTAGATGCACCATGGTCCACATAAAAAATGGATATGTGAGCAAGGGCGGATGCCCGAAACGCGTCGGATTTAGTGGCTCTTTCTGAATAAATCTTTGTGCCTAAAGAAATACGTTGGATTTGCGTGATCTCTACATTCGCGGCTGCGGTGATGTGGGAGACTGCATTTGGTTTCATATATATATACATTCACTGAAAAAACCATAGGTTATAGACCATATATAGTTAGGAATTAGCATTTAAAAAACCTTATTTTACTCACACAAAACCATTGAAATTCCATATATAGTTAGTTGTACTAACTATATATCGCGCACCCGCAATCCACTGCTGATCATGTCACATATTACATCATTCATGACATGGTCAGTGACATCACCGATGACATCACTGATGACATCTCAAATGACATCACTGATGACATCACTGATGACATCTCAAATGACATCACTGATGACATCACATCACAACTAAATGAGTGGATGTATAAGTGTCTGAATGAAGGTTTTAGTAGGTGCGTGACTGACTGTATGAGTGAGTGATTAAATGTGTCTCACTGAATGCATAGGTTAGTGACTAAACTGTCTTAATTTGTGCATCATTATGTCTGGTATTCTGTAAACTGCTGCATGTGTTGATCAGTAGCTATATGAGTAACTATATGGGTTATTGATTGATTGTCCAAGTATTTGTATGGGAGACTGAGTGTGTGTGTGGCTGGCTGGGAGATGTGTGACTCTGTGCAGATCAATGTGTTCTTGTATCAATGATTTATAAGAGAGTAAGTATGTGTTAGAATATGTTTGAAAATGTAAGGTACTCTATGTTTAACTGTATAGATTAGAAAATGGAAGTGTGATTGATTCTTTACAGGACTGACTAGGTGTGTGAGTAACTCCAAGGATGAGTGGCAGAGTGTGAGTGTCTGTATAGGGTGTATGAGTGCATATGATAGTGTTGTAAAGATGAGTGATTGTATGTATGAATGATTGTATGGGTGAATGAGTGAATGTGTGTGTAGACGTAGGAATCAGTGAGTGCGTATGTAGTAACTAGTATTGGTGTGTCAATTGTTTAAAAAAATATATTCTGTATTTAACACTGGGTGTAACAGAGGTTATATTAAAGTGTGAGGAGATGCATTGTATTGTCACATGAATGATATCATCAGTGATGTGACCATTGATGTCAAATGAGATGTCATCAGTGATGTCATTTGAGATGTTATCAGTGATGTCATTTGAGATGTTATCAGTGATGTCATCAGTGATGTCATTTGAGATGTCATCAGTGATGTCATCAGTGATGTCATTTGAGATGTCATCAGTGATGTCATCAGTGATGTCATTTGAGATGTCATCAGTGATGTCATCAGTGATGTCACTGACCATGTCATGAATGATGTAATATGTGACATGATCAGCAGTGGATTGCGGGTGCGCGATATATAGTTAGTACAACTAACTATATATGGAATTTCAATGGTTTTGTGTGAGTAAAATAAGGTTTTTTAAATGCTAATTCCTAACTATATATGGTCTATAACCTATGGTTTTTTCAGTGAATTTTCAAGGTTTTGTAAATGCTAATTCCTAACTATATATGGTCTATAACCTATGGTTTTTTCAGTGAATTTCATTGTTTTTTTAAAAGCTAATATCTATAGCTGTAAAATGTATTCTTCTTTAAATCCAAAAATATATTTTATATGTTTATTAATAATTTTTTTAAAATATTTTTTTTGTTTCGCTCCCGGTCCGCTAACCGGGAAGCTTTCCGTTAGCTCAAATTGATGCCGCGACCCGGTCCGCGAACCGGTAAGAAATCAACATAGTGACGGTATCGCGTTGCCGCGTAATGCGTCTTATGACGTACTGCGTTAGCGCACCCGGAAGTGCCCCGGGGCGCGGACCGAGGCGTGAAACGCAGCTCCCCGAAAGCGATCCGCGGCGCGAAAGCGCAACGTATCGCGTTGCCGCGAAATGCGTCTTGTGACGTATCGCGTTAGCGCACCCGGAAGTGTCCCGGGGCGCGTACCGAGGCGCGAAGCGGAGCGACCCGGAAGCTAACCGGGGAGCGTTCTGCAGCGCGTAACATGAGCGTGAGAGGTCATGTGACTTGTTAATAAAACTTTTCATTGGTTCATTTCACTTTTGGTTTCATAATGATGGAAGGCTAGGTCAGGTGACTTAAAAATAACACTTTTCATTGGTTGAGAAGTATTGTTTTTTCCCAAATGATGAAAACCCCTCCTTCTTTCCTCACTCTGACTTTCAACATTGTGAGAGGATGACCTATTTTGCTTCTTGGAAAATGGCTTCATTGGTAGCTTCAGCTGGTGGACCCCCACCACCACCACCACCTCCTCATGGGAAGAGAGGACCACCTCCCCAGGTCCTTACCAACACTGAGGCGGAAGAGGAAGAAATGGATGAGGAGGGAGAAGAACCACAATTTTTAGAAGAGTTGCCCCGGGTTTCCAGAAAGAAAGCCAGTTTCATCTGGCAGTTTTTTTCACTACCTCGTGGCCAAAAAAAAGTCAACGCGAGGTATGTCACCTGCCTGATACGCAAGGAACAATTGTCCAGAGGGACGGACAAAAAATATAGCTTTGGAAATCACACAATGCACAGGCACATGACGAGGAAACATCCCCTAAATTACAGCCGGGCGGAATTAAGGGATATGCACGACAATCCAAGACCAACTCCTGTGGCCAGACCAACAATACCGGTTTCTCTAACACCAGAAGAGGCACGGGAAACTGTGCCAAATATTCAACAAAATTTTGGGCACATGATTCACTTATGTATGCACTGTCGTGCATTATTAGCTTGTGGCAACATGAGCATCAATGCACTGAACCTGGCGTATGAACACCATGATTGCCCTAACCGCCCCCAGTAATTTTTTTTTGCTCCTGTTGAGCCCTTTTCAACGCCTGTTTTTTGTTGTTTCCCCCCCCCCAAAAAAAACCAAAAAAAATATAAAATCGTTCAAAAAATACAAAAAAAACAAAAAATGTTCAAAAAATAAAAAAAAAATATAAAACAACAAAAATATAAAAAAAAAGTTCTTTTCAGAACTACCTTCCCTTTCCAAAAAAATTGCTAGAATGTTTAGCACTCTGGCAAGCTCTATTTCTTTTGGTTCGCTTCCGGGTTAGCTTCCCGGTACGCGGACCGGGAGCTAACCAAAAAAATTAAAAAAAATAAAAAAGTGTAAGTATAAGGAAAGGAAACAGAGAGTGATGTTAAAAGAAAGACAGCTATAGGGAGTAAAGAAGAGATACTGTTTAATAGATCTATTTACCGAAGAAAAGACAGAAGAGGGTATAATTGTGAAAAACAAAATAGATAACGAAGTGAAAGAAAAAAAAAGAGAGTATAACATTAACAAAGAAGAGTTTCTTGGAGAATGTGAGTGAATGTTCAAAATAAGATTAAAACATGAGGAATAACAGAGAGAAAAAATAGAAAACAGAAAACAAAAAATAACAGAAAAAGATTAATTGAAACAGCAAAGAAATGTAATTAACATAGAGCCATATCATCAACATAGGCAATAAAAGTTTTGCAGCTTTTATTGGCAGAAATGTGTCGCTAAAGCTGCTTTTGTGGCAGAAAACTGCCACTAAAACCACTTTTGCACCAGTTTTCTGCCAATAAAAAGAGCAATAATTTTATTGGCTGTGTTCATAATATTCCCCTTAGTGTGCTTCAACTACACAGAGAAAGCATTATGAACAAGTAGTGATAGAGTGATCAGTCAAAGACACTAAGAGTAATAGAGACGCAGTGAGTGAACAAGAGTGAGGAACTATGAGAAGAGAGGGACTGAGAAAAAGAGTGGAAGGAGTTGAGTAAGTAGGTAATAGAGAAAGGAATGAGGGAAGTAGCAAAGGCAGGAAACTGAGGGTTAAAGAAATGAAGCAGTGGAACTAATAGTAGTTAAATGTGATAGAAATGTAACGAAAACAGTACAAAATATTTACCTTATAATTGTCGTTAAATTACTCACTTTTTGTTTTTATACTTTCAATCTGTGAAAGAGAGAACAAACATTTGAAAAATATTAAAAAATGTATTTAAAAATTAGAAAAGACAAGGGAAAAGATTGAAGGACAAACAGTTTTTCAACAACTTTGACACTTACAGAAGCTTCTGCTTCTCCAGGCCCCCTACACAGTCCTAAAGATATACATTTTAAACTAACAGTATCTTGATGCAGATGAAGTGAGGCCTATCTTAAAACATGGTGCATCTTTTGCATTGCTGTTGTTTCAGAAAAGTGTCGCAATACACTAAAATTTTAAATAATTGCTTCAGGATGCCAATAAGATGTCTACTATCCAGAGGTTTGTTTCAGGTGAGGCCTACTCAGGGTTGCAGATGAGATTTACACTTGTTGAAGAGTACAGAGGAGATAATACATGTGAAGGTCTACCAATGAAGTGAGTCATGTCCACTGCACTCTTCAACAAAGTCCAAATCTCCTATGTTTCCCTGGACAGACCTAAACTTGATCTGCACAATGTGATTCATAATGATAGGAAACACAGGTGATGTAATTGAAATACGTGCAATTTATTTTGCTCATTTCACAATCACATCACTTGTGTTTCCTTTGCTTAGGTATCTCATTGTGCAGATGTAGTCTAGCATATGAAAGAATACGCAGAAGTGCAGCACTGCATGCAACAACTTTGACACTTACAGAAGCCTCACCTTCTCCATGCCTCCTACACAGTTCTACATATACATCATAAATGCAAACAGTACAGAATTAATTATACATGTTAAATGGTTTATTTTTGCTGTTCTCAGAATGTATCAAATTTCACTAAAAACAGTGACTTGAAGGTATTCATCATGTAACAGCGGGGAAAAAAAAACACAATCAAAATGATTGTGTTTAAAAAACCCATACAACATCAGAAATCAAAATTCAGAACTCCTTAAAGTTAACTTACTTTCCATGACGTCCAAGGATGTCCTATGAACAGCTTACACTCTTTTGTGCTGTTATTACTTTCAGCCCGCCACTTTCTGAAAGAAAATCTCCATCGTTTTTAAAAACACATTACATGCAATAAATGACTTCTTGCTCTCTACCACAATTTTCCACAAGGCCAAATCTGGTCAGAGCCATTTATAACTCTTGGATTTCTTGTAAGCCAATCCCGTCATTTGGCATTTCCGCAACTTTCAGAATTAAAATGTTGAAGATCATTTTCACAATCCTGGAATAGTAATATCTTCCCCTTCTTGCTCAGTCATGTTCTACATTTCCTATGACACTGATACTGCTTACTATGAAGCAGACTTACACTACCTCTATGACTACTACAATTATTTAATTCTCTACATCACTTTTAATCACAAAGCAATGTAAAACAGTAGACAGCATTGCAGACTTACATTCCCTCTACTCCATGTTTTGATTGGCTGCTTCAATTAGCTTATAAAAAGAAACAGTTTTTCTGAACTCATTGAAAGTGCACGTATTTCTCCATGACGTCCAGTCCTATGGTTAGAAGTTATGTCTCTGAACTACACTTATCCTCAAGGCCAAATTGTGTAGGAGCCATTAGAACTTCTTGAAATTCCACAGAGCACATCCCGAGATTATTTCCCTAAAAGTTTGGTTTTAAAAACACCAGGTAAGAGTTTTTAAGGTCATACGGCAATTTTTTTTTGAAAATTAAAAGAGAATCATTGCAGAATGACCAGCCATTTCTAGACTTTAAATAAGCTGTGTAATGTCCTGATGTTATTGAAGGGCTGTCATGATATATAATTGCTGCAGTTACAAAAGTCCTTCCTGATATTGACAACTGCGAAGCTACAAAATTTTTAATTAAAGTTGTCAATTTTGTTCCATCAGGCCTACATCGTTGGAACATTAAAATGACATACTGGCCATATGTTCGTATAAATAATGTGGACATCATTTCAGATTTACATTGGCTACACTCCATGTTGTGATCAGCTGCTTTTACTAGCTTATTAAAGGAGACTGATTTACTGTCTGGCAAAGTTAAATATATAAATCTTTCTGAGTCTACACTAGTAGTACTTGATACCATACAGTTCTCGCAGTCATGCTGCCATTGATAAGAAAGCCCAAACAGCTGATCTACATCTACACCTTCAGCATGTAATACATCAAGCATATACATTAAAAACTCCTGACAATCTTGCTGAATATTTTGAGAGAATTGTGTTTGGCCTGAACATCTGTCTAACAGATTTCGAATTTCAGACACACTTTCTATGTTTCTTCTATCAGTGCTACATTTCTCTAACACAGAATTTAACAAACTGCAAAATCTTTCATCAGAATTGACCACAATCTCTTCTTTTACATTTTTTAGAGAAAACAAAACATTAACCACTACATTAGCATAGCAGTTGACACCAGAACTGTTTTCAAACTGAAAACCAACAACATCTTCAACAGAATCCTTTTTGTTTCTGCTTGTAATTTTAGGTTCATTGACTTTTTGTCTTTTTGCTACAACCTCCCCAGTATTGTTCTCATTTCTTCGTTTCCGGCCTACCACACGTTTCTCAAACAAAGGATACTGAGGCAAATGTGGCGCATACTCTCTTCTTAACCTGCCCGTAACCTTGGGGTCCTCTTGGACAACCAATTGTCCTTCAGGCAGCACGTCGTGAAAGTCTCTGCCACCTGTACCACCATCATCAGGTGGCTTAGGAAAATCTCGTGGATGCTGCCTGTTGACACCCTGAAATCTGTAATCCAGGCACTTGTCATCTCACGCCTGGACTATGGTAACATCTTACTTCTGGGTGCCTGTAAGGAGGTCACTAAGAAGTACCAGGTAGTACAAAATATGGCTGTCCGCCTTATTTGTAATCTACCCGCCAGATCCTCAGCCTCTTCCCACATGCGTAACTTACATTGGCTGCGGATCGAGAGCAGGGTTAAATTTAAGGCCCTATGTTTCATGCATAAAATCATGACCGGAAAAGCTCCCCCTTACCTATCTAGTTTGGTGCAGCAATATCTTCCACCGCGCACACTTAGGTCTTCCACCCAGAATAAGTTCAGGGTACCACGCATCAAGAGAGCAAAAATGGGAGGTCGCTCATTTTCTCTGCTGGCTCCCTCTCTTTGGAACTCTTTACCCCTCCCTCTGCGTTCCGAAATGTGCTTCCTTACTTTCCGTAAGGGAATCAAGACCTGGCTTTTTAATATGCAAGTTTGCTGATTTGACTCCCTCCCCACTTTTGGCATACTGTTTTATACTCCCAGCGCCGGGAAACCCTTGGGTAGCTGAGCGCTTAAGAAATGTAATAATAAATAATAATAAATAACCTATTGTATTCCTTAACACAATCTAGATCCGCACAAATGTTTGTGACATCACACTCAATCAAGTACAATCCCGATAAAGTTCTAACTCGTGACAATGCCACATATGCCATACCCTCCTTGAACACAGAACTGCCAATATTCACCAATGCACTGTCTACACTTAAACCTTGTGATTTATGGATTGTCACCGCATATGCCAAGCAAACAGGAAACTGCTTACGGCGAACATATAAGTCTTTTACAAGCAAAAATCTAGCAGAACAACGAGCAATTAGCTGTACTTCCTCAATGCCATCAAATTTAATTTTTAAAAATTCAATTCCATCTCTATTTCTGTATTTCACAAAATCAACAACATTACCCATTGATCCATTTACCAGACCTCTTTCAACATGTAAATTCCTTCTCAAAATTATACGGCAGTTCAAGCACACATTCAGAGTCTTTTCAAAACCTGCAGTTTTAGATATACTCTTCTCTAATGAATCCAATTTTGTTTTCAGATTCTCAGACAAAATAATTGTTGATCCCATATGCTCTACTCTATCAATAGCTTCCAGTTTCACAATCTCTTGCTTTTCTAAATGCAACATTTTGTTGTTAAATTTGGCACATTCTGCAAGAGTTGGCATCAAACATATTCCAGATTTCTTCTCAGTAATTTTCAGAAAAATATTCTCAGGCACAACATCTTGTTCTGGATATAAATTTGACAGTAATCGTGCATGTAAAGCTTCTTTCCCATGCTCGGTCACTTTTCCAATTCTAACATCTTGTAGAATAGTCTTGTAAACTTCATCCTTTGCCTGACGCATATTTTCATGCAGTTCAGCATAATTGAAGTTTAACCATATATTGACGTTGCCAATGCTGCCTAGGCACTTCCTGGTATCTTCATGCGTGAGCATTTTGAACACAGGTTGCCCTTTCACTGGTGTCAGCTGCAGAAGATCTCCGAAAACAATGATGTGTTTGCCACCAAATAACACATCATACTCTGTTTTGAGAACTTCTTGCATCCTCAAATGCACAAAGGCAAGCATGACATTGGAAACCATGCTTACTTCGTCAATGATAAGAAGTTTCATTTTCCTCAAGATTCTTGAAACTTCAAAACAAGCATCTCCAGATAGCTTGTGATATTGTAATTTGTTGTCATGCTCCACTGGCAGCATCAGTAAACGATGTAAAGTAATCCCTTTAATATTATGTGCTGCCAGTCCAGTTGGAGCAGTGACAACACAAGACAGCGATGACTCTGTCCTTTCCTGCAAATAGCATGAAATTGCTTTAATGAGGAAACTTTTTCCAGTTCCCGCTTCTCCACTCACGTACAGTCGGACAGGCTTCAACGACGTACATGAGCACTCTTTCTTGTCATGACTTAATCCATGATCAATTTGCATGGTAACTTCGTCATATATTTTCCTCTGCTCAACGTTGAGTTGTCTTTCCAACTCTTCTAAGTTAACCGCATCCTCTTGAGCATGTGCCATGGCTCTTTCCACTTCATTCATAGCAGTGGCAGCTTCATTTTCAATAACAGGTCCTCCTAGTGGATCCTGACTCAATGAAGCAGAACTCTGACTGTCCTGAGAACTGTCTCTGGCAATCTCGGCTGCAATCGTTGCTTCCTGCTCAATTTCCGCATTCAACATTTCTACATATTTGGGAAAAGCAGGACATTCTATGGTCTCCTTGGCGGCATTGAAAGAGTCTTCGTAACAGAGGAAATCTCCAAGCAGTTCCTCTTCTGCACGCCAAGGCTTGAAAAGTTGCAAAAGTGCTAAATAGAAAAACTCCTTTTTTTCAGGAGATTCGCCACTCAATTTTCGATGGTTTACCAAGTGGCATTTTCTTTGCTTGACCAGACATCCCTCACTTCCTATTACAGCATACACTCCTTTCTCAGTATCTTCTTTGATGTTCCTCTTGAATATGTAATTTTGAAGAACCTCATACAGACAAACATTGTCGAGGTGAATGCTTCGATTTGGATAATATGTATCCAACATGTTGGTCTTCAAAATGTCGGTACTGTTTGGCTCCTTTTCTGCCAAATACTCAATTTCCCGCACAGGTTTGAGAACTCGATTACGCGTTGCAGCAAGACCAAGACTCGCCCAAACGATACTCCTGGACTTGGCATAGAGACTTGCTGAAGACAACCGGTCAGAACATTCGTACGCTCCGATTTCTCGATGCGACAACATCTTCAGACTGAAACTGTACAACTTCTTGCTGAGGCTCTTTTCATGGGAAATGTCCTCCCACATATCCTTCAATTCTGTCTTCTCTTTTTTGGTGATGTAAGACGTCACATACCGAGCCACAGCCATACAGTTATCAGCCACAAACTGTATATCCATGTTAGCATTCCACATGGACAAAATCACCGGGTTGTAGTCGTTGATGTACTTGGACTCTTCGTTCCTCTTCAAATTGTAAGTGTTTTTAGGTGATTTCTTCATGACATTGTGTCGCAGCGAAGACATCAAACTGTTTACTCTTCCTTTAGAAATCACCGGTCGTGGAAAGCCGAAACGACATTTAGTGTAGAACTTGTCCTTGTTTCGGAATTTACGACGGCAGTACTTTCCACATCGATGGCTTTGGAAACGCAGAACTTTTTCTCTTAGGCTTTTCTTCTCCTTTGCGTTTGGAACAGCACACGTAGAATACTGTTGGATGAAACTCATCACTGAGTCTTCTGGATCCGTTCCAAATTTAGGTGCATCCTTGATCCACAGCAACATATGTACATGAGGAGCACCTCTTGCTTGGTACTCCTTTCTCCAGAAGAAATCCAACACCTCTCCAAGAGGTGGATTCTTCTTATTCATGATGAAAGACATCATAGCTTCAAATCTATGATTGAAGTACCTACATACATTGACTGGATCCAAAGAGCACAGTTCTCCGGGTGTCTTGAATTCGATGTTATCTACGTTAGCATTTGCCTCTCGTAGAAATTCAAGTAAGTCTTCCCAGCCATACTCGGCACAGCTCAGAGTGAGGAACCATGTGGGAGTTCCTAAGTTCCTCAGCATACATTTTAAATCACCATGACGACGGTACCAGTACTCATTAGTACCACGCTGACACGCCATGAGATTAATCAGGTGAGAATCCAAAATACTGTCTTGGACATTGACTTTATCCATAAAGTCACTTGCCGAGATGTTTTGCATGTGTATACCACTTTTCAAGATGTGGTTCACTGCATATGACAGTCCAGACAGATCGCTTTCAAACAGGAGATGAAACAAATAAGGAATGCATTGTCGAAACCTAGCATCTCCTGCATACAATCGCAAAGTCCGGTATTCAGAAGCAGGAATTTGATGAGGTCGCTCATCATATCTTCCTCCCTGACCTGTTGGAAAAAGCTGTGGGAAACACCGAGCTTCCAAACTTTCCTCCCAAACACTAATGGGACTCCCTTTGGCTTCTTTCATTTGAAACAACTCAATAGCATTCCCCATGACTTCCTTGGAATGCAAAGGATGAACACTATAATGTTCATATATTTCTTCACTAGTAGAGGGTTCTACTTTCTCAATTTGACCAGCACACAAATCGCTATCCTCTTCCTCACTTACTTCCTCTTCTGCAACATATACATTCTTATAGTATTTATTATTTTTTTTCAAATACAATGTTGCCTTTTTAACTTTCCTAACATCTACTAAATCTTGCCATATTTTCTTATTCTTTGTCGGAACCCCATTAACTAAGATAACCAGAGGTTCCTCTTCCACTTTTTCTACTCCAATTGTGTTAATGTTTTTCTTCAAATCTAGAGGCAAATAAACAACTCTTCCCTTTAATCCTCTCTGTAAATCTGATGGAGGCAATTTCCCTGTCTTTGGCTCCATTCTTACAATAGCCTGAAAGGGATGGATACTTTGAATCAAAATAGATTCATAAGTATTTAAATCCTTCAATTCAGAAGGAATCTCAACCAATTCCAGATTATTATGAACTGCTCTAGCAGGCATCTGGTTTTGATTTAATTTGCAACAACAATAACTACACACACGTTGATCCAATCCCAAATCAAAACAATTTTCTACCATCAAGTATGTTGCGAAATCCTTCCATTCACTATTATTTTCCCTTTCACTTTTTGCATATAAATCCACTAACTTAGTCTGATTCTTATAATAAGTGCGTCGACAACACACACAAGTGAAATTAGGCCTCTCACTTGATTTCACCTCAAACGTCGCAATTTCCCTCTGGAAATTATCTGTACTGGAAACCTGTACACTATCTTCCACATGACCCTCTTCTTCTTGCTCAATTTCAACATTCTCCTCTTTACTTCCAAAGTAACAAAACTCAATTTCTTCACATATATTCTTCACATCTATTTCAGAACCATGCAAAAGAGCAGCGCATAATTGTTTAAGCATAATTGCTGGACTCTTAGCATAATACAACATTCTAACTAATTTCCTCACTTTATTATGATGCACTGCTAGCATCCTGAAATGATGAAAAACACTCTGGCATACTCTCCTGGAAAGACAAGCCAGTGAATGACCATGCAAACCTGTCACTTCTCTTACTCTGCAAGGATCTAATTCTTGCAACAACCTTATTTTCTGCTTCAAACTTTTCTTATTAAATGACCGTACAAAATCACAAAGCAAATTGATGGAATCCTGTCGCACACTGCAAATACTACTACACTTCCAGGTGTACACAGGACCCTTAGGACGTCTTCCTAAAACCTCATTACCTAACACCTCTTCTGTCTCTGTTGTCACAAGTTTTTCTTTTTCAACTGGACAACCATCTTTCACTTCATAAGCTCGACCACTGGTGTCAACTGCATGCACCAAATCATTATCCTGGAAATAACTCTCCTCATTAAAAAATGCCTCACAGC
Organism: Lissotriton helveticus; assembly: GCF_964261635.1. Taxonomy (NCBI): domain Eukaryota; kingdom Metazoa; phylum Chordata; class Amphibia; order Caudata; family Salamandridae; genus Lissotriton; species Lissotriton helveticus. Next base: position 233,626,813 of record NC_136070.1, on the reverse strand, counting down.
TTGAACTATGCATCCATTCTCCAGAAAAAACTTCACAAAAATTACTACGATTAACTATTCTCTTCCATCTACTATTTCTTTTGAAATCATAAATTGCCTTGTTTAGCTTCCTAATTCTATTGATTATCAAAATAAATAACTTACGTTTAATTTCAAATGCCTGATCAATAACTTTCTCAACTTTTTTTTTTCTCTTATAAAAAACCAGTTTCTGTTGACCTTTCTTAATATTTTTTAACAAATTGCCAATTATCCTGTTCCGGAACATTCGTTTACGAATCTCCCTAAACTGTTGTTTCCTTCTACTATCATGCACAGAGTTATCTCTTGCTCTAGCAGTAACATTTTTGATTGGCCTTTCCTTTCCATTTGAATTCCTTCTCGTTTTATGGACTGAAACATTTTCTGTAGTAATATTTTTTTTACTACACATATTTCTTATAAAATATTTTGTGCTCTTACCCGGTGCTTTCTTCGTGACTTGACAAATCTTTTTGTTAGAGGACTGCTGCTTATTTGATTTCACCTGCTGTCTTTGACGTTTTGCAGCCTTTCTCTGTCTTACTATTGTTGGCATGGTGAAATCTTGAAATGATCTGCAGTTGAATCTGTGGTAAAATATAATAAAAAATGTTATTAACCATTATTACCAAACAGTAAATCAATAACAGTGATCAAAAACTTAACACACTACTTGACATTGACCCATGGTGTGCCATATTTACAATCAGATAGGAGAAAGCTGCGTCAAAACCCTGCGCCTGCTTTAAGCAGGCATAGGTGTTGATGCAACATTGTGGAGATGAGTCACCCCTGAGCCTTGCTTGAGCTGCATCGCACTTGCGATACAACTCCAGCAATCACTACCTTTACAGCACAGATACGTCACGCATCTGTGCCATTTTTGCCCCATGATGCCCCGCATTGTAAATGCAGCACACCATGGGTGGCGGAACAGCGGCGCAGGATGACTGACACATCCCTGGTGATGCACCAGTCATCATAAATCTATCCCTAAGCTTCTTATCTTGTTACAGATGAACCGCCATATGTACCATCAAACTATTTTGCATTTCCTAAATAGCGAATTTTAAGGAATAAATAGCAATTCTTTACCATTCCTAATTTGCAATGAGCAAATTGCTAATTGCAAATTAGCACCGCCGCTGCATCATAAAAGTGACGCACAGTGGCACAAAAGAGGCATACACCTATCATAAATCTGTCCCTAGCATTTTAAATGATTAATCCAGGATGACAATAAGGTGTGGCCTATCCAAAGGTTTGTTTAAGGTGATGCCTACTCAGGATTGCAGATTAAAGTTACGCTTGATGAAGAATACAGAGGAGATAATACATGTAAAGGCCTACCAATGAAGTAAGTAATGTCCACTTTATTGCGCCAGTCATCATAAATGTATCCCTAAGCTTCTTATCTTGTTACAGATGAACCACCATATGTACCATCAAACTATTTTGCATTTCCTAAATAGCAAATTTTAAGGAATAAATAGCAATTCTTTACCATTCCTAATTTGCAATGAGCAAATTGCTAATTGCAAATTACCCATTCATTTCCATGGGCTAGGAGGCTCATAGGAATGAAGGTTGCAATTTGCGATTAGCAATTAGCTCATCACAAAATAGGAATTTCTCAAGAACACCCTGCTGCACCCCTGAAAAAGATATTTGGGGGCATATGGCGCACATAAATTTTAACAACATTCCTTTACCTCAAAAACGATTTTCAAATCATAATTTCAAAACACTGCACATGGGAAAATTACTTAAAATGTCCTTAAGACACATAAAAGCGTTTTTTGATTGCCTTTGCAGCATATTTGTATCACTTTTAACATGGCTATGTAACACAAACATTCAAAATCTAAATTTGCCATGCACAGGTGGGAGCATATTTACAAGCAATTTGCGCCACAGAGAAAGGTCTTACATTAAAATGGGAAAAATAACATCAGGGACAGTCAATTGCCTTATAAAGAAGCATACACCATTATGTCCTTGTCATAAATTTAAAAACAATTCCTTTTCCCCAAAAACGATTTTCAAATCATAATTTCAAAACACTGCACATGGGAAAATGACTTAAAATGTCCTTAAGACACATAAAAGCGTTTTTTGATTGCCTTTCCAGCATGGTTGGGTCACTTTTAACATGGCTATGTAACACAAACATTTAAAATCTAAATTTACCATGCACAGGTGGGAGCATATTTACAAGCAATTTGCGCCACAGAGAAAGGTCTTACATTAAAATGGGAAAAATAACATCAGGGACAGTCAATTGCCTTATAAAGAAGCATACACCATTATGTCCTTGTCATAAATTTAAAAACAATTCCTTTTCCCCAAAAACGATTTTCAAATCATAATTTCAAAACACTGCACATGGGAAAATTACTTAAAATGATTTGTATTACTTAAAATAAACTTGTATCACTTTTAACATGGCTATGTAGCACAAACATTCAAAATCTAAATTTTCCATGCACAGGTGGGAGCATATTTACAAGCAATTTGCGCCACATAATTCATAATTTTCTCCTTAAAGCACACTATACTCTATCTAAATTAAAGAAATATTTTCTCACCTTAGCAAATACTTTGAGTTTGAAAACAGTCTCAGAAACACACCAATTTGTCTTCAGCAGAGCAAAAGGTATGCACTCCAGAGTCTGCAGCTATCAAAAGCACAGAAATGCTGTAATTCTTCACACATATCTCTCATGTCACCCAATCAAAAGTCTTCCCTCACTTTTTTTCAAATGAAAACCCATCCCCCCTCTGCCCTTTCTGCCTTTTCTGCATGGCAACCACCTCTTGGAAGACTTCTGGTGTTTGCAAGTTCACACAACAATGTTGCAATTGAACTCTGAACTCTCAGTGCACCTGCATATCCAGTGCATTCTTTCATTTAATGATTTTTTATTGACCACTCAAAATACATCTTTCAAAGAACACATCCGTGCACCCTAACTTTCTGTTTTCAGCAATCAAAATCCACCAATCACTGTTACTGCTTCATGAACACAGAAACTCCACAGTTTTTTTTCATTTTACACTCTCATTTTTTAAACTGCCATTTCATTGCCACACTTCATCTGACTGCAGGAGAACCTTCTCTCACCATGTTTTCTGTCTGGATTGTTGGACATAGTTATATTCACTGGGCTCAAAGGTACGTTGAAAACAGGAATTTACCTAACCTCAATTTACAAGATGTGGAAATTAAGTGGTTTGGCCACAGAGGATTAAAATGTCACCAATTGATACCATTGGTGAAAACCTTTATGCATTTGCCCAAACCTGACCTGTTAATTGTGCACTGTGGAGGTAATGACTTGGGCACTTTGACTGGTGTAGGTCTGGAAATGCTTTTAAAGGACACCTTTGAGCAATTAATGGCACTTTTTCCTCAGACTGCCTTGGTATATTCAAATATATGCCAAAGACAGAAATGGAGGTGGTCAAACCAATTTTGTCCACAAATTGAGAAGTCGAGGAAGCATGTAAACAAATCTGTTTCAGCTTACATGAGAGACCATGGAATGGGCTCCCTGTACAACAATAACTTGCGTTACTACATGCAAGATATCTACAGAGGAGATGGAGTTCACTTCTCAGATGAGGGCAACAGAATTTTCACTCTGAATTTAAGAATGTGCATTGGTACCGACTTATAAGTACCTAAATGTACCATAAACCCAAAAGCTCTTCTCAGAGCTACCCTACATCTAATCACTCACAATTATTATTTTACTCTAACATTTTTCACTAATTTTCAACAAAGTACGCTCCCTGGGGCGCTACCCGGTACGCGAACCGGGAGCTAACCTCGCGAAATTTTTTTAAAAAAAGTTTTTTTTTCGCACATATAAGCCTCCTCAGCCACCCTCACAAAACCTAGGGGGTCAAGATCACTCTACCGTGCCCCCTTCTACCCATTCTGAACATTATTTGCCCTCCATCTTGTATCTTAATTCGACCGAAACACAAAATGGTGGACTCCCGGAACGCTTAAGGTCCGCGAACCGAGGCGCTCAACGGTTCGCGTACCGGGTCGCTCCCTGGGAAGCGCACCATCAAAAAAGGTGGGAAAGTAGTTCACAGAAAAGCCACTGGAGACAATTTCACCAAATATAGATTAGCTCATACTACATACCAATCCCTACCATTTTCACAAATTTGGTTGGAATTCCATTTAGTCATTTAGCCTCTAGACCTCTCTAAATACCCTGAGGTAAATTACTTCACAAAACACATCTGAAGTGTTGGAATTGACAACCAATTAAAATGTTACTTTCATTTTCTACTTTTTTTACCTGACATTTGATTGGTTATGTACCTGAATATATATAAAGGAAGAGAGAGAAACACAGCCATTTTGACTACTACTTCCTGAACTACATTGCAAGATCATTTTCACTCACAACTTAAACTTGTTTTTAGAAGGTGAGATATTATTTTATAAATTTGAAAACATTTTCAGATAGTTATATACTATCCCTCTGTAAGAGTTAGACATTGAGAAAGGCTTCTTTATTATAATTATGGATTGATTTAGGTTTCTGTGGTATAATTATGAATTTACTTAGGCTTCTTCACAGGCACTTTTTAATAGTACTACTTCACGCCTGAAACCATACTGTGCCCATAGATTACTTCTCTGTTATAAACTCACAAGTACCTGTCTGAACTTAAACCCAACAGTGCCCTATCTCTACTGATATATTTATTTTTTATGCAAATTACAGCAATAAAATGGAAGGTGAGCAGAATGTTTCCTTCGAAATTGTTCTGGAGAACAACACAGAAAAAGATATTGAGGACAATGATGACTCAGATTTCATGGATGAATCACGGGACCATGAATTAGTTCAATGTGTAGAATCTGTGGATCATTTACTTCATTATGATGACGGTCAAATGTGGGAACTTATGTTCACTCAACAAGAGGACATATCGGACAGTCAAATGCTAGACGTTCTATTAAATTTTGAAAAACAATCCGAAAAATAAAATTGTATGTAATATTAAAAAATTGTTTGAGTCTTTAATCATTTTTATATGTAATTAATAAACTAGTTAAATGTTAGAAATGTTATTAAATTTTCAACCACAATCACAATAATAAATAATTGCTTAAAAAATAAAAAAAATAAAAAATAATCAACAAAACCAACAATCAATTAACATACTGCATTTGAAAAGTCTCTCATTCATTTTTCATTGCAGTACGCTGCCCAGAACGCTTCCCGGTTCGCGGACCGGGCGCTACCCACGAAAAAAAACAAAAAAAAAATATTTATTTTTTTGCCCCGCGGGGCCCTTTTAAAGCCTCCACATTAAACCTAGGGGGTCAGGGAGGATCTACTATGCCCCCTTATGCTTATTTCCCCCTTTGTTTTGGCCTCCTCTTGTCTCTCAATCCTACCGAGAGACAAGATGGCGGCCGCTCCGGACTGTTTGGAATGTTGACAGACGCCGGAGAGCCAATCAGCTTCGCTACCCGAAGTTCTGGTACGCGCCCCGGTCCGCGAACCGGGGAGCTGCCCGGTCCGCGAACCGGGGAGCTGCCCGGTCCGCTGTTACAGATATATATCTTTTTTTAAACGTTAATTTCTCAAAATCCACTGGAGCACATATATTGAGACCTACAAAAGGCACATCGGGCTACCAGTCCCTACAATTTTGCCAAGTTTCGTTGAAATCCATTCAGCCGTTCGGCCTAAAAGTGAGGCCAACCGCCCTATGGAAAACTCAATGTTAAAAACACGTTTTGGGACCCCCCTTTTTTCTCGGCCCCCCCCTGGACGAACCCCCCCCAAATTTCCAGGGGCTGCTCAGAAACAAAATGTTCCATTTTCCAGAAAATTTCAGCCAATTCCGTCCACAAACGCCAAAGTTATTAGACATAGAATTTTCAAAAAACCCATAGGGAAAAAATCCTAACTATATATACCTACTGGCGACCGCCAGTAGGTAATATACATAGATATATATATATATACATACATATATATATATATATATATATACCTCCAAATCAGTTCCTTTGCGGGAGATGATGCAGCGCTCACTCATGTGCGGTATCCTGCGGCAGAACCAAGCCGCTATTATCCTCAAAACTTTCTCCCAGCTGGGAAAAACGGGTCGCACAGCCAACTTTGGGATTTAAACAGCAATCCTTTTTATTATCATTTTCAAGGGCAACAGGCACAGAGATCTACGCGTTTCGGTGTCACTTCACCTTGCTCACGATCACCGGGTTTGCCCCACCCACAAACATTTAACCACAAACATTTTTTTCAAAAAATCGTGTTTCCTGTCACATGGTATGCTAAGAATTGTGGTTCTTGTAGTTTTTTCTAGTTTTTGACAAAAAGACTATTTCTGAAAGAGTGCATCTCAATTAATAAATAATAGAAATATCCAAAATTAAATGCATTTTAGTCAATTGCCTGCCAATAGGCCAACTACCGTTATTTGTCACGCCTTCCAATAGGCTGTCTACTCATACTTATTGTTCTTGCACAAATAGTTTTTATAACAGTTCAAAGGTGCACATATAATTCCTCCGATTGATTCAACCCATTCGGGTGCAGGGTCCTCAGGTTAATGATGAATTTAGATTCCACTTGTCGCAGTTTTTTCTCTCGATCACCCCCCCGCTCACTTTTGAAAATAGTTTGAATGCCATAAAATCTCAGTTTTTGCCAATCACCCTGGTGTGCAATTTCCATGTGTTTGGCTATGGCATTGGAGCGGTCCTTGTGAATTGTGGCCCTCATATGTTGTAAGATTCGGTTCTTCAATTCAACAGTTGTACTTCCAACATATTGCATTGGGCAGGGGCACTCCACCACATAAACAGTAAACGGTGTTTTGCACGTGATACACTGACTGATTTTCCATTTCTTTTTGTTTGCCAAAGTTATTTCTTTTGTTGGCTTGGCTATCTGGCACATTTTGCAGCCATGGCATTTCATGAATCCTTTGGTTTTCAGCCAATCATCCTGTCTCTTTTTCTGGAAGTGGCTGTGTATCAGATGGTCCTTTAGATTTTTTACACGCCTATAGGTTATTGTTGGATGTGTTCCCACAATCTCTTTGACCGTGTTATCTAATTGTAACAATTTCCAATTTCTGCGGAGAATTTTGCCAATTTTTTCACTCTCTTGTGAGTAGTCTGTTATTAAGCGAATCTTGTTTTCCTCGGGATCTTTTCCTTTGTTTGTTCTCTTCAAACAATCCTCGCGTGTTTTTGTACAGCTTTTTGCGAGGCAATCTTTTACTGTTTGTAATGGGTATTTCCTTTGAATGAATCTTTCCATTGTACGTTTACTGTGCCTTTTCCATTCATCTTCTTCACTGCATATCCTCCGGACTCGCAAGAATCCAACAATAACCTATAGGCGTGTAAAAAATCTAAAGGACCATCTGATACACAGCCACTTCCAGAAAAATAGACAGGATGATTGGCTGAAAACCAAAGGATTCATGAAATGCCATGGCTGCAAAATGTGCCAGATAGCCAAGCCAACAAAAGAAATAACTTTGGCAAACAAAAAGAAATGGAAAATCAGTCAGTGTATCACGTGCAAAACACCGTTTACTGTTTATGTGGTGGAGTGCCCCTGCCCAATGCAATATGTTGGAAGTACAACTGTTGAATTGAAGAACCGAATCTTACAACATATGAGGGCCACAATTCACAAGGACCGCTCCAATGCCATAGCCAAACACATGGAAATTGCACACCAGGGTGATTGGCAAAAACTGAGATTTTATGGCATTCAAACTATTTTCAAAAGTGAGCGGGGGGGTGATCGAGAGAAAAAACTGCGACAAGTGGAATCTAAATTCATCATTAACCTGAGGACCCTGCACCCGAATGGGTTGAATCAATCGGAGGAATTATATGTGCACCTTTGAACTGTTATAAAAACTATTTGTGCAAGAACAATAAGTATGAGTAGACAGCCTATTGGAAGGCGTGACAAATAACGGTAGTTGGCCTATTGGCAGGCAATTGACTAAAATGCATTTAATTTTGGATATTTCTATTATTTATTAATTGAGATGCACTCTTTCAGAAATAGTCTTTTTGTCAAAAACTAGAAAAAACTACAAGAACCACAATTCTTAGCATACCATGTGACAGGAAACACGGTTTTTTGAAAAAAAAATGTTTGTGGTTAAATGTTTGTGGGTGGGGCAAACCCGGTGATCGTGAGCAAGGTGAAGTGACACCGAAACGCGTAGATCTCTGTGCCTGTTGCCCTTGAAAATGATAATAAAAAGGATTGCTGTTTAAATCCCAAAGTTGGCTGTGCGACCCGTTTTTCCCAGCTGGGAGAAAGTTTTGAGGATATATATATATATACATACATATATATATATATGGGCTAAAATCCGCTTTTGGTCACTCTACATGTGCTCAACGACATTTATAGCCAGCCACATACCACAATAGGTATTTAATCAGGAATATGGGTATCAACAACAACCTGCTAAACATGTAATTCTAACATGTTGTTCGGCATTATGCCTTACCTCTATACCGTTTATTCTCGTTCAGTGGCATTCTGTTTCTCCTCAAACGGCATTTGGGTTTTTAACATTTTTTCCGCACCCGCCGTTTTTCACTATTTTCGCCCAAACCCCTACTGCAATCATTAATCACTCGATAAAACCTTAGAACAAGGATGGAACCCTGACACCAACAGCCCCTTGTCATCATCATGCTCACATAAATCATTTCTGACGGGGACAAGATATGACTCACGTCTCTTCACTGCCGCCATAAACACGAGGATTGACTGATGCTGTTGCTGGAAAGTTACAGAATGGACATGCGCTGATAGGCTTTAAAGAAAGCGTAAACCTTTTTTCCATGTCCATAGCAACATACTCAGCAGTGATGAGCTTTAGACATACTTTAAATTCCCGAGCTAGGTACATTTAATGTGGTTAAAAACACAAGACGTAAAGAAATCACGAGGGTAACCCACTTTAATTTGTAAAGAATTATTTACAAACTTTGTTTTACATTTTAAATACAGAAATTGTCAAATGTATGCCGATTTTTACCCTTTATGTCTATTACTGTGTCACATGTCAGTTTTGTAGTTTTTCCTTGAACCAATGGGTTACATTGTACCACTATATATATGTCATATGCACTTGGTGAAATCAGATGTAGTGAGCAAGGTGGACTTGTCCGCCGAAAAGCGTCTGATCGTCTTTCTTGCTAATAAAGACCCTTTATTACGAATCCCACGGAGTCGGTGCCTGCTTTTGAAAAACTTGAACACAGGATTGGGTTCATATATATATATATATATATATATATATATATATATATATATATATATATATATATATATATATATATATATATATATATATATATACCTACTGGCAGTCGCCAGTAGGTAGTTATAGTTAGGACTGAGTTTCCATAGGAAGAGCATTTTTTGTTTTGCTTATAACTTTAGCGCCGTTTGATGAATCTTCATGAAATTTGAAAAACTAATTCTTTGTTCATATCAGCTCCAATGTTGAAGGATCTTGGTCTAGAAAGCACGCTTTTGTTGATTTGGTGTAAATCCGTTAAGTAGTTTTTGAGAAATATCGAAATTTACAGATATCGATATTTGGGAATTCTGCCATCTGATTGGTTGAGGCGTTACGAGCACGTGCTTGCTGCTTATTGGCTGCGAGCAGTTGCAACTAGGAAGTGTTGGCTGCCATTTTGTCATTCAGTTGAAGCGAGTAAGGGGAAAAAGGGCAAAATAAATGGGAAAGAGGAGGGTAGGAGCACTTTAACCTCTGTGGGGTGTTTAAGGTGTGCTATAGAGGGGGTGCGAAGCAAAGTATTCACCCCTACCGGTGTGAAAATGCTGGGCTACGGAAATTAAGTGAGGTATTGCCTAGAGTGTGGTGCTGCTAAGGTGAGGTGGTGCAGGACTCTGGAATTAAAGCATGAGCCCAAACAGTGTGTCTTATGCTGTGAAGTCATGTGCCTTGGTCGCTGCAGTACAGCTGTGGAAGTAGTGTCAGCATGTGTGTATACCTACTAGGATGAACTACTGACCCGTACTGGTCTGAAAGTCCTCTGGTACGGAAAATATGTGAGGTATTGTCTAGAGTTTCATGGAACTAGGAAGTGTTGGCCGCCATTTTGTGATTCTGTTGAAGCGAGTAAGGGGAAAAAAGGGCAAAAAATGTAGGAAAGAGGAGGGTAGGAGCACTTTAACCTCTGGAGGATATTTAGGGTGTGTTATACACGGGGTGCGAAGCGAACTACTCATGCCTACCGGTCTGAAAGTGCTGGGCTACGGAAATTAAGTGAGGTATTGCCTAGACTCTGATGCTGCTAAGGTGAGCTGGTGCGGGACTCGTGGATTAAACCGTGAGCACAAATTGTGTGTGTTATGCTGTGAATTCATGTGCCGTCGCCGCTGCAGTACAACTGTGGAAGTAGTGTCAGCATGTGTTTATATCTAGTAGGATGAACTACTGACTCGTACTGGTCTGAAAGTCCTGGGGTACGGAATATATGTGAGGTCATGTCTAGAGTCTCATGCTGCTAAGCTGAGCTGCTGGCAGACTCGGGGATGAAAGCGTGAGCCCAAATTGTGTGTTATAAGCTGTGAAGTCATGTGCTCTAGGTGCTGTGCCATACCTGTCCAAGTAGCGTGAGCATGTAGTTATAGCTACTTGGATGAACTTTTGTTTCGAACATTGTAGCTTGTGTATGGTGCTTAGGGGGTGTTATAGAGGGAGTGTGAAGGTAAATTTGCGCTTATCAAATCAATTAGGTATTTGTGAAGTGCTAACTACTCACTCCTACGGGTCTGATGGCACTGGGGGCGTAAGCTGAGCTGCTGACGGACTCAGGGTAAAGCTGTTGAACTACTGACCCCTACCGGTCTGAAAGTGCAGGGTACGGAAATTAAGTGAGGTATTGCCTAGAGTGTTATGCTGTTAAATTGAGCTGCTGCGGGACTTGGGGAGGAAACTGTGAGCCTAAACTGTGTGTGCTATGCTGTGAAGTCATGTGCTCTGGGCGATGTGCCACACCTGTCCAACTTGTATATGGTGCTTAGGTGGTGATGTATAGGGAGTGCGAAGGTAAATCAATACGGTATTTGTAAAGCCCAAACTACTCACCCCTATGGGTGAGTACAGCCGGCGATCAAAGCAAGAGCTTTGTGCTGCAAAGTGAGATGGTCTGGCCGCTGCGCCACAGCTGTGTGGAGAATACATTTTAGCGAGGGTCCAGGAGTTGCCGTTATCTGGCCCTAAAATAGCGTGCCTAAGTTGTAAGTTATAGGGTGGCTCTAAAAAGAGCCCTTGTGTTCATTAGTTGGAGCTACAAGTGTGGATGCACAGCTTCAAGTTATTCAGGAAAACTCGGTTTCCCTGATCTGTGAAGTGTACCCCATCACTTCTGTAGATATCCGCTATATCAAAACGTATGTTGTTGTTGTATATGGACCCCATTTTGTGGTCTCTGAGGTATGCAGACGCAGCTTTGTTGGCTTTCTTCTGAGATTTTTCAATCGGAGGACAAAATTGTTTGGACCATTTCCACTTCTGTCTTTGGCATATATTGGAATATACAAAGACAGTTTGAGGCAAAAGTAACATCAATTGTCCAAAGGTGTCCTTCATAAGCATTTCCAAACCTACCCCAGTCAATGTGCCTGGGTCGTTTCCACCACAGTGCACAATCACGAGGTCAGGGTGTTGGAGATGCAAACAAGTTTTAACCAAAGGCAACAATTGGTGCCACTTCAATCCTCTCTGTCCAAACCATTTAATGTCCATATTTTTTAAACCGAGGTCTAAGTCAATACGTCTCTGTTCCGCATACCTCTTGCACCAGAAAGCATAGCTATGTCCCACGATCCACACTAGCATTTTGAAGGTATGCCTGGAAGGTATGGAAAGATGTCTGTAGCTCATGCAGTTCGTTCGTAACCACTTGGATGCTAAGCATCTTCTGGCACTTCAATGTAATTTCCATTGAAATGAATGGGCACTCCATGACGAGTTACCCTTGTCATTAGCATCCAAGTAATTAAAGATGGGGAACTAGTTTCTATTCACATACAAAACGGACCTGATTGGGAGATGAAAAGCATTGTTTTTTAAAAGTAGGGTGCACATTCGTTTTGTGGAAAAACATCTTTGGGATTCGTTAAAAAAAAGCAGTTTGAACGTGTAGTACATGTTATAGGATAACATTTGATCAATTCAACCGCACCTGCTACTTGCATTTGGAATGCAGTGTTGGAACTTAAAACAATCTTGAACTTTTAACCTGCATGTGCCGATAAATGTTCGAGAAAATTTTGCAAAAAAATATCGTTAGGTTTAAAAAAATTGATGAACTTTTAACCTCCACGTGTTGTAGAATGTTCTAGAAAGTGTGTGTTTTCTCCATGTTAATTTCCATTGGAAACTTTAGACAAGGCTACAGGTCGAACGGGTGAACGGAATTACCCCAAATTTGGCAGGGAGAATGGTTCTAGTCTGGAAAGCACGCTTTTGTTTATTTGCTGTAAATCTGTTCATTAGTGTTTGAGAAATATAGAAATTTACAGAAATCGATATTTGGGAATTCTGCCATCTGATTGGCTGAGGCGTTACGAGCACGAGCTTGCTGCTTATTGGCTGTGAGCGCTGCGAGCGGTTGCAACTAGGAGGTGTTGGCTGCCATTTTGTGGTTCTGTTGAAGCGAGTGAGGGGAAAAAAGGGCGAAAAAAGTAGGAAAGGAGGGTAGGAGCACTGTAACCTCTGTGGGGGAGTACGAAGCAAAGTAGTCACTGTTACCGGTCTGAAAGTGCGGTGTTGCTCAGAGTGACATGGTGCTGATATAATATGGTGCTACACTCGGGTATGAAACCGAGAGCCTAAACTGTGAGGTCATTGCTGCAAAGTGATGTGGTCTGGTCTTTGTAGCATATGTGTGCAATTAGTGTTAGTATGCGTTTATACCATACAGGGAGTGGGAAGCAAACTACTGACCGCTATTGTGTGTTTATTCTATACCGGAAGCGGGAAGCGAAGTACTCACGCCTACCGGTGTGAAGATTTGGAGATGAAACCAAGGAGATTGCTGTAAAGGGATGGGCTCTGGGCACTGTAGTATACGTGTGCAAGTAGTGTTAGTACCATACAGGGAGTGGGAAGGGAACTACTGACCGCTACTGTGTGTTGATAGTATACAGTAGGCGGGAAGCGAAGTATTCACGCCTACCGGTGTGAAGACTTGGGGATGATACCGAGGTAATTGCTGTAAAGGGATGGGCTTTGGGTGCTGTAGTATACATGTGCAAGTAGTGTTAGTAGGCGTTTATACCATACAGGGAGTGAGAAGCGAACTACTGATCGGTACTGTGCGTTTATACTATACCTAAAGTGGCAAGCGAAGAACTCACGCCTCGCGGTGTGAAGAGTCGGAGATCAAACCAAGCTGATTGGTGTACATTGATGGGCTCTGGGCGCTGTAGGATACTAGCCGCTGTAGTATAAGTGTGTAAGTAGTGTTAGTATGCGTTTATAGTATATAGGGAGTGGGAAGCGAAACACTCACCCCTACTGGTGTGAAGACTCAGGAATTAAACCTTGAGCCTAAATTGTGAGCTCATTGCTGTAAAGTGATGTGCTCTGGGGCTGTAGCATACCTGTGGAAGTAGTGTTAGTTTGTGTTTATACAATACAGGGAGTGGGAAGCGAACTACTCACCCCTACCAGTGTCAAGACTCGTGGATGAAACCACGAGCGCATTGCTGTAAAGTCATGTGCTCTGGGTAGTATTCCAATGTAAGTCATAGTAGAATGTTAGTATGTAATTCTACTAGAATCTAAGTATGTCATGTTAGAATGTAGGGCTGTCATGAGGGGAACCTTGCGGAGTTTGTACACGGTGCTGGAGAAGACGGTTGCCTTACTGTCTGCTCCTGTTGGTGGCTGTTTCAGGTGTCTTGTTTTCCTGTAATAAATCTACTTATCATATCCACTGCTGTCTGCCTCTTCACTACATAAATTTGACGACAAGTGGGAGAAGGTAAAAAGAAGGCAGCACTCACCAATAATTCAAAGTTGCTTGCGTTGTGCTGAAGACCCTTTTTCTTCGTGTAGCTGTTTCTACTCATGCCAGGGTCGTCGGCTCATTGAACTATGTCATCCAACTTCTGGTAGGCTTTATATTTTTAGATTTTGCACTTCCTCTACTTCTTCACTACATTCTGGTCGCTGTACTACACGTGTGTAAGTAGTGTTAGTATGCGTTTATACTAACAAATGTATCATGGTCCTAGGGAGGGCGACCTCCCAGGCGCAGCTCATACAATGTCCCGGGATGTGCATTCGTGGGACATTTGTGTTTTCTATTAGAGTGCGTGTGCATGGCCTCCACCCTGTGATAGCAAATCCTTGTTTGACTACTTGAAGCGAGAGGAGGAAAACCTCGTATCGCTTTAATAGAGAGGATGCGGCTGGTAAAAATGGAGAGAAAAAAAAACAAAAAAAAGAATGCGGGGTCCCACCCGTTCATTTAAATGAGGCCCCTTGTGAGTAATATTCCGTTCCAATCCAATTAATATATTGTGGGGTCTCTGTAGGACTGGGGATCTTAATGTCACATGGAAATTAGGCGCGGAAGGGCACAGAGACGTTTCGCAGCCTAGGGGACCGCCACCTTCCCAGGTATTGTTTACTAATTGTCCAGGGGGATCGAAGCCAACTGAAGTCCGGGGATCGCCCCACTCTGGGGCTTTACTTAAATATGCAGGGTGGGCCTCGGCAGTCCCTGAAGCCTCGGTGGTCCTAGGCACTGTCTTATTGGTTCTGTAATCACACGGGCAGTACTCATGGTGTTATAAAGTGATACACTCCGGTCGGGGACGGTGTCTTGATACCACGATGGAAAGTGTCAGACTGCCCAGGGCAACATTGCGGGGTGTACTCCCGCTCCGGCCATCTAGGGCCAATCAATTCAGTGTCTGAAAATGGAGAAATAATTTAATGGTGGAAACGTCTGGAGGTGAATGAAGATTTATTTCAAGCTTGATAGAAAACAGGAGTTGAGTGCATCCTTTGTTTTTGAAGTACGATCTACCAACTGTTAGTGGTAATCGTGGTTCAAAGAGGAGCTCACAACAGTGCCCTAAAAGCCAACGCCACGTGTCTGTAGGGCAGCGCTGCCTGCTGGCTCAGACCTACAGCATGGTCCAGCAGATCCTTAAAATGAGACAGAGATGTGACTGAATGAGGTCAGAGATCACATCATTACTCACAGCAACATCGCTTATTTGCACGTGCGCACTCAGGCTGATGCATCCCACCCCTCCCGCAGCACAGCAGGTGTCTGTAGGGCAGCGCTGCCCGCTGGTTCAGGCCTACAGTATGGCCCAGCAGGTCTTTAAAATGAGACAGAGATGAGACTGAATCTGGTCAGAGATCACATCACTAAGCACGGCAACATCTCTTGTTCGCACCTGCGCAGCCAGGCTGATGCACCCCACCCCTCTTGCTGCACCACGCTCAATTGGAGGCCCTGTGCACCCAGGCCGCTCTGCTCACCTGCTGTCATTGTAGTGTGAACAAACCCTATGGGCAGCAGTGCTCACAATTCAGCTGGAGTGATGATTTCAGGATGGTGTACACCTCATGGGTCCCTTTCGAAGATGACGGGCAGTAGGGCTCACAATTCAAAGCCAGCGTTCATTGCCAGGATGGTGTACAGCTCATGGATCCCTTTTTTTAATCACGCATTGTGATATGTGAGGTGGATGCGGGCATATCTCCTGAGGGAGTGTGGTGGAAGAAGAGGGACATGTGGTGTTGTGGTTATCCTATTTATATGTACGCAAAGTGGGCTGGGCTTGCGTACGCCAGCGTAGGGGTGTGAGTAATTATTCCGGGGGCCTGGGCGTTGTTCAGTTCCTGCCTGGCCAGGTAGTGTACTTACGTGTGTTTCTTTTGTAGTTTTGACTAGGGGTGGGTGGAATTTGCGTAATCGCATTACACAAATCTCCGCAAAACTGTAAAAAATCTCCGCGAACATGCAGAAATTCCGTGAACAGGCGGAATTGCTTGTTCGCGATGCTTTTTTACTGTTCACAATCGCTGTTTGCGTGCTCAGGGGGAAATATCTCGCAAACACGCATTTTGAGAACGCGAATAAGCAAAAATTTTGGGAAGTCGCGGAGTGCAGAATTTTGGGCAATTTTGCATTCTCCACGGAATGCGAAATTATCCAAATTCCGCAAATTCCTTGAGCGGAACAGAATTCACGGCTCAGGCCTAGCTTTGACCTCGCAGAGTGTGCAATTTACATTAGTGGAGCATCTGTCGGGAGAGCAGCAACTATCGCTAATGAGATGGTGTTTGAAAAGATTGAATGGCGAACATCACATGTCGTTGTCAAGGTTGTGGATATACGCAGACACGCATGTCAATGGTTGCGGTAATATTGAAAGTGTTGCTATCGCGAAGCATAGACATGTGAATGTGCTCAGATGGAGGGAGGATCAGCAGTGAGGCTACGTCATTCACAGTGATAACACTCATTAAAGTCAAGCAATCATGTCAAATGTGAATCTGAAAGTCTCACATATAACATACTGAATACTGAACTACTATATTGGTAAAGCCTGACAACAGAGCGTAAAGCAAAATTAATCTACACATTGCTGTTTACTGTTTGTCACATGTGATCTAGGATGTGCACTCTGCCCGTGGCTCCTGATACTTCTTAGAGCCACGAATACCCAGGCCAAAAGGGAGCACAATAATGTGCACACACACACCAGGGGCATCGTGTAACACACATTTGTTTTTTGATGGAACATTTGAGATGCATGGCAATCACTCATGGAAGGCTAATGTACAGACCAGGAATATTGATCAAGATGATCGTTGCATGTTGGGTATAGTATAAGATAATTGTATACAGGAAAACACTTTTCAAAAAAGCTTTCCAAGCAGAAGAGGTGTCTCTCATCAAATCATGTAGAGAGAATGAGTAAAATGGGTGGGGTCGTCCAACTGTTACAATGGGAAATGTTATGAAACAATCAAATGTTTTCTTTTAAGGTCACATGGCAACCGCGCACTGAGCGCAAAAGGAGGCCGCACACGACGCGATTTTGACAAAATATAATTATCATCATATAAGTTTATTACAGTTAGAAATGTATACATGTTTCAAATATTTTAGATTATCGCTTGCTCTCATATACTGTTTAAAGTTATTTAGATATACTTTTGAGACAAAAAAAACGAGGGTGTGTCGTACCCGCCGCGACACTATACGTCTGTGATGTAACACAGGGCCTGGCAGCGTGTACTCGTCGCATACGCAACGTGCAGCGGGCGCGACCCCATATGTACATGACGTAATGTGTGGCCTGGTATTGCGTACCCGTTGGAAACCAAAGTAGCAGCTAGGGTGACTTCATGCGTATATGATGTTGCACGGGACGCGGTGCCACAAAGTCGTCGGATATGAAATGCGCATCATTTATGAGTTTAGCAATATAGCGGATAGGTTTTGCGTGGGGATGAAGCTTGGTACGCTACCGGTATGGAAGTGCAGTTTTCTCCCCCCCCAAAAAAAAGATACATATATTTTGGGGAAGATATAAAACATTACATAATTTTTAAAGTTAAAAATAAGAAATATAATAGAGTTCCAAAATATAAAAAAAAATATTTGAGAAAATATAGGTTTTAGAAACAATAAAAAATGAAATTACCATTTAAAAAACCTTAGAAATTCACTGAAAAAACCTAGGTTTCAGGCACATAATAGTCCGGGATTAGCATTTAAAAAACCTTAGAAATTCACAAAAAAAAACATAGGGGTCAGGGACGTTATAGTTAGTTGAACATTTGACTCATATAAAACCATAGAAATTCACCTGTTATAGTTAGTTGAGCTAACTATAACTTGCGCGCCCGCAATGCACTGCTGATGATGTCACATATTACATTACTCATGGCATGGTCAGTGACATCACTGATGACATCACTGATGACATCTCAAATGACATCACTGATGACATCATCCAGTGAATGTGTGTTTCTATATAATGTAAATATATTTTATATATGTATGCCAAAGTGTATTGAAGAATGAATGGGTGTATAAGAGTCAGGATGGATGATTAAGAAGGTGTGTGACTGAGTGATTAATTATGTCTTACTTAATGCATGTGTTAGGGACTGACACAGACATTCACACAGTTTAGGTTGTCAGTTGGTGTGTAAGCGGTTGCATGGTTTGGTTAGCAGCTAAATGAGGATCTATATGGGCTAAAGAATGCTTGTCTGAGTATCTGTATGGGTGCCTGAGTGTCTGTGTGGGTGGGTGGGGGGTGTGACTCTGTGCATAAATATGTGAGAGTATAAATCACTGCGTATATCTGTTCAAGTCTGTATCTGTGAAGGGCTGTATGGCTGGTTGAGTTTGTGTATGGGTGTCTTGGTGAGTGAATGGATGCCTCAGTGGGACAGGTGTGAATAACTGCATATGTGAAAGGCAGTATATGTGAGTGTTGGACTGTATAAATGACTATATGTGAGAGTGAGTGATTGTGAGACTGCCTGCATGGATCAGTGTGTGCTTGTATTAGTTATTGTATTAGAGTGAAAGAATGTGTTAGTATATGTTCAAATAAGTGAGGTGGTATGTGTATAACTGTACAGGTGAGTAAATAGAAGTGTGATTCATTATTTCCATTACTGACTAGGTGTGTGAATAACTCTATGAATGAGAGGCGGTGTCTGTATAGATATGTGACTGGATATGATAATGCAACATTGATGGCTGACTGTGTGTATGAGCGACTGTATGGGTGAATGAATTGATGTGTGTGTAGACCTAGGAATTAGTCAGTGGATATATACTAACTGGTATTGGTGTGTTTATGGTATCGAATAATATCGTCTGTATTTTAGAGTGGGTGTATCAAGTGTTATATTAAGGTCTGAAAAGGTGCATCAGATTGTCACGTGGAAGATGTCATCAGTGATGTCATTTGAGATGTCATAAATGATGTCATCAGTGAAGTCACTGACCATGACATGAATGATGTAATATGTAACGTCATCAGCAGTGCAATGCGGGGGCATGAGTTATATTTATCTCAACTAACTATACCAGCGGAATTTCTATTGTTTTGTATGTGTGAAATGTCCAACTAACTGTAACGTCCCTGGAACCTATGTTTTTTTCTGTGAATAATATATATATTATCTATGTGTGTATATATATGTATATATATATATTTATACATATATATGTATATATATATCTATATTAACAAATATATATATACATATTCATTGAAAAAACCATAGGTTTCACACATGTTATAGTTAGCTGGACATTTCACTCATACAAAACCATTGAAATTCCCCCGTTATAGTTAGTTCAACTAACTATAACTCGCGCGCCCGCAATGCACTGCTGATGACATTACATATTACATCACTCATGACATGGTCAGTGACATCACTCAGGACATCACTGATGACATCTCAAATGACATCACTGATGGCATCATACTTGTGAAAGAGTGGCACACCTCCTCTCACCCTAATATAACCTTTGATATGCACATTCATAAACAGAAACTAAAATTTTCAAAACAATGGAGATACCAATACCAGTTACAACAACCTATTAGGTAATTCCAACATCTACATACACATCCACTCATTCACCAACAGTTCTATATAGTCATTCATACATGTACTCACTCATCATATGTACTCATACACCTATACATCCTGTTACACACCGATACTCATCCATAGAGTTACTCACACACATACTCACACATGCAAATAAACTATCAAACATCCATTTACTTGCATATACAGCTATACACACACCACTACACTTACTTCTACAGAAACGTACACATACTTACTCTCTTAAACAATCAGTTATAGAAACACATACTTATTTATACAGGAACTCTTCCAATCTCTCACTCTCACATATACTCAATTATATACATGAATAGTCACATATACTAGTTTAAAACAAACGTACTCATACAGACACTATTGAGACAGTCGTTCACTCACGAACACACTCATACACACACTCATACACTCATACAGTCCTGCACACATGCTGTCTTCAAAACGCATACAAACAGTGAGTCACTCATTCATGCATCTGTGCGCTAAGTAATATCCCCCACCGAACCATACAGACACTCATACTGATACTCAAAAAAACAACTAATAACCCATATACACACTCATGTAGCTACTCACCAACCCATGCAGCCACTTATACACAAAGTGAGACACTGGTACAGATATTTAAATATTTAAACATTACTCGCTAATACATCTATTCACTAAGATACACTTAATAAGTCAGTTTTATAATCAATTTTACCAAAAAAACATCCATTTAGACACTTATTTACCCATTCATTCTTCCATCGACCTTTAGATATACATATAAAAAAATATTTATTTTTCAGAAAGACACACATTCACTGGATGATGTCATCAGTGATGTCATTTGAGATGTCATCAGTGATGTCATGAGTGATGTCACTGACCATGTCATGAGTGATATAATATGTGACGTCATCAGCAGTGCATTGCGGGCGCGCGAGTTATAGTTAGCTAAACTAACTATAACGGGGGAATTTCAATGGTTTTGTATGAGTGAAATGTCCAGCTAATTATAACTGGTGTGAAACCTATGGTTTTTTCAGTGAATTTCAAAGGTTTTTTAAATGCTAATTCCTAACTATAACGATTGTGAAACCTATGTTTTTTTTCAGTGAATTTGCAAGGTTTTTTAAATGCTAATTCCTAACTATAACGTGTGTGAAACCTATGGTTTTTTCAGTGAATTTCAAAGGTTTTGTAAATGATTTTTTTTTATGTATTAATTATTATATTTCTTTCTTTTTATACTAATTTCTTACATTTTTAATATAAATATTTATCTTTATTTTTTTAATTATATTTCATATTCGTATTGTAAAATAATAACAAAACTAAATTGCAAATTATTTTTTTGATTATTTTTTTCCCCAATGTATTAAAATTGAATTCTATATAATTCCCTTTTCATTGTTTTTTTTGGGTAATCGTACCGCACGCATACGGTAACGGAATTACACCAAATTTGGCAGAGAGGTAGAGTTCAGTTCGCAGATTGTGCTGTTTGTAAAATGGTGTAAGTCCGTTCAGTAGTTCCTGAGAAAACCCCTATAGACTAGGCATGTAGTGTTCAATGCATCGGGAAACTTGTCTTTTATATCTTCAATTCCCCAATCTGTATCCTTACACTTCCAGTAAACACTATCACACTTGTGTTTCAGTATTGTAGTGACCATACAGCACTATGTACTTATCTATACACTGTTCTAAAAGAATCCATTCACTACATTAAAACACTAATCAGCAGATGTACAATAAGTGGTACATCCCCAGGGATATGCCAGTTATTGTGTACTGTGATATCACCTCCCTCTGGCGCAGGGCTTTATAATGTGATGCACCTTCCAGATGTGTCACATTGTAAATACTGCACACCATGGCACATCTTTTGCACCACCAGTGCATCACAAAAGTGACGCAACGGCTGTGTTAAAAGAGGCACAAGAGGTTTGTAAATCCACCCGTAACACATAGAAATTCATCCAGGCAGTTTCACTAGCAGTGCAAATTGAAGCATAGACTTGTAACATATTTATGTGCATATGTTACATTAAAGTGCTTCGGAGGTACTACAGTATACTATAGGTAAACTGCTTATAGATTTATGCTGAAGCAGTTCCTTATAGTTCTGCACTTTCACATTCACCATACACTATTAATGTATTCATTCATTCATTCATTTATGAACTACACATTCATTCTGAGAAACTTTTATACACTAACATAGAAATATAGTTCTTTCTTTGACCAGTGAAGGTAGTTCTAAAAAGAACTGTTGTGTTTTTAGTTTTTTAGTGTTTTTTCAACATTTTTTTTTTAAAACCCCAAAAATTGACCTGGAACCCAAAAAAGCGTCCAACGGGAACAAAAGAATGAAAAATAAAAACTAATGTCGAGGACAGCGATGCTCCTGCTTCCTGCGTTTTATCAGGTCGATAGATTGTTCCCCATAACAAAAAAGTTTATCGCAATAAATGCATAGAATTTTAACTTGACCAAAATCAGCATCAATTTGTGGGTGTGGACTGCTTGCTGAAAATGCTGCTGCAGCAGTTGATGTGCTTGGTGCAGTAGCAGGTGGGTTGTCCTGCAACCTCCGTGTTGCAGCTCGAGCAAAGTTGTTGGGGTGAAAGTTCTTCACGTGTCGCACCATATTTGCTGTGCCAAAGGAGTATTTTTTAGATGGATCACCCCTTGAAAGAATTGTTTGGCAAATTTTACAGGTTACTTTTGGAGCATTAACCTTTTTTTGCCCTTCAGGAAAAGTAAAAAACTTCCAAATTAGAGCTTCTTTCTTCTTCTTTGGAGGTTCTTCAGGAATGAAATCTCCCTCTGAAGAATAGCTGGCAGATGAGTCCATTGCTGTTATTATGGTGATCTTACTTCTAGTTGACAGGATATTCAGAAGAGATGCTTCTTCTTAGAAAGTCAAAGTAGAATGATTAAAATGGGATGGAACTTTCAACAGTTGGAATATGAAGTGTTATGAACCAATCAAATCTCTTCTGTTAAAGTCACATAGCTTTGCGTACGCTTACGGTGGGCTTACGGTACTCTTACGATGCGAGTACGCATGACGTTCCACCGCAATTTGTGTAATTGCTTTTAAAAGAAATATCTGATTGTTAAAAGTAAAAAAAAAAACCTATTTTCATAATTATCCCAGATAATTTCTACCCTTAGTATGCACATTAAATACATAAATATATGTTTTTAAACAATTAAAAACATTGGCGCCTTTCGCGTACAGGTCGCCGTACATGCATCACACGGAAGCTTTGATGCGAAGCGTAACGTCAAAGCGTATTCGTAGCGTATGATTAGCAGTACAAAATATGGTGCGATCACCCTCTCAGTGTCAAATCAGAGCACAGGGCGCACTACAAGAATGATTGCAAGTGGTCACTCATTGGAGATCACTAAAATCATTAACCATCCGAATCAGCAAACCTTGTTATGAAACTAGCTTTGAGCCACTTGTTCTCTCTCACTATATATAACTCGCACCATAGTTCACCCTGCGCCGTTCCCGCTGTCCACTTTGTCACTTGAATCGCCATTTATGTCACCTGCACATCACCTAGCACCAAGTGCAATTGGGTTGTTATTTGATTTCTCCTGTACAGTGTTGCTGTAACTGTAATTTTCTCCCCCTTGTTTCTCTCATAAAAAGTACATGATGAATAACAAACTTTAAAGTGATTCAGCACTTTGCCACTGGATTCAAGCAAGCCGGGCTGAAGACGGCTGGAATGCCAGAAACCGGTCCTCGGAAGCTTGTTTCCGGTCCAGGGAAGGCATGGCTTGGCAGTTCGGGCTGGACTGTTCCCATGAGGCACAGGGTCAGACTGATTTGCATATAGCCATGTCTGAACTGGGGTGGCAGAGTGGGCTAAAGAACGGTGATGGATCAAACCCAGATCTTTTGACAGGGTGTGAGTGTTTGATTGGTTCTGATGCTCCGTCCATCACCACCCCCTTTTGTACCGCTTTGGCCGCCATTAGTGTGGCAGGGTATGCTCAGACGTGAGTCCCTTGCTCACTTTGCCACTGGATTCAAGCAAGCCGGGCTGAAGACGGCTGGAATGCCAGAAACCGGTCCTCGGAAGCTTGTTTCCGGTCCAGGGAAGGCATGGCTTGGCAGTTCGGGCTGGACTGTTCCCATGAGGCACAGGGTCAGACTGGTTTGCATATAGCCATGTCTGAACTGGGGTGGCAGAGTGGGCTAAAGAACGGTGATGGATCAAACCCAGATCTTTTGACAGGGTGTGAGTGTTTGATTGGTTCTGATGCTCCGTCCATCACCACCCCCTTTTGTACCGCTTTGGCCGCCATTAGTGTGGCAGGGTATGCTCAGACGTGAGTCCCTTGCTCACTTTGCCACTGGATTCAAGCAAGCCGGGCTGAAGACGGCTGGAATGCCAGAAACCGGTCCTCGGAAGCTTGTTTCCGGTCCAGGGAAGGCATGGCTTGGCAGTTCGGGCTGGACTGTTCCCATGAGGCACAGGGTCAGACTGATTTGCATATAGCCATGTCTGAACTGGGGTGGCAGAGTGGGCTAAAGAACGGTGATGGATCAAACCCAGATATTTTGACAGGGTGTGAGTGTTTGATTGGTTCTGATGCTCCGTCCATCACCACCCCCTTTTGTACCGCTTTGGCCGCCATTAGTGTGGCAGGGTATGCTCAGACGTGAGTCCCTTGCTCACTTTGCCACTGGATTCAAGCAAGCCGGGCTGAAGACGGCTGGAATGCCAGAAACCGGTCCTTGGAAGCTTGTTTCCGGTCCAGGGAAGGCATGGCTTGGCAGTTCGGGCTGGACTGTTCCCATGAGGCACAGGGTCAGCCTGATTTGCATATAGCCATGTCTGAACTGGGGTGGCAGAGTGGGCTAAAGAACAGTGATGGATCAAACCCAGATCTTTTGACAGGGTGTGAATGTTTGATTGGTTCTGATGCTCCGTCCATCACCACCCCCTTTTGTACCGCTTTGGCCGCCATTAGTGTGGCAGGGTATGCTCAGACGTGAGTCCCTTGCTGACTTTGCCACTGGATTCAAGCAAGCTGGGCTGAAGACGGCTGGAATGCCAGAAACCGGTCCTCGGAAGCTTGTTTCCGGTCCAGGGAAGGCATGGCTTGGCAGTTCGGGCTGGACTGTTCCCATGAGGCACAGGGTCAGACTGATTTCCATATAGCCATGTCTGAACTGGGGTGGCAGAGTGGGCTAAAGAACGGTGATGGATCAAACCCAGATCTTTTGACTGGGTGTGAGTGTTTGATTGGTTCTGATGCTACGTCCATCACCACCCCCTTTTGTATGAATTTCTGTTTCGTATTTTTGAACTGTGTCACGTGATTTAGCCTGTATTGTTATATATTGTGCGTTCATAATAGTATTATTTTTTTACTGCGTCACGTGCCCCTCCCAGCTCTGTTTTACTTTATTTTTGTGCGCAACATGCTTTGTGCTTCTTCGTATTTGCTCCCTCCTAATCCTCCCGTGACTTTTAATATTTATTACTGCCTCACATGGCCTTCCCAGGCCTCTATTCTAATTGATCGTATATGGTTGAACGTAAAGCTTGTTTCCGAAACAACGACAAGTTATCTGTCAAAGGAGAGAATATGTAGTATGCAGCAGCCGCACAATACCCATTAGGCTAACGGGGCTTCAGCCCCCCACCCATCGTGTGTGTCTCTTCCACGTTTTATTGTCTGTTTATCTCTCTCTTTCTTACTGTCTCTCACATCGTTTTTTTTTCTTTTTTACAGTTATGGACGCTGCTGTCTCCGCTGTGCCGTATAAAACCTTTCCCGAGTTTAAGTGGTGAACTCTCTTGGCTACAATGAAGCCTGCTTCAACCCACTTTTAATCATGTCTATGGCACTAGGTGAGCAAACAAACTTGTTTCCGAAACAACAACAAATTATCTGTGAAAGGAGAGAGTCGATAGTGTGCAGCAGCTTGACTGTGTAGAAATGTATAATTACCACAGAGCAGACACAATAGATAGGTTACAACAGTCTGAGGAACAGATATACAAGCTTATTGTGCCACTTTTGTGTCACTTTTAACATGGGAAAAGTGGCGCAAGGAGCTTGTAAATCTGCGTCTAACTTCTTTTTTAAAAACTCTCAACTCCAGACTCTGCGAGTCAATGGGGTGCAACAATATAGGTACGCATTATTAAGTACTCACATGTCAGCGCCAAAGCCGGCGGAGTTCCGTGTGTGCCTACCTGCACGCTGCTTGCCATCGGGGGACCCTGACCTGCCTTTAGCCTTGTCTGCCTTGGGTTTTGAGCGACCTGTCGAGGGAGAACCACTGCCAGCACACCGCACCTGCTGTGTCCTCCCCCCGCCGCAGCCCTCCAACACCGGGACTGCCGCCGAGTGGGGGAGTAGACTACAGTCCCCAGAAGCCTCCGCGACTGGCCCGGAAGTCGCGTAGAGGCTTAGCGCCCGGAGGCGCCGTAAAAGGGGCTGGCCTTGCGGTGGAGCGGGTGTGTCAGCGCCAAAGCCGGCGGAGTTCCGTGTGTGCCTACCTGCACGCTGCTTGCCATCGGGGGACCCTGACCTGCCTTTAGCCTCGTCTGCCTGGGGTTTTGAGCGACCTGTCGAGGGAGAACCGCTGCCAGCACACCGCACCTGCTGTGTCCTCCCCCCGCCGCAGCCCTCCAACACCGGGACTGCCGCCACGTGGGGGAGTAGACTACAGTCCCCAGAAGCCTCCCCGACTGGCCCGGAAGTCGCGTAGAGGCTTAGCGCCCGGAGGCGCCGTAAAAGGGGCTGGCCTTGCGGTGGAGCGGGTGTGTCAGCGCCAAAGCCGGCGGAGTTCCGTGTGTGCCTACCTGCCCGCTGCTTGCCATCGGGGGACCCTGACCTGCCTTTAGCCTCGTCTGCCTGGGGTTTTGAGCGACCTGTCGAGGGAGAACCGCTGCCAGCACACCGCACCTGCTGTGTCCTCCCCCCGCCGCAGCCCTCCAACACCGGGACTGCCGCCGAGTGGGGGAGTAGACTACAGTCCCCAGAAGCCTCCGCGACTGGCCCGGAAGTCGCGTAGAGGCTTAGCGCCCGGAGGCGCCGTAAAAGGGGCTGGCCTTCCCGCGTCGCG
Source organism: Lissotriton helveticus (assembly GCF_964261635.1). Lineage (NCBI taxonomy): Eukaryota > Metazoa > Chordata > Amphibia > Caudata > Salamandridae > Lissotriton > Lissotriton helveticus. The sequence goes on along the minus strand of NC_136070.1, from coordinate 233,599,959 downwards.
GGACCGCACGCGGGGCCGTGCCCGGGGCTAAGCCCGGGCAAAGGGCGGGCCATCTGTGGCCCTCAGAGGCCTGCAGAGACTGGGCTGGGCTACCCCCCCCTGGCCGTGTCGTCGCCTACTGCTAAGGTAATTACACATTTGATCTATAAAGCCCACTGTAATGCCACCTATGGAGCCCAAGCCAAATGCCAAGAACACGGTTAAAAAAACGCCCATTGATACACGCTCTGTCACAAGGAACACTGTCTCAACAAAAACACCGCTACCAACGTTAACTGCAATTGACCGCATGCTCCAACAGACAATCGTAGTGGTAGCTAACGCCATTGAAAATACCGAGAGACGATTGTCGTTACCACCGAGTACCTGTTTAACCCAGCAGATATCACAATCCGAGTATTGTAATGTAAATAACATAAATGTGACATCACTATCAAACAATTCCATATTAATGCAATCTTATGCGGGTCTCCCAGGGGCTGTGTCAACTCACGTAGAAGATCCTTCCATCCTTCCTGCAGTATTTCAAGATAGGGATAGTCGGTTGTCCCTAACTCCCAATTTACAGATTAATGTTACCCCACTCAAGGAACCAGGGCCTAGTAATGCGCCTGAGACCAGCGCAATTCTGATTTCCTGTGACAATGATGATACCATCCCCCCTATTGATTCACTTAACAATAGCTGCGTAGATATCATAACTGGCAACGGCTCTGTCCACCGCAGACCTAGACCCAGACGCACACGCAATAGAAAATTACTGGCCCCATGTAGGGGGTGCGCGAAACAAAGGGGCAGAAGAAAGAAGGTAATTCCATCACCACTAGAACAGGTCAACGGAAGAGAGTCACCCCCACCGCAGTTAAGCCCAAATTTGGGACTAAGAGGCAATATCAATCCCACCACACTCAATGAGGAGTCTATAATGTGTCACATCGTGGATGCTATGAAGCTCCTCATTGCCCCCCTAAATGACAAACTTGAGGAGATCTGTAAAAAGGTGGAAAATTTGGAGCAATTAGGTCTAGCCAAATTAAACATCCTTGAACATCTGGGTCCACATGTCACACCTACTCCTTCGCATGCACCCTCTAGGAATAAGGTCAACATGACTGTTACTAGTACAACTAATTCACAGGTCCCTTTCGCCAGAAATGTGGCCCCCACGGCTGCCCTCGGCAAGCCCACTAACTTACACACCAATACCCCAGGTAACACCACAAGTGGGCCCTCTGGGGTAAGAGGTTGAGTGCCAACGGGACACACCTTAGTAAATGGGAATTCAACAGGACGCAGCTGCTATAATAACATCATTCCTGCAGTGATTAATCTTCCCCCAGAAAGTAGACCATATGTGGCAATTCTTGCCAATGTCCCGAAATTGAAACCCTCCCAAACCGAAAATAGTGAAACCCTTACAAACAAAATTTTGCACTGGCTCGCCCACAATTGTGGATTTCCCCTAAGAGGGGCAAGTCAGATTCTCTCAACCCAAAGGGTAGGGTGGGTGGGCCCCAGCAAAAAGGAAATAAGCGGGGACTGTGTAATCATAAACTACAAAACCACTGAATGGGCAAGAGATTCAATCTTGAACGCGCCAATCCCATCAGATAATGATTACAACACCACCCTGTTCCCACTGGACTACTTTTACAGACATCAGGCGGGATCTAAAATCCCCGTGCAGAATTATAAACATCCTAGAGCAATAAACATGCCCCACCCACCTGTACAGCAGGCACCTGCACAATCAATCAAGCACCCTTTTATTCCTTATGACCCATATAACCAAAACACACTGCAGCAACCACCGAATTTATTCAGAACACTAAACCCCAACTACTTCAATAACCTTAATGTCCCTGGGCCGGAAACGAGCATTTATGGTCAATATGCAGTCCCAACATCCAATAGATTTCAGACCCTCAATTCCTTAGATGAAAATGACTGACTACGGGGGTATTCCCGGTGACGAGTCATCTGTAACTGAGGAACTTAGGTTGATGGCCGTCAAAACAGTTGAGGAATTTCCAACAGATACCCCTGTAGCAAATTCTAACGACCCAACTTTGATAGATGCTACCATATGCACTGGTGAAAATTACCCGGAGAACCAGATAACATCACCAGTCATAACGGTCACCGATCCACCCCAAGTAGCTCTGGAAGAGAACCTGAGGGCTATTACGTGGAATATAGCTGGGATAGCCTCTAAGGTAAACACCCCCACATGGGCTGATTTTATTAAACAGGGTTATGATATAATCTGCTTGCAAGAAACTTGGGATAGGGAAGAAGTACATGTTGAGGGTTACACTTCTTTTAATGTACAGGCTGTGGCATCACAGGCTGGTAGAGCCAAGGGCGGACTTGTGACCCTAATATCTACCGCACTGACTGAGTTTCGTGTCAGTGATCATGTTGTTCTAGGAGAACACGCTTCCGTTCTGCGTATGGCCCATAGCAGAAGTAGAGAGTTAATAGTAGTGAACTTCTATAACAACATTGCGGGGGATAAACGGGGAATGTTTATTTCTGATATAGAGCGGGCCATCGATGTGATCTTATCAAGTACATCCAAACCAGCTGTTATCCTATGGGTAGGAGACTTCAACATCAAAACATGTAGTTATGCTCTCAAGGGGGCATGTGGTCACAGGGAGGAGTACTCGTGAAGGGAAACAAGTGTATATAATTATTTCCCGCACAATAACTATGGCAGCGCTTTAAATACCCTACTTGCCAAATATGACCTGGACCTCCTAGAATGCAACAAGAATGCGAACAATGTCAGGTGCCCGACATTTCATGGGAGAAACAGCCAATCATTCATTGATCACATTATGATATCTTGCTCTGTAGCTTATATCAACGTCTGGGTGATTGAACAAACGGTCAGTGACCATAACAGTGTAACCATTGAATTATTGGGCTGGGGAACCAAAAAGAACACCTATGGTCAACCAATCCAGGACATTGCAGCAGAAAGACCAAATGGGATGAGGGTGAAATGGATTAAAGTTGACCCCACTCAATTTGTTGCCAACGTGATCACAAATTGCTGTAGAGAAGTCGAGTATTGCCTGTCATAGAAACCATGCCCACGAACCTTGTTATCCAACTTCCTAACTATAACAAAAACTATTGAGAAATCCTTGATGCATAAAGCCGGGAAATCAAGGAAGGTCATGGCAGTGTGGTTTGATGACTATTGTGCCCAGTCACTAAAAAGGCTGAAAACTTCACTTGATGCCACTCCAAGAGACGCTAGTGAGATCAGGGAAGAGCGCCATAACTACAAAACTGCTCTCTCCATTAGGAAGAAGGAATTGCAGGATGAGGCTTGGGCAAAATTAGATCTGGTCGCAGATACTAAAGATCACAAACTTTTCTGGGACACTGTAAATAGTCCGTTCTTGAGGAACGACAACATTCCTGAATTAACTTCGCATGTCAGTTGCCAGGCTTGGATAGCACACTTCACAGGGATTTTTAATTCTGATTTTACCTCTGGTTTTATTTCTGTTTTTAATTCGAATGTTTTAACTGACACATCAACCTGTTTTAAATGGGAAAAATTGCTGTTTTCTGTGACATTAAGTGAGGTGATTGACGCAATCGAGAAGAGTAAGGGGGGGAAAGCCCCGGGACCGGATGGGGTCCCTGTGGACTTTTACAAATTTGAGATTACCCTATGGGCCCCCATTTTGACCCGTTACTTTAATGCTGCTATTGAGGACAAGTTACCAACTTCATGGGGTCAATCTATTATAGTGCCGCTTTTTAAAAAGGGCTCTAGGGCAGAAGCATGAAACTATCGCCCAATTTCACTTCTGGACTCATCACTAAAGATCTTGAGTCGTGTACTCTTGGTGAGACTAGAGTCTTGGGCAGAAGATAATAATATTCTCTCGCCCATCCAGTACGGGTTCCGTAGGGGTTTAGGAACCATGGAGCAGTGCGTGAACCTGGAACTTATTATCGGCAAGTACACAAAAGCTAAGGACGGGAACCTGTTCATGTGCTTTGCCGATCTAAGTTCAGCATTTGACCTGGTGGAACACGCACTGCTCTGGCCAACACTACTTGCTATGGGTGCACCGCCTGAAATCATCCACCTCCTGGCCAGAATGTACAGTAGTCTTTCTAGTAAGGTTAGATTTGGAACAGACGGTGAATGTACCCCCTTTTTTAAAATTGGCAGAGGGATCCGACAAGGGTGCGTGCTTGCCCCCCTTTTATTCTCCCTTTTTATAAATCAGGTTGACCAATTTTTACAAGAATCTCATGCTGATGCCCCCACCATCAATGGAAAGCAAATACCCGTCCTTTTATACGCGGACGACGCGGTCCTGATCTCCAGGACCGCGAACGGGCTGCAAAAGTTAATTAATAAGTTCCATACTTTTATTCAGGGCAGAAAGCTCAAAATCAACAAGGGCAAGACAATGACTATGACCTGCGGAAAGAAAATGAAGAAAAACAAGTCATTCTTTCTTGATGGGGATAAACTTGAGGCTGTCCAACATTTCTGCTACCTAGGCATTACTTTTTCAGGAGATGGGAGATGGGTGAACGAGCAATCCTGTGCTGGTCTGAAGATGACTAGAAATGTAAATTGTATCTTCAGATTTGCCTCTAAATTAGGGGGTCGTAGAATCCGAGAAATGATCTCCATTTACAATTCAAGATGTATGTCCTCTGCCCTGTATGGAGCAGGGATATGGGGATATAATCCTCAGATTGCCCTGTCCATCCAGCAGGAGGAAAACAAGTATCTGAAACGATTATTATGCCTCCCTGTTTCTGCCTCAAACGAGATTATTCACAGAGAGTTAGGCATAAATCATGTTACAGATTTGATCGCATTGCGTCCCCTGTCCCTATGGCGGTCCATATGGGCCAAAGAAGAAACCAGGTTTACCCAGGAAGTAATTATGGATTGCATTAAACTCGACCAACACTCGAAAATCCCCTGGTTAAAACACATCCATTCCTAGTATAAGACCCTTTTTGGTCAGGACATTTTTAAAGATACATCAAATGAATCAATTTTAACAAAACGTGACCTCAAATCCATTTATTTGGACCATGTAAAAGGGACCAGAATGAAGGTGTATGCAATGCAAAGCACGTTTAAATTGTACATGGAATATAATCTTAGCACAGGTCTCCCCCCTTATCTTACATTTGTCAGCATTAATTCCCATCGGTTTGTTTTAGCTCGCCTGAGGCTGGGAATAGTCCACCATTTGGTGGCCTTCCCAACTGTAAAAAAACCCGGGACATGTCTGTGTCCATGTGATGGGAAATCTAGCAGAGCACCTGCCACTTTTTACTTTTTTGTAATTTTTATACCGGTTTTAAAAAGTTTTACTTGAAGCATTTATTTTTAGAACATAACATGTGTAACACCAGAGCTGCAATGCAATTGTTATTTGACCTGGCTTCCCCGGATGTGTGTTATCGTGTGGCTATTTATATCCTAAAATGCATCTGGCACAGGAAATCAATTATCATATGACTTTTCCCCCCCTGTTTATCCCCGTCTATCCCTTGGCTGTCACATTTTATGCTACGAATGTGTCTTTATCCGTGAATTATCGTTTGAGTTACACTGTTTGTATGTGTATTTATTCATATGCACTTTATATTTATTCTGCATATTTGCACCTGCCGAAAGCACCTTATGGTAATGACTGTCTTTCGGTTTTTGCATTTCTGTACTGGCGTTTTTGCACAAATCTTTATTGCAAACAAATTGCTGCTAAAATGTTAAAGTGACCAAACAGACGTTGCACTTTACCTCTAACTCTGCATATTTGCACATGTCAATAGCACTTTATGCACATAATAGGTCTTTCTGATTTTGCACTTTACATTGGCGACTCTTTGACTATTTGCACTATTTCCTTTTGTTCCTACAACAATTGCTGCTAAAACATATATAGAGATCAAATCTAACTTTGTACTCAAGTGATATACCTTATCGATTCAAATGAGACTGGCATGGATATTGACGTAATTTTTAATTGTTTCATTATGAAACTTACATAAATGATTTGAAACTGTATTTATGTATGTTGCTACATGGTTGTACCTGTACAAACCGAATAAAGCATTTTGAAACTGAAACTGAAGTACTCACATTAAAATTCACTTTTGACAGGAGTTTCGCAACTTAGTTTATGGTGATTAATCAAATGTCCTTTTGTTTGCTTCACAAAAACATCCGTCGGGAGCAATCAGGGCATATCGAGCAACAGCAATGGAATTGTCCGCAATGTATTGAATATACTTTGACGTATACAAACAGAGTTCAATTGAAGTTGTGAACTCTGATGGCCGCAATGTTTATACAATGCCTCCAATTAAATGCATTAGAAATAAATCGGCGTATTTACAATCCTGTTGTACCACTTTTGTGTCAGTAACGCAGTAGGCACTTCCATAGAGACACCACTTGAACGTGGGACTATAACAGAAGTGAAATGTACCAGGCACACTGCGCATGTAAAATCGTAGTGTTACCTTGACTTGTAATGTTTCACCTCATTTACTCACATCTACATAATTTTAAACTCTAATTTTCTTTTTTGTTTTGCAGATTACCTATTGTACGTCTTTTGGAGTCCACATCACAATTTGTTTATAATGTTTTATTAAAGTTATTTTTGTACTTGTTTATTATATTGTTATCATTAAGTTACGTTTACAGTTACTGTTGTTTTAATAAAAGTTAATAAAAAAACTACATACTACTTTTTTGGGGGCGAGGGGGTGTGACGGTCCATAATAAAAATAATATTTATAATTTGAAGTACTATAGTAAGATGTTCAAGAGTAGGGTTGAAAAGTACTAACTGTACAATAAGTTATATTTTCTCTGGATGGACTACAACATAGAAAAGAAATCAAAGTAAAACAAAACAATTTGTACCACATTTACAAACCTCTTGCGACATTTTCCCGTGTAAACCTACCCCCCTACAAAATTAAGTGTGTGGGACTCAAAAATGCCCATCAAAACACGGAATCAATCACCCCCCAAAGATTTCTATATTGTATGAGAAGGGCTGCGTGACCCTCCACCTAGTGCCCTGCAGTCCACGATGCCCAGACCTGGTTGCTGCAGTGTCCATTGGGGGGAAACAGCCATTACAACGCGGTCATAAGCACGCGTGATCGTCACCACGAAGCCATTAGCACGCATATGGCTTTACCATGCATTCTTTTACAACTAGTATACATTTACCACCCATGATAAAGGCATACGCATGATAATGACTTTCTGGTGACGGACACGCGTTGTAATGGCTCTGGCTTACGTGATGCAAATTAGTTTTTAGTTATGCGTGTGACCAAGTCTGATAACATCGGAGGCCAAGAACAAACAAGGTGGTGTCTGTGGCAGGAAATCTCATCGATCACAGAGAAGATAGGCGGAGGGAAAAATGAAAGTAACAGATATAATAAAAATAACGGAGGAAAACTACTAAAATGGCGGTGAACGGAGTATGTAATCAACATTTGGCACCTCAGCAATACGTTTCAAATAAATATAGATAGAAAATAATTATTAATATATTACAAAAGTATAGCAGCGGATGACACACATGGCCCAGGAAAAGAAAGCAGCAAATTTAGTACCTGAAATGAGGACAGCTTTTCTTGGTAAACTTGAAGAAAAAGAAAGAAACATGGGCTTGGAAACGAGGCTGCGCATGCATAGAGAGTACAACTGGTGCACAAAAAAAACCGGAAAGTTTCACATACTATCATAGAAATATAGCTCTTTTTTTCACCAGTAAAATTAGTTCTCAAAAAGAACTGGGTTTTTTTTAGCCCCAATGCCCCCACGATCCCAGGCGGCTCCCCGCGTCCTTCGAGAGCCGGCATTGCTTTGTCAGAGAGAGCAGCTTACAGGCTGCTCTTTCTAACAAAAGCAATCTGCTTTCCTACTTGAAAGAGAGAGCAGATTAACTTGCTCTCTCTTTCAAATAGGAAAGCTGTTTGCTGTGGTAAAGTGGGAACCGCGACGCTCCCGCCCTACCATAGCAAACAGCAGTGTCCCAGGGGTAGGCACCCCGAGACACTGCAGGAGCCGACCCTGGGAGGCGGTGGTCCCCAGGGCCATCGAGGGCTCCAGGAGGGAAGGCGTACCCCGCGATTTAATATTTTTTAAAAAATAGAAAATTTGGGCCTAAAGATCCCTTTGGGACCCTCTGAGCAGGCCTAGGTCAGGATGTTTCTACACTGCCCCCTTTCCTTACTTTTTCAACTTTGTTTTACTGTTTTCTTGTGACTCGGTTCTACCGAGGCACAAGATGGCTGCCAACACTTCCTGGTTTGGAGTATTGACAGACAGTTGACATCCAATCAGCATGCAGCTCGTGCTCGTAAATGTATGGATTTCCGTACGCGTGCAGTACTACTTCTCTAGATATCACTATGATTTTACTTTTGATTTTCTCAGGAACTACTGAACGGATTTACACCATTTAACAAAAACACAATCTACGAACCGAACTCTACCTCTCTACCAAATTTGGTGTAATTCCATTCAGCCGTTCGGGCTGTAGCCCTGGCTAAAAGTCCCTATGGAAAATTGCATGGGGAAAACACGTTTTGGAACCCCCTTTTTTCTTGGTCCCCACTTGACGAATCACCCCCAAACTTTCAGGGAAGGAGGAGAGCGGAGCATGCCATTTTCTTGGAGAAATTCGCGTAGATTCGTCCACCGGCACCAAAGTTATTCCAAATAGAATTTTGTGGATTTCCTATGGAAAGTAGGTCCTAACTATAATTACCTACTGGCAGTTTACCACAATTCAATGATGCGATCACTCAGAGATAAGGCATACACCATTGATGGTAATGTATTCCAGGTTACGCGTTTCGCTCGCCCAGCGAGCTTGGTCACACAATGAAACCGGGGAAAGTGAAAGCATTACATAGGCATATTAGAAACTAACATTGGACCAACATAAGGTACACATAGCCATAGCCAAATGGCATCCATGTTGTAGTGTGTAGCCTATAGAAAAATAAGGTGGTGTATTCAATCATAATCCCTCCTTCTCATGTAATGGTCACAATATATGTAATATTGACAATTAAATATCAAAGTCAATCACAAAGGTGAAGGCTGAACCCAGGCAGACAATAAATGAACTGTTCACTTAAACCCAGGTGCCATCTTGTAACGTTTATGCTTCAGGTATCCGAGAATGTATAAGGAGATAATAAGAACAGTGTCATAGTCTCTCCAACATAGATCACAGCGCGCGGTGCATGCATTACGTTAGGAATAGTGTCTAATATGGAGATATGTGGGATATTAAAAACATGTAATAGGTTCAAATTAGCCTGGTGCCAGTTGGCAAGAATTATTAAGTAAAATCAGGTATCCCTCCACTGTGTGTGATGCACAAAATTCATTCGTACTAGTGCCCATTTTCTGATTCACTGGCAAGCCTCCCCATTATGCTATGTATATATGCTCGCTTCCCCGTAGATCGGAGCTACACAAAAATCCAACAAGGAAATAAAGTGAAATATATGTGTGTGAAAACAAATAAACAAAGTTAAAAACGATTTGTATAAAGTCTCTTATCTGTGCGCTCCACCATTGCAAAGAAGAAAAGGGTAGGGGATGTGAGAGGAGAGGTTGCCCTTCAATATCTGCCCATTCCTTTTCTCCTGTATAAAGAAGAAAAAACCCAAATATTAAAATCTATGAGCAGTCTCATTCAAGGATTAAAAACATTTCAAAACAGTTACACTAGTGTACAGTTGTATAGGTAATACTCATATCAAATAAGATGGTAAAGTCTCGAGCATGTGCTATAATTTTTCGTGGCGATGTATGCTCATCTCCTCATCCTGGTTAAGCCCTTCTGGGCTCTTAGTTTGGAGGATAATTATGTGCCAGGATTCTTTTTTGCGCAGGTGTAAAACTCTGTTACCCCCTTTCTGTATATGTTTGATCTGTTCAATGGCAGGATGAGGATCGTGTAAACTGGATGTCTATGTTGACACGCTTTGCCAACATCATGCGATCCTCTGAAAGGTCGGAGGAAGGCAGAAGGAGCAAAAAAGCTAAGGATATATATATATATATATATATCAATGCTCGAAGGTGTCCACCTTTGAGTAGCACGCGAACAGCAGCTTGGTTTATGTATAGGTGAGGACGGGGATCCACTCGTAGACGCCGCTCCGTACGGGATCTGCCCGACGCGTTTCGAAGCTCCATATGCTTCTCTTCAGGGGCTTTAACGGAAGCGGTGTGCGCAACCGCCGACCCACTTCCCCATTTTATATATAACACACCCACCGATGGGAGGCTCAAATGAGACTGTGCATTCTGGGAAGCATATGGAGCTTCGAAACGCGTCGGGCAGATCCCGTACGGAGCGGTGTCTACGAGTGGATCCCCGTCCTCACCTATACATAAATCAAGCTGCTGTTCGCGTGCTACTCAAAGGTGGACACCTTCGAGCATTGATTTATACGCGGCCGTCCAGCCGCGGAGTATGCACCACCCCGGTACCCTGGGGGTCACGAAAGTGAAGCAGCAGTCGTACTTGGAATCGAGGACGGGCCCACTTGTGGAGTCCATACAGGACTTGATTGTGTGCTTCCCGGACCACACTTCCCAGAATGCACAGTCTCATTTGAGCCTCCCATCGGTGGGTGTGTTATATATAAAATGGGGAAGTGGGTCGGTGGTTGCGCACACCGCTTCCGTTAAAGCCCCTGAAGAGAAGCATATGGAGCTTCGAAACGCGTCGGGCAGATCCCGTACGTAGCGGTGTCTACGAGTGGATCCCCGTCCTAACCTATACATAAATCAAGCTGCTGTTCGCGTGCTACTCAAAGGTGGACACCTTCGAGCATTGATTTATACGCGGCCGTCCAGCCGCGGAGTATGCACCACCCCGGTGCCCTGGGGGTCACGAAAGTGAAGCAGCAGTCGTACTTGGAATCGAGGACGGGCCCACTTGTGGAGTCCATACAGGACTTGATTGTGTGCTTCCCGGACCACACTTCCCAGAATGCACAGTCTCATTTGAGCCTCCCATCGGTGGGTGTGTTATATATAAAATGGGGAAGTGGGTCGGCGGTTGCGCACACCGCTTCCGTTAAAGCCCCTGAAGAGAAGCATATGGAGCTTTGAAACGCGTCGGGCTGATCCCGTACGGAGCGGTGTCTACGAGTGGATCCCCGTCCTCACCTATACATAAATCAAGCTGCTTTTCGCGTGCTACTCAAAGGTGGACACCTTCGAGCATTGATTTATATGCGGCCGTCCAGCCGCGGAGTATGCACCACCCCGGTACCCTGGGGGTCACGAAAGTGAAGCAGCAGTCGTACTTGGAATCGAGGACGGGCCCACTTGTGGAGTCCATACAGGACTTGATTGTGTGCTTCCCGGACCACACTTCCCAGAATGCACAGTCTCATTTGAGCCTCCCATCGGTGGGTGTGTTATATATAAAATGGGGAAGTGGGTCGGCGGTTGCGCACACCGCTTCCGTTAAAGCCCCTAAAGAGAAGCATATGGAGCTTCGAAACGCGTCGGGCAGATCCCGTACGGAGCGGTGTCTACGAGTGGATCCCCGTCCTCACCTATACATAAATCAAGCTGCTGTTCGCGTGCTACTCAAAGGTGGACACCTTCGAGCATTGATTTATACGCGGCCGTCCAGCCGCGGAGTATGCACCACCCCGGTACCCTGGGGGTCACGAAAGTGAAGCAGCAGTCGTACTTGGAATCGAGGACGGGCCCACTTGTGGAGTCCATACAGGACTTGATTGTGTGCTTCCCGGACCACACTTCCCAGAATGCACAGTCTCATTTGAGCCTCCCATCGGTGGGTGTGTTATATATAAAATGGGGAAGTGGGTCGGCGGTTGCGCACACCGCTTCCGTTAAAGCCCCTGAAGAGAAGCATATGGAGCTTCGAAACGCGTCGGGCAGATCCCGTACGGAGCGGTGTCTACGAGTGGATCCCCGTCCTCACCTATACATAAATCAAGCTTCTGTTCGCGTGCTACTCAAAGGTGGACACCTTCGAGCATTGATTTATACGCGGCCGTCCAGCCGCGGAGTATGCACCACCCCGGTACCCTGGGGGTCACGAAAGTGAAGCAGCAGTCGTACTTGGAATCGAGGACGGGCCCACTTGTGGAGTCCATACAGGACTTGATTGTGTGCTTCCCAGACCACACTTCCCAGAATGCACAGTCTCATTTGAGCCTCCCATCGGTGGGTGTGTTATATATAAAATGGGGAAGTGGGTCGGCGGTTGCGCACACCGCTTCCGTTAAAGCCCCTGAAGAGAAGCATATGGAGCTTCGAAACGCGTCGGGCAGATCCCGTACGGAGCGGTGTCTACGAGTGGATCCCCGTCCTCACCTATACATAAATCAAGCTGCTGTTCGTGTGCTACTCAAAGGTGGACACCTTCGAGCATTGATTTATACGCGGCCGTCCAGCCGCGGAGTATGCACCACCCCGGTACCCTGGGGGTCACGAAAGTGAAGCAGCAGTCGTACTTGGAATCGAGGACGGGCCCACTTGTGGAGTCCATACAGGACTTGATTGTGTGCTTCCCGGACCACACTTCCCAGAATGCACAGTCTCATTTGAGCCTCCCATTGGTGGGTGTGTTATATATAAAATGGGGAAGTGGGTCGGCGGTTGCGCACACCGCTTCCGTTAAAGCCCCTGAAGAGAAGCATATGGAGCTTCGAAACGCGTCGGGCAGATCCCGTACGGAGCGGTGTCTACGAGTGGATCCCCGTCCTCACCTATACATAAATCAAGCTGCTGTTCGCGTGCTAATCAAAGGTGGACACCTTCGAGCATTGATTTATACGCGGCCGTCCAGCCGCGGAGTATGCACCACCCCGGTACCCTGTGGGTCACGAAAGTGAAGCAGCAGTCGTACTTGGAATCGAGGACGGGCCCACTTGTGGAGTCCATACAGGACTTGATTGTGTGATTCCCGGACCACACTTCCCAGAATGCACAGTCTCATTTGAGCCTCCCATCGGTGGGTGTGTTATATATAAAATGGGGAAGTGGGTCGGCGGTTGCGCACACCGCTTCCGTTAAAGCCCCTGAAGAGAAGCATATGGAGCTTCGAAACGCGTCGGGCAGATCCCGTACGGAGCGGTGTCTACGAGTGGATCCCCGTCCTCACCTATACATAAATCAAGCTGCTGTTCGCGTGCTACTCAAAGGTGGACACCTTCGAGCATTGAAATATATATATATATATTTATATATATATATTCACTGAAAAAAACCATAGGTTTCACACACGTTATAGTTAGGAATTAGCATTTAAAAAACCTTGCAAATCCATTGAAAAAACCATAGGTTTCACACACGTTATAGTTAGGAATTATCATTTAAAAAAGCTTAGAAAGTCATTAAAAAAAAACATAGGTTTCACACGTTATAGTTAGCTAAACATTTCTCTCATACAAAACCTTCGAAATGTATCCGTTATAGTTAGCTCAGCTAACTATAACTTTCGCGCCCGCAATGCACTCCTGATGACGTCACATATTACATCACTCATGACATGGTCAGTGACATCACTCATGACATCACTGATGACATCTCAAATGACATCCCTGATGACATCACTGATGACATCATCCAGTGAATGTGTGTCTTTCTGAAAAATAAATATTTTTTATATATGTATATCTAAAGGTCGATGGAAGAATAAATGGGTAAATAGGTGTCTAAATGGATGTTTTTTTTTGTAAAATTGATTGTATAACTGACTTATTAAGTATATCTTAGTGAATAGGTGTATTAGCGAGTAAAATTTAAATATTTGAATATCTGTATCAGTGTCTGCATGGGTTGGTGAGTAGCTACATGAGTGTGTATATGGGTTATTAGTTGTTTTTTTGAGTATCAAAATGAGTGTCTGTATGATTCGGTGGGGAGTATTACTTAGCGCACAGATGCATGAATGACTGACTCACTGTTTGTATGTGTTTTGAAGACAGCATGTGTGCAGGACTGTATGGGTGGATGAGTGTCCACTTCAGCTTCAGAAGAACAATAACCCACCACCACCCGCAACAGGTTCCTCACAGGAGCTGGAGCAAGATCACCGCCGAGCAGCTCACCACCTCCCTCAGCCAGAACCCGCCCGCCAGCACAACGGACCCCAACGAAGCAGCCCGCAACTTCACACAGTGGCTGACCGCCATGCGCAGACGACCTCGCGCCACTGAAGAACCCTCCCAGCAGACCCAGAAGCAAAAAAGCCACCTGGTTCACTGACAAACTCAAGGACTCCAAGAAGAACTGCCGCACCCTCGAGAAAGCCCGGCTCCTCGACCAGACCACAGACAACATGACCACCCTTAAACAAGCCACCCGCAAGCACCACCAGCTCATCCGCACCACCAAGAAGAAAACACTGAAGGAACGACTGGACAACAACGCCCACGACAGCAAGGAACTCTTCAGCATCGTCAAGGAGTTCTCCAACCCCAACACCGGCAACAACGACATCACTCCTTCACAAGACCTCTGCGACTCTCTCGCCTCGTTCTTCCACCGCAAGATCGCCGACATCCACAACAGCTTCGGCGCACCACCCACGCACCCTACCGTCGAACCAACTCCCCCCACCACCACCCTCCGCACATGGACCACGGTGACCACCGAAGACACAGCCCGCACGATGAACACCATCCACTCCGGATCTCCAACCGACCCCTGCCCCCACCACATCTTCAACAAGGCCAACTCCATCATCGCACCCCAACTCCGGGACATCATCAACATCTCCTTCAACACCGCCACCTTCCCGGAGAGCTGGAAGCACGCCGAGCTCAGCGCCCTACTGAAGAAACCAACAGCAGACCCCACCGACCTCAAGAACTTTCGCCCCATCTCACTCCTCCCTTTTCCTGCCAAAGTCATCGAGAAGACCGTCAACAGACAGCTTGCCGCCTTCCTCGAGACGAATGGATCCCTTGACCCCTCGCAGTCCGGTTTCCGAGCCAACCACAGCACCGAGACCGCCCTCATCGCAGCCACCGACGACATCAGAACCCTGCTCGACAACGGGGAAACAGCGGCCCTCATCCTCCGGGACCTCTCCGCAGCGTTCGACACTGTCTGCCACCGCACCCTAGTCCAACGCCTAAGCAACACAGGTGTCCAAGAGAAGGCACTGGAATCGATCATCTTGTTCCTTGCCGGAAGAACACAGAGAGTCCGCCTCCCCCCGTTTCGATCCGAGGCCACCAAAGTCATCTGCGGCGTACCGCAAGGATCATCACTCAGCCCCACCCTCTTCAACGTCTACATGAGACCCCTTGCAGCCATCGCACGCCAACACAACCTCAACATCATCTCCTACGCCGACGACACCCAACTGATCCTCTCCCTCACCAGAGACCCCGCCACCGCCAGAACTAGCCTACACGAAGGAATGAAAGACGTCGCCGAGTGGATGAAAAACAGCCGCCTGAAACTGAACTCGGACAAGACGGAAGTCCTCATCCTGGGACCATCGCCCTCCGCCTGGGATGACTCCAGGTGGCCCCCGGCCCTAGGCAGCGCACCCAAGCCAACAGACCACGCACGCAACCTGGGCTTCATCCTGGACTCCTCCCTCTCGATGACCAGACAAGTCAATGCCGTCTCCTGATCATGCTTCAACACCCTACGCATGCTCCGCAAGATCTTCCGATGGATCCCGACCGAAACCAGGAAGACGGTCACCCAGGCACTCGTCACAAGCCGACTGGACTACGGAAACACCCTCTACGCCGGAACCACAGCCAAGCTACAGAAAAGACTCCAACGCATCCAGAACGCCTCCGCCCGACTCATCCTGGACATCCCCCGACGCAGCCACATCTCCGGCCACCTGAGGAACCTGCACTGGCTCCCCGTCAGCAAGAGAATCACGTTCAGACTCCTCACCCACGCACACAATTCCCTCCATGACCTGGGCCCCAAGTACCTCAATGACCGCTTGACTTTGTACACGCCCACCCACCAGCTATGTTCGACAAGCCCCGCCCTCGCCGCCGTACCACGCATCCGAAGAGCCACCGCCGGAGGAAGATCCTTCTCCTACCTGGCGGCCAAGACATGGAACTCCCTCCCCACCCACCTTCGGCTGACCCAGGACCATCTCGCCTTCAAGAGACAACTCAAGACCTGGCTGTTCGAGTAATAGCAGACCCCCCTTCCCCCAAGCGCCTTGAGACCCTCCGGGTGAGTAGTGCGCTATACAAATGCTATGATTGATTGATTGTGTGTTTGGGTGTGTTAGCGAGTGAATGACTGTTTCAATAGTATCTTTATGAGTAACTACATATGCTTTAAACTAGTATATGTGAGTATTCATGTATATAAGTGAGTATATGTCAGATCGAGAGATTCTAAGACTTCCTATATAAATAAGTATGAGTTTCTATAAGTGATTGTTTAAGAGAGTAAGTATGTGTGCGAATCTGTAGAAGTTAGTGTAGTGGTGGGTGTATAGCTGTATATGCAAGGACATTAATATTTGATAGTTTATTTGCATGTGTGAGTATGTGTGTGAGTAACTCTATAGATGAGTGTCGGTGTATAACAGGATGTATAGGTGTATGAGTACATACGATAAGTGAGTACATGTATGAGTGACTATATAGAATTGTTGGTGAATGAGTGGATGTGTATGTAGATTTTGGAATTACTGAATATGTTATTCCAACTGGAATTGGTATCTCCATTTTTTTGAAAATTTTAGTTTCTATTTTTGATCGTGTGTATCAAAGGTTATATTACAGTGAGAGGAGGTCCGCCACAAGGATGATGTCATCAGTGATGTCATCAGGGATGTCATTTGAGATGTCATCAGTAATGTCATGAGTGATGTCACTGACCATGTCATGAGTGATGTAATATGTGACGTCATCAGCAGTGCATTGCGGGCGCGCAAGTTATAGTTAGCTGAGTTAACTATAACGGAGGAATTTCAAAGGTTTTGTATGAGAGAAATGTTTCGCTAACTATAACGTGTGAAACCTATGTTTTTTTCAATGAATTTCTAAGCTTTTTTAAATGCTAATTCTTAACTATACTGTGTGTGAAACCTATGTTTTTTTAATGAATTTGCAAGGTTTTTTAAATGCTAATTCCTAACTATAACGTGTGTGAAACCTATCGTTTTTTCAGTGAATTTCAAAGGTTGTGTAAATGATAATTTATAAATGTATTAATTATTATGTCTTTCTTTTTATACTAATTTCTTATATTTTTAATATAAATATTTATATTTATTTTATTTTTTAGATTATATTTCATATTCTTATTATAAAATAATAAGAAAACTATATTGCAAAGGAATTTTTGGATTAATAATTGCTTGACGTCGATTGCAAGTATAACACAGCTCCACCAATGCTCTTGGGGCATAAGCTCAAAAGTGACTGAATGAAATGTTATACATTTCACTCAGTCACTTTTAGGAGGCGTTGCTACACCCCCACACAAGAAAGCCTCTTCTGGCGCAGCACTTTACAATGTAATACACCCTCCAGATGCGTCACATTGTTAGTAGCACACACCATGGCACATCTTTTGCATCACCGCTGTGTCACAAAAGTGACGCAACAGCTGTGTAAAAGAGGCTCAAGGGGATTTTAAATCCGCCCCTAACACATACAAATTCACCCAGGCAGTTTCACCAGCAGCACAAATTAAAGCATAGACTTGTAACATATTTATGTACATATGTTACATTCAAGTGCTTCGGACATACTACAGTATACTATAGATAAATACCTTATAGATTTATGCTGTAGCACTTCCTTATAGTTCTGCACTTTCACATTCTCCATACACTAGTAAGATATTCATTCATTCATTTATGAACTACACATTCATTCTGACAAACTTTTACACACTAACATAGAAATATAGTTCTTTCTTTGACCAGTGAAGGTAGTTCTAAAAAGAACTGTTTTTTTTGTTTTTTTTTGTTTTGTAGTTTTTTTTGTCTTTTCTCAACAAATTCCAAGTGGAACAAAAGAATTTAAAAAAAAAAACTAATGTCGAGGACAGCAATGATCCTGCATCCTGCGTTTCATCAGGTCTATAGACTGTTCCCCATAACACAAAAGTTTATCGCAATAAATGCATAGAATTTTAACTTTAGCAAAGTCAGAATCAATTTGTGGGTGTGGACTGCTTGCTGAAAATGCTGCTGCCGCAGTTGATGTGCTTGGTGCAGTAGCAGGTGGATTTTCGTGCAACCTCCGTCTTGCAGCTCGAGCAAAGTTCTTGGGGTACAAGTTCTTCACGTGTCGCACCATATTTGCTGTGCCAAAGGAGTATTTTTTAGATGGATCACCCCTTGAAAGAGTTGTTTGGCAAATTTTACAGGTTACTTTTGGAGCATTAACCTTTGTTTGTCCTTCGGGAAAAGTAAAAAACTTCCAAATTAGATCTTCATTCCTCTTCTTTGGACGTTCTTCAGGAATTAAATCTCCCTCTGAAGAACTGCTGGAAGATTACTCCATTGCTCTTATTATGGTGATCGTCCTTCTATTTGAGAAGATTCTCAGAAGAAATGCTTCTTCTTAGAAACTCAAAGTCGAATAATTATAATGGGACGGAACTTTCAACAGTCGCAATAGCAAAAGTTATGAACCAATCAAATCTCTACTTTTAAAGTCACATGCCTTTGCGTACGCTTATGATGCGCTTACGCAGCTATTTCGATACCAGAACGCATGATGTTCTACCGCGATTTGTGTAATTGTTTTTAAAAGTAATATATGATTATTACAAGTATTAAAAAAAATTCATAGTTATCCCAAATGTCTGCCCTTAGTATGTACATTAAATACATAAATAAATGTTTTAAACCAAGTAGAAACATTGCCCCCTTTCGCATACAGAACGCCGTACATGACAAACACACGGAAGCTTTAATGCGACGCGTAACGTCAAAGCATATTCGTACCGTATGCTGAGTATGATAAGTAGTACAAACTATGGTGCGATCACCCTCTCAGTGACAAATCAGATCTCAGGGCGCGCTAAGGAGAATGATTAGAAGTGTTCACTCATTGCAGATCCGATTCTGGGCCTGCCTCTGCGTACATTATAACACCTCCCCATCTCTCTCTGTTGTTAATTGTTAGTGCACACTCATACTTGCCCATGCACGGTGCACGCCCGTCCACACTACCCACATGCTACCACCTAGCATGCTTGCTATCACTAAGCCTGGAAACCAATACATTACCCAATGGGATGTCCCCCAGGGCCGTCATTCTTGCAGACCGCGAAAACGGTACCAATGATGACCCTGGGCTTGGTTTGGTCAGCCCCCACGGTTCCCATATAATGCGGGCACTGACGTGAGCACGCTCTCTTTTGCCTGCCTGTGCTGCGGTGACAGACAGACTGTCGAAAACACCCCAGACTCAGCGAAACCGTAGCCTTTGAAGACACGACAAAAGACGACAGAAGCAAAGGTAAGAGAAGACGTCACAACATCAGCCTTCACTGTAAATTGTATATGCATAATGCTATATTTTTCTCCTTCATATGGCTTTCCTACCCCTCAATGGTTTTAAATTGTGCTTACATAATTGAAATATTTCTTTATAAGTCACAAGGTCCTATACACCTCTAATTTTAAAAATTGTGCATGCATACATTTCTGTGTCGTATTTCTGTACTACACCACGTGCTTAGACCTCTATTATTATTAATTGTGCGTCCATGATAGTATTTGTTTTTCTGCGTCACAAGGCCGTCCCAGGCCTGTATTGAGTTATTGATCTTCCTTTGTTTGCTGAA
The DNA here is from genome assembly GCF_964261635.1 of Lissotriton helveticus. Taxonomy (NCBI): domain Eukaryota; kingdom Metazoa; phylum Chordata; class Amphibia; order Caudata; family Salamandridae; genus Lissotriton; species Lissotriton helveticus. The sequence goes on along the minus strand of NC_136070.1, from coordinate 233,580,098 downwards.
GCTGCAACAGTCTAACTACGGAATATTAAGAACCCACATTAAAATTCACTTTTGATAGTAGTTACGCAACTCAGTTTACGATGACTAATCAAAATGTCCTTTTGTTTCCTTCAGCAAACATCCTTCAAAAGCAACCACGGCCTATCGAGAAACAGCAATTGAATTGTTTCCAACGTATTGAATATACTTTGACATATAGAAGCAGAGTTCAAGTCGAGTGGTGAACTCCGGTGGCCGCACTGTTTATACAAGGTAAGCACAGCAGCCTAGATCTACAAAGCCTTCATAGCAATGCATTAGAAATAAGTCGGCATAACGGGCGTCAGTAACGCAGTAGTCACTTCCATATAGACATCACTTGAACGCGGCACTATAACAAGTGAAATGTACCAGGTACACTACACTCGCAAAACTGTAGTGTAACCTTTATTTGTGAAAGCCGAGAGAGGGCCATATTACAAAGCCTTGGCAACAAAATTATCGCCACTTTATCGGCAGCAAAGTGCGCTAAACTGGCGAAAATTAGTTTGATAATATGCTCAATGGAATTCCAATCGAAGTTCATGTTAGATGTGAAGGACATCTAACATGAGCTTCGATTGGAATTCCACAGAGCATATTATCAAACCCATTATCGCCAATTTGGCGACACTTTCCTGCCGATCAAGTGGCGATAATTTTGTCGCCCAGGCTTGATATTATGGCCCAGACTGCGTAGTGTACAGCAGCTTCTCTGTAAAATCTATAATTACCTCCGAGCAGTGACAACAGATAGGATACAACAGTCTGACAAACAGATCCACAACCTTATTACGCCACTTTTGAGTCACTTTTAACATGGGTAAAGTGATGCAAGGAGCTAGTAAATCCACGTCTTACTTTTCAAGAAAAAATCTCAACTCCAGACTCTGTGACACAGTTTTAATGTTGTTTTCTCTCTCTTTCTCTCTCTCACTCTCTGTGACAACATTTATCTTTCTCTCTTAAACTTATAGAAACTGCTGTCTGCTTCGACGTGTAGAAGAATTGTTCAAAAGAAGTTGTGAACTCTACTTTCTTATGTGTTGGCCGCAAGGTTTATACAACGGTAAGCACAGAGGCCTAGATCTTCAAAGCCTTCATAGAAAGGCATTAGAAATAAGTCGGCATAACGGGCCCCAGTAACGCAGTAGGCATTTCCATATAGACACCACTTGAATGCAGCACTATAACAAGTGAAATGTACCAGGTACACTACACTCGCAAAACTGTAGTGTAACCTTTCTTTCTGAAAAGAGAGAGGGCCATATTATCAAGCCTTGGCAACAAAGTTATCGCCACTTTATCAGCAGCAAAGTGCCGCTAAAGTGGCGATAATGGGTTTGATAATATGCTCTATGGAATTCCAAACGAAGCTCATGTTAGATGTGAAGGACATCTAACATGAGCTTCGATTGGAATTCCATAGAGCATATTATCAAACCTATTATCGCCACTTTAGCGACACTTTCCTTCCGATAAAGTGGCGATAATTTTGTCGCCCAGGCTTGATATTATGGCCCAGAGTGCGTAGTGTACAGCAGCTTCTCTGTAAAATCTATAATTACCTCCAAGCAGTGACAACAGCTAGATTACAACAGTCTGACAAACAGATCCACAACCTTATTACGTCACTTTTAACATGGGTAAAGTGGTGCAAGGAGCTAGTAAATCTACATCTACCTTTTCAAGAAAAAATCTCAACTACAGACTCTGCGACACAGTTTTAATGTTGTTTTCTCTCTCTTTCTCTCTCTCACTCTCTGTGACATCATTTCTCTTTCTCCCTTGAACTTAGACATTGCTGTCTGCTAGGACGTGTATAAGAATTGTTCAAAACAAGTTGTGACACCAACTGCCTGAAATGTTTAGCCGCAAGGTTCATACAACGGTAAGCACAGAGCCCTAGATCTACAAAGCCTTCATAGCAATGCATTAGAAATAAGTCGGCATAACTGGCGTCAGTAACGCAATAGGCACTTCCATATAGACACCACTTGAACGCGGCCCTATAACAGAACTGGAATGTACAAGTCACACTGCACCCGTAAAACCATAGAGTTACCAAAACTTGTACGGGCATATTATCAAGAACGGCGATAAAATTATCGCCGATTCAGCAGCAGGAAACTGCTGCTAAAGCGGCGATAATTGGCTTGATAATATGCCCTTGTGAAATCCCATAGTAGCCCAGATTAACACCAGAACCTGGGCTGCTATGGGAATTCACAAGAGCATATTATCAAGCCCATTATCGCCGCTTTAGCTGCAGTTTCCTACCACTAAAACGGCGATAATTTTATCGCCGTTCTTGATAATATGCCCCGTAATGCTTCAGCTCATTTACTCACATCTACATAATTCTAAACTCTAATTTGCTTTTTTCTTTTGCAGATTACCAATCGGACACCTTTTGGAAACCATTTCACAATTTGTTTATAACAATGTTTGGCTGACAGCTCTTATTCCATCATTGTGGCGTATCGACGTATATAAAGATGTTACGTCTAGTGTGATGAGTAAACATTCAGAATTCCATCTGCAATTTTTCAATTTTCGCACAAAGTCTGAAGAATCCTGTACATAAGATCTCAAATTTTTGACACTGTCTTGTAAAAAATAGTCAATGTATGTTGAAATGTACTCTGTTGAACTGTTTATGGCGGAGATTATTGGGCGCCCTGGTGGTTTGTCCATGTTTTTATGAACCGTTGGAAGTAAATGGAACGATGGTATTGATGAAGCAAAGCTTCGCATATTTTGCGGCTTGCCGAAATCAAGAACCTCATTTATGTGTAATAAGGTAACCCGTGTATGTTTTACTAACGTTTATATTAAGTTTGAGTAAAGTTTGAGACGCTTGCCTATGTGTATTTCTAATGAAATTAATCCATGTCCTCTAAAAATGGCCGCCGCTTGTATTTTAGTTACTGCGCATGCGTCAGCCACACTCACGTGTCCTGACGCGTCTGCAGAAGTGGAGGGAAAGTTATGCGCATGCGTAATTCATAGCTGTGCTTATCATGTGGTACTGCTCGTGCCACTGCTCTTGTATTTCGTCTAAATGTAGCTAACATTTAAATTGCATACGTTTATTTCTTGATGATGAGTTAAAAGTACAAACCCTGCGATGTGTTTTCATAATGACATTATTATGTATTAATTTGTTTTCGCTTACTTTTCATGTACCGCGGGCAATGGGGGTCTGAGTGAGAGGAGAGCCATATTGGAGGTCCCTTCTGCGCCTGTGCGACATTCGGCAGCACGAGGGACCTTGGCTGATGGAACATAGCCAGCTGGCAGTGATGGGCGAGATGCTCCTGAGAAAGTCACCTCTGCCCTGCGAGAACAGCGAATGTGGCTTCTTATATGTTACATTGTATAGATGTGCTACTGTTAGCTCATGGGAACCCAAACATGCTAGGCGGTCCCAAAATATGTAAATGAAGGCTTCAAATCGCATATTGTGATTGGTGTGTTACCCAAATCCTACCTTAGGACCAATCGAAATTGAGGGATTCTGACACTTTGCAACATTGGGGGGTGGTACACTGTCCCAAAACTGTATATCTACCCTGGGTTCACCTAGTGAACCGTCCGACTTGTCTGGTTTAGCTGACCTGTCACTGACCCAACGCACTCAATAGGTGACTGAAAATACAGAGAGCTGCGGAGCACTCTGTCCGAATTTGACCATAGACTAAGGTTTTACTGAACCTTAAAGTGCTGGCAAGGCACTTAGCTGGGAGTTCGCTGACCCAATCGGGGTCTTGATCGATATCTGCAGAGCGGGTGGAGCGCAGGCGTTGCTTCCTAACTGTGGGTTCCGGTCCTGTCCTGAAGAGGGTCCTGTCCTGAGGGTTTGCTGTCCTGTCCTGAGGTCCTGTCCTGACTCTTATTCCGAGGGTATCCTGTCCTGTCCTGGGTGTCCATTCTGCACCTGCTGTCCTTTGAGGGGTATCCTTCCTTGAGGGTTTCCTGACTTTAACTGACCCGTGGCCAGGGTTTGGTTTCCACACCTTTCTAGGTAAATACTGCTCCGAAATCTCTTGAAATTCTTGCACCTTCTGAATTTCTAACTTTTGCTTCAATAAAGTTCAACATTGCAAATGTGATATTTTCCATGCCTTTCCGCAACTATTGAAAGTCATTTAAATTTTTGCAAAGTTATTTCTATGTCATCTCATTTGTTAGAAATTATATTTTGCATAGCAGTGTGTCATTTCCTGATATGGTCTAGAACTTCGTTGCCTAGGTTGTTCAAAGGCCCTTTCACCTTAAGTGAAGCGTGTTATTCATTATAAGTTCTTCTATAATCACACACACTTAGTCTATCACTGTTTTAGATAATACTGACTTGCATAAGTATCTTTTCTCGTTACATTTTATTAGTACTTTGATGATTACTCTGCCATTATTTCTTTATGCATATGTGATTTACATTTTCTTGGTTATTGATTGCCTTATTTTACTGTATCTCATGCAAGAAAATATTGAACTTTAGATAAACATTTTAAAAAACTTCCAGTTGTCCGTGGTCATTTACACAGTATTTTGAATGTTATTGGTTGGGTTTGTATTTTGTTGCCTTTCCTTTACAGCTAGCTCCCTGATTCATTGTGGTCATTAGGCACCTGCATCGGTGGATGGTAAGTCGGGTGCACTGAGAATTGGTAGCAGGGAACACACACACACCAAATTGGTAGAGCTCGTGAAGTCACCTGATCGATGTATATGGTGATTTGAAAAGTATATGGGCCCTGAAGCCGGAAACGGCGAAAACTATTGGTCGGGTGGCCTCGCGCGCTCTATCAGTTTTTCTGGTAGCAGAGGATGGTTAGGGACTAGTTGAGAGTAAGGCAGGGACTAGTTAGGCTAGTTAAGTCGGAAGCTGCTATTATATTAATGCTGCTACAAGAGCGGCTGTTCTGAGGGAACTGATCACTCTCTTGTGAATACGCTGCTGAAATTTATGAATTACTGTATTGTCATTATTCTTGTTCTTATATTGTTATATGTACTAATCAATGCATTTGTAAATCGACTTGTTAAGTGTTGTCCGAACTCCCCGGGGAATTGAAAGGGCAAGTGGTGAATAGAATCCATTGTCCTGAGGTCACAGGTTCGAGGAAAGTTAGGTGCAGGTTAGGATAACCGGGAAGCACTAACTAGGGTTTTCTGAATACATGTGTGAATAAATGACAGTAACGGGGTTCATTGGCAAAATTCCCATAGTGGCGTAACCTAGTAAGGGTCACATCGGAAGAGTAGCAGGTTCCTCGGAGCTAGCGTGAAAGCAGAGGGGTCCGCTGAGAAACCTTAAACTCGGAACATATCCCGGAAAGAAGTGGATGAGTTTAGGGGAATAACAGGTTCACCGATGCTAGAGTGAAGGGTAGGCGGAAGAGATCTGCCCGCAGCAAGTGAAAAGTAAATGGAAGTAGTTTACTTGCAGTAATAGAATTCTATCTCTGTCTAGACACTTGAGCACTGTGGCGAATGTGTATTTGTTGTAAAATAACCAAGCACTGAGCACTTTAAAAGTAAGAAAGTTTCCGTTACCTTGTGAAGGGAGGGAGTCAGTCGAGAAGCGCCTCTGACGTCACTCTGTGCCGCGCTGGGATTGGTAGAAACAGCGGGCGGGTAGCGGAGCTGAAATTGTAAAGGAGGGGTGAGCGCCGGAGCGTGGGAACTGTCTCACGAAGGGGCCGCGCACCCATTGGCAGAGCTTATTTTGTGTCGCGCACCCATTGGTTGCACGAATTTTCTGAAGCGCATTCTGATTGGAGGTAGTTTGTAAACAAAGTTAGCGCAGAAGTCGTATGTGGCACTCGCGGACTACAGAGACGCGACCTGATCCAAGGCATCTAGGGTTTGAAAGGGATCAGTGGAAGGCTAACAGATACGATATTATGTACGGAACCAAGAGAAAAATGTCCCTTGTAAATAAGGTGAAAAATTATTTTAAAACGGACAAACCCATTAAATCTAGGGAAGGTGTTCTTGTCCCAGCACCCAATACTCCTGCCTCATTCATGATGTTTGACCGAGGGTACAATACCTGTGTGTGGCTGGAGAATTGGGTGAAGTACACAAAAGATGACGGAGTATTGGCTTTTCCGTTAAATGGTACTTTCAATGGTAGGATCTTATTTAATTTAAGAACCCGAATGAATGAACTGCATCCCAGACCGAGACTAACGCAGTATGAAGCATTAGAGGAATGGGAGATTGAGGCTTTTGAAAGAGAAAGACCCCGAATGGACAAGGGTTTGACCAAGTGGTACCCCAGGCTGAAACAGGAGTCCAGGGATAAAAGGATGAAACAGTGGAGGCAGAGCATGATTGTTGAGGGTCTGTTTCCCATGATGCCGGCATGTCATAACCCTGCAGCGGGGGGGAAAAGTACTGAAAAATGTAAGCATTGGGGGGCCCTAGGGGATTCAGATGATGAACTAATAGATGACATCTGTACCAGAAGTCCGCCACCTTACAATGAGGGAACCCGACCTTCCAGTGTAGGAGATGTTCCCCGACGCCCCTTCCAAAAGGAAGAAGACAGGTCCCTGGGACTGGGAGGGGGTGGTCAAGTATTACCCTATCCTGAGAAACCCGAACTGGCGGAAACAAGGGATATATATCCCAAAGTGCCCGCAAGTCAGGAAGAAAAATATTCACGTACAAAAACTTTTTTTCCCAGACCCTTGTATGAAAGCGAAGAGAAACCATCGAATTCAGGACTGCCTTTTGTTCAACCTCCATATGGGGAAGAGCGCAGGTCCTTTAATACTGGAACTTTATTCCCGAAGCCAAATTATGGTGGAGGACCAAGTGAAACGCATCCTACTGCCCCGAGTTTTACTCCTCCGCCTACTGCCCCGAGTTTTACTCCTCCATTGACCCCACAGATATTACATGACACAACTCTAAGAAGGGTACTAGTGGAAAAGGAGCAAGAGGCTCTAGCTAGACAAAGAACAGAAATAATTCAGAAAATTTCTCAGATAAATACCAGTCCTGAGGCATTGACTATTCCAGTAACTATTGGACCGGTGGTCCCGTTATACGGAAATGGTCAGGGAAATCCGATTACTCCAGTCATGACCCCAGTCATAGCAACCCCGAGACAGGAACCAATCATCATAGATGATCAGTCCAGTGAGTGCGAGTCTGAAGTTGCATTCTTGGAATTGCCAAACAAACAGACCGCAAAGGGAACACAGCTGAGGTATAACCCTTTTAATGCAAAGGAAATTAAATTAGAGACAGCAACAGGTACTAGGAATGTCTCTCTGGTAACTCCGGATGAAATTGAGAGTTGGAGTCGTGAATTAGAAAAGCAGACTCCGCAAACAAAGCCTTTAGACCTCTACAAGCTGAGGGTTGAAATAGAAGAATTAATGGCAGGAAATGTGGGGTTGAATCGATTGAATACCTACTCTGAGGAAGAATTGTCGTTCATATGTAAAAGCTTTACAAGGAACACCAGAGTGCTCCATGAAAAACTGACCGAAACAGCAATTAGTATGGGGGTAGATATCTCAAAATCCAAGCCCTTACAGAAACCATACAGAGCAGACTTCTCAGACAAGGATATAGAACATCTGAATGTGGCCGGAAAGAAGCTACAGATTAAAGAATTAATGGGGGTACTGCAGAAGTGGGGAGATGTGGAAAAATGGAGAAGCAGGTGGGCGAAAAAGAGGGAAGAGGTTCGCTCCCGACAAGTGACTCCCGAGTTTGCTTTAAGAGAGGTAGAAAAACCTGAGCAGTTATGCCCCATGCGCGAAGTTCCAGGAGGGAAATATGTGCATGTCCCCTGGTCTAGGCAGGATATTGTGTCCTTCACGAACGATTTTCCAAAATTAAGAGAGAAACCAGTTGACTGGTACCGGCAAGTGGAGAGGTTCGTGAAGGTACAGAAATGTCTGTGGAAAGACCTGGATGGGTTTTTCGACATTGTGGTTCCAGTAGATTTATGGACCCAGTGTAAAATAAACATAAATTGGCCCAGTGAAGAGTATCCCAGAGACAAGGACACAGGGGAGCCATCAAAGGAAGTCATGCGAAAATATGAGCAGGTAATTCAGCACTTGAAAGAAAAGGTGCCCGCCAAGGAAACTGATTGGACAAAAATAGATAGAACAACACAGGAAAGGGACGAGACAGTGCACTCCTTCTATGAGAGGTTATTGCAGGTATTTAAAACATACAGTGGTATTGACAACATCGACCTGAAGGATATGACACACTTTATTTACAGGTTTGTAAATGGTTTAAGACCTGAAATTTGTCAGTGGATAAAAGACAATAAAATCTGTTGGCATACTAAGAAAATGGATGAGGTCCTGCGGTACGCTAAGTACTGCGAGGACGAGATGGCAGAAAAGAAAAAGGCCCTTAAGGAGAAGGTTATGTGGGCTCAGGTGAAGCTCGCAGAACAGCAGGAAAAACAATTGAGTAACATGGTTAAAAATGCTGAGAACAAAAGTCCTGGGGGAGGGGGTGGAGGAAAGCCCCGGCCCAAATTTAGCAGGGAAGAGGCTATGAAAAAATTTCCCTGCCATCAGTGCGGCGAAATTGGACACTGGCGAAACGAGTGTCCCCAATTAGTCGATGTTAATGAGACAACTCCTGATTTAATTCCACAGACGCAGAAAGAAAGACCAAGAAAGACTCAACCCCAGGTAAAAACAGTTCAGGTGCCTCGAGCACCCAAACAGGTATACAGGGGAAGACAGGCAGAAAATGAAGAGATAGAGGTTTGGGAAAGCGGGGAGAACAGAAATACAGCAACTTCGCAGTATCTGCTGAATGATACCTTCCTTTGTAATGATCAGGACTGACGGGGCCTGAGAGGGGAGGACGAGGAGTGCGTACTTGGCGCTTCCTTGCCGGTAGACCAGTCTGGACCATATATTGAAGGAAAGGTTGACGGAAATGATGTCACCTTTCTGTTGGACACTGGCGCTACCCGTTCTACTGTAAGAACAGTAGACGTTCCAAACCTGCCCCTCTCGGGAGAAAACATCCAAGTAGTAGGTGTATCTAATCAATTGATTAGTACTCCTGTTACCGAACCAATGGAGATTTCAATTGGAAATTTTAAACAGATGCATAGATTTGTAGTCTGTGACACCAGTCCAGTAAATTTACTGGGACGTGATTTGCTGTGTAAAATGAACTGTACCATCTTTTGCACACCAAAGGGTGTCGAAATACAGACCCCAGATGAAGACGGCATTTATAAATTATTGTTGCTTAGACCTGACTCAGAACTTAAAAGATTGACCCTGCAGGACTTGCCCCAAGAACTACAGGAAGCCGTAAAACCAGAAGTGTGGGATTTCACTGGAAAAGATGTGGGTTTGATGAAAGATGTGGACCCCATACAAATAGCCATCAAAGACAATGCAGTATATCCTAACACTAGGCCCTACCGAATGAATGCTGAAGTGAAAGCAGGTGTCACTCTGGAGATACAAAAATTATTGGAAGGAAACATCATACAAGAAGTGATGAGCAGCCCATGCAACTCACCGATTATGGGCATCAAAAAGCCTAGTGGCAAGTATAGGGTAGTGCAGGACCTGAGAAAGGTTAACAAGATTGTAGTTCCTTGCTGCCCTATTGTCCCGAACCCTGCAGTAATTCTGTACCAGATTCCTTGGGATGCTGAGTGGTTCACTGTGATTGATTTGTGTCATGCATTCTTTTCGATACCCCTGCACCCCGACAGCAAATTTCTTTTCTCATTTGCCTTCGAGGGTCACGTGTATTGTTGGAACCGGGTCCCTCAAGGGTATACAGAGAGCCCCTCTATCTTTAATCAGATCTTGAAGAAATGTCTAGAGACTTTGACATTACCTGGGAACTCTGTATTAGTGCAGTACATAGACGACCTTCTATTGGCGTCTAAAAGTCACAGGGACTGTGTAGTTGACACCATTGCTCTCCTAAATCACCTGTGTGAGAAAGGGCATAAAGTGTCCCCTGACAAACTACAGTTCTGTGCGAAATCAGTGAAATATCTGGGACACCAGATAGAAAAGGGTGTCAGAAAAGTCACTTCAGAAAGAGTGAGAATAATTCAAAAGATGCAGTTGCCCCGTACTCAAAAGGAAGTCAGAATGTTCCTGGGTGTTTTAGGGTACTGCAGGCAGTGGATTCTGGGATTTGCAGCCTTAGCCAGGCCCTTGATAAAAATGACCACGAGAGGAATGCCAGATGTTGTACAGTGGGATGATGAAAGTCTAATGGCTTTCACAAGACTGAAAAACTGTCTGTGTACAGCCCCTGCATTGGGAATGCCAGATTATTCAAAAGAGTTTGCCCTTTTCTGTGACACTCGCGATAATTGCGCATTGTCAGTCCTGACTCAAGAACATGGCACAACCAGGAGGCCTGTGGCCTATTTCTCTGCCACACTGGACCCAGTAGCTGCTGGGTTACCAGGTTGTCTAAAAGCAGTAGCTGCTACCTGTGCAAGTTTAGAACAGAGTGAGTCCATTGTCATGGGACATCCTGTGACTGTTTATGTTTCACATGGAGTGGTAATTCTATTGACCAGAACTAAAACACAGTATCTCACCCCTAGTCGGCTGACTAAATACGAGAGGATTCTTGTGGGCGCAGCAAATGTAAACATTGTTAGGTGCGGTATTCTGAACCCTGCCACCTTACTTCCTGACCCCTCAGAAATGGAAGGTAGGGATGATGATGAACATGATTGTATTGATCTGACAGAGTTCAGTACCAAGCCACGCCCAGACATAAAAGAAGTACCATTGCCGGAGCATGATAAAGAACTATTTGTGGATGGTTCCTGTCTAAGACATGAATTAGGAGGCTTGAGTGCTGCTTATGCAGTAGTGTCTTTCGAAAAGATTGAACAAGCAGGTTATCTATATAACATCAAGTCTGCACAAGTAGCCGAATTGATAGCCATGATAATGGCTTGCAAAATTGGGAAGGACTTACGCATAACAGTGTATACTGACAGTCAGTACTGTTATGGCGTTGTGCATGACTTTGGCCAATTATGGATGCAGAGGGAATTCATGACTTCCTCAGGTACTCCCATTCGGAATGCAAAGGTTGTTCATGACCTTTTAGAGGCCATCCAGTTGCCCAAAGAACTGGCAGTGGTAAAATGTGCTGCTCATCAAAGGAGCATGGACAGAGTATCACTGGGAAACGATTATGCTGATCGAGTGGCTCAATGGTGTGCCAAAGATCGATATATTATAAATCCAAAACGAGGGGGGCCAGGAACCAGCTGCCAGCTTCAGGTGTTTGAGGAAGTGCCTACATGGGATGAGGTGAGAGAGTGGCAGGAGTCGGCTCCTTGGCAAGAAAGAGAGAAATGGAAAGAGGATGGATGTAGACCGAGACGTGTGGATGGTGTCATCATAGGTCCAACTGGTATGCCTGTGTTACCCCGACACTTGCTTGGCACAATGGCAAGATTAATACATGAAGGATCACACATTGGTAGGGATGCCATGATTCTGGTATTTCAACAGACTTGGTACAGCAAGAAATTCAGGAAGGTAGCAGAGTCCCTCTGCCAGAGGTGCCTGTCATGTCAACAGATGAACCCAGGCAAGAGGACCATGGTTGAACTGAGCAAGATTGGGAGGTCAGGGGGCCCCTTTATAAAAATACAGGTTGATTTCATCACCATGCCCCGTTGTGAAGGGAAACGATATGTCCTTGTCATTGTTTGTGTATTTTCAAAATGGGTAGAAGCTTACCCTACTCCCAAGAGTGACGCACTGACAGTAGCAAAGTGTTTACTAAAAGAGCTGATACCTAGGTTCGGAATACCATACATTATTGAATCAGACCAAGGTGGACATTTCCACAATGAAATAATGGCTGAACTGTGTAAGGCCTTTGGGATAAGGCAGAAACTTCATTGTGCATACCATCCAGAGGCTTCTGGAATAGTGGAACAAGTAAATGGAACTATCAAAAACAGACTAGCAAAGCTGACAGATGCTACTGGCATGAACTGGGTGAAGGCCCTGCCCCTGGTCCTGATGGGACTAAGAAGTGTTCCAGACCGCAAGACAGGCCTAAGTCCCCATGAAATCATTATGGGAAGAGTGATGAGACAAGCATGGGTGCCAGGAAGCAAACTGTTGAGTATTACTGATGATTTGGTGCTTGAATACTGCAGAAGATTGGGTGACCAAGTGCGTTCTATCTCTCGCCAGATTGGAGACGACGGCATCCTTAATCCAACGACTCCTCTCCACAACTTGGTTCCAGGAGACTGGGTCAAAATAAAGAAGCACACTCGATCAAGCTGTCTGGCACCCAGGTGGGGAAAGAAGCGCCAAGTAATCCTGGTGACAACCACTGCAGTGAAAGTCGCAGGTGTTCCCCAGTGGATCCACGCCGGACACACCCAGAAGGTATTGCCAGACAAAGGATTTGAAGAACCAGGGCAACCAGCAGAGGACCCTGAAGAAGCCAGACCAGTAGCAACTGACAACGAGCAGCCCAGCACCAGTCAGGTTGCAGGAACAGCAGACGTTGGCCCAGGAGTAGTTGACTGCGAACTGCCAAGAAACCAGCCTGCTGAAGAAGTCCAGGAAACTGAGCCAGGAGTAGCTGAAGACGAGCTGCCAAGCATATGGCCAGAAGAATGGATACCGATGATTGATCTGACCGAAGATCCTATCAGAACAAGAGAACGACTTAGTGAAGGTAGAGAGTGGACTAGTCAGGAAAAGCAAGGCACAGGCGAAGAACCTCAGCCACTTGAGATCCAAATCAAAACTGAGGAAGGAGAAGGTCAGACAGGGACAGAGCACGTGATTGATACAGATCCAGTGAATAAGACTGAACAAGTATACGATACTGAACAGGTACCTGAGACTGAACAAATACCTGATATTGAACAAGTGCCGGATACAGAGCAAGTGTTCGATACTCCTCCATTAACTCCTGATGTGGATAAGGGACAGACGAGACATAGAGTAATAGTTCGAGCAGAAGAAAATCAAGAGATCGAAGTGCTTGAACAGGATCAGATAGAGTTAGAAAAACGGGTTCAGGAAACAGAAACAGAAACAGAGACAATTGAAAGCCAAAAACAAAATATTCCTGAACAAGGCCAGATTAGCAACCAGGCAGAAGAATTTGATGCTAGCCCTGGAACTAGTCAGATAAGGGAAGTAGGAGAAGAAAGTGGAGAAGAATTACCACAAGATAAAGAGAACAAGAGAAGAAGAAAAGAAAGTGAAGTCCAAGTACCAACTAAGAGAATAAAGAAAAGAAACAACCTTGAGCCTAGGTTTGTAAAAAGACTAAGACTAAGAATAAAGACAGTGGAAGAAAAACGTGCAGAAGCAAGAAGAAGTGCTCGAATAGCAGAGCAGGAAGAAGACTCTTCCAAAAGAAGGAGTGAGCGAATAAAAAGACAAAACAAAAAGTACAAGTCTCCTGAATGGACACTGGTTTTGGAGGAGCTTGAAGATCTTGATATAACTGACGTGAGTGACGGAGAACCTGTCCCAGAGTACTCAGCTGAAGAGGAAGACGAGCCACCGTGAATTTGCACAAAGTAAGCTAATTGTGTAAAGCAACAAAGAGGGGTTCAAGAGACTCCTTCTGAGCTAAAATGTCTGATTCAACAGTGAATGGTAGACCTAGTTGCAGCCGTTTTAAGACGTGTTGCAAGGTGTGTATATGTAGTATAGTAGTACTGATAGTTATCTGGATAGGATTAACAATTTTCATTCCCTTTGCTGTAAGTAAAGATACTAACATTGTCCCTACTGAAGTTGTAAATACTGACAGTGAAGAGCTGACAACACAGAGTGTAGAAAGACATGAGAGAGCATTGAGACAAACTAAACGAGACTTAGAAGCATCAGATGAGAAAGGACTACATTATCATGGCATGAAGAACAGGACACATTTAAATGTTTTCGCAAACTTGTTAATACACTATGTAGAGACTATGGAAATTGAGGATTGCTATGTCTGCATGAAGCTACCTACTTCGGTGGCTGAAGGCGTGACATACCATCATCTGCCATTAACTTATGGAATTTCCTGTAGCATTTTAGCTAGTTTATTTTACAAAAGGGGACCGTTACAGTATTATTACTCTAACAATGACGTGATCTTTTCTGAACTACCTATACGTGGGAACTTGAATCCTGTACATACCAAAACTGACACCATAAGATATATGGGAGACTACTTTCAGACTATAGGGAACATTGACATAGCAGACGCACACAGAGATAATTTGACTTGTTCTTTGCGTGAGCAGGAAAAGATGTTCCTGAACATGGCAGAGAAAAGGAGAATTAAAATTCAGAAGAAGGCTAATGACGAAAGTCAGAAAAAGCCAAAATGGGCAGAAAACATGGAAGGCACCTCATCTGGTGGAGCGGGTCCTGCTCTGTTGCTGGATTTTGAAAAGAAAGGCAAGCTATGTCTTCACCGCGAGAAGACTAGCTATTATAATAATGTTTTCATTGGTTCCAGTGAATGCGAACATAATTACAAGGTAATTGGAGGTTGGGGTTTCAAAAATGGGTCAGAGCCTGTGTTTCCTGGAATTTATTATATTTGTGGGGACAAGGCTTATTTCAAATTGCCGGATCACTGGTATGGAAGCTGCTACTTTGGCATTGTCTTCCCGAAAATATACCATGTGAATGGGAAAGCTGGAAGCAATGAAGATACTAATGGCTTAGTGCGTAGTAAAAGAGAAAGTATAGGTGAAATTATGGGTAGTATTTTCAGTGCACTGATACCTGGAGTGGGAGTGGTTCTGAACACTCACAGAATTTGCAAATTGTCTACTATAGTAGATGTGCTGTCTACTGAAACAGCTCATGGATTCCTGCTGGTCAATACTGAAATGGTTGCGATCAGATCAATGGTTTTACAAAATCGACTTGCTCTTGACACCTTATTAGCGAAAGAGGGCGGAGTCTGCCGGATGTTGAAGGCGCAACATTGTTGCACTTATATTCCGGACAAAAGTGTACAGATCAAAAGATATGTGCGAAACATTACTAATTTGGCAAAGGAACTCAAACCACTCGAGGTTGATAGTGCCTGGAAGAGACTGGTAGATGGTCTCTCAAATGTAGGTCATTGGCTTGCTGGCATAGGTAAAAGCTTATTATTCAAAATTCTGATGCCTATTGGTATTATAGGTCTTATTATACTTTCCATTTTCTTATGCTGTAAATACCGCAAGCGCACCAGAAAGCACGAGGTTAATGCAAGAGGGGTGAAACGAAGTGTGGATGAGATTGAATTAGAGGAAGTGAATGATCAGATATACAAAAAGGTGAAGACTTCTCACCCTGCTAAAACTGAAAGAGAAAAGCTAGAACGGTTGCTGGAAGAAATAGAACTTTATAAAGTGTGAAAGAAAGTTGGCATCTGGTTCCATTATAATTTGTGATGATAGTAGATATCATCAAAGAGGGGATTGATGAAGCAAAGCTTCGCATATTTTGCGGCTTGCCGAAATCAAGAACCTCATTTATGTGTAATAAGGTAACCCGTGTATGTTTTACTAACGTTTATATTAAGTTTGAGTAAAGTTTGAGACGCTTGCCTATGTGTATTTCTAATGAAATTAATCCATGTCCTCTAAAAATGGCCGCCGCTTGTATTTTAGTTACTGCGCATGCGTCAGCCACACTCACGTGTCCTGACGCGTCTGCAGAAGTGGAGGGAAAGTTATGCGCATGCGTAATTCATAGCTGTGCTTATCATGTGGTACTGCTCGTGCCACTGCTCTTGTATTTCGTCTAAATGTAGCTAACATTTAAATTGCATAAGTTTATTTCTTGATGATGAGTTAAAAGTACAAACCCTGCGATGTGTTTTCATAATGACATTATTATGTATTAATTTGTTTTCGCTTACTTTTCATGTACCGCGGGCAATGGGGGTCTGAGTGAGAGGAGAGCCATATTGGAGGTCCCTTCTGCGCCTGTGCGACATTCGGCAGCACGAGGGACCTTGGCTGATGGAACATAGCCAGCTGGCAGTGATGGGCGAGATGCTCCTGAGAAAGTCACCTCTGCCCTGCGAGAACAGCGAATGTGGCTTCTTATATGTTACATTGTATAGATGTGCTACTGTTAGCTCATGGGAACCCAAACATGCTAGGCGGTCCCAAAATATGTAAATGAAGGCTTCAAATCGCATATTGTGATTGGTGTGTTACCCAAATCCTACCTTAGGACCAATCGAAATTGAGGGATTCTGACACTTTGCAACATTGGGGGGTGGTACACTGTCCCAAAACTGTATATCTACCCTGGGTTCACCTAGTGAACCGTCCGACTTGTCTGGTTTAGCTGACCTGTCACTGACCCAACGCACTCAATAGGTGACTGAAAATACAGAGAGCTGCGGAGCACTCTGTCCGAATTTGACCATAGACTAAGGTTTTACTGAACCTTAAAGTGCTGGCAAGGCACTTAGCTGGGAGTTCGCTGACCCAATCGGGGTCTTGATCGATATCTGCAGAGCGGGTGGAGCGCAGGCGTTGCTTCCTAACTGTGGGTTCCGGTCCTGTCCTGAAGAGGGTCCTGTCCTGAGGGTTTGCTGTCCTGTCCTGAGGTCCTGTCCTGACTCTTATTCCGAGGGTATCCTGTCCTGTCCTGGGTGTCCATTCTGCACCTGCTGTCCTTTGAGGGGTATCCTTCCTTGAGGGTTTCCTGACTTTAACTGACCCGTGGCCAGGGTTTGGTTTCCACACCTTTCTAGGTAAATACTGCTCCGAAATCTCTTGAAATTCTTGCACCTTCTGAATTTCTAACTTTTGCTTCAATAAAGTTCAACATTGCAAATGTGATATTTTCCATGCCTTTCCGCAACTATTGAAAGTCATTTAAATTTTTGCAAAGTTATTTCTATGTCATCTCATTTGTTAGAAATTATATTTTGCATAGCAGTGTGTCATTTCCTGATATGGTCTAGAACTTCGTTGCCTAGGTTGTTCAAAGGCCCTTTCACCTTAAGTGAAGCGTGTTATTCATTATAAGTTCTTCTATAATCACACACACTTAGTCTATCACTGTTTTAGATAATACTGACTTGCATAAGTATCTTTTCTCGTTACATTTTATTAGTACTTTGATGATTACTCTGCCATTATTTCTTTATGCATATGTGATTTACATTTTCTTGGTTATTGATTGCCTTATTTTACTGTATCTCATGCAAGAAAATATTGAACTTTAGATAAACATTTTAAAAAACTTCCAGTTGTCCGTGGTCATTTACACAGTATTTTGAATGTTATTGGTTGGGTTTGTATTTTGTTGCCTTTCCTTTACAGCTAGCTCCCTGATTCATTGTGGTCATTAGGCACCTGCATCGGTGGATGGTAAGTCGGGTGCACTGAGAATTGGTAGCAGGGAACACACACACACCAAATTGGTAGAGCTCGTGAAGTCACCTGATCGATGTATATGGTGATTTGAAAAGTATATGGGCCCTGAAGCCGGAAACGGCGAAAACTATTGGTCGGGTGGCCTCGCGCGCTCTATCAGTATAACCGGAAATTCTTTCTTTAGATAGCCAAATTCTTCTTTTAAAATTAGGTTGCCACTCCTCCATGCAACCAATTTAGAGTTCTGGTCCTGCCAAGCAAGTCTAATCGCTGAAAGATGACTCCTTTTATAGCATGATTGGTCTTTCAATTGGGATTCTGCCTCCTCGATATACGTATTAAGTGGCCACAAAACTACATTTCCTCCCTTATCCGCCTGGCGGACAATGATGTTTTTATTTGATTCCAGTTTTTTTATCAAGTTGTTGTAGCTTTGATTCATTTTGCTGACCACAGAATGTTTTCTATTAGTAGTAATGTATAGCTTCTTGAGGTCTCTTGTGAAGAGTTCCTGATAGACCTCTAGGTTGTCATGTGTCATCGTTGGTAAAAAAGTTGATTTAGGCTTGAAAGGAGTATGCATATAACTTGGTCAATTCTAGATGTAACCAGTGGCATCGACCTAGATGGACATATTTCCTCTTGTAATGCCCAAATCTCTTCAAATCCCATGCGATCACCAGCCTCTAAAAGTGTAGGGCTATCTGGAATCCCAGTTTTTTTCTTTGTAGACATTGGTTACAGTTTAAAATGTTTTCTCAATTTCAACTTCCTGATGTATCTAAACGCATCTATTCTCATGTCTGCATAATTGAAATTGCTAGGTGGACAGTAAGTCAGACCAAGGCTAAGGATTTTAATATCTTTCTTAGGCAGTTTTTGTGAGGTGAGATTAATTACTGAGCAGGCGGTTGGCCCTGTATCTTTGCAGCCTTTTTGTTCCAGCGTCCTTTTCGTGGTTTTGTTGCGCTGTTTGATTTTCCAGGCGCTGCATTTGCGTCTTTCATTGCGTCTCCTGTTGATCCTTGTGCGTGTGGCCCGCCAGCCTTTATTCTCGGTCTCAGGGTCTCTCGGCAATCCTGGCACATGCAGCTCACTTCCTGGGCCAGGGATAGCTTTGTAAACCCCACTCTTGAAGATTGTACTACCTCATTCTCCGACTCGCTTTCCCTTGAACTGATGTCTGTGGAAGACGGAGTGGCAGGCGTGGTGCTAGGTGGCGTTGAACGGGCTTTTATGGCACGTGCCTTTACATTGTCATACCTTTTAGCATAGGTGAAGATTTGGCCGTTGAGGTAATCTAAACGATCCCGCTCAAACTTGAAAGCCTTGCGCTTCTTTATAATCTCTTCCTCCTTGTTGAGCCTAAATGCCATATCCGCCTTCATTTTGTCTATTTGTTCACTTGACCCCAGCGCGCTGATTTTCTCTTCAAGCTCCTCTATTTGTGCCTGTAGTTTGCAGCGGTCTGACTCAGCGTATTTTACAAGCACAGTCATTAATTTAGCAGAAGATTCCAAAATAATTTCTGCCCATTCTGTGAGCATATTCGGGTCAGGCGTCTCATAGCTTGGAGCTAGGCTCAAACGTAAGCCTCTCGGTATTCTGCCCACCTGTAGATACATCGTTAAAGATTTGTTCTCCCACCATTTTGCTTGTTCTTTTAATTTCAATTTTTCCAATTTTCTAAATAAATCCCTTACTGAGGGATTTGCATTAGCTTCTGTTGTCTGCAATGTTACTTCCGATCCCCCAGCCGGAGGACTAATAAACACGAGGCCAGTGGCCTCCTCTCTGCTCCGCAGCACATCCACGGACATTGTTAAGTTGTAGCCGGTGTTTGCACTACACCAAAGATAGATTCCACAAACGCTGGATTCAAATACGTTTTGATAGATTGAGTTTGCGAAATAAAGGCACACTCCCCACTGGACAATCCGTCGTCTCCTACCTCCACTGGGCTATCTTTACGCCGTCCGCTCTTCCGATATGGATGGCGCCGATTCCCTTCGTGTGGCAGGACTCTGCAGCGTCCAGGGGCTCTCCGCGGCTAGCTTCTCGCCGAAGTTTACGTAAAAGTCAGTCCCCGAGCCGGAACTCACTGCTTCCTGCCGCCGAGCCTCTCTAGGGGGAGGGGTTCCACTCGCACCACCGAAAGCCTTCCTGGTGCACAACAATGAGGAAATACTCGCCAGACGCCCACGGCGTCACCGATCTAAGATTGAAAATCGGATAAATGACGAAGAATGGAACCCAGATCTGGTGCCAGAATCAAGGTGTCTTTATTCGTGCAAAATTAAAGCTTAACAAGCTGCCACGACACGTTTCGACTGTGTCCACAGTCTTGATCACATGATGTGATTGCTTAGTCACAGGTGAGTTATAAATAGTCAAAACAAAGGGCGGACTCATGATACATACTTAAAATACGTCACAAGTTTGAATGAAATGAAAAACAGACTTGAAATACATCATCAAATTGAAGAAATAATTTCATCATTTTCCCATATTCAGTCTGAAAATAAAACTCATAGTGAGTTGAGTCTCAACATATTGAATGTTTCATGTGAAACAATATATTTCATGATTGAAAAATGTAAAAAACATCATCGATGATCAAATATTTAACTCTATTAGATTATATAGAAATATAAATATCAATTAAGATATATAAACTCCTAATTCATTGGAGACCCATTATTTTCATTATTCTACAAAACTCTTGTGTAAATACACCCCAAGTGGGGATCTATAAAAAGTACATGTACCAATTTTTTAAGGTTGCCCTGAGAATATCCCACTTTGTGACTAATAGCAGCTATTATGGCATAGTGCAATGATACAAAACAAGTGCAAAAGTGCTTATTATAGGTTATAAAAACAAATTGTATCTTCACTTTTCTCTATCCTATTGTGCTTAATTCTAAATTATCTTGAAAAGGAGGAGCCCCTCCCTTGATGAATATTTGCACAAATAGGAGAAAAGGAAGAACTATACAAACATTTGATCAGAAAACAGTAAAGCAAAACTCAAATATAAGAATAGAAAATTGGATTTACATTGTAAGTCATTTTTTAGATGGCAGCCTATTTGTGTAATAGAAGAATATTACCTAATATGAATGATCCTATCATAAGACTTTAGATGATATCCAAAGCCAAATTCATAAGCATGTGTAAAGATCCTCCGTTGCATTGAGGCCCCTGGGGGTACGGCTGTCTAGTTCTAATATATAACGAGTTTCAAGTATATATATATATATGTTCACTGAAAAAACCATAGGTTATAGACCATATATAGTTAGGAATTACCATTTACAAAACCTTATTTTACTCACACAAAACCATTGAAATTCCATATATAGTTAGTTGCACTAACTATATATCGCGCACCCGCAATCCACTGCTGATGATGTCACATATTACATCATTCATGACATGGTCAGTGACATCACTGATGACATCACTGATGACATCTCAAATGACATCACTGATGACATCACTGATGACAACATCCAGTGACTGTATGTTTCTGTAAAGTTAAAATGTGTCTTACATATTGAAGAATGAGTGGAAGTATAAGTGTCTGGACAAAGGATTTAGTAGGTGCATGACTGAATGTATGAGTGAGTGATTAAATGTGTCTCACTGAGTGCATGGGTTAGTGACTAAACTGTCTTAATTTGTGCATCATTATGTCTGTTGTTCTGTAAACTGCTGCATGTGTTGATCAGTAGCTATATGATTAACTATATGGGTTACTGATTGATTGTCCAAGTATTTGTATGGGAGACTGAGTGTGTGTGTAGCTGGCTGGGAGGTGTGTGACTCTGTGCAGATCAATGTGTACTTGTATCAATGATTGTATAAGAAGGTAAGTATGTGTTAGTATATGTTTGAAAATGTAAGGTGCTCTATGTTTAACTGTATACACAAGAAAATGGAAGTGTCATTGATTCTTTACAGGACTGACTAGATGTGTGAGTAACTCCATGGATGAGTGGCAGACTGTGAGTGTCTGTATAGGTGTATGAGTGCATATGATAGTGTTGTAAAGATGAGTGATTGTATGTATGAATGATTGTATGGGTGAATGAGTGAATGTGTGTGTAGACATAGGAATCAGTGAGTGCGTATGTAGTAACTAGTATTGGTGTGTCAATGGTTTCAAAAATTATACTCTGTATTTAACACTGGGTGAAACAGAGGTTATATTAAAATGTGAGGAGATGCATTGTATTGTCACATGAATGATATCATCAGTGATGTGGTCATTGATGTCAAATGAGATGTCATCAGTGATGTCATCAGTGATGTCATTTGAGATGTCATCAGTGATGTCATCAGTGATGTCACTGACCATGTCATGAATGATGTAATATGTGGCATCATCAGCAGTGGATTGCGGGTGCGCGATATATAGTTAGTGCAACTAACTATATATGGAATTTCAATGGTTTTGTGTGAGTAAAATAAGGTTTTGTAAATGGTAATTCCTAACTATATATGGTCTATAACCTATGGTTTTTTCAGTGAATTTTCAAGGTTTTGTAAATGCTAATTCCTAACTATATATGGTCTATAACCTATGGTTTTTTCAGTGAATTTCATTGGTTTTTTAACAGCTAATATCTGTAGCTGTAAAATGTATTCTTCTTTAAATCCAAAAATATATTTTATATGTTTATGAATAATTATTTTTTTTAAATATTTTTTTTTCTTCGTTCCCGCTTCGCGAATCGGGAAGCTTCCCGTTAGCTGACCTTGATGCCGCGAAATAGACCGCGAGCCGGTAAACGTTTCTTTACCGCAACTGCCGCGTTAGAAAACAACATCGTGACGCCTCCCGTCAGCATGACGTTTCACGTTGTCGCGTGATACGTCATATGACGTGCTACGTTAGCGAACTGGTACGCGAAGCGAGTCGCAAAGCGCAGGTTTCTGGAAGCAAACCGGGAGGCCCTGCAAAGCGCTTAACGTAAACACAGCAGGTCATGTGACTTGGTAATAACACTTTTCATTGGTTCATTTCACTTTTGGTTTCCTAATGATGTAAGACTAGGTCATATAATCTAAAATGAACACTTTTCATTGGTTGAGAACTCTTGTTTTTCCCAAATGATGAAAATCCCTCCTTCTTTCCTCACTCTGACTTTCATCATTGTGAGAGAAAGACCCTTTGTTACCAGTGAGCAATGGCTTCTTTAGTAGCTTCAGCTGGGGCTTCCCCACCACCTCCACCACATCCAAGGAAGAGTGGACCACCTGCTCAAGTTATAATTCAACAAGAAGAAGAAGAAGAGGAACAGGACGACGAGCACGAAGAGAGGCAGTTTTTGCCTGAGGAGCCCAGGACGTCTCACCGGAAAGAAAACTTCATTTGGCAATTTTTTAAAATTCCCAAAGGTCAGAAAAAAGTTAATGCAAGATACGTAACTTGCCTTATATGTCAAGATAGACTGTCCAGAGGGACCGACAAAAAATACAGCTTCGGAAACTACACAATGCATCGCCATATGACTAGGTGGCATCCTAACAACTACAGTGCTGCACAGTTTCGGAACGACCTAGATAATCTCCCTATTATGGCCAGAAGATCTGTTGTACCGGAAGTAACGGGACCAGAGGGCAGGGAGATGGTGCCAAATATTCAAACGAGATTTCATGAAGTAAAACACGTCTGCGTACATTGCAGTGGATTCATTTGCTACGGAGAAAGAAGCATCACTCTGATCAACAGAGCTATTGACTATCATATGCAAGTTTGTACGAAACGCCCCAAATAATAAATACTTTTTTTTGTTTTGTTGCTCCTGTTGAGCCCTTTACAATGAATCGTTTTCATTGCCCCCTGCTCAGAAAAATTCAAAAAAAGTAAAAAAATGTTCAGAAAAATAATAAAAAAAATATAAAACAACAAAAACAATAAAAAAAAAGTTCTTTTCAGAACTACCTCCCCGTTATTAAAAAATTGGTACAATATTTGGAACTGTGCCAACCTCTATTTTTCGTAGTACGCTTCCCAGTTCGCTCGCCGGTACGCGAACCGGAAGCGAACCAAAAACAGTAAGTATAAGGGAAGGAAACAGACACTTATGTTAAAAGAAAGACAGCTATAGGGGAGTAAACTAGAGATACTATTACCCGTAATCCACTGCTGATGATGTCACATATTACATCATTCATGACATGCTCAGTGACATCATCAGCAGAGGATTGCGGGTTTTTTGGCAACGTGCCTTATCCACGGTTTAATAACGCTGCCTTTTGCTTTATATAAGTTTTCAAATTGTATAAAATATATACCAATAGGTCGTTATGAACCTTTAGGTAGTGCTTTTCTTCATGAGGTCTGGTCGCTTCCATACACATACAGATGTTTCAAAGATGATCAAGAAGTTTATCTGAATGGAGAGGAATGCACTGAGACGCCAGATCATTCACTAATGTGTAGGCACATACAGTTACACGGTTCATGCAACAAACACCGACCAAATATGGCTTGCGTGTTGCAAGGCACGCCAGTTCCTGCTATCATCCCCACGTTCAAGTTGTTGGAAAATGGTAGTTATTTGATGCTCAATAATGAAGATTGTTCTGGGTTAATCAAAAGTATTCCTTTTATCGTAACAGTAAGTGAACGGGTTATTTGCTGCAAAAATGTTCTATTTCCTCCCACACATGAACATAGGGAGTTTTCAATCTGGCCACAAATACCAACCTTGGGAGCAGATTTCAACGGCATGGCAAGAATAAGAGCTCTTTTGTCTCAGAGAGAGGTGGCCTTGAGTTCGGCCCGTGAAACTTTCGTGCTTCACATAGCAAACACCCGTACAGAGGTGCAGACCCTTTTCAATACTGATTCGCCTTTGCATTTCAGCAAGATGGTTCGGACTATCTTTAACGCGTCCTCCACAAAGGCCCTGGCGCACTTTTTTAAAGTTGTTACCAGTGGTCTCGTGACTTCATTTGAGAAAATCTTTGGAGTCATCCCTGCTTTCTTTCATTCTATTTTCTCCACTGTGCTTCGTGGATTGCCATTTTTACTTGCATTACCAGCGGACGCTCTTGTGCTTTTTTACATTTTTAAATATGGATGTACCTCCTCTGCAAGCTCCCGCCCTGCAGCTGCTGACACTGTTCCGCAATCGCATGCTAGAATATTATGGCACAATGCCGTTGGCGATATTAAGCACGGCATATGGATTATCTTTTCGATTCTCCTACTTCACCTGTGTCCAGCCTGTATTTCACTGCCTGACCTGTGATTTCGATTGGGCCATTGATTTGTGTCTCTGCGGACCGGTTTCTCCTGACGTCGACTTTAATCAGCTGATGACTCCTATCATTACTCACGAGTTGGTTTGTCCTGGCGAAAGGATTATGGCTGTGGCATTGATGCATGGACTAATTGGTCCCTGGAATTTACTGGCGGCAACACAGTCTTTCTTGGAACAGAGCTTTCTTGAAAACCCACCGAGCTGTCCTCTGATGGTGATAGAGGATCCGGTGCTGGGAGAGCACGTATGTTCTTTTCCGCTTTTAAATTGGATGGCTGAACTCTTTTCGGATGAAGACGGTGACTTCCTATTGGAGGCTGTTGCAGCTTATTTTGCATACACAGTTATGTCATAGACCTTTTTCATGTTTGATATGCTGAGTACTAGCATTTCATTGACAATTCATTGACTTATTTGTCAAGTTTTTATTATTTAGCTTGCCTATTGGCTTAAGACTCGATAAAGTACTTGGCTGTTTTATTTTTCTTTAGCATTACATTTTCCTAGTTTTTAATGTTTTACCTTGCGGACCGTCCACATATAAACTTGCAATCTGCTCTCATGAGATGGCACTTCTATTATCTTATTCAGTTCGTTTCCGGATCATGGGGAGGTGTCATCTAGGTCCTGGTTATCTTTACACCGTGTTAAGTTAGCATGGGCTCATTACCGGTTTAAACGCCATTTTTCCTTTTTTGCAACTTCTGCACACGACACTTAGTTGTTGCTTTAGCTTTCAACCTAGTAGTTCATCGTGGTTTACATGAGAATAATATGTTATTGCTCTACTATCTGCTTTGCTTGTTAAACTATATCCGTACAGCGAGTGCTGAAGTTTCAAGAACAACACGATACAGAATTGTTATGAGATCTGATCTGCACGACTTCATACTCATAACATAAGTGCAGCTTCTGCAAATTCTGGGCATGAGGCGGATTTTATATTGCTTTGCCGAACACACATACACAACAGTTGATGCGGTTCACATGAAGAGAGAGCTGGTGTATGCTGATGTGATTCCTTCAAATCTAAGACACTAAAGTATGGGCACGCCCTAAACCAACACAAACAGACCTTCTTAGCAAATAATATAATATGTGTATTAGGGAGGGTGAGATATAAGCAGCCGCGGGCCGTGGAGGGAGTTACGGTGGGGCAGGGAGGCGGGGAGGGGGAGGGGCAGGGTGGAGCCCTCTCCACCCTGCCCCTCCCCCTCCCCGCCTCCCTGCCCCACCGTAACTCCCTCCACGGCCCGTGGCTGCTTATAAGTGTTGATAACTCTTATTCATTTACAGCATGTTAACATACTGTCACCATTCGCTTTTTATGTACTAGTAACTATGCTGGTAATTTTGCTACTGATAATATGTGTACTTGTATTATCTAAGATACTACGCCTGAGAAGACGGCATTAGTAAATAAACATTTCAAATACACATGTGTTCTTCTTAACTCCATGTTCTGGTTTCTAAGAAATATATAACGACCGACTGTTCATGAGTTCCACGTATCCTGAGGTACTATAAGTTCATATTCTGGATTGTCTAAACATTGAGAGTTTGTTATATCCAATGTGACACTGTACCTAGCTTGCTAATGGGTTTTTGATTACTAAGGTGAGTTTTGGGGCACCCTAATTCGCCGAGGTTCCAATCCTCTGTCCACAGTTCTGTGTGAGAACAGAAACCCTGCGACAGGGGCACCCCCGACCCTTGCTGGAGCTTCATCACACTTGCGATACAACTCCAGCAATACGCCACCTTTACGGCACAGATACATCACGCATCTGTGCTGTTTTTGCCCCATGATGCGCCGCATTGTAAATGCAGCACACCATAGGTGACGGAACAGCGGCACAGAATGACTAACACATCCCTGGTGATGCGCCAGTCATCATAAATCTATCCCTATACTTCTTATCTTGTTCGAGATGAACCGCCATATGTATCATCAAAGTTTTTTGCATTTCCTAAATAGCGAACTTTAAGGAATAAATAGCGATTCTTTACCATTCCTAGTTTGCGATGAGCTATTTGCTAATTACAAATTACCCATTCATTTCCTTCATTTCCATAGGGCGGTTGGACTCACTTTTAGCTCGAACGGCTGAATGGATTTCCACGAAACTTGGCAAAATTGTAGGGACTGGTAGCCCGATGTGCCTTTGCTATGTCTCAAGATATATGCTCCAGTGGTTTTTACGAAAATTAACTTTGAAAAATATATATTGGGCTACATTGGCCTATATATATGTTGGAGCCCAAATGTAGCCCAATGTAGCCCAATGAAGCCCAATGAAGCCCAATGTAGCCCAATGTAGCCCAAAGATGGCCGCCAGAGACAAAAAAAACAAATGTAGCCCAAATATCAGCCAGATGTAGCCCAACTATAGCCCAGTGACAGAATGACCAATCAGCTTCGCAAACCTCCGTTACGCGAAGCGGAGCGCTGTTACAGATATATATCTTTTTTTGAACGTTAATTTCTCAAAATCCACTGGAGCACATATATTGAGACCTAGCAAAGGCACATCGGGCTACCAGTCCCTAATATTTTACCAAGTTTCGTGCAAATCCATTCAGCCGTTCGATTATTATTATTTTTTTTTTTATTTTGCCCCGCGGGGCCCTTTTAAAACCTCCACATCAAACCTAGGGGGTCAGCGAGGATCTACTATGCCCCCTTATGGTCATTTGCCCCTTCGCTTTGGCCTCCTCTTGTCTCTCGATCCTACCGAGAGACAAGATGGCGGCCGCTACGGACTGTTTGGAATGTTTACAGACGCCGGAGAACCAATCAGCTTCGCTTCACAAAGCTCCGTTGCGCGAAAAGTCCGCGAACCGGAGCGCTTCCCGGTCCGCTGTTACAGATATATATCTTTTTTTGAACGTTAATTTCTCAAAATCCACTGAAGCACATATATTGAGACCTACAAAAGGCACATTGGGCTACCAGTCCCTACAATTTTGCCAAGTTTCGTGCAAATCCATTCAGCCGTTCGGGCTAAAAGTGAGGCCAACCGCCCTATGGAAAACTCAATGTTAAAAACACGTTTTGGGACCCCCCTTTTTTCTCGACCCCTCCTTGACGAACCCCCCCCCAAATTTTCAAGGGCTGCTCAGAAACAAAATGTGCCATTTTCCTGAAAATTTCAGCCAATTCCGTCCACAAACGCCAAAGTTATTAGACATAGAATTTTCAAAAATCCCATAGAGAAAAAATCCTAACTATATATACCTACTATATATATATTACCTACTGGCGGTCGCCAGTAGGTATATATAGTTAGGATTTTTTCTCTATGGGATTTTTGAAAATTCTATGTCTAATAACTTTGGCGTTTGTGGACGGAATTGGCTGAAATTTTCAGGAAAATGGCACATTTTGTTTCTGAGCAGCCCTTGAAAATTTGGGGGGGGGTTCATCAAGGAGGGGTCGAGAAAAAAGGGGGGTCCCAAAACGTGTTTTTAACATTGAGTTTTCCATAGGGCGGTTGGCCTCACTTTTAGCCCGAACGGCTGAATGGATTTGCACGAAACTTGGCAAAATTGTAGGGACTGGTAGCCCGATGTGCCTTTTGTAGGTCTCAATATATGTGCTTCAGTGGATTTTGAGAAATTAACGTTCAAAAAAAGATATATATCTGTAACAGCGGACCGGGAAGCGCTCCGGTTCGCGGACTTTTCGCGCAACGGAGCTTTGTGAAGCGAAGCTGATTGGTTCTCCGGCGTCTGTAAACATTCCAAACAGTCCGTAGCGGCCGCCATCTTGTCAATCTGTAAAAACAACAAGTGATGGACTGAATGTGGATCAATGTCACACACTCCCCCAGTCAAAAGATCTGGGCCCAAATCCATCGTTTTTTTGCACTCCACACCACCCTGGGTTAGACAATGGCGATATGCAAATCAGCTCTGACCCTGTTGCCCCATGGGAACAGTCCAGTCCGAACTACAAAAGCCATGTCCTTCCCAGAACGGAATCAAGCATCCGAGGACCGGACCGGTTTCGAGGTAACACCTCTCTTCAGCCCGGCTAGCTTGACTCCAAGTGGTGTGGAGTGCCTGGGACCCACGTCTGGGCATCCCCAGCGCACTTAGGGCGGCAATTGCAAAAACAACAAGTGATGGACTGAATGTGGATCAATGTCACACACTCCCCCAGTCAAAAGATCTGGGCCCAAATCCATCGTTTTTTTGCACTCCACACCACCCTGGGTTATACAATGGCGATATGCAAATCAGCTCTGACCCTGTTGCCCCATGGGAACAGTCCAGTCCGAACTACAAAAGCCATGTCCTTCCCAGAACGGAATCAAGCATCCGAGGACCGGACCGGTTTCGAGGTAACACCTCTCTTCAGCCCGGCTAGCTTGACTCCAAGTGGTGTGGAGTGCCTGGGACCCACGTCTGGGCATCCCCAGCGCACTTAGGGCGGCAATTGCAAAAACAACAAGTGATGGACTGAATGTGGATCAATGTCACACACTCCCCCAGTCAAAAGATCTGGGCCCAAATCCATCGTTTTTTTGCACTCCACACCACCCTGGGTTAGACAATGGCGATATGCAAATCAGCTCTGACCCTGTTGCCCCATGGGAACAGTCCAGTCCGAACTACAAAAGCCATGTCCTTCCCAGAACGGAATCAAGCATCCGAGGACCGGACCGGTTTCGAGGTAACACCTCTCTTCAGCCCGGCTAGCTTGACTCCAAGTGGTGTGGAGTGCCTGGGACCCACGTCTGGGCATCCCCAGCGCACTTAGGGCGGCAATTGCAAAACCAACAAGTGAGATCTTGTCAATCTGTAACAGCGCTCCGGTTAGCGCCCCGGTTCGCGTACCGACGCGTAACATAACTTAGCGAAGCTGATTGGCTCTCCGGTGTCTGTCAACATTCTAAACAGTCCGGAGCGACCGCCATCTTGTCTCTCGGTAGGATCGAGAGACAAGAGGAGGCCAAAACAAAGGGGGAAATGACCATAAGGGGGCCTAGTAGATCCTCCCTGACCCCCTAGGTTTGATGTGGAGGCTTTAAAAGGGCCTCGCGGGGCAAAAAAAAAAAAAAAATGTTCTTTGTTTTTGCGTGGGGAGCGCCCGGTACGCGCACCGGGAAGCGGTCCGAGGAGCGTACTATGAGGAAAAAAGAAAGACAGGGTATAAAAAATTTGGCAATTTTGTTATAAATGGAAGGTAGTTCTGAAAAGAACTGTTTTTTTATTCTTTTTCTTTTTTTTCTTTTTTTTATACATTTTCTGAACAATTTTTTGATTTTTTTTTGATTTTTGAAAACTATTTTGTGTTTTTTTTGTGTTTTTTTAGGGGAAATAACAAAAAAGCAGGGTTTGAACATGTCTCAACAGGAGCAAAAAAAAATAAAAAGGATTCATTGTTTTCTCATCTTGTTGCATTTATGATTTTCTCCAGCTCGGTTAATCAAAGTAATACTGTTCTCTCCATAACAAATAGTTCCTCCACAATATATACATACTATTTTGTAGTGTTCAAAAGGAGCTTGAATATTGTGGATTATTTCTCGGCCTTCTGGTCCGGCGAATGAGCTTTGTCCACTGGAGGTGCTGGGGATGACATCTGGGGGGTTGGCAGCAAGATTCCTTACTTGTGCTTGGGAAAGATTATTAGGATGCCATCGCTCCATGTGGCGAATCATTGTATGATTGCCAAAGTTGTATTTCTTGTTGGGGTTGCCACGAGAAAGTATATTTTTACATATCAAACAAGACACCTGGGGTGCATTGACCTTCTTTTGTCCAGGTGGAATTTTAAAAAATTGCCATATGTAGTGTTCTTTAATATGGCTCTGCCTTGGTGTTTCTGGCAGGAACTGCCTTACTTGCTCTTCCTCCTCCTCCTCCTCTTCGTCCTCATTATCTTCCTCTCTACCAAAGTCCAGTGTTGGAGGTGGTCCTTTTGGTGGTGGTGGTGGTGGTGGTTGCTGAGAAGCACCAGCTGCAGCTATTATAGAAGCCATTGTGAAAAATAGGTCTTGCTCTCTGGAAGTAGAAAGTAAGAATGAGGTAAAAACAAGGAGGGGTTTTCATCATTTGGGAAAAAAATTGTTCTAAACCAATGAAAAGTGTTATTTTTAGGTCACATGACCTAGCCTAACAACATTAGGAAACCAAAAGTGAAATGAACCAATGAAAAGTGTTATTAACAAGTCTCATGACAAGTCACATGACCTGCTATGCTTACGTTACGCGCTCCGCGCCGCGCCCCGGATCGCTTCCGGGAAGCTGCGCTACGCGCTTTGCTTCGCGGACTAAAGCGCTTCCGGGTGCGCTAACGCGGCGCGTCATATGACGCATTACACGACAACGCGTTACGCGACGCGTCACGATGTTGCTTTCTAAAGCGGTTGTTGCGCAAACGGTACACGCACCGGGAAGCGGTCTGGGGAGCGTACTATAAGGAAAAAAGAATGATAGACTTTTCAAATATTGTATGTTTATTGATTGTTCGTTTTTTATTTATTTTTTTTATTTTTTTTTTTAAGAAATTTTTTATTATTGTGAATGTTTTTCAAAATTTAATAAAATGTCTAACATTTCACTGTCTGAAATGTCGTTATTTTCATTGAACATAACTTGTAACGTTTGAGTGTCTAAAATATCCTCATTTTCAAGGAGGAAATCTACTGATTGTACACATTGCAGTAGTTCTTGGTCCCAAGATTCATCCATAAATTCAATGTCATTTGGATCAATGTTTTCTTGGTTGGTCTCTGCAAGGACAATTTCAAATGACACTTTCTGTTCGCCTTCCATTTTGCCTGAAATTTGCATTAAAAAAAATATATATTAGTAGAGATAGGGCACTGTTGGGATTAATTTTAGATAGGCAGTTTTTAACAGTGAATTTATCTTTGGGCAGTGTATAGTATCAGAGTGGAAGTAGGAATATAAAAAAGTGTATGTGATTTAACCTAAGTAAATTCTTAATTATACAAGACAAGTCTAAATCCATCCATAACTATAATAGAGAAGTGTATCTAAATCTATAACTACTACAGAGGGATAGTATATAACTATCAGAAAAAGTTTACCATATTAACTTAAAGTGCACAATATACTTCAGTTTTCAAAATAACAACCTACCTTTAAAAAGAAGTTGAAGTTATTAGTGAAAATCCTATTGAAATGTACACCAGGAAGTAGTAGTCAAAATGGCTGTGTTTCCTTCTCTTCCTTTATATA
The DNA here is from genome assembly GCF_964261635.1 of Lissotriton helveticus. Taxonomy (NCBI): domain Eukaryota; kingdom Metazoa; phylum Chordata; class Amphibia; order Caudata; family Salamandridae; genus Lissotriton; species Lissotriton helveticus. The sequence continues at coordinate 233,548,193 of NC_136070.1, read as the reverse complement.
TATTCAGGTACATAACCAATCAAATGTCAGGTAAAAAAAATTGAAAATGAAAGTAACATTTTCATTGGTTGTCAATAACCAACACTTCAGATGTGTTTTGTGAAGTAATTTACCTCAGGGTATTTAGAGAGGTCTACAGGCTAAATGGCTAAATGGAATTCCAAATAAATTTGTGAAAATGGTAGGGATTGGTATGTAGTATGAGCTAATCTATATTTGGTGAAAGTGTCTCCAGTCGTTTTTCTGTAAATTACTTTCCCACCTTTTTTAAGCGAGCGCTTCCCGGTGAGCGCCCCGGTACGCGAACCGGTAGCGTTACGGGAGTCCTCCATTTTGTGTTTCGGTAGAATTGAGATACAAGATGGAGGGCAAAAAATGTTCACAATGGGGAGAAGGGGGCACTGTAGACGTATCCTGACCCCCTAGGTTTTCTGAGGGTGGCTGAGGAGGTCCATATGTGCGAAAAAAACCAATTTAAAAAAAAAAATTCGCGCGGATAGCGTCCGGTGCGCGTACCGGGTAGCGCTCCAGGAAGCGTAAATTGTGAAAATTAGTTAAAAAAATTTACATTTAAAATTTGTTTATGATGATCATAGTTAGGGTAGCTCTGAGAAGAGCTTTTGGGTTTATGGTAGATTTAGGTACTTATAAGTAGGTACCAATGCAGAGTCTTAAATTCAGAATGAAAACTCTGTTCCCCTCATCTGAGAAGTGAACTCCATCTCCTCTGTAGATATCTTGCATGTAGTAACGCAAGTTATTGTTGTACATGGAGCCCATTCCATGGTCTCTCATGTAAGCTGAAACAGACTTATTAACATGCTTCCTCGATTTCTCAATTTGTGGACAAAATTGGTTCGACCACCTCCATTTCTGTCTTTGGCATATATTTGAATATACCAAGGCAGTTTGAGGAAAAAGTGCCATCAATTGGTCAAAGGTGTCCTTTAAAAGCATTTCCAGACCTACCCCAGTCAAAGTGCCCAAGTCATTACCTCCACAGTGCACAATTAACAGGTCAGGTTTTGGCAAATGCAAAAAGGTTTTCACCAATGGTATCAATTGGTGACATTTTAATCCTCTGTGGCCAATCCACTTAATTTCCACATTTTGTAAATTGAGGTTAGGTAAATTTCTGTTATCAGCATACCTTTGAGCCCAGTAGATGTAACTATGTCCAACAATCCAGACAGAAAACATGGTGAGAGAAGGTTCTGCTGCAGTCAGATGAAGTGTGGCAATGAAATGGCAGTTGAAAAAATAAGAGTTTAAAATGAAAAAAAACTGTGGAGTTTCTGTGTTAATGAAGCAGTAGCAGTGATTGGTGGATTTTGATTGCTGAAAACAGAAAGTTAGGGTGCATGGATGAGTTCTTTGAAAGATGTAATTTGAATGGTCAAGAAAAAATCATTTAATGAAAGATTGCACTGGATATGCAGGTGTACTGAGAGTTCAGAGTTCAATTGAAACATTGTTGTGTGAACTTGCAAACACCAGAGGTCTTTCAGGAGGTGGTTGCTATGCAAAAAAGGCAGAAAGGGCAGAGGGGGGAAGGGTGTTGATTTGAAAAAAGTGAGGGAAGAGTTTTGATTGGGTGACATGAGAGATATGTGTGATGAATTACAGCATTTCTGAGCCATTGTTGGTTCCAGCCTCTGGAGTGCATACCTTTTGCTCTGCTAAAGACAAATTGGTGTGTGTCTGAGACTGTTTTGAAACTCATAAAGTATTTGCTAAGGTGAGAAAAGTTTCATTTAATTTAAATAGAGAATAGTATGCTTTAAGGAGAAAATTATGAAGAAAGTTGTGTATTTAAAATGTTGTTTTAGTCAAGTGTTTTACAAATAGATTTTGTTTCTTTGAGTTACATAGCCATGTTAAAAGTGACGCAAAAATAGTACAAGGGTCTTACAAAAATAGTTTCATGTGTCTTAGGGCATTTTAACTCACTTCCCCATGAATGTAGGAATATAATTGCTTTAGAAGATGTGTTTAAAAACGTTTTTTGAAATCAATTAGGTTTCTTGATATGTACTGCTAGAGTTTCATAGGTTGCTTGGGGCATATTTACAAGGCTTTTGAGTTCCTTTGATGTAAATTTTTCTAATTTTATTTTAAGACATTTCCTTGTGGTGCAAGGTCCTTGTAAATACGCCCCCATGTGTGCTTGGCAAATTTAGATTTTGATTCTTTGAGTTACATAGCCATGTTAAAAGTAACGCAAAAATGATGCAAGGGCCTTAAAAAAAACGATTTCATGTGTCTTAGGGCATTTTAAGTCATTTCCCGATGAATGTAGGTATATAATTGATTTAGATGATGTGTTTAAAAACGTTTTTTGAAATCAATAAGATTTCTGGATATGTAGTGCTAGAGTTTCATAGGTTGCTTGGGGCATATTTATAAGGCCTTTGAGTCTCTCTGATGTTATTTTTCCCATTTAAATGTAAGACCTTTCCCCGTGGTGCAAGGTCCTTGTAAATACTGAAGGACTGGGCTAATTAAGGCCCAGCGGTGCCAGGGGACAACATCTAAAACCTTCGTGGGATACCTGTTCTGGCGCACTAAAGACAGAGACACGGGACACTTCCTTCGGCGTCAAAGATCAACGTTTATTACTGCAGGGAGGCAAAAGTCACGAGAAGTACAACAGAGTGTAGGTTCTGAGAGTCTGCTTCAAATTGCATATGTGAGTCGCTCTCTTTTATACAAGATTTTGTCATTGCACAACATGTAAACAAAAGGTTACAACTCAGTTCCCACAGTAAACTTCAGAAGGATCGCTTTCATGTATTCAGAACCCCGAAACATAATTACAGTAACATCGCCGATTCCTAACTGTAAAAGCACATCTTCTCACCGTTAGGCACATTCCACTCTAGTTGTAAATGAGCAAGAGAAAAGAGACAAGAACAGCTGCAAGGAAGACAGACATTCGTAAAGAAAAGAACGTGAGGGTAGTATCGGAAGCATGATCGTAGGATCAAAGAGCTGGATCCCAGCACGTGCTAGGCTGAAATAATAGACCGGCACGTCAAGATTACCCTCATGCGGGGCCATCTGCCTCTGCAGTGTCATTCCCCCGGTCATAAAGACGTATGAAAGGAATATGCGTCTTCCGTAAGGCTTGGGAACTAAAAGGTCATGAGGCGAACAGTTGCCTGCTCGCTGACTACATGAGGGCAAGAAACAAAATGGATGCCGTATCTAAAATGGAACCCGAGGGTTTGGATGAAGAAACCCGTAAATAAGGCGAACCCTTCCAAGTAGTGTAATGAAAACGCGTACACTTACTAAGCTCGTTATTTACGGTTCGTAGATACCAAACTTCCCCATAGTCGATCATGCCCAAAACACCGTAACAATTCTCACGGAACCTCAGACGCTCCTTTTGCCCTCATGTAGGCAAACACTAGTCGAAATCAGAATCGATTTCAATATTCATCAGATCATTCAGGTGTTGCTGGAACATTATCCTATCCATCAATGCCTCTTTGGTAACAGATGGCCTTCTTATACACGTTGTAGCACAAAGGCCACATAAGGCAGGACCACACTGTACACAAAGACAACACGTGAACAGGAACGTCACAACGATCCCTATAATCATCAGAATCTTCCAACCCCAAGTCGACATCAGGCCCCAAAACCATCCTAGAAGCGTCCAATCTCCCTCGTCCACGTGTATGGACTCCGAGATTTTATGCAACTTGGAGATGGCTTGATAGACAGTTGGAGCATTATCTGGTATAAAAATGCAACAACTCGAATGGATGACCTTACACACACCACCCCTATCTGCTAGAACAACGTCTAGAACCATACGGTTCTGTAACGTCATAAGTCTATCCGCTTGAAGCTCTGCTGTCAGGTTACCAAGGGCGCTTGCAGTTATGTTAGCGGTTGACTCTACTACACGAGTTAACTGTCTCAGATTCCTGCTATTGACCATAGGGCCCCAAAACGGTAGGAAACCTTTAAAGAAGTCTCCTGCTTCTTGACCGGCAGTATCTTCTTTACTAATAACGCCTCTCACAACTCTAGTCTTGTGATAGTCTGAGGCAACAGTGAAAGTCGGTGGTAGAAGATTCGTTATATAACAGGTGCCTGAGAAATCACGAGGCAACCAAGTATAAGCACGATCATAACACACAAAATAAGTACCCTTGGCAGTCAAAAAGACAGGGGAAGAGAGCATCGGCAGGACATATGTCTCAGTACAAGCACTCTTCCCAAACTGGGCTCTCGGATTTTGACCAAGACATTGCAGACAGAAGTGACCAAGGTGAGGTACGATCCAAATTGGAGATGAACTCTTAAGCTGTCTATCACCCATTGATACACTATACTCAGTCTTACTCAGTTCCTTATATGCTCGCACCTCCTCCTCCGGGATAAGCGATGCATCAAAAATATCTCTATCTAAATCAGCAATGGCTATCGCCAGAGACTTGTGGTACGGGCCAGGACCAGGGTTTACTGAGCGTGGCTCTCGATGGGGGTAGGAATCTAGTGCACTACGGAACATAGTTTGGAATGCTCGAACGGACCCTTGGGAACTATAAGGAAGGACCAAATACGGAATCCCTCTATCCATGGTATGTGGCATTAACCCGCACACCCAACAATTGGTAACATTTACCACCAGCTGATGCTGATGGAGAAGTTGAACGAAGGAATTGTTTCTAAATTCCGCACGTCTGACTTGTTCATGTTGGGGCAGTAGGTGAAAAGAATGTGGAGAAGCAGTAGAGGCGGAATTTAGATCATGAGAAGGAGGAGTAGGTAAAGTAGAAGGACACAATGATTTAAAACCAAAATACACTCCACCCACCAGCAGCATAGACACAGTTAGGAACGACATGAAAACCTGTAACAAAAAACATTTTGTACGAAACACCTTATGTAATGCAGATTTTTGCGCCGACATCTTCTCCATTTTCGACAGCTTAGAGAACTCCATCCTCTAACGACCGTCCGCAACGTTCTTGACGCACTTCGTTCTGAGTAGCGATTATCAATTCCCAGGAGTTCCCAGAAATCGACAAAAGAAATCGACCTAGTGTCAATCACCTGCCAAACAGAAAGAAGTACCCGCACGGCCCTACGGCCAACCCAGATGATAGGTTCTAAATAAATTGAGCATTCAATCTAATATAAGTCTCTTAGCTGCCCGAAAAGGAAAAGGTACACAATATAAAATGTCCATAATATTCAAGGCAAATGTGAAATCAAAAAAAATAAAAAATAATTTATTAGTCTTTATTACGTGGACGAAGAAAGTATCGACTTCTTCCGGGTCGAGTCTGATCTTCAAACAGTGGATTGGATTGCAAAAGAGTGTTCGATTGTTCAGGCAATTGTTCAGAACTTGAATTCTCCAGTGGTAATGACGTAGACAAAGTTCCGGCTGATTCAACAGAGGTGTCTGATTGAACTAAGTTGCTCTCCATGAGCTGAGCATCACTAAATGGTATATAGGACAAAGGGGTCTCAGTTTCAGTCGAGGCAACTCCCTTTCTCATCCATGTATCTGCTGGCAAAGGAAACGGAACTTTCTTTGTATGGCTCGCATGTACCCAATGTTTCCGGCCTACCAGCCGAACCGCAGTTCTCGTTGCCAACAGCACCTGGAACGGTCCCACGAACCTCGGCTCAAGATTGCGTTTTCACCCAAAGTTTCGTGTAAGGACCCAGTCCCCTGGTTGGAGCCGATGACCAGGATCCTCAGTTTGTGCTGGTAGAGCTTCAAAGACCTGTTGATGAATCAAACTCAATTTAGCAGTCAGATCATAAAGATAGTCGATCAACATTGGATATTCAAGTCTGTCAAATTCTTTAGGCCTCGGAACTCCCCAAATGTTCGCAGGACGGCCGAACACAATCTCATATGGGCTCAGCCCTACTCGAGCGTGTACAGTCGCCCTGGTCGATAAGAGAGCTAGGGGCAAAGCATCAGGCCATGATAAACCAGTCGTTGCCTGGATTTTGGCAAGCTTCAGTTTCAGGGTGCCATTATACCCTTCCACCAAACCTGCCGACTGAGGATGATTAGCGCTATGAAATTTTTGGACTATGCCTAGGCCACGACACACACTCTTCATCACGCTTCCTACAAACTCACTTCCGTTATCTGACCATACAATCCGAGGCATGCCATACCTGGGAAAATACTCTTTGAGCAAAACCTTTGCTGTGGACAGGGCAGTATTATCCTTAAGGGGGTAAGCCTCAATCCATCTGGAGAACGCACACACTACAACCAAAACGTACTTCAAGTTGTTGCATCTCTTTATATGGATGAAGTCCAATTGGATAACTTCGAAAGGGCATGTAGGAGGGGCAAAGTGACCAGGTGGAGTAGGGGTGCCCTTACCGGGATTATGCATCAAACAAACCATGCAATTCTTTACCACTCTCTCTGCACACTTAGTAATCCCATCATTCTTCCATACAGGAGACAACAACTTGCATATGCCTTTTGCGCTAATATGTGCTGTGCCGTGGGCCATTGTAACAACAGCAAGCACATATGCATCCGGTAACATCCATCTCTGTTTCTCTGACAAATCAACCCAACATCCATCCTCATCTAACTTCCCCGTGCCTTCTTTCCACTTAGTCCTTTCCATCTCAGTGGCCTCGTTCTGTATCTCTTTCACACTCTCAACTGTGTCTTCACATATACTAGTCTCCGTTGGCCATCTCACTGAACTCGTAACATACATTCGATTTGTCAGATCTTTAGCTGTCTCCTTAGCAGTTTCATCTGCAAACGCATTACCGCGACCAACATCATCTGTCACTTTCCGATGCGCACTACATTTAATTATGGCCACCTGCTTAGGCAATGTAAGTGCATCTAACAGGTCATTCACAAGCTGTCCATGCTGAATCTTCGTGCCATGCGACGTAAAGAATCCTCTTTCTTTCCACAATCGACCAAAACTATGTGCCACACCAAAAGCATACTGGCTGTCTGTAAACACATTCACTCGTTTTCCTTTAGACAACACACACGCTCTCATCAAGGCGATCAACTCAGCCGCCTGAGCTGAATTCTGACTCAATCTCGCAGTTTCCACAACCGTACTCAATGTCACCACAGCATACGCAGTCGTTACTTCACCATTCGACAACTTAAAGCACGAACCATCAACGTACAAAGTGCCATCGGGATCTACCAATGGAGTATCTTTCGGGTCAATACGACCTTTCGTCTCTTCTTCAGTTCTCAGATAACAGTCATGTGGTGCTACATCACCTAATTCCGTGTCGATCGGCAACAATGTTGCTGGATTCAACACATTACACCGTTTTATCCGTATGTGACTTGCCAGTAACGTCAACTCATACCCAGACAACCTTGCGCTTGTCAGATGTTGAGTTTTCGTTCGGTTCAAGAGAGTGTCGACTGCATGCGGGACCATCACCGTTAGCATATTATCCATGACCAGGCCTGCGGACTGTCGAATGGAAGCCGCAGCTGCCGCTGTTGCTCTTAAACAACTCGGCAAGGCTCTAGCTACTGGGTCTAAGGTCGAAGAAAAATATGCGCACGGACGCTGTTTGTCGCCAAATTGTTGCGTCAGGACACTCAACGCACAACCATCCCTCTCGTGAACGTATAGTGTAAACGGCTTACTGTAATCAGGAGTACCTAACACAGGAGCCGAACACAACGCATCACGTAATTCAGAAAAACCTTTCTGACACTCTTCAGTCCAAGGCAAAGGAGTCGGAACATCCTTGCACGTGAGAGCTAACAATGGTTTCGCCAATAGTGAAAAATGTGGGATCCATTGTCTGCAGTATGACGTAATACCTAGAAAGGCACGTACATCTCTCTGAGTTTTTGGCACAGTCATTCGAGCAATCGCTGCAATTCTCTCTGGGGTCAACCTTCTCCCATCCTTTGACAATAAGTGACCCAAGTAGGTTACCTCTTGACAACAATATTGCAGCTTAGAAGGTGACACCTTGTGATGCAAGTCACATAAATGCTGCAACAACGATACTGTAGCAGTTTTGCAAATAATCTCTGTATCAGCAGCTACTAACAGGTCATCAACGTACTGAATCAAAGCCGCACCTGTCGGTAATACAAATGCATCAAGTTGACTTTTAAGAGCTTGACTGTAAATCGATGGACTTTCACAGTAACCTTGAGGTGCGCGTTTCAATCTAAAACTGCGACCACCTAATGAGAATCCGAATAGATCTCTGCTTTCCTCAGCGATCGGAATACTGAAGAAAGCATTCTTGAGGTCGATCACCGTAAACCAGGAAGCAGAAGCTGGAATCAGGGTCAACAAGGCCGTGATGTCAGGCACGACGGGAAACTGTGGAATCACGATTTTATTCACCTCTCTCAAATCGATTATGAAACGGTACACAGGAGGTTGAGATGGATCAGTTTGTTTTAAAATGGGTAACACAGGACTGTTACACACATTTCCCCGAGTTTCTTCGATAACATCCTTTTGAATCAGGTCATAAACGATCGCTAATAGCGCTCGCTCACCAGAAAGAGAGATACGATACTGAGGTATACGTGGTAATCGTACATTTGGTTTCAGTTGGATCACATAAGGTGGGATGTCCAACAAACCCACATCATTGGGACCTGTGGCCCACAGAGACGCAGGAAGAGAACTCAATTCCGGTGGGAATTTATCGATCGACAAATACATAGGAGAGATTACTCTCCGACCTAATGTAAGCTCCACACCATCCGGAGAGCAATACAAAGTCGCATATAACCGTTTTAACAAATCCAGGCCCAAAAGATTCTCACCACAACCAGTAGATAGAATCAATGGAGTCTCCAGCTCACGAGGACCAATTGTAAGGGGCAAAGGGCTAGAGACAGGATTGCTAACCGGGGCGCCAGAGAATCCAATGGAAACATTCGTTAAGCCAGACAAAGGTGCGCCAGGGAGTTTTGAATGCATGATGGAACTTTTTGCTGCGCCAGTGTCCAACAGAAAAGGCTCAACCACGCCAGATGTGGCGACTGCGATGTAAGGCCCACTCTGATCAACCGGAACTGATACTACTCCCTCTCTTTGTCGGTGGCCGTCCTAGTAACGGTCGTTTGCCATAATCTCATGTTCAGTGTAATAGTCATCCACATGATACTGTGCTGATCTATCGGACCTCGCATTTGGCTGGTCAAAACAATTATTCGCGTTCGATGAAACATTAGAGCGCTCATTATTTTGAACGAAACCTCGACCTCTACCTCGAGATGCCTGTGGGGGACCACCACGACCTCCTCGTGCCGACACACCATTAAGTCGGTCACGCAAAGCCGGACAATCATATTTTATATGTCCCTCTTTTCTACAATATGCACACTGATTACACCCAATCGTAGATCTAAAGTCAGAGGAATCAGAACGTGACTGCATTCTGGAGGACTGCGATTGGGGTCTATATTGCTGTTGCGAATCATTTTGATTTGAACGTGGAGGATACGCTTGTTGCAACAAAACCTTCGTTTTGAGCTCTTTCGTTTTCTTGTCTGCACGATCACTTTCTTCCTTTTCCCTATTCTCATAATATTGAGCCGTTGCTAATATCTGTGCGGTGGTTGAAACAGCCCATGCACTTTCTGAATTTTTTAATTTGTTGCTCAGTTCGGGCAACAAGTTTAATACAAATTTGTCAACAAACAACCGCTGACCTCCTTCAGTACTCATGTCCTGACCACTGTGATCAACAAATGCTTCCTCAAATCTAGTAAAGAAATCCGAGACACTCTCGTCTTTCTTTTGCTTACAAGCCGATAATTTATCCCAGTTCACCCTCATCGCTGGCATGAGAGTTTTCATAAGTGTAATTATCTTCTGGGGTAAATCCACAATTAACTGTTCGGGCTTAGCCCCACCAATTTGTCGTCCATCTGCCGCTATTAGTGCAGCCCAGTCACCACCTAACTCATTCGCATGATTCGCTTGGCGAATTTTCGCCCAAATCGGCTGCGGTACGACATTGCTAAATAGCATGTCGATGTCAGCAAGGTTCATAATGGAAGCATCCACCAATTGGGATAACTCCTTAAAATAACCTGCCGGATTCTTACGCGGATCAGGCAAAGATTGTTTCACCTGCAAGACTTCTGATCGCTTCCATGGGAGGTGTATCCAAACTCTCTGGAAATGTGGAAGAACCGGAGGAGCAGCAGTAGCATCACCTGGCATCCATACTGGCGGAACCTCTCTCATTGGATACTGACCAGGAGTCGCTTTCCAAGTTTCGGAGTCGTCATCAAACGATACTTGAGGAGGCACTACGGACCTAAAGGCTAACAGTCGGTCTAGTGCACGTCGTACCTCTTCACCTACAATCATACCGTTCATAAATTGACTTCGAAGGTCAGTTATGTCGGGCGGTACATTATCCAACTCATCATTATCCCACTCTTCTTTCAAGGAGTTGCACATTTCTTCAAACACAAATCTCTGCGTGGGCTCATTAAACTGGGAAAATGTCTCAAAAACTATGCGTGAAGGGTATCTAGCAGGATATCTAATCCACCTGCGTGCCATAGTTACTAGTGTCTCTCCCTCCCTTCTACCAGGGAGTTGACTTCGTCTCTGGGGAGCTTCAAAAACAGCGGATCGAGAGACCGATCCAGAAAGCGGAGAATAGAGGGTAGCAACAGTGTTAGGGATACGATTACGAACAGAAGGAGAAAGAAGAACAGGAGCAACGACATTAGAAGTGAACGTAGGAACAGTAGGGGTAGCAGAAACAATAGGCTGAGAAGGTATAGTCGAAGGAACAGGAGGAAGAGGAGCAGGTACAGGGACAAGAACAGGACCAACAACAAGCTGACCAGCAGCCGCTGGAACGACAGGAGGAGCTACAGGATGAACTACAGGAGCCGTAGCACCCGGTGCGTAAGGAGGTGGTGATTTCATTAAATACGCTAACAAAGGATCCTCCTTCGTGTCCTCTTCCTTTTCATCTGAACTAGATGGTAAGGCTGGATAGCATTTATCCACCTTCATGTGATGCAATCTAATAGAAACTTCGTTCTCTTTTTCTGCTTTTTCTCGTTCACATTGTTCGGCACGTTGCATCATCGTAATGATACCTTCTCTTTTATTTTTCTTGAACTGTCTGATTTCCTTCTGCTTGGCCTCTTTACGCCATAACCGAAAGGAATCAAACATAGCTGGCCTAGCTTTCTTTTTAAACAACTTAATTTCGAGATTATCTAAAATCTCAGCTTCAAAACTGCCGTGTGGTGGCCAACTAAGGGCACCATCCTTCCTAGTGTAACGAAGCCCACAGTCATTATATACGATAGGTCCCACACCATGTCGACTATAGAGCTCATAGAGCGGAGTTCCAACTGGAGGTATCGGACACGAGTCCTCCAACCGGGAATCCTTGTTGCAACATTTTAAGAAACCAAGAAAATCACTATGGCTAGGCATCGTGCACACTAACCTAGTATCAAACTTCAAAGGTTACCAAAGTACTAAATCTTTGTGAAAGACAAAACCCTCGGTTTTTGGCAATTGCAACTGTCAAATAACAACTAAGAACCAACAACTAAGAACCACAAATGCAATGGAACCATGCAAACGACTAAGTACCAAGAACAATAACCAAGGACACTGGGAGCGACCCACAAATACTTAACTGAGAGCACAATGGCGTCACCAGGAAAGCCCGTCTATCGTCTCGCTGTACGAAAGGACTACGCCAAGCACCGCAAACAGGTCGACAGTCGGGGCATCGGTCCGTCGCAGCCGTCGGAGGGGGGAATCTTCGCGGGAAAAAATCTTCGGGCCACTTATTTCGACAACAGGATCGATGAAGCGGGGTGCACCTTTCCCTCGGAGATTTCACACGAAGTTCCTCACAATCGTCAGGCTTTGGACCGGTACCGCCGATGTCGCCCCACGTTGGGCGCCAACTGAAGGACTGGGCTAATTAAGGCCCAGCGGTGCCAGGGGACAACACCTAAAACCTTTGTGGGATACCTGTTCTGGCGCACTAAAGACAGAGACACGGTACACTTCCTTCGGCGTCAAAGATCAGCGTTTATTACTGCAGGGAGGCAAAAGTCACGAGAAGTACAACAGAGTGTAGGTTCTGAGAGTCTGCTTCAAATTGCATATGTGAGTCGCTCTCTTTTATACAAGATTTTGTCATTGCACAACATGTAAACAAAAGGTTACAACTCAGTTCCCACAGTAAACTTCAGAAGGATCGCTTTCATGTATTCAGAACTCCGAAACATAATTACAGTAACATCGCCGATTCCTAACTGTAAAAGCACATCTTCTCACCGTTAGGCACATTCCACTCTAGTTGTAAATGAGCAAGAGAAAAGAGACAAGAACAGCTGCAAGAAAGACAGACATTCGTAAACAAAAGAATGTGAGGGTAATATCGGAAGCATGATCGTAGGATCAAAGAGCTGGATCCCAGCACGTGCTAGGCTGAAATAATAGACCGGCACGTCAAGATTACCCTCATGCGGGGCCATCTGCCTCTGCAGTGTCATTCCCCCGGTCATAAAGACGTATGAAAGGAATATGCGTCTTCCGTAAGGCTTGGGAACTAAAAGGTCATGAGGCGAACAGTTGCCTGCTCGCTGACTACGTGAGGGCAAGAAACAAAATGGATGCCGTATCTAAAATGGAACCCGAGGGTTTGGATGAAGAAACCCGTAAATAAGGCGAACCCTTCCAAGTAGTGTAACGAAAACGCGTACACTTACTAAGCTCGTTATTTACGGTTCGTAGATACCAAACTTGCCCATAGTCGATCATGCCCAAAACACCGTAACAATTCTCACGGAACCTCAATACGCCCCCATCTGTGCTTGGCAAATTTAGATTTTGATTCTTTGAGTTACATAGCCATGTTAAAAGTAACGCAAAAATGATGCAAGGGCCTTAAAAAACGATTTCATGTGTCTTAGGGCATTTTAAGTCACTTTCCGATGAATGTAGGTATATAATTGCTTTGCATTATGTGTTTAAAAACGTTTTTTTAAATCAATTAGATTTGTGTATATGTAGTGCTAGAGTTTCCTAGGTTGTTTGGGGCATATTTATAAGGCCTTTGAGTCTCTCTGATATTATTTTTCCCATTTTCATTTAAGACCTTTCCCTGTGGTGCAAGGTCCTTGTAAATACGCACCCCATCTGTGCTTGACAAATTTAGATTTTGATTCTTTGAGTTACATAGCCATGTTAAAAGTGACCCAAAAATGGTGCAAGGGCCTTAAAAAAACGCTTTCATGTGTCTTAGGGCATTTTAAGTCATTTCCCGATGAATGTAGGTATATAATTGATTTAGATGATGTGTTTAAAAACGTTTTTTGAAATCAATAAGATTTCTGGATATGTAGTGCTAGAGTTTCATAGGTTGCTTGGGGCATATTTATAAGGCCTTTGAGTCTCTCTGATGTTATTTTTCCCATTTTAATTTAAGACCTTTCCCCGTGGTGCAAGGTCCTTGTAAATACGCCCCCATCTGTGCTTGGCAAATTTAGATTTTGATTCTTTGAGTTACCTAGCTATGTTAAAAGTGACCCAAAAATGGTGCAAGGGCCTTAAAAAAACGCTTTCATGTGTCTTAGGGCATTGTAAGTCATTTCCCCTTGAATGTAGGTATATAATTGATTTAGATGATGTGTTTAAAAACGTTTTTGGAAATCAATTAGGTTTCTTGATATGTAGTGCTAGAGTTTCATAGGTTGCTTGAGGTATATTTAAAAGACATTTTAGTCCCTTTGATGTTATTTTTCCCATTTTAATTAAAGACATTTCCCCGTGGTGGAAGGTCCTTGTAAATACACCCCCATGTGTGCTTGGCAAATTTAGATTTTGATTCTTTGAGTTACATAGCCATGTTCCATACAGTGCTCACCTTCTGCGTAGTCTTGGATATGCTAGACTCCATCTGCACAATGAGATATCTAAGCAAAGGAAACACAGGTGATGTGATTGTGAAATGAGGAAAAGAAATTCGACATTTTTCAATTGCATCACCTGTGTTTCCTAACTTTATGAATGACATTGTGCAGATGAGGTTTAGACCTGTACACAGACACAGAAGAGGTCTGGCCTTTGTTCAAGAGTGAAGTGGACATGACTCGCTTCATTGGTAGGCCTGCACATGTATTATCTCCTCTGTACTCTTCAACAAGCTTAAATTTCATCTGCAACCCTGAGTAGGCCTCACCTCAAACAAATCTCTGAATAGGCCACACCTTATCGTCGTACTGAATAAATCATTTAAAATGTTAGGGACAAATTTATGATAGGTGTGTGCCTCTTTTGCGCCACTGTGCATCACTTTTGTGACGCAGCAGTGGTGCAAAAGATTTGCTATGTGGCGACATATTTACAACTTGATGTATCTAGGCAGATGTGTCATGCTGTAAAGTCCTGTGTCACATGAAACCCATGCAGCAGTGATGCAAAAGATGCACCATGTTGCAAGACAGGCCTCACTTCATCTCCAACAAGATACCGTCAGTTTAAACTGTAAACATTTTGGACTGTGTAGGGGGCATGGAGAAGCTGAATCTTATGTAAATGTCAAAATTGTTGTATACAGTGCTCAACTTCTGTGTACTCTTTGATATGCTAGACTCCATCAGCACAATGAGATAACTAAGCAAAGGAAACACAGGTGATGTGATTGTGAAATGAGGAAAAGAAATTCCACATTTTTCAATTACATAACCTGTGTTTCCTAACTTTACGAATCACATTGTGCAGATGAGGTTTAGGCCTGTTCACGGACACAGAAGAGGTCTGACCTTTGTTCAAGAGTGCAGTGGACATGACTCACTTCAATGGTAGGCCTGCACATGTATTATCTCCTCTGTATTCTTCAACAAGCCTAAATTTCATCTGCAACCCTGAGTAGGCCTCACCTCAAACAAACCTCTGGATAGGCCACACCTTATCGTCATCCTGAATCAATCATTTAAAATGTTAGGGACAGATTTATGATAGCCGTGTGCCTCTTTTGCGCCGCTGTGCGTCACTTTGTGACGTAGCGGCGGTGCAAAAGATGCGCTATGTTGCGACATATTTACAACTTGATGCATCTAGGCAGATGTGTAATGCTGTAAAGTCGTGTGCCACATGAAACCTGCGTCAGGTTTCATATAGGCGTTTTGTTGCAGGGTGGGCATTCATTTGCATGAAAGCCCTGTAAAACTAACACAGTGAAATTTAGAAGATTTCACTGAGTCAGCTTTATAGCATTGCTGAATCAAATCCTTACGCCTGTTTGAAACAGGCATAAGGAGTGATGCAGCATGCAATGTGTGGCTTGCTCCTGTGCATTGCAGTAGGCATGTCGCGCTTACGACGTGATTCCTGCAATGTGCTGCTTTTGCGGCACAGATGCGTGACGCATCTGTGCTGTTTTTACTCAATGGTGCTCCACATTGTAAATGCGGCACACCATGGGTGGTAGAGCAGCGGTGCACATTAACTGGTGCATCCCTGGGGATGCGCCAGTTAACATAAATCTGCCCCTTTACATTTAAGTATGAGCAGGGGACACAGAGTCGGTGAGGCTTATCCAAGGTTAAGAAGAGATGAGTCCTGTTCACTGAAAAATTGGACATAGGCCTCACCTCCTCAGCATCGCTGGACATGGCTAAATAATAGCTGCAAAATGTTACTCTTGTTAAACAATTTTACTATTATAGTCTCTGAGATTTGTCTCTTACTCTGCAACATCTCATTGTTGTTCTCTTTCTTTAAAGATAACGACAACATCAACCATGAGTGAAAATGAGCAATCCGTTGATCTCGATCTTATCGTTGAACTTGTCATTGAAACGTCAGTGGAAGTAGATCCCTTAGATGATTTAAATCCTGAGGATGATGAAGAACATGATGAGGATGCCGATTTGTCAGAATTGTATGACATAGGGTGGGAAGCTGACCTGCTTGAGCCTATGGAACTATAAACATTTATTTTTAAAATTTACTGGAAATAAAAAGTAAAAATGTAACCGTTTCATTTAAAATTAAACACAACTTCAAAAACAGGTTATGTGTAGTGTCTTTCATAAAATAGTCAAATATGCTCATAAAATTAGATCAGATTCACATATAAAACAGCACAGGTAAAATGTAGAAGCATTCCATTTCTTTCCTACTATTTGTGAATACTAAATTTGCCAATGTACTAAAAATTATTCTATGTAAAAATGACAAGTAGTGTGTTAAATTTTTGACGACTGTTATTGATTTACTGATTGTAATAGTGGTTAATAACATTTTTTATTATATTTTACCACAGATTCAACTGCAGATCATTTTGAAATTAGAGAATGCCGTCTAAGCATAGAATCCGAAAGGCTACAAAACGTCAAAGACAGCAGCTTAAGAAATTGTTGCAGCAGTCCTCTACAAAAAAAACTTGTCAAGTCACCAAGAAAGCTCCGGGTAAGACAACGAAATCATTCATAAGAAACATTTGTAGAAAAAAAGTAGTACTACAGAAAATGTTTTAGTCCAAAAAAAGAGAAGCAATTTAAACGGAAAGGAAAGGCCAATCAAAAATGTTACTGCTAGAGCAGGAGATAACTCTGTGCATGATAGTAGAAGGAAACAACAGTTTAGGGACATTCGTAGACGAATGTTCCGTAACAGGATAATTGGCAATTTGTTAAAAAATATTAAGAAAGGTCAACAGAAAGTGGTTTTTTATAAGAGAAAAAAAAAAGTTGAGAAAGTTATTGATCAGGCATTTGAAATAAAGCGAAAGTTATTTATTTTGATAATCAATAGAATTAGGAAGCTAAACAAGGCAATTTATGATTTCAAAAGAAATAGTAGATGGAAGAGAACAGTTAATCGTAGTAATTTTTGTGAAGTTTTTTCAGGAGAATGGATGCATAGTTCAAGTTGTGAGGCATTTTTTAATGAGGAGAGTTATTTCCAGGATAATGATTTGCTGCATGCAGTTGACACCAGTGGTCGAGCTTATGAGGTGAAAGATGGTTGTCCAGTTGAAAAAGAAAAACTGGTGACAACAGAGGCAGAAGAGGTGTTAGGTAATGAGGTTTTAGGAAGACGTCCTAAGGGACCTGTGTACACCTGGAAGTGTAGTAGTATTTGCAGTGTGCGACAGGATTCCATCAATTTGCTTTGTGATTTTGTACGGACATTTAATAAGAAAAGTTTGAAGCAGAAAATGATGTTGTTGCAAGAATTAGATCCTTGCAGAGTGAGAGAAGTGACAGGTTTGCATGGTCATTCACTGGCTTGTCTTTCCAGGAGAGTATGCCAGAGTGTTTTTCATCATTTCAGGATGCTAGCAGTGCATCATAATAAAGTGAGGAAATTAGTTAGAATGTTGTATTATGCTAAGAGTCCAACAATTATGCTTAAACAATTATGCACTGCTCTTTTGCATGGTTCTGAAATAGATGTGAAGAATATTTGTGAAGAAATTGAGTTTTGTTACTTTGGAAATAAAGAGGAGAATGTTGAAATTGACCCAGAAGAAGAGGGTAATGTGGAAGTTAGTGTACAGGTTTCCAGTACAGATACTTTTCAGAAGGAAATTGCCACGTTTCAAGTGAAATCAAGTGAGAGGCCTAATTTCACTTGTGTGTGTTGTCGACGCACTTATTATAAGAATCAGACTAAGTTAGTGGATTTATATGCGAAAAGTGAAAGGGAAAATAATTGTGAATGGAAGGATTTTGCAACATACTTGATGGTAGAAAATTGTTTTGATTTGGGATTGGATCAACGTGTGTGTACTTATTGTTGTAACAAATTAAATCAAAACCGGATGCCTGCTAGAGCGGTTCATAATAATCTGGAATTGGTTGAGATTCCTTCTGAATTGAAGGATTTAAATACTTATGAATCTATTTTGATTCAAAGTATCCATCCCTTTCAGGCTATTGTAAGAATGGAGCCAAAGACAGGGAAATTGCCTCCATCAGATTTACAGAGAGGATTAAAGGGAAGAGTTGTTTATTTGCCTCAAGATTTGAAGAAAAACATTAATACAATTGGAGTAGAAAAAGTGGAAGAGGAACCTCTGGTTATCTTAGTTAATGGGGTTCCGACAAAGAGTAAGAAAATATGGCAAGATTTAGTGGATGTTAGGAAAGTCAAAAAGGCAACATTGTATTTGAAAAAAAATAATAAGTACTATAAGAATGTATATGTTGCAGAAGAGGAAGTAAGTGAAGAAGAGGATAGCGATTTGTGTGCTGGTCAAATTGAGAAAGTAGAACCCTCTAAAAGTGAAGAAATATATGAACATTATAGTGTTCATCCTTTGCATTCCAAGGAAGTCATGGGGAATGCTATTGAGTTGTTTCAAATGAAACAAGCCAAAGGGAGTCCTATTAGTGTTTGGGAGGAAAGTTTGGAAGCTCGGTGTTTCCCACAGCTATTTCCAACAGGTCAAGGAGGAAGATATGATGAGCGACCTCATCAAATTCCTGCTTCTGAATACCGGACTTTACGATTGTATGCTGAAGATCCTAGGTTTCGACAATGCATTCCCTATTTGTTTCATCTCCTGTTTGAAAGCGATCTGTCTGGACTGTCATATGCAGTGAACCACATCTTGAAAAGTGGTATACAGATGCAAAACATCTCGGCAAGTGACTTTATGGATAAAGTCAATGTGCAAGACAGTATTTTGGATTCTCACCTGATTAATCTCATGGCGTGTCAGCGTGGTACTAATGAGTACTGGTACCGTCGTCATGGTGATTTAAAATGTATGTTGAGGAACTTAGGAACTCCCACATGGTTCCTCACTCTCAGCTGTGCCGAGTATGGCTGGGAAGACTTACTTGAATTTCTACGAGAGGCAAATGGAAACATTGAAAATATCGAATTCAAGACACCCGGAGAACTGTGCTCTTTGGATCCAGTGAATGTATGCAGGTACTTCAATCATAGATTTGAAGCTATGATGTCTTTCATCATGAACAAGAAAAATCCACCTCTTGGAGAGGTGTTGGATTTCTTCTGGAGAAAGGAGTACCAAGCAAGAGGCGCTCCTCATATACATATGCTGCTGTGGATCAAGGATGCACCTAAATTTGGAACAGATCCAGAAGACTTAGTGATGAGTTTCATAGAACAGTATTCTACATGTGCTGTTCCAAACGCAAAGGAGGACAAAAGCCTAAGAGAACAAGTTCTACGCTTCCAAAGCCATCGTTGTGGAAAGTACTGTCGTCGTAAATTCAGAAACAAGGACAAGTTCTACACCAAATGTCGTTTCGCCTTTGCACGACCGGTGATTTCTAAAGGAAGAGTAAACAGTTTGATGTCTTCGCTGCGACATAATGTGATGAAGAAATCACCTAAAAACACATACAATTTGAAAAGGAACGAAGAGTCCAAGTACATCAACGACTACAACCCAGTGATTTTATCCATGTGGAATGCTAACATGGATATACAGTTTGTGGCTGATAACTGTATGGCTGTGGCTCGGTATGTGACATCTTACATCACCAAAAAAGAAAAGACAGAATTGAAGGATATGTGGGAGGACATTTCCCATGAAAAGAGCCTCAGTAAGAAGTTGTACAGTTTCAGTCTGAAGATGTTGTCACATCGAGAAATCGGAGCTTACGAATGTTCTGACCGGTTGTCTTCAGCAAGTCTCTATGCCAAATCCAGGAGTATCGTTTGGGCGAGTCTTGGTCTTGCTGCAACGCGTAATCGAGTTCTGAAACCTGTGCGGGAAATTGAGTATTTGGCGGAAAAGGAGCCAAACAGTACCGATATTTTGAAGACCAACATGTTGGATACATATTATCCAAATAGAAGCAGTCACCTTGAGAATGTTTGTCTGTATGAGGTTCTACAAAATTACATATTCAAGAGGAACATCAAAGAAGATATTGATAAAGGAGTGTATGCTGTAATTGAAAGTGAGGGATGTCTGGTCAAGCAAAGAAAATGCCACTTGGTAAACCATCGAAAATTGAGTGGCGAATCTCCTGAAAAAAAGGAGTTTTTCTATTTAGCACTTTTGCAACTTTTCAAGCCTTGGCGTGCAGAAGAGGAACTGCTTGGAGATTTCCTCTGTTACGAAGACTCTTTCACTGCCGCCAAGGAGACCATAGAATGTCCTGTTTTTCCCAAATATCTAGAAATGTTGAATGCGGAAATCGAGCAGGAAGCAACGATTGCAGCCGAGATTGCTAGAGACAGTTCTCAGGACAGTCAGAGTTCTGTTTCATTGAGTCAGGATCCACTAGGAGGACCAGTTATCAAAAATGAAGCTGCCACTGCCATGATTGAAGTGGAAAGAGCCATGGCACATGCTCAGGAGGATGCGGTTAACTTAGAAGACTTGGAAAGACAACTCAACGTTGAGCAGAGGAAAATATATGACGAAGTTACCAACCAAATTGATCATGGATTAAGTCATGAGAAGAAAGAGTGCTCATGTACGTCGTTGAAGCCTGTCCGACTGTACGTGAGTGGCGAAGCGGGAACTGGAAAAAGTTTCCTCATTAAAGCAATTTCATGTTATTTGCAGAAAAGGACTGAGTCATCGCTGTCTTGTGTTGTCACTGCCCCAACTGGACTGGCAGCACATAACATTAAAGGTATTACTTTGCTTCCAGTGGAGCATGATAACAAATTACAATACCACAAGTTATCTGGAGATGCTTGTTGTGAAGTTTCAAGAGTCTTGAAGAAAATGAAACTTCTTATCATTGACGAAGTAAGCATGGTTTCCAATCTCATGCTTGCCTTTGTGCATTTGAGAATGCAAGAAGTTCTCAAAACAGAGTATGATGTGTTATTTGGTGGCAAACACATCATTATTTTCGGTGATCTTCTGCAGCTGACACCAGTAAAAGGACAACCTGTGTTCAAAATGCTCACGCATGAAGATACCAGGAAGTGCCTAGGGAGCATTGGCAACGTTAATATATGGTTAAACTTCAATTATGCTGAACTGCGTGAAAATATGCGTCAGGCGAAGGATGAAGATTACAAGAATATTCTACAAGATGTTAGAATCGGAAAAGTCACCGAGCATGGGAAAGAAGCTTTACATGCACGATTATTGTCAAATTTGTATCCAGAACAAGACATTGTGCCTGAGAATATTTTTCAGAAAATTACTGAGAAGAAATCTGGAATATGTTTGATGCCAACTCTTGCAGAATGTGCCATCTTCAACAACAAAATGTTGCATTTAGAAAACCAAGAGATTGTGAAACTGGAAGCTATTGACAGAGTAGAGCATATGGGATCAACAATTATTTTGTCTGAGAATTTGAAATCAAAATTGGATTCATTAGAGAAGACTATATCTAAAACTGCAGGTTTTGAAAAGACTCTGAATGTGTGCTTAAATTGCCGTATAATTTTAAGAAGGAATTTACATGTTGAAAGAGGTCTGGTAAATGGATCAATGGGTAATGTTGTTGATTTTGTGAAATACAGAAATAGGGATGGAATTGAATTTTTAAAAATTAAATTTGATGGCATTGAGGAAGTACAGCTAATTGGTCGTTGCTCTGCTAGGTTTTTGCTTGTAAAAGACTTATATGTTCGCCGTAAGCAGTTTCCTGTTTGCTTGGCATATGCGGTGACAATCCATAAATCGCAAGGTTTAAGTGTAGACAGTGCATTGGTGAATATTGGCAGTTCTGTGTTCAAGGAGGGTATGGCATATGTGGCATTGTCACGAGTTAGAACTTTATCGGGATTGTACTTGATTGAGTGTGATGTCACAAACATTTGTGCGGATCTAGATTGTGTTAAGGAATACAATAGGTTAAGAAGAGAGTATGTGCCACATTTGCCTCAATATCCTTTGTTTGAGAAACGTGTGGTAGGCCGGAAACGAAGAAATGTGACCAATAGTAGAGAGGTTGTAGCAAAAAGACGAAAAGTCGATGAACCAGAAATTATAAGCAGAAAGAAAAAGGATTTTGTTGAAGATGTTGTTGGTTTTCAATTTGAAAACAGTTCTGGTGTCAACTGCTATGCTAATGTAGTGGTTAATGTTTTGTTTTCTCTAGAAAATGTAAAAGAAGAGATTGTGGTCAATTCGGATCAAAGATTTTGCAGTTTGTTGAATTCTGTGTTAGAGAAATTTAGCACTGATAGAACAAAAATAGAAAGTGTGTCTGAAATTCGAAATCTGTTAGACAGATGTTCAGGTCAAACACAAGTCTCTCAAAATATTCAGCAAGATTGTCAGGAGTTTTTAATGTATATGCTTGATGTATTGCATGATGAAGGTGTAGATGTAGATCACCTGTTTGGGCTTTCTTATCAATGGCAGCATGACTGCGAGAACTGTAGGGTATCAAGTACTACTAGTGTAGACTCAGAAAAATTTATATATTTAACTTTGCCAGACAGTAAATCAGTGTCCTTTAATAAGCTAGTAAAAGCAGCTGATCACAACATGGAGTGTAGCCAATGTAAATCTGAAATGTTGTCAACATTATTTATACGAACATATGGCCAGTATGTCATTTTAATGTTCCAACGATGTAGGCCTGATGGAACAAAATTGACAACTTTAATTAAAAATGTTGTGGCTTCGCAGTTGTCAATATCAGGAAGGACTTTTGTAACTGCAGCAATTATATATCATGACGGTCCTTCAATAACATCAGGACATTACACAGCTTATTTAAAGTCTAGAAATGGCTGGTCATTCTGCAATGATTCTGTTTTAACTTTAAAAAAAAATTGCCTTTTGACCTTAAAAATTCTTACCTGGTGTTTTTAAAACCAAAATTTTAGGGAAGGAATCTCGGGATTTGCTCTGAGGAATTTCAAGAGGTTCTAATGGCTCCTACATAATTTGGCCTTGAGGATAAGTGTAGTACAGAGTCAAAAGTTATTTTTGAGTTTTAAATAGTTCCTGGAAAAAAAGAAGGTTTTCTTACAGAAAGTGGTGGGCACAGATTAGTTAAAGGACAACAGAGTATTTCCCAAAGCAAACGGTGTTCTTACCATAACACTTGACGTCATGGAAAAATAACTGCACTTTGAATGAGTTCAGAAAAACTGTTTCTTTTTATAAGCTAATTCAAGCAGCCAATCAAAACATGGAGTAGAGGTAATGTAAGTCTGCAATGCTGTCTAGATTATTTGTCCAAACTTTTGGTTATAATGTCATTTTAAAATTCCAACTATATAAACCTGATGAAAGTAAGGCTTCAACTTTAATTACAAATGTTGTGGCTACACAGTCGTTGATTTTAGGAAGAACATTTGTAACTGCAGCTATTATATGACATGATGGTCCTTTGACAAGATCCGCTTATTACACAGCTTATTGAAAATGTAAAAAAAGCTGCTGTTTCGGAAATGATTCCCATTTGACTACGATACAATGTTGCTTTTTTACTTAAAAATATTCTTACTTTCTGTTTTCAGAAAAGAGAATTTAGGGTAGGTAACTGGCCTATAATGATTCTAGGGGTTGATATAATTGTATCTACTGTTTTAAATTGCTTTGTGATTAAAAGTGATGTAGAGAATTAAGTGGTGTGGCTCACTGGTTAGAGGCGGCAGACCCAGAAGCAGAAGTCGGCCCGGGACCAGGGTTCGATTCCCGACGCGGCAGGGTCGTGGACCAGGGTCAACGGACTCGATAATTCTCGCCTCGGTGCCTACTCTAACCAGGGGTCCCACTCGGCAACTCTGGGCATTAGCTTGCCTAATCTCCACAACGGCCCCATCAACGCTGGGGATGCCTGGCTCCACCTTGGGGATTCCCAGCAGGGACCATCCCACAGGGAAAGCCAGGACGGGTTCCCCAGCGGTATACAGCGCCAGGACGCCGACTGGCAACAGTGCGCTTTACAAGTATACACATTACATTAAATAATTGTAGTAGTCATAGAGGTAGTGTAAGTCTGCTTCATAGTAAGCAGTATCAGTGTCATAGGAAATGTAGAACATGAGTCAGCAAGAAGGGTAAGATATTACTAGTACATGATTGTGAAAGTGATCTTGAACGTTTTCTTTCTGAAAGTTGCGGAAATACAAAATGACGGGATTTGCTTAGAAGAATTCCAAGAGTTATAAATGGCTCTTACACGATTTGGCCTTGTGGAAAAGTGCGGTAGAGAGCGAGAAGTAATTTATTGTATGTAACATATTTGTCAAAACGATGGAGCTTTTCTTTCAGAAAGTGGCGGGCTGAAAATAATAACAGCACAACAGAGTGTAAGCTGTTCATAGGATATCCTTCGACGTCATGGAAAGTAAGTTAATTTTGAGGAGTTCTGATTTCTGATTGGTTATGTTATATGGGTTTTTGAAACACAATCATTTTGATTGTGTTTTTTTCCCCGCTGTTATATGATGAATACCTTCAAGTCACTGTTTTTAGTGAAATTTGATAAATTCTGAGAACAGCAAAAATAAACCATTTAACATGTATAATTAATTCTGTACTTTTTGTGTTTATGATATACATTTAGAACTGTGTAGTAGGCATGGAGAAGCTGAGGCTTCTGTAAGTGTCAAAGTTGTTGCATACAGTGCTCACATTCTACGTAGTCTTTCATATGATAGACTACATCTGCACAATGAGATACCTAAGCAAAGGAAACACAGGTGATGTGATTGTGGAATGAGCTAAAAAAAATTGCACGTTTTTCAATTACATTACCTGTGTTTCCTAACATTACACATCACATTGTGTAGATAAGGTTTAGGCCTGTTCCAGGAGACAGAAGAGGTCTGACATTTGTTCAAGAGTGCAGTGCACATGACTCACTTCGTTGGTAGGCCTGCACATGTATTATCTCCCCTGTAGTCTTCAACAAGCCTAAATTTCATCTGCAACCCTGAGTAGGCCTCAGCTGAAACAAACCTCTGGATAGGACACACCTTATTGGCATCCTGAAACAATCATTTAAAATGTTAGGGACAGTTTTATGATGGCCGTGCATCTCTTTTGCGCTGCCATTGCGTCACTTTTGTGAGACAGCAGCAGTGCAAAAGATGCACCATGTTGCAAGATAGGCCTCACTTCATCTGCATCAAGGTACTGTTAGTTTAAAATGTATATAATTAGGACTGTGTAGGGGGCATGCAGAAGCTGAGGCTTCAGTAAGTGTCAAAGTTGTTGCACGCAGTGCTGCACTTCTGCGTATTCTTTCATATGCTGGACTACATCTGCACAATGAGATACCTAAGCAAAGGAAACACAAGTGATGTGATTGTGAAATGAGCAAAAGAAATTGCACGTTTTTCAATTACATCACCTGTGTTTCCTAATATTACGAATCACATTGTGCAGATCAGGTTTAGGCCTGTCCAGGGACACAGAAGAGGTCTGGCCTTTGTTCAGGAGTGCAGTGGACATGACTCACTTCATTGGTAGGCATGGACATGTATTATCTCCTCTGTACTCTTCAACAAGCCTAAATTTCATCTGCAACCCTGAGTAAGCCTCACCTCAAACAAACCTCTGGATAGGACACACCTTATTGGCATCCTGAAACAATCATTTAAAATGTTAGGGACAGTTTTATGATGGCTGTGCACCTCTTTTGCGCTGCCATTGCGTCACTTTTGTGAGACAGCAGCAGTGCAAAAGATGCACCATGTTGCAAGATAGGCCTCACTTAATCTCCAGCAAGATACTGTCAGTTTAAAATGTATATAATTAGGAATGTGTAGGGGGCATGCAGAAGCTGAGGCTTCAGTAAGTGTCAAAGTTGTTGCATGCAGTGCTGCACTTCTGCGTACTCTTTCATATGGTGGACTACATCGGCACAATGAGATACCTAACCAAAGGAAACACAAGTGATGTGATTGTGAAATGAGCAAAAGAAATTGCACGTTTTTCAAATACATTACCTGTGTTTCCTAACATTACGAATCACATTGTGCAGATGAAGTTTAGGCCTGTCCAGGGAAACAGAGGAGGTCTGAACTTTGTTGAAGAGTGAAGTGGACATGACTCACTTCATTGGTAGGCATGGACATGTATTATCTCCTCTGTAGTCTTCAACAAGCCTAAATTTCATCTGCAACCCTGAGTAGGCCTCACCTGAAACAAACCTCTGGATAGGACACACCTTATTGGCATCCTGAAACAATCATTTAAAATGTTAGGAACAGTTTTATGATGACTGTGCACCTCTTTTGCGCTGCCATTGCGTCACTTTTGTGAGACAACAGCAGTGCAAAAGATGCACCATGTTCCAAGATAGGCCTCACTTCATCTGCATCAAGATACTGTTAGTTTAAAATGTATATTTTTAGGACTGTGTAGGGGGCCCGGAGAAGCAGAGGCTTCTGTAAGTGTCAAAGTTGTTGAAAAACTGTTTGTCCTTCAATCTTTTCCCTTGTCTTTTCTAGTTTTTAAATACATGTTTTAATATTTTTCAAATGTTTGTTCTCTCTTTCACAGATTGGAAGTATAAAAATAACAAGTGACTAAGTTAACGACAATTATATGGTAAATGTTTTGTACTCTTTTCGTTACATTTCTATCACATTTAACTTCTATTAGTTCCACTGCTTCATTTCTTTAACCCTCAGTTTCCTGCCTTTGCTACTTCCCTCATTCCTTTCTCTATTACTTACTTACTCTACTCCTTCCACTCTTTTTCTCAGTCCCTTTCTTCTCATAGTTCCTCACTCTTGTTCACTCCCTCCGTCTCTATTACTCTCACTGTCTCTGACTGATCACTCTTTCACTACTTGTTCATTATGCTTTCTCTGTGTAGTTGAAGCACACTAAGGGGCATATTATCAACACAGCCAATTAAATTATCGCTGCTTTTATCGGCAGAAAACTGCTGCAAAAGCGGCTTTAGCGGCAGTTTTCTGCCGCAAAAGCAGCTTTAGCGGCAGATTTCTGCCAATAAAAGCAGCTAAACTTTTATCGCCTATGTTGATAATATGCCCCTATGTTATTTACATTTCTTTGCTGTTTCAATCATTCCTTTTCTGTTACTTCTTCTTTTCTGCATTCTGTTTTTTCTCTCTGTTATTCCAATGTTTTAATCTTAATTTGATCATTCAGTCACATTCTCTAAGAAACTCTTTTTTGTTATTCTTCTACTCTCCTTTTTTTCTTTCACTTCCTTATTTATTTTGTTTTTCACAATTATACCCTCTTCCATCTTTTCTTCGGTAAATAGATCTATTAAACAGTATCTCTGGTTTACTCCCTATAGCTGTCTTTCTTTTAACATTACTCTCTGTTTACTTCCCTTATACTTACTCTTCTTTTTTTGTTTTAAATTTTTTTTTGGTTCGCTCCCGGTTCGCGTACCGGAGA
This sequence comes from Lissotriton helveticus, assembly GCF_964261635.1. Taxonomy (NCBI): domain Eukaryota; kingdom Metazoa; phylum Chordata; class Amphibia; order Caudata; family Salamandridae; genus Lissotriton; species Lissotriton helveticus. The sequence goes on along the minus strand of NC_136070.1, from coordinate 233,520,905 downwards.
GCGAACCGGGAAGCGAACCAAAAGAAATAGAGGTTGCCAGAGTGCTAAACATTCTAGCAATTTTTTTATAAAGGGGAGGTAGTTCTGAAAAGAACTTTTTTTAAATTATTTTTGTTGTTTTATATTTTTTTTATTATTTTTCTGAACATTTTTTTACTTTTTTTGTATTTTTTCAACGGTTTCATATTTTTTTTGTTTTTTTTGGGGGGGGGGAACGAAAACTATTCATTGTAAAGGGCTCAACAGGAGCAACAACAAAAAAGATAATTTATTTTCTGAATCGTCCTGAACAAACATGATTATCAATTGCTAAGTTGATTAAAGTGATGCTACTTTCTCTGTAGCAAATCATCTGACCGCAACGTATACACACTTGTTTGACTGCCCCGAACCTCATCTGTATATTTGGGACCGTCTCCCTCGCCTCTGGTCCCGTCACTTCCTCTACAACTGATCTTCTGGCCACAGAAGTAGGATTATCTTGCTGGTCACGTAGCTGCGCAGCACTGTAGTTGTTAGGATGCCACCTGTCCATATGTCGATGCATTGTGTAATTACCGTAACTATATTTTTTATCTGTCCCTCTGGACAAATCTTTCTTACATATCAGGCAAGTTACGTACCGGGCATTGACTTTTTTTTGGCCCCGGGGATATTTAAAAAATTGCCAAATAAAGTTTTCTTTCAAATGAGACCTCCTGGGCTCCTCTGGCAAAAACTGCCTCTCTTCCTGCTCTTCCTCTTCTTCCTCTTCTTCCTCCTCTTGCTGAATGATAACTTCAGCAGGTGGTCCTCTCTTCCTTGGAGGTGGTGGAGGTGGTGGGGAAGCACCAGCTGAAGCTACTAATGAAGCCATTGCTCAGTACTGACAATAGGTCTTCCTCTCACAAAGATGAAAGTCAGAGTGATGAAACAAGGAGGGGTTTTCATCATTTGGGAAAAACAATAGTTCTAAACCAATGAAAAGTGTTATTTTTAGGTCACATGACCTAGCCTTACATCATTAGGAAACCAAAAGTGAAATGAACCAATGAAAAGTGTTATTAACAAGTCACATGACCTGTTGTGTTTACGTTACGCGCTCCGCGCCGCGTCCCGGATCGCTTCCGGGGAGCTGCGCTTCGCGCCTCGCTTCGCGTACCGGTTCACTTCCGGGTACGCTAACGCGGCGCGTCATATGACGTATCACGCGAGAACGCGATACGTCACGCTGACGCAACGCGTCACGATGTTGTTTTCTAACGCGACAGTTGCACAAACGGAACGTTTACTGGTTCGCGGACCGAATCGCGGCAATAAATTGAGCTAACGGAACGCTAACCGGTTCGCGGACCGGGAGCGAAAAAAAAAAAAAAAAAATGTATTAATAAACATATAAAATATATTTTTTGATTTAAAGAAGAATACATTTTAAAGGTTTTGATATTTGCTATTAAAAAACCATTGAAATTCACTGAAAAAACCATAGGTTATAGACCATATATAGTTAGGAATTAGCATTTACAAAACCTTGAAAATTCACTGAAAAAACCATAGGTTAGAGACCATATATAGTTAGCTGGACATTTTATTGACATAAAACCAATGAAATTCCATATATAGTTAGTTGCACTAACTATATATCGCGCACCCGCAATCCACTGCTGATCGTGTCACATATTACATCATTCATGACATGGTCAGTGACATCACTGATGACATCACTGATGACATCTCAAATGACATCACCGATGACATCACTGATGACATCTCAAATGACATCACTGATGACATCACTGATGACAACATCCAGTGACTGTATGTTTCTGTAAAGTTAAAATATGTCTTACATATTGAAGAATGAGTGGATGTATAACTGTCTGGATGAAGGATTTAGTAGGTGCATGACTGACTGTATGAGTGAGTGATTAAATGTGTCTCACTGAGTGAATGGGTTAGTGACTAAACTGTCTTAATTTGTGCATCATTATGTCTGTTGTTCTGTAAACTGCTGCATGTGTTGATCAGTATCTATATGAGTAACTATATGGGTTATTGATTGGTTGCCCAAGTATTTGTATGGGAGACTGAGTGTGTGTGTGGGTGGCTGGGAGGTGTATGACTCTGTGCATAGATGTGTGAGCAGTTGATTCACTAGATGTATGGGTTCAAAAGTGCATGTGGAAACAGCTGTATGGGCGGTTGACTGTGTGCATGAGTGTATTGGTGAGTGAATGGATATCTCAGTGCTACATGTCAAAGTAAGTACATATGTAAAACACAGTACATGTGAGGGTTGACATATATAAATAACTGTGCATAAGAGCCAGTGAATGTGTGAGTGGCTGTATGGATCATTGTGAACTTGTATCAGGGATTGTGTAAGAGAGTAAATATGTGTTAGTAAATGTTTGAATAAGTAAGGTGTGTATAACTGTATAGCTGAGGAAATGGAGGTGTGATTGATTCTTTGCATGACTGACTAGGTGTGTGAGTAACTCCATGGATGAGTGACAGTCTGTGAGTGTCTGTTTACACTGAGTGTATCTAAGGTTATATTAGAGTCTGAAGAGGTTCATCGTATTATCACATGAATGATGTCATCAGTGATGTCATCAGTGATGTCACTGACCATGTCATGAATGATGTAATATGTGACATGATCAGCAGTGGATTGCGGGTGCGCGATATATAGTTAGTGCAACTAACTATATATGGAATTTCATTGGTTTTATGTCAATAAAATGTCCAGCTAACTATATATGGTCTCTAACCTATGGTTTTTTCAGTGAATTTTCAAGGTTTTGTAAATGCTAATTCCTAACTATATATGGTCTATAACCTATGGTTTTTTCAGTGAATATATATATATATATATATATATATATATATATATATATATATATATATATATATATATATATATATATATATATATATATATATATATATATATATATATATATATATTATTGTATTTTATTTATTTATTTATTTTTACTGCCAACATTCTACCATCTGCCAAAAATTCATAAACACTACAAAAATCCCCCAGGAAGGCCTATTGTTGCCTCAATCAATAGCCTCTTGGAGAGCAACAAATCTTCCTCCCATCTAATCCCTTCTGTGTGTCTGAGAAAATCCTGAGTGTCCTGTATATATGACGCCAGATTTCTCACCAGAGGGGATAGGAAAGAGTCTACATAAATACATAAATAGCTGTATTCTCCAAGTTTTGAATCTAGAACAGTGTGTGAGTGATATTCAAGATGTCTCAACCAAAATTCCATTGTTGGAACAGGAGATCCTCAAACTCAAACTCCACACCGAGGTTTTGGAGAATCGTAACCGTAGGAACAATCTACGCGTTTATGGTGTTCTGGAAAATTTGGAGGGTTCTGACATGGTGTCCTTTATATGTATATTTCTTCAGGAACTTTTGGATCTCCAACCAGCTTCGCACCCTCTTAATATCCAAAGGGCCCATCGCCTTGGTCGTATTAATTCCAACTCATCCAAACCACGTGGCATCATTCTGCTGTTCCTCGAATTCACAGAATTAATGTCTGTCCTGAAAGCCGCCAGGATCAAACGACGTCTCCAGTGGTCTGGTCATAACATTTTTATCTCACAGGATCTTTCATCGGCTACGAATGCACGACGCAAAGAGTTCTTGAATCTTCGACCTTTAATGCGACAACTGAACATTCAATATGGAATCCTGCATCCCTGTTTCTACCAGATCACGAATAATGGCCGTACTAGATCCTATGACGATCCGCAAAAACTTCACGAATATCTTCTGAGTGTCTCTCCTTCCAATATGGACACTGCTCATTAGTGTTTTATCTCCTTCCTTTTGTTCACTGTTGTTCTTTTATTCTTCCTGACCTCTTTTGCTTCTTCTACTTTATTCTTGATCTGCTTCTTGAGGTTTTGTCCTCACATCCTTGTGTTTTTCCTTTTTGTATATGTCCTGCTTTTTGGTAGCTCATGGGCTGAGTTCTCTCTCTGGCGCATCTTCGCCTCAGATGTTTTGGTTACTCTCTCTCTTTCCGTTCAGGCCTTTGTGCCTTGATCTGTTTACTTCTTATCTTTCTGTCTTCCTCTACTTTTTCTCTTTCTTTCTTCTCCTTTTCTCTCTTCCTTTTTGGTTTCTTTGCTTCTTTTCCCACTTTCAATGCTATTCTATTCCTGAGCGATCTCTACTTCTCTTTTTGTTCTTCATATTGTCATTTTTTATATCCATGGTCTTCTCTGGTCTTGGTATTGTGAGCGTTTTCGAAGTCCCCTTTTTCAATTACTTATGCATTTTTTGTCTTCCCTTTTGTAGTGATCTCCTTGCCATGTGTCTCTTCCACTTGTCACCCATCCTCCCCTCTCACCACCATGTGTAACTTTGTCTCGTGGAACGTGCGAGGTCTTGGTCATCCTGTCAAGCATCAAAAGGTACTGTCGCATTTATCTAAATTTCATTCACAGGTTGTTTTTCTTCAGGAAACGCATTGTTCTGATGTTGAATCCCTTAAGCTTAAAAGACAATGGGTGGGCCAGGTTGTGTATTCACCTGCTATTCAAAAAAAAGGAGGGGTTGCTATACTGTTTCATAAAGCATTAAATGTTCAAATTGTTTCTTCTAGTAATGATGATGAGGGACGATGGGCAATGGCTAAGGGTGTCATTCAAAACAAGACGATGGTATTACTTAATATATATGGTCCTGCCCGCCCTGATCCAAAATTTTGGAAAGATATAAAAGTTCTAATCTCGTCCATAGAGTGCCCTGATTTTATTGTTGCCGGTGATTTTAATCAATGGTTAGACCCTTTCCCAGATAGATTATCCTCCAGTAAATTTCAACCTGACAAATCCCATAAGAGTTTTCAATCTGCCATTGCTTCTCGTCCTTTATATGATTCTTGGAAAATGTGCAACCCAGATTTGCTTGAATATACTTTTTGTTCTAATGTTCACCACACGCGCTCGAGAATTGATTATATTATGGTTAGTAAGTCTCTTTTGCCCTCCATTCAAAAGTCTGTTATTGGATCTATTTTTATTTCTGATCATGCTCCTGTGTATACTACCCTTGATCTCTCCCTTATTTCTTCTAAATTCAGTCGTTGGAAATTTAATTCATTTCTTTTCTCTGATGCCATTTTCATGAAAGAGAGTGTGGAATTTTTTAATGAGTTTTTCTCCTTTAATAATCCTTTGGACACCTCCATTCCCGTTACTTGGGATGCTTTTAAGGCTTCTTTTAGAGCATTTACTATATCCTATGTTTCTAAAAAGAAGAAGCTTAATAGACAAAAATATGAAGACCAGCTTAAAAGGATTAAAAGTCTTGAACATTCCTATTTTTCCTCTAAGTCCTCCTCTGCTCTTCAGGAGTTAATCCTAGCCAAAACTGACCTTAACAAAATTATCACTAATGAAGCTTGTCACACCCTTCTTAAAATTAAATCTAAATTCCATGGAGGCCAGAACAAAGCAGGGAAAATGTTGGCAAATTATTTAAAAATAAAATCCGAACGTAAATCTGTTGGTCCTATCCTTAATGAACATTTAACTAAATTAGTTACTTCTGATGACGTATTTATAATTCATAATTATTATCAGGCCTTATACTCTGATGATACACATCCCTCTGAAGCGGACTTAACGTCATTTTTTGAAGGCCTCCCAGCTCCTCCTTCCCTTCCGATGGACTTTGCTCTTTTGGAACGGAAAATCGCTCTCCAGGAAATTACTACAGCTATTAACTGTCTTAAAAAATCGAAAGCCCCTGGCCCTGATGGTTTACCTGTTGACTTTTATTCCTCTTTTCACTCTTTTTTGCACCTAAACTCCTTCAATTATTTAATTCATTTATCTCAGATGCCAAAGCCTCTGGGTCCTTTTTGGATGCTCTCATTGTCATTATTCCCAAACCTGATAAAGACCACTCACAATGTAAAAATTATCACCCCATATCTTTAATTAGCTATGATTGCAAAATGTTTGCTAAAATCCTTGCCTCTCGTTTAGATTCTATTATTCCATGTTTAATTAAAACAGACCAAGTGGGATTTGTGAAGGGTAGACTTGCTGCTGATAATGCTCGCCTGTTTTCCAATGTCATTGCGCATGCTAAAAATATCAAAGTCCCATTGGCGGCCCTATCCCTGGATGCCGAAAAAGCTTTTGACCGTATTAATTGGCAATTCATGTTTCTTACCCTCAAATGGTTTGGTTTTGGTCCATCTTTCATATCCTTGGTTAAACTTCTTTATTCTTCCCCTCGTGCCAGTATTTTTGTTAACAACCAATTCTCTAGATTTTTTTCATTGCACAGAGGCACAAGACAAGTCTGTCCCCTTTCCCCCTTGTTATTTATTTTATGTCTTGAGCCTTTTTTAGAGCGTATTCGTTCCAATTCTAATATTACTGGCCTTAAGCTCTCCTCTACTGACATTAAATTGTCTGCATACGCAGATGATGCCCTGATATATATGTCCAATCCGGAATCCTCCCTTCCACATTTTTTGAATGAGGTTAGTCTATACTCTTCCGTATCGGGTTATAAGCTTAATTTATCTAAAACGGAAGTTCTACCCCTTAACCCAATCTGTTTCCAGTACACGTTTAATAATACTGATTTTACATGGTGTCCCTCTAAAATTAAATACCTTGGTATATGGTTTTCTTCCTCCCTCAAAGACACCCTTAAATCAACCTTTGATTCATTAATTAACAAAATTCAATCCCTTCTTCAAATTTGGTCCCCCTTATTCCTATCCTGGTGGGGTAGATTGGATACTATCAAAATGATGATTACCCCTCATGTTCTCTATACTGTTTCCATGCTCCCTTTTAAAATTCCTAAATTCTATTTTGTACGAATTAATTCTCTCTGTATAAAATTTTTGTGGAATAACAAACATCCACGAATTGCATTGCACAAGTTAATTCGACCTAAACAAGAAGGTGGTGTTCGATTTCCTGATTTTAAATCATACCATTCTGCCTTTCTGATCAAACAGTCCTTTTCCTTGGCTTATGACTTCATGAATAATCCTGTGCCTAAGTGGGTTCTCCTAGAACGCTCTCTTTTGAAAGATTTCTCATTCCAACATATTGTTTTCATGTCTAATTGTACTTTTTTATCCAAATATCCCATTTTGAAATATTCTCAATTTCTACTACAAACTGTTTTTTCTTCTACTCTATCCCCTCTTCAATGTTTCTTGTCCTCTGTGGTGTGGTACAACAAATTCCTTAGATACAAAGGCAAATCATTTTACTTTAAACACTGGAAGGAAAAGGGTATCCTATTTGTACACCAGTTTTTGTTGGTTCATCCCTTATTTCCTTCCCATTGCAAAATGTATTTCATTTGCCTTCATCGTTTATTACTGAATATACCATTATAACATCTTCCATTCAATCTCACTTGTCTTCCCGCTCCTGATCTGATTCTTTTTCTTCCTTCACTCCCACCACTCCATTGTATCCTTTATTTTCTACTCAACTTCCTAAAGCTGCACTTGTATATTCAATGTTGTTATCTAATATTTCAGAACGTCCTAAATCAAATGTAGAGACTGTTTGGGAACAAAAAGGTATGTGGAGGGTCGAGGGGAATATTTAGTGACCTGTCTGCTCATACCCCTAATACAAGATACAGAAAACACAACAGAGCAGACCAGGTCTGGAAAAGTGTGTAGCTGTACTAGCCGAGGTGTAACCGTGGATGCATGCATGCACATAAGGTGTTGTAGCACACTGGCTAGATAAATCCCATCAGACCACCCTTTATGGTGGAATTTACGTCATGTGGGATGTTTATTGATCATTCCAAATCACAACCGACTTAGTAGTGTCGATATAAAATGGATGTCAAAAAACTAGCCGTGATGACCATCGTGAAGTGGTATTTACTAAAGTGCAGTGCTTAAAGGGCAAATAGTGAAAATAAAATTGACTACACGGGCATTGTAAAGTATTCAAAATACACAACATGTGTCAAAGATTAAAAACACGCCGAGTAGAAAGACTACCCCATGGCGTTATGTGCAAATCGGTCGACATGTTTCAGCCAGTGGGGCATTGCCCCGGCTTTCTTCAGGACCATAAACAGAGAAGCTACTGCAACTGTCAATGATTTGTTAGATCAAGAACAAAGAATGTACTAAGAAAAAGGTACATATCTACCAGGAACCTTCACATTTGACTGCCCACTGGAAGGAGAGAAGAACATCTTCTTCCTAGAAAACAAAAATTGTTTCAACAAATCATGATCTAACAAATCATTGACAGTTGCAGTAGCACACATGTTGTGTATTTTGAATACTTTACAATGCCCGTGTAGTCAATTTTATTTTCACTATTTGCCCTTTAAGCACTGCACTTTAGTAAATACCACTTCACGATGGTCATCACGGCTAGTTTTTTTACATCCATTTTATATCGACACTACTAAGTCGGTTGTGATTTGGAATGATCAATAAACATCCCACATGACGTAAATTCCACCATAAAGGGTGGTCTGATGGGATTTATCTAGCCAGTGTGCTACAACACCTTATGTGCATGCATGCATCCACGGTTACACCTCGGCTAGTACAGCTACACACTTTTCCAGACCTGGTCTGCTCTGTTGTGTTTTCTGAGACTGTTTGGGAGACTGACCTTGATGTCTCCTTATCTGTTGTATTGTGGGATCGTTTATGGTCCAAACTTTTTAAAGTATCTGTTGCTGCACGTATCACGCAATCTTTATTATTTATATATCATAGAGTGGTTATTACCCCGGTTAGTATTAATACGTTTTCTCAAGTTTCCTCACCATTATGTTGGTCATGTTCCAAGGAACCTGGTACTCTTAAACACCAACTATACGACTGTTCCCATGTTCTATCATTTTGGACTGAAGTATGGAATATCTGCATGCCAATGTTTTCTTTCTCCTCCCCATTATCTCTACTGAATGTGTTTTTAGGTTCCTTATCTGATGATATTGATATTGTATCTTCTTCTGCTAAGTTATTGGACCTGTTTATTGCTCTTGCATTTAAAGTTATTTTATCGTGTTGGAAGGATAACTCTAAGCTTTCTGTCCACACTTGGTGGAACTTTATCTGTGATGAACACAGAATATCTATTGCATCCTCCACCTCTGTCCCTCTAAAAATTAAATCTGATCTACTCTGGCTTCCCTTCACCTCATATCTTTCTTCCAATCCCCCTCCCTTATTGCGTGCTATTAATCCTACGTAGTAATTCTTACTCTTCTCTTTCTTTTCTCTTTTTCCTTTTTATTCTTCTTCTTCTTTCTTTTCTTTTCTCTCCCTCTCTCCTTATCATCTCTTTCATTCTTCTCTTTCCCCTCCTTCTCAATCACTTCTTTATGATTATTTATGTCATTTAAATTCTATTTTACATTGTACTTTTTCCTAATTATTTATGACATGTCTTTTGTATTACTTTTCAAATGATTAATAAAAATTTCCTAAACAAAAAAAAGAAATTCACATAAACACTATAGCCTTATAGCCCGTCATAGAGGGCTATACCGGCAATTAAAGGCCCTCTCCAGCGTTAAAGGCCCGAACCGAAGGCGAGGGCCTTTAACAAAAGAGAGGGACTTTAATAGCCGGTATAGCCCAGCTACGAAGGCTATTAGAACATTCTGCCACTAGAGGGCAGAATGTTCTAACATGAAAAAACAAAGCCTTATGAGAGTGTGAGGGGATTGGAATCCCCTCAGGCTCCCTGAAGCCTTTGTTCACAGCCAGAGCTGTGAACAAAGAAACATTGGAATGTTGGAGCTCCAGACTTAAACCAGTCATTATAAGCCCAGAGCACTCCATTGTTTTCAATGGCGCTCCCAACATTCCAATGTTCTAATACTGTTTAAAAACCTAAAACCACTGAAATTTGCCAGTTATACATAACTGGCAGAAGTATAGCTTGCACCGCCATTGTCTTCAGATGTCATCAATGATGTAGTATGTCAGATCATAAGCAAACAATTACGGTGCTGCAAATTATATGTATAACTGGTGAATTTCATTTTTTTGTTTTTAAACAGTGCTTTTAAAGTACATTTTTAAGGTTTGTTTAATGTAAATTAAAATTTCACCTCCTTCCTCGCATGTAACCCAAATTTAACCCATATCTTTTTCAGTGGATAAACCCTGCCCATGTCTCTTTGGCTAGCTAAACTACCCTTAGCACCAAAGCAGGAGCTTAATTCTGAGTTTCAAACATGGTTCACACATGCAGACCTCCCCTGAATAATGAAACTTATGTTCAGTAATATAGCAGTGTCTGCTGTTCTCGTCTGTGTTGAAAGGGAAGGTCGTTAAACCCAGCGAGGAGGCTAAATGTCCCTTGTGGGAGGCTTCAGCAAAGGAATGTGACACAGTTCTGTAGGGCCTCTGTATGAGCCTCTGGCCCAGAGCTTCCCTCTGTCTTTTCACACACTGTTCTTAGTTTATATAACATGTCTGTTCCTTGTTGAACCTTTCAGAATAAAGTATAAGCAGATAGGACCTTGGCACCATTTCAGTCACTTACTTTCTGTGAAATCATGCTTTCTGTTTAAAAACAATGAAGAAGTAGGGAAATTATCCGCACTAGAACAGAGGATTTGACTCATATGAAATAACATTAATATATTCAAGCAGAGTTGATTATTACATTGCAATTAATAATAACATGAATAAATGTGCATTTTTTATTTAAACATTTATATCTAATAACCAACATATAACATTAAAAAAGGGAATATCTAAAATGAGAAAGCATGATTATTATAGTACCCCCACAACACAGGGTGCTCCAACTAACCAAGGAGTCCTAAAGCAGCAATATTCATAACACATGATTGTCGCTTCTTTATCTCGCATACGCCATAGAAGAGATCTGTTTCATATTAAGCAAGAAGTGAACCAGACTGTTTTATGCAGTCACAAAACTTCTAGTACTTTTATATTACCATGCATTCGGGGATTTTACATAAAACACAGGTCTGGTAACCTTTTGAAACATGCAGTAGGTACCTTGAGATTAGAAAGTATGTCCCAGTACTAAGAAAAGCTGCATCCGTTTTTTGAAAGTTTCTGCTTTTATGGTCATTACCCGAAATAAAGAATTTAGAAAAAGGAAAGTTCTGCAACTTGTGAGTTTTAATGCACGACGGTTTTTTTTTTAACTCAGAGCAGATTTAATTCTTGTTTTGCACAAACAAACCACAGCTCTCCGTGACTTCTCCATGTTTTGACCATTTTTGGAAGGTATTTCGAATCTGGGCCTTTTCTCAGGCTCTTCACTTCCTGTCAGCAAGTGTTCACTTACGTCACAACCAGTGAATAATGAGGAACACATTACATTTCTTGCACATTCTTTGACCTGCCTTTCTGTCGCAGGCTTTCAACATCTTTACCATCTCCACCAGTCAGATTCTGACGTATTCTTCTAAAATCACAGACATCTGCACTTGCTTCCTGTATACTAGCAATGTTTTCTAATTATAAAATCAACCGTCATTTGTGGGAATGGAATGCTCAAACAGTTGATAACTCCAAGAAATGGTATTGGTGCTGGATAGTAGTGGTATTAACTAGTCATCAGCTGTAAACACTTTCTCCTTTCATGTTTTCCTGGTATGAAAGCATACCCAGGCTCAAGCAAATAGAATTATTTATTGCATATGGAAAGCAGGAGCGAATGTCCACAGTAATTGGCTTCTGTATGACTTACGTCCTATCTTGTGGAGTAAGGAAATCAACTCACAACTGACACTGATTGCAAGGACCTGATAATAGAGGTAAAAAGTCAACTGCTGTATATAATGATTTATTTTATTTATATACGGTATGTTTTTAAAGCACCCAGATCACAAGTTGTTGTCGCATAGCGCTTGGAAGAGGGACATCTGACATACAATGTTTATGCCACTTAAGCGGGAGAGTAAATAAAGAAGAGAGCTACAATCACACAGGTGAGCACTTTAAATACCCCCCATAGAAGATGGGAAAGTTTACACTTACAGGCCAGTATGTAAAAAGTGCAAGCACAAAGCCGGCTGACAGTGCGGCTTCGAGCCCATCTGAGGAAAGGACAGGAAGTATCTTTAGCCTCCTTCTGAACTCATTTCCCATTCAGTCACTCAAGACGGGAATTCCCACTAGATGCGCACACTGGAATTCCCTTCAACATGTTAGTGCGTTTTGATTTCATTATGCACATTTTAGCAGAAATGTGGGTAAATGTGAATTACAACCACTTGTCGTGTCGCCATGCCTGACCACATAGAGACAGGTCAGGCGAGGAGGAAGCGGAAATGAAGGACAGGAAAAGGAGGAGTAAGTAGGCTGTAAGCAAGTAACTTCCTGGCAGGGAATTAAGAAGGTTGCCCTACCTGAGCTCTGTGTCCTGTGTCTCTTTGGGCGGGCTGCAGCGCGACAATGGCGACGAGGGTGGGATGCATTGACCCCACACACAACGTCGCGCCGCCCAGCTGAAGAAACGGCCCCAACGACAAGCCAGCAGCTCCGGAAGCGCCGCTCCAAAAAGAGCGCGAAACAGACTGACCGCTACTCTGGGGAGCGAAGGAAGAAGCGCTCGCAGAAGCGCACACCAGGAAAGTGCTCCCGCGACACTCAAGAGCCTTGCAGAGCGGCATCAAGGCGAGCGCCGCGTGGTCGCGTGGCAGAAGACGCGGAAAGCCCTGCAAAGCGGCCTCAAGGTGAGCGCGAGTGCCCCGCCCCCCCTCCGAGGCCAGAGAACCACAAGGGTGAGTCCCGCAGTGCAAGCGACTGCCAGACAAGTGAAGCGTGGTCCAAACACATGCCAGAGCCGGCCGGGGCCAAGGAGACGACGTCTCACACGGCGGCCATCTTTAAGTCAGGCGCCAGCCCTTATTAAACCCACGTTTCCACTACGGCGGCCATCTTGGAGTCAGGCATAACCACTCCAGGCTACAAAACAAGTAGAAAAGAGCGGGAACATCACCACTAAACCCATTTACAAGCAGAAGAAAAGCAGCAGCAAGTAAAAGACGCCAATACCAAGCCAGGAATGACAATAAGGTGAACAACTACAACTCACTGCTGAAGACTACAGAGACAACATGTCTGATACTGACGCTCAGAGCACCTCCACAAACGGAGGCACACCTGCGCAACCCGGCACAACGATGATGCCTCAAGCAGCGTCCGTAGGAGCACCCTTCATGCGACAACCACAGCCGCTGGTGCTGACGCCTGGTAACACCATGGGGCCTGCCTGGAAGACCTGGAGCGAGGACTTCGAAGACTACATGGAAGGGTCCCTGGTACAAGACTCAAAACGCAAGCTGGTTGCACTGCGAAATTTAGCAGGCCAGGAAATAGCACAAATAATCAAAGAAATGCCCGACGCTGCCACTGCTACTTATGACGAAGTCAAAGCTGCCCTTGACAGGCGATTCCTGCACAAACGCAACGTAGATTATGAACGCTACGTCTTCAACCTAGCCTCTCAAGAGAAAGGAGAATGCATGGGTGATTTCATTACACGCATCAAGAGGATGACGCGTCACTGCGATTTCGAAAACTTCAAAACGGAAGGTGCATTGCGGCTCCGCATCATCGACGGTTGCCGCTCGGAAGCACTACGCAGACGTCTCTTAAAGAAATCATACACCCTAGAACAGATTGAAGAACTCACAAGGATTAACGACCAAGCGGAAGACCATGCCAAGCGAATAGAAACACACAAGCCCGACCACAAAGAACACAAGGAGCACGCCCTTCGAGTGCAGACGCGCAAGGTCACCCGTCCGGTGATGAGCACGCACAGGACAAGCAAGCATCATCATAGTTCCCGGAAAACGTCACCCAGACGTGAATCACGACACACAAAATCCACCAGATCTGCACCAGCATGCTACCGATGTGGCCAAGACTATCCTCATTCAGGACAATGCCCAGCCATCGGCCAGCGTTGTCACCGCTGCGGGAAGGACAATCACTTTGAGGTCACATGTCAAGCAAGACAATCTACTCGTCAGTCTCCCGCTCCACGATCTGACACCCGACATCATGCACGTGCCGTGACGAGAAGAGAGAGCCACTCATCCGACTCATCAGGCTCCAGCATTCGCTCAACACGCTCTCACCAACGGCGAAGCAGATCCACAAGCATGCCTCGCTCTCGACACCACGCCACGAGATCACGCCAAGCTCACCGATCCTCGTCCAGCGGCTCGTTGTCACTCACCACAGTCTCACAAGACAGTGACGAGTACGTCTGCAGGGTGGTTGACTCATGGACACCCACAACAATGCTACAGGACAGTGACGAATACATTTGCATGGTGGCTGACCCGGACCGGCTCAAAAGATATCCTAAATTAGACATCATGATAGGAGACCATCCAGCAAAGTTCGTCCTGGACTCGGGAGCCTCACTAAACTACATCTGTGCGCTAGAGTATCACAAGATGAAAACCCGGCCCAAACTAGAGCCAGCGGCGGTTCGCATCTTCACATGGATGTGCCGGAAACCACTACCATGTCTCGGCCGATTCCACACCACACTGACCTTCAAAAATAGGAAAATTCCAGCATATGTCCACGTAGTGGAAGGACCCGACTTTGCCGACTGCCTGCTCAGTTTGCCAACAGCTGAAAGACTGAAACTGGTAGAGGTGTTGTACATGACTGAAGACGCCCCTGACATAGTGGCGAAATTTCCAAAGCTCTTCAAAGGCCTGGGCAAGTTGAATCATTTCAAAGTGAAGCTTCACATCAACGAAAACGTCACACCTGTTGCCCAGCACCACAGGAAAGTGCCCTTTCACCTACAACAAGCCGTTGATGACGAGCTACAAGACCTTTTGCAAACGGACATCATAGAGCGCACATCTGGACCCACCCCATGGGTCTCCCCTGTCGTGGTGGTCCCAAAGAAAGGACAAGACAACAAAGTCAGGCTGTGCGTGGACATGAGAGCGCCCAACACCGCCATCGAGCGAGAACGCCACCCAGGGCCACACATAAGTGATATGATCACGAAACTGAATGGTGCCACAATATTCTCTAAACTCGACCTGAATAAAGGATACCACCAATTAGAGCTCCACGAACAATCACGATATATCACTACATTTACCACGCATCAAGGCCTGTTCCGCTACAAACGTCTTAATTTCGGCATTTCATCTGCCGCCGAAATCTTCCAAGAAACAATCCGACGGATCATTCAAGGGATCCCGAACTCATTCAACTACAGCGACGACCTACTGGTCTTCGGCAAAGATCAGGTTGAGCACGACACTGCCTTGGACAGAGTGTGCCATGCATTACTGAAGGCAAACCTGACGCTGAACGCCGACAAATGCGAGTTCCACAAAAACACCCTCAAATTCTATGGACACACATTCTCAAGTGAAGGAATGACGCCAGACCCCGACAAGGTAGCTGCACTTGCCGACACTCCGACACCCAAAGACGTGAGTGATCTCCGCTCCTTCCTGGGAATGGCAAGCTACTGTGCGCGATACATTCGGGACTACGCCACCATCAGCTACCCACTTCGAGAACTAACACGTCAAGGCCAACCTTTTGAGTGGTCCCATGCATGTGCCAGAGCTTTCACTGAAATCAAACAGGCGGTTGGTTCTGCCATCAACCTCGCATACTTTGACACACATAAGAGAACAGAAATCACCGTCGACGCCAGTCCGGTGGGCCTGGGCGCCATTCTGGCTCAATATCGTGAACACTCTGACCAGCGACACATTATTGCATACGCCAGTCGCAGCCTCACGGACACGGAAAAAGCATACTCCCAGCCAGAGAAAGAAAGCCTAGCTGTAGTATGGGCGTGTGAACACTTTCACCTCTTCGTGTACGGAAAACACTTTACCATCATCACTGACCATCAAGCCCTACTCACCATATTTGGGAATCCTAACGCCAAGATGCCACCTCGCATCGAACGATGGGGCTTGCGACTCCAAGACTATGTGTACACGATCATCCACAAGCCGGGCAAAGCTGAAAACCCAGCGGACTATATGTCTCGACACCCCCTGCCGAGTGTCACGACCGCCCAATCGCTAGCTGATGACTACATTCACTTCGTCATCGATGCTGCGTGCCCTCCTGCGGTTCCCCTGGAGGCTATTCAAGAAGCATCTGCCTCAGACCCACTGATTCAAGCAGTCATGACCCATGTGCGCGCCAACTCCTGGCGGCATGCCAAAAACATTGCTCCTGGCTCGGAACCACACCTCCATGACCTCACGGCATTTCAACGTGTTCACGATGAACTGTCCATCAGTGACAATGGCCTTCTCTTGAGAGGGGGGAGGATTGTGATCCCGCACAAGCTACGCCAAGGAATTGTCAACCTAGCCCACGAAGGCCACAGAGGCATAAACGCCACAAAGAAGACCTTGAGAGAACGAGTCTGGTTCCCCTCTCTTGATCTAATGGTTGAGACAACCCTAAGGGACTGCATGACTTGTCAACTTGTAAGTCGCGAAGAACCCCCAGCACCACTCCACATGTCCGAACTACCAGACGGGGTGTGGAAACAAGTTGCGGTTGACTTCTTCGGACCACTACAATCCGGACAGTACATCATGGTTGTCATGGATGAGTATTCGAGATTTCCTTTTGCACACATGATACCATCCACCAGAGCAACGGCCGTCATTCCCGTATTGGATGACATCTTCGCAGCGTGGGGTGTCCCCTCAAGAGTCAAGTCCGACAACGGACCCCCGTTCAATGGCCATGAATTCGCAGAGTTCGCGAAACATCTAGACTTTAAACATCAAAAGATCACCCCACTGTGGCCACAAGCCAACGGCATGGTGGAGCGATTCATGGGAACACTGAAGAGAGCCATCCAACAAGCGGAAGTGACACGCCGAGACGTCCAGCAAACTCTAAACGAAGTACTGCGGGCATACCGGACCACTCCCCACAATACCACGAATCAATGCCCGGCCACAATAATGTTGGGAAGAACACCCAGGACACGAGTACCCACGATGAACACGACGGCTCAACCACGGACAGTCACTGTTGACCACGACACGCTGGTCGACATCGACAGAAAGAAGAAGCAGAAGATGAAAACGTATGCAGACCGTCCCCGACATGCCAAAGACGCCGACATCCGTGAAGGAGACTGGGTCATAGTAAGAGGTGACCGGCGAACGAAAGCGGACAGCCGATACTTGAATCTTCCCCTACAGGTCCACAAGAGGAAAGGAACCATGATTACAGCCAAAGCTGATCATAAGCAAATAACGAGGAACATATCCCACTTCAAGAGACACAATCCTGTGAACAGGCAAGAAACATCCTCAGGTCAAACATCAAGTGACCCCGCCAGTCAAAGTGACAGCAATGAGGTCCACTACCATCCATCTCCAAGAATGACCAGTAGCCCTGATCGGCGCAGCCACACGCCAGACCGAGAGGCTCGCCCCAGACGTCAGGTGAGGAAACCACGGTGACTCGTTGAAGAGATGTAGCATCACTTCTTTGTACAAAAGGGGAGATGTTGTGTCGCCATGCCTGACCACATAGAGACAGGTCAGGCGAGGAGGAAGCGGAAATGAAGGACAGGAAAAGGAGGAGTAAGTAGGCTGTAAGCCAGTAACTTCCTGGCAGGGAATTAAGAAGGTTGCCCTACCTGAGCTCTGTGTCCTGTGTCTCTTTGGGCGGGCTGCAGCGCGACACCACTGACTTCACTTCACCATGATCATATGGATAACGTAAGTGACGTAAGCCGCTGGTAACAAAACACAAAGTGACGTCAAAGTGTTGTAAATCTTGAGGGGTTTGCAGCACTGTTGTGATTCAGTGTTCTACTCCTGGAGAAAATGAAAGACGTAATTATTGTACAAGGTTAAGCAAGTTCTCCCCACTGTGTCCCGAAAGCCCAGCTTGCATCCGTGTCTAGTAAGTCCTGGTCACACAGGATGGCCTTAGGATGTGCCTTGTCCCCTTTAGCAATAATCCCAAGGTCCCCCGTGTAAGGCCTGCAGCTGTGTCCAGCAGGTGTTAGGTACAGGGCAATGGATGCAAACGCATCATGTGCCTATGGTATGCAATCTTAATATTGACTCCAGAATATAAAGCTACCCAAATATCATGGATTAAAATATTGTCAAGGTAACTACACCTAGATAAGTATAGGTTAACTTTACTTAAGCCCACATATATGCACTTTGTGAACGTATAAATATATATCTTCGAAGGTACGTAAATGTGGAGTTAAAATAGTAAATATATACTTACTTATATGCACTTACCTTCTTAATATTTTGGTCCTCAACATTTTATCCACAATGTTTTGGTGGCATGATGTTTCTGTAGTCAATATTTTGACATACAACCCATGAATAGTACCTTTACCAAGGTTACCAGCTTGGTATGAGCCGCGGATGTGCTAGAAGGTGCTTGGTAATAAATGTAGCCTTCAGCAATGCCTTGTGTTGATTTACCTGGCTCAGTACCCACAGGACGCAACATGCAGTTCTGGCAAGCAGCCATTGGGCAAGGTGTGCGACTTGTACCTGTCTCCTGTGGCCAGAATTCCTGCACCAGTACCTCCTAGGCTTGGGCTCTGGGTAGGTATATTTGTGTTCCCAATCATGTACAATTGCCTATTCAAATCCACATGCAGAATATAACTTTTGGGCACCCTCAGTATACTTCCTCTCCTTTAAACCTAACGACTTGTAATGTTCTAAGTTCACACTTATGTGAACATACTTTGGTTTTGGAAAGCTTCATATGAATTCCTTATCCGCGGCCAAAGTTACAAGCAACACAAATGATGCCCATGCCACAAGCTTTCCAGAATCAGCGAGTACCCTGGAAGTATTTGTACCAGTGCACAGCTCAGGGCAGGGTGATGGATTTAGGTGGAGGAACATTAATGTATTCTTACCCTAAGTTCGTCAGGGTACATTTGCTTATTGACCATGTACTTGAAGATGGATGAGTTTGCAGCTGTGGCAAAATATAGCCCTTGCTTCCTAAAGGAAGAGAGTATTCCACACAAACGGAGATCACCCTAATCTTACCTGGGGATTCCTACCCTGCTCCTATACATTTGTTTCCACAACAAAGTCCAACAAATGTCTTGCTTGAGGCATGCAACCTCAGAAAGTAGTAAATGGAGGGAAAAGATCAACTCTTGGAAATACAAAGGCTGTCAATCTGTGAGTGACTGAGGGGCCCGGGATATGTTGCCTTAACACCATGAAAATGAGATTCCTGCTGTATGAGGTGGGTATTAATACTGAAATAGGTTAAGGCGTCCGAAGTGGTGGATGAAAGATGGAGGCAACTTTGCAACGGAGGGGACAAGTGGATAGAATTAGCAAGAATAATAACTGATGCAAGGTGTTTGTTTATTCTCAGTAGATGACGAGTGGCAATTCACAGGGGTCTGGTTGGACTCTAGGGGCAAAGTACTGGAGCATGTTAAGTGAGGGAAAGGAGGTGGAGTACTTTGAAAACTTAGGAAGCATGCCCAAACTAAGTGCCACTCCTACTATCCATAAAGGGAAAAAAAGGGGGGGCAAGGGTCCAGTAGTGTCAGTGGATACTACTTACCTGGCCTAATCAATTCAATTCAAAGGTACCCTTAGACTAATTATTTTTGACTGTATGGAATAATGATAATCAGCATGTAATTCTTTTCTTTTTAAGATCCTCACCAACTCTACTAGTGGCATGCTTCATCATCGGACCTCATTCTGGTACCATAGAAACCAGGAAGGAATCAACCTTGGCAGAGAGTACACTTTGATATTTCTTTTCTGGGGCCAAATATAAGAGAAAAATACTTTGGGGCGACCCCAGTATATTTTTGTTTTGGGTGCTCCTGTACTGTTAAAAAATAAAATGGCTTTAGATGTTTCAAACTGTGATTCTTCTGGTCTCAGGTTGGAAAGTTGATACCTTTGTAATCCTTGAAACCACAACCCTACCTAGCCGCCCATTTCCGTCTATCATTAAAAAGGAGGTTCATCGCATATAGATTAGGCGATTACTGCTCTAATGACCTGGTCCCCAGTTGGAAAAGTAAACAGCAAGTAAAGTCATGCCGTTTATGTGGGTATTATACAGAAACCTTATGCCACCTAATGTGCGCTTGTGAGTCCGTAAAAGAAGAAAGAAGGAAATTGTTGAAAACAGCCTTAAATGACCTAAATATCCGCACTTGCTGACAGGCGGTAACAAGTTGGATGGGTGCTACATCGAACATTTTAATATGTCGCGGGGTAAAATGAATGACACTGGTAGATAACTTACTCGCGAAAGTAGAAAAAGATCAATTGTTCGGGGGCCAGAAAGGGAATTTTTTAGAAACTGTAAATATTTTAAAGTATGATAAAGAATATGTTTTTCTTTTAATTTCGCCTGTTACAAACTTTCGTTTTTTATGTATACTTTATGGTTGTGACAAACCAAATAAAGTTATTTTTGACTGACTGATACCTTTGTTGATGGGAGAGAAGGCATGGTTGAGAAGCTGTGAGCACGCATTTGCAGTAGTCTGGTATGCTCATTACAATGCATTATGACTATATTTGTGATTCTGAATGTAAATTGGGGCAACTTTTTATGTCAAATAGTTTAAAATGTGCAGCTGTTGCTGTGACGGAGATAAACTAGCTCAGCCTCAAATGAGATTCGAAAAAGCACTCTAAGATTTCTAGCTTGGAGAAGGGACTGAAGATGTCTGAAAGAGGAGAGCTGAGTGTTTGAGATAGTTCTAGAGAAGTGGAGCAAAGTGCTGTTCAGACTATTGTCCCATTTCGCTCATTAATATGGAACTCAATATTTTCGCTTCCGTACTGGCTGATCGCATACGGCCGCATTTGGGCCAGCTTGTCCACCCTGACCAATGCGGCTTCATGCCTCTCCAAGGGACTAGACACTGTCTCCGACGCCTTCACCTTGCCCGTGAGAACCGACACCTACTCGGTCCATACTTGTCCCTTCTCCTTATTGATTTTGAGAAAGCCTTCGGCTCCGTTGACTGGAGCTTTTGACGGAGGTCTCGGAATGACGAACCTCTACCTCTACTACTTAGCGACTCGTCTCCTCACGATTCACGACTGGTTCAATGGCGGCTGGTTCGACCCAGTGTATCACTTGGAACTGCACATCTTGGGCTTCTCCTTTATCCAGGGGATGCTTTATGGGACTACGATTCCCCAAGCCCTTCCCGAGGTCACGCGCGACGTATTCCTGGCTTGGCATGCATCACTTCATCATAGTCAATTGGTACGCAGGTTGACTAGATACACTCCCTTGTGGTGTGGCACTAGGCTTTGTGAAGTCACTTCCCTGTCAGGGTTCCGGCACTGGGATCTCATTGGGGTAACCTTGTTGGGCGATGTCTGGAGTGGTACTCACACTGCTAATCAGTGCTAAAGTGCTTGCTCTCTTCCCATGAAACATGGTAAGATTGGCTTATACCCAGTTGGTATATTTAATTTACTTGTACGTCCCTAGTAAGGTAGCACAACCTGTGCTTAGGGCCTGTAAATGAAATGCTACTATTGGGTGTGCAGCACTGATTGTGCCACTCACTTAAGTAGCACTTTAAACATTTCTAAAGGCTTGCCATTGCATCCTGTGCAGGTGCAATTTTAAACTGCCATTTTATCTTCTTGCCAGGCCCAAACTTTTCTTTTTACTACACATTAGTCAACCCTGGCGTACGCCCTGGACATCCCAAGGGCTGGGCAAAATGTATTTAAAATGTAGAACATGAACTTTTAAGTTTTACATGTCTTCGTAGTAAATAACTCTTAAATTTCATTTGTACTGCTGCAAGGCCTACCTCTCCCATAGGATAGCCTTGGAGTTATCCTATTACAATTTATAAGTTTAATTTCCAAATGGGAATGGTTGACACGTTCATGTTTGGTGTCTCTGGAATCGCAATTTAAAAAACCTAACTTATGGTCAAGTTGAATTTTAACTTGCAATTCTGTTAATGTCACTTTTAGAACGTTGGCATTTTCTTGCCTTAGCCATTTGGGGCCTGCAGCCTCTTTCTGTGGCACTTGACTGGTTGGGTTTGACAGTTGGGCTTTGTGTATCCCTCCTAGACAGTCACACACAATGGGGAGCTTGGGTGTGAATGGAGGGGTCATTACTGGCAGGGTGGGAGGGAGGAGCTGCGTCATGTCTCCACTCAAAGGGCTGCATTCACCCTGTAGTTAGCCTGGAGCCAGGGCTGGAAAGACAGCGCACCTGTGCACTTCAAAGGCAAGCCTGTAGAAACTGCTCCCAGCTTCAAAGGCACAACTTGAAATCAATACTGGACCACAGACACCACCATTCCAATAGACCTCTGGACCTGTGGATACTCTGCCAGTAAGAAGGACTGCTGTGCTGCTGTGCTGACCTGTTGCCTGCTGCCCTCTTGCCTGGATGAGAAGGACTGGACCTTCATCTCTTGAACCCAGAACCCAGAGTGACTCCACGGGCTAGTTGGCTGGTCTCCTGATCTGATGTCTTGGAGACTCAACAGGCTTCCAGCAACCTTTCACCTGCACCTGGACTCTGCCATCAGTAAGCCTACCCTGCCAAGTGGTAGCACCCTACTCCTGAACCCTTAATGTGCTCTGCCAGCCTCTGTAGATCCAGAAGACCAATGAATCTCCTCTGCTGTGCGGCACAACCAGGAGCAGAACTGACGCATCTCTGCTGCTGCATGGCATGCACCTATTGCAAAGACCCGCATCACCACCGCAGCCAATTGGATACGCCACTGCACGATGCATACCGGGTGCAGGCCCTCACATCCCTCGCCAACGGCAACCTCGACTATGATGACAGACTCTGCATAGCAGCCTCGCAGCCCTTCGGAACTGACGCATCACCCCCACTGGATCCATCGGGATTCTCGGCACCGTCACAGGCCCTCGCATCACAGCCTCTCCACATCTCGGTACCAAAGCATCACTCACCAACGCAACACATCTTTTACATGGATCTTCGCAATGCTCCAAGCCTAACTGTGTCCCTGTAGCCGACCCATGCTCTATCGCTTTTGGCCTGTACTTGTGATTTTGGCTTAGTCCGGCATGACCAGATATCGACAGTTGGCACTTTGTGCTTTTTGTCACAACTTTTACTCACTAATTAGCTATTCGTAATGTTATGTTTTAAATACTATACTTTCTATTTCCATGCTATCATGAGCATGAGGCTCGGGTTTGCCTGACTCGGCTATGGCTACCCCTGGGGACTTGGTCCCGCCCATGGTTTTAGGGTGGAACACACAGGTCTTTTTTATATATATATATATATATTTTTTTTTTTTGCACGACGTTCTGATTACAGTTGCAGTTCAAACGTTGGGGGGTTTCTTTGGGTTATTTTATTCACGGGACACAATGAATTCAGCTTTCGACAATTACATCCTTACTTATGCAGCCGGAGCTTCTTTTATAATATCTATGTAATGGACTAATGGAAACGTAATTTTATTATGAAGTTTCACTTTTTGTAGCAGTGGGTGTTTGACTATAGATGA